>NC_050580.1:219977753-221325253 GCF_011100635.1 Trichosurus vulpecula
CCACTCTCTGTTGGTCATTTTGTTGTTATTTGTGGTGCATAGGTTAATTCTCCTGTGCAGAGAAAACATTAACAAAGTAAAAACTGAATAGCTCTGCTTTCTCTATTGTCAGTATTTACCGTTCCATCTTCCACAAAGGTCTTATTCCTTTTTTTTTTCCTTCCCTTTTCTCTAAATATAACAACAAAAAAAGAAAACCAAACCCAACTCTTTTTGTTATCCTTAGCTTTCCTTGGTCATTATGAGGTTTAGCATTCCTGACACTATCTATACAGAATTGTGCCATACTCTTACATTCATCTCCTTATACTTGGCCTTGCTTCCATCTTCTGCATAATTCCAATTAAATCTAATTTGGTCAGGTAGTTTGTTGGGCATCTATATCAGTCTCTTCAAACAAATTGCACTTTTTGTTTTTGTTGGAAATGTCTCCTTTTGTGTCTTAAGAATTTCATTCTTGAGTTTGCCCCATGCCTCCTGGACCATCTTCCCATGAAGATTGTACTCCACAGCATCCTACTATCTTTCCCTTTGAAATCTATTTTCCCCAAATCTGGGATGTATGTCAGACCATGCCCAGATTTCCTCCTTCTCTATCACAAACTTTCCACCTCAGTAACTAGTTGAGGATTGAAGGAGCTAGGCAAGTTTAGCATAGAGGAAAGGAGACTGAGGGCTGGGGGATATGATAGCTCCGTTCAAATATTTGAAAGGTTGTCATTTGAAGAAGGGATTAGTAATGTTCTCTTCAGACCTAAAGAGAAGAATTGTAGATGAAAGTCACAAAGAAGCAAATACGGGCTTGATGTTAGAAAAACTTTGTAATAATTAGACTTGTCCAAAAGTGGATTGATTTGCCAGGAAAGGTGGGGGTTCTCTCTCCTTGGAAACTTTTAAGAAGAGCCAGGATGACCATGTGTTGGTTCTGATACAGTGGGGATCCCTTCATATATGGGTTGGACTAAATGGCTGGTAAAATCCTTTCCAGTTCTCAAATTTTGTGATTCTTTTCTGTTGATGAAAATCAGATCCCAAATAAAATTTCCTTGTTGGTTACCTTTGTGAAGAATTAAATTATGACTAAAGTAAGTTAGGAAGTTATTATCTGCTCTGCTTTCAGCAGAGATAGCTCCAGATGATGTCTAGATTATGGAACTACTCCATCACTATTATATCATGACTCTGTGCCTAGCTTATGATATTCTCCCCAGACTCCGCATCTATTTCCTCTTTCTGTCCAGGTCATCTGTAATTTATTCCAATGGCAAAGTTATTTTTGTTTCTTCTTCCTTTGACCTTTACCCAAATACCTTCCTTTATGCCTCCCTTCTCCAGTTCCTGGATTTCCTTAAAAGCATATACCTTCTTAGTATACAATAGTATACAGTGCTCCCCATCACTCTCTTTACTAATCCTATTCTTTTGGATACCTTATACCTATCCAGAGCCATTGACCACTGATGGATTTCTTTCCACCAAATCTCAGTGACAACTAATCAGGTCAAATTTTCCCCTTGTGTTAGGACCTCTAGCTCTTCTTTTTGGTTGCCTAAATTTTGAACCTTTTCATAGAGTTGAGACCATGGGTTTTACTATTGATTCGTTTCTTAGATTTTGTCTCTGTGAGTTTCTGGGACTAGTTATTGGTATAAGTTGTCCCTGAGTGAGCTGTCTGTGTGTAGTCTATATTGACTCTTTGGGCTAAGCTCAGAATTAGTATGGCTGGTCTGATATCCCTAGAAAGGGGCCACCATCAGTGTCACAGCTGGGAGGATGCACACTTATTATTTGCCACCATAGCTCTTGAGATGCCAAGACCATCCCTCTCTTTTAACTCCTTTCTTTTTACTGTTAGGAGACACCCTTTTTTCCAGAACTAAGGCCCAGCAAGTGTGCTGTGACCTAACCTTGGCATAACAGCAATCCCTTGCACTCATCCTCTGGATGAATTCTCCTGTAGTTAAATCATAGGATTACTTCACAGACCCCAGGTGGTCTGTGAGTTGGGACAAGCACCTGTAGGAACCACATTCTAGTTCTGAAGACCTGCTATGAATAGACTTTTTGTCCCTAGGCAAAGCCTGCCTCAATATGGCTGTTATTCCTCAATACTGTGGTTACACCTCAGTGCTTGGTTCTTTGTCTAGCCACAACTGTATGTATCAAGGCTTTGCCTCACTGACTTGGGTCTCCTTCTAGAGGATATCCCAGCATGTATGTCTAGTTTTCTTCCTTCAACAGAATAAAGGTTTTTTGCCTATAATCTTTGTGAGCTCTTTTGGTTTTATTTTGTTTATTTTTTATATTAATTTTTTTATATAATTTTATATTGGTTTGTTTTATTTTGCAGAATTACCAGGTGGTATAAAGCTTTTGCTATAACCTTTGTGGTTTATTATTTTATTTTTGGCTTATTATTTTATTTTTCAGAGTTAACGGTTGGTGTATAACCTCTGTGACTCTTTGGTCATTTATGTTCAGAGTTTGACAGCCCTGACCAGAGTGCTTTCCATTTATGCAAAACCAGTGAGTGACACAATTAGTTCTTTTTTAAAAAAAATTATTGATATCTTTTATTTTTACATTGCTTAGGTTTCACCTTATATCCCTTCCCTCTCCCAGATATCAATCTATTATAATAAATCTTTTTTTTTTTCAAAAAAAAGAGGAGGGAAAAAAAGCAAGGGAAAAACTGACATTGTATGCAATGTCCCACATGCATGGACTCACCATCTTTGCGAAGGGACCAAGTTAGTTCTTTGTAATTTTAGAGCATTCATTTTCAATTTTTTTTTGAAAACCATTATCCCTTAAACATAAAACATTTACTAAATGATGAAATAAGAACAATAGTTAACACAACATTTATTCAATAGAAGGCCAGATCAATAACAATGTAGATCCTTGTAAGCTTTGAGGCATCCTTGTCTTAACTCAGTCTCACAGATGAATTGGGTGATTCAGAACTAGGCTGGCTACATTTCCCCCTCAAAGTTCTAGCGGTAACCAGAGGAGTGAGGAGTGATTATGGAATGTCATTGACTCAAGTCCTCCTTGGTGTGGTTCTCTCCTCTCCCAAGATTGCTGGCTGAGAATCATTTAGTCAGTCAAGTTTAAGGAGGTTTTAGAAAGCGGTATTTACTAAGGAGGTACAGTAAGAGCAGTTGTTTAAAAAAACACTGCACCCAAAATATCTGTGACACACTCTCCCACAAATACACACTGACTTCAAGGTAAAGTAGGCTTGAGTTCAGAGAACTCATGTGACAAAGAGGTGACGCTGCTTCTGGTTGCTGGAAGTCCTTCTCTGTCGTTCATGTGGTCCTCAAGAAGTTTCCCTTAGGCATAGTGCCTTTGCTGTGCTCTTTTTGGAGCTGTTAGTCCAATCCTTCCTAGGGTCCCAACGTCCTCTGGACCCATTAGAGTCTGGGAAGTCCTCCTCTAGCCAAAAGGAGGGAGGAATAATAGTCAGCCAAGGCCAAAGCTGAGGCTTCTTCCCTATCCCCATCCCCAGGCAGTTCCTCCTCAGGGATGTTCTGGAAAATCATATTTGCTCCAATTTTTGGAATTGAATATCTTCTTGAGCAGCTAGGTAGTAGAGTGGATAGAACACTGGGCCTAGAGTCAGAAAGACCTGAGGTCAAATCTGGCCTCAGACACTTACTAGTTATGGGACTCTGAACAAGTCACTTAACCCTGTTTGCCTCAGTTTCCTCATCTCTAAAATGAGCTAGAGAAGAAAATGGCAAACCACTCCAGTATCTTTGCCAAGAAAACACCAAATGGGGCCACAAAGAGTGGGACATGATTGAAACGACTCAACAACAAGGTAAACTATATCCACAGCATTGCCCTTCTAAGAGATGGGAGAAAGAGTTTTGTTTCCACAGAGTTGAAGGTGTCCTTCATCCCCTCCCCCACCCTTGCTTTAGCAGAATGTAAGTCAGGTGACTGATTGGAACTACTTCCAAACAGAGCTCTGATCGAGCAGAAACCAGGCCTCAGGTCGGTCAGGAGAAAGGTCAGAGGCTTGTACGCTTGCTTAAAGGAGCCATTTGAGGACTGCATGAGGTAGGCAGTCAGGGGGTTGTATCTGGCCAATGAAGATCCTGGCAGGAGATTTGAAGGGAAAGTCAATAAAAGGACTGGCATCCATGTGAGTCCTTTGTACTCTGTTCAGGGGATGGGCCCATTTATTCAGACCAAATAAATGTAAAACATAATTAGAATGCCCCGTTTGGGTGGCGTCCTTTCTCATGAGAAAGCAATAAAATTCTTTTCTACTTTCTTCCTTGAGAAGCCTCTGAATTTAATTTGGGGAAGGATCGCTGTCCCACACACCCTCATATATTAGGTTAGTAATCTTGTCAAAAAAGGAAATAAAGCTAGGTCATGAAGCCATGCTGGTTTGTCGTAATCATCATGTCCCTTTCCTGATGATTGCCAAACATCCCTTTTAATGACACAACAACAACAATAATCTTTTTGATTTTGTTGATAATATATAGAGAGCATGACCCAGTTTTCTTGACCTGTCTGAACATGATAATTGTGCCACTTCATCACAGTTTAAAGGTCTTTTGGCACTTAGTCTAAGACCCATGAGTGACTGATTGAGATAATTTCTCACCCATCAAGTCTAGAATGGGATAGAGTAGTTTTGACCTACACCCATAAACCTGGAAACTCTCCCACCAAAGCACTCAGTGTCTACAGAGGAGAATGGGCGTACTCTTACAAAAACTTCTAGCAGGGAGACACATAAATGGGGAACCATGTACTTGGGGCAACTCAGAACTCCAGACAGCAGGCCTTGATGTCCTTTGTCCCTTCAGGAACAACACGCTATGTAGAACTCTTCCCCTTTTGGTCCTTGTGGATCTTCCACCAGCAGAGCTCTTTCTTTTTTGCTCTTGAGCCCATAAAGCAGGGACAAGCTCTTTTCACTCACAATCACCCTTAACAAAGCTGTGTTGAGTTACTTCAAGCCAGATGTAAGAGTGATGATCTATTCATTTCCCTTTGTACTTAAAACTGATTACCATAGTTAGGTAAGATAAGAACTAGGAGTGAATGAGGCCTATTCGTTTCCTTGAATCAATCAAAGTTACTGAGTGAGAGATCAGGTCACACCCTAAGGAACTTATACATAAAGGAAGTGTTATCTTAGAACCAGGCACTGAAAAATAGAAACAAAGGAGTGGAGCAAGAAAGAATTCGGAGGAAGCTCAGGGGCAAGCAGTGAAGGGAAGGTGAAGGTAGTACTGAATTGTGACTGAGAAGAAAGACACCTAGAACTATTATGCTTAGGGGCATCTTGAAGCAGAAGACTCGGGTGGACTTGGGTACACCAGGGTACCTGCCAGTTTACCCAAATACTCAAGGATTGAGGAAAATTCCAAGAAAAGATCTGCTCTTTCCTCAACTTCCCCCTCTCCCTACCCCACTACTTGTGTATCCACAGACATTATATGATTTGTTCCTTTATTGCCCACATGTTTCTAGTAACCTGAATTTTGCCTCAACCACAAATAGGGCAGGAGTTAACCGAAGATAAATATAAATGTAAATTAAGGCAGAGAGATCAACCTCTACCTAAATGCTTGAAATTTCAAAAGAAGTTTGGGGGAAAATAATGATTTCCATTCTGGAGATGTTGAGTTTAAAATGTTTCATGCTAAACTGGACATCAAACTGGACATTCAGTTTGAAATGTCCAATAGGTAATTGGTAGTGTTGGACTGATGCTCAGGAGAACTACTATGGCAGGAGATAAATATATAGAGATCTATATACATCTAAATCTCTAGGTCTCTATCTCCATATATCTATCTCTGGACATAGAGTTTTTCTCTATGGTGAATAGGCCCCATTTCATACTGTCTCTCTCTCTCTCTCTCTCTCTCTCTCTCTCTCTCTCTTTTTTTCTCCCCCCAACCCCCGTATATATACATACACACACATACATACATATACACATATATCTGTGAGTTATCTTCATATAGTGCTTTAAGGCAGTGGTGAGATTCAAATAAATTAACAACCAGTTCTCTGTCCTAATGACTGTTTTAAGTATACAAAAAGATGTACTGAAAGGTAGTTTAACATTTTATGCATTTAATACTTAATTAAGAACAATAAAAGAGGTACACAAAACTAGATTATAAGAGTTTTTGAATATTAATGAAAAAATATTAAGTAATACCTGACAAAAACACATCCTTATGGAGTGAAAGCAGCCATGTGATCACAGCAGCCAGTGTGGGAACAGAAGCAGAACCAAAACTCATTCTACCTATTCTAACTCTTTTTTTCTTCTACTTCCATGGCTTCCAAAATGAGTGATAAGATAACCCTAGAAATATGTATATTTCTATTGGTTCATTGTGTCCCAGCTTCCTATTGTTTTCGCCATTCAGGGAACACCAGTGCACTCATAATATCTGGGGGGAATTTTGGGCATAACACAAAGCAGAAACAAATGACAGCTTGTCATGCCCTGGTTGTTTGGTACTTTTTCTTCTTATGTTATATGTTTGTTTACTGAAGTAACAAAAAATGAGAGAATTAAAATGTAGTATTACATCAAAGGTGTAATGAGTTTTAAGAAATGAATAAACAAATGTCACAAGCATAGGTCCGTCAATTTTTTCACCTATGGACGGAATGAACATTACTATGGGTGCTTAGAAAATGCTGTTGCACAGATGAACATGAAAAAAGAGTAAATTTGTGATTTTCACATTGGGCGGCTGCCCAGGCACCCACCTTAGAGAGAACCCAGATTTGTGCCATTTTAACAACTGGTTCACCGAGCTCAACATAAAATTAGGTATCAGTTCTGCTGAACCAATGTGAACCGGCTGAATTCCACCACTGAGTTAAGGTTTACAGATTGCTTTTCATATGTTAGCTCATTTGACTGTTACAACAGTCCTCTGATTTTAGGTGTTATTATACCCATTTTGCAGTTAAAACTGAAACTGAGGATGAGCAAGATTAAGTGACTTGCTCAGGGTCACACAGCAAATAACTATCTGAGACAGAATCCAATCTCTAGGTCTTTCTCATTTCAAGTCTAGCACTCTATCCACTAAATTCATTTGAAAAATCTTACAAAGAGGGATGATGGATGATAGAGAGTAATATGGCTTCATAAATCAGAGAAATGCAATGGAATGTATGATCATTTTTGAAGACTTTGGTCAAGCATAAAAATAAGCAAAGCCATCTCAAGGACTTTGAAGGATGAAAATGGAAGGACAACAAACCAAAAAAAAAAAAAATTCCCTCATCTAATCACAATCATCTGTCATTTTACCTCTCCCTTTCCCTTCCAACCCCAAACCCTGTTCATCATTTACGCTCTGACCTCCAGTTCCCCCATGCCTTAGTTCTTTCCCAGGCCATCAACCCTGCCTTGCCTATACTCTCCCCTCATCACCATATTGACCCCTTTGGTGAACCAGTTCTATTCTATACTTACCCTACTCTCTTGTATGACTTGTGCTCCTTATAGTACCAACAGTCTTGCCCTGCAAAGCCTCACCCTTGGATCAGTCATCTATTGCCTTTGCTCCTACAAATATTAATCAATCAATAAACATTTATTATTAATGAAGTGGGAGATAATCATAAACCATGTTGACTGGGTCCACTACAAATCTGTGTTACATATCCTCAACTGGGTCCTCACTGATGCAGTGAAATCCTTTTAAACCCCCCTAATCAACTCTATCCCACACTCTTTTCATCCCTTCTTCAACCTTCCATGAATCTCCCTCTCCACAACCTCTCATTTGAGAACTTTGAATCATATTCTACTAAAAAAAAAAAAGAGGCCATTCACTAAGAACTCCCTCTTTTACCCTCCTCACATCATCTCACATCATCCAGATGCCTTCTGCCACTCTCCTCTTTCATCTCTGCCTCATATAGTGAAGTAGCCTTTTCCTTCTCAAGGAAAACCTATCTACATGCACAAGTGATCCTATTCCATTTCATTTTCTCCAGCAGATTGGCCTCCTCATCATTCCCATTCTTTCACTCATCTTCATTCTCTCCTTGTCTACCTGCTGCTTCCCTACTGCCTACAAACTTGCCTATTATCTTCCCCATCCTGAAAATCCTCACTTGGTCCAATTATTCTCCCTAGCAATCATACTATATCTCTCCTTTTTGTGCCTAAACTCTTTGAAAAGGCCATCTGCTTCAAGTGCTTCTACTTCCTTGAAAAGGCCATCTGCTTCAAGCACTTCCACTTCCTTTCCGTTCATTCTGTTCTTACCTCTGAAGTCTGGCTTCCAGCCTCATTATTCTACTGAAACTGCTCACTTCAAAGTTACTAATGATCTCTTAATTGCCAAATCTAATAGCCTTTTCTCACTCTTCATCCTTGGCCTCTTGGCCTTTGACACTGTTGATCGCCCTCTCCTTGATACAGTCCTCTCTCTAGGTTTTTGTGACCCTATTCTCTCCTGATTTTCCTCCTCTCTGACTGGTACTTCTTAGTCTCCTTTGTTGGAACTTCATCCAGGTCATGCTTGCTAATGATGGGTATTCTACAGGGCTCTGTTCTCTTCTCCCTCTATATACTTGGTGATCCCATCCGCTCCCATGGATTCAGTTATCATTTCTATGCCAATGATTCTCAGATCTGCTTATCCAGCTTTAACCTCTTTTATGACCTCCCGCCTCACATCTCCAACTGCCTGTATTAGATATCTTGAACTCAATGTCCCCTAGAATTTTCCAACTCCACGTGTCCAAAACTGAATTCGTGATTTTCCCTCAAAACCATCCCCTCTTCCTAACTACCTAATTAGGGTGCCAACATCCTCTAGTCCCATAGTCTTGAAACCTAGGTGTCACCCTTGACTCTTTACTCTCTCTCACCACTCACTTCTGTCCAATTTGTTGAGAAGACCTGTTGATTTTATCTTTGTAATGTCTCTCAAATTTTCTCCCTTCTCTTCTCTGACACTGGTGCAGGCTCTCTCTCATCATATTATACTTGGGCTACTGCCATAGATTGCTGGTTGGTCTTACTACTGCAAGACTCTCCTTACTCCTGTCCATCCTCTTTCAGCAGCTGTCTATCAACTTATGGGATCAAACATCAAATCTTCTGTTTGGCAATCAAAGACTTTCATAACCTGGCTCTTCCTCCACCTTTCAAGTCTTCTTATACCTTAGACCTCCTTCCCACCATGTCCTCTGAAATCCAGCAACACTGACTTCCTTGCTATTCCTCAAACAAGATACCACATCTCCCAACTCTGGGCATTTTCACTGTTTATCCTCCATGAATGGAATGCTAGCCTTCCTCATCTCTGCTTCCTGGCTTCCTTGGTTTTTTTTTTTAAGTCCCAGCTCATTGCCTCAGTCAAACTGAGACTTGGGAAAGATCTTAGCTTAAAAAGGCCATGGTCTCCCATTGCATTCCAGGCATCTCCAGTCCTCCTGACCTATATCTTGCCACTGGACCCAAATGTCTCCGGAGGAGAGAGTGAGGCTGGTGACTTCGAACAGCCCTCACTTACTTAAATCCAATTTACTTGCAAGTCACGACATCACCTTCCTTATGTTATGGTCCTCTTCCAGAATGAAGGACAACCAATGAAGTCCCAGATAAAATCTTACCTTCTACAAGAAGCCTTTCTTGATCTCCCTTGATTTAAATCCTTATCTTCTGATAAATCTTCAATTTATCCTACACATAACCTGAGTACATAGTCCCTCGTTAGACCATGAACTCCTTGTGGCCAGAGATTGCCTTTTGCCTTTCTTTGTATCCCTATTGCTTAGCTCAATGCCTGGCACGTAGTAGGCTCTTAATAAATGTTTATTGATTAAACGACTGGAAGAAAAACGGAAAAGATGTGTAGCTATTTTTTCTATCAAGGACAGTAGTACACATATTTCGACCGTAAAATCAGAGTCCCAGATGAGCTTATAGGGGAGGAGGAAGTGGCACTAAAGAGTAAACACAGTAAAAGCAGCCAGACAGGACAAAGAAAACATCTATACTGGAGGCAAAACAATTATGAGAATATTAAGGGACTAATATACAAGGTATCTAAAGTAGGAGAACATATTAAAGGAATGGGAAATTTATCATTCCTCATTAATACAAAAAAAAAGACAACTGAGGGAACATCAATAACTACTGGTCTATATGCCTCATCTCTCATCTATGCAAAATTTTTAAGAGAATCATCAGCAAGAAGTAAGGGCATCTTTGATGAAAGGGAAAGAGATGGAGAGGAAGAAGCACTTTATTCTCACAACAATCCTATAAGGTAGGTGACATTGTCATTCCCATTTTAAAGAGGAGGAGACTGAGGCAGACAGAAGTTAAGTGATTTGCCCAGAGTCACACATCTAGTAAGTGTCTGAGGGGGATTTGAACTCAGGTCTTTCTGATTCTAGATCCGGAGCTCTCTATCTACTGGATCACTGCTGAGGCTATTAGTAGGGGATCAGCAGGCTTTTGCAAATGATACTCAACAATGGACCACAACTTTACCATTTCACAACTAATTGAAAAAAACAGAGACTATCATTTGCTGCAATGTTTATTGTTTGTTGATCACAAAAGTATGTTTGATTTGGCAAAGCAAAACACCACTTTAAAAACCTCCTTGTCAACAAGGTTTCTCTTATCCGCTATCAAAATCCTTCAATGTTCCATGAAAGGTGTTGAACATACTTAAGTAGAGATATCTGCAGGACAGAGATGTGTGACTGTACCTCAGGAAAATGATCCAGGATTATGGTTTTAAAATAGCTGGATAATTTTGGTGGTATATTTGATAGTATAGTTTTACAAAGTTATTATTACAGAACAAAACCTTTATTCTCACTCATTAGATTTGATTGTAGGTCTGTTTGTTCATAGAACCTTATCTAGTATGAACTTGTATCTGGTACTTGCTTTTCATAAAATTAAACTTGTGTTCTAATTTGCTGTCTTTCCTTAGATTATTCAGCCTTGGAGTCATTTGTTCTCCAAGGTTATTATGTGGAAAATATTTCTTCTTCTAGATCTAGCAGGTACCCCAGATTTTTGACAGTTCAAGAATCTTCCCTGCTAAGAGAATTTCTTCCTACTGAAATTCTGCTATAACAATACTTGCTGGGAGGACTTATAATTTTTCCAAAATTAATCATAAATTTTCCTGATCAGTTGTTGAATGACTTCAATTCAGTGAACAAATCATTCCCTTGATTTCACTGCTTGCTCCTAGCCCAATCATTTCATGTTTGTTTACATCAGAGGTCCCTACATAAGGAAACTGACAAGTGCCAAGGATGGGTAACTACATTTTAGAGCTCTGCTTGGAATCAGTTTCCTTGACCCACTCCTTACTTTTTTATTTTTTTATATTCCAAATTTCCTCTTCCTCAGAATGTAAGCTTTCAGTGCATGATGACAAAGTTTTCCACTACTTTTCTCGATGCTCCTTTCTGCACAATATTCACTTATTAAAAAGGTATTTCACCACTAAGTGACACTAATTGTTGACACTGAATGGGGAGCCCCCACTCACTGACAACCCTTTCTCATTTTGAACATGTTGTATTTCAATGTTTGATAGAAAATTGTTTTTTATTGTTCAGTCATTTTTCAGTTGTGTCTGATTCTTTTGGGGTTTTCTTGGCAAGACACTAAAGTGGTTTGCCATTTCCTCCTCCAGCTGATTTTACATGTGAAGAAAATGAAGCAAACAGGGTTAAGTGACTTTGCCAGGGTCATACAAGTAATAAGTGTCTGAGGCTGGATTTGAACTCAGGTCTTCCTATCCACTGTGCCACCTACCTGCCTGACAGAAATGTTACCTTGGCATACCAGAGTTGGTTCCCTACTCTGCAAGCAGCGGTTTTACTTGGTGTAGAATATGTAAATAAATAGCTTTTAATAACAAGGACACAGTGCATAATAATATGTAATAAACATCTACTGAGCTTTATTGTAAGCCCATTGCTCTTCTAGACCCTGAAAATTCCCTAGACATAATCCAGACCCAGCAGTTCTAGGTATCTATTAGCATGAGTCCACTCTTGAGAAGGCAAAAAGAATGCAATAGCACAGTTGCCAGGGGATTTTAACTAGCACTTCCCTTAGGTCTGGCAATCGGTTCTATATCTAGGACCTCTTCATTCAGGATCTTGGTTCACCCATGAGAAGCTGAAATGTGGGGTCCATTTTTAAACAAGAGTTTCGAGGGATTGGAACTTTCCCCGTTGTTGGGGATCTCTAACCTTGTCTAGCTACAGCTAAACCATCATAGACTGAGTGCAATTGGCAGATAACTCAAGCAAGCAGCTATTCCGTCTTCAGTTTATCAAGGTCAGAACCTCGATCATAACATTCTGCGGTTACTTTCAGTCCCCATCCTAAAACCCCTAGGGTTCCTTCTCGCTGGGCAAAGCTGCAAAGCTAAGAGTGTAATATTTATCAAGGACCCATTTTGTTCAATGCACCATCCTAGACGCAGAAATAAATAAATCATAGCCCTGCTTTCAAGGAATTTACAATGTTTTACCCTATTATTTTATCCATACTTTGCTAGCCCTTTGGACCTTTTCACAAACTACGGATGATCATAAGAGGTTGCAATGTCCAGTAAGGGGAAAATCGTTCTAGAGAGTAGACTGAATTGGTTAATTTAAGCAACTGAAATAGTAGTCAAGTACTGCAAGATGACCTTAGGCATTTTAACTACAGTATGAATTTGTTGAAGGAATGCTGATAAAAATTTCAACTGCATTAAGCCTTATGTGTGGACTCTTATCAAATAGTTTAAACATATGTGGTAAAACATTTCTTGAAAACAATTGTATCATTTTGTTAATCCAATTCGATCTAACCCAACAAGCATTTATTAAACACCTACCAAGTATACTTCAGTGGACTAAAAATATACACACAAATTAAAAAAAAAAAAGAAACTCTACTGAGCTTTGTCCTCAAGGAATTTACCTGGGGGCAGGGGGCAGGGGGCAGGGGGAGATGGAGTAGAAGAGTTACAAATTATTAACAGTTTGTTGTTGTTGCCGATGAGTATTTATTAATCATCTATTATGTGCTATGTACTGTCCTAAGTCCTGGAAAAGCATAATCCCAGCCCTCAAGGAGCCCAAATTCTAATGGGGAACCAACTTGAAATAATGACAGTATTTGGTAGTACTTCTAGTGCAATCTTCCTTCAGTTTTGGACTAAATGAAGATTTGACAGATACTTCAATACAATCCCTAAGAAAACCTGGAGTCAATTCACTAGACAATTAGTAAGGTGCTATTAAGTGTAAAGCAATGTGCTTAATATTAGGGGAAATAAAAGGTAAAATGGGGGCAGTGAGTAGAGCCTACCTTTGTGTTGCAAGATCAGCATTTACAAGATCAGCACACTTGGGGAAAAGGAAGAAGGGAAGGATAAGAAAAGTCTGGAGTCCAAGCTGCTTTGTTGCCAATCTCCCTGAGGGTTTTCATAAACAGGCAGAACAAAAAATATTTCTAAACTTAAAATCAGTCAGTTAATGAGCATTCATTAAGTGCTTATTATGCACCAGGTACTGAAAACAAGAAATGCAAAGATAAAAATAAGAAAAGCAAAAACGTAGTCCCTGCCCTCAAGGAGCTCACACTCTAATGGGAGAGACAACATGCAAACTATTATATACACAAGATATATACAGTGTAAAAAGTAAGTAATTGAAGAGAGAAGGCACTAACTAGCAGAGGGGTTGGGTAAAGACCTCTTGGAGAAGGTGGGATTTGAGCTGAGGGTTGGAGGAAGCCAGGAGATGGAGGTGAAGAAGTATAGCATTTCAGTTATGGAGGAGAGCCAGCATAGGCACAGAGTTAGGAGATGTCAGGCTGTATGTAGGGAAGGAGGCTTGCCTCCCTGGATTGTGGAATATGTTGATGGAAGCAAAGTATAATAAAGGTGTGAAGGGTTTTAAGTTCCAGACAGGGGATTTTATATTTTATTCCAGAGGTAATTGGTAACCACTAGAATTTATGGAGCAGAGGAATAGTTAAATATATGCTTTAAGAAAATCGTTTTGGCAGCTGAATGGAGGATAGATTGGAGTGGAAAGAAACTTGAGGCAGGGAGACCAACTATAGAAAACAATTGCAGTAGCTCAGGGTTGAGATGATAACTATCGGGTGGTGGTATAGTTAGCGTGGAGAGGAAGGGTCATAAATGAGAGGCATTGTAAGGTAGAAATGACTGTACTTGACCACAGACTGGATATGTGGGGTGAGAATGAGTGAGGAGTTGAGGATAACACTCAGGTTTCGAGCCTGAATGATTGGGAGGATAGTAGTACCTTTAACAGTAAAAAAGAAGTATTTGGGGGGAAAGATAAGTTCTGTTTTGGACATGTTGAGTTTTGACGCCTTTATGACATCCAAAAAGACAAGTGATACTGTACTGGAGCACAGGAAAGAAATTAGGGCTGGACAAATAGAGCTGAGAATTATTTGCATAGAGATGATAATCAAACCAATGGGAGCTGATGAAATCATCAAGTGGGAGAAGAGAAAAGGACCCAGGACAGAGCCTTGGGGCATACATATGGTTAGTGGGCATGACACGGATAAAGATCTAGCAAAGGAGAATGATAAAGAACTGTCACATCGATAGTCAGAAGAGAGTAGGATCACAAAAACCTGGAAAGGAGAGAGTATCCAGGAGAAGAAATTGATCAAAAGTGTTAGATTCTTCAGAGAGGTCAAAAAGGATGACGACTGAGAAAAAGCCTTTAGACGTGGCAATTAGGAGATTACCGGTAACTTTGGAGAGGGCAGTTTCAATTGAACGATGAAATTGGAAGCCAGATTTGCAAAGGGTTCAGAAGCAAGTAAGAGGAGAGTAAAAGTAGGGACCAACTATAAATAGCTTTGTCAAGGAGTTTAGCAAAAAAGGGATGTAGGACCATAGCTAGCAGGGATGGTAGGATCAAGTGAGGATTTTTTGGGTAAGGACTGGGGAGATACGGACATTTTTCAGCTTAGTAGGGAAGTAGCCAATGGACAGAAGAGATTAAAGATTAGCAATAGAGTGAGGATAATAGCAGGGACAATCTACTGCAGAAAATGATATGGGATCAAGAATGCACTATCGACGTTCTGAGAGAATTCCCAAGGACTCGTGATGAGTAATGCTATCCACTTCCAGACAGAGAACTGATGAGCTCCGAGTACAAATTGAAGCATATTTTTATACTTTCTTTTTCTTACTTTTTTTGGCAACATGGCTAATATGGAAATATATTTCATGTGATTTCATATGCATAAGTTATATCATATTGCTTACCTCTCAACGAGTGGGGGGTGGTCTATAGGGAAGGAGAGACTTAGAACTCAAAACTTAAAAGATGTTAAAAATAAAAAACTAGTTTTTTTTTTAAAAAGAACGCATTATAGAGGGGTTTGTCTTGGCAAGGAGAAGGGCCACCTCTTCGTGGGAGACCAGAGTGAAGGAGGAATTAATGGAAGAGACATCTGAGTGATACAAGATGGGGAGGAGTGGAGAAGGGGTAGCTCTTAGTGAATGGCCTCAATTTTTTTCTGAAGTATGAAGCGAAGCCTTCAGCTGAGATGGGAATGGGATGACGCGGGAGTCTGGAGGAGAGATGACAAGGTTTGGAATAACCACAGTGGTGAGTATAGTGAATCAATTAAAATGGGGGCAAAAGTATTACCTTGCTGCAGTCAAGGATCACATTATATAAATTTGTAGTGAAGCCAGGCAACATGGTTCCTTGATTTTCTCCAACTTCATTCAGCAGCGCATAAATCAGAGCACAGGAGGTGAATGGTAGGAGCGGTCCGAAGTTGGAGTTTGGCAAGGCATGTTCAAAGACACAACAACAGGTCAAGTGATTTGATTACAGAGTTGAACTGATTCATCAAGAGATCAATATAGGTTAGAGAGAAGAGTATATTCAATGCAAAAGTGATGGGCTTAGAAAGATCTGCGGGTTCGAGTAAGTGAAGGTCATGGTGAGGATAAAGAACAACACTAAGAATCATAGAAAGGAAAGACAAAATGAGAAAAGATTCTGATCAGATAAAAGAATTTCAGTTTTTTCTTTGTTAATTTTGTTAACAAAATTCTACATCAAAAACACTTCATCGTGTCATGGCAGTAACTAATTTGTGAATATATTCATTGCGTACCAATTCTAAATACCAATATCATTTTCTGCATTTCTATGAATTTTACATATTTCTCTTAAAATACTATTTAAGCAGACACAAAGACTAAATAATATCAGCAAGTTAATGGTTTTTTATAATTTTTTTATTTAAATTTATTTATTTAACATATTTGGTTTTCAGCATTGATTTTCACAACAATTTGAATTACAAATTTTCTCCCCATTTCTACCCTCCCCCCCACTCCAAGATGGCATATATTCTGGTTGCCCTGTTCTCCAGTCAGCCCTCCCCTCTATCACCCTCCTCCCCTCTCATCCCCTTTTCCCTTCCTTTCTTGTAGGGCAAGATAAATTTCTACGCCCCATTGCCTGTGTATCTTATTTTTTAGTTGCATACAAAAACTATTTTTTTTTTGTTTTTGAACATCTGTTTTTAAAACTTTGAGATCCAAATTCTCCCCCCTCTTCCCTTCCCACCCACCCTCCCTAAGAAGTCAAGCACTTCAACCTAGGCCACGCATGTATCATTATGTGTAACCCTTCCACAATACTCATGTTGTGAAAGGCTAACTACATTTTGCTCCTTCCCAACCCATCCTGCTTTATTGAATTTTCTCCCTTGACCCTGTCCCCTTTCCAAAGTGTTTGTTTTGATTACCTCCACCCCCATCTGCCCTTCCCTCCATCATCCCCCCCCCTTTTATTTTTTTTTATCTTCCTCCCTCTTCTTTCCTGTGGGGTAAGATACCTAACTGAGTATGTATGGTATTCCCTCCTCAGGCCAAATCTGATGAGAGCAAGGTTCACTCATTCCCCCCTCACCTGCCCTCTCCCCTCCTCCCACAGAACTGCTTCCTCTTGCCACCTTTATGTGAGATAATCCACCCCATTCTATCTCTCCCTATCTCCCTCTGTCAGTATGTTACTCTCTCATCCCTTAATTTCATTTTATTTCTTTTAGATATCTTCCCTTCATCTTAAACTCACCCTATGTCTGCTCTCTCTCTTTTACATATATATATACACATATACACATACATATATATACATATATATATATACATACATATACATATATATATAAAAACACACACATATATATACATACATACACATGCATACATATACACATAGATACATACATACATACACATTCACTTATATATATACAAAAACATATATATATATATGCATATTCCCTTCAACTACCCTAATACTGAGGTCTCATGAATCATACACATCATCTTTCCATGTAGGAATGTAAACAAAACAGTTCAACTTTAGTAAGTCCCTTGGGATTTCCATTTCTTGATTACCTTTTAATGCTTCTCTTGATTCTTGTGTTTGAAAGTCAAATTTTCTATTCAGTTCTGGTCTTTTCACTGAGAAAGCTTGAAAGTCCTCTATTTTATTGAAAATCCATATTTTGCCTTGGAGCATGATACTCAGTTTTGCTGGGTAGGTGATTCTAGGTTTTAATCCTAGCTCCATTGACCTCCAGAATATCATATTCCAAGCCCTTCGATCTCTTAATGTAGAAGCTGCCAGATCTTGGGTTATTCTGATTGGGTTTCCACAATACTCAAATTGTTTCTTTCTGGCTGCTTGCAGTATTTTCTCCTTGATCTGGGAGCTCTGGAATTTGGCGACAATATTCCTAGGAGATTTCTTTTTGGGATCTATTTGAGGAGGTGATCGATGGATTCTTTCAATTTCTATTTTGCCCTGTGGCTCTAGAATATCAGGGCAGTTCTCCTTGATAATTTCTTGAAAGATGGTATCTAGTCTCTTTTTTTGATCATGGCTTTCAGGTAGTCCAATAATTTTTAAATTATCTCTCCTGGATCTATTTTCCAGGTCAGTGGCTTTTCCAATGAGATATTTCACATTGTCTTCCATTTTTTCATTCCTTTGGTTCTGTTTTATAATATCCTGATTTCTCATCAAGTCACTAGCTTCCACTTGCTCCAATCTAATTTTTAAAGTAGTATTTTCTTCAGTGGTCTTTTGGACCTCCTTTTCCATTTGGCTAATTCTGCCTTTCAAGGCATTCTTCTCCTCATTGGCTTTTTGGAGCTCTTTTGCCATTTGAGTTAGTCTGTTTTTTAAGGTGTTGTTTTCTTCAGTGTATTTTTCAGTATTTTTTTGGGTCTCCTTTAGCAAGTCATTGACTTGGTTTTCTCGCATCCTTCTCATTTCTCTTCCCAATTTTTCCTCTACTTCTCTAACTTGCTTTTCCAACACCTTTTTGAGCTCTTCCATGGCCTGGGACCAGTTCATGTTTTTCTTGGAGGTTTCTGTTGTAGGCTCTTTGACTTTATTAATTTCTTCTGTCTGTATGTTTTGGTCTTCTTTGTCAGCAAAGAAAGAATGCAAAGTCTGAGACTGAATCTGGGTGCGTTTTCGCTGCCTGGCCATATTCCCAGCCAACTAACTTGACCCTTGAGTTTTTCAGTGGGGTATGACTGCTTGTAGATTACAGAGTTCTATGTTCCACGTTTGGGGGGGAAGTGCCAGCTCTGCCACACCAGCACTGCTCCTTCCCCAAGAACCCCCAACCCAAACTGGGCTTAGATCTTCAGCAGGCTGTGCACCCCTGCTCTGATCCGCCACTTAATTCCTCCCACCAGGTGGGCCTGGAGCTGGAAGTAACAACAGCTGTAGCTGCCCCACCTCCGCTGCCCCCGGGGCTGGAGGCTGAACCGCAAACTCCTTCCACTCCTGCAGCTTTTCCCACTAACCTTCTCCGCAGTCTTTGGTGTTTCTGGGTTGAGAAGTCTCTTAACTGCCGCAGCTCACTGAATCAGGGCGCTAGGGCCCCCTCCGCCCGGCTTCTGGTCTGGATGGTCTATGCCGCTCAGGCTGGGCTCTGCTCCACTCCGTTCCCAGCTCGCAGCTCCCAGCTCCGAGCTCTGTGTGGGATAGACCTCACCCAGAGACCATCCAGGCTGTCCTGGGCTGGAGCCCTGCTTCCCTCTGCTGTTTTGTGGGTTCTGCCGTTCTAGAATTGGTTCAGAGCCATTTTTTATAAGTTTTTGGAGGGTCTCCATACGGAGCTCACACTATTCTCTGCTTACCAGCAGCCATCTTGGCTCCGCCCCTCAGCAAGTTAATGTTTAAGATAACTTCTAGGGAGTAGAAGAGGTGGCAAATATCAATATACCCACTTTATAGACACTGTTCTGGGCCAGACCTACCTAAAGTCAGTGATTCAAGATCATGATCAGAATGCAGCAAAAGACTCATGGACAATAAAATGCAATAAAAATCACTTATTGAATTAAAAAGATATACTATAATTACTAAAAATAGATGTTTCCCTCTGCTCTAAATTCACTAGGATGAAAAAGAGGTAGCACAGGTCAGTGAGAGTTCCATTAGGTCTCAGAAACACCAACTCTCCTAGGTGGGTCTTTCACACCCCTAGTCCTTTGGATCAACCAGATCTTGAGGCTGGCTTCCTCATTTCTCTAAACTGAAAGTATCTCATTGTGTATAAAATAAATGCTCTTTCTACTGCATCCCACCCCTTTGTGGCAAGGGCATGAGGATCCACCAGGGTACCTTCCACCTCTTAAATGACCTTGAAACAACTCTGAGTTTGGAAAGATGTCTAATATAGGCAGTCCTGAGGGAAGAAGTTTATCTAAATAAAAGATGAATATGTATATATATATACAGTGGGTGATATGTGTGTGTGTATTTATGTATATATATGTATATATATATATATACATATATATATGTATATATAAAATCATTTTATAAGTAGGCATATGATATCAAGGGAAGTTCATAGTAAGTATTATGACATTAAATGGCAACAATAATAGAATTGGCATCAAGGACATCAGGCTCATAACACCAATGATAACACCTCTGACCAGTCAGTAATCCTCACCACAGGTAAGAAAGGTAGCTATGTGGTCATAAACCAATTGCATGCAATCTGTCTTGAGATCTGAGTTGTTATAAAGACTTGCTCCATACTGGAACCCATTCAATGTTCCCTGACACACCAGCCAAGACCTCTCAAAGAGTCAGACGTGATTGAACAACAAGAACAAATGGACATGACTGAACAACAGTAATGGTGAACATCGGTAGCTTCAGGAAGTGGGGCTTCTTTAAGGTATCTAGCCACCAAAATGTGGCAATCCAACCTGCCCCCCCCCTCCATGCAGCCTACTCTTCTGACTTTGCTACTGTGACTCAGTTGCTTTTTCACTCAGGAATATCCCTTCCTCCTTTCTCCCATGGATGAGTTCCTTCTCTGGGGAATGGGCTGAGGCTGTCCATGGTTCATTTCCTTATACTTCCCACTTACAGCTTGTTCCCATCAGAATTGCCCTTTATACCTGTGCAGTTTACTAAACCCATAAACTGCCCCACCTTCTACCATCAAGGCATGATCCTTCACAAACAAGAGTGCATTTATCTCTGTCTCTAATTGTTGAATGTTCAAAGGCAGTTAATTTTAATCGTCTGTATGGTGGTGACTTAGTCTTTATAAAACTCTTAGAGGAAGGGAATGATTTATGTAATATTTTTGTTCTTGTTAGGCCCCTTAAACACCTATCTGGCCAATCTTGTAATTGTGCCAGCTCTCTCATTACCCCATTGAGAGGCCATCCATGTAGCTAAAATAACTACAGCCAGATTATCAGACTCTTCTGTCTGGTCATCCAATTTCTTCCTTCTCCTTATCTTCATCTTTCTCCTCCTCTTCCTCCTCTTCTGCTTTTATTTTTGATTACTCTCATTGAATGACTAATAATAGCCGCAACCCAACAAACTGAGACCTGGGAAAGACCCCAATTTAGAAAGGCCAAGGTCACCCACTGCATCCTAGGCCATCACCAGTCATCTTCACCTTTATCTTGCCACTAGACTTCAATGGCTCTGGAGGAGAGAGTGAGGCTGATGACTTTGTACAGCTTTGACTAACTTACATCCAATTCACTCAAAAGTCAAGACATCACCCTCATGATGTCATTGGTCCTCTTTGAGAACAAAGGACTAGCAACTACAACATTATCAATTCACCCAACGATCTATTTTCTTTCTTCTGCATGGCCCTTTCCTAACTTTAACCAAAAAGTAAATTGGTATTTGGGGCCAGTCTGGTAATTCAGGCTCGGAATTAAAATTCAGTGAAAGATACATAGACAATGAAATGCAATGAAAATCACTTTAGTTATAATATAGGATTGAAAGAGATATAAAATACAATTACTAAAAAGTAGATGCTGCCCTCAATTCCAAATCTGCCATGGCGACCATACTGGATCAATACCATATCCCATAGGGAAGTGGGAATTTGAACAGACTTCAGGAACTATACATATGTTGGGCTTTTTCTACCCCTAGCCCTCTGGACCAATCAAATCCTGAAGCTGACCTCCTTGCCTCCCTAAAGGGAAGCCATCTAGTCCATGGAAAATAAATGCTCTTCCTACCACAGATAGAAAAATTGAGATGAAGTAGTTTAAACTAACTTGTTCATATTACTAGGCCCTTATACTTCCTTTATATAGATATAGATATATCATATCTATATCTATATTAACATAGATATAGATATATCATATCTATATCTATATTAACATAGATATAGATATATATTTGGTATATACAGGAATTAGTGGGTGATAGAGTTGGGAGTAAGGAAATTATTACTTACCATATTATATTAAATATGCCTGTTACATGTGGACACATACAAATGTACTTGTAACTTTTTAATATTTATTAGGTAATATATGTAAAGTACTTAGGACAGTACTTGGCACATAGTAGACAATAAATAAATGCTTGTTCCCTCCCCACTTCATTCCCTTTAAAATTATTTTTGTCAACACATTACCAGTCACCACACATGTATGACCTATATCAAATTGCTTGCCTTCTCAATTGAGGGGGTAGGGGATGGGGAGGAAGGCAGGGAGAGAATTTGGAACTCAGAGTTTTAAAAACGAATGTTAAAAATTGTTTTTACGTGTAACTGGGGAAAATAAATATTAAGCAACATATTACCAGTCAAACAAGGCAGCCTTAATGATGCCAGCAATGGACTCTATGATAATTGTGCTTGCATATTTGTAAATATTGGATTTACAGATATAGCACCTACCTGTGTTATATTACTCAGCTCTCGACTTTTTTTCTGGCAAGGAAATTACGTGTTGAAATTCAATTAAATTCAACAAACATTTCTTAAGCACCTACCTTGAGCTAGCCAGTGGGAATACAAAGATAATAACATAAGAACATTTATATAATGCTTTAAGGTTTTAAAAACACTTTACATATACTATCTCATTTAGTCCTCTCAACCACCCTATATAAGGACAATGTTATCATTTTACAGAAGAGGAAACAGGCAGAGAGAAGTTTAGTGACTTGCCCAGGGTTACTCATCTAATAAATGTCTGTCAGGATTCAAACTCATCTTCCTGACTCTAAGTTCAATACTCCATCTACTATGTCACCTAGCTGCCTTACATTCTGCATGGGGTAGGGGAATATTGTCCAGATAAGGAAATACAAAATAATAAACTTCAAGAGGGTACTAACCGCTTGGAGCAAGGGGGTGTTGGTGGTGGTGGTCAGAACATGTCTTTTGTGGGATGTAAGACATGAACTGGGCTTTGAAGGAAGTGATTCTGTGAGGCAGAGATGAGGGGGTCATAGCAATTTTCAGCTCAGAAAATAAATCATTGAAAGAATCGAAATTATTGTGTGAGGTCTGTATCATAAGAAAAAGTAGCTTCAAAAGGTAGTATTAAATGAAGATGACAATAAAGATTCATGTTGAGGAAAGTACTGAATTATTTTTATGGCTGTAGTGATGAATTTGCACTGAGTATAAAGTCATGGCATGTTTCTACTAGGAAAAAATAGAAATGATCTCCTTCAATCCCATAATTATGTACCACCATTCTCTTTAGTGGTATTTCCTATAATATTTTTGAAAGAGGATAATGTGTTAAGAAAGGCCTCATAAAAAAGACAGGTGTTTTATATACAGAAGAATGCATATTGTTTACAACTAGGATATTAAAGGAAAGTGATACATGTCATAAACATTCAGGAATGGGTTGGCTGCATGTCGTTTGTAGTTTTGAAATAGTGCTCTAATTTGAATTGTATTATGGTTGGATATTTTCCACCAGTAAACATAAGTAGCAGTAGGAATGTACTATTAAAACTACATTCTCAAGATGCTGAAACTATTATTAGGAGAGCTGTCTGAAAATTTTAAGCCCATTTGAAAAGAGAATTTATCAGAACCACAAGCCTATTAAATTCCTTCCTCCCTTTTTGGTATTTTGTACCAGCCCTGAAAGATTTTGTCATTGTAAAATTATTCCACCAACATAGATGACAATCTATCTATTATGCCCAGAAAAGCTGTCTCTACTTGTTGCTGCCCCTTCCTCTCACCATTTCTGAATCCTTTGTATTGTTGTTTTAAATCTTTTGGCTTCTGACATCGCCCCTCACTGAAACTACTCTTTCTAAACCTGCCATTGATTTCTTCTCTGCCAGTTCTTTGTGCCATTTTATACTATCTATCCTAAGGTCACAGAATTGGACCTGTAAGGGATCTTTAGAGATCATTCTTTGTTTTATAGATGAGAAAAATGGGGCCTCAGGTGATTTGCATGGGTGACTCAGCTGGTTAGTTTCTGAAGTGGGAAGGGAACCAAGGTCTTCCTAATATTAGAGCCTGTGCCCAATCCACTACATAATGCTGACTTTTTAAGAGTGTTAAAATCCCTCCCTCCACAAAATCTCCCTTCCTTACTCACATTGCCACAGCTGTTGCCTTGCTCCTGTTTTTTCTTTGTCTTCCCCTGTTAGATGTAAGCTCCTCGAGCTTAGGGACTGTCTTGTTTTCTTGTATTTGTACCTCCAACACTTAGTACAGTGCCGGGAGCATAGTGAACACTTAATACATTCTCTGCCTGTCTATTATCTTTCACATACTGCACTCCCTCTCCCAACTTATCCCAGCTGTGCCTCATGCCTGGAGTGCCCTCCTTCCTTACTTCTGTTTTGTTTCCTTCAAAACTCAATTCACTATGGAAATGCTGAACTTATTTATCATTCGCTACATTCAAAACAGAAAAGTAAAATATAAAATCTTTCCTTGCCCCACTGTTTGCTTTTCTTTATTTTGCATATATAGCTTGTGTTACATGTTGTCTCTATCCAGTAGAATATAAACACCTTGAGGTCAAGGGGTTGCTTTATTTCTGAATTTGTATTCCTAGGTTGGGTGCTTAGTAAATGCTTTTTGAATGAATTTAATAAGGAATCGGAGTATTGTGGGAGCTTGGGGTAGTTAATTGACTTACCTCTGGTTATATATCTAGGGTCAGAGACCCTGGAGTCAGCTTGGGCCTGAAATGCTAATTCAGACCATGCTGCCTCTGGGCTTGCTGTTGTCATTGCTAACTGCCAACTATTTACAATTCTTAACAGTTGGCAAAAAGCTTCCTTACAACAGCCCTGTGAGATAAGTAATATAGGTGTTATACTTCCTGTTTCACGGGTGAGTAAAGTGAGGCTCAGAAGGGGGAAGGCCTAATTGTTACAGCTTGGATTCAAATCTTGGACTTCCAACACTCAATTATGTGTACTTTCTACTATGCCACAGCAATGTAATTTGATCATAATTTAGAAATGTTTCTATTAGCACTTAACATTTATTAAACATTAGTGAAGTACTGGGAAGAACATAAATCTCAATCACGTCCAAGCTAGATGAGTTTGCCATTTAAACAGCTCTCGGCATTGAGAAACTGCTTGGTTTTTACGGTCCATGCTTCTTCAGAATAGGCAATTTGTTATTACATAGGAGAAGAGCACCAAATTATCCCAAAATAATTGGATCAAAGTATGGACTGAAATCATGGGCCAGACTTCTCAGTGTGTCTATATTAAAAATGTGCATGTGTGTGTATGTGTATATGTGTGTATACATGCTTATATACAAACGTGTGTGTGTGTGTGTGTGTGTGTGTGTGTGTATAGTGATGAAATGGATAGAGTGCTGGGCCTAAAGTCAGGAAGACCCATCTTCCTGAGATCAAATCTGGATTCAGGCACTTACTGTGTGACCCTGGAGATGTCACTTAACCCTGTTTGCCTCAGTTCCTCATCTGTAAAATGAAATGGAAAAGAAATGGCAAACCACTCTAATATCTTTGCCAAGAAAACCCCAAGTAGGGTCATAGAGAGACATGCATGACTGAAAATCCATAACAATATATACATATATATATATATATACATACACACATATATACATATATATCCACACAAAAACAAACACTTATAAACATTTATATAATAATTATACAGTACACACACACACATATGTGTCTATATATATATGTTAGCTTCATCTCCTTCTCGTGGTAATCAGATGGATTAACTCACATCAAAGTCCAGGGTCAAGTGTTTGCTTTTGTTAATTTAATGCCAAAGACTGAAGAAAAAGAGAACTGGTGTAAAGAAGGAGGATTGGGGAAGGATTCATTTCAACTTTCAGTTTCCAAAAATTTTTATTTCCTCTTTCACAATTCTTTAAGGGCTAAAGCAGCTTACTCTGTTTGATGTGGCTTTCTGCGGGTACTAATAGACAGCACCTCTTTGTTCTCTATTTCCTTTTCAGATTTTCTTGTTGACTTTGTTGGCTTAGTTTCTTCTTTTATTCTTTATGGCTCCTTTCCTGGTCTGACACGGCCTTCTTCGTTGGGCACCGTCCAACTTTGTGAAACTCTATCCAGTCAAATGGTAAGAATCTTAAGAAGGGCAAGTGCTCGGGAGAACCCTAAGATGAAATAGAAATCTCACTAGCAGTGTACTCCTTTTCGCCAATCTCTTTCAAGGTCCGGTATCAAATGACAGCAATTATTGTAAATTCATACAGACTATATCTCTGCAAGGCAGGGGCTATCTTACTTATTATTTTTGTATCTACCCCCTGAATCTAGCACAATACCTTGTAATAATGTGCTTAATTTCAAACTGAATAAGTGACTGTCTTGATTGATAATGTTGGTTGTGGAACTAATTACTCTAAGGTGCCCTTAATGGAAAATCCTGGGTCAGCCGTCACAATGGTCAACAAGGCAACTCAGGAAGAGAAGGGTAAATGGATTTTATTTAGCACACGGTGCCAGCGAGCAGTTGGGCACCCAACCAGAGCCCTGGTGTGGGAGGCCTGGGGGACGAGATGGCTGCTGTGGTGGAAGGAGCCGCTCAAGATGTTTAGAGAGAAGGCCGGGCACAAGAATAAGGAAGATGAGGAACCAAAAAGTAAACACTTCAAAGAAGAGGAAGAAAGAAGAGAGAAACACAGGGAACCCAAATTGTGAAACTGCATTTCTGGGGTTGAAGAGCAAAAAGAAGAGGAAGGTGCCTCAGACCAAACCAGCCTCAGCGAAAGAGAAGGTAAAAGACCAGCTGGAAGCAGCCAAGCCTCAGCCCATCATGGAGGGAGTGGATTTGGTCAACCTTGCCCCCAGAGAGCAAGATTGGGATTTTTAAAAATGTATTTATTTAATTTATTTAATATTTTTAGTTTGCAGCATTGATTTTCACAAGAGTTTGAATTACAAATTTTCTCCTCATTTCTACCCTCCCCTCCCACTCCAAGGTGGCATATATTCTGGTTGCCCCATTCCCCAGTCAGCCCTCCCTTCTGTCACCTCACTCCCCACCCCATCCATTTTCCCTTACTTTCTTGTAGGGCAAGATAAATTTCTATGCCCCATTGCCTATATATCTTATTTCCTGGTTGCATGCAAAACTATTTTTTTGAACATCTGTTTTTAAAACTTTGAGTTTCAAACTCTCTTCCCTCTTCCCTCCCCACCCACCTTCCCTAAGAAGGCAAGCAATTCAACACAGGGCGCATGCATATCATTATGTAAAACCCTTCCACAATACTCATGTTGTGAAAGACTATGTTTTGCTCCTTCCTATCCTATCCCCCTTTATTCAATTTTCTCCCTTGACCCTGTCCCTTTTTGAAAGTGTTTGCTTTTGATTACCTCCTCCCCCTCTCTGCCCCCCCTTGTATCATTCCCTCTTATTTATCTCCTACCTCCTTCTTTCCTATGGGGTAAGACACCCAACTGAGTGTGTATGTTATTCTCTCCTCAGGTCAAATCTGATGAGAGCAAGATTCACTCATTCCCCCTCACCTGAAACCTCTTCCCTTCCAATGAACTGCTTTTTCTTGCCACTTTTACGTGAGATAATTTACCCCATTCTATCTCTCCCTTTCTCCCTCTCTCAATATATTCCTCTCTCATCCTTTAATTTGATTTTTTTTTAGATATCATCCCTTCATATTCAACTCACCCCGTGCCCTCTGTCTATACATACATACATACATACATACATACATACATACATACACATACATATATATATTCCCTTCAGCTACCCTAATACTGATGTCTCATGAATTTTGCACATAATCTTTCTATGTAGGAATGTAAACAAAACAGTTCAACTTTAGTAAGTCTCTTATCATTTCTCTTTCTTGTTTACCTTTTCATGCTTCTCTTGATTCTTATGTTTGAAAGTAAAATTTTCTATTCAGCTCTGGTCTTTTCACTGAGAAAGCTTGAAAGTCCTCTATTTTATTGAAAATCCATATTTTGCCTTGGAGCATGATACTCAGTTTTGCTGGGTAGGTGATTCTTGGTTTTAAATCTAGCTCCATTGACCTCCAGAATATCATATTCCAAGCCCTTTGATCACTTAATGTAGAAGCTGCTAGATCTTGTGTTATCCTGATAGTGTTTCCACAATGCTCAAATTGTTTCTTTTTGGCTGCTTTCAGTATTTTCTCCTTGATCTGGGAGCTCTGGAATTTGGCAACAATATTACTAGGATTGTTCTTTTTGGGATCTTTTTGAGGAGGCAATCTGTGGATTCTTTCAATTTCTATTTTACTCTCTGGCTCTAGAATATCAGGGCAGTTCTCCTTGATAATTTCTTGAAAGATGATATCTAGGCTCTTATTTTGATCATGGCTTTCAGGTAGTCCAATAATTTTTAAATTATCTCTCCTGGATCTATTTTCCAGGTCAGTGGCTTTTCCAATGAGATGTTTCACATTGTCTTCCATTTTTTCATTCCTTTGGTTCTGTTTTATAATATCTTGCTTTCTCATAAAGTCACTAGCTTCCACTTGCTCCAATCTGATTTTTAAGGTAGTATTTTCTTCAGTGGTCTTTTGGACCTCCTTTTCCATTTGGCTAATTCTGCCTTTCAAGGCATTCTTTTTCTCGTTGGCTTTTTGGAGCTCTTTTGCCATTTGAGTTAGTCTATTTTTTAAGGTGTTATTTTCTTCAGTATTTTTTTGGGTCTCTTTTAGCCAGTCATGGACTTGTTTTTCATGGTTTTCTCACATCCTTCTCATTTCTCTTCCCAATTTTTCCTCTCCTTCTCTAACTTGCTTTTCCAAATCCTTTTTGAGGTCTTCCATTGCCTGAGACCAGTTCATGTTTTTCTTGGAGGCTTTTGATGTAAGCTCTTTGACTTTGTTGACTTCTTCTGGCAGTATGTTTTGGCCTTCTTTGTCACTGAAGAAAGATTCCAAAGTCTGAGTCTGAATCTGAGTCCATTTTCGCTGCCTAGCCATGTTCCCAGCCAACTTACTTGACCCTTGAACTTTTTTGTCAGGATACAACTGCTTATAGAGAGTACTTTGTCCCAAGCTTGAGGGGTTGTGCTGTTGTTTTCAGAGCTATTTCTACACACCAAGCTCTGCCACACCAGCACTCCTCCTTCCCCAAGAACCTCCAACCCGGACCAGACTTAGATCTTAAGCAGGCTCTGTAGTGCCGCTCTGATCTGCCACTTAATTCCTCCTACCAGGTGGGCCTGGGGCTGGAAGCAACTGCAACTGTAGCTCTGGAAGCAGCCTCAGAGCTACCTCACCTCCATTGCTCCTCCCCTCCCCCCTGCCCCCGGTGGTGGCCAAACAGCAAACTCCTTTCACTCTGTCCCGGCAGCTGTTCCCACTAACCTTCTCTGTTGTCTTTGGTGTTTGTAGGTTGAGAAGTCTGGTAACTGCCACAGCTCACTGATTCAGGGCACTAGGGCTTGTTCTGCCCAGCTCCTGGTCTGGTTGGTCCAGGCGTGGCTCACGCTGGACTCTGCTCCGCTCTGCTCCCAGTTCGATGTGATAGACCTTACCCCGCGACCATCCAGGCTGTTCTGGTCCGGAGCCCTGCTTCCCTCTGCTATTTCATGGGTTCTGCAGTTCTAGATTTTGTTCAGAGCCATTTTTTTATAGGTGTTTGGAAGGACCTGGCGGGGAGCTCAAGCAAGTCCCTGCTTTCCAGCTGCCATCTTCGCTCTGCCCCCCGCCCCACCCCCCCCAGATTGGGATTTGAAGGGAGATGTGGCAAAGAAATTAAAAAGACCAAAGAAGAGGACACAGAGAGGCATTGCAGAACAAATCCAAGAAAGAACTTGAGGCCAAGAAGGTGACCTGGTCTCTGTGGTAGAATCTGCGAAGTAGGAAGAGAATGACTCAGATTGAAGCAACCCCTGCTCAGTCCTTGGCTACACAAGACTGATCCTTCTAGGCCATCTAAGCCAAGGCTTATCCATCTTGGTCCTCAGAGTGATGTCCACCATGGGACTCCTTTTAATGCCCATCTGAGTGCGTCTTAGAGAACATTTTAGAGGTGTGGCTTGAGAGTACGTCTGGTCTATGAATACCACAATCTAAACTAAAAAAAAGTCATGATGCATCAGTGACAGCTTCTCTGCTGTTATCACCATGTTAACATTTTATACCATTTCACTTGATGGCATATTCTAAATAGTTAGCTTTAGTCTTTACTGACAGCAACAAAGCTTCTATGATGAAGTATCAGCCAAGTTAATCAAATACTGGCCGATTGGCCAGTTGGCAACCTGATTCTGGACAGGTGTGTGGGGGGAGTGACAACAAGACCAGGAGCAAAATTGCTGTTTATATGTAAGTATGCACATATTTTGGACTTTTTCTGTTTTTTGGAAATAAAGACAGACCCAAGTGTGTGTGTGTGTGTGTGTGTGTGTGTGTAAAACACAACAAACCCCTTTCTTGCCTCCTTTTGTGTGTTGTCTCCCCCTTTAGACTCTAACATGACATGTCCAGAAAGAAAAAAACAGAAAAGCTGAAGGAGGCTAGGAATTTGAGGTACAGGAACTCTCCTGTCAGGTCATCTGGACAATTACAAGCAGCTCACTATTTGCTCCTGCCAAAGATTCACTATGTTACCTGTTCGCAAGGAGAGAGCCCTGTGTGTGGGCATAGATTTCTCCTTAAGGTGAGTGCAAGTATATATTGATTCCTGCCATGTGTCTATTGTAAATCACTACCACCTGGTCCTAGAATGAAGAAACTACCCAGGGCTTAGGCTCCTTGCCACGCCACCCCTGCCCCCCCCCAAACCCCCCCCACCCCCGACAATACAAGTCCATTCAGCTGCCTTTGATCTATCTTTTTAGTCTGAGAGTGAGAGTGCTGAAGTCCTCTTGCAGCTTGCTTTTATACGTCACGGGGGGGGGGGGGGGGCTCCTCCAATGAAAGTTCTTCCCCGAGACTTCATCAGTCATCGTAGATTATCTGTATTCTGTCACCAAGGCACATATGAGCAGGCATGTTCCTATTCCACAGATATTTCATATAAATTTTGATGAATGATTGCCATGATTTAAAACTAAATAGATTTCTCATGAAGTTCCTTTAAATATTGAACATCTCTACTTTAATGCCACAAAAGATCCATAATTTCCACCTTCTCCTCCATACCATATTTTCTCATGTGTTTCTCATGAAATTTAGTTTCTGGGATCCACTGGTGATGTACCTGAAAATGGGCCACTCTGAATTTATCTGCTAGCTCAGCTGATCCTGGAACAGCAGGGAAACAACCCAACTTGGGCTATACTCGAAGCCTTGCCAGTATGGTAAGACCTGACAGAATATGCACTCTGATGGCATAGAGAACCCAGGGTCATCTCCATGCCATAACAACCTGGGTATCAAACTAGATTTTTGAGGAGAAGTAAGTTTCTCTGGTAGATTAAAAATGATCTAATCTCTAAAAATTTGATTTGTACTCAAATTTACCTAAAGAAAGCTATGCTTATGGAGTATTTTTCAAAATAAAGGTTTACGAGGAATATATTATCATAAGTTAACACACATAATCCCTAACTTAGCTTGCATATCGAATGTTTACATGTAAGTCAGTTGTTTAGAAATTGGAATGTTATTTTCTTATAGGAACAATGTATTATTATATGATAGCTTCCCAGGGCAGCCCTCAAAAATCTGTTTAACCTATAACATAACTGAAATATAGGTTACTACCCAAAGTATTGACAAATAGTATTGGCAAGTATCTTGTACAATAATGTATTGTGTAAAAGGGAATTCCATGCTCCAAGTTGGATGCCAGAAATACATCTCTTTTTGCTATAGTGGGAGCAAAGGTCACCCTAGCTTCAAGCCACTGAGGAGGAAGAGGTTCTAGTGGAGCAATAGCAGGATAGGGATTAGGGCAAGGAGGGAGGGTGGGGAAAGGGTCCAGAATGAGAACCGTTAGATCGCGAATAGGGATAAAGACTCCAGGGAGTTAAGGGATAAAGAGTTATGGGGCACTCCTGCTGATGCAAACCTTTTAAAAAATTTTTGGGAGAATACCGTTTTTTCCCTTATGGTACCAGGAGTTGTCCTGGCTGATTTCCTTTTTTTTCCTTTTTGGTAATAATGGTAATAATTGGATTATTATATAGCAATTTAAGGTTTGCAAAGTGCTTTATCTATGTTATCAATTTTATCCAATTTGTAATTGCAGGCACTATCTTTTTTATTTTACAAATGAAGAAACTGAGGCTGAGAGAGGTTTAGTGACATGCCCAAAGTCACACAACTTGTTAGCATTTGAGGTAGAATTCAAACTCAGATCCCTGCACTATCTAGCCTTTTGTTTTGTCTTTTTCACATTGCAGTCACATCCCAAATCTTCCTCTCTAACCAAACCACCACCACCCCCATCCGTTGTAACATCTCTATAGCAAGGAAAAACATACAAACACCAATTGACAAATGGACTGTGTCTAACGTCATAGCCATAGACCTTCACGTCTCTGCAGAGAGGACGTATATCTATTTTATCTTCTGTCCTTTGGAACCAACATTGTTAATTGAAATTCATCAGAGTTCGACTGGCTTTTAGTATTGTCTCCATTTACATCACTGTAGTCATTATATATATTGTTTTGCATAGTCATACTATTTCCACTCTTCATTTCATACATCTTCCCATGTTTCTTTGAATTTGTCGTATTTGTTATTTCTCTATATTCTCTATTATAATTGTATACTGTAATATGTTGAGTCATTCTGCAATTCATGGCTACTCACTTTATTTCCAGGTTTTTGCTACCATGCAAAAAAAGTAATTCTACTAATATTTTTGTATATATAGGGTACCGTTCTTTCTATTATTGACTTCCTAGGGGCATATGCTCAAGAGTGGACATGACTAGGTCAAAGGATAGGCATAGTTTAGTTTTTTCTCTTGCATAATTCCAAATTGTTTTCCAAAAAGGCAGGACCGCTTCAAAACTACACTGGCATTTTTCTAGTGGGCTTTTCTCCCTGTAGTCTCTCTAACATTAATGATTTTCCATCATTTATTGTCTTTGCCAGTTTGAGGTATGAGATGAAACTTCACAATTGTTTTAATTTGCGTTTGTCTTATCATTAGTGATTTCAAGAGCAATCTAAGTTTGTCTGGGTATGCCCAGATCACTTAACTTGGAAAGGCTCTGAGCGTGTCCAGATTGTCTGACATGGAAGACTCTGCATCCTATTCCACACAAGTGGGTATAGCCTCCTTTGATTGGCTCCATAACTGAACAGATGATGGATATAAAACTAAAAAGTACTGAGTAACATTTTCTGCCATGCCTTCTGGCTCATGAGTGCTACTTCCTGCTGCATCTAGAGGGTGAAGATCCCAGTTCACCCACAGGGAGAGTGTCATGAACTAAACCAGGGAAAGGGGAAGAACCTTCCTCTTTTGCTCTCCCTAGCTTTTACCTAGGCTCTGAGAAACTGGTTTGATCGTGTTTGCTTCTGTTCTGTGTTGTTTGTCCTTCTGGTGTCAGGAGACACCCTACCACACCCACCAGATCCAGGAGATTTAGCTATGATGACCTTGGAGCCAGGTTTACAAGCAGGATATTGCAGCCGGTCAACCCACAGGAAGGCTTGTAGAAGCTAGGAAGCTTGCCACTTAAGGCCCAATGGGATAGATTTGGAATTAAAACTGTCTGCTCTATAGGAAGTGAATTAAACTATGAACCTGATCTTCCTCTACCCAGAGACTGAGGTGGTCCAAGGTGGGGAAGGGAATGTTGCCTCCCATGTATTGGGGGAGTAAGTTTATGTGTTTATACTTATACCTTTGGAAGTAAATATTTCTGTGTAAAAGCTAATCCAACTGTTAGCAGCTAAATAGAACTGGGGGTGCAGGGTACTCCCCTACAGTTGGGGAACATCATTGGTGGGGACTAAAGCCATTGACAGAGAGCCTAGATATATACCCTGAATGGTCCTTAAGGATACCAGAGGACCTAGGGGTAGGTGAAAATCTAAGCTACCTGGCCTTCTAGGCAGTGAAGGCCACAGTGGCCAAGTCTTACACACATAACCTTTCATTCAGTTGTGTACCAATGGCTCTTTTCTGTGAACTTCCCTTTCCTTTTTCTACCACTTGTTACTTCTAACTAAAGCCTATTCTGTCACAGGACACTGCAGAGAAAAACACAATCTTCTGATGTCTCAGAAGGACTTTTGTCAATAGTATCAAAGGCAATATATAGACTAAAAGGCCTTCCCAATTGTAACCGTCACTTTTCTTTTTTCATTTTTTCATGTCACAGACAGACAGCCATGCAAAGGTGTTATGTTTTTTTTTTTCTACAAAGGAACTAGAATAGGATTGATCTACATTTCAGAGGAGAATCACACAGATAACTCTGGCTATTTCATCAGAGGAACTGGGTCAAGGCCTGGACTCCACTGGGATGTATAGGCTGAACACCCAGATGGAGCATCTTGTTGTTTCGTTGTTTGTCCTTCATTCTCAAAGAGGACCAAGGACACAAGGAAGATGATATCCTGACTTGAAAGTGAATTGGATTTAAGTAGGGGAGGCCTGTGCAAAGTCACCAGCCTCACTCTCTCCTCTGGAGCCATCTGGGTCTAGTGGCAAGATATAGATCTGGATGACTGGAGATGACCCCAGATGCCGTGGGAGATCTTGGCCTTTTTAAGCTGAAATCTTTCCCAGGTCTGTTTGCCTGAGGCAATGCCCATTCAGTGATTAAGGCTAGGTAAGAAATGCAGCAAAATGGCCACTTTTACCTAGGTTAAAAGAAAAAAAAATCTGCCTGGGAGGGGAAGACTCTCAGAGTTTCCCGAAACAATTGCTACTTATACTTGCTCTGAACCATCAAAAACCAAACAATGATGAAGTGAAGCTTGGGCTGAGACTATCATTGGCCAATCAGTGAGAAACAAAGTAATTTGCATTTAAGGCTTGGGTTTTTTTTAATTAATAAATTTGTTTTTTATTTTTAGTTTACAACACTCAGTTCCACAAGTTTTTGGGTTCCAAATTTTCTCTCCCTACTTCTCCTCCTCCCTACACTCCAAGATGGCATGTAATCCAATGTAGGTCCTACATATACCTTCACATTGAACTTAGTTACATAGTAGTTCAGTTGTAAAGAAGAATTATAATCAATGGAATGAATCATGAGAAAGGAGAAACAAAACCAAAAAAGAAGGAAAAAAAAAGAGAGCAAAAAGTTTGCCTCAATCTGCATTCAGACTCCATAATTCTTTCTCTGGATGTGCGTAGCTTTTTCCATCATGAGTCTTTTGGAGCTGTCTTTGAACCTTGCATTGATGAAAGGAGTCAAGTCTATCAAAGTTAGTCCTTATAGATAAGGCTTGTTTTTTTAAAAATGATAGAATAAATAAGAAAAGAGAAAAAAAAAGAAATATTAGCCCATAAACTCCAAGGTGTCTTGTGATGTTTCAGTGATCAAAATTTACATTCTTTTGGGTAGAGCACCCACAGGTAAGGGGTTCCCTCTGGTGGGGAGATGAGGGAGGAAAGGAAGGAAAGACGGAAGGAGCAGCATTGCCCAATTGGAACTGTCCAGTTGGGTCCCCAGTGGGGCAGCTACTACTACTTGTACAGATTGCTGTTTGTCCTTTGTTCTCGAAAAGGACCAGTGACTGGTGCAGGATCTACACGTGAGAGGAAAAGTTAAGGAGAAGAGTAGGGGAATGAGAAGGGCTTCCAGTGGCACCAGTCAGTACACTGAGGCTGAGGGAGCCAGCAGCAGAAGCATTGAGTTTGAGGAAGAAGCATCTGTTGGGGTTTACCTTTCCATTTATCTCTCCAAAGCCACCTTTCCTACTGCCAATCCTGCCAGCACCAATGCTGGCCCCATGAACTTCTTCCTGGACAGGTCTTTGGGCAGGATAAGAACCATAAACCCAGAAGACTTGGGGATATTGGTCCCTAGCTGTCAGCCTGTAAATGAAAAAGGGAGGAACATAGAGGAAGGAAACCTCAAAGCCCATCGTGAAAGATGAGAAAGAGAATTCCCAAGATTACTAGCCATTTCTGAGTAGTTAGTCACATGAGGAAGGATGGGAAGAAACAAGTATTCATTAAGCACCTGCCATGTGCCAAGTACTTTACAAACATAATCTCATTTGATCCTCACAACAATTCTGGGAATTAGGTGCTACTATTATCCTCATTTTACAGTTGAGTGACTTGCCCTGAGTCACACAGCTAGGCAGAATCTGAGCCCAGATTGAATTAGGTCCTCTTGGCTCCAGGTCCAGTGCTTTATCCCCCTTGGCTCCTAGGAGCCTCATATAACTTCAGAATAGTCATATAACCTATTTTAGTCGGGAATACACAAGTTGGATCTGCTTAAGTTAAAATAGACAGACAGCTTGTTTCAGTACTGGTGACCATGAAATGTTAAAAGATTTACAGGAAGACCTCTAGCGTATCAGAAGGATACTGTATGGGTGATTTAGGGGAAGGTATGGAAAAAAATTATACAAATCACAATCACAAAATCAGTCAATCAATAAACATTAATTAAGCACTACAAAAAAAGAATCCTTTCTACAAGATACCCAATAACTGGTTATCCAGCCTTTGACTGAAGACTTCGAGTGAGGGTAACTTACTAACTCCCCAGGTCACTCATTCCACATTTGGAGAGCTCCAATTCTTAGTATTTTTTCCCTTACTTTAAACCTAAATTTACCACTTTGCAACTTCCATTAATGGTTTCTAGTTCTGTCCTCAAAAGCCAGGCAGAGCAAGTCTCTTCTGTAATGACAGCCTCTGTTCAGACTGAAATGGTGAGTACAGGTAACATGGGTCCCACTTAGCTTTGAAACACTTTGCTACCCACTCCAATATAGAGAATTTTGGGTAATTATAGTTATCCAACTATGGCTGGAACTCTCATCTAATCCATTCTCTACTAGCAATTCTGGAACCGTAAATCAACTTTTAATGAGGAAAAATAACAGACCAAAAATAAAGGATTATCATCATCCTCTCCCATCATAAAGGAGTCCATTCTCCAAAGATATCCATGCCACCTATGGGAGAAGGGATTCTACCAGGGCAATTTGCATTCTTAGTTTGCATCTCAGCCAGAACACTTGTAGCTTTGTCTCCCAGCTGTGCCTCACTGTTGCTATATGGCCCCTGTGCCTCCAAAGTTACCATTGGATATTATGGCATGTACTACATATACTGCATGTAACCAGCTAATTGGAGCAGTGGATAGAGTGCTGATCTTAGAGTCAGGAAGACCTGAGTTCAAATCAGCCTCAGGCACTTACTGTGTAACCCAGTGACTCACATGCGCTCTGCCTCAGTTTCCTCAACTGTAAAATAGGAATCATAGTAACACCTACCTTACAGTATTGTGAGGGTCAAATGAGTTAATATCTCATCACCGTGCTCACCACTGTGCCTGACAGATAGTAGGTGCTAAATAAATGCTTGTTCCCTTCTCCTCATCTATTAAGTGAGGGGAATGTATTAGCTAGTCTTTAAAGTACATTCTTAAATGTTTTGCATGACTGCACATGTATAGCCTATATCAAATTGCTTGCCTTCTCGATGAGGGGAAGAGGGGAAGGAGAGAATTTAGAACTCAAAAATTTTGAAAAATGAATGTTAAAAATTGTTTTTATCACCAAGTGGTAAGGCATACAAATTCTTAGAGGAGAGGTTAAGGGAGTTACAGGAAGAAATAGACAACAAAAGTATAATATTGGGAGACCTCAACCTCCCCCTTTCTGAACTTGATAAATCTAACCTCAAAATAAATAAGAAAATAGGTAAGGAGGTAAACAGAATTTTAGAAAAGGCACATATGATAGACCTTTGGAGAAAACTGAATGGGGATAAAAAGGAATATACTTTCTTCTCAAAAGTACATGGCACATACTCAAAAATTGACCATGTACTAGGGCATAAAAACCTCACAATCCAGTGCAGAAAAGCAGAAGTAGTCAATGCATCCTTTTCAGATCATGATGCAATAAGAATCATTTTTAATAAAGTACCATGGAAAAATAAGCTAAAAACTAATTGGAAACTAAATAATTTAATTCTAAAGAGTGAGTGGGCCAAAGAACAAATCAGAGAAACAATTAACAATTTCATTCAAGAGAATGACAATAATGAAACAACATACCAAAACTTATGGGATGCAGCAAAAGCAGTTCTTAGGGGAAGTTTTATATCTCTAAATGCCTACATGAATAAAATAGGGAAAGAGGAGATCAATGATCTGGGCATACAGCTGAAAAAGCTAGAAAAAGAGCAAATTGAAAACCCCCAATTAAATACCAAATTAGAAATACTGAAAATCAAAGGAGAGATTAATAAAATTGAAACCAAGAAAACTATTGAATTAATAAATAAAACAAAGAGCTGGTTTTATGAAAAAACCAATAAAATTGACAAACCTTTGGCCAATTTGATTAAAAAAAAGAAAGAAGAAAATCAAATTACCAGTATAAAAAATGAAAAGGGTGAGGTCACCTCTAATGAAGAGGAAATCAAAACAATAATTAGGAATTATTTTGCCCAACTGTATGCCCATAAATTTGACAACCTTAGAGATATGGATGAATATCTACAAAAACATAAACTGCCCAGACTAACAGAGAAGGAAGTGAAATTTCTTAATGACCCCATCTCAGAAAAAGAAATTGAGCAGGCCATCAACGAACTCCCTAGGAAAAAGTCTCCAGGGCCAGATGGTTTTACATGTGAATTCTATCAAACATTTAAAGAACAACTAATTCCAATACTTTGTAGACTATTTGGGAAAATAGGTGAAGAAGGAGTCCTACCAAATTCTTTTTATGACACAAATATGGTACTAATACCCAAACCAGGTAGAGTTAAAACAGAGAAAGAAAATTATAGACCAATTTCTCTAATGAATATTGATGCAAAAATTTTAAATAAAATATTAGCAAAAAGATTGCAGCAACTCATTACGAGAATAATACACTATGACCAGGTAGGATTTATTCCAGGAATGCAAGGATGGTTCAATATTAGGAAAACTATTAGCATAATTGACCATATCAACAACAAAACTAGCAGAAACCATATGATCATCTCAATAGACGCAGAAAAAGCCTTTGACAAAGTACAACACCCATTCCTATTAAAAACACTAGAAAGCATAGGAATAAGTGGAACCTTCCTCAAAATTATAAATAGCATCTACCTAAAACCATCGACAAGCATTATTTGTAATGGGGATAAACTAGATGCATTCCCAATAAGATCAGGGGTGAAACAAGGATGTCCATTATTATTCAATTTGGTACTAGAAACATTAGCTGTAGCAATAAGAGAAGAAAAAGAAATTGAAGGAATTAGAATAGGAAAAGAAGAAACTAAATTATCACTTTTTGCAGATGATATGATGATTTATCTAGAGAATCCTAGAAAATCAAGTAAAAAACTATTTGAAATAATAAACAACTTTAGCAAAGTTGCAGGATATAAAATAAACCCACATAAATCCTCAGCATTCCTATACATTACTGACAAAGCCCAACAGCAAGAGATAGAAAGAGAAATTCCATTCAAAGTTACTGAAGGCACTATAAAATATTTGGGAGTCTATTTGCCAAGACAAACCCAGGGCCTATATGAACATAACTATGAAACACTTTTCACGCGAATAAAATCAGATCTAAATAAATGGAGAAATATCAGTTGCTCATGGTTAGGCCGAGCTAATATAATAAAAATGACAATTCTACCTAAATTAATCTATCTATTCAGTGCCATACCAATCGAACTACCAAAAAATTTTTTTACTGAGCTGGACAAAATAATAACAAAATTCATTTGGAAAAACAAGAGGTCTAGAGTATCTAGGATATTAATGAAAAGACATGCTAGAGACGGTGGCTTAGCCACACCAGATATTAAACTGTACTACACAGCAGCAGTCATCAAAACTGCCTGGTACTGGTTAAGAAACAGGGGTGTGGATCAGTGGAATAGGATAGGTACACAAGTAGGTGAAATCAACAAGTTTAGCAATCTACTCTTTGATAAACCCAAAGAGGCCAGCTTCTGGGCTAATAATTCACTATTTCACAAAACTGTTGGGAAAATTGGAAAATGGTAGGGCAAAAACTGGGCATAGACCAATATCTTACACCACATACCAAAATAAAGTCAAAATAGGTTCATGATTTAGGAGTAAAAGTTGATACTCTAAGTAATTTGGGAAAGCAAGGAATAGTTTACTTATCAGATTTGTGGAAAAGTAAAGAATTCATGACCCAACAAGAGATAGAGAGCATTACAAAATGCAAAATGGATAATTTTGATTATGTCAAATTGAAATGTTTTTGTACAAAAAAAGCCAATGCAACAAGAATTAGGAGGGAAGCAGAAAATTGGGAGAAAATCTTTGCAACTAGTATCTCTGATAAAGGCCTCACCTCTAAAATATACAGGGAGCTGAGCCAAATATATAGGAATACAAGCCATTCCCCAATTGAGAAATGGTCAAAGGATATGAACAGGCGGTTTTCAGAGGAAGAAATTAAAGCTATCTACAGGCATATGGAAAAATGCTCTGGATCGCTGCTGATTAGAGAAATGCAAATCAAAACAACTCTTAGATACCACATCTCTCCTGTCAGATTGGCTAAAATAACAAATCAGGAGAATGATAAATGCTGGAAAGGATGTGGGGAAATTGGAACATTGTTGCATTGCTGGTGGAGTTGTGAGCTGATCCAGCCATTTTGGAGGGCGGTGTGGAACTATGCCCAAAGGGCTATAGAAATGTTCATACCCTTTGACCCAGCAATACCACTTCTAGGGTTGTATCCCAAAGAAATCACGCAAGCGGGAAAAGGACCCATTTGTACAAGAATATTTATAGCAGCTCTCTTTGTGGTAGCCAAGAATTGGAAATCAAAGGGATGCCCATCAATTGGGGAATGGCTGAACAAGCTGTGGTATATGAAGGTGATGGAATACTATTGTGCCATAAGAAATGGGGATGATGCAGACTTCATAACAACCTGGAAAAACCTACACGACATAATGCTGAGTAAGCGGAGCAGAGCCAGGAGAACGTTGTGCACAGCCACAGATATATGGATTCCGTGAGGACCAACCCTGACATACTGCGCTTTTCTCAGCAACCTAAGGGACAAGGACAACTCCAGGGGACTCACGATGGAGAATACTATCTTCATCGAGACAAAGAACTGCGAAGTTTGAATACAGACTGAGGCACACTACATGCTCGCCTTTTCTGCTTCTCTTTTGTTTTTGTTTTTGGGTTTTTTTTTTTTGGTTCTGTTTCTTCTTTCTCATGATTCATTCCATTGGTCAAAATTCTTCTCCACGACTTGACTAGTGCATAAATTAATTCAATGCGAAGTTATACATGACAGTTATATGAGACTTCATGCCGTCTTGGGGAGGGAGGGGGGAGGGAGGGGAGAAAAACTGGAACTCAAGACTATGTAGAACCGTGTGTGGTAAACTAAAAATAAATAAAGAAATTTATAAAAAAAATTGTTTTTATGTATAATTGTTGAAATTTTTAAAAAAAGTATTAAAGTAGATTTCCTCCAGTTCTAAATCTGTCATCTTATGAAGATCAAGGCCTTCTAAAAATTAAGATAAGGTGCAGATAGATTGACAGAGAAGACTTGAGATTATGCAGACATAAATGAAGACTTATCATATCGTTTGGACCTGTGGAGAACTGTAAACGTCAATATGTAAATTATGCATAAATGAATTATGCAATAAATGATATAATTTCATACAATTATGCAATAAATGAAATTATGCATATGGCCAGAGGAATGATGAAGAAAAAACAGATAGCGATAACAAAAAACTGAAAACAAAGTAGAGACATCCATTAATTGGGGAATAGCTAAACAAGTTACAGTACATGTGTAGTTGATAGAGCCTGAAGTCAGGAAGACTCATCTCCTTGAGTTCAAATCTGGACTCAGACATTTACTATGACCCTGGGCAAGTTACTTAACTCTGTTTGCATCAGTTCCTCATCTGTAAAACAAGCTGGAGAAGAAAAAAGCAAACCACTCCAATATGTTTGCTGAGAAAACCCCAAATGGGGTCACAGAGAGTCAAACACGACTGAAACTACTGAACAACAATAAAAGTAGTATATTATTACTGCACTGTGAGAAAAGACAAATATGATGAATATAGAGAAGCATGGGAAGACTTTTTTTGAACCGATGCAAAGTGAAGAAAGTAGAACCAGGAAAATAATAGATATACAATACCTACAACAAATAGAAAGAATAACAATAAAGCCATCAAATAAGTGCTACAAAACTATAATGATCAGCCTTGGCCCCAAAGAAGAGTAAGAAAAGCCACTTCTTCACCTTCTTTGTAGAGGTAGCAAACTATAGCTATGGAACATTGCATAAAATGTCAATGTTTCTTAATGAGCTGGATAGTTTTTTGAACTCCTTCCCCCTCTTTTTTGTTCTTTGTTATAAGAGATAGCTTCCTGGGAGAGAAAAGGGGTAAGGATTTATTGACAAAGGTAGGTGATAAAAACAAGAGATTTTTAAAAAATACTTTATTTAACATTCATTTAAAATTTTTTTGAGTTCCCAATTCTCTCCCTTCCTCTTGCTCCTCTCCTCCCCTCCTCTTTGAGAAGGCAAGCAATATATTGGTTAAACATGTGAAGTTATGCAACACACATTTCTATATTAGCTATGTTACATAAAATAATGTAAATGTAAAAATTATTTCTCAATCTGTACTCAGTCACATTCAGTTATGATTACTAGCTGTATTTCCTTCCATCCTATTTTCTTTTGTTTATCATTCTCTCTCTTTCTCTCTATTTTTTTTATGCAGTCCCTCCTCAAATGTCTATTTTGCTTCTGACCATTGCCTCCCCCAATCTCTCTCCCTCTTATCACTGCCAATCTTCCCCCCCCCACCCCCTGCTTCACTTTCTTTTATCTCCTTCCCTGCCTACTTCCCTGTCGGTGAGAAGATTTCTGTAGCCAACTGAGTAACAAAAGATCTTTTTCAGAAGAATTGGCCACAGTAATTGAGGCTACATCCTAACTAGGGAAATGACTATAAATAATTGAGGAAATAAGGGCCTTTGGGATATGATTTCTCATGGACGGATGTTGTCATTAGTCCTAATAGGAGTTCTTTTTGCTTTCATAAGTCTGGCAATAAATCTGTTCATTCTTTGAGGCTTGCAAACCGTGTACTTGCAAGAGAAGTTTGTGACAATACCCTTGATAGTTTTAAATAGTGAAAGGACCAGGTTATCTGGGATGGAGGCAATTAGCTAGAGTAGTGAGAAATCCCTCTTGAAGCATCCCCAGCCCTAGAGAAATGAGAAATGCCCTCAAATTGTACCCAGACCTTTTGTGTCATTTAAGAACCCTAAACACAAGGACTGCCCTCGTAAAAACACTTGCTTTTACATTGTAGATGGAGGAAAAAAGACACAGACTGACCAATATCAGAAACTTGTTCTTTAGAAAAATATATTTTATTGCTTAAATTGTTGCTTCTCAGTTATTTAGTCATGCCCAACGTGGTGATCCCACGGACCACACTGTCTTTTGGGTTTTCTTGGCAGGGATATTGGAATGGTTTGCCATTTCCTTCTCCAGTAGATTAAGGGAAATGCAGGGTAAGTGACTTGGCCAGGGTCATACAGCTCTAAGTATCTGAGGTGGGATTTGAACTCAGATCTTCCTGACTCCAGGCACAACACTCTACCTACTGAGCCACGTAGCTGCCTCCTAGGCAAACAGAGGCTAAATGAATTGCCCAAGGTCACACAGCTAGTAAATGTCTGAGACAGAATTTGAACTCAGGTCTTCCTGACTCCAGGCCCAGCACCTATCCACTGACCCATTTAGTTGCCCCAATTACTCAAATTAGATACAATAACATAGTGACTTCCTTTAAAAATTCATTAACATCTCTTCTGGGAAAACACAAGATTTGAATGTATTCAGAGTTAGTCTTTTTTTAAGTTTGAAAAGAGTTCAAAGATTGTTTACACACATTATTGAATTATCACAAATCAAGAGATATAGTATTGTTCCTTTTTTTTTAAGAGAAATGTCACCTCTGTTACTGGCTAGTGATGTTAAAGAACCAACCTTGAGTAATTTAGGGGTGCCGAAATAGAAATAGAAATCTTACCCTTTAAGGCAGTTGCTTAGGGTCCCCCCAACCCTCCAAGACACACTTACAAGCGAAACCTTTTCCCTTTTTGCTTAGAGAAAAAGCTTTGGAGAAATGCTTTTCATACTTTTTCAGTCTCTGAATCATGTGGGAGGGTGTGTGTGAGGATATGGACTACACCATCCATCTGTTTCTACTTACCACAGCTAAAAAAAAAACGCCCTACAAGCTGGGGCTGGAGAAGGGAAGGGAAAGGGTTGGGCAGCATTTCAAGTCACATCCCTTTGTCTTACTTCACTCTTGGCCACCTGACCCTTGTCATTTTATGACACAGGCCAAATGGTGAAGGGGCTATAGGTCTTTGGCAAGGGGTGCGGTGGTGACTGTTCCGGAGAGAACAGGCTCAGAGTCTACCTGGAATACATTTTCATCTTCTATTTGGTGAATTTCTAACTGCAGAGTTACTCCAAGTAAATAGCTCTTCTCCCCTCACTACACAAGGCACTGACTAATGTTATCTTTTCTTTTTGGTCCAGTCCTTCAAACTCGTGAAAGACTCTTGCACCCTTCTAGTGATCCAAGAATCACAATCTGAGAAACACAGTTCTAAGCAAACTGGTGGGAATGCTAACAGTTTTGATATACTATGTAAATACCCCCATCATTTATTATGAACCTTAGGAGGTAAGGATTGCTCTGGAATCCACTGTTCCTGTCAGTCTTCTTCATTCTCCCCTACACATTCCTCACTGGGACCAGAATAACCTTCTTAGCAGCCCATCTGCTTCTACCTGTGGTCTCTGGCCAGGCTGTACTCTGAAAGTGACTCTTGCCTCAGTAGAAAATGGGCAAAGGGATTCCTGGTTGGGTCAGAAGCTTGCCTTGTTATCGAAATGTCTTTTTGTTATAGCTCAGTCACTTTTCTGAACTATTCTGCTGGGTTCTAGAGCCCTCTGTTGCCCATACTATCTGTCTGTATTTTTGACATTCCTATGGTTCAAACTATTACCTTGGGTATTGACCTTTATCCCTTGCCCAGCAATATTCTGTTATCATGAATTTCCTGGGTCTTATCTATCTGTCTGGTCTTTGCCTCGCCTTCCTTCACCGTATGTATGTGGCTCTAGATTTATTATTGTCTCCCTGGTTTTGATCCATTGCCTCACTGTGTACCCTGACTTCAGATTTATTTTCTAGATCAGAGGTTCTTAACCTTTTTTTGTGTTGTAGATGGACTCCTTTGGCAGTTTGGTGAAGCTCCTTCTCAGAATAATGTTTTTAAACGAATTAAGTTTGTTTTAATAAATAGTATTACAAGGGAAACAAATTATATTGAAGTGTGATTTTATTTCAAAACATTTTTTAAAATAAAGTTATAAATTTCAGGTTAAGAACTTCTATATCTGCATCTAAATCCCCTACCTCTGTCTCAACCATTGGCTTCTGGGTATTTATTTCTCTGAGTTTAGCCTGCTCTTCTTCTAGAAACAAGGTGGGGAAATCACCTGAATTCCCAACAGCTCCTCTGGTCCTAGATCCTTGCAGTCTAGTGAAGCCTATGGACCCCACTCTCAAAATAATGCTTCCAAATGCATAAAATAAAATACATACATTTAGAAAGGACTGGTTATATTGAAAAACAATTGTCAAAACATTAAAATAACAAGTTCATGGGGCAGCTAGGTGGCACGGTGAGTAGAGTACCGGCCCTGGAGTCGGGAGGACCTGAGTTCAAATCCGGCCTCAGACACTTGACACACTTACTTGCTGTGTGACCTTGGGCAAGTCACTTAACCCCAATTGCCCTGCCTTGCCCTCTCCCAAAAAACAAAAACAAAAACAAATCAAAAATAACAAGTTCATGGAGTCCAAGTTAAGAACTTCTGGTATAAAGAGAAGTGGACCGGGAAAAGGAGGGTAAGAAAACAATTGGAAGGTAAAAGAAGAGAGGAGAGAAGTGAGAATGGCAAAGGGGAATGTAGTAAAGAAAGACAAAGGAACAGAAAAAGAAATAGGGAAAAAGAGGGAAAGAGCTAAGAAGAGATGGGTACCTAGGAAGAAAGGAAACAAAGATTTAATAATCACCTACAATGTGCCATTTGCTGTTGTTTAGAGCCATTTTCAGTCACATCTGATGCTTTATGACCCCTTTTGGGTGTTTTCTTGGCAAATTTAATGGAATAGTTTGCCATTTCCTTCTCCACCTCATTTTACAGATGAGGAAACTGAGGCAAACAGTTAAGGGACTTGCCTGGGATCACACAGCTAGTAAGTGTCTGAGGCCAGATTTGAAGTCTGACTTCAGGCCCAACACTCTATCCACTGCCTAAGAGCTAAAAGATACCACAACAATAATAATATTAATAACTGACATTCATATAGCACTTACTATGTGCCAGGCACTGTGCTAAGTGCTTTGTAATTCTTATCTCATTTGATTCTCACAATAATTTTGGGATGTGGGTGTTCTTATCGTCTTTATTTTACAGTTGAGGAAACTGAAGCAAACAAATATTAAATGACTTACAGCTAGTAAGTGCCTGAGACTGGATTTGAATTCAGGTCTATCCTGACTCCACACCTGGAGCTCTATCCAGTATTCCATTTCAGATTAGAGAAGAATGGAGAAAGGAGACTAGTGAGTGAAAGGAAAAGAGGAAAACAGGGCAGAAGTTATGATTTGACTAAGATTTTATAAGCCAGCCAGTAAGGCAATAAATATTTATTTTGTTACTGTTCAGTCACTCGGTTGTTTCTGACTCTTTGTGACACACCAAGTCCTTCTATCATCCACTGTCTCCCTAAGTCTGTCCAAGTTCATGTTCTTTGTTTCCATGATATCATCTCTCCTTCTCATCCTCTGCTATCCCCTCTTCCTTTTGCTTTCAATCTTCCCCAACACCAGGGTTTTTTCCAATGAGTCACGTCTTCTCATTAAGTGGCCAAAGTATTTAAGCTTCAGCTTCAGTTTTTGACCAGTGAATAGCCAGAACTATTTTCTTTAAATATTGACTGATTTGATCCTGTGCTGTCCAAGAGACTCTCAAAATCCTTCCCCAGCACCATAGCTCAAAAGTGTCGATTCTGCAGTGCTCAGCTTTCTTCATAGCCATACATTGCTACTGGAAAAACCACAGCTTTGACTATATGAATCTTTGTTGGCAAAGTGATATCTCAGTTTTTTAATATGCTGTCCACATTTGGTATAGCTTACCTTCCAAGGAGCAAGCATCTTTTAATTTCATGGCTGCAGTCACCATTTGCAGTAAGTAATCTCTGAGCCCAAGAATATAAAATCTAACACTGCTCCCATTTCTTCTCCCTCTATTTGCCAGGAAGTAACAGGACCAGTTGTCAAGATCTTAGGTTCTTCTGATGTTAAACTTCAAACTATTACTAAGCCCCTACTATGTGCCAGGTATAGAGCTTGGGGATAGCACTGGAGATATAAAAAGAGGCAAAAAAGGCAATCCCTGCTCTCCAGGAGCTCCCAGACTAAATGGGGAAGACTATGTGCAAATCGCTATTTAAAACAAACTACATACAAGAAATAGAGGAAATAATACAAGGAAATAAAATGCAAGGGAAGGACTAGCATTAAGAAGAATTGAGAAAGACTCCCGATAGAATGCAGGATTTTAGCTGGGACTTGCAAGAAGCCAGGGAAGCCAGGAGGCAGAAATGAAGAGGGAGAGAATTCCAAGCATGCGGAACAGACAGTGAAAATAACTGGAGTTGGGGAATAAAGAATCTTGGGAAATACTGTGAAATCTTGGGAAATACTCCTGAGACGTTGCAAAGGTAAAATTGATAGGCCTTGGCCTGGCAACCGATTGGATATCGTGGGTGGCTAGGCCTAACACATTGGCAGTCCCTGTGAAAATTCTAAGTGGTCTTCAGGAAAACTAGTTGCTGCAAGAAAATGAAAAGTTTCCCAACAACATTCTTCTCATTTGTGTCTATCTTCCTATCCCCTGCAGCCTTTTTCTCTTCTCTTCTTTTCCCTACCATGTTATTTCAATCAACAATAATCTATCAAATTCCTAGTAGGTTAAGATACTATGCACCTCAATTCCTCTCACCCTTTCCCCTTATCTGCATGTCTTTCTAGTTTTAATATCCTTTCTTTCTGTCTCTCTTTTTTTCTCTCTGCTCTATTCTCCCACTTTTGCCTACTTTCCTCTCTTCCTCAGAATCCTGTCCATTATTCTTTTTTTCCTACTGCCCTTGTATCTCTATCATATTATTTCCCAGACTAGTGACAGTGCCACAGACTTGCTTCTCTCTCTGATGGAGTATAGAGATGGAGTGGGCTTAACAATAATATAGAAAAAAACAGTACGAATGAGGGGTGAGTTTGCCAAATATTTCATTACTTGGACTATTATAATAACAAAACTCCTTGCCTGTAGTCCCTCCCTACTCTAAAACACACTGCTGCCAGATTAATTTTAAGATAAAAATTTAGATTATTTGCTCTTAATTCTTTTTAAAAAAATTCTATTTTATTCTGAACTTAAGAAACAAAACAAGCATTTCCATAACATAGTAGATTAGAAAAAAAGATGATTGTACATGAAACTGCAAATATATTATGTACCACTTACTATTCCTTTTAAATATATAATAAAGTTATGATGTAGCTTTTCCCCTTTTTTCTTCCCTCCCTCCCCATTTATTTGCTCTTAATTCTATGATTTTGTTTTTTTCTGTTTTATTCAATGTGCATCTCTGCCCTCATATGTCAACAGTAACATACTTACCAAGTATTTCTAAGTACAATGCCTGACATTTAGCAGGCATTAATAAATACTTATTCCTTTCCCCTTGATTTAACTGTTTGCCCAGTAGAAATAAATTCTGGATGGAACACCTAGAAGATCTTGAATAACTTATAAAGTAGTTCCTCTTATTTCCTACCGCTGCTGCTGCTGCTAGAGACTACTGTCTCTTTGATTTTTAATGGACTGAAATGGGAAGAGTATAGCAATTCTTACTACTTCCCCAACTAGCATTCCCATACATAATCCTTGGCTGGATCCCCAAAAGGTGGTTGAAAACTGCTTCTCTCAGGGTTCTAGGAGTAATCCTGAGAAGCTAGGGTTTCTAATACTGTAACTCATGACTCTTACTGATTTGTTTCTCATTGATTATTGGTCAGCAGCCTTAATTAACTTTTTACCAAAGGTTTTTAGTTGGTGGCCTAGGAAGACCAGTTGGTCCAAAGACAATCTCCCCTCTCCCCACCCCAGCCCTCACCAATAAGGTGTCACACTCCTCTGTCTTGCACATTCAGGGTCCCTAGGGAGAGTGGGTTCAAGCTTAGAGCAAAATGGCGATACATATGGCAAAGGAGTAACTCATAACTCTTGACTATTGAAAGTCCTTTTATAAAGTCCTCATGAAATTTCCCTTGGTATAGTTCTCTGCCAGGCTCCCAGAGTTAACACCTTTGCAGAGTCCATAGCTTGAATCTTTGTTTCCCTACTTCCCACCCCTCCATGGAGTCACAATCTTTGAAGCTGCTTTTCTTCAGTGTATCTAGTTTCTCTTCAGTGTGCCAACCTGATGATCTCACCAAGGTCTCTCTGACATATGTGTAAGATATAGAGGATTCGAATTCTTCCAGTATGCTTGTGTATGCCTCCTACCCCAACCAGGCTGCATGGCTTCAAACAACTAGGTAATAAAGGAACCTCTGAATGGATTCTGAGGTCTAACCTATGGGTTGATATTAAATGTTGAACACAATTCTTGTGTTCAAAAACACAAGAATCTAAAAAAATTCCTATGGCTCTACTCCTACCTCATAAGCTGAGAAAATTAATGTACTCTCAGAGCTTTTAATTTATATTATTTAGGCAATCAAACTTCTGTAGTCATAGAATTTATTTAAAATAGAAGAAAGTAGGAAAGAAATGGACTAAGCATTCCTACAGGGATTCTCCACCCGATCTGCACTTAATTTTCACTTTCTCCCACACTTGCAGGTGAAGGAAAGGGGACAAAGGTATCAGTGTTGGTACTTGGGGCTTGCTCTAGGGAATGTTGAGGGTTGATTCAGTCTCCCAGCCTTCCGAGCATTTCAGAAGCTGCCCTGGCTCACTACCTGCTCCACATACCCAGTCTTTGACTGGTTGATCTGGTTTCCAGTCAGCTTTTACAGCAGCAGCAGTTGTCAGGAACCACTGCCCACACGGGTATCCTAAAAATTCTATTTTAAGAGGGAAATGGAAAAATCAGTTAAGTGTCTTTCTGTTGTCTGCACCAAATTGAATGACCAACTGTGTCATTCAGAGCATCAGAAAAAGAAAACAGTGACCTTTAGGAACCTGCATGCCAGTGACTGGAGTATACCCCTTCCCTGATCTGTTTCTCCTAGTCATAAACTTTTGGTAGTGGGGGGCAGGGAAAAGGGGAGTTGATTTTCTGGAACTGTCAGCCCTTTCCTTCTTTAAATGATCATTTTCTTCATGTCTGGGCTCTAGGGGAAATCAAGAATTAAAAGAGATGAGATTACTGACTACACCTACAACTATACTTCTCCATCTTGACTTGTTGATAGTCACACTTGGTCCGGATCCAACTTAACTGTGAACTCCTCCTCCTCAAAACCTCCCCTGATTCTCTAGCTAGAAGGAATTTCTCAATCTTTGTATGTATTCACCCTACTGTAATTTAGTTTGTAGTTACCTCTGTACATGCAATCAACCCCATTACATAATTGTAAGCTTCTTGAAGATAAGGACTGTCTTTTCTTAATTTGGCTTTTTCCCAGGCTATAGACCAGTGAACTGTATAACATAGATACTTTAATAAATGCCCATTGAATGAACAGAAGAAATGTAGATTTCACAGAGAATGCCAGTTTTCTCAGATCAACCCGAAGTACTATATTGAGCAAGTTGTTTCACTATATTTATTTCAGCAATCCTCAGTGTATTGTTGTAAAATGAGGACAATAAAATGATGCTCAGAGGCCTTAAATCAAGCAAAACCTCCAAGGTTCCTAGATCTAATACTTTGGAGATGGGGGTGTTATATGCATGAGTCCTAGAAATTCATCTTAGACATAATGGCAGGGAGTGGCCTCAGTTGAACACTGAAAAACCCATAAAAATCTTAAAGTACTTTTTTGTTTTCGTAGTTTGCTTTCAGTTTTTTTAAATAATGCAATGTTGTATGTAAACACTAATAATGCTCTACTGGACTCATGAAATGGAGTATTTTGGACTCCCTCTGGTGGCACACTTATTTTAGGTTTTTATTTTAGAATTTAAACAACAATGATGAAAAGTGCAGGATACAATTAAACCTCTCCTCACTTCAATCTATCCTTCACTCAGCTGTCAAATTGATCTCCTTAAAGAACAGGTCTGACCCTCCTCATTCAATAAAAAAAAAATCCTGATTGCAGTTTAAAGCCCTTTATAACCTATCCTCTTCCTACCTTTCCGAACTTCTTATTCTTTATTTGCCTCCACATACTCTATGATCCAGTGACATTCTCTCTCCCAACTCTAGGCATCTTTACAAGCTGTCTCCCATGCCTGGAATTCTCTACGTCATCTCCAACTCTTAGCCTCTCGGGCTTCCTTCAAATCCCAGCTAAAATCCTACCTTCTGTGAGAAGCCAATACCTTTTTTTTTTTAAATTAATTTTATGACTTACACGAACTGATGCAATGTAAGATGATCAGAACTAGAACATTGTACACAGTAACAGCAACATTGTGTGATGAGCAATTATGAATAACTTGGCTCTTCTCAACAATATGACGATCCAAGGCAATTCCAAAGGACTCATGATGGAAAATGCTATCCACATCCAAAGAAAGAACTGACAGAATCTGAATGCAGATTGAAGCATACTATTTTCAATTTCTTCATTTTTTCATGGTTTTTTTGGCCTGTCTCTTCTTTCACAACATGACTAATATGGAAACAGGTTTTACATGATTGCACATATATATATATATATGTGTATATATATATATATGTATATATATATATATGTGTATATATATATATGTATATATATATATATATATATGTAAAATTGCTTACCATTTGGGAAGGAGGAGGAGGGAAGGAGGGAGAAAAACTTGGAACTCAAAAATTTTTAAAAATGAATGTTAAAAATTGTCTTTACATGTAATTAGAAAAAAAACTATTTTAAAAAAATTTAATTTATTTTTGTTACATTTTCAGCTCTGAACTGTCTCCCTCTCTCCCTCACTCCCTACCCTGTGCTAGAGAAGGCCACCATTTGACATAGGTTTATAAATATATATGAAAGCATATTGTGCATGCTTCTATTTATCAGTTCTTTCTCTGGAGGTAGATGCCGTTTCCTTTCATGGGTCTGTTGTAGCTGAATTGAGTATTTATAATACTCAGAATAAGTTGGTATGTTGGTAAGCAAAATCGGCTCTTGGCACTTAGTTGGCTTTTGTTTCCTTTGAGTAATTCAGTGTATTTCATTGAGCCTTACTAGGTGCTAAGCCCCAGGCCCAAACCCTTATTAAGTGTAAAACCTATGTGGGTGTAGATAGATAACTAAGGTGGGGCCCAAAGTGGGGCTAACTCAGGGGAGGGCTTAGTTTACACATGAGTTTGAGTGATAGGTTTGGGACATCAGAGGCTCTTAGACCACATGGGTTTAAGTTGCCTCTTTGTGATGATTTTAGGTCATGTGGGTGAGTCGCATGTGTGACTCACCCCTGACGCTGAAAAAGATATAAAACCAGGGGTTGGCTTTCTGTTCTTTGGAGCTCTTACCCACAGCAGTAGTGGCACCCGTGACTCTCGGCCAGCCCTCGTTCTGAGCTCCCGGGCTGAACCTAGATGTTGGTAACTATGAATCTGTATTTGGTCTGTCTGTCAATGTTTGTAATTTGTTTAGGGCTCTCACTCGTGCTGGTGTGCTGATGTGGAGACTCCGGGCAGCTGTAGCTAAGGGCCCTCCAGCTTGTAACCCGGATGCTGAGACTTTGTTAAACTCTGGTAACTATGTATTGGGGTTTGAATCAGACAAGGTCTGTCTGTTGACGTTTGTAATTTGTTTGTAATTTGCTCTGAAGTTCAGCGTGCTGGTCTTCTCCCCTGAACTAAGTGAATGATATTTGTATGCTGAATTGAAGTAAGCTTGTCAACCCCTTAACGTAGCTTTCCTTAGTTAAGCAGATCAAAAGAACCTATGCTTTTGCAGTGTGCTGGTAGCATTCTTATTGTTGGGCTTGAGTTGGTCTTACGCCCCCACAACAGCTGCTAGCCAGATTGTTGAAACAGTTGGTTGATTGCAATTATTCTTGGAGCAATATTGTCATTACTGTATACAACATTCTCTTGGTTCTGCTCATTTCACGTTTCGTTATTTATGGGTCTTTACATGTTTTTCTAAAATCTACCTGCTCACCATTTCTTCCAGCACAGTAGTATTCCATCACAATTGTATATCATACTTTGTTTAGCCATTCTCCAATTGATGACATTCCCTCAATTTCTAGTTCTTTGCTATTACAAAGAGCTACTATAAATATTTTAGAACATATAGAGTTTTTTTCCCTTTTTTCTTGATCACCTTGGGAAACAGAACCAGTAGTGGTATTGCTTGGTGAAAAGATATATACAGTTTTATAACTCTTTGGGCATAATTCCAGATTTGTTTCCAAAATGGTTGGATCAGTTCACAGTTCCACTAACAATGTAATAGTGCTCAATTTTTCCACTTTTGTCATTTTCCCCTTCTATCATTTTAGCCAATCTGATGATATCTCAAAGTTGTTTTAATTTGCATTTCTCTAATCAATAACAACTTAGAGAATTTTTTCATGTGACTACATATAGTTTTGATTTCTTCATTGAAAAACTACCTGTTCATATCCTTTGACCATCTAGCAATTGGGAAATGATTCATCTTCTTATAAATTTGATGGAATTATACATTTGAAATATGAGACCTTTATCGGAGAAACTGACTATAAAATTCACCCCCCCCCCCATTTTCTACTTCTCTTTTAATCCGGGCTGAATTTGTTTTATTTGTACAAAAACTTTAATGTAATCAAAATAATCTATTTTATATCTCAAATGCTTTCCATCTTTCATTCACTCATAAATTCTCCTATCCATAAGTCTGATAGATAATGTGCTCTATGTTCTTCCAATTTTCTTATGATATCTCCCTTTATATCTAGGTCATGTTTGCATATTATCTTCCCCATTATCTCACAAGCTCCTTGAGAACCAGGAGTGTTTTTGTCTTTATATCCCTCTATATCTTTATATTTATATTACATACATTGCTTAGTGCACAGTAGGTGCTTAATAAATACTTGTTGACTGACATTGTAGACAAAGTTATGAGCTAATACATTAAAAACATATTCAAAAGGGAACATTGCATGCCATAATAGATTGAGTGTTCAAATATTACCTCTCACACTTGCTATGTGAGCTAGGGCAAGTCAGTTAACTGCTTAGTTCCCCAGATAACTGTAATATGAATTGTAGATGAGTTAGTCAATAACATTTATTAAGCTCCTACTATTTGCCAGGCACTTTGCTAAGTGCTGGGGATACAAATTTGGAAAAGAAAGACAGTCCCTACTCTAAAGGAGTGCTGAGAGATCTGCAATCTCAGTCTTATTCCCTCTCCTTAAATGAAGGTGTTCATGGCTCCACCCATCAATTAGAGGGGCAGGAGGTACCTATGAGGTGTGAGGAACAAGGCTAATTGGATTTTGCAAGCTGGAGAGATTTCTCAATGATGAGTATGCTAGGGTGGAGAATTGAAAAAAATCTCAAATGACTACTGCCAGCGAAGTTACTTCTGTCTTGCCTCAGTTTCCATAACTGTAAAAGGGGGTGATAATAGCACCTACCTCCAAACATTATGAAATAATATTTATAAAGTGCTGAGAACAGTTTCTGGCATATATACTTAATAAATGCTTGTTCGCTTCCTATCCCCTTTCCCCACTGGTATATTAAACTCAATATTTCTAAAATGTAACTCATTATTTGTCTTCTTACAGTCATCCCTCTTCCAAAGTTTCCTATTTCTGTTGAAGTCATGTTCTTCCAGTCACCCAGGTTGATAACATCATAGTCACCTATACCTCTTTCTCTTTCCTTACCCACCCAATTGGTTGTCAACTCTTGTTTACTCCCGCCACATATGTCAAATCTGTCCCATCTCTCTGCTCATATGGACCATCACCTCTTACATTCTCTGCTTATACCTCAAACCTTTTTGGGGGGCTAAGTATCCTACGGTTGATGTGAGGATCAAATAACATATATAAAATGCTTTGCAAACCTTAAAGTTCTATATGAATTCTGTTGTTAGGATCTTTTAGGCATTGGCCAATAGAGTGGCTGGAAGTTAAGACATAATATCACTCAAGAGTGATATTTAATTTAGTTTGATGAGAATTAGTAGGAACATACACCAAAGGGGTTGTGGTTGTGGTTGTGTGTTGTAGTTTGTTCTTTGTTTTGAAGAGGACCATCACATCTGGGAGATGATGGCATGACTTGCAATTGACTTTGATTTGAGTGAGGGAGGCCTGTGCAAAGCCACCAGCCTCACTTTCTATTCCAAGGCCATGTGGGTCCAGTGGCCAGATATTGATCAGGATGACTGGGCATGACCCAGGATGCGGTGGGAGACCTTGGCCCTTTTAAGCTAATGTCTTTTCAGGTTCTCACTTTGAGTGAGGCAACGCCCATTCAGGGAATAGGCCTCTTTAAGAAGCAAGTCAAGGAATGGCCCTTTTAATCAAAGGTCAAAGCAGAATTGTTAGCTCAATAACAAACATACAAATTTAGTATAAACAAAAATCCATAAAGCATAGTAGCAAATTCATAGCTGAGTATATCAAATGGTTCCTATAGAGTGAAAATAAAATTTTAGCAAAAATCATGAAAACATTAGGCATGTAATTTTTCCCAGAAAGATGATGGCAACAGATTAACAATTGATCTCTGTTCTAGGTCAAGCAGACACAGGTTGCTTAAAATACTATGGCCAGGTACAACAATTAATAACATTGTTGCTTTTTCAAAGAAACAAAATGTAGCAAACGATTAAGAGTGTCTTTATTTTTTCAAGGTAATATGCTGACAAGAAAAATGAATGAGTCCTTTCCTTCAAGGTGCTTAAAAGGGCAAAGAAAAACATATAACATGATCACAGAGAAGTAAGTACAAGGCAATTTAAGGAGAGAGAGAGAGAGGGAGAGAGAGAGAGGGAGAGAGAGAGAGAGAGAGAACATCAACCACATTAACCACTGGAAGGAATTTGGGAGGTCTTCAAGCAGGAGTTGGCACCTGAGTTAAGGATTCTGAGAAGTGGAGATAAGGAAAGAATGCAATTGTAGGCTTGAAAGGACAGTCTGTGCTAATGTAAAGAAAAAGGATATAGGATATTGAGTTTGAGGGAACAGCTAATAGTTTAGTTTGGCTGGAAGGGAAGCCATGTGAAACAAGGAAGTCTGGAGCCAAGTTTGGGGATCGTGAGAAGAATGCGAGGTGCTTAAATGCCAGACGATAGGGAAACACAGAAAAGTTCTCAACAGGAGAGTCATATGGTCAGACCTGAAACTTCAGAATATCATGGTTCCAATCACGTCTCTGAAACTTAAGTGTGTGAACGTGAGAAAATCACCCACACTCTCTGGGCCTCAGAAAATTCTCCATGATTTTAACTACTAAGTTGTGGTTGCAATATAAATTACACATTCAACAGAGCCAGAGTTTGGTTCTAGGTCCTCTAGGTCCAGACTCTTTCCACTAGACAGTTTAAAAGGAACATTTTACATATCTCCAGGAATGGTAATTTTGCATGTGAAAGAAAAACCCCCTGTGGATGAAAAGACCAATATACTCCTGTTCATAGCAGCTAGACAGGTTGTAACCACTTCTTTCAGAGAGTGTTGACTATCTGTAGTTCTAACTCTACCTGCCTGACAGAAAGCTGTTTTGCTTTAATTCAGTCCTATTTGATCAAATTTAAAGTGTGATCATAGCGTGAGAGGTGCTGATCACTGGCATGGGTATTTTTAAGAAAGAAATTTTGAAAATAGTTTGCTAAATGATAATAACATAATAACCATATCAACAACATTTGGCTGTTGTCCTTCATTCTCGAAGAGGACCAAAATGACGTCACTATGTTAGAGTCAAGTTATAGCGTGTCCGACTGTGGCCGGTCAGATCAATACAAGCTTGGAATGTGCTATCGTAGGTTGGGCACAAATAATCCATGGGAACATTTGGATTGGATTTTCTAAATTTGAGCATCTCCCATTTCTTTCCAACTACTTCAATAGTACTTTGCTCATAGAGCACAATGCCTGCTTTGATGCAGGCACACCATTCTAGGCAGTGCTTTGCCAGCGTCTCTCACGTCATGAGATCAATTCCAAAGTTCTCCAGAGTGTCCTTGTATCTCTTGTTCTGACTAACCTACGAGCACTTGCCTTGTGTGAGTTCTCCATAGAATAGACTTTTAGGGCAGGCAAATATCATTTGGCATTTGAACAACATGGCTAGCCTGTGGGAGTTGCACTCTCTGTAGAGGAGTTTGAATGCTTGGCAGTTTAGTTTGAGAAAGGACCTCAGTATCTGGTACCTTATCCCATCAAGTGATCTTCAGAATCTTCCTATAATGCTTTATTAAGTGCCCACAATCTGTCAGGCTCTAATTTTGGAGGTTGTTCAAAAGTGCCTTATGAACATTTTTATTAAATTATGGCAGATTCATTCATTCAACAAATATTTATTGATTGCTTGCTATATGCCAAGCTTTGTGCAAGGCACTGAAGGAGATAATAAGATGAATGGCAGGGCCTTTGACATCCAGGAATTTATAATCCTATCTCAGGATTCTCCTCCACCTGGAATCAGAAAAGAATAACCACAAAAGAAGCTGGTACCATGTTCTTAGGAACATATGACTAATCCTCCTACCCTTACCGGGGGGTTCACAGCAATTCTTGCTTCCCTTAATTCCAGAAAGGAAAATCTTGATAATAGTGAGCGGAAGAGTCTTGACTGATTATATATTTTAATGCTGTTTCTGTAATCATTTATCCTTTCTTCTTTCCACCCACCTCAAATAGAACAAATTAAAATATATTATAGAAGCATAGAATACAAAAGTTGCAAGGGTCCTCATTCAACTTTTTTTTTCAGAATAGGAAACTGAGGTCTTTGGCCTTCAGGAACTTAATAATACTCTTGAAGAGGAAGGACTTATTAGCCCCTCATATCTTATATGGTGTTTTTTAAGGGGAAAAATTAGCAAGAGGAATAATGAAGGGGAAACTTTGCTCTCAATAACCACAGTGGGAAGAGAAGTTGGTACTTTTCCCTTACCACCAATTTCTTTCCAATAAATGCTACAAGTTATTAACTAGGTTAGGGAGGGAGTCTTTTGTGGCATCTAGTCAAATGTAGGCACTCAAAAATGTTTGACATTGTAATGTCATGTAAATGTAAATATTGATCAGAAAAGATAGTATTAATGAGTTTCATATTGCTATTTAAAGCTCAACCCATATTGTAAATTATAATTCAACTGAAAGTTGCCAGGCCCCCGATGGGACACATTTTCTTTTTGATTTCAGGTCTTGATACCTTTTATTTTCTTGTGATGCAAAAACTTTCACTATTCCTGATAATGGTGGCATAAATCTTTAGGCAACTATAAATTTTTAAAGATGTATCTGATGATAGGTAGACAGTAGAGAGGAATCTCTGAACTTCGGCAACATTATAGCCTCTGCCCAATGCATAGCAATATACATTCCAGTTCACTTATGTAACTTTGGCTCAGAAATTCTAGGACAAGAGAATCTGATAGAATCTGAATGCAAATTTTTTAAAAAAACTTTATTTTTCTTTGTTTTTTGGGGAAAGGGGGGGTTCTGTAGGGGTTTTTTTGCACGACTAATATGGAAATATGTTTTGCGTGACTGCACATGTATAACCTATATCAAATGGCTTGCCTTCTCAATGAAGGGGAGGGAAAAATCTGGAATTCAAATTTTTAAAAAAGTGAACGTTAAAAATTGTTTTTGCATGTAACTGGAAAAAATATTTTAAAGAATAAATAAATTCAATAAGTTCCTAAAAAAAAGAAATTCTAGGACAGATATCCTCCTGTCTTTGAAATCTCTCTCTGTCTCTGTCTCTGTCTCTCTCTGTCTTTGTTTCTCTCTGTCTCTCTGTCTCTCTCTCATTGTTGGACCTGTGATTTCATTGGTGTAGGGATCTGTCAGGAAGGAAATTTCCTTTATCAAAATATACTGGCCACCTTCTCTGCAACTTATAATCTTGGAAACTTGTCTGAGGCAATGAGACATTCAATGATTTGTCTACAGAGCCAATATGTAGCAGAGGCAGTGCTTGAACCCAGGTCTTCCTGACTTCAAGGACAGCCCTCTATCCACTATGCTCACTTCCTTGTACTTGAAGTATGCCAGTATTATAAAAATGTCAGCTAGTGAAGAAGAATAGTCATAGTAAAGTCACAAATAACAAAATACAACCATATTTTCCATTCCAGAGACTTGAAATAGTTATAAAAAAGGAATAAAGTAAAGGGCCATATGCTAATGGATGGAGTTTATTATACTCAGCTACTGCTGTCACTCCAAGCCTCTGATTGTCAGTGGGCCTGCAATAGCTTTGATGGATCTTTGAGCTTCCTGGGTCATTCAGATGCTCCTGTCTCAGGATTCTCCTCCACCTGGAATCAGAAAAGAATAATCACAAAAGAAGCTGGTATTATGTTCTTAGGAACACATGGCTAATCCTCCTACCCTAATACCTCCTACCTGGGGGTTCACTGCAGTTCTTGCTTCCCTTAATTCCAGAAAGGAAAATCTCAATCATAGTGAGGGGAAGAGTCTTGACTGTTTAGATATTTTAATGCTTGTGTCTGTTTCTGTAATTATTTATCCTTTCTTCTTTCCACCTACCCCAAATAAAAACAAATTGAAATATATTATAAAAGCATAGGATTTAAAGGTTGGAAGGGTCCTCATTCAACTTTATTTGTTTTTCAGAATAGGAAACTGAGGCCTAAAGCAATTTAGTGACTTGCCCAAGGTCATATAACAAGCTAATCAGTGGGAGAAACTAGATAGGTCTCCCAATTTCACTCTTTTTTGCACTATATCACAGTACTAATTGGTCATAATTGTTTCAGGTCTATGTGTTTAGGAATGAGATATGAACAATGGATGATAAGAATATGGATGTATTCAAGGAAAATGTGTTGTTGGAGTTAGGCCCAGGAAAGGAGACAGAATGAGAAGAGATCTGAAAAGAATACTGAGCCAGAAGTCAATGGCTAACTATGCATAGAGCACTGAGAATTGAATTTACAGGGATTGTAAAGATTAGAGTGGGGTGAGCACTTCAAGGAGTGGGGCTTTGGAGAGGGGAAGTCTCTCTTCCAGGAAGGTCCTACAATTATTCAATCTGACCACAAGGCTAGCTTCATCCCAGCTACTAAGAGGGAAGCAAAGGGGCAGAGGAGGTGGACAGGAGAGAAGAAGTGTGGGTGTAAACCTATTCTCCCATGCCTTTTTGGACATTCTATGGGGGTCAATATTCACATGTACTTCTTTTCCCCACCCCCCTCCCCTTCCAATTTGACAATGGTACAAGTGAGGAGGGCCAGAAGAATGGAAACATTGGAGAGCTATATAATAAGAAAGACAAGGACTTAAAATTTAACTTGTGAAGACAAATAGATGTGGTATGGCCACAGGCCCAAGTAAGGATGCCAGCATTTCTAATTTCCTTAGTATCCATTATAATATAGCCCAACGCCATTTTGTTGAAGCAAAGCATAGAGAAGTTCATTCTCTTCTTTCTCCCAAAGTTGTTTTTATAAAATGAAAATGTATTTGTTAAGTGCTTGTAGGTACCAGGTAAGTACTAGGTATCCAAAGACAGTCCAAGCTCTTGAGGAAAATACATTTTTAAAAAATGTAATTTTTTTATTGCTTTGAACTTGACAAGCATAAACAACCATAATTATTTCCATATACAAAGAGGAGCAGAAAAAAGATGGTACATAAAATGATGAATTTCTACTAGTTTTTTTTCAGAGGATGAAATCAATTTGGCATTATAGTTCCAAAATTGTCCTGCTTGCTTGTGTCTTTCTAAAAACCAATGAAAAAAATGTTTCATCAATGCTCTTTTTCCCCCTTTTCTTCCTATTTTTGGGTATCACTGCTATTATCCCCACAACTAACTCTCCTCCAACCCTGCAAAGAAAGAACAACCCAGCAACAAAAGACTCTTCTCTTGTAACAAATAAGCATAGCCAAGCAAAACAAACCCATTGGTCATATCTGAACATACACGTCTCTTTCTGAAGCTGTAGTCCACCACATCTGTGTCAAGAGGTGGGGAGCATGATTCATCCATCATTGGTCTTTTGGAGTAAAGAGGATCATAGATTTAGAGTTTGAAAGAGGGTTAGATGCTAACAAGTTCAATCCCTTCATTTTAAAAAATGCAAAACTGAGTTAAGTGATTTGTCTAGGGTGACATAGCTAATAAGAGTCCGGGGAAGAATTTGAACCTAGGTCTTGACTCTAAGTCTATGGACCTATCCACTATGCCACATGGCTTCATGGTCACTCATTGCATTGACCAGAATTCTGATTTCTTTCACAGTTGTTTCCTTCTGCAATGTTGCCATCATTGCATAAATTGTTTTTCTACTCCACTTAGATTTTGTTGCTGTTCAGTCGTTTCAGTCATATCTGACTCTTTGTGACCCCATTTAGGGTTTTCTCAGCAAAGATATTGGAGTGACTTGCCATGCCCTTCTCCAGTTCATTTTACAGATGGGGAAACTAAAACAAACAGGTTAAGTGATTTGCCCACGGTCACACAGCTAGTAAATGTTTGAGGCCTGATTTGAATTCAGGAAGTTGCGTCTTCCTGACTTCATGTGAGGCACTTGCAGTAATTTTTCTTTGATCTGGCAGCTCCAGGTTTTGTCTCTGACGTTGCTGGCTTTCAACAATTTGGAGCTTCTTTCTGGAGGTGACTGGTTGATTCTTTCTATTTTCACTTTGTCCGCTGATACTAATAGATATGAAGTGTTCATTTATGACTTCTTAAAATATGGTATGCAATTTTTCTGTTTGGCCATGGTTCTCAGGGAGTCTTGACTTTTGTTGATCTATGATCCAGGTCAGGTTTTTTTTAATAGTATTTACATTTTTATATTTTCTTCTGTTTTTTTTTTCATTGCATTGATTTTGTTCTAATATTATTGTTGCATGAAATCACTGAGTCCTGTTTATTCTAATTTTCAGAGAGTCTGCTACTTAGGTAAGGTTTCCTACCTTCTGTTCTAAGCATTTTTTTCCAATTTATTCTTCCAGAGCTACTATTTCACTTGTAATTTAACTAAACAAACAAACAAACCTCTCATATCACTTTTTCTAACCACTCTTGGAGTACTTGTGGTAAAGCCTTTTTTCCCCCAAATAAGAGGTTCTGTTTGTACTTGTTATGGAGTTCCTCTCTTCTGAATTTAACTCTTAGGGATCTCTAGACCCGTAGTATTTCTTCATTGTTGTCTGTACCTTCCTCTCTTTACTCTTATCTTCGGTCTCAGTTTCTTGTTTTGGACTTTGTGTCAAGGCCAGGCTCCACCTCATCCTGTTACTCTTGGATGGACTGATCAGATCCTGTCTGGTTCTAATCTTACTGTCTTGGACTACTGTACCTGGATTCCATCTCTCCTAAAATGTTTGCACTCAGATAGATCATTGACAGGTTTCAAGCTTCCCTTGTTCATCCCAGGTCAGAGTGCAGAGGTCTGTACATCCCTTTCCCCCTTAAAGTACCTTCAGCCAGAAAACTGCTGATTTCTGCCTGCCTAACTTTCCCTGAATATCCCAGGTTAAAGCATTGCAGGTTTACAGTTTATTCCCAGAGTCTCTTTGGTCTGAGCATCCCTTGCCAGAATCCTGCAGATTTCAGTTTCCTCTGGACTATCCTTTTCTGGCCTATTTACTTGTGCTTATGCTGGTAGGACCCCTTTACAACATATATATGCTACTAGAGGACTTTTTGGTGCAGTCTTGGGCTGGATGAAGGAGTGTACTGTTGATTCCCTTTGGATATTTTGATCCTGTTATTCAATCTAACATCCTCTATAGATTTTTTTTTTCTGCTGGAGAATATGTGCCACCACCAGACTCTTTTATGACCTTTCACATTAACATCTTAACCAGAAGTCTTCCCAAAGCTATTTTGTTCATTTTAGGAACACAACTAATTCCTTTCATTTCATTTATCCTAGAAAGACAGCCAAAAACCTCATGGATGCCAAGCCTTGGAGAGGAAAGAAGGGGAAACAAGAACACAGCTGGATGGTTTCCATGGAGTCAGCAGCTGCTTTTTTTCACTCTTCTTTTTGGAAGATGCACAGACTCTGAAGCCATATGGTAGTTTCTTCCATTTACCCAAAGTTCAGTCCCCAAGAGATTTGAAATAGACCAAGCTCTACTCTGCTCCAGCTCACTTGAGGTTTATCCAGGTGGTGTAAGTTCTGTGTGGGGATTTCTGCTATAGCTTTCTTTATGAATTATTATTGTATTAGAAGTTCCCCCACGGGTCAAAAATATTTAATGTTAAAAATAAAATAAAATTATTTGCTGACAAATGGAAAATGTTTACAAAAGTAGTGTAATATAAAAACATTCATATTTTTGAGTACGAATTTGTAAGTTGCTTCAAACTGACTTTATCCTCATTCTGTCTTTTCAAAAAACACACTCATAAGAGAGGCAAAGGCATATAAATTTACTTACATTAGTGATTCATTAATCATTCATTCTATGAATTTATTCTATGATGCAGCTGTTTCCTAAGCTTGTGGCAAAGTTACAAGGCTAAATAGAAAGATTTTACATTCATTGAGATGAGGAGTTTAGCCTTGATCATCTCTAGGGTACCGTTCAGCTTGAAATCATTATCTCTATAGAAAAGAAAAACCTTTTCTCAAGAAAAGATCAATTATCTCTAGGTCAACTATGATTCAGTAAATCCACTAATATGGCCACTACCCTTGTTCAAATCCTCTCACCTCTCACTTAGACTATTTTTATAGCCTTCTAATTAATCTTCCTACTTGAATCCTCTCTCTTCTCCAGTCCATCTCCTACATAGATACCAAAGTGCTATTACTAAAGCACAAAGTTTGACCGTGTTATTCCCTTGTTTAAGAAATTTTCATGGCCATAGAATTTAATACAAACTCCCTGGATTTGGTGGCAAATGTTTAGCAACTGGATCTCAAAAAAAGCACAAAATACTTTTAAGTTTAATCTGAATTATCTACATTTTCTCCATCAATTTCTTTTTTTTTTTTTGCAAGGGGGAGGCAGGATAATTGGAGTTAAGTGACTTGCCCAAGGTCACACAGCTAGTAAGTGTGTCAAGTGTCTGAGGCTGAATTTGAACTCAGGTCCTCCTGACTCCAGGGCCATTGCTCTACTCACTGTGCCACCTAGCTGCCCCTTGCATCAATTTCTTAAGCCTAGGATTAATGAGTTATTCTTTTTTTTCTTATTGTGTAAGTTTTTTCTTTTTTAAATTTGATATTTTAGTTTTCAACATTGATTTCCACAAGATTTTGAGTTACAAATTTTCTCCCCATTTCTACCCTCCCCCCAATTCCAAGATGGCATATATCCTGATTGCCTCCTTCCCCAGTCAGCCCTCCCCTCTTTCACCCCACTACCCTGCCCATGCCCTTTCCCCTTACTTTCTTGTAGGGCAGGATAGATTTCTATGCCCCATTCCCTATATATCTTGTTTCCCAGCTGCACACAATAAAAGCCCAACTTTTAAATATTTTTTAAGCATCTGCTTTTAAAACTTTGAGTTCCAAATTCTCTCCCTTCTTCACCTTCCACCCACCCTCCCTGGGAAGGCAAGCAATTCAACATAGATCACACATGCATCATTATGTAAAACACTTCCACAATGCTCATGTTGTGAAAGGCTAATTATATTTCTTTTCATCCTATCTTGTCCCCCTTTATTCAGTTTTCTCCCTTGACCCTGTCCCTTTTCAAAGGTGTTTGCTTTTGATTACCTCCTCCCCCTATCTGCTCTCCCTTCTATCATCCCCTCCCTTTTTTCCCCTTCCCCTTACTTTCCTGTGGAGTAAGATACCCAATTGCATGTGTATGTTATTCCCTCTGCAAGTCAAATCAGATGAGAATAAGATTCACTCATTCCCCCTCACCTGCCCCCTCTTCCCTTCCATCAAAACTGCTTTTTTGCCACTTTTATGTGAGATCCTATTCTATCTCTCCCTTTTTCCCTCTCTCAATATATTCCTCTCTGACCTCTTAAATTTATTTCATTTTTTTAGATATCATCCCTTCATATTCAACATATCCTGTGCCCTCTGTCTATATTCCCTTCAACTCCCCTAAAACTGAGAAAGGTCTCATGAATTACACACATCATCTTTTCATGTAGGAATATAAACAAAACAGTTCAACTTTAGTAAGTCCCTTATGAATTCCCTTTCTTGTTTACCTTTTCATGCTTCTCTTGATTCTTGTATTTGAAAGTCAAATTTTCTATTCAGCTCTGGTCTTTTCATTGAGAAAGCTTGAAAGTCCTCTATTTTATTGAAAATCCATATTTTGCCTTGGAGCATGATACTCAGTTTTGCTGGGTAGGTGACTCTTGGTTTTATTCCTAGCTCCATTGACCTCCAGTATATCATATTCCAAGCCCTTTGATCCCTTAATGTAGAATCTGCTAGATCTTGTATTATCCTGATTGTGTTTCCACAACATTCAAATTGTTTCTTTCTGGCTGCTTGCAGTATTTTCTCCTTGATCTGGGAGCTCTGGAATTTGGCGACAATATTCCTAGGAGTTCTCTTTTGGGGATCTTTTTCAAGAAGCGATTGGTGGATTTTTTCAATTTCTATTTTACCCTCTGGTTCTAGAATATCGGGGTAGTTTTCCTTGATGGTTTCTTGAAAGATGATGTCTAGGCTCTTTTTTTGATCATGGCTTTCAGGTAGTCCAATAGTTTTTAAATTATCTCTCCTGGATCTATTCTCCAGGTCAGTGGTTTTTCCAATGAGATATTTCACATTGTCATCCATTTTTTCATTCCTTTGGTTCTCTTTTATAATATCTTGATTTCTCATCAAGTCACTAGCTTCCACTTGCTCCAATCTAATTTTTAAGGTAGTATTTTCTTCAGTGGTCTTTTGGACCTCCTTTCCCATTTGGTTAATTCTGCCTTTCAAGGCATTCTTCTTCTCACAGGCTTTTTGGAGCTCTTTTGACATTTGGGTCAGTCTGTTCTTTAAGGGTTATTTTCTTCAGTATTTTTTTTGGGTCTCTTTTAGCAAGTCATTGACTTGTTTTTCATGGTTTTCTTGCATCACTCTCATTTCTCTTCCCAATTTTTCCTCTACTTCTCTAACTTGCTTTTCCAAATCCTTTTTGAGCTCTTCCATGGCCTGAGACCAGTTCATATTTTTCTTGGAGGCTTTTGATGTAGGTTCTTTGACTTTGTTGACTTCTTCTGGCTGTATGTTTTGGGCTTCTTTGTCACCAGAAAAGGAATCTAGAGTTTGAGTTTTAGTCTGAGTTTGTTTTCACTGCCTGTTCACAGCTAACTACTTGACCCTTGAGCTTTTTTGTCAGAATATGAGTGCTTGTAGAGAGTACTTTGTCCCAAGCATTAGGATCCAAGCACTGCTGTTTTCAGAGCTACTTCTATTCCACCATCAGCCCAGACTCTGTCACTGCAGTGCTCCTCCTCCCCCAAGAACCACCAACCAGGACCGCAATTCAGATCCCAGCAGGGCACAGCAAGAGAATCTGCCTTTGTGCCCACAAAGTCCCCCTTGCACTCCCACTCTGATCTGCTGCTAGATTCCTCCCACCGCGTGAGCCAGGGCCTCAGGAAGCCACTGACTCTGGAGCTCTGGAGGCAGACTCAGGAGCTTCCTGCTGCTGCTATGGCCACTGCTGCACCACTTCTTCCACCCCCAGAGTTGGCAGCCAGACTGCTCTGAACTCGATCCCACAGTTCCCCCCTAACCTGCTCTTTGGCTTTTGCATGTTGAGAAGTCTGGTAACTGCCACAGCTCACTGTTTCACATCCCCAAGGCCTGTTCCTGCTGGCTGACTCAGGGTCTGGTCTGTCCCGGCAGGGCCCATGCCGGGCAGCTCTCCGCTCTCAGCACCGTGCGATAGACCCTTCCCAGCGACCATCCAGGCTCTCCTGGGCTGGATACCTGTTTCCCTCTGCTATTTTGTGGGTTCTGCAGCTCTAGAATTTGTTCAGAGCCATTTTTTACAGGTGTTTGGAGTGATTTGGGAGGCAGCTTAACCAAGTTCCTGCTTTCTAGCCTCCATCTTGGTTCCGCCCCCCAGTCTTTTTATCTTTATAGAAGCTTCATTTTCCATATAACTTTGTACCTAAAATTAGTTATTCTATTTATGTAGGATCTAGAGATCGAAGAGACCTTAGCTATCTTCTAGCCAATCAATCAACAAGTATTTATTGAACATCAATTATATTTGTGCTTGTGGGGAGCAGTACGAATACAAAGAATGAAATCCCTCCTAGAACAGTGTTCATTCTAATGAGGGAAACAAGTACATAAATGAATATATGAAGGATAAACACAAATAGAATAAATATCAATAACTACAAAGTAGTTAAATACAAGGTAGTTTGGGAGGGAGGGCACTAGCAGCTGGTGAGGAGGATCAAAAAAGGCTTCACGTAGAAGGTAGTTTTTGAGCTTCATTTTGAAAGAAAAGAGGGATTCTATTGGGTAGAAGTGAGGAGGAAGTACAACTACAGGCATGGCGGACAGCTAAGGCAAAGACAAGTTGATGCGTGATGGAATATTGTACTTGAGGCACAGAGAGACTGGTTTGGTTTGATTGAAGAATGAGAGAGAAAGAGAGAGAAAGAGAGAGAAAGAGAGAGAGAGAGAGAGAGAGAGAGAGAAGAGAGAAGAGAGAAGTGGCAAAGAAGCTGGAGTGGTAGGTTGTGAAGGGTTTTAAAAGCAAAACAAAGGAGTTCACATTTAATCCTAGAGGCAACAGGGGGCTACCAGATTTTAATAAGTAGGGAAGTAAAATGGTCAGATCTATGCTTGAGGAAAATCCCTTTGGTGGCAGTATATAAGATAGACTAAAGTGGGAGAACAATTAGTGTAAGATCTTGCAATAATCCCAGTGAGAAATGATGAGGCCTTTAACTAGGGTGGTAGCCTCATGAGAAGCTGGATTCAAGAGGTGTTGTGGAGGTAGAAATGGCAAGGTTTGACAACTGATTGGATATGTGGATTGAGGAGATGGGAGAAGTCAAGGATAAAGTTATAAACCTGGGATACTAGAAGAAAGGTGGTGCCTTTGGCAGGAATAGGAAAATTTCTAAGCAGAGTGGGTTTGGGATAATGATAATAAATAAAGTCTTGGACATGAGTTTGAGATGTCTCTGAGATGTCCAATAAACAATTGGTTTTGTGGGTCTGAAGCTCAGGAAAAACACTGAGACTTGATAGATTTGATAGTTACCTGTGCATAGATGAAAATTAAGCCCACAGAACCTAGTGAGTTTGCTAAGAGAGATAGTGTATAAATGAGGTGGCTAGTATAGCCTTATGAATGTACACAGTTAGGAAAAATGATATAATTGATGAACCAGCAAAGTAGACTGAGAAGACGCATCAGACAGGAGAAGCAAGAGAAAGTAGTATCAGTCACACCCAGAGGAAAGTATCAGGAGAAGAGGATGGTCAACAGTGTTAAATGCAGCAGGTATGTCAAGAAGGATGAGGACTGAGAAAACACCCTCAGGTTTGGCAATTGAGAGAACAGTGATAACTTTAAGACTTTTAGATGAGTGATGAGGTTAGAAGATTGCAGGAAAGGAAGGGAAGGGAAGGGAAGGGAAGGGAAGGGAAGGGAAGGGAAGGGAAGGGAAGGGAAGGGAAGGGAAGGGTGTGAGTGAGGAGAGATAGCATGGAGACATGTGAGGGGAGGCAACTTTTTCTTTTTTAAAAAATAATGTTTTCCCCCAGTTACATGTAAAGACAATTATTCACTTTAAACATTCATTTTAAAAAAGTTTTGAGTTTCAAATGTTCTCTCTCCCTCCCTGAGACAGTAAGCAATTTGTTATAGGTTGTACATGTTCAGTCATGCAAAACATATTGCCGTATTAAGTAATGTTGGGAGAGAAGACTCAGACCCAAAGTAAAAAAAATACATAAAGTAAAAAAATAGTATGCTTTGATCTGCATCCAGACTCTATCAATTCTTTCTCTGGAAGTGGATAGCATTTTTCATCATGAATCCTTTGGAATTGTCTTGTATCATTGTTAATGCTGAGAATAGCTAAGTCATTCACAATTGATCATTGTATATAGTACTGCTGTTACTGTATACAATATTCTCCTGGTTCTCCTCACACCACTTTGCATCAGTTCATGTAAGTATTTCCAGGTTTTTCTGAAGGCATTCTGCTCATCATTTCTTATAGCACAGTAATGTTACATAATAATCATGTACTACAACTTGTTCAGGCATTCCCCAATTAATGGGCATCCTCTCAGTTTCTAATTCTTTGAGGCAATTTTTTCTAAGAGTTTGAAAAAAATAGAGATATAGGATAATAACATGAGAACATCATAAGGTCTTAGTTAAAAAAATCTTTTAAGGATGAGAGGAAACTTGGGAATATTTGAAGGAACTGGGGAAGAAATCAGTAAATAAGGAATAATTGAACTCTAGAGACAGTGATTGAGGTTGCAATTATTTGGAAAAGATAGGAAGAGATGGAATCAAGGATCCATTTAGTGGGATTGGTCCTAGCAAGAAAAAAAGGTCTCCTCAGGTTCAGAGATTGGCAAAAAGGAGAAGAGAGTGGGGAATGATGTCATGATGTTTTGCAATAAAGAGAAGAGGAAAAGAGGGAATGCTTTGTGAATGGCCTCAATTTTCTCATTAAAATTAAGAAGTTCCTCTAAGGTGAAGAGGAGAAGCCATGGTAATCTTTAAGAGAGAAGAGATGATAAATAGCTTATGTAGGGAGTGAGATATGGAATCAGTTAGGGAGGAATAAAAGGATCACCTTGTTGCAATGAGGGCTTAGTTGAATTTGGATAATTCGTAATATATCTAGTCTACATGGTTGTGTGACTTCCTCCAACTCTGCTCAGCATAATATGATTACAAGCAGAGGAACTAAGTAGTAAGAGTAATCCAGGGTTGAGGTTTGACAGGGCATGAGCAACAATAGGATGAAGAAATTAAGCCCCATAAAGTCAGGGGTGGGGAACCTGCAGCCTCCAGGACACATGTGGCCTTCTAGGTACCTTAGGTGTGGCCTTTTGACTGAATCCAAGTTTAAAAAACAAATCCATTTATTAAGGGGATTTCTTCTGTGAAGTTTGGATTCAGTCAAAGGGCCACACTCGAGGACCTAGAGGGCCACATATGGCTTCTAGGCCACAGGTTCCACACCCCTGGGTTAAGTGCTTTGCACAATATTTTAGAAGTGAAGATCTGAGCTTTGAATCCAGATCCTGTGGATCCAAATTCACAACTCATACTACCACACCATACTTCTTTTCAAATATTAGATTTTGGGAGGACCATTTCACCCATGTACAGATGCATGGAAGCAGAGAGGTCATGAGACTTACTTTAGAAGATCCCATGGTATAGTAGAAAGAGAACTGGATTGAGGAATCAGGCGACCTAGATTCAGGAGTGCTTGAGCGAGCTCTAACCTGTTCATGAGAGCTGATTATTAATGTTCAATGTGAGATTTATACTTCAGAAATCAGCAAAGACTACAAATTAGGGCTTTATTTATTTATTTTTGCATTGTCTGTGTTTAAGAAAGTGAAGGAAGAAATGTTAATAAAACCAATTAATTGTAAAAGTGTGTCATGAGTACATTTTCCCTCCAGAGAGCCAGTTATTTATCAGCACTTTGCTCCCTGGATTCTACTCCTGGTTCAGGTGCTACTCTGTGTAACTAAAATAAATTATTTAACCACTCAGAGCCTGACCTTCCCCGTCTGTAGACTGAGAGGAACTGACTAGATAATCCCTATGATCCCCATTTATTCATTCTGTAATTATATGAAATGTCAGATACTAGAAAAGTAGTTGGCTCCTCTGAAACAAAACCTGGACTCAAATCCTGCCTCTATCACCATTGTACTGTGTGAATATTGTCAAATGACTCAATTTCTTTCTATCTCACTTTATCAGAAAAATGGAGAAAGAGTGGATATTTCTCGGGGATTTTGACAAGGATGATGAAGTGCAGCAGAATCAATTGGTACTTGACTATTGATCCCTTGAAGAAGAAAATAATTGCTTTTTTTCAAGACTACAGACTACAGACAGAGGATGCTTTAATATTTTTTATGAAAAAAAGGTGATTGCTAATGTATGGATGCCCTTAAGTATGTGCTATTATCTTCTATTTCTATGTGAAGAAGAAGTGTATACGATTTCTAAATAAATGAAGATGGCTAGTTTGTGTATGTAAATCTGCCATTTAGTCCCCCTCTCTTTAAGGGAGAGACCCTGATTTCTGTATTTGAGGGGATCATTGGAGGGCCATTACTGGCAGTATAGTCTTTCCCTGACCTGTATTCAGGAATGTGATATGGAGCTAGAATTATATCTACCCACCACATCTGTTAGTCTAAGGGCATAATAGTTTGGAAGGGGGCTACATACTACTTTCCTTGAGGACTTTCAAAGGGAAGGTAATAGCTTATTACCAGCTTAGCTCCCTCTAAAAATAGTAAATAACATAAAGTCATTTATTGAAGAAAAATTAAAAAAAATAGAACACACAATAGTAAAGCATTTCAGTTCACCTAAGAAGAGTGGGAACAATCTCGTAAAGCAGAATTTGCTTTTAGCAGTCTACAGGGTTGTGAGCATTAGGAGTCAAGGGAAATGATGGGGAGTTGGTTTCCCTTACATGTTTGTAGCTCTAAGGGTCCTGGTAGCCATTCAGAAGCTCCCACTTGCTTCTCTTCTCTTGAAGTCCTTCTCTGAAATGCCTCCCCACAACCTTCTTTATTCAGTGTTGTGTTCAGCATCCTCTTAGTCAATTAGGAATCACATCTCTTTCTTCTGTAACATTAAACACAAGGCTTGTCTCTCTGGGTGTGATATGTAGATAGTATCCACGACCATTTTTTATGGATCCATTGTGGTTCTTGAAAACAAGACGTCATAATACACTGGAATGGAAAACTCACTGAACTTGGAGTTTTAGACTTGGACCCCTGATTCAGTTTTCTCGTCTGTAAATGAAAGGATTCGCCACGGTATTCTCTAACATTCTGTGATTCTGTGAAGTGAGGCTGAAGACAAATAGTAATTATAATGAAAAAACAGCCCACAGTACTATTTATATGGTATTCTTCATACTACCTGATATCTGTAGAAGCAATCATAAAGTATCAGAGTTAGCAAGGCTCTCAGAAATCTTGTCCAACCAACATCTGAGAAGAAATCTTCCGATATACAAGGATATAGCATGTACAATGATGAAAGAGACAGAGGGAGAGGTTATGAAGGTTTTGCGAACCCAACGTATCTGACAGCAGGTAGCAGAACATTGGAACTCTGGCACAGGTATATATCCCTTATGGGGAAATAGTTTTATATCTTCTTTTCCTCATTCACCCTCACAGGCATAAGGTGATGTATCTCTGAAGCACAGAGGCACAGGACCCTATCTTTTCAGAATCATTTGAGTGTGATCATTATATTTCATATCATCATGCAATTAGTGGGTCACAGTCATGCTTGTCTTTCCAGTAGTGGATTTATTTCTCTGTTGTTCCATATATTAAGGAAAATAGATGACATTTGTATAGGGCCCTCAACGTTTGCAAAGTGAGTTACAAATGTTATTTCGTTTGATTCTCACAATGACCCTCTGAGGTAGGTGCTAGTGTTATTCTCATTTTATAGATGACAGAGAACTGAGTCACACTAATAAATGTCACAGCTAATAAATGATGGATGTGGGATTCATGCTCAAGTCTTGCTGACTCCTAGGCTGGCACCACTCCTTAAGGTCATGTTGCACACGTTACATGAATACAATATTTTTTTAGCGGTTGCTCCAGAGACCAGAAACCAGAGGGATAGTGAAACGTAGATAAGGGTCTAAAAACCCTCCTGATTGTTTCATGACCAGTTTCTTTGTTTTGAAGACAACCGTTCCTGAACTTTTATTATTTTGAACCTCTTTTTCAAAATACATACAAAAATTCTCAAACATCCTCCAAGAAGCGCGCAACTTTGGCCACACCCCAGTCAAACTGTCTTGGCAGACTAGCCAAACCAGGTTAAGGGTAACTGACAGGCCTCGAACCCCTTGGTGAGTGAGAGGGATATTGACCCCGAGCATGTGAAGGCATCCCCCAGCGGAATGGGTGAATGAGAGCAATTTGTTCCAATGGCTTTTAAGTCAGCTGAAGCAGGTGCTGTGGGGTGCTTAGAGCTTGGTCAGTCATTGAAGATATCAAGGTCATTCACTGTATCTTGGGCCATTTCCACTCATCTTGACTTTTGTCTTGACGTTGGATTTCAACGACTGCAGGAGGGAGTGAGGCTGATGACTTTGTGCAACCCTGCCTCACTTAAATCCAATTCATGAGCAAGTTAAGACATCACCCTGAGATGTAATCAGTCCTCTTTGAAAACAAAGGATGAACAATATGAGACTCATAAGGAAACATACTATCTACCTCCAGATAGGGAAGTGATGGGCTCAAAATGCAGATTAAATTTTACACATACACACACACACACATTTACATGCATGATGCAAGAATTTGTTTTGCTTGACTACGTGTTTATGACAGGTTTTAGTTTGTTCTTCCTTTTCAGTTGGGGGAAGGGATAGTGAGAGGGAAGAGATTCGGAACTTAAAATAAAATAAAATTGAATTTACAAAATATATATCTGCAAACATGTCACTGTGATGTTCTCCTTCAGCATGATAAAGAGTTGTGGCTCTGGCTCTGACTTGATCCATGGATACCACATAGAAAATAACTTTTTCTACTGGGCTGGAGGGCACAAAGAGTTTTTAAAAAGTCAGGTTTTGTTGTGTGCACTGAGAGGCGCTTACTTCAAGACTGACATCAATGAGTAGATATTGACAGTGGCCAATGTCCTGGACCTTTAAAGCTATACGAGATATACACAGCTAATGGTCTAGAATCAAAGGCTCTGTAACAGTATTCCTCAGGTATGGATTAAATACACCAGCAGATATTCATAGTGCAAAGAAACATGATTGGATTGGGATACGCTTGTCAAATCAGTGCATGATGATTTGTAACTTGTCTTTTTTTTTTAGAATCATGTATTTGGTGTGAAGGTGTAGCTCTTTTTATTCTGCCGGAAGATGGTACAACAACGCCGCCAACGCCAACAGCGAGATGCTGCGATTCTGGTGGTGGTCGCATATTTTCAAGCTCACTGTTGTTGCCATACTGGTAAAGTGCTTTGCAGACTGTGAAGCGCTTGCTGTATAAAGGCTAATAGCAGTAGCAGCAGCAGCAGCAGCAGCAGTAGTAATTCTTATGTCATTCACAATCTTCACAGTGCTACAAATGATAAAAGCAGCTCATCATCACTAAATCTTGTGAGGAGGCCATTAAAATGGGTATTCGGGCACTGGCAATGCAGCGCCTTGTACACTGACTGCCAGCAGTTGTAATATCACACAACAATCCCAGTAAATGGAGACAGCTCCTCATCAATGTTTTCTAAGAAGTTTTTTTCTTCACAAATTAGTTTCCTCTCCCCCAAATGAGAAGGTTCCTCTAAGATATGAAAATAAATGTTGCTATCTCCCATTAAAAGGTCCACCAGCCATATGAGATTGTTTTAAAAACTCTGTTATTATCCATTTTCTCACTTATCACCCACCTGATTGATTCATCTCATTAATTGGCTATACCGCTCTCCACAATGGCTATTCTAAACCTTCTCATTTCTTCCCAATCCTCCCCTCATCCTCTTAGCTGAGATCATTTGCTAAGAGTTCTCTCTTCTCTCCTCTTTCTTATCTCACATCATTCAGGCATCTTTCTCCTCTTCCTCCTCCCTCACTCCAATTTCAGATGAAGACGTGGTCCTTCTCTTGGCCAAGACAAATTCTTTTACATGTGTCCTTGATCCTATCCTCTCCAGTCTTCTCCAGCAAATTGGCCTGTCATCATCTTCATTTTCTCTTTTTTCTTCAAAGTTATTCTTTTTGGAGGGGAGGAGGCAAGGCAATTAGGGTTAAGTGACTTGCCCAAGGTCACACAACTACTACATGTGTCAAGTGTCTGAGGCCGGATTTGAACTGAGGTCCTCCTGACTCCAGGCCCAGTGCCCTACTCACTGCACCACCTAGCTGCCCCTATTGTTATATTTTTTAAAAACTTCTGTATAGTCTTAGTATATATTTAACTTACATTCAAAATAGTTTGATTTCTCTCCTCTGATGTTTCTTGGGTCTTTCGGATGCCAGAAGAAAACAGGAAATACAGCTATCCATTCCACATCTTGGAGACTAGGGATGTGGTGCCTCTGTGATCTGGAAAATTCGCATAAATTTTTTTGGTATTCCTTTCATACCAGAGAAGAAATCTGAATTTTTCTTTTTCTTTTATGGGATGTTTACAGTACCTTATTGTAAGGCTTCCACAAAACTCCCAAAAGATTCCCATTTAATTTTTTATGCCAACCTATGGAAACTGCGATGGGGAAAGTCAAGATATGGAAGGGATAACTGTACTGAGCCAGGAGTTAAGTTGCCTGGAGGCATTTTAATATACACAGATCTCACAAAAAGGCATTCCATGCTACATTGCATAGAGATGTTTAAAAAAAGATAGTTCTTGATGCAAAGTGAAGTGAATAGAACCAGGAGAACATTGTACACAGTAACAGCAATATTGTGTGATGTTCAACTATGAATAACTTTGCTCTTCTCAATACTACAATGATCCAAGGCAATTACAAAGGACTCATGATGGGAAACGCTGTCTACATCCAGAGAAAGAACTGATGGAGTCTGAATGCAGATCAAAGTATACTGTTTTCACTTTCTTTATCTTTTTTGTGTTTTTTTTCTTTTAATCTGTTTCTTCGTTCACAATACTTGAGGCTGGATTTGAACTCAGTCACTATGATACCACTGACTTGTTTTTATTTCTTTTTCTGAGACTGGATCTTCCTATCTTTTCCAAGCTGTAGGTGTAGTAGTCACTCATGGGCCTGATTCCAATACTGATCAGCATGGAAGCTTTAACATGTTTCATTTTTTCAAGTTGGACCAGTTTGTCCTTCCTTAGATAGCCTGATAGCCCTCCACTCCCTTACCTTATTGGTACCAGATTTAGTGCAAAAAATTGATTGGCTTTAGTCCTACTGAAACTCAGAATTCCCAAACTCAGATAAATGATCTCCTAAGAACTCAAAATTTCCAAAAAAAAATGAATGTTAAGAATTCTCTTTACATGTAATTGGAAAAAATAAAATACTATTTTATAAAAGGTGGGGGTGGGGGAAGAGATAGTCCTTTGCCTTATGGGCAGCATCAGAAGAGAACTAGAGGAAGACGTAGGGAAACATGCCTAACACTATTGAAAAAAAAAACATGGACCACAAGCTTTCAGCAGGCGTTTGTGGGAAGCGGTGCCAGCTCTAGGGAGAAGATTGCATCTGATCTGGGATCCTTCAGTGACCACTGGACTCCATGTTTCACCTGGCCATCAGCCAGGAAACAAATTTCTTCCCTACAGAAGTCATGCTGGGAGATTTTCCATCACTCTGTGATAACATTGTTCCCTTTTCCCACTTTGTGACTTTGGTATTGAGGAAGTTGCTGCTCCACAAATGGCCCCCTGGACACCCCTCTTCCATTGGCAAAAGCGAAGCTGAAAATTCAGATCTTAATGAGAACTTCTGTAGCTACTGGGGACTCCAGGGATCTCTTATTGGGGAGATGTTACTAAGAGTAATAGGTATTTATCTTATCGAAGTCTGCTAAATATAAAACACAATGGCACCCGCTAGCTTCTCTCTTTGATAGATATACTCGGGTCACACGAAATGAGGAAGGAGATGAGAACTTTAATGGAGGGGGTAAATACAAACCAAATAGGTTACAATTTCCACATTTTCTGTCTTAAACTGGGACAATCAGAAGCTTGAGCTACACATTAAGGGAAAGGCCAGGTTTGAGAGTTTAGAATACCATCTGGTGGCTCATCCCAATATAGCACTCTATGGTGAATCCTGCTCTTCCCATTGGGTTTTCTGGCCCTATCACCGATGTAAGTAGGAGTGCTCATGTGAAAAAGACCCCTTCCCCCACAACTTACATATATAGTTATCCCTTCCACATCAAGACTTCACCCATTATAGTTTCGATATATCATAGGTTGGCATAAGAAGTTAAATGGGAATTTTTGGGGAGCCTTTGCTGAAGCTGCAGAAAACACATTGAAGGCTAGCAGATGACATAGAAAAAGTTTAGAATCTCAGAAATGCATAAAATATATGTATAGTATTGTATAATATCAGCATATTTTATCTTTTAAGACCCTAATAATTTAGACTTCTTCTCTGGTACTAAGATAGGGCCAAATTTTTTTATGTGGATTTTCCAGATTGCACCCTAACCCCCAAGATGTGGAAGGGGATAATTGTATGTACCTTGCCACCTTGTTAGAAGAGATCCCTTCAGGGATTTTGCTCTACCGAATCAGAAACTTTTTATATAATCAACAAACAATATGCATAGTGAGAAAACATGGACAAAACTGAAATTCACAGGCTCTGGGTCAAAGGCACTTTCAGCCTAATCGTTGGATACAACATGATTTGAGGGAGAGTAGAAGGGGCCTCAGGAAAATATTTTGTGTAAGAGGTGGTATTTGAGTGGAGCCTTGAGGGAGTCTATGAGTCAGTGATAAGGAAGGAAGAAAGGCATTCCAGGCATGTGGGACAACCTATGCAAAAACATAGTGGTAAGAGATAGAACATGGAAGTAAGAAATGATACATCAGAAAAAAGCAAAAATATATATACATATATATACATATATACATACCTAGACACACACATATGTGTGTATATATATATATATATACATACACATATATATATATGCATATTCCTTTCAGCTACTATGATACTGAGGTCTCATGAATCATACACATCATCTTTCCATGTAGGAATGTAAACAAAACAGTTCAACTTTAGTAAGTCTCTTATCATTTCTCTTTCTTGTTTACCTTTTCATGCTTCTCTTGATTCTTGTGTTTGCAAGTCAAATTTTCTATTCACTGAGAAAGCTTGAAAGTCCTCTATTTTATTGAAAGCCCATATTTTGCCTTGGAGCATGATACTCAGTTTTGCTGGGTAGGTGATTCTTGGTTTTAATCCTAGCTCCATAGACCTCCAGAATATCGTATTCCAAACCCTTCGGTCCCTTAATGTGGAAGCTGCTAGATTTTGTATTATCCTGATTATGTTTCCATAATACTGAAATTGTTTCTTTCTGGCTGCTTGCAATATTTTCTCCTTGATCTGGATGCTCTGGAATTTGGTGGCAATATTCCTAGGAGTTTTCTTTTTGGGATCTTTTTGAGGAGGCGATCTGTGGATTCTTTCAATTTCTATTTTGCCCTGTGGCTCTAGAATATCAGGGCAGTTCTCCTTGATAATTTCTTGAAAGATGATATCAAGGCTCTTTTTTTGATCATGGCTTTCAGGTAGTCCAATAATTTTTAAATTCTCTCTCCTGGATCTATTTTACAGGTCAGTGGTTTTTCCAATAAGATATTTGACATTGTCTTCCACTTTTTCATTCCTTTGGTTCTGTTTTATAATATCTTGATTTCTCATCAAGTCACTAGCTTCCACTTGCTCCAGTCTAATTTTTAAGGTAGTATTTTCTTCAGTGGTCTTTTGGACCTCCTTTTCCATTTGGCTAATTCTGCCTTTCAAGGCATTCTTCTCCTCATTGGCTTTTTGGAGCTCTTTTGCCATTTGAGTTAGTCTATTTTTTAAGATGTTGTTTTCTTCAATATTTTTTTCAGTATATTTTTGGGTCTCCTTTAGCAAGTCATTGACTTGTTTTTGATGGTTTTCTCGTATCCTTCTCATTTCTCTTCCCAATTTTTCCTCTCCTTCTCTAACTTGCTTTTCAAACTCCTTTTTGAGCTCTTCCATGGCCTGAGACCAGTTTATGTTTTTCTTGGAGGGTTTTGAGGTAGGCTCTTTGACTTTGTTGGCTTCTTCTGGCTATATGTTTTGGTCTTCTTTGTCACCAAAGAAAGATTCCAAAGTCTGAGACTGAATCTGAGTGCATTTTCACTGCCTGACCATGTTCCCAGTCAACTTACTTGACCCTTGAGTTTTTCAGCAGGGTATGACTGCTTGTAGAGTAAAGAGTACTTTGTTCCAAGCTTGAGGGGATGCGCTGTTGATTTCAGAGCTATTTCTATACAGCCAGCTCTGCCACACCAGCACTCCTCCTTCCCCAAGAACCACCAACCCAGACGTGATGCAAATCTTAAGCAGGCTGTGCACTCCTGCTCTGATCCGCCATTTAATTCCTCCCACCAGATGGGCCTGGGGCCAGAAGCAACTGCAGCTGTCCTTCTTTAGCTGCACCACCCCTGCTGCCCCAGGGCGGTGGCCAAACTGTGAACTCTTTTCCCTCTGTCCCAACAATGAGCTTCTCAATGGCTAGCTGTCCCTCTGCTGCCTTCCTGGACTATTGCAATAGCTGCATTATACATCTTCCCACCTCTATACTTTCCCTTCTCCGCTCATCCTTCACGTCACTGCCAAAATCATCTTTCTCATGCATAGATCTGCTCAAATCATTTCTCTGCTTAAAAATCTTCAGTGACTCTTTACTGTTTTCTTAGGAAAGTTAAAAATACTGTTAGGTATTCAAGGCTTCTTGTGACTTGATACCTCCCTACCTCGGCCCATATTTTCTCCTTCTCTGTGCTATCTATTCCTGCTAAACGGATCCTTCTTCTGCCCCTAAATATACTCTGAGCTCTTAACACCTCAGTGGCATTGCTCATGACATTCTCTATGCCTAAAATGTCCCTTTTTCTCTTTTTCATTTGTTGATTCCTTCCCATTCTCTAAGGTTAACTTGAAGTGCCACCTTTTCTGGGAAATGTTCCTTTATTCCCCCAGTTGATAACAACCTTCCTTCTACCCCACTAATAGATACACTCTAGACATCACAATTTATTTCATAACTCTCTAAAGCTTTTGCTACATAATATTGTATAACTATCTATGTTTATATTTAATTATCCTAATAAATTGCAGAATTTTTGAAGACAGAGATTTTATTATATCTAACTTTTTTTAATCTTCCTATCACTTTATACAGTATTCTATAAGCAGTAGATATATGTTTATTTTATGCGAATCCACTTAATTGTCTTGGCCAGTATAGCTAGTATTTAGTTACAGTATAGCAGAAAAAGAGCGGGAGTGGGAGGCAGACAATCTGGATTCTAGACCAAGGTGTCATGGTAAAGAGGCATGTAAACTTGGGTCCACTTTATTTCTCTAAGACTTCTTTGTAAAATGAAGGTACTTTACTAGTTGACCTCCAAAGACCTTTCAGATCTAAAATTCTATGACTGTAACATATTTGAAAGTTGCCATGTAAGCAAATTTATGTGTATTTTATTTGTATTTTTAAAAGAAAAAACTGACTACCTTATAATTTTTTTTTCAGTGCAAAACTGCTGTATTTCAGCTACATTATGGGTTAAATAGGCTTTTGTAGGTTGGTTGAAACCTAAACCATGTATAAAAATGTTATTATGGGGGCAGCTAGGTGGTGCAGTGAGAAGAGCACTGGCCCTGGAGTCAGGAGGACCTGAGTTCAAATTCGACCTCAGACACATGACACACTTACTAGCTGTGTGACCTTGGGCAAGTCACTTAACCCCAATTGCCCTGCTTAAAAAAAAATTTAAAATAAAAAAAATTTAAAAAAATGTTATTGTGAGGGGCAGCTGGGTGGTGCAATGAGTAGAGCACTGGCCCTGGACTCAGGAGGACCTGAATTCAAATTCGACCTCAGACACATGATACACTTACTAGCTGTGTGACCTTGGGCAAGTCACTTAACCCCAATTGCCCTGCCTTTCCCTCCTCAAAAAAAAGTTATTATATGTCAATAAACAGATAAACAGAGCCACAAAGAAATTGGGGGTAGTCATACTGTAAATGATAGCTGTCAGTGAGCCCAGGAAGTGTGCAGAAATAGGAAAATTCATGCTAGCAATATGAGGTCAACTGCCTATAGTTATGCCCTGGAGGAGGAAGGGAAACTATTAGCAAAATATAAAGAAGAAAAAGAAAACCCTTATGTCAAATTTGCAATTTTCAAAATTGTATATGTCTAATTCTGCAAAAAAAGTTTCAGTTTCCAAACAATTGACTTACAACTCACCTTTTATATATAACAGGATTTGACCCTTGTTAAATTTAAAAGTTGTGCCCTAGACATGAATTTTTCTCCCTTTATTTTCCAGTCTTTACTCCTCGAAGACTGAACTTGTTTATTAGATCTGGAGGCTGTATTTCCTTCTGTTGCAGTTTTTCTGTTTATATTTATTTAAATTCTTTGAGTTTTCATCTTCCTGAAATCTAGTATTTTCAGTATTTTTTTTTCTTTTTGTTATCATTTACATCCTGACTCTCTTCTGACTGTGATTTCCTTGGCACTGAATCTTTAAGGATCTCAGCCTCCTTCCACTCCGAGCAATAAATAGTTCACCAGCCTAGGTCTCTGACCCAACTGACTTTTGGGTGGTCAGAACTGGCCTTTGCTGGGTGCTGTGCTCTTTCCCTCAGGCTGAGTGGAGTGCTGCACAACCCCTCACATGCACACTGTCCTGTCCTGAGGACCTGTCCCAGGCCTTTGTTCTTCAGTTCTCTGGCTTGGCACCAGCAGTTCTGAGCCTGTCTCCCCTGGTGCTGAGAGTTCAAAGCTAGTACTTCTGGGTTGCAGGCTCTGGAAGCTTTTGCTCCTGAAGGTCTAAGGCCAAACTGCCTGAGAAAACCATAGTCTGCAACTGGTGTCTTCGTGGAACTGGAAATAAGGATGAGGACTGAGGTATAGGGGTGGATTGTGCAATGTCTTTGTAATGTTTTTGAATCTACTGCAAAGATGCTACAGACAGTGTGGTGGAGGAGGGGTGCTCAGGGTCAGTGAAGGTCAATTACTGAGTTGTTTTTTAAACCCTCCCTTGGCTTCTGGGTGTCCTAGACCATAGACATAGCTGGAGTTGCTTTATCTTTGGGTGAACAATTTCTGTTTTGGAGAGATGTAAGAGGTTGTGGAGATGGGAGAAAATGTCTAGTCTACCGTCTTGTTGCTCACATGACCTGGAAATCTCCATTCATTTAGTTTTTATATAACCCATAGACTAGGCTATTTTGCTAGTTGCTAGTCAACTTGTGATATCATTACTCTTCTGGGCAAATTAATTAATTGAGCAAGGAGGTCTTCCTTGGATTTATCTTACTGAAGTCACTAAATAGGTCTGTCCAGCTCCTATATGTAAATATAAATAAATATATGTGTATATGTGTGTACATACATACATACATACAGATAGATAGATAGATAGATAGATAGATAGATATACACACATGATCTCTCCTTCCTCCTGGGTAGTAAAATAAATGAGACCAGCATGAAGGACAATATGCTTTTTAAGTGAGAAGAATAAAGAATAGCTACACAGAGGACAGAACAAAGAAAAACAAAAAAACAAACTCCAAAAAAGGAGAAAAAGAAAAACAAAAGAGCGATGATGGCAAGGAGAAAATAAAATTGTTGATTTAAAAATGTCCTGCAATGGCATGGATGAACAATAGATAAAGAAATGTTATGATCAGCATTCTTTTCTATTCACTAAAATGCTTATTCATTCTGGGAGGAGAAAAAGGTAGGTGGTACAGTAGGTAGAGTGCTACCTGTATCAGGAAGACCTGAGTTCAACTCCAGCCTCAGACACTTAACTGCATTGCTCTGGGCAAGTCACTTAACCTTTCTCAGACTTAGTTTCTCCATCTGTAATGAGGGAATAATAAGAGCAGGATTGTTGTAAGGATAAAATGAGACTATTTGTAAAATGTTTAGCAAACTTTAAAGTGCTAGATAAATATTAGCTGTTCTTTTCTTTTCTGCAACCATGCAAAGCATTTCCATACTAGTCATTTTGTAAAAGAAGACTAGAATAAAAAAAAAAAGAGTGAAAGAAGAAAGAAAGTGAAAAATAGTATGCTTCAGTCTGTATTCAAACAATGTCAATTCTTTCTCTGGGGGTGGATAGTATGCTTCATCATTAGTCCTTTGGGATTGTCTTGGATCATTGTATTGCTAAGTCATTTACAGTGGATCATCATACAATATTGCTGTTACTGTGTACAATGTTCTCCTGGTTCTGCTTATTTCACTTTGAATCAGTTCATGTAAGTCTTTCCAGGTTTTTCTGAAACCATCCTGCTTGTCATTTCCTATAGCACAATAATATTCCGTCACAATCATATACTACAGCTCGTTTAGCCATTCCCCAACTGGTCGGTATCCCTTTGATTTCCAATTCTTAGCCAACGAAAAAAGAGCTGCTATAAATATTTTTGAGGATTTCCCCCCTTTTTATGATCTCTTTGGGATATGGGCCTAGTAGTGGTATTACTGGATCAAAGGGCATGCTTGCACAGTTTGATAACACTTTGAGCATAGTTTCAAATTGCTCTCCAGAATGACTGGATCGGTCCACAACTCTACCAATGGTGCATTAGTGTCCCAGTTTTCCCACATCCCCTCCAACATTTATCATTTTCCTTTTTTTTTTTTTATCATGTTAGCTAATCTGATAGGTGTGAGGTGGTACCTCAGAGTTGTTTTAATTTACATTTCTCTGATCAATGGTGATTTAGGGCATTTTTTCATATGATTATAGATAGCCTTGATTTCTTCATCTGAAAACTGTTTATATCCTTTGATCATTTATCAATTGAGGAATGACTTGTATCTTTATAAATTTGACTCAGTATATTTGGAAAATGAGGCCTTTATCAGAGATATTTGTTGCAAAATTCCTCCCCCCACCACAATTTTCTTTAGCTATTATTTTCAAACTGAGGTGGAAGAGCTTGGGTTTTATTTCTAAAACAGAAGGTGATGCTTACTTCCTCCTTAAGGGGAAATACTATATTCTTGTAATAGCTGTTGTCCCTTGTCTCAAGGTCTTCTGCCAGCCCAGACCACGTGCCTAGGGCACCATCATCCTCTTTGGGGTTCAATTCCTATGGCATACCTTTGCCAGGGCCTGACTTCCTCTTGTCCCAAATCATGTCCCTCTCCAGATTCTGTTCCCTCCCCCTTTCAGTCATTTATCAGTGGTATTAGACTCTTTGTGACCCCATTTGGGGTTTTCTTGGCAAAGAGTGGTTGCCATTTCCTTCTCCAGCTCATTTTACTGATGAAGAAACTGAGGCAAATAGGGTTAAGTGATTTGCCCAGGGTGACATAGCTATTAAATGTTTAAGGTCAAATTTGAACTAAGGATGATGAGTCTTTCTGACTCCAGGCCTCTCACTATCCACCGCTCCCCCTAGCGGCCCTAGTACAAAGTAACTCTTGCTTAAGAATTTTACAGCAATAGTCCAGTAGATGTCACTGTTGCATTTGAAACATCTCTTGCACCTAGCAATAGCAGATTTATGCCGTGAAATAAAACTTTTCTGAAGAATTTTAAAACTGCTTCAGAGCTCTTGATGACTTATTCCTTCCTATTATGCTAGACGAAGGAGTAAAGTATCATTAAGTGACCGTTTTAAAAAGAAGTTTTATTAGTTTCTATTTTATGCCACAGGAATTTCCCAGTATTTCTTTCCCTTCCTCATAGAAACCTCCCTTGCTTAAAAAAAATACTTAAGCAAAACTGATGAACACCACAACTGCATTTTATAGTGAATGAAAAATTCTATACCTGAAGGATCCCTCCTTTCTACTGAGAGGAGGAAAATATATTTCATCCTTTGTTCTTCAGAAGGTATATAAATGCAGACATAAAATATACAGAATAAGCACAAGGTAGTTTAGAGAAGGAGCTGGGGTTGGGAAAGGCTTCATGTAGAATTTAATGCTTGAGCTAAGACTTGAAGGAAGTAAGGGATTCTACCAGGCACAGATGAGGAGAGAGTCCCTTACTTGCATGGGAGACAGCACAAAGGCACAAAGGCACAAAGATAGATATGTGATGGCGTCCCGTGTGTGAATAAAATCTAGAAGGCTAGATTATAGAGTGGTAGAAAAGGAGTAATGTGTGATGAAGCTGGAAAGGTCAGTAGAAATCAGCCCTTTGGCTTTAAAAAACAAACAGAAGTGTTTATATTTGATCCTAGAAGCAATAAGGAACCAATGAGTTTATTGAGTAGGGGAACAACATAACCAGGCCTGCACTTAAGGAAAATCACTTTGCCAGCTTTATAGAGGATAGATTGGAGAGGGGAGAGGCAGGGGGATTAATTAGGAGGCCATTACAATAATTTAGTCAAAAGGTAATGAGGGTCTGAACTGAGGTCATGGCTGTGTGAGTAATGAGCAAGAGAAAGACACAAGAGATGTTGTAGGGAGAGAAACATGAAGATTTGGCAATTAATTAGATGTGTCTATTGAGAGAGCAGGAGGGGCTGAGTATAGCACTGAATTTAGAAGCATGGTGGTAGGCATGGCAGAAGGCATAGTGGTACTTTCAGCAGAAATAAAGAAGTTCAGAAGAGGGATGGGGGGAGGGGAAGTAATGAAGTATTTTGGGGAGGGGGAAGTATTTTGGACATTCTGAATTTGAATTGGTTATGGAACAGTCAGTCTGAAATGTCCAATAGGCAGCCTGGTTGATATGTTTCAAAAGAAAAACTAGGGCTGGATACAAAGATCTGTGAGTCATCTGCAGAGAGATAACAAGTAAGCCAATGGGAATGGATGGGGTTGCCAAAAGAGAATAGAGCAGAAAAAGTCTTTCAACAGAGCCTTGGGGTACAGTCACAGTTAGGGGGCATTATATGGGTGATGATCCAATAACAGAGAGTGAGAAAGAGCAGGTGAACTGCTAGGAGGTGAGGGAACTGAGGGGATTGGGACAGAAGCGGTTAATTGTGGAAGCTGAATGAACTCCAGCTCCATCTTGTCGCTCAATTCTGGAGACAGCTTATTTTCTTTTCAATTATGGGTCTAGTCCAATTTCTGTCTTGTGAAAAAAAGTTTATTCCATTGTGGTAATCGGGAAAAAAATGTATTGTATTGTTTGAACCTAGCCCTGCATGACTGGGAAACTGGACCACCTCTCCCTGCTCCTTAGAGATTCTTAACCAAGACCTAGGTTATGCTGACCAGAAACCCAGTCAGGCCCAAAGATTGATGCAAGGAGTTTTCTCACAGTTGTACACATCAAGCAACCCATATGTCTTATCTGAAAACTGACCCTTTATTGATCAATCAGTTATTGTTTCTATGTTCCTTTGAATGTTTACAGACACTTGGGGGAAGTGGGACACCTCCTTTTCTGATTTCAGGGAATTGAACTCGTCCACTCTTCCCCACCCCCTGCCAAAAAAAAAATTTGGAAAGTCCCTATTCTTTCCCTCAGTTAGAAGCCAGATTACCTAATATTGTTGTACTGTTTCTTTTTAATTAGTTGGTTGCATTTGATTAATCATTTTTAATGTATAAAAGTCTGTCTCCCCCTGTGTTTGGGGTCCATCCCTAATCTGAGGAAAGGGCCTGGTCCTAATTTGCTAGGCAATTGGCATTCATTGCTTAATAAATCAATATGCATATTGACATAGTGGAATATTATTGCACTATGAAAAGTGATGAAAAAGATGATTTCAGAGAACCTGGGTAGAATAAATTGATGCAGAGTAAAGTAACCAGAACCAGGGGAACAATTTATACAAGAACAGCATCCTTGTAAAAGAAAAAAACAACTTTGAAAGACTTAAGAACTCTGATCGATCTGATGACCAAGTATGTCTCCAAAGTACCCATAATGAAAAACGTTACTGGTTTCCTAACAAAGGGGTGACAGGCACAAGAGGACACAGACACTGTGTGAGTTCATTTTTTCTTGACTTTGCTTATTTATTGCAAGAAGTTTTTCCCCCTTCCTGTCTTTCTCTGGGCTAATAGGTGAAGGATAGGGAGAAGAGAAGTTAGCAACAGTAATGCTAAAAACGAGGGGTCATTACAACATTATTTTATAATGCAAAAAAATACATAACAGAAGGAGTTTCAGAAGAAAATAAACAGGATACTTTGAACATTTATGAAATATTTATTTTTAAACTAATAGTAAGAAATGAAGTTTCATATTGAATTCCTTTTTTGTATCCTATTGTGTCTATGGAAATGCTTTTTTAGTGGGTTTTTATTAACTAATTAATTTTTTTAAAGTTTACAAAAGTTAGTTCCACAAGTTTTTGAGTTCCAAATTTTCTCCCCCCCACCCAAGATGGCATGTAATCTGATATAGGTTCTACACAAACCTTCACATTAAACTTCTTTTCCCAATAATCAAATTGCAAAGAATTATAACCAATGAAATGAACCATGAAAAAGAAGTAACAAAATCAAAAATAAAATAACATTTAAAAAAGAGAGGAAATAGTTTGCTTCAATCTGCATTCAGATTCCGTAATTCTTTCTCTGGAGGTTGATAGGTTTTTCCATCATGAGTCTTTTGGAGCTGTCTTAGAACCTTACATTGTTGAGAAGAGCCAAGTCTATCAAAGTTAGTCATCACAGAAGCGGTGTGTCTGTGGTTGTGGTTTTTTTTAGTGTTTAAGTTCAGAGTAAAAATAAAATTGTAAAAGAAAGGGAACTTATCATGCATGGTGAAATATGGGAGGGGTGTGTGTATATTTGATTAACATAAGCCGTGGGAGAATGGTTATATCAAGTAAGCCAGTGTAAGACTAGTAAATGGGTCTGAAGTCTATGTGCTACAGGGGAAGAGTTGCCTCAGGAAGCCAGCACAAGAACTGACAAATGGGCTTGAAACCTGTAACTAATAGAGAAGTTGCACCAGATAAGTTAGCACACACTTTGGTAAGTGGTCCTGAAACTAGTGGGAGCTCTGAATGGGGATACTTAGAGGAAGGAAGAGGAAGACAGATAAGCTCTGCTGGAACCTGAAGCCAGATTCTAACCTATCAAAAGAGAATTGAGAAAGAAAGCCATCTCATATAGGACACTGCACAGGGATGCAAAGCCGAGCTGTGAACCTCTTGTTGCTCTGGGTGCTACAAATATGTCATCAGGACATGAGCTATGAAGCTTTGCAAAAGGCCTGAGATGAACATGATCTCCAATATATGACTGAGGTCAATGCAGAGGGTGTACCAACTTCTAATTGAGGATTGTGCCAGAAGGAGACAGAGACAGGGCTAAGGCTAGTGCTTTCAAGGAACCGTTAAGATAGAGTCAGGAGCCATGACCTGAGGCAAAAAGTGGGGCCTATATCAGCTAACCCATCCAGACTACAGAGGGCACAGAATGAAACAGGGGTTACCCAACTCATCTTAGAATCCCTAAAGGAATAGAACATGGCTCTGGCACAAATTACTAATCCAACAATAGGATAGAAATATGAGTAAACAGAAGGAAACATGAAACAAAATGAAGTCCTATGGGGTTGAAAGAAGCCCCAAGAGGTAAACCCCATCCTGTTTTTCTATTCTCCTTTGTATGTGGAAATATTTGTTTTTGTTAGCATTTGTCAAGTTCAGAATAAGAAAAAACAATTTAAAAATATTTAATAAAAGGGAGCGAGAACAGCAGTTTTAGTGAGTATATAAGGGAGAGAAAAGGCAAGATGGTGAGTGCTAGAGAAAGTGTGAATGTGGTAAGTCTGGGTTATTCATTGAGTCCTGATCAGAGGGAAACTGTGCATGGGAATAAAAGGGGTAATTGGTTCCTGGCCTCCTCTCCTCCTTTCCCCTTCCCCCACCCCCCAATACAGTGAACACAACCAGCATGGAAAAGAGACTTAAGAAGCTGTTTATCAGATTTGGTCTTATATAAGCCTGTTACAGGGGGAAAGGATGAGATTCTAGAAGTCAGAAGAACTGAATTCAGATCCAGCCTCTTAAGCTTACTGTTGATGTGACCTTGGGCAAGTCAATTAAAATGCCTGAGATTTATTTTCCTCATCTGTAAAATAAGGGGGTTAAATTAAAAAAAATATCTGAAGCCCATTTTAGCTTTAGGTCTATGATTCTAAAAACTTTCTGAGATCTTAAGCTATTTTTTTAAGGAAGAGATACTGATAAGGCTTAAAGCAACTTAGGGCATCTGGGTCTCTAAGAAACTTCAAATTAATTTTAGACCAAACTAAATATGTTGTTTGAAAAATGGCCTTCAACAAAAGAAAGGGCAAAAGAACTCCAGTTGGATTGGACCTTCCCACTGGATTAGTAGTGCCAAACTTAGGGACAAACAACCATGTCTTCATTATGTAATAATGGTTTTATACTAAGAAACTTCTTGCTACTCCCCCTTATTTTATAACCAAATCTGTACTCCTGAAGTCAAAAGGAGATTAATACTAAACAAAAAAACTGCTTTACTAGAAATTGATTTTGACTATTGCCTCCAGAAACAATCTTCCACAAAATGTTCATTAATTTATAGGAGTTGGAGATCGTTGGGATGGAAATAACCTGGCCAAGAAAATAGCCTCTCATACATATGTCACTTTGGCCATCAGCCTAGTTTTGTACTGCAAGTGTTATAAGTTGCTTGTCTCAAAATGAAAACAAATACAAGTAAACTTTGGCTTATTTGTGTGTTTTACCAGTCAAATCTTTCTTTTGGTACCTCTTCAACCAAGTCCAATACTCAGGCCAATGATTGTTAACTCCACTTTCTGAAATGTGTTTTTATAGATTTCTTTTTTTTTTTCGAGGGGGGACGTCAGGGCAATTGGGGTTAAGTGACTTGCCCAAGGTCACATAGCTATTAAGTATGTCAAGTGTCTGAGGCCAGATTTGAGCTCAGGTCCTCTTGACTCCAGGGCCAGTGCTCTACTCAACTGCACCACCTCCCGGCCCCTGAAAGGTGTTTTTATAATCAAGTTTAAAAAAAGTTCATCCAACAAAAATTCATTAATTCTCTTTTATGTGCTAGATCCTGTAGAAAGATATAAAAATGACGTTGCAGGGGCACACTTACCTTCTTGCTAATGCAATGTTGTTCAGTTACTGCGTCTGACTCTGTATAACCCCATCTGTGGTTTTCTTGGCAAAGATAGTGCAGGGGTTTGCCATTTCCTTCTCCAGCTCATTCTTTTTTAGGTAAGGAAACTGAGGCAGACAGGGTTAAGCGACTTGCCCAGGCTCACACAGCTAGTAAGTGCCTGAGGCCAGATTTGAACTCAGAAAGGTGAGTTTTCCTGACTCCAGGCCTGGCGCTCTATCCACCGCACCACCTCCCTGCTGTTCTATTGACATTAGCTTCTGAGGGAGGTCAGACGTGCCTTTTTTCAGTTCTGGATTGAGAAGATAGGACGGACTATTAGCAGATGCTTGAATAGAGATTCTAAGACCCTGAGTGGTGATCCTGTGTTCCCGTTTTCCCATGGAGGAGCCAGGGGAAGCAACAAGGTTGCCCTGATCTAATTGCCCCTGTCTAGCTCCAGTTTCAAAGAGGGATGTACTTACTTTAAGAAACTAAACTTGCATGTTAGTTCTTTCTACCTTTTCTGTGCTATGGCTGAGACTGAAGAGAGAAGGAACAGATTCATCTATTAAGGAGTTTTTACCTTTTAAAGTGTCTGGATATAGGGATTGAATATAATATGTAGTCCATATGATGTGCTATAAATGCCATCAACGTAAATGACTCAATTGTTTAAATTATGATATTCAGTGAAACAATAGAAACACATTGTATAAGAAGGGGCATGGACAACAAGTAGATAGTGGTCAAGACAGACATTGAATGAGTCATACTACTAGAACCTGGGAAGTAACATGACTTAGCAGTGGAAGTAGTATGATGTTTCTCCCATCCAGGGTTCAGACTGTTAAAAAAAACCCAAGCTGCTACCCTTATTATGCTTGTTACAATAATTAAGACAGAAAAATATTCTGAATATACTAGAAATGCTATTTTTTTTTCCCTTAATATTTATTTTTAGCATTCATTTTTTAAAATTTTAATTTCCAAATTCTCTCCCTCCCTCCTTCCTTCCCCCTCCTAGAGACAGTAAGCAATTTGATATAGGTTATACATGTGCAATCATGCAAAACGTATTTCCGTATTAGTCATATTGTGAAAGAAGACACAACCCCTCCCCCCCAAAAGAACAATAAATGAAGCAAAAAATAGTGTGCTTCGATCTGCATTCAGACTCTGTCAGTTCTTTCTCTGCATGTGAATATCATTTTTCATCATGAGTCCTTTGAGGGTTTGTTTTGAACATTGTATTGCTGAGAATAGCTAAATCATTCACGGTTGATCATTGGACAGTATCGCTGTTATTGTGTGCAATGTTCTCCTGGTTTTGCTCACTTCACTTTGATGCTTACTATTTAAAAGAATTCTGCTCTGAACCTATAAAGCAAATAATCATTCCTTAATGTATATGTTTTATAGATCTATATTTCCTTATATAGATGATTTATTTTATATCTTATATTTGTATGATGTTCTCAACTACTCTAATTTCAAAGTATCTTCATATGTATTTAATTTTCACCATGCCATACTGTGAAATTTTGGAGCTAAAATTCACTTTATTTAACACAATTCCTTCATTTTACTGATGGGGAAAATTGAAGTCCAGAGAAGTTAAAGAACTCGCAGCTATATTAGTTTCTCCATTTTCAGTAAGGAAATAGAAATGCAGAGTGGCTAATGATAGCCAAAGTATATGGATGATAGAAAAAGGTTAGATTATACTAATTAATTATAGATTATAATTAATATAGATTATAATTAATTATAGATTATACTAATTCATGGATACTAATGAAGAAAAATTATTTTAAGAAGTAAGATTTAGATTTGTAAGAAATATTTAAAATGTCTAGTAGAATTAGAGGAAATAATTTTTTTTTGGACGTTGATTTTTTTTCCAGCTTAATTAACTAGGATTTCGTTCTCTTCGCTGGCTACTGGTCTTTCGCTATTTTTTTTCCATTGTTCCTTGGTGAATATAGGACATTGTCATTCAGTTGTTTTTTGGTCATGTCTGACTCTTCGTGATCACAATTGGGGTCTTCTTGGCAAAAGATAATGGAGTGGTTTGCTATTTCCTTCTCCAGCTCACTTTACAGATGCAGAAACTGAGGCAAATGAGGTTAAGTGATTTGTTCAGGGTCACACAGCTAGCAAGTGTCTGAGACCAGATTTGAACTCATAAAAGTGGGTCTTCCTGATTCCAAGTCTAATGCTCTACCCACTGTGCCACCTAGCTCCCCCTGAATATAGGGCATTAAAGGAGGCAAATATAAATCAATAGAATTTGCTATTCATTTGTTCTATCAAAGGTTTTATTGCTCTTTAGGGAGGGATAGGTGTTGAATCTGTTAACTAAATGAGGATTTGGGATTGTCTGTGAATTTCAATTGCTGTAATTTACTTCTTAGTTATCAAGGCTAAGAGATAGCAGAATGTTTAATTAGGTCTGGAAAAATCGGGATTTGACTACTTGCTCTGATACTTGCTAGCTATGTAATCCTAGATAAATCCTTTATCTTCTTGGGGCTCTGTTGCCTTATCTGTAAAAGGGGAAAATACTACTACTACTACTAATAATAATAATAATAATACTTACTTTACAGGATTGTTGTTCTTTGCAAACTTTACATAACCTAAAGTTATGAGTTATTTCCTCTCAGATGAATGAGTTGATGCATTTGAAAATGACAACCAAGAAGAAATATGACTTGCTTAAAATGGAAAGTTTTAAAAATTGTTTCTCTAAAATAATGAGTGTCTAGAAAGATGAATGGAATGAGGAAGCCCTGTGCTCTGATTTGCCTTGTAACATGGGTTGCGCATACTTGCATGTATGTATCATTATTTAGTATTTGACCTCTGCATTTCACAAAGATGCTCTCATCCTGTTTGAGAATGCTGCATAGGGGTTTAATAATTATATATTGAACTGGTGTAATGGTGATCAGGGAAGGATTTTTTGCTGTTCTTCTCTTAAGTGTCTTTAATGAATCTGGCCTTTGTTTGAATGGGGCTGGTAAAGTGAGATCTTTTGTCCTGGAGTGCTTCTCAGCACTGGGGCTATCAAGAGTCATTGATTTGTATAGGATCTGGTACTGGCTTTCCCACACCCTGATTTCCCCACAGGAATGCTAAGTTGGCCCCAGCCCTCCGAATCCTGAACAGGGTATATGTGTTGGAAGGATAGTGTTTTCCTTTTGCGGGGTACACTCACTGAAAGGGTGACAAGACTCTGGGCAAGCCGTTGAAATAGTTTCCTCCTGCCCCCAGCTTCAATGACCCAGACAGAGAGATGTTAGTGCTTCTCTGCTAACTATGAATTGTGATTTAAATCAGACAAGGTCTGTTGATGTTTGTAATTTCTGTTTGTATTTGCCCTGAAGTTCAGGGGGCTGATTTTTTCCCACTGAACTAAGTGAATGATATACGTACATTTAATTAAACTGAGATTGAACCCCTTAAAGTTGCTTTCCTTAGAAAAGCAGATTAAAGAACCTGTGTTGGCAGCCCTTCTGTGTGTTCTTGTTGTTGGTCTTACACAGTCACAGTATAGCAACAACACAGTGTAGCAACAATGCTAGCGGCATTGTTGTTACAACTGGATACTTTTATCATGCAGTTCTAATGAATAAATTGGCATTATATTATAAGCTAATGTCCATTTTTGCTAACTTTAGCAGCAGTGTGCTATAGTAGAAAAAGCTCCAGATTTGGACATCCCAGTTTTGCCACCTGCTAATTTTATGCCATTTGACAAGTCACTTCACTACTCTGGGCTTCAGTTTCCTCATCTGCAAAAGGAAGGGGTTGGACTAGACAATTTCTAAGGGCCTTTCCAAATAAAAATCTATGATTCTATGACTTAAACTAAGCTTATACTACACATTTCACTAAACTGAGCATTGAGCGGACCAAGAATCTGGGCAGTAGAAACCATCTTGAATACAAGACATAACATTACCTCTAACATACTACTAGTTAGTTTTTAATGCATAATTTAAGATTTCAAAGGTGTGTTATTGTATATCCTTCCTAAAAACTATTAGCATTTCTGAGGAAGATTTTTCTTGTATGAATGAGATATGAATAGTGATTGATTCTTTTAAAAATATTCATTGCAACCTTTAGATTGATTTTTGGAGGTTGGAGTAATATTCAGATATTCTACTCAATCGGAAAGGGGTAGCAGGAAAATCATAAACAAATATCCAGATGTTAGAAGGAGAACACAGATAAAAAAGAATCTGGAGAACAAATATTTACATTAAAATATTGGCATAACGCTTTCCAGGGAACAAAGTGTTTGAATATTGTATGAAGAGACAACATTTTAAGACTTTACCATAATGTTTCTCTACTGACAACAGAGTTTCATTTGTGTCCAGTTAAATCGTATCCACTGGTTTTTAAGTTATCACATGGGGTCAAATTTATTTTAGTTTATTGTATTTATATGAGAAATGTTGATGTTTATATTCATATTATTGTAGTGGGACCTTCTATTGTCAATAGCTTCAGATGTGAAAAATATTTTCAAATATATGAGACAATGAGAGGTAAATTCTAAACTGGGAAAGACCTCAGCAAACCAAAGTGAAATGCCATATAAATTCAATTCAACAGACAGATATTAAGCATCTACTACATGCTTCAAAAGTGCATAAACTGTTTCTTGAGTGCTTGGAATGTGCTTATCTACGTAAGATTGAAAAATCAGCAGAGAGACTAATTGTTCACGGCAGGAAGATTACTATTTAATAAACTTTTCTAGAGAGTCGAGAGTGTAAGAACTGACTAAGACAAAAACAGAGGGTGTAGTAGTTAGCACAAAGTAAACATTCGATAAATATTTCCTGTTTTGATCTTATCTGAAAGGATATAGGGAACCCAGATGTGAGAAATGTGGTTTTGGGGATCACTGGACTTCCCCAAATTGTGAGAACACGTGGCTTTGAGGATCACTGGACTTCCTAGGCAGGGCCAAAGTCCTGAGGAAGAATCCTGTGATAATCCCTAGGGAAGGCTGTACAGACCGCAGGACTCCCAGAGGAAGACCAAGTGGTAGCCCCCCTTAATCTGTGGGGATCACAGGGCCTCCTAGGGGTCAGGCCCTAAGGAGGACCCAAGTGATGGCCCCTTAGGACGGCAGTAAGATTACAAGGCTCCCGAGACAGGGCCGGAAGTCCCAAGTGATGTCCCCTTAAGAAGGCTGTGCAGACCACAGGGTTCCCCAAGGGAATCCAGAGTGGTAGCCCTCTTAACACCGCAGTGGGGATCACAGGACACCCCAAGCCAAGATCTAGGAGTAAGCCCAAGATGAGCTTCTGCTACTCATTGCTTCCCTTCACGTGACCTTAGGAAGATCCATGTGATTTGCCCATTCTCACCCAAAGAACTCAGGACCAGAGTGGGCAGAGGAAGGCATTTTATTACACTTCTCGAGAGAGCGGGTGTAGTGCTCATGGGAACACTCACACTGATACAGCTGCAGGAGCAGCGGTAACCATTCCCTCCACTCCTGCTACAGTTACGGTTAGTTTACAATCTTTATTTTTTTACATAGTTTTCCTAGGTTATACAGTTTATACAAGTAGGATAATAAGGATACAGAAGCAAAAGTGAAGTTAATTAGATTTTCCTTGTCTTAGTTTAGGATTAAACTATATTCTTTTACTTCCCCTACTTTCCCTCTTTAACATATGCAAATTATGCAAATCAGTAGGCCTGGATTCTTGACCAAGACCAGACCCTAGATAAGCTTGAACTGGTTCAAGGGGTTTGGCCTCTCTAATTCCCCAGACTGCCTTCTCAAAAAGCACACGCACAAGCCTCTGACCTCTCACCTGACCGACCTTGAGGCCTGGTCTCTGCTAAAGCTGGGGTGGGGGAGGGCGGGGAAGCACACCTTTAGTTCTGTGGAAACAAAACTCCTCCTCCCATTTCTTACACCGGACAACCAATAAAGCTAGGAAGACAACAGTGGTATTGGTGGCGTAGTGGAAGGAGAAAATGGAGAATCTGAAGACCTAGATTCTAATTCTGACTCCACCTCTTCTTATGGAAGGAGGGAGGAAAAGGCAAGAAAGGTAGGAAATGAAAGAAGGAAGAGAAGGAAGGAAGGAAGAAAGGAAGGAAGAAAAGAAGCATTTATTAAATGCTTACTATGTGTCAGACCCTATAGTAAGTGCTGGAGATAAACTGACAAACAAAAAGACAGTCCCTGCTCTCCTGGTGCTTACATTCTAGTGGGGGAGCACACAAAAAGGAACTGAAAGGGGAAAGAGAGGGAAGGGTATGGTTTTGAAGTAAAAAAGTCAGGAACAGATCTCTCTCAGATGGAGGCTCCAGTAGGAACTTGAAAGTGGGAGAAGGGAGGCAGGCCTTGTGGAAGAATATACCAGGGTGAGTAGGAAAGTTGTTTCATCCTCCTGGAGCACAGTTTTCTTATCTGTACATTGAGGTTGCTGCTGAATAGACTAGATGATCTCCAAGGTCTCTTCTAGCATTAACATTCTATGATTCTAAATGTTGGAGTCCTGGCAGAGATTCCCTTGTAACTATCCCTTAAAAGGGATAATGGCAGGAGTGTATCCGTCAATGTATAACAACCAGCTCTCAAAAAAGTGCATGCATAAATGCTTGTAGGTTTAATCTGCATTATTAGCATTTTCTCCATCCCTTTTTTAAGTCTAGAAATCAACAACAAAAAAAATAAATCAGGTCCCGACTTCACCAATTTCTCAGATACTGCTTCTCAAGAGCTGGTTTAGATTTGTTCCAGCATAACCTTGGGTGAGGGTACTCCATAGCAACTTCAGTTTGACTCCCTCCCATCAAATGCTACTTACCAGTTTTCTATTTGACCATCCCAAATAGTAAATAATGTGTAAACTTGTTTATCCAACCAAATAACAAACAGAAATCAGAAAAGTTATCTAGATTAGACTGTGCCAGAACATACATGCCACGAGTGAGTTCTTCCACTGGGGTTGAGAAATCTCAATTCAAGCCAAGAGAGAGGGGGAGAGAGGACCTGAACTCATCCAAGGGCAAAATTTCTGAAATCTCATGTTTGAAAGTCAGGGACATCACTAGGAACTGCTGGAAATCAGTTGAGAAACTGACTTCTCCTACACTTCGATAGTTTCCAAAGTCTTTCTCTCCCTTCTCATATGTTTGGAGATGGTTCTTAAGAGAATATGAAATTAATGTATGCTTTCTCTTGAAGAAGAAAAAGAAGAATCTTTTATCTCAGGAGCTTTTTTTTCAAGAGGTCACCAGCTCTGACCGTCATGCAATCATACTGGTTGTATCAACATTATCTACTGGTTATGCAAAAGTCTTATGCAAAGTGCCTCAGATTGGGGGGCAGAGTCAAAATTGTAGAGCAAAGGCAGGGACTCACCTGAGCCCTCCCTCAAACCCCTCCAAATACCTTTAAAAATGACTCTAAACAAATTCTAGAGTAGCAGAACCCACAAAAAGACAAAATGAAACAAGTTTCCAGTCCAAGACAGCCTGGAAGGTCAATAGGAAAGGTCTGTTGGACCAGGATGAGAGAGGCAAGCAGTCCAGCACAGGCTACACCAGTGTAGACCAGGGCCCAGCAAACTTGGAGCAGGCCTCAGGGTGACTGAATCACTTACAACAATGGCAGTTTCCAGACTTCTGAGTCCATAGACACCAAGGACAATTAAGAAAGTCAGCAGGAAAGGTCTGTTGGACCTGGGGGAGAGTGGAGCACAGTCCAGTGCAGGCCGTGCCCACATAGCCCTGGCTTCAGCAAACCAGCAGCAGGACTTGGGTGTGACTGAATCAGCAAAAGCAGTGGCTGCTCCCAGAGCTCTCAACCCACAGATAGTAAGGGGGTCAAACAACAGATCCAAAGGAGATTACAGAGGCCTCTTTGCTAGCGCCGAGGCAGGACTCTGTTATTTTGCCCATACTCAGACCGGGTCGCAGTCCCCTGGGTGGCAGGCCCAGGGTAAGGAGCACTAGCATAGCAGAGATTGTGGCAGTAGTAGAGGGAGAACTCTCTTCACAGTTTCACAGCAGAAAAGTATGCTTGTGGTAGCTTACAGACCAGAGCACCTTGGAAGAATTGAAAACTTACAGATTCCTAGAAGTCTCTCTGAAAACGGCTGCACAAAACCCCTAAAGCTTGGGACAATTTGCTCTCCACCTTGGAAGCAGAGCCCTACCTTAACAATGCTAAAAAGTCAAGTAATAGGCTGGGAAAGTGAGCAAACAATGGGGAAAAACCTCAGACTATAAAAAGTTAATTTGGTGACAAGGAAGATCAAAACACACACTCAGAAGACAATAAAGTCAAAGTCCTATATCCAAAGCTATTAAGGAAAATATAAACTGGTCTCAGGCCATGGAAGAGCTCAAAAAGGATTTTGAAAACCAAGTAAGAGAAGTAGAGGAAAATTTGGGAAGGGAAACGAGACTGATGCAAGAAAATCATGAAAATGAGTCAACAGCTTGGTAAAGGAGACTCCAAAAATACTGAAGAAAATAACACCTTAAAAAACCAGACCAGGCCAAAAGGGAAAAGAGATCCAAAAAGCCAATGAGGAGAACAATTCCTCAAAAAGCAGAAATGGCCAAATTGAAAAGGAGGTCCAAAAGCTCACTGAAGAGAATAATTTCTTAAAAATTAGAATGGAACAAATGGAAGCTTATGACTTTATGAGAAATCAAGAAATCATAAAACAAAATGAAAAGAATGAAAAAAAATAGAAGACAATGTGAAGTGTCTCATTGGTAAAACAATTGACCTGGATAGATAATTTAAAAATTATTGGACTACCTGAAAGCCATGATCATAAAAAAGAGCCTAGACACAATCTTTCAAGAAATTATCAAGGAAAACTGCCCTGATATTCTAGAACCAGACAGCAAAATAGAAATTAAAAGAACCCACTGATCACCTCTTGTGTGAGATCCCAAAATGAAAATTTCCAGGAATATTATAGCCAAATTCAGAGTTCCTAAGTCAAGGAGAAAATGTTGCAAGCAGCCAGAAAGAAACAATTCACGTATCATGGAGCTACAGTCAGGATCACACAAGATTTAGTAGCTTCTACATTACAGGATAAGAAGTCTTAGAATATGATATTCTAGAGGGCAAAGGAGCTAGGATTACAACCAAGAATCACCTAACCAGCAAAACTGAGTGTAATCCATGAGAGGAAAAAATTGATATTCAAGGAGATAGAATTTCAAGAATTCTTGAGAAAAGACCAGAACTAAGTAGAAAATTTGACTTTCAAATACAAGACTCAAGAGAAGTATGAAAAGGTAAACAGGAAAGAGAAATCATAAGGGACTTATCAAGGTTAAACTGTTTACATTCCTACATGGAAAGATGATATTTGTAACTCATAAGATCTTTCTCATTATTAGGGTAGTTAGGAGTATATGTAGACAGAGGGCACAGATGTGAGTTGAATATGAAGGGATGATATCCAAAAAAATAAAATTAAGAAACAAGAGAGAAATATATTGGGAGAAAGAGAAAGGGAGAGGTAGAATGGGGTAAATTAATTTATACAAAAGAGGCAAGAAAAAGTTTTAGAGTGGAGAGGAAGAGGGAGGAGGTAAGCAGGAGTGAGTGAACCTTACTCTCATCAGATCTGGCTCAAAGAGGCAATAACATACACATTTTTTTGGGTATAGAAATCTATCTTACCCTATGGAAAGTAGGGGGGAAGGGGATAAAGGAAGGGGGGTGATAGAAGGGAGGGCAGGTTGGGGGAGGGGGTAGTCAGAGGCAAAACATTTTTAAGGAGGGACAGGGCAAAAGGAGAGAGAGAATAGAACAAACAGGAAGAGGAATAGGATGGAGGAAAATATAATTAGTCTTTTACAGCATGACTATTATGGAAGTGTTTTGCATGACTACACATGACTACAAGTATAACAAATTGCTTGCCTTCTCAGTGGGGGTGGGGAGGGAGGGAGGGAGAGAATTTGGAAATGTAAGTTTTAAAAATGAGTGTTAAAATTCTTTTTACATGTAACTGGGGAAAAATAAAATGCTAAATTAAAAAAAATAATTCTCAAAAAAATTGCCTCAGATTTAGCTAAAAACCTGTTTCCTAATGTAATGATAAGAAGGATAGGACTTTTTTTTTTATTGCTTTCTCTTTTGGAATGCTAAGATGATCAAGTACCTTTGAGTCTTGCCTTTCAAATGTAATGGCAAGCAAAGTGGGACTTTTTGCTGTTTTTGTTTGAGTACTTCTCAGCATTGAGGTAATCAAGTAGCTTTGATTGAGTTTTGCCTTTGTTTCTTTGATTGAATCAAGTCTTTGATGACCTGCTTAAGAAACAACAAAGCCTAGTTCACATGGGTTTGAGTCGCATGATTGTGACACCCTCTGATGCTGAGAAGGGTATATATGATCTGAAGTTGGTGTTTTGTTTTGGGGCTCTCACTCACTGGAAGAGTGTCATGTGATTTGACCAGATGAGACTCTAGGTAGCCATCATGGAACCTCCCAGCTTTGAAAATGCAGATATTGGTGCTTCTCTCTTTGGTAACTGTTTATGTATTTATTCGATAGACAGCTAGAAGTCTGTCTGCTGATTTGTGTTATTTTGCTGTTTATATAATTTCTGCTTGTAATTTCTCTTTGTGTTTTCTCTGAAGTTCAGGGTACTGACTTTTTCCACTGAACTAAGTGAATGATATATGTATGTTTAATTAAAGTGAGATTGTAAACCCCTTAAAGTTGCTTTCCTTAGAAAAGCAGATCAAAAAACCTGTGCTAGCAGCCCTCCTGTGTGCTGGTGTTATTGGTCTTATACCTCCACAGCATCTGCAAGCAACATTGTTGTTACACATACAGATGAGGAAACTGAGGCCCTAAAACGTAACGTAATCAATGTCACAGCTAGTAAGCAATACAGTCAGACTTTGAATCTGGTTCTCCAAATCTAGTTCTCTTTTTACTGTGTCATGTTTTCCTATGGGGGGAGAAGGATGGACTATGATGAGTCTAGTTTCAGACATGTTGCATTTCAGGTACTGTTGAGATGTCTCAACAAAGAGAATTAGGAGACTTGAGCCCTTTGGAAAGATTGGGCTTGGACACATAGATCTGGGAGTTATCTGCATGGAGGTAATACTTGAAGCCATGGGAGTAAATGAGATATCAAGGGAACTGTTTTAGAAGGAGCTTAAGACATCAACTCTTCTTAATGTTTAGTAAAGGGATAGGGACCTATTTTTTCATTATCTATGTTTTTTGTTAATTTTTCCCTGGGCAGAACTAAAAATGAATCCATATTTTTACAGTGTTGTCTGCTCTCCAAGGATCCTCAAAGAACACTCTCATATTTTTCCCTTCTCTTGTTTTGGATTTGTATAATTTTACATATACATACACATACATGTACACACATGTACATGTGAATATACACATACATGTATGTATGTGTATATGTGTGCATGTGTATCTATATATACACACATACATAACGCACATATATGTATACACACACATATATACACACACTCACGCACACATATATACATACATACACAGACACACACACACACACACACACACATATGGGAAGTTAGGTAGCCAAGTGAGTAGAGCAACGGCCCTGGAGTCAGGAGCACCTGAGTTCAAATCCAACCTCAGGCACTTGACACACTTACTAGCTGTGTGACCTTGGGTAAGTGACTTAACTCCAATTGCCCTGCCTTCCTCCCTCCAACCCCCCCCCCCAAACAAACATGTATGTGTATATATATATATATATATATATATATACACACACACATATATATACACACACATATATGTACTTATTTTTAAATAAAGAGAGATTAATGTAAACTACTTGTAATTTTATTCACATTTATTTTTTATAATTTATATACACAACAGTTGAGTAATTTTCTCCTTTCTTTAAATTATTTGTCTCTACACAAAAAAAGAAAAAGAAAGAAAGAGGAAAAAGTCATTATCTACAAAGTATGAGTTTGTCACATCTGATTTAGTTTACTTCTAACAGGATGTATGTGTTTGTTTTGAAATGATTTCAGCCTGGATTCCAGCAACACTGAACTTTGATCCCTTTTCCCCTTGGCAATCCTTCCCTTTTTATGTCCTGCTTAGAGTCTAAACAGACTTGATTGAATATTATCTTTTACAAAATGACTTTACTATATATATTTTGAAGAAGGAAGCGAAATCCCAACTATCAACTATGGTTCTTTTTGGGGGGCTAGACCAAAAACTCACTTCTAGTTCCTGACTTCACTATTATTCATTTTCATGTTTGGAAAATATACCCAATGTGACAGGACTGTGGAGTCTTCAGGTGTTGGGGCAAATCTGATTCACAGAGTGATTTCAAGAAATTAACAAAGAAGAAAAGGTAGAACTATTCAACCACTATTTTCTTGGCTTTAAAGAATGATATTTGGACTAGAGGGGATAAAATGAAGAGGCTAACATGAAATTTGAATACTAGATAACTAAGAATATGGTAAGAACATTTAGCTGCCCCTCAGTGAGTTCAAGTCACCAGGCAAACAATATCCCAAGGTATTCAAGTAAATGGCAGATATCATTCATTATGATGAATCTAGATTTATGCCAGAGGTGCAATTAGGAAAACAATCAACACAATCATATTAAAAACAAAAACATCCAAAGCCATATGATAATTTCAACAGAGACATAAAAAACCTTTGACAAAATACAATATCAATTTCTGCTAAGACAAAACAAAACAAAAACCAAACACTTTCAAAGTATAATCATAGAAGGTCCTTTTAATATCATAAAAAGTATTTGCCTAAAACCAAAACAAAGCGTCATGTGCAATGAGGATAAACTAGAAACTTTCCCAGTTAAATACAGGAGTAAAGCAAGAATATCCACTCCTCTTCTATTATTAGTTGTAATTCTAGAAGTAATACATATATTCATTACCAATAAGAAAAGAGAAATAAATTAAAGGAATAAACATAAATAAAGAGAAAATAAAGCTATCCCTATTTGCTGATGACATGAAGATTTACTCAGAAAATCCCAAGGAATCATCAAAAACTAATTGACACAATAGTTTTGGAAATGCTACAGGCTACAAAATAAAACCACAAGATCAATAATACTTCAGTTTAATAATAACAGAATCCAAGAAGCAATAATAGAAAGGGAAACATCTTTCAAAATAACTACAAAAATATAAAATACTTGAGGGGGGGTCAATCTATCATAGCACATAAAATAGTTATTTAAATTCAATTTACCAAGTGTTCCTTAGAGAAATAAAGAACTTAAATAGCTGCATGAGTATTCTGTGCTTATGGCTGGGCAATGCCAATATAATAAAAATAAAGAATATTGTCAACCTTAATTTGTATTCTTAATGCTACACTAATCAAACTATCAAATGGATATTTTATAGAACCAAATAAAATAATAAAATTCATTTGGAGAAACAAAAGATCTAGAATATCAATGGAAATATTGAAAAAACATTGGGACAAAGGGGGAATGGCACTTTTAGACCTCAGATTATATTATGAAATAGCAGTACAAAACTACTTGGAACTGATTTAAAAATAAAGAAGTAGATAAATGAAATATCTTAGATGGGGAGAATCAGACAATGGAACTCAATAATCCAGTGTTCCATAAACCAGAAAACATGTTACTCAGGAAAGAATTCCCTATTTGATTAAAAAAAAAGTGCTGGGAAAAGTGGAAAGCAGTCTGACCAATGTTATGCTTAGACCAATACCTTACATCATATTCTTTAATAAATTAAAAATGGATATGTAATCAAAGATCATACAATAAAAAATTTTAAGGAATACAGATCACACATCTCTCACAGGTGATATATATATATATTTTACCAAATATAGATAGGGGAAATTACAAAAGATAAAATTAATAACTTCAATTAGATAAAACAGAAAATATTTCAAACAAGTGTAATTAATGCATCTAGGATATGAGAAACAGTTGAATGAGAAAAATCTTCATTTCAAATTTCTCAGATAAAAGTTTGGTATTCAAGATAAGTAGACAACAAACATATATATGAACAAGAGCCATTCCTCATTCTGTAAGTGATCAAAGTATACGAACGCATAGTTCTCAAAAGAATTGGAAACTCTTATTAGACGTATGGGGAAAAATGCTCCAAATAAGTAATAGTAAGAGAAATGCAAAACAAGACAGTCTTGATGTTATCAACCAGTAATGGGGTCAGGCCCATGAAGGGTTACTCCACCTCTGTGCAATACAAGAATATGCCCATACTTGCAATATTGTGGTTCTTTGTAATAAGATTTTAGGTTGGTCAGGATAGTGAAGAGACCATGCCATACAAAGATCACTTAAGGAAGTAGGGATGTTTAGCCTATGGAAGAGAAGACTTATAGGTGACAAGACTGATAGGTCAATCTACCAACAAGCATTTATTAAGAACCAATTTATGTGCCAGGCACTGTGTTAGGCACTGGGGATATGACAACAAAAATAATCCTTGCCATCAAGGAGTTTACATTTTATTGGAATGAGGCAGAGACATTTACACACTTAACTAAATATATAGTAGACATAAAGCGATTTTGGTGGGGGCAGAAGCAGCTCAGCAGCTTTATATTGGAAGTGGCAGAGGATCTGAGCTTTTAAAGAGTCTAAGGATTCTAAGAGGTAGAGGTAAGAAGAGAGAGCATTCTAGGCAATAGGCACAAAGAGACGAGATGGAATGTTGTCTTTGAGGCCAGTTGGATTAGAATGTAGAGAGTGTGAAGGGGAATTTTGGGTAATGAACTTGGAAAGGTAGGCTGGAGCCAGATTTTGAATGGCTGTGCATGCCAACTTGAAAAGTTTATGGTTTATCCTAGAGGCAAAAAGAAGCCATTGAGGATTTTTGAGCGGGGAAGCGACATGTTCATTCCTATACTTTTGAAATTTGGCACCGGTTTGGAAGATGGACTAGAGATGGAAGAGCCTTGGGGTAGGGAGATAAATTAAGAGGCTATTACAAAAGTTAAGGTATTATGTACTTGAGGGCCTGAACTAGGGAGGTGGTTATGTGAATGGAGAAATTTAATGTTTTAGTGTCAGGTAGGTGGAATCAACATGCCCTGGCAACTGATTGAGAGGGAGGGAAGAAGTAAGAGTTGAAAATATTCACACATTTGGGACTGGGTCACTGGAAAAATAGTGTCACCTTTATCAGAAGCTAGTATGTTAGGAAAATGGGTGGGTTGAAGGTGAGGAAGCATAATCAAAACCTCCATTTCAGTTTCTCTGGAAATATTAAGAAACTAATATTTCTCTAGGCTAAAAACTCTTTCTAGACATATCTCCTTAGAAAAATGGGTAGCAGGTTAAGAACAAAAGATTTTACTAAGGAAATAGGATTAAAGGTGGAAGCCAAAACTAAGACATAAGTACCTTTTGTCTAGTTAAGATCGTTGTGGAGCCTGTAACTCATTCAATACCCTTCTTTAATTAGGAAATTATTAAAATATTGACCAATGGGGAGAGACTTTTTTCAGTCTTTGAGGGGAATGATCAAAGAAGGAATTAAGTAGATTTAGTTAAAGATTAAGTGACTATATATTGTTAATGACTATTGTTTACGAAAGTTAACACAAAACTGTGTTTTAGCATATTAGAACCTTTTCCTTCTTCAATAGTCTTATAAATGTTGCCTCAGATTATTTTAGAGCAAAGAGGTGTCTGAGAGCATGGAGTATGGGCAACTATGCCAGTTTAAACATTTCTCTCTAATAAAAAATTTTGTTTCTGGAAGATTTGCACCTAAAATGCATTAATATTTCTCCTAATATATACATCAAGGAGTCCCCAAATAGAAATTATTGAATCTATGAGAGTTGTTAAGGTCACTGAAATACAGAATGTAGAGAAGAGAAGGCCCAAGGCAGTGCCTTGGAACATGCCCAAGGTCAAGAGGGTGGGATGAAAATCCAATAAAGGAGACTGAGAAGGAGTGGCCAGACTTGGAAGAGGAGAACAAATAGAGAGCAATGTAACAAAAATCCAGAGAGGAGAGTATTCAGCAAGAAGGGCAATGAGTGATGTGAAGTATTAAAAGATTGAAGAAGGATGATTCTTGAAAAAAGGCCATTGGATTTGGCAATTAAGAGATTATTGGTAACTTGGTAATTAGGGTAGCTAAATGGTTCAGTGGATGGAGTTCTGGGTCTGGAAGTAAGGAATACTTGAGTTCAAATCCGGTTTTGGACACTTAATAACTGCATGACCCTGAGCAAGTCACTTGATCGCTGTCTGCCTCAGTTTCCTCAACTGTAAAAAGGGAATAACAATAGCCCATAGGGTTGTTGTGAGTATCAAATGAGAGAAATAATATTTATAAAGCATTGCACACTGCCTGGTGCATAGAGTTAATACATGCTTGTTTTCTTCCTTCTTTCTTTTGGAGAGGACAGTTTCAATAGTGTTGAAGTCAGAAGCCACATTACAAGGGACTGAAAAGTGAGAGAGAAGAAAGGAAGTGCAGAGCAAACAGTGTGGACTTTTTTCCCCTAGGCATTAGATTGTGAAAGGGAGGAGAGTCAGCAAGCATTTATCAAGTGCTTACTATGCGCAAGGAACTATGTTAAGTTCTGGCGATACAAGAAAGGCAAAAACAGATCCTGCCCTCAAGAAGTCCCCTTTCTAATAAAGGAGACAGAGTAAGTAACCAAGTGCATACAAGATATATACAAAGCAGATAGAAAGTAAGCTTTTGCAAGAAAAAACTTCCTGACAATTTGATCTGTCCAAACGTGGAATGAGCTGCCTTGGAAGGTGGTGGATTCTCCTTTTATAGAGGTCTTCTAATGGAGGCTAATGGTCATTTATTGGATATGTTTTAGAAGGGATTCCTATTTATAAATGGGTTGGACTAAATGGCTTATTAAGTCTCTTCAAACTTTGAGATTCTTTGATTCACTTAATTCTTGGAGTGAAGGCAGCTAGGTGGCCCAGCCTGCAGGCTCATCTTGAGTTCAAATCCAGCCTCAGACACTTACTAACTGTGTTACCCTGGGCAAGTCACTTCATCTGTTTCCCTATCTGTAAAATGAGCTGGAGAAAGAAATGGTAAACCACTCCAGCTTTGACAAGAAAACCCCAAATGAGATCATGAAGATTGGACATGACCAAAACAACTCAACAACAGTCCTGGAAGTGATGCTTCTCTAGCCATAGCAGGTCCGATTCAGAAAATAATTCGTACACGTTTTTCCTCTCCTACTCTCACATTTCCCATTTATAGTGGAGTCTCTTAGATTTTAAGGTCCAAGTGAGTGAAAGGGCCATGAACTGTGATGAATCAGTTAATTGGTTTTTCAAACGACTGTGATATCCTGCTGCTCTGTGGATTTCTAAGTAAGTTACATTAAGAGCAATTTATCTACATTAATCCTCACCTCAGAGCTGACTGAGTCTGTTGTTCTCTTGTTTGTCCCTCCTCTTCTTTCCTCTCCTCACTTTTTCTACCCCTCCCTTTCATCTTAATCCTTCTCTAAACTTTTCTGTTTGTCTTTCTAATCCTGTTCTCATCTCCCCAGTGTCTCTATGTCCTCCCCCAGCCTCATGCTTCCCTCTTTAAATCTCTTCCTATCTGTTTCTTTTCCTATTCTTTCTCTCTCCTTTCCTTCAACTATTCTGTAATTTCCCAGTCCATTTCCCGCATACTGGTGACAATATGGAACAACTGTTTTAAAAAATATTTGTAGCATATTTATTTACTATTCATCTCGTCTCCATCACTAGATCATGGGCTCTTTGAAGCCTTCTTTGTCTTGGAAACCCCCATCACACATCTCACAGTGCCAGGCATCTGGAAGACACTCAGAAAATATTTTCTGATGATGGCCAAATTCCACTGAACTGCTTTACAATTCAGTTTTCTGAAAGCGAATTATAGAAAACAAAACCTCTCCAGGACTTTTGAATGGAACATGACATATAACTGACAAAATTAGAGCAATTTGTATCATGGGAAGCATTTTTAAAAAAATAAGTTACAGGTTTAAATGATAGGAAGATAGAACACTTTTTAAAATGTGTCTTCATTTCCAGAATTCTTTTTATTTCCTGGTCTTGTTAAATCTGGTTTGTTCTTTTCAGATAACTGAATTTCATATGATTATATCAAATATGGTTATTATTATGTCCATTTTGCTTTTATATCTGGTATTTCATTTAGCAATAAATATATTGCTATTTTATAAATTAAATTCATAAATAAATTTTATAGAGCACACAACAAAATTGCTTCCCATTTTTTCCCCCAAAATATAGCTTCTGGAATATCATAATTAGTTAAATTATTTATTCTAATACTTAAAAAATAGGTTCTTAGAACAGCAGGGCCAAACGTCTTCAATGAAATTTTCAGAGTTCAGTTATGATTTAATTAGCCAATGGAATCCTTAAGGAAATATGAATAAACTCTTCTTAGAGGCCAACAGAACGTGTGTTAAATGGAGATACTGCTGCTGTATGTTGAAGATGAATTCAAGGGAAAAGGACAGATCTTTGTTGTTGTTCTGTGAGTTCCCACACTTGAAAGAACACTCGGGAAATAGCAATGTTATCTATGCTGATTTGTCCAATGGAGGGTAAAAGTGATTCTGACTATAATGCTAAACATGGGCTACAAGAGATGTTTAAAAAGGAATGCACAAAGTCAGAATCACTAGTCCTAGATAGTTTATGGCCTCAGAATCCTCAGAGCCTCAGAGATGGTTCAGAGCTAGTTTGTTATCTTAGATTTAGTTCAGTAAATTAATAACAGGGGTGGAGCCAAGATGGCAGCTGGAAAGCAGGGACTAGCATAAGCTCCCCAACAAGTCTCTCCAGAAACCTGTAAAAAATGGCTCTGAACCAATTCTAGAACTGCAGAACCCACAAATTACCAGAGGGAAGGAGGGCTCCAGCCCAGGACAGCCTTGATGGTTGCTGGGTGAGGTCTATTGTGCACGGAGCTGGGAGCTGAGAGCGGAGCAGAGCAGAGCCCAGCATGGGCCGTGTGGACCAACCAGAATAGGAGCCAAGCAGAGCAGGCCCTAGCACCCTGAATCAGTGAGCTGTGGCAGTTGCCAGACTTCTCAACCCACAAACACCAAAGACAACAGAGAAGAACTGCAGAACCCACAAAATAGCGGAGGGAAGCAGGGCTCTAGCCCAGGACAACCTGAATGGTCTCTGGGTAAGGTCTATCCCGTATGGAGCAGGGAGCTGGCAGCAGAGCAGAGCAGAGCCCAGCATGGGCCGCGGGACCAACCAGAGCAAGAGCTGGGCGGAGAGGGCCCTAGCGCCCTGAATCAGTGAGCTGCAGCAGTTACCAGACTTCTCAACCCACAAACATCAAAGACAACAGAGAAGGTTAGTGGGAAAAGCTGCTGGGGACAGGGTGACAGAGTTCGTGGTTCAGCCACTGCCCTGGGTGCAGCGGAGGTGGGGCAGCTACGGAACTATAGCTGCAGTTGCTTCTGGCCCCAGGCCCACCTGGTGGGAGGAATTAAGTGGTGGATCAGAGCAGGAGTGCAGAACCTGCTGAAGATCTGAGTCCAGTCCAGGTTGGGGGTTCTTGGGGAAGGAGGAGTGCTGGTATGGCAGAACTGGCTGTAATAACTCTGAAAACAACAGCTCATCACCTCAAGCTTGGAACAAAGTACTCTTTACTCTACAAGCAGTCATATCCCGCTGAAAAACTCAAGGGTCAAGTAAGTTGGCTGGGAACATGGCCAGGCAGCAAAAACACACCCAGATTCAGTCTCAGACTTTGGAATCTTTCTTTGGTGACAAAGAAGACCAAAACATACAGCCAGAAGAAGTCAACAAAGTCAAGGAGCCTACAACAAAAGCCTCCAAGAAAAATATGAACCGGTCTCAGGTCATGGAAGAGCTCAAAAAGGAGTTGGAAAAGTAAGTTAGAGAAGTAGAGGAAAAATTGGGAAGAGAAATGAGAAGCATGCAAGAAAACCATGAAAAACAAGTCAATGACTTGCTAAAGGAGACCCAAAAATATACTGAAAAATATACTGAAGAAAACAACACCTTAAAAAATAGACTAACTCAAATGGCAAAAGAGCTCCAAAAAGCCAATGAGGAGAAGAATGCCTTGAAAGGCAGAATTAGCCAAATGGAAAAGGAGGTCCAAAAGACCACTGAAGAAAATACTACCTTAAAAATTAGACTGGAGCAAGTGGAAGCTAGTGACTTGATGAGAAATCAAGATATTATAAAACAGAACCAAAGGAATGAAAAAATGGAAGACAATGTGAAATATCTCATTAGAAAAGCCAGTGACCTGGAAAATAGATCCAGGAGAGAGAATTTAAAAATTATTGGACTACCTGAAAGCCATGATCAAAAAAAGAGCCTAGATACCATCTTTCAAGAAATTATCAAGGAGAACTGCCCTGATATTCTAGAGCCACAGGGCAAAATGGAAATTGAAAGAATCCACAGATTGCCTCCTCAAATAGATCCCAAAAAGAAGTCTCCTAGGAATATTGCCACCAAATTCCAGAGCTCCCAGATCAAGGAGAAAATACTGCAAGCAGCCAGAAAGAAATAATTTGAGTATTGTGGAAACATAATCAGAATAATCCAAGATCTAGCAGCTTCTACATTAAGAGATTGAAGGGCTTGGAATATGATATTCCAGAGGTCAATGGAGCTAGGATTAAAACCTAGAATCACCTACCTAGCAAAACTGAGTATCATGCTCCAAGGCAAAACATGGATTTTCAATAAAATAGAGGACTTTCAAGCTTTCTCAGTGAAAAGACCAAAGCTGAATAGAAAATTTAACTTTCAAACACAAGAATCAAGAGAAGCATGAAAAGGCAATCAAGAAAAAGAACAAGGAAAAGAAATTGCAAGTGACTTACTAAAGTTGAACTGTTTTGTTTACATTCCTACTTGGAAAGAGGATGTGTATGATTCATGAGACCTCAGTATTAGGCTGAAGGGAATATGCATATATATATGTGTATGTATATATATATATGTGTGTGTGTGTATGTATGTATATATGTATGTGTGTGTATATATCTTTATATATCTAGAGAGAGAGGGAGAGAGGAAAAGAGAGAGAGAGAGAGAGACAGAGACAGAGACAGAGAGAGGGGGCGGCATGGGATGAGTTGAAGATGAAGGGATGATATCTAAAAGAAATAAAATCAAATTAAGGAATGAGAGAGGAATATATTGAGAGAGGGAGAAAGGGAGAGATAGAATGGGGCAAATTATCTCGCATAAAAGTGGCAAGAAAAAGCACTGTTGTAGGAAGAGAAGAGAAGGCAGGTGAGGGGGAATGAGTGAATCTTGCTCTCATCAGATTTGACCTGAGGAGGGAATACCATGCACACTCAATTGGGTATCTTACCCCACAGGAAAGAAGGAGGAGAAGATAAAAAAAGCGGGGGATGATAGAAGGGAGGGCAGATGGGGGAGGAGGTAATCAAAAACAAACCCTTTCGAAAAGGGACAGGGTCATGGGAGAAAATTGGATAAAGGGGGATAGGTTAGGAAGGTGCAAAATATAGTTAGTCTTTCATAACATGAGTATTGTGGAAGTGTTTTACATAATGATATGCATGTGGCCTATGTTGAATTGCTTGACTTCTTAGGGAGGGTGGGTGGGAAGGGAAGAGGGGAGAGAATTTGGAACTCAAAGTTTTAAAAGCAGATGTTCAAAAACCAAAAAAAAAATGTTTTTGCATGCAACTAGAAAATAAGATACACAGGCAATGGGGCATAGAAATTTATCTTGCCCTAAGAGAAAAGAAGGGAAAAGGGAATGGGAGGGGAGTGGGGTGACAGAAGGGAGGGCTGAGTGGGGAACAAGACAACCAGAATATATGCCATCTTGGAGTGGGGGGGAGGGTAGAAATGGGGAGAAAATTTGTAATTCAAACTCTTGTGAAAATCAATGCTGAAAACTAAATATATTAAATAAATTAAATAAACCAAAAAAAATTAATAACAGCTTCAGTTGGCCACCAGGGTGCTCATTGGTACCTGGGTCATGGGATCATATGATCATAGTTTTAGACCTGGAAAGGAACCTAGAAGTCATCTCTCTCATTTTGCAGATGAGGAACTGAGACTCAGAAAGGTTTTAGACTTTGCTCAGTCACACAGGTAGTAAATAGCAGGTCTGGACCTATGATTTTGTTGGTTAGGAAACTTCAGATGGGAAAACTCCTTCCTAGTGCCAATATGCACATGTTTGCAATTTATAGTCATGAATTGTAAATGTCATGGACCTCCAAATACATAGGATTACAAAGGAACCTAATTATATTGAAATAGTTACCAAAGTTTTAAGAAAAAAACAGGTCCACAGACTGAAGGTTAGAAAGTTCTGTTGTTGGAGGCTTACCTGGGGCAAGTTAAATGACCTGTTTAGTCGGCCAATATATCTCAGAAGTGTGACTTGAACCTATGACTTTCTGGTTGAGGCTGGCTTTTTGACCACTATACCATGCTATTTTTCAGGTATCTGTAATCATTTTTCCACCAGACTGCAACGAATTCTGTGGAGCAGGTGCTACAGAAACTTCTTTTTTCCCAACCTCCCTGCTGGCACTCCCCTTCTGTTACTCCACCCAGGCTGAAAACTGATCTCCTCATCCCTACCCATAAAGGAGAGAACCCAGAGTCTCAGCTATACTCTGACCCTCAGGCCTACTCCCCAATTCCTAGGGATTGTGCATCGGGCTTCTCCAGACCCTTCCCCTCAAGCTGTGGGGAAGACATTGTTGCTTTTACCACTTGGATAATCAAGGAGTCATCAACTACAATCCTTTCCTTAATTAGAGGACAATCAAACCTTACCATTTGTTTTGTCACCACACCTTCTAGCCTACTGGGTCTTACCATATGTGTTACTGCTAAACCCTTCAAACCCTGAGGCATTGCCATATGGCCTACTGGAAAGGAACCTAGAAGTCATCTCTCTCATTTTGCTACTGCTGATGTGCTCTGCAAACCCCTGAGCCTTATTATCCGCCCTGCTGTTGAACCCCTAGAACCATTAGGCTTTTTAATCAACTCTGCATCTGAAATCTGTAATAGGATTAGTCAGAGAGACTACATGTTATCTACCCTGTCTATAACATTACCCAGTGAAGTACATGTGGAACTGGGCTGAGCTGCTCTGGCCACTTCTGGGGATATACTGTTTAGAGCTAAAGATCTTTGGGATGATACAATAATCTCTTGGTTCTCACGGTGGCATCAAGAGGAGGTGGCTACATCAAGGAGAACTGGTCACTGAGTCAGAAAGATCCACTCAGCAGACTTGAAAGTGAGAGACACTTGCACTTTCACACTCTTCTTTCTTCTTTCTTAATAAGTGGTTTGCAAATTTTAAGAGCTCTTCCCTCGACTTGGCTCCCCTCCCACAGGGCACTTATAATAGTTGCTCATACACCACCGCAAGAGCATGTTCTTATTGAGATTTGCTTGTGACTAGATCTCAAGGCCTTTGCTGCTGCTTCTGCTATGTGTTTCTTTCCCAGAGCACAGGTGGTCAAACAGGTGATCCTGAAATGGACAAGGCAAAAGACACACTCAGAGAATCCTTTCTGTGTTCCCTCACTTTTTACTCCTTCCCTCCAAGCTTCTATAATATTTATATGATGATTTATCTATACATGTATGTATATATTTCTATCTATGCTATGTATATCTATCTCCATATAGACATCTGTATATATAGATGAGTATGTATGTATGTATCTATATGCGTCTGTATATAAGGTGGTAGCATTTACTGATTTGGATAATTCTATTAATAGAAAAAGGCAGAAATTTATAGTTGTGAGAGAAACATTGAAAAATCAGTCCAAACCAACTCTGATACCTAGAACAGTTTAGTGACTATTGGGTAATTTGTATATTAAATAGTTTTGGATTGGTTGACGGAGATATAGATGGTGGTTTCTCACCACAAGATGAAGGTGTCATTTTTTAAAAAGGACCCTGATTTGGAGCAGTAGGGTTGGTCAAAATCAGAACTCTAAAGGAATCAGAACGGACCTCAGAGCTGAGATGAGGCAAAACCTCCTACTGAGCCTGAACAGACCTCAGAGACCAGACTGCTACTTGCTGCTGCTTGAAATAGAAACCAGAAAGAAAGGCTTTGCATAACCATCTACTGCTTGGAAGACCATACTGGAATAATCAAGGTTTTTGCCTTCACTTTCTCCTGCACTTCTACCTACTGTTTGAGAGGTGGAAATGTCTCAGAGACTAACTGGATAGTTGACCTGGAAAAGTGCAACAGCTTCCAGGCTTGTGGTTTTTGTTCTGCTGAAGCAGCTTAACAGTGATCACCATCCTAGAAGAAGAGACAGCAGAAACATGATCTTGCTACCACCTGAAGGGGAAAATGGACAAATGGTGGGAGAACATGTCACAGACATTTGGGGACATATTTCGTATCAACTGTCCCACTATAGCAAATACTCATTTCTAAAAGTTAATTCAGTCTGGATGACTAATTGATATTGATTGATAATTAATGACTGAAACAATGAAACAAAAGGGGTTTGTGGCTACAGCATTCACTGGAAAAAGAACTCCTAAACTCTTCAGGGCTATCCCTAGACTCTGAGGGTACAAGTAGCAGCCTTATTCGGTGACCTGGCCTGCAGTGCAAGTGGGGGTTAGGAGAATACCCAGATGCAATGACCTTTTCTCAGTTTTTAACCCTCTTGATCCCTCTGTACCATTTAGCATTGTTAATGCATCTCTCCACTAGGACACTCTCTCTTCTTTACATTTCCACAAGATTGCTCTTTTTTGGCTTTGGACACTCCTTTTCAGTGTCTTTTTGGTGGAGATTACAATTGTATCTGGATTTATCACAGAAGGTGTACCCCAAGGTTCTGATTTGGGCCCTCTTGGAAATTGTCTGTGCAAAGAGTTTCTGCATATTAAAAAGTACCTACCTGAAGGCTCTCCTCCTGGCTACTTGAGACACATTTGCTGTTAGAGAGATGTCACTGGTTCCTTTTGCCTCTTAATAAGCCCTAGGACAATCTTCCTCATGGCTACTACCTATACTTTTCTTCCATAGGGACCAAGCAGCTAGTAGCTAAAAGGTAAAGACAGGCCCAAAGCTTAAGCATCCAGCAAAGGATATTGAGAAGGAGTGGTCAGAAAGGAGGAGAACCAGGAGAGAGGAGTATATCAAGGAGGAGAAGAGGGTGATCAACAGTGTCAAAGGCTGCAGAGATCCTATGCTCCTATTTTATGCCTGATTTTTTAATACTAAATCTGTCACCAAAGAAAGCTAAATCAGTAGATGTTGCTGTCATAAAATCTTATATTAGTTTTTTTAAATTTTTTAAAAATGTTTTTGTTTTGCTTCTTTTTTTATTTAATATATTTAGTTTCCAGCACTGATTTTCACAAGAGTTTGAATTACAAATTTTCTCCCCGTTTCTACCCTCCCCCCCACTCCAAGATGGCATATATTCTGGTTGCCCTGTTCCCCAGTCAGCCCTCCCTTCTGTCACCCCACTCCCCTCCCATCCCCTTTTCCCTTCTTTTCTCGTAGGGCAAGATAAATTTCTATGCCCCATTGCCTGTGTATCTTATTTTCTAGTTGCATGCAAAAACTTTTTTTTTTTTTGGTTTTTGAACATCTATTTTTAAAACTTTGAGTTCCAAATTCTCTCCCCTCTTCCCTTCCCACCCACCCTCCCTAAGAAATCGAAGCAATTCAACATGGGCCACATGTGTATCATTATGTATAACCCTTCCACGATACTCATGTTGTGAAAGACTAACTATACTTTGCTCCTTCCTAACCTATCCCCCTTTATCCAATTTTCTCCCTTGACCCTGTCCCTTTTCGAAAGGGTTTGTTTTTGATTACCTCCACCCCCATCTGCCCTCCCTTCTGTCATCCCCCCTTTTTTATCTTCTTCCTCCTTCTCTCCTGTGGGGTAAGATACTCAATTGAGTATGTATGGTATTCCCTCTTCAGGTCAAATCTGATGAGAGCAAGATTCACTCATTCCCCCTCACCTGCCTTCTCTTCTCCTCCTACAGCAGTGCTTTGTCTTGCCACTTTTATGTGAGATAATTTACCGCATTCTACCTCTCCCTGTCTCCCTCTCTCAATATATTCCTCTCTCATCCCTTAATTTGATTTTATTTCTTTTAGATACCTTCCCTTCATCTTCAACTCACCCTGTGCCCGCTCTCTCTCTCTCTCTCTCTCTCTCTCTCTATATATATATATATATATATATATGCACACTCACATATACATATATATACATAAACATATATATATATGTATATATATATATATATATGCATATTCCCTTCAGCTACCCTAATACTGAGGTCTCATGAATCATGCACATCATCTTTCCATGTAGGAATTGTAAACAAAACAGTTCAACTTTAGTAAGTCCCTTGCAATTTCCTTTTCTTGTTCTTTTTCTTGATTAGCTTTTCATCCTTCTCTTGATTCTTGTGTTTGAAAGTCAGATTTTCTATTCAGCTCTGGTTTTTTCACTGAGAAAGCTTGAAAGTCCTCTATTTTATTGAAAGCCCATATTTTGCCTTGGAGCATGATACTCAGTTTTGCTGGGTAGGTGATTCTTGGTTTTAATCCTAGCTCCATTGACCTCCGGAATATCGTATTCCAAGCCCTTCAATCTCTTAATGTAGAAGCTGCTAGATCTTGGATTATTCTGATTATGTTTCCACAATACTCAAATTGTTTCTTTCTGGCTGCTTGCAGTATTTTCTCCTTGATCTGGGAGCTCTGGAATTTGGTGACAATATTCCTAGGAGACTTCTTTTTGGGATCTATTTGAGGAGGCGATCTGTGGATTCTTTCAATTTCTATTTTGCCCTGTGGCTCTAGAATATCAGGGCAGTTCTCCTTGACAATTTCTTGAAAGATGATATCTAGGCTCTTTTTTTGATCATGGCTTTCAGGTAGTCCAATAATTTTTAAATTCTCTCTCCTGGATCTATTTTCCAGGTCAGTGGCTTTTCTAATGAGATATTTCACATTGTCTTCCATTTTTTCATTCCTTTGGTTCTGTTTTATAATATCTTGATTTCTCATCAAGTCACTAGCTTCCACTTGCTCCAGTCTAATTTTTAAGGTAGTATTTTCTTCAGTGGTCTTTTGGACCTCCTTTTCCATTTGGCTAATTCTGCCTTTCAAGGCATTCTTCTCCTCATTGGCTTTTTGGAGCTCTTTTGCCATTTGAGTTAGTCTATTTTTTAAGGTGTTGTTTTCTTCAGTATATTTTTCAGTATATTTTTGGGTCTCCTTTAGCAAGTCATTGACTTGTTTTTCATGGTTTTCTCGCATGCTTCTCATTTCTCTTCCCAATTTTTCCTCTACTTCTCTAACTTACTTTTCCAACTCCTTTTTGAGCTCTTCCATGGCCTGAGACTGGTTCATGTTTTTCTTGGAGCCTTTTGTTGTAGACTCCTTGACTTTGTTGACTTCTGGCTGTATGTTTTGGTCTTCTTTATCACCAAAGAAAGATTCCAAAGTCTGAGACTGAATCTGGGTGTGTTTTTGCTGCCTGGCCATGTTCCCAGCCAACTTACTTGACCCTTGAGTTTTTCAGCGGGGTATGACTGCTTGTAGAGTAAAGAGTTCTATGTTCCAAGCTTGGGGGGATGTGCCAGCTCTGCCATACCAGCACTCCTCCTTCCCCAAGAACCCCCAACCTGGACTGGACTTAGATCTTCAGCAGGCTCTTTACTCCTGCTCTGATCCACCACTTAATTCCTCCCACCAGGTGGGCCTGGGGCCAGAAGCAACTGCAGCTGTAGTTCTGTAGCTGCACCACCTTGGCTGCCCCTGGGCCAGTGGCTGAACTGCAAACTCTATCCCCCTGTCCCCAGCAGCTTTTCCCACTAACCTTCTCTGTTGTCTTTGGTGTTTGTGGGTTGAGACGTCTGGTAACTGCTGCAGCTCACTGATTCAGGGCACTAGGGCACACTCCGCCCAGCTCCTGGTCTGGTTGGTCCGGGCAGCCCATGCTGGGCTCTGCTCTGCTCCGCTCCCAGCTCTGTGCATGAAAGACCTCACCCAGCAACCATCCAGGATGTCCTGGGCTAGAGCCCTGCTTCCCTCTGCTGTTTTGTGGGTTTTGGAGTTCTAGAATTAGTTCGGAGCCATTTTTATAGGTTTTTGGAGGGACTTGGCGGGGAGCTCATGATAGTCCCCGCTTTCCAGCTGCCATCTTGGCTTCCCCCCCTTATATTAGTTTTTAACATTTATATGGGAGGCACCTTTAAAGTTGCATTTTGTTTGACTGAGCCAAGTATGTTTTAAACACCACCAAATAATAGACACAATGGGAATTTTATATTCTCTGCTGTTTTTAGTCAGTTGTATGTCTATAAGGATGTGGTCTGCTCCTTAAAATTGTCCGTGAAAGTCTGAGTGCTCCAATATAATATTTCCATTAAGAATATTAGTTGTTGTTCAGTCATTTCAGTCATGTTTAACCCTTCACAGTTGAGGTTTTCTTGGCAAAGATGCTGGAGTGGTTTGCCATTTCCTTTTACAGATCACTTTACAGATGAGGAAACTGAGGCAAACAAGGTTAAGTGACTTGCTCAGGGTAACACAGCTAGTCAGGTTCTGAGATCTGATTTGAACTCAGAAAGATGAGTCTTCCTGGCTCCAGGCCCAGGATTCTCTCCACTGTGTCACTTAGCTGCCTCATGAAGAATTCTCTCTCTCTCTCTCTCTCTCTCTCTCTCTCTCTCTCTCTCTCTATGTATATATATATATATATATATATATATATATATACAGAGAGAGAGAGAGAGAGAGAGAGAGAGAGAGAGAGAGAGAGTGTATGTATATATATATATATATATACGTGTGTGTGTGTGTGTGTGTGTGTGTGTATACATCTATATATACAGATACACATTTTTTTTCTGTATGTATATTGGATGCTGAGGTGGTACAGTCCAAATTTCGCTATCATCACTGGTGAGAATTGTTTTACAAAAGCAAGTAGATTTTTTTTTCAACTTGAAATCTGTTTGCTGTCCTCCTACTGGTTTCATCTATAAATAATGACAGGATGATCTGTTTTAGCTGAGTTGCATGCCCAAACTTTCTTCTGGCTTGTTTACTCCTCAAATGTTTTTTTTTTACTGTTTTGTGACACTTGTAATTGTCAGTCATGGTCCTCCTAATGTTTTGCAAACGAGCTTTAGTCTGAACAGATGTTGCCCTTTGCTGCCATCTTTTCATTTGACAAGGAGATTAAGTGTGTGCTGGTAGAAGTAGTTTCTGGGCTTTTTGACCTCTTTTGGGGGGGCAACGTTTTAATCTGCTAAACTTCTCTAAGAATGATGAAAGAGGTAACATCTTTACTTTCATCCATTCCAATTTTTCAGTCACTAGCGTCTTTAAACATGTTGAGTTGGTACTGTTGTGGTTATGTATGACTTTACTTTTTCTTCTAATATGAAATTTTTTTTGACCTCTCCTCTAAATGCTCAGTGTGAGCTGACTGAGGCAGCCAAGGTATTGAATGACTGCTTTATCCGTGACTAGTCATTTCCTAACTAATAGTGCATTTCTTTCTTTTTAAAGAAATTTTAGCTACTTGGATGTAATGTCCAGCATTGATTTTTTCATTGAAGAAAATATTCATGACACACATTCCCTCATCACCTCAATCTTGGACTATTGCAACGTTGTTATTGTTGTTTAGTTGTTTTAGTTGTGTCTGTCTCTTTGTGACCCCATTTAGGGTTTTCTTGGCAAAGATATTGGTGTGGTTTTCCATTTTCTTTTCCAGCTAATTTTACAGGAAACTGAGGCAAACAAGTTAAAGTGACTTGCCTAGGGTCAGTAATAGTAAGTGTGTGAAGCCACATTTGAATTCAGGTCTTCCTGACTCCAGGCCCAGTGCTCTATCCACTGCACCACTGGACTGTTGCAATAGCCTTCTTTCTGTTAGTATCTCAGACTCAGGCCTTTCCCCACTCTAATTCATCCTCCATTCAGCTGTCAAAGTAATTTTCCTAAAGCACAGATATGACAATGTCACCCCTCTCCTCAATAGATTCCAGTTGTTCTTTTGTATTCCCAGGAGCAAACATAAAATTCTCTGTTTGATGTGCAAAGTCTTTCATAACTTACCTTCCCCCCCTCCCGCTTTCCATTCTTCCAAATGTTATACACCCCTGGGTAGTCTACAATTCAGTGACGCTGGCCTCCTTGTTATTCCTCAAATAAGACACTCCATCTCCTGAATCCAGGCATTTTCACTGGCTCTCCCCCATACCTGGAAGGGTCTCCTTCCTCATCATCATCCCCTAGCTTTCTTCAAGTCCCAGCTGAAATCCTACCTTTTATAGAAAGTCTTTCCTGAAGCACCTCAATTCCAGTGCCTTCTTTTTGTTACTCATTTTCAAATTATTTTATACATAGTTTGTTTATACTAGTTGTTTTCATGCTGTCTCCCTTTAGACTGTGAGCTCCTTGAGAGCAGAGACAGTCTTTTATCTTCTTTTTTTTTTGTATCCCTAGTGCTTAGCAAAGTGGCTGGTACATAGCAGGCTCTTAATAAATATTTGTTGACTGACTAAATGATGTCTTTGGCCTTTTTAATTTTGTGATTCATAACCTTATTTTCCCCACATACCCTTTTCCATCTTCTTCTTTTTCTACCTTTGCATTGTACCAAAAGCTACGGTAATTTGTACTGGAAGATCTTGTCAAGTTCTTCATAGGATTTCTCTGCTTCATTCTCTGCAACGGATTTTGGCAAATAAATTGGAATTATCTTCATGATATTCTGTCAATGTTCATCTCATCCAAGTGGTCTCTGAAATAATTTTCTTGTTACCTTGGTGCACACAATTAAAATAGCTTTATGAGTGCCTTTATTCACCTCTTTGAGAAGAACCTGTAACTTCTTTATGCTTTTTTGTTTCATATATACACTGAAAAAGGCAGAGATGTATATGATTTAATTGTTTTAGCAATCTGTCAACTTGTTGATCAGGGAGGCTTTATGCCATAGTGGAGCAAAAGATTTGGAGTCAGAAAGAACCGCATTCAAATCCCTTGGCAAATCATTTAATATCTCTCAGCCTCTGTTTTTTAATCTCTATATACAATAGAGATAATAATAGCACATACTTCACAGGGTTGTTATGAAGAGAGGACTCTCTCTCTCTCTCTCTCTCTCTCTCTCTCTCTCTCTCTCTCTCGTTCTGTCTCTCCCTTCTTTCCCCATCTTCCTCTGTCATCTCTCTTTGTCTCTCCCTTTCCCTCTCCTTGCTGTCTGACTCTGTCTTTCTGTCTTTGTCTCCATCTCTCCTCTTTCTCTTCTCCCTGTCTCTCTTTTTTCTCTATCTCTTCCTTTCTTCCTCTCCCCCTCCTCTCTCCTTCTGTCTCTCTTTCCCTTTCTCTCTCTCTCTCTTTATATATGTTTATAAATATATATATGTAGTGCCTTGTAAATTTCAAAGCTTTAAGTAAATGTTAATTTTTAGTGGACAACTGTCATGCATTGAGTTAGCAGTTAGTATTTTATATTAAGAACTGCAAGATTGTTAATGCTTTTTCCCTACACTTTAATCATGCTGCAACTATTGCTTACATGAGTGGAGCTAACTTTATAGGGCTTGAAGTCATTCTGGTTTTTTTTGTATATTTCTTGAGTTGTTATGGTCAAAATATTTTGACATTTGATGTTTGACCCTCTGGTGATGAATATCTCTGAATTTAGCAAGGCTGGTCTTTGTCTGTTGCCAGAATCATAATTGAAGCATTTCCAACTAGTAGAATGTGCCAAGTCAGGGTGACTTTCATACCACAATGAGACACTGGAGTGATACTTTGGTGGAGAATATTTCGATTTTGTGTTGCACGGGTTGGCATGACTAGATAATAAGCCACTCAATGGCCAATGTATTGATGACTGGCTTCTCTGTACTTAGCTAGAATGGCCATAGGATCATGGATTTAGATTTGAAAGGGACTGTAATCCAAACCTCTCATTTTAATGGTGAGGAAATGGAGGACCAGTGAAGTGAGATGACTTGCTAAGGTCACTTAGGTAGTAAAAAGCAGAGCTAGGATTTGAATTCGGGTCCTGTGACTCCAAATTTAGCACTCTGGGCATTGCACCACTTTGCTTCCCCTGCCTTGGACAACATACAAAGTCTGTCATTTGGACCTTGCTCAAAGTCTTTCCAGCTTAGAACCCAAGATTACTCCCACACAATGATGAAATATCTGAATAGGACTTTTGTGGAGGTATCATCCTATAATTGTATTATTGGAAAATTTAGTGAGCTACTCATCCAGTAAGAACCAGAAATAACAGCCACATAGACCCAGTGTTGCACATGTAAAGGTGTGTTTAAAATTAAGCAAAGCTGCAGGTCAAAAGGGGCAACTATGGAGTCATTGAAAGGGGATGCGCTTTTAGATGCAGACGAAGCATTATGTACTTTGAAAAGGATCTGAAGCTTGAACAGTCCAACTGGCCATGAAGAGACCAGCAAAGACAATGAATTTGTGCTCCAAGGCACAGACTACATACCAAAGGCACAGAATTAACTACATACCTTGATCCCTAGCCTCTAATTTGCAACAGGGATCTGGAAAACATAATCTGCTGATCATTATAAGTAAGGATGGGGACCCTCATTGAGGGAACTTAGTTGAAGGAGAAAGAATTGTTGATTAGGAGGGACTAGACCACTCCCAAGGCAGCTAGGTGGTTCAGTGGGTAGAGTGCCAGTCACAGAGTCAGGAAGACTCACCTTCAGAGGTTCAAATCTAGCCTCAGACACGTACTAGTTGTGTGATCCTGAGCAAGTTACTTAACCATATTTACCTGAACAACAGCAAAAGACCTCTCCTAATTCTTTCTTAGAGGTGAGAAATTTCAGGCCTTGAAAGAGTCAAAGAAGAAAGGATTCTGCCAATCCCTAAGGGTCATTGCCTTTGCTAAAAGAATACACTTCTCTCTGACTGAAAGGATGTCCATTGTTGCCATCATTCCTTGAAAGAATCAAGCCCACTGGACCACCTGTCTAGTAAAGATGGGAGCCTTGGGAAAAATCAGTCTTGCCTCCCAAAAAGGTGACTTATCTATCACTAACATTGATGCCAATCCTCCTCCTTCCACAAGTGAATGTGAGGAATCACTAGAGGAAGAAAAAGGAATTGAGACCCTGTTGTTCCAGCTTGGGAGTTACCTTCGTCACATGTATTCCCTACGTGGTAGTCTACTACTCACTACCATTTTTTGTTTATGCTCACTTCTCCCATGTAGACTCTTGTGTAATTTATTGGAAAAGTTGATTTGCAGCTACTGTTTTTGTCATGTCATTTGAATAAATACCTTGGTGTGGTTTTTTAAGGCAATTGAACTGATTGGTGTGTGGTTAATAGGAAATATACTGGTAAGGCCTCAGGGGCTACTATGTCAGGAGAGCCACATCCAGGGTTATCTCAAGAATCCAAGGTACGAGTCATCCATTTGAGGACCCAACCTCCCAATGCCAATGACAGTTAGGAGAGTGAGCCCAGGAGGAGTGCTACATACTGTTAGCTCTTAGATGTCAAAAGACCTAAAGAAAGGTCTCCTGAACTTTGGGTGAGCATTAATGGAGGATTAATGGGAAGATATGGATAAGAATTACATAGGATGTGAAGCTGATCAGTTGTGATCTGCACAACTGGAAAGATCATTCATATTAATGAGGTCACATATCTGTTGTAGTATTAAAATATATTTTATTTCATTAACTAGCACGACAAGAAGACATGATTCTACTAAGGACGTGGCACTGCTTGGGTAAGCCTTGTATGCTAACCGCCAGATAGGCCTGTACGCAGAGCACAAAATAATCTATCCATGCTCAATATTTGCTATAATGTATGTGTTGACGGAACTAATTGTGTGCCTGATTTGGCTTGGCATCAGATTTTATCTTCATATTCACAGTGTGAAAGGTATAAAATCTTTATTATTAGTTTAGTTAACTTAACGTGTACTCATTTTATCTTTGAAATGTGCATAAAATTCTGGTTTAATTCCATAGGAGGATGGCAAATATTCACAGATCTTTGGGAACAGATGAAATAATTATTATAAATTTATGAATAATACAGCAAATGAACTAAGTATAGGATAGATAGAACAGAAGAAAGACATGCCACCCACTCTTATAAAGCTTATAAATATTCCCAGGAGAAGGAAGTTAAATTAAAGGTTGACGTCACCTTTGCTAAAGGGACTTTGGCTACGAGGACATCACAGCATTTCCTAGAAATATGGCAATTGTTAAGTCAATGTGATATAAAGGGATGATCTCTATGTTCTCTTTTTGTGATTGTTGTGCAGTTGTTTCAGTCATATCTGACTCATTGTGACCCTATTTGGGGTTTTCTTGACAGGGATACTGGAGTGGTTTGCCATTTCATTCTCCTGTGCATTTTGCAGATGAGGAAACTGAGGCAAATAGGGTAAAGTGACTTGGCCAACTATTAAGTATCAGAGGCTGGATTTGAATTCAGTTCAATTCCTCATTCCAGACCTGGTACTCTGTCCACTGTGCTACCTAACTGTCCCCATGGGGCAAGGAATAAAGGTAAATGAGTACACACCAAGAAAACCAGCAGCCTCATAATTACCCTAACTGATTCTTCTTTCATACTCTTTTGAAAACCCACTTGCTACTGGTCAAAAGAGTATGTGATATAGGAAAAAGAATCCTGCAGTCAGACTCAGAAGATTTAGCTAAAATTATGTGACTTCAGTCAGTCACTCTTTCTAACTTTCATTTTCCTCATAAAATGGGGATAATAGCAGATAATTATCTCTATAAAATGAGGATAATAATTCTGTACTACTTATATTACCTAGTTTTGTGAAGATTACACGAAATAATGTGTAAAACACTTTGTAACCAATAAATGCAAAATAAACGTGAGCTACTTTATTATTATGGTGCCTGGAAAAGACACAGTATCACTAGAGGAAACTCCTTGCCTTAGGTTCCTCAGACCCTAAGTTCATTCAATAAGCATTTATTAAGTGCCCCACTATGTGCCAGGCCCTGTGCTAAGTGCCGGACACTGGAATAAGAACTACCATTGATAAATAATGAAAGTCTAAACATGGTTTATGGTAGCCTGAGAAAGAAAATTATACCATCACTGTTCTCTCTGAATAGAGAGAATAACATATAACATAGCAATATATCTTATGTAGATGCATCTATATTTTAGTCTGTCGTATGCTGTACCACCTAAACAAAGCTGAATTACTGGCTCACCCATCATTAATAGAAAATACACTTTGAATTATTTTTGCACTAATGCTCTTTTTCTTACAGGACAGTTGTACAAATTATTGGGACATTTGGTTAAGTTTAAGGGTACAAAGTGCGGGTGTATGTTTTTTTTTCTTTTAAGTGTTAACTGAACCATGAATAAACCTGTAGCTTTCATTGGTTTATTCAATAGTGGTCGAAGATCACTTTGCCAGCTGAGTGGAAGACAGATTGTAGTTAGGAGAGACCTGAGGCAAGGGGACCAACCAGTAGATAAAGTGCTGGGCCTAGAAACACTTGAGTTCAAATCCATGCCTGAGATGTTTACAGGCTGTGTGACCCTGGATGAGTCACTTAACCGCTGATTGCCTCAGTTTCTTCTTCTGTAAGATGGGGATAATAACACCTACCTCCCAGAGTTGTTGTGATGATCAAGTGAGATAATAGTTTTGAAGCACTTGATACAGTGCCTGACACGTAGTAAGCACTATATAAATGTGCTAGGGCAGCTAGGTGGTGGAGTGGATAGAGCACATGGCCTGGAGTCAGGAAGACTCATTTTCTTGAGTTAAAATCCAACCTCAGATGCTTACTAGTTGTGTGAGCCTGTCCAAGTCACTTAACCCTGTTTGCCTTGGTTTCCTCATCTATCAAATGAACGTGAGAAGACAATGACAAACCACTCCTCTATCTCTGCCAAGAAAACCCCAAAAGGGGTCACAAAGAATCAGACAGGACTGAAAACAACTAAACAGCAGATAGATGTTAGCTATTACCGTCTTCTGTACGAAGCAGTTTCTGTTACCTGGAGAGGTGGGTGGTGGGATAGGCATTTTAGTCCATTGGCAAAGGACATGCATGACTGTGCATTAGGACCCTTCCCCTCAAACAAGCAAGTTCAGATTCTCTGCCTGCTTCCTGGTGACTTCACCATGGCTTTTGGGGTGGGTTTCCTGCCTCTAACCTCTGGTTATCTATGGGTCATTTCTGGATTGGGTTCCCTAATTGGCTAGTGATAGAGCACTTTGGGATATGCACTAGGGATGACTTGGCCTTCAACATCTTTTTTCTTTCTGGGTTAGAAGCATGATGACTACTCTGAGCTGTCTGAAAGTATAAGTGTGTGTGTGTGTGTGTGTGTGTGTGTGTGTGTGTGTGTGTGTGTGTGTATGTGAAGGCATCTGCCCCATCTTCCACCTGACCTCAAGTCACGAGCACGTGTCCTGCCTGGGATAGGTGTACCTCCCTTTTGTGTCTGTTTTTCCTTTGGTACAGGGCCTTGTGAGAACTCAGAAGGTCTGGGGCCTTAGGGTTACAATGGCAATATCTCCCCCTAGCAAGGTCATGGCTGTAGTGCCTCCTCCTCCCACCCCCTACCTCCAGTGGCAGTGACATTATTCATCTCATTTTGTGGTGGATATTGCTTCACTGGTCTGAACTTTGCTGGTGGCTGGTGAGCACTTAGTTTCTAAGAGCAGCTTCTGGGCTTATCCATTTAGGGGGGCCCCCAGCCCCACCCCCACAGCTCTATTCTACTCTGATAGGATAGAGTGGCAATCTGACAAAAGCAAACTGAAAGCACTTTAATGATAGCCATCATACTCAGCTAACAAAAACTGTGCTAAGGGACCCTAGGCTAAGATTGTTTTTTCTTTTTGATCCCTAATCTGGGCAGAGATTGAAGCCATCTGTTACAAATAACTGACTGGTTTAGGCTAAGACATTTCCAACATCCTTTCTGGCTTAGCATGTCAGAACAAAAAACATAAGCTAAAGGGACAAGGTTATCTGCTCACCTATTAATCAATCAATCAATGAGTATTCACAATGTGACAGGCACTGTGCTAGGTGCTGGGGATACAAGTTCAAAGAATGAAACAATCCCTACCTACATGAATTTATATACTAATGTGATATATCAGGGGTGGGGAACCTGCGGCCTTGAGACTACATGTGGCCCTCTAGGACCTCAGGTGCAGCTCTTTGACTAAATCCAACACCCTTGGGATAGATGAAAAATAAGAACACACGTGGCATAAATGTACCAGTAATAAATACTAGGAGTGGTACAGTGGATAGAGTGCCAGGCCTAGACTCAGGAAGACCTGAGTTCAAATCTGGCTCACACTTACTAGGTGTGTGACTCTGGACAAGTCACTTAACCCTATTTGCCTCAGTTTCCTTATCTGTAAAATGAGCTGACGAAGGAAATGCTAAACTACTCCTGTATCTTTTCCGAATCTTTTTCTCAAATGGGTTTATGAAGAAACAACTGAGACTGAACCACAACAATACATACAAATGATGAAATAGTTAAACACAAGGTAGTTAGGGAGTGAGGCTGTTAGCAATTGGGGGGATCAAGAAAGGTGTCTTGCAGAACATGATGTCTGACCACCTTAAAGGAAGAGAGGGACTCTGTAAGGGGGAGGTAAGGAGGTAGTGTATTCCACGCAAGGAATCAAGCAGTCAATTGTAAAGCAGTCAATGCAAAAGTACGGAAATGGAAAACGAAGCATTGTTTGCAAGGAACAGAATGTGGCTGGTTTACAGAGTAAAGGATTTCAGGGCTGATGTTTAAAGAGACTGGAAGGGTTGGAGATGTATAGGACCTTAAAATCTAAACAGAGGAGTTTATATTTCATCTTAGAGGAAATATGACACCACTGCAGTTGGTTAAGTAGGAGAATCACATGGTCAAATTTTCACTTAAGGAAAATTACTTTGGCATCAATTAATAGGATGGACTAGAGCAGAGAGAAACCCGAGGTGGGGAGACCACTTAGAGATTGTTTTAATAGTCTAGTTGAGAGATAATGAAGGCCTGAACTAAGGTGATTTCCATTATAATGGTGAGAAGGGGTTGTATGGAAGAGGTGTAATGAAGGTAGAAATGACAAGATTTGTCAACTGATTGGACATGTCAGGTGACAATGAATAATTCAAGATAATGTCAAGATTTTGAATCTGAGACACCAGAAGAATAGCAGTGTCTTTGACAGAAATAGGGAAGCTTGAAAAAGGAGAGTTTAGAGAGAAAGATAAGAAATTCTAAGTGTAAGATGTCTCCAGGAGATGCAGTTTAAAATAAATAATAAGCAATTGGTAATGGGGGCCTGAAGCTCATGGTAAAGATTGGGGAATGGCAATGTTAATTCTTGTTTCTCAGCAACAAAGTCCTATTATTTTGGTACTATATTTTGGTTAGCAAAAAACCTCATTGCCTTTGCACATTCTCCCCCCATTAAAGAATTTTCAGTCCCAGCAAATTTCATGGTATGCTAGGAGTGGCATCTGTTCCATGGAGGATAACCTGATTTTTCCCAAAAGGCAAATAAACTGGCTGCTAGATTTAATTGGTCCAGGTGCAGAGTTGGGGAACCTACAGCCTCAAAGCCACATGTGGCCCTCTAGGTATTGACTTCACAGCACAAATTACCTTAATAAAATGATTTGTTCTCTAAAACTTGGACTCAGTCAAAAGGCCTTGTCCAAGGACCTCCAAGACCACAGGTTCCCTACTTCTGGTCCAGGGGATTAACTGTTGGCAGAGTTTCCTGTTGAGGGGTTGTCCATGCTTGACACATACTTTTGACTGGATATCCTACTATGGAAAATACAAAGGCAAAAGAGATCTGTGCCTACTTGAATCAATATTGGCCCATCTGAATCAATGTTTTTTACTTGCAGAATATCCTTTCAATGCTATTATTAAGTGAAGAAGCAGCTTAGGTGGCAAGGTCAATAGAGTGCTGGATTTGGGTCAGAGCCTGAATTTAAATCTGGTCCCAGACACTATTAGCTATGTAACTCTGAATAAGTTACTAAAACCCTTCTCTGCCTTTGTTTTCTCATCTGTAAAACGGGGTTAGTAATAACACCTACCTCCCAGGATTGCTGGGAATATAAAATGAGACAGTATTTGTAAAGCACTTTGCAAACTTGGAAATCTGTATAAATATATGCTATTATTATTAAGAAGCAGTTTGGAAAGTAATAGTTCAATTGTCATTCTAAGAAAATAACATTTGATGGAGAAACTCAGAAGACAATGGAGGTAGTTTGAGAGAAACTGTGGAGAAGACAAAGAGAAGATGAAGAAAACCTCTTTCCTGTTAGAAGTCTTTCAACCTTTATATTGTGAAAAGAATGAAAAGAATTCTTCAGTAGACACTTGGTATCTTGAGTGAATTGAATGGTGGGACTTTATTTTCAGAAGTTATACTCAGTTACTGCGATGGTTTAAGGTGACTTTGTGACCTTAAAACTAAACTCTTGTAATATTATGTTTTTGTTATTATTGATTGTTAATAAATTATATAAACAATAACTTTGATATTGCTTTAATCCTTGGAAATTAAAAAATTTACATAGAGATATGAGCATTTGCTTAAAGCAAAAGAGGCTTCTCCAATTTACTAAAACTTCTATGGGAATTCTGAGTTTAATTGGTTAATGAGAGATGTCATAATTTAGTAATTGATGAGGAAATATCCAAACATACCCATGGAATTTGGGATGATGAGAATGAATATGACAATAAGTCAGGTGTTAGAGTAGGCTAAGGGAGTAATTATCCTATAAGTGAGTGTGGTCAATTTCCAACCCCTACAACATAAAAAACCATTTCTGATAGGAGTATTATTTTCAAGTGTCCTGCCTTTTGGTAAGAATTAGTCTGCTTCTTTTCCTTAGGAAGTACTAAAGCTCTCATCGAAACTTGATTTGTTCAGGAGATTGGTACAAGTTACTGCTGCAACTTCCTTTTCGTCCAGTTACAAAAGGCCATGAGGAGTTCTAGCTTCATTTTTGAAATTCTCTAACCATGGAGTGACAGCATGATTAACAGGGAAACTGCACTGAGCTGAATCAATTCGGTGTTCTTACTAAATATCTCCCATGGCTAAGTAAATCTTTTCTCAACTATTGAGTGTCTCAGTAATTCCTAGCATTGGACCTAAACTACTAGGAGATTGGCCCAAATCTGTGCCAACCCACAAATCCTCCTTTTGTTGAAGGTTAGATGGTGTATCTTTGTTAAAGGTTATTGGTCTATGTATGATTTCATTCCATTCCATAGTGTGAAATACTGGATAGACCTGGTTTCCTTCAAGACTCAGCTCAAATCTCACTTTCTTTCCCATTTTTCCTCACCTCTTCAAAGAATGGAGGGAGGTAAATGCCAGAAAAGAACTCTCTTTTGGAAGGGCAAGATTGAATCTTTATAATTTTATAGCATTTGAGTTTTTTTTCTGTTCTTTGTATTTACAACATTGTAGTCGTTGCATATGTAATTTCCCTGGTTTTGCTTGTTTTGCTTTTGCTTTACTTTCCTATAGGTTTAGCACTCTCTTTGACAAGCTTCACAGTGGTTGTCTACTACCTTGAAGTTCAAGGGTGTATCTTGTGGTGTTATTCTTTTTTTTTTTTTAAAAATTGATTTATTTATTTTGAACATTCTTTTTTTTTTAAATTTTGAGTTTCGAATTTTCTCCCTCCCACTCTCTCCCATCCACTGATAAAGCTAGTAATATTCTGTCAATTATATGCGTATAATCACACAAAACGTATCTCTATATTACCCATATTTCAAGGAAAAAAGCAAGAAGAATAAAGTGAGAAAACTACACTTCTATTTGCATTCAGAGTTCATTAGTTCTCTCTCTGGTGGTAGATAGTATTTTTTCACCATGAATCCTTTGGAATTATCTTGGATCATTGTGTTGATCAGAGTAGCCAAGTCCTTTATAGTTGATTATTATTACAACATTGATGTTACAGTGCACAATGTTCTCTGGGTTCTTTTCACTTCACTTTGCATTACTTCATATAGGTCTTGCCATGCTTTTCTGAAATCACTCCCCTTGTTACTTCTTATAGCACAATAGTATTCCATCACAATCTTGTTCAGATTTGCCACAACTTGTTCATTCCCAAATTCATGAGCATCACCTTGATTTCCAATTTTTTGCCACCACAAAAAGAGTTGCTATAAATATTTTTGTACATATAGGCCCTTTTTCCTTTTCCTTTGCTCTCTTTAGGATACAGACCTAGTAGTGGTATTGCTAGGTCAAAAGGTATTGCAGTTTGATAGCCCTTTGGACATCACTTTAAATTTTTTTCCATAATGGTTGGACCAGTTCACAATTCCACCAACAGTTTATCAGTGTAACTATTTTTCCTTTATCCTTTCTGGAATTTGTCATTTCTGATAGGTAGGAGGTGGCACCTCAGTTATTTTAATTTTGCCTTTCTCTGATCAATAGTGATTTAGAGAATTTTTTTTCATATGACTATAGTTTTGCTTTCTTCTTGTGAAAACTTCCTGTTCATATCCTTTGACATTTACCAATTGAGGAACGGCTCTTATTTTTATAAATTTGACTCAGTTCTATATTCAGTACATATTTGAGAAATGAGGATTTATCAGAGATATCTGCTGTAAAATTTTTTTGATATTACTTCATTGTCTATGGTACCTTTTAGCAAAATGTAATTTCTCTGGTAATCTCTTTTAATTAGGCCCATTTCTGCTTTTGCTTTGTCTGATATGACGATTGCTACCCCTGACTTTTACTTTATCTGAAGCATACTAGATTTTGCTTCAGTCCTTTACACACTCTGGGTGTGTATCTTTCTGTTTTAAACATGTCTCTTGTAGACAACAAATTGTTGGATTCTAGTTTCTAATCCCTTCTGCTATCTGCTTCCATTTTATGGGTGAGCTCATCCCATTCACGGTTATGATTAGGAAGTGTGTATTTCCCCTATCTCATTATCTTGTTTCTTCCTCTCTCTCTCTCCCTCTCCCTCCCCCCCCCCCCCGCCCCCGCCCTCTCTCTCTCCTCTCCCACCTCAAAAATCTATTTTGTTTCTAACGACTGCCTCCCTTAATCTGCCCTTCCTTTTTCTTATCCTCTTCCCATTTCCCCTCCTATTTCCCTATTGAGTAAATTACATTTCTATACATAACTGAGTGTAGGGGTGTATTCTTTTGTCCTTGAACCAATTCTGAGGATTGTCTGCCACCCTCACCCTGTTTTACCTCATTGTAAAAGCCTCCTTTGTGCACCTCTTTTATGTGAGATAATTTTCCTCATTCTACCTTTCCTTTCCTCCTTGTCCCAGTATATTGCACTTTCTCCTTCCTTCATTTTTTTTGGAGATTATTCTAACATAATCCACTCACACCTATAGCCTCTGTCTGTGTACATTCCTTTTAACTGCCTCAATAATGATAAAATTCTTAGGAGTTACATGTATCATTTTCCCATATAGGAATGTAAATAGTTTAATTTTGTTGAGACCCTTATGATTACTCTTTCATGCATCTCTTGAGTCTTCTGTTTGAATGTCATATTTTCTCTTTAGCTCTGGTCTTTTCATTAGGTTTGCTTGAAAACTCTCCCACCCTCTGCAAAGGATTATGCTCAGTTTTGCTCGATAGGTAATTCTTGGTTATAATCCTAGCTTTTTTTGCTTCTAGAATATTATATTCCAAGTCCTCTGTTCCTTTAACATGGAAGCTGCTAAATCTTATGATCCTTACTGTGACTCCACAATATTTGAATTATCTCTTTCTGTTTGCTTGCAGTATTTTCTCTTTGACCTGGGAACTCTGGATTTTGGCTGTAATATTCCTGGAAGTTTTTGTTTTGGGATCTTCGGGAGATGATTGGATTCTTTCCAATTCTATTTTACACCCTGAAATCAACAATTTAAGGTTTGCTAAGGACTTGTTAACTCATTTGAAAGACCCTGTGTTTTAAACTTTCTTTACTCATGCAGATCATAGCTTATCTCTAATTATAGTCTTAGAGAATTGCTTGAGGCACTGAGAGGTCCAGCAACTAGCCCTTGGCTATACAGCTAATGTATCAAAGGGAGAACTTGGATCCAGGTCTTTGACTCTCTCCAGCTTTCTATCTCATATACCACACAATACTAAATAGTAAATATTAAATAGTAACTGTTTCTCTTTTGGCCAGGAACCCGGGAATCTTCCCTTCAAATTTGATTTTTTTTTTTCAGTTTTGATTGAAGGGGTCATCCCTTGATTAACTTCTTAAAGAGGTCTATTCACTGAATGGGCCTTACCTCACTGAAAGTGAGAATGTGAAAAAGGCAACTCAAAACTCCTAGTAATAAAGGGCTGGAAAGTCCTTTCTCTCTTTGTAGAGTCCTTTTGTTGGACATTTTCCATGTAGTGACACTTATGGTCAGGTTACTTAGCTAAGATCCCAGGGTCTGCCTTTTCCACACCTCGACTCTATTGCCAGACTAACTCTCTTAAGTCCACACATTTCTCTCTTCTCTGATGCCTGATATCCCATTCCTCAAAGCTGCTTCTTCCTTCGGATGACTGCGTTTATGCATCTGTCTGTGTGAAGGATATGTCTCTGCTCCTTAAATTGTGTCTCAAATTCTTTTGAATCAATGGATTTTTAAACTTCTGTATGGTATGTCTCTAGCTGGAGAAGTCATTACAGACAGAACAATCTTCTTCTCTCCCCCTGCAGTGGTCTCCTCCACAAAATATTCCTAGGCCTGCACTCCCTCAAACCCATAAACCAACTTTAAATGATCACCTATGGGTACGCCTATCTTTTTTCAGTCAATGAAATTGCCTTCCCTCCTTGACTGAGAAAAAGATATTCCCATCTCATAAAAACTTCAGGGCTTATGTATTTTTTGTTGTTCAGTTCTTTCAGTCCTGTCTGACTCCTCATGACCCCATTTGGGGTTTTCTTGGCAAAGATATTGGAGTGATTTGCCATTTCCATCTCCAGCTCATTTTAGAGGTGAGGACGGAGGCAAACAGGGCTAAGTGAAGTGCCCAGGGTCACACAGTCTGAGGCCTGATTTGAACTCAGGAAGATGAGTCTTCCTGACTTTAGACCTAGTGCTCTATTCACCGCATCACCTAACTGTTCCGGAGCATTCTTACAGTTAGCTTATCTTGTTAACACCTTTTATTACATTCTAGGTTTTCTGGGGTTGGCCTTGTTAGTCAAAGATCAACTCTTCTACAAAAGTCTGCCCAGGCTTCTCCATCTTCACATTCATTATTTTCTTCAATGCATTAACATTCCATTACATCTATATGCCACAATTTGTTTAGCAATTCCTCAATTGATGGGCATCTTTGCTTCCATTTCTTTGCTACTACATAAAGTAGCAGGTGGATACTTAACATTATTATTTTTAATTATTGTTACTATTGATACATTTAACTGGTATGTGCTTAATTGTTGGTGTTGGTGCTTAATTGTTTAATTCAATGGAATTGAATGAAATTAATTTGCCTGATGGTCCTTCTGTCTCTTTCTGTCTCTCTGTCTCTGTTTCTCTCTCAGTGATGTTTTATTTTGGGTCAATCAACAATCATTTATAAAGTACCTATCTGTATGGACCAATGTCCTAGGCACTTGAATAGATATAAAGTTTTTATAACCTAACAATAATAACTTACATTTAAATCACCACTTTCAGGTTTACAAAACACTTTCCTAACAATCCTGTGAAGAAGCAGTATCAGTATTATTATGTCCATTTTACAGATGAGGAAACTGAGGCTTTAATAGGTAAAGAGCCGAGATTTGAACCCAGGTTTTAATAAATCATCCCAGTGGTCTTTTCAGTATATTAAATGCACATTCCCTGTTCTTACAGGACTTACATTCCATCATGGAGATAAGACAACTGTATTATTATTTTAGGAGAGTAAAGAATAAAGTGTTATGTGAGGTCTAAGGAGAAAAGTTTTTGCCGTGGGAGGGAGAATCGTGGAAGGCTTTATGTAGGACATAGTTCTTGAGAAAAAATTTAAAGGATGGAAACAAAGTTACCAAGTAAAGAGGGGAAAGGAAGATTTTTCAGGCATAGGGAACATTATGGACAAAAGTATAGACACAGGAAAATAAAGCGCCTGTTCCTGGGACACAGAGTCATTTTGGCTAAGGTATACTGTAAAAAATTATAGAAGGTAGTGCCATATTGTAGAGAACATTGAATAGCAAAGTGTGAATTTTTCTCAATGGCAATAGGGACCTATTGAAGACTTTCGAACTTAGAAGGGACATGACCAAGCCAACACATAAGAAAAATTCTTTGGCAGTTCTGTGAAGGATTGATTGCATGAGAAGAAAGTCTTAGTAGTATGAGCCCATTAGAGATTACAATAGTCCAGGAAGTAATGAGATGGTAATGAGAGTCTTGATATCAGTGGGACTGGAGAGTAAGAAATAGATATAATAGGTGTTAAGGAGTTGGGAGGAACTGAGAAAATGCTGACAGATTTTGAGCTCCTTGAGGGCAGGGACTGTCTTTGGCTGATTATTTTTTTTTTGGTATCCCCAGAACTTAGCACAGTGCCTGGCACATAGTAGGTGCTTAATAAATGTATATTGACTGACCGACTGGATGTGAGAGGTGAGGGAACAAAGGGAGTAAAAGAGCCCCAGAGTTACTAACATGGGAGACTGGAAGAACGGTAATGCCACAGACACCAACAGTAAAGTTAGAAGTTGTAGGTTTGGGATGACCAGTGATAAAGTGACTTTGGAAACGTTAAAATTTGAGGGACATGTGGAATATCCAGTTGAAGAGATAAGATGCCGTGACACTGAATTCAGAATTAAAGATTCTAATTGAATCCCGACTACCTCAAAAGAGATAATATCTATAAAATCAGACAATAAAGCACAGTACCTGGAACATAATATATAAGTGCTTATTCCTTATTACCCCTATAAGATCTTAGATTTCATCAGCATTCGCATTAAGTCCACAAGGGCTTGGTGGGCAATTGCATGAATTTGTGTGGCCAAAAAACCAGTCGGCACCTGATGGCCAAACTTCTGGTGAATTACCTGCCCAAAACTGAATGGGACTGCATCAGGAAGGGTGGAGGGAGACCTTTGATTGGTCCAGGGTCTAGTAAACTCCAAGGAGTGCCTGCACTCCTTGAACTGAGCACGATGAGCGGGCCTGGGGTTCTTCTGAATGTGGTAGCGAATCCTTAACTTTCTGGCGGCGGTCGGAGGCAGTCTTGGCTCTACGCAAAGTTGTCCCCATCTCCGCCGAGCAGCCGGGCTGGAGTTACTTCTTCTGAAGTCCTGACGCCCAGAGCTAAGGAAGGAGCAGCCGAAGGGTGCTCCGCCTCCCCGCTCCCTACGGACATGCTCTGAAGTGGACAGGGAGGGTGGTGCTGGCGGCGGCTCTAAGAACAGGAGTCTGGGCAGCCCGGGGCTGGCGGGCTGGCGGGCGGGGAAGGCGTGGGGCGTGGTTTGCTGCTTCCCGAGCGCCAAGGAGCGGAGCGGGCTGTGTAGCGCCGAGAGCCTCGACCGACTGCACAGAAAAAGCGAGTGAGAGAAAGGGAAAGCTCGAGCCCGGGAGAAAGAAGAAACGGAGGCGCAGAGCTGTGGCAGAGCCCGCGGCCCCGCGCCCTCCAGTCGGACTAGGGGCGGGTGAGTGTGGCCGCACCAGCTCTCCAAGCCTCGGTGCGTTGCGCCGCTGGCTTGTGGCGGGGAGAGCGGGGAGGAGGAGAGAAGGAGGGGGCGGGCGAGTGCTAGGGATGGAAATCTTTCTGAGCCTAGGGAGGAGGACGAGGACGACGGGGCGGGGGTGGGGGGGCAAAGAGAGGATGAGGAAGAGGGAAGGCACTGGAGTCCAAGCACGGACAACGGGACTGGCCTCACGGCCGCGGGAAAGTTTGCCTGGGGGAACAGAGCGGGGTGTACTGGGGGCGCAGCAAAGTTGTCAGCGAGCGGAGCGCTCAGGGGTTTGGAACGAGCGCCCGGGCTAGGCGTTTGTCTCTGTTTCTTTGTGTCACCTTCGGGCCGCCCGCCCGCCTACCTCGGGAAGGGGTAGCACTCGGTGGGGATCAGCCCCTAGCCACCACCAGCCCGGAGCTCGGACTTCCAGCTCCAGGTTCAAGCTTTCTCCCTCCTCCTTTCTCCTCCTTCTTCCTCCTCCTCCTCTTCCTCCTTCTCCTCCTCCTCCTTCTCCCTCCCCCCCCCCCAACCCCAAAGCTCTCTTGTATTAGCCGATTGTTATCGTTCCTCTCGTCATGCCTGGGCGGGAAAGAATTTGAACACTGCGTGCTATAAAGCTTTCGGGAGAAGCGGCAGAGAGATTGCAAAATCCGGGCGAGGCGCTAGGTCCGCCCCTGGGTACCAAAGAGATGGTCGGGTGGGGGTGGGATGGGGGTAGTTTAGACTCCCAGGAGGTGGGTGGGTGGGGGAGGTGTAGGTTGATGGGAGGCTGAGCTGGTAGCAAATCCATCTCCGCGTCGGTGGCTGCTAATACAGCGCGGATTATAATTCCATTTTGATTGCTTGGGGTCTTTGTTGTCTGAAATTGCCTTTAGGGGCTGACTGTAACACCTTCTTGGGACAGGTTGTTTTTTCTTTTAAATAAAAAAGAGGAGCTCACGAAGGGGTTTGGAAATCGAATCTTGCTGCTCAGGACAAGGTTGGCTACCTTATTTTAGTGAAGCCAGAAAAGTACAATGTAGCATTGGGCTTTGTGCATGGTTATTATTTCTTTAAGTTATTCCTTTCCTCTCCTTTCTTCCCCTCCCTTCTTTCCCTCTTCCTTCTCTTGAACGGGAGGGTCTGCGGTAGTAGTAGACTCAGCCAGTACAAGTACCAGCAAGTCATAACCGAGATGGGACGGTTCATTTCAGCCCTTGGACGGGATTACTTTTGTCATACCTTTTCTACCCTGGAAGTTTGATTTCATTCTAGTTCTCTGTGTTTCTCTAGGATCGCACAGCACTAAAGGGCGTTATTACCGAATTCCTGTAGTTTTGCTGGGCTCGTGAATAGGTTCAGAGTCATCTCCATGAAAATTTTAGGAGTGGGAAGTGTAATTAGACATACTCTACCTTTCCAACCGGGCCCTTACGATTAAGGCAGTGATCTAGGATGTGTTCAACTTTTCTCCCCCTTACATAACCATTGCTGTGCTTTTAGAGTTTTAATATATGGCTTCTTCACTGGTTTCTTTACAGTGAGACAAAAGAAGCCTTTCTATGAGTTTTTTTTGATATATTTTCAGAGAAGCAAATGGCACTCATTGGGAAAGGGTATGAACAAGTGGAATCATGTGTGTATTTATATGTCTGTGGTGAGTAGTAGCCTTGTCTCCAGTAGTTTCCATACAATCCAACAAGCATTTATTAAGTGCCCATAATGTGCAAGGCAGGCCAGAGGTCCCTATCCCTATCCTCTGTTCAAAGTGCTGGGTCTGGAGTTACAAAGACAAATAAGAAACCCCTCAAGGAACTTCCATTTTGCTGGACTGATGCCACATGTAAATATTAGACTAGGGATAGGGACTGGACCCGTGATCTTATTGGTTTAGGCAACTCCCTCTACCAGGTGAGGAAATTCCCTTTACCAATGTTGATTGCAACATTGCAATGTTCTGCAAATTTATAGTCTTAGCGACTTGCCTAGGGCACTGAGAGCTTGGTCTTCCCCAGGATCACATACATGTGGTATTGTCTGAGGCTCAACACTTGAACTCTGGTCTTCCTGGTTTTGAGCCCCACCCCCTTTTTTACCAGGCCAGCTGATTCTTAAACATAATATATATGATAATTTGAGGAGGAGAAGGAGTAATAACAATTTGGGAGATCAGGTAATGCTTATTGTAGCAGATGGCAAGTGAGCTGAGCCTTGAAGAACACTAGGAATTCTAGGTGTTAGAAATTAGAAGAGGGTGCATTCCAGTTCTGGAGAAGATTATTGTCTCAAGTATGTGAGAGCCACCATATTTTTCCATATGTTGTATTTATTTTATTTGGTCCTATAAGGCAAAACCAGAAGAAACAATGGGAAGAAATTGCAAAGAGGCGAATTTGTGGTTGAAGTCAGTGAAAAACTTACTAACAATTACAACTGTCTAAAGTGGAATGGATTGTTGTCCTGGGTTGTGGTGGGCTCCCTCCTGCATGGAGGTCTTTAATCAGAAACTGTATTACCACTTTGGGGGTATATTTTATAATGAGAATTTCCTTGCAGTATGGGTTGGACTAGGTGGCCTTTGAAGTTCCTCTCAACTTAAAAATTCTGCGATTTGGTGATTCAGTTTGTCTGTAAAATAAAGAGGTTGGCCTAGCCCTAGACCATCTCTGACATTGCTTCCTGCTCCAAATTCAGGATCTTTGTGAACTTAGAGATCCAGCAAGTTGCTTAATTTAAATATTTTTTAAAAATTTATTGTAGTGGAACTGGTTTGTGCCTGTAAACTCAGATTTAAGCTTTTGATGTTGCTTTAAAACTCATTTAAATAGGCCATCTAGTTAAGAAATTTCATGAATATTTGTACAGATTAATGCTAATCGAAGCAGGTTTGAGGAACTCAAGTTCTCTGGACACATTTTACAGTTTTGCCACACAGAGCTTAATGTGTCTGTGTAATATCAAATCCAGTTACTGTAAATCATTATGCAGCATGATTCGGTCATGTTTTAAATGTTTTGGGACAGTCCAAAGGTAGGTATGGGAATGCATACCAATTGTTTGCATATTTGTTTTTCATTAGTCATATGAGGTTTTAAAATATAGACTAAAAAAACTTTTTAAAAGCTTCCCATCATAAACAAAAGCAAGGTTTTGATTTTCTGATGTGACTACATTAGAATTGTTGCAAAAGTTCAATTCCATTTAACAGAACATTAATTTAGGACTTAGAGTGTTGTGTGAATTACTCGGGACAAAGTAAAGCCATGAACTTTATTAATTTACGTAATACACCTTTACAACTTTAGTAGTGAATAGAGAGATGGAATCTGGAGTCAGGAAGACCTGAGTTCAAATCCAAACTAAGACACTTCCTAGCTGTGTGATATTAGAAAAGTCATTCCATTTCTGTTCATTTCAGTTTTTTCATCTGTCAAATGGTGATAATGATATCACATCCCACGGTTTTTGTGAAGATTAAATTATATAATATTTATAAAGTGCTTTATAGAACTTAAGCATTATATAAATGCTAGCATCTTATTATTATAGCTTAATAAGATTTCAATATGAAACATTTGTTAGCTACACTCACGTTTTACATGATTTGGCATTGAGGTCACAAGATTTTAACACATATAATTTTTAATTCTTCATTATGAAACCAACTTTTAGTCACATTAGATATTGTGTACCTATGAAGAACTGTCCTTTTCTCTAAGTTTAGCCTCAACTGTAGTCCATGCATTTTCTTTTTTTATGTTGAAAATATTTTAAACATTTATTTAGTATTTTATTTTCCCCAGTTACATGTAAAAACGATTTTAACATTAGTTTTTAAAACTGTGAGATCCAGATTCTCTCCCTTTCTCCCCACACCCCCATTGAGAAGGCAAGCAATTTGATAAGATTATACATGTGTAGTCATGCAAAACATTTCCATATTAGCCATGTTGTGAAAGAAAACATAGACCAAAAAAAAACCCTCAAGAAAAATAAAGTTAAAAAAGTATGCTTCAATCTGTATTCAGACACCATCAGTTCTTTCTCTTGGGGTGGATAGCATTTTTCATCATAAGTCTTTCAGAGGTGTGTTGTATCATTGTATTGCTGAGAATAGCTAAGTCATTCACAGATGATCATCTTACAATATTGCTGTTACTTTGTACACAGTACATTTCACTTTTCATGAGGTTACATACGTCTTTCCAGGTTTTACTGAGAGCACGCTGCTCTTCATTTCTTATAGCACAATAGTATTCCATCATAATCACATACCACAATTTGTTCAGCCATTTCCCAATTGATGGGCATCCCCTTAATTTCCAATTCTTCACCATTAGAAGAGAGCTGATATAAATATTTTTGTACTTATAGGTCCTTTTCCTTTTTAAAAAAATTTCTTTTGGGATACAAACCTAGCAGTGGTATTGCTAGGTCAAAGGGTATGTTTGGTTTTATAGCCCTTTGGGCATATTTCCAAATTGCTCTACAAAATGGTTGAATCAGTTCACAACTCCAGATCAGTGCATTAATGTCTCATTTTTCCCACATCCCCTCCAACATTTGTCATTTACATTTTCTGTCCTATTAGCCAATCTAAAAGGTATGAGGTAGTACCTCAGAATTGGTTTTATTTGCATTCCTCCAATCAATAGTGAGACCATTTTTTCATATGACTATAGAGAGGCTTGATTACTTTATCTGAAAACTCTTCATATCTTTTGATCATTTATCATTTGGAGAATGGTTCTTGTTTTTATAAATTTGACTCAGTTTTCTATATGTTTGAGAAATAATGCCTTTATCAGAGAAACTTGATGCAAAATGTGTTTCGCCAGTTACTATTGCTAACTGTATTTCCCTTCATCCTATCTGCCCCCACTTATTCTGTTCTCTCTCCTTTCACCCTTTCCTTCCTCAAAAGTGTTTTGCTTCTGACTAACCCCTCCCCCAATCTGCCCTCTCTTCTATCACCCCCCCCATCCCTTTTCCCTCCTACTTTCCTGTAGGGTAAGATAGCTTTGTATATCCAATTGAGTGTGTATGTTATTGCCTCTTTGAGCCAATTCTGCTGAGAGTAAGGTTCACTCACTCCTCCCCACTTCCCTCTTTCTCCTCTATTGTAAAAAGCTTTTTCTTGCCCCTTTTATGTGACATAATTTACCTCATTCCCTTTCCTTTTCTCCCAGTACATTCCTCTTTTATGCCTTAATTGTTTTTTTTAGATATCATACATTCTTATTCAACTCACACCTGTGCCCTCTGTCCATATATACTCCTTCTAACTGCCCCAATAATGAGAAAGTTCTTGTGAGTTACAAGTATCATCTTCCCAGGTAGGAATGTAAACAGTGTAACTTTATTAAGTCTCTTACGATTTCCCTTTCCAGTTTACCTTTTTATGCTTCTCTTGAATCTTGTATTTGAAAGTCAGATTTTCTATTCAGCTCTGGTATTTTCATCAAGAATGTTTGAAGGTCCTTTATTTCTTTTTTTTTCTAAATTTTAATGAAATTTGAGTTTTTAGAAAATATTTCAGTTACTTTGTTAATGTTTACTGATACCTGTAAATCAGTATCAAAAATAACTCTACTACAACTCCTACTAAGGCTTTCCTCAAGCTGTTGTTTAAATTCTCTAAATTCAGCAAGGCTTGCGTCAGATGACAGATGTCTATGTGGTCTGTTATTGAAATATTTCTTCCTTTATAGAATGGGCTAGAGCTTGTTCTTCCCTACCAGAGCCTTTCATGACCCAGGATCATTGGCTTCACCTCATTCTGGGTAAGATTTAAGTAGGGTTTAAAAAATGACTATAGTAAGTCACCATGAAAATATACAAAGCCTTTTCTTTTTTTAAATTTAATTTATTTAATATATTTAGTTTTCAGCATTGATTTTCACAAGAGTTTGAATTACAAATTTCCTCCCCATTTCTACCCTCCCCCCTACTCCAAGATGGCATATATTCTGGTTGCCCTGTTCCCCAGTTAGCCATCCCTTCTGTCACCCCACTCCCCTCCCATCCCCTTTTCCCTTCCTTTCTTGTAAGGCAAGATAAATTTCTATGCCCCATTGCCTGTGTATCTTATTTCCTAGTGGCACGCAAAAACTTTTTTTTGTTTGTTTTTGAACGTCTGTTTTTAAAACTGAGTTCCAAATTCTCTCCCCTGATCCCTTCCCACCCACCCTCCCTAAGAAGTCAAGCAATTCAACATAGTACATATAACCCTTCCACAATACTCATGTTGTGAAAGACTAACTATATTTTACTCCTTCCTAACCTATCCCCCATTATTGAATTTTCTCCCTTGACCCTGTCCCTTTTCGAAAGGGTTTGTTTTTGATTACCTCCTCCCCCATCTGCCCTCCCTTCTATCATCCGCATTTTTTATCTTCCTCCTCCTTCTTTCCTGTGGGGTAAGATACCCAATTGAGTGTATATGGTATTCCCTCCTCAGGTCAAATCTGATGAGAGCAAGAATCACTCATTCCTCCTCACCTGCCTTCTCTTCTCTTCCTACAGCACTGCTTTTTCTTGCCACTTTTATGCGAGATAATTTACCCCATTCTATCTCTCCCTATCTCCCTCTCTCGATATAGTCCTCTCTCATCCCTTAATTTGATTTAATTTCTTTTAGATATCATCCCTTCATCTTCAACTCACCCTGTGCCCTCTCTCTCTCTCTCTCTCTCTCTCTCTCTCTCTCTCTCTCTCTATATATATATATATATATATATATATACACACACATACACATATGCATACACGCACACATATACACACACACACATACATATATATACATACACATATATATATGCATATTCCCTTCAGCTACCCTAATACTGAGGTCTCATGAATCATACACATCATCTTTCCATGTAGGAATGTAAACAAAACAGTTCAACTTCAGTAAGTCCCTTGCAATTTCTTTTTCTTGTTCTTTTTCTTGATTACCTTTTCATGCTTCTCTTGATTCTTGTGTTTGAAAGTCAAATTTTCTATTCAGCTTTGGTCTTTTCACTGAGAAAGCTTGAAAGTCCTCTATTTTATTGAAAATCCATGTTTTGCCTTGAAGCATGATACTCAGTTTTGCTAGGTAGGTGATTCTTGGTTTTAATCCTAGCTCCATTGACCTCTGGAATATTGTATTCCAAGCCCTTCAATCTCTTAATGTAGAAGCTGCTAGATCTTGGGTTATTCTGATTGTGTTTCCACAATACTCAAATTGTTTCTTTCTGGCTGCTTGCAGTATTTTCTCCTTGATCTGGGAGCTCTGGAATTTGGTGACAATATTCCTAGGAGATTTCTTTTGGGGATCTATTTGAGGAGGCGATCTGTGGATTCTTTCAATTTCCATTTTGCCCTGTGGCTCTAGAATATCAGGGCAGTTCTCCTTGACAATTTCTTGAAAGATGATATCTAGGCTCTTTTTTTGCTCATGGCTTTCAGGTAGTCCAATAATTTTTAAATTCTCTCTCCTGGATCTATTTTCCAGGTCAGTGGTTTTTCCAATGAGATATTTCACATTGTCTTCCATTTTTTCATTCCTTTGGTTCTCTTTTATAATATCTTGATTTCTCATAAAGTCACTAGCTTCCACTTGCTCCAATCTCATTTTTAAGGTAGTATTTTCTTCAGTGGTCTTTTGGACCTCCTTTTCCATTTGGCTAATTCTGCCTTTCAAGGCATTCTTCTCCTCATTGGCTTTTTGGAGCTCTTTTGTTATTTGAGTTAGTCTATTTTTTAGCATGTTGTTTTCTTCAGTATATTTTTCAGTATTTTTTGGGGTCTCCTTTAGCAAGTCATTGGCTTGTTTTTCATGGTTTTCTCACATCCTTCTCATTTCTCTTCCCAATTTTTCCTCTACTTCTCTAACTTGCTTTTACAAATTCTTTTTGAGCTCTGCCATGGCCTGAGAGCAGTTAATGTTTTTCTTGCAGGCTTTTGTTGTAGGCTCTTTGACTTTGTTGACTTCTTCTGGCTGTATATTTTGGTCTTCTTTGTCACCAAAGAAAGATTCCAAAGTCTGAGACTGAATCTGGGTGTGTTTTCGCTGCCTGGTCATGTTCCCAGCCAACTTACTTGACCCTTGAGTTTTTCAGCAGGGTATGACTGCTTGTAGAGTAAAAAGTACTATGTTCCAAGCTGGGAGGGGATGCGCTGTTGATTTCAGAGCTATTACAGCCAGCTCTGCCACACCGGCACTCCTCCTTCCCCAAGAACCCCCAACCTGGACTGGACTTAGATCTTCAGCAGGCTCTGCACTCCTGCTCTGATCTGCCACTTGATTCCTCTCACCAGGTGGGCCTGGGGCCAGAAGCAACTGCAGCTATAGTTCTGTAGCTGCCCCACCTCCGCTGCCCCCAGGGCAGTGGCTGAACCACGAACTCTGTCACCCTGTCCCCAGCAGCTTTTCCCACTAACCTTCTCTGTTGTCTTTGATGTTTGTGGGTTGAGAAGTCTGGGAACTGCCGCTAGGGCCTGCTCTGTCTGGCTCCTGGTCTGGTTGGTCCATGCGGCCCATGCTGGACTCTGTTCTGCTCCCAGTAACCACCTAGGCTGTCCTGGGCTGGAGCCCTGCTTCCCTCTGCTATTTTGTGGGTTCTGCAGTTCTAGAACTGGTTCAGAGCCATTTTTTATAGGTTTTTGGAGGGACTTGGCGGGGAGCTCACACTAGTCCCTGCTTTCCTGTCGCCATCTTGGCTCTGCCCCCCTAACAAGGTCCTTTATTTCACTGAATATCCATTTTCCCCCAGTTTTGCTGGGTAGGTGATTCTTGTCTGTAACCCTATCTTTTTTGCCCTCTAGAATATCATATTCCAAGTCCTCTCATCCTTTATTTAGAAGCTGCTAAGTCTTGTATTATCCTGACTGTGACTCCACAATACTTGAATTGTTTCTTTCTGGTTGCTTGCAGTATTTTCTCCTTTACCTGAGAGCTATAGAATTTGGCTATAATATTCCTGGGAGTTTTCATTTGGGGATCTCTTTCAAGAGGTGCTGGGTGGATTCTTTCAATTTCTCTTATACCCTCTGGTTCTAGAATATCAGGGCAGTTTTCCTTGATAATTTCTTGAAAGATGAAGTCTAGGCTCTTTTTTTAATCATGCCTTTCAGGTAGTCCAATAATTTTTAAATTATCTTGCCTGGACCCATTTTCCTGGTCAGTTGTTTTTCCAATGAGATATTTCACATTGTCTTCTATTTTTTTCATTCTTTTGGTTCTGTTTTATAATTTCCTGATTTCTCATAAAGTCAGTAGCTTCCATTTGCTCCATTCTAATTTTTAAGGAATTATTTTCTTCAGTGAGCTTTTGGACCTCCTTTTCCATTTGGCCCATTCTACTTTTTAGGGAATTTTTTTCCTCAGTGAATTTTGTGCCTCTTTTTCCATTTGTCCAATTCTTCTTTTTAAGGCATTTTTCTTGTTGACTTTTTGGACCTCTCTTACTATTTGGCTTAGTCAGTTTTTTAAGGTGTTATTTTCTTCAATAATTTTTTGAGTGTCCTTTACCAAGCTGTTGAATGTTTTTCATGATTTTTTCACATCACTCTCATTTCTCTTCCCAACTTTTCCTCTACTTTTCTTACTTGATTTTCAAAATACTTTTTGGCCTGAGACCAATTCATATTTTTCTTGGAGGATTTGGGTGTAGGAGCTTTGACTTTGTTATCTTGTTCTGAGTGTGTGTTTTTATCTTCTTTATCACCCTAGTAACTTTTTATAGTCAGAATTTTTTTTTCTGTTTTTTTTTGTTCATTTTCCCAGCCTATTTCTTGACTTTTAATTCTTTGCTAAAGTAAGGCTCTGCTTCCAGAGTGGAAGGCACAGTGTCCCAAGCTTCAGGGGTTTGGTGCAGGTGTTTTCAGAGAAACTTCTAGGGACCCATAAGTTTTCAGTTCTTCCATGGTGCTATGATCTAAGGAGAGGTGTTTACTGTGCTCTGGTCTGTGAGTTACCACAAGCACTCTTTTCTGCCTTGGAACTGTGATGAGGGTCCCCACTCCACTGTGCCTGCAAGCTCTGATGTGCTAGTGCCCCTCCTCAGCCTGGGACTGCCACCTAGGACTGTGACCCAGATCCAAGTATGGTCAAAGCAATAGAGTCCTGCCTCAGTGCTACCAAAGAGGCCCCTGTAATCTTCTGACCAGTTGTTTGACCACCTTAACATCTGTGGGCTGAGAGCTATGGAAGCAGCTGCTGCTGGTGCTGACTCTGTGGCTCCCAAGGCACGCTCCTGGTTTTCTGGGGCCTGGTCTTTGCTCCTGCAGCCTGCACTAGACTGTGCTCCACTCTCAGCTGGGTGCAACAGACCTTTCTTGCTGACTTTCTAAGTTGTCTTTGGCTGGAAAATTATTTTACCCCACCCTTTTGTTGGTTCTGGTGCTCCAGGAATGGTTCTATGGCATTATATAATGGTGTTTAGAGAGGTTTTGGGGAGATGTCAGGGGAGTTGCTGCCTTTTCTCCGCCATCTTGGCTCCTGCCCTGGTCCATACATTTTCAATAGAGTTTAAGTCAGATGAGTTCCCCGGCCATTCAATCATGTTTATCTTCACTTGGGGGGTAGTGGTGTAAATTTCTTAACCATTTATTATTTGTTCAAGATGTTCTGCAGTATTCCATTTCTACTTGGAAATTTCTGTAATGCTGGAAAAATTCCGCTTTTTGGTATATTGGTATATCTATCGAAGTTCATTATTTCTTCAACGGGGATAAGTCTCAATTGAGGACAAATTTTTTTGGGCCTATTGGGAGTAAGAAAATTCCAAAAGCATTTTCTGGAGAGGGATGTTATATAGTCTGATTAAGATACTCAGATCTCAGAGAATCACCTGGTTTTGGTATAGCCTTGAATAAAAAAGTGACTTTTGATAGCAAAAATCACCTTTTCCTTAATTAATTAAGTCTTTGTATTATTTTTTGCCCATAGAAGTATTTTTCTTCGTAACAGTAATTATGTTTTTTAAAAAAACTGATATTTTCATTCTTCTTCCAACTTCAAGAAGCCTCCCCTGCCATGTTAAGGAATCAGTAACAACTCCTCCAAGCCAAACTCCTCCCTCTGAAGGTGTCTTTTGTGAAGATGAATAAGGCTGTTTTGAAGTAATAGTTGTCAGTTGTTGCTGTTGCCTTTCATCTTTGACCACACTTTCTTTTGTGTATTATTTCAAGTAGTTCTATTTTATTGTGGGCTTGATATATCATTGAAACGTTTGACTTACCCAAACCAATAGCCTGTGTAGAATTCCTCTCCATCTCATGTCTTTCAATGCTGTAACTTCTCAGAGAATAACAAATACATCTGGTCTAGAATATAATTGTTGTTTTTCAGTAGTTTTTCAATTGTGTCCGACTCTTTGTGACTCCATTTGGAGTTTTTGTTGGCAAAGATACTAGAGTGGTTTGTCATTTCCTTTTTCAGCTCCTTTTACAGATGAGGAAACTGAGGCAAAAGGGTTAAATGACTGGCTCAGGGTCACAAAGCTAGTAAGTAGTCTGAGGCCGGATTTGAATTCGAGAAGTTAAGTCTTCCTGACTTCGACCTGGTTCTCTATCCATTGTGCCATTTAGCTGCCCTAGAATATAATTACTAATGATGTAAATCTGGTCATTTCTGCTTGTAGATTATGGTCCTTATTGGTTCTATGTAAGAAAAGCTACTTCTTCCTACCTGAGGTGATGAACTCCTTTTCCAGCAGGAGTAAAAAGGCTGTATGGTGTAGTGGATAGAAAGGCCTAACACCTCTGCAATAGGAAGTTCTGTCTTTGGCATATACTGCTCTATGACCATGGGCAAGTCAACTGACCTCTCACTGACTCAGTCAACTCCCTGTGACTATAAATTGTGGTGTAAATGAAGCTCTTCATTGGTAAAAAAAATTTTCGTATAAATCTCATGAAATCACAGATCATGTCTAAAAATAGTAACAAAGTTAATAATAAGTCTCATATAACCTAGAGAAATGTTGAAGTTCTACTATTAATACATTCCCTAAAAATGAATCCTACCAAACTTTTAAAAAACAGGACATTACTATATGAGAAAGACATTTAAAAATATGATTAAAATATATCTAAGTCTTTTATAATCTGCAAACTCTGTGTTTTGCCTTTTTTTGTATCCCCAGTGCTTAACACAGTACCTGATACAGAGTAGGTACTTAATAAATATCTATTGACTGAAAAAATCCCTAAATTTGAAAATTCTATAGGTACCAGCTCCCTTTTCCCTAGCCTCTGTATTAGAACAGACACCAAAGGGGAAGAAAGGATCAGACCTATTCTGACGTTTTCGATGAGCTTTCATCCAGTATTTCAAAGTACTTTACCCTTTTGGTGTTTTAGGTGGGTGTTCTATTTTGACTTGGTTGTGACTCCTTCAGCTATTTTTCTGTGGCTTCGGATTCACTTTATATCTCAACACTAAACTGCATGCTGTCATAGTCTGACTTTAGTATTTTCATTACAAAAAATATGTTGGTGTTATAATACACATGTATACACACATGTATATACATATATACACATATATTTGCATATACAGCATATTTCAGTTCACTAAGAAAAAGATGGAGCTCAAAGAGAAAGTTGAAAAGTTTCTAAGAAATATCAAATGGTTCTTGGCAGTAGAATTGGAATTCTTCCCTCCTCATCTCCACCTGGCTTCCTTCATGTTGCAGCTAAAATCCTACCTTCTACAGGAAGCCTTTCTTAATCTCCTTGACTGCTAGCGTTTTCCCTCAGCTTATCTTAAATGTATTCTGTCTATAGTTTGTCCATAGCTCTTTGAATATTGTCTCTCCTCTTTAGATTGTGAACTTTTTAGGGTAGGGGTTATCTTTTGCCAGTCTTTGTACCCCTAGCATTTAGCATAGAGTCTAGCTTATTAAGTTTTTGTTATTTTGACTTGAATTTGATGCTATTTGTTGGGGGGAGAGGCAGTTTAACCAGTATTTTTGGAATAATTTTTAGTTATTTAAATTTTTGAACCTCAGTATTCTATTTCAGAAATCATGGCATTGCAATTAAAAAGTGAGACTGAAAATGAACTCCTTTAGAGGTTTGTGTGTAATTCATGTATGTGTCTGTTAATCAACAAATCATGTGGTCCTTTCTCAGCCCTCATTGATCCTCATCCTTCTTGATCTCTCTTTAGCATTTGACACTGTTGATCATTCTCTTCCTGGATACTCTCTCCTCTATGGGTTTTTGTGATGCTAGTCTCTCTTGATTGTCCTCCTACCTGTCTGACTGATTTTTCTCAAGCTCCTTTGCTGGAACATCAACCATGTCATACCCAGTTTGCATGGATGTGGATCCTCCTGTCCTGAACCCTCTTCTCTTCTGTCCTTCTGAGTAACTATATCAGCTCACATGGGTTTCTGTGTAGATTGCTTCTATGTTTATAATCATCTTTAATCTCTCTCTTGAACGTCCTACAGCCCAGCTGCCTATTGAGTGCCTGGAACTGAATATTGTGTAGTTTTTTCCGGCTCAAGAAGTCCAGAACTCATTATTTTACCACTAACCCATGACCTATCCCCCCATACACAAATCTTCCTTTCTTCCTAACTTCCCCATTTCTGTTGAGGACATCACTATCATTCTAATTATCTGAATTCACAACATGGGAATCATGCTTGATTTTTCACTCTCCCTTACCTCTGATACCCAATCAATTTGCCAATGATGTATTATTTTGATCTCCACAGTATATTTCATATTTGTTCCCTTCTCTCAAGCCCTACTTACCTCTTAATTAGGCTGTTACCAAAGTCTCTTAGTTGGTCTTACTGTCTGTAGTCTCTTTCCGCTCCAATCTATCCTGTATATAGCTGTCAAATGGATAGTCCTAAAGCACAGGTTTTTACTTTTTCTTTTTAAAAACATTTTTATTTAAAGTTTTGAGTTCCAAATTCTATCCCTTCCTCCCTCCCTCTTTCCCTCCCCTCCTCCCTCCCTGAGACAGTAAGCAATCATATATACATACATATATATATATATATGTATATATACAATACACATGCAATTTCCCTATTAGTCATTTTGTGTAAGACTTGAATAAAAGAAAAAAGAGAGAAAGAAAGGAAAAAAGAAAGAAAGAAAGAAAAAGTGAAAAACAGCATGCTTCAGTCTGTATTCAATCAGTATTTGTTCTTTCTCTGGGGGCGGATTGTATGCTTCATCATTAGTTCTTTGGGATTGTCTTGGATCATAGCTAACTCATTCAGAGTTCTTCATCGAACAATATTATTGTTACTATGTACAATATTCACCTGGTTCTGTTCACTTCCCTATGCATCAGTTCATGAATTATCCTGCTTATTTCATATAGCGCAATAATATTCCATTACAATTATATATACACCACAGTTTGTTTTTTCCCAATTGATTGGCATCTTTTTGATTTCCAATTCTTAGCCACCACGAAAGGAGCTGCTATAAATATTTTTGTACAAATAGGTCCCTTTCCCTTTTTTTTGTATGTCTTTGGTATATAGACCTAGCATGGCATTGCTGGATCAAAGGGTATGCACAGTTTGATAGCCCTTTGGGCGTAGTTCCAAATTGCTCTCCAGAATGGTTGGATCAGTTCACAACTCCACCAACAGTGCATTAGTTTCCTAATTTTCCCACATCCCCTCCAACATTTTCTTTTTCTTTTTTGGTGAGGCAGCTGAGGTTAAGTGGCTTGCTCAGGGTCAAGTATCTGAGTCTGCATTTGAACTCAGGGCCTTCTGACTGATGCTCTATCCACTGTGCCACCTAGCTGCCCCTACCCTCCAACAATTTCAACAGGCATTAATTAAACATATACGTAATACTGTGCCAAGCACTGGATATTACATATTATATCTCTCATCTCTATACTATGCCTGGAATTCCCTCTCTTTCCTTTTCAGTCTCACCTAATCTCTAGTTTTCTTCAAAGCTCATGCCTTTCCTTTAGAAAGCCAGTCTTGATCCCTCTGCAGTTCCAAATGCACCTCTCCTCCAGAAATTACTTTGTTTCCACTGTGAATTTATTTTGTATTGACTTTTCTGTGTATATGTTGTTTTCCTGCAACAGAACATAAGCTTCTTGAGAGAAGAGATTGTTCTTTTGTTTAGCTGGGTACCTGGTACATATTGAGTGCTTAATATTCACTAGGCTTGTTGAGTGAATAAAAAAGATAGAGGTTGATGATAAGATTCAGTGGCTCTGAAAGGCATGTTGTTTCTTGAATTTGTAGGTTCCCATATGATACCCTTATTTGTACCAATGTAAAGATCTCAACTAAGCTTTTAAATGTGAATTTTAAAGTGTTTTCCACACATATACTAATACTGAAAATCAAAGGGAGCTGCTCAGCATTACCAAGATATTGCATCTAGACTGTTTTTTCAAAAAAACCATAATAGTTATATCATGTCTTCTAGGCCTCAGTTTTCTACTCACAAAATGAAGAAGTTGAGTTAAGACCTCACAGATCCCTTCTAGCACAAAGACTATTTGATCAATTTGGCAGCACTAGAATAGTGATAGAACATTCACCCACCCAAAATAACCAAAGTGTTCTGACAATTTAGATCTATAATAAGAAAAGTGGTTTAAAGAATCCAAAATCAGATTTTCTAGAAGAAGCTATTAGTTTAATGTCTATAATGTCTGCTTCTGACATTAATTGGTAATTTTGGGCAGGAATCATTCTATTTACCTAATCAAAAAACCCAGACTGCTAATATTTTAAATTAAATTCTTAAATTGCATGATTATAATTTGTATACTAATTAAATTTATAAATAATGTTTAGTCTAGTTTGTAATCTGTTTGGCTTCCTGGATATGTTAAAAGGTCTATCAACCACAGAATAATTCATTGTGAAGAAGTGTATAGTCTTTGTTAGCTTCTGTTCTAGAAGTTTTTGAGTATGACTATACTTTCTGTGAGTCATCACACTGTATCTCTGTTTGCCAGATTGTTTTGCTTAGCAACTGTAACACTATTTCAGGTCTGGACAGTGAAAGTATTTGTTGAAATGATCCAAGGCATTGTTTCAGGTTGTCAGTTTGGTACACCTTAAAACCATTGCTTATTTAGGGCCAAAATACTGTTTTCAAAGTGTTCCGAAAAGCACTTTGTGAGTGTACTGATAGAATGAGCCATCATGTCTGTCTATCTAGCTATCTAATGTCTGTTCTCTACTACGTGTGTGTGTGTGTGTGTGTGTGTGTAAGAGAGAGAGAGAGAGAGAGACAGAGAGAGAGACAGAGACAGAGGCAGAGAGGCAGAGGCAGAGAGGCAGAGACAGAGAGACAAGAGACAAAGAAAGAGAGAGAGACAGAGACAGAGAGAAAGGAAGAAAGTGGAGCCATCATTATTCAGAATAGATTCCTATAAAACCTGCTTGGACTTGCTCTTTTGAAGCTGGTACAGGATCATATTGCCTTCCAAGGCTGGATAAGTGAAGTTCCATTACCAAGGATTCTGGTCCTGGTTTATTTGCCTTCTGCTACATATTTCCATACGGTAAGGGCTGTGCAAAAGTGAATGCACTTCCAAAAAAGTATACAGTTTCCAAAGAGGAATTATATTCCAAGAAGAGGCTTTAGAATTTTTACAGTGATTGTATCTTTAAAATATTGGCAGGCTTGTATTAATTATCCATGAGTTTATAATCCAGTGAGTGACAGTGAGGCCCTAGTTATATGTCCATTCAAAGGAAGATTAGGGAAGGGAGAATTGTTGAAATTGTAACATATTTGGATTGATATCGTAATTTTATCAACTGTTATAAAGAGCTGTTAGGTACTGAAAAGAATGATTAAAATAAACTTTTACATTGCCTATAGTTTTTTTTTCACAGTGTACCAGGTAACAATGGTTTATGCATAAATATGAACTTATTTTAGAGGGTTTATGAATTTCTTCCAGAGGGGGTCAGGGCACACATTATTTTGCTTTACTCAGCTTTTTCTCTTTTATGGTGAGAGACTGCCTAGGATTGTACATTTAGGGTTAGGGAAAGGAATAAGCATTTATTAGGCACGCACTCTATTCCAGGTTCTGTGCTAAGTGCTTTATAAATCTTATCTTGTTGGATAGTAGGCACTTAATAAATGCTAATTGACTGTCACATAAATCTATGCAAAAGTGATTCTTTGCCTTGAGATACTAATGGGTCTTTGAAGGTCTTCAAACAAAGGATGCTCAAAGCAGGATGACCATTTTACAAGGATATTGTAGAAGGGGCTTTTTGTCAAGTATGTGTTGGACTAGATGGGTTTTGATGACTCTTCTAACTCTCAAATGCTGTAATTCTGTGGGCTTTACATGCCAGGCTAAACAACTTACATTTTATCCTAGAAGCAAAGTGAAGTCCCAGGGTTAAGTGACTTAACCAGGGTCAAGTAAATGAGGTTGAATTTCAACTCAGGTCCTCCTGACTCCAGGGCCGGTGCTCTATCCACTGAGCCACTTAGCTGCTCCAAAGTGAAGTTTTTAAGCACAGGATTGGCACGACCAGACCTGTGCATTAGGAAGATGCTTTTAGTAGCTGAATGAGGGTGGAATGGAAGAGAGAAGAGCCTGGGGACCAGGGAGACCAATTAGAAAGCTCTTATAATTAGTTCAAGTGAGAAAGGAATGAGGGGTTGAAATCAGAGAGTTGATGGTTCTAGTGGAAAGGAGATAGGTGATTTAGGGAAGAAGAAGATGAGGTCAAACAGTTTGGAACATGTTAAGTTTGAGGTACTAGCAGGACAAACAAGTGCAGTTCAAGCTTGAGGATTACAGATCTAGAGTTAAAGGGAAGTCAGAGGTCATATCCTACAGATTCTGTTTTATAGATGAGAAAACTGATAACGAACAAGGGAGAGATAAGGATTTGTTGTTGTTGTCAGTCAGTCCTTTCAGTCATATTTGACTCTTCATGACCCCATTTAGTGTTTTCTTGGCAGATACTGGCATGGCTTGCCATTTCTTTTACCAGCTCATTTTACAAATGAGGAAACTGAGGCAGGCAGGGTTAAGTGACTTGCCCAGGGTCACACAGCTAGGGAGTGTCTGAGGCCTGATTTGAACTCATTTCCTGATGCCAGGCCTGCCATTCTATCCACTGGGCCACCTAGCTGCTCCCTAGAGATAAGGATAGATATATATTGGGAATCACCTGAATAGAGATCATAAATGAACCAATGAAGGAATAAGATCTCCAAAGGAAAAGAAAATGTAAAGAAAGAAGAGTAGAAGAATCACACAGATCTTTGCGGGCCACCAAGGTGGGGAGATAGAAGGAAGAGTTGGAACCAGCCATAAAACTGTGAAGGATTTGTCAAGACAGGAGGACCACTAGAAGAGAGCAGTGTCATGGAAGCTGAGGGAGAAGATTATAGTCAGGAGGAAGGGGCGGTCAGCAGTATCTAAAGCTCTCACAAATACCTCTTATTTGGTATGTGTGTGTGGGGAATATAGCCTGAGAATGCTATCAAATGGGGGAAAAACTGTTAAAAAGACTTTTGTAGCTGCATTATTTGTAATTCCCAAAACTGGATGAAACCTAATGTCCAACAATAAGGAGGATAGTCAAATAAGTTGTGGTACATTGTTATTACAAAATACTATGGTACAATTAAGTTTGACAGGCATGAAGGATAGAGAGAAATCCAGAGAAACCTCTGAAATAATGCAAAGTTAAAACACTGGAACCATAAGAACAGAGTACATACTCACTATGACCACTTAAAATGAAAATGAAGGGTCAAACAAAGAGTCTTGATGGAAACTTACAGGGTATACCTGAAAAGTTATAACATTTTTAGTAAATCAAAAAGAAAAGAGGTTCGCTTAAACATTAAACATAGGAAAAAGCCAAAAGAAGTTCATAAGGAGACAAACAAGGAAGTGTGGTTACTAACTTGTTAAACATAATAATACTATATGTACTTAGAAGAACACTTGGTCGTTTAGTGTCATGTTCAATACTCTTTTCTGTTCCTTGTACATTGAAATGTCATACTTGTTGTCTGTTAGGTTCATTAAAATGTCATTTAAGAAGAAACATTTAGAAGAAATGCTTTAGTCTATACTGTTAGACTAGTCACTCCTTGTCAAGAGGTGGGTGGCATGCTTATTTGCTGTTGTTTAATATCAGATTCATAATAATTCATTTGAAAGGCATTGTTGCATAGTGGATGATGGAGGATAATAAGCCTTGGAGTCAGGAAGATATCGATTTAAATCTTGCTTCTGGTAGACACTAGAGGTGTGACCATGGTCAGGTCACCTAATCCCTCAGTGTCTCAGGCAGTTCTTTAAGACTATAAGTAACACATGAATTGTTGACCTGTGTCAGTAAATATTTCTTCACCAGAAGACCCCTAAAGCCAATGAAATAAAAAATCTCTACCCACCAAATTATTAAGAAATCTTCAAAAGTATCAATGCAGAATGATCTAGGAGAGTAAGGACTGTGAGAAAACTATAGGTTTACCCAGTCAGAAGTCATTTGGTGATGTTTCAGAAAGCATTCAGTATTCCATAAGCCCTTATCTATCTAATCTTATCTAATCTACCAGTCTATGTCATTAATTTATCTATTATTAATGGTGCTTGTAAACATTTACATAGCACTTACTATGTGCATGTGCTGTGCAAGTGCTTTACAATTATATCATTTGATCCTTACAACAACTCTGCAAGGTAGGTCCTATTATTATGTTCATTTACAGATAAGGAAACTGAGGCAAACAGAAAACAGATTAAGTGACTTGCCCAGGGTCACACAGCTACTGAAGCTAGATTTGAACTCAGGTCTTCCTGACTCTAGGCTCAGATCTCTATTCACTGTGCCACCTAGCTGCCCACTTTATTAAGTACTTACTATGTGCCGGGCACTTTGGTGCTGGGAATACAAAACCAAAACTAAATTCTACCCCTAAGGCATTCCTCCTATTGAAGAAAGTTTGAGAGCTCAATTTTAATAGCGTTGGGGTGAGAAAACTTATTGCGAAGCGTTGATGATTCTGGGTAGTTAAGAAGTAGGGACAATAACTATAACAGTGAAAGAGAGGAGAAAGGATGGTATTTGATGAGATGGCAGAGGAAAGATGAGGGAGTCAATTATATTTATGGGCTTATTGAAATTATAGATCCCTTTCTACCATATTCCTTATAGGGAACTCAACAATCATTTTGTGTGACCCAGTCCATTTTTAGAACAGCCATAATTAGAAGAAAGTTTTTCTTTCATTGATCTGAAATATGGTTACCTATAACTCTTTTCACAACAGTCTTAGTCTTCACTTCTTCATGTTATACATCTTAAGCTAATTCTCTTATGTCGGTCATCCTGGTTACCGTCCTCTCATTTATTTCCCTTTTATCTACCTCCTTCCTAAAATTTGGTGTCTAGAACTAAAGACAATTCTCCAGCTGTGGTCTTACCAGGGTATAATGAAGTTCTGGAAACTTTGTCTTTTAATGTAGCCCAAGCTTGCCGTAGCTTTTTTGACTGCCATATCATATTGTTGGCTCGTAAGTGATCTCATAGTCCATTAAAATCCCCAGGGCTATTATTTTTAAGATGAAATGTTCTTTAGCCACACTTCTCCCATGTTATACTTAGTAAACTGATGGCACTTCAAATACTTGATCCCAACTATCATATCTCCCCTGAGTCTTCTTTTCTCCAGAGTAATCATTGCCAGTTCCTTTAATCACTACTTAAATGGCATGGACTCAAGGCCATTCAGTATCTTAGTTGCCCTCCTCCATATCTTCTCTAGCTTATCAATTTCCTTATTATATTTGGCACCCCAAACTAAACATGTGGTCTGATCAGGGCAGAGAACAGAGGGAGTACTACCTGATTATTTCTAATAGCTCTGTCTTAAAAGAGCCCAAGACCGAATTTTTTGGTTCTCACTTCACACGGTTGACTGAGATATTGGGTTTGTAGTCCATTAAAATTCTCAGAAATCTATTAGCAAAAACTGTTGTTGAACCATCATTCTTCCATTCTTTACTTATGGAGTTGATTTTTTTTGAAATTAAATGTAAGATCTGACATTGAAGCTTACTAAATTTCATCTTACTGTATTCAGTCCAATGTTTTAGCCTGGCAGAAGTAGTCCAGAGTGTAGCTTGGAGAGGAATGAGATATGATTGGCCTGGGCTTCCTCCTTAAATGGAGATTCTGGAGGAGCCATCCAATGAGAGATAGATTCCACTGGGGCAGAGGGTACTTCCAGTAGGTGAATTCCAGGACTGGATTGAGGCTGCCCAATGAAGAGTATGGTAACATGATAAAGGGCATGGTAGGGGAAATCCACAGTACACCCTGGAGAGAACATAGCTGCACAAAGTAGAAGTTACTCCCTTCCTTCAAGGTCCAATTCAGATACCACCTCTTCTGTCAAGCTTTCTCTATCCCAAGGGCCCTTCCTCCACCCACCAAAGTGTTTTGTGGTTGTTTAGTTATTTTTCTGTCATGTTCAACTCTTTATGACCCCTTTTGGGGTTTTCTTGGCAAAGATACTGAGATGGTTTGGCATTTCCTTCTTTAGCTCATTTTACAGATGAGGAAACAGAAGCAAACACGGTTAAGTGAGTTGCCCAGGGTCACACAGCCCAGGCACAGCCTGAATTCACATTTGAAATCAAGACAAGGACTCCAGGCCTGGCACTCTATGCACTGTGCCTCCTAGCTGCCCCCTACCAAATGTTTTATCCATCCTCAAATTTTTTATAATCCTTCCTTCCTTCCTTCTTTCCTCCCTTCCTTCCTTCCTTCTTTCCTCCCTTCCTTCCTTCCTTCCTTTTTCTCCCTCACTAGACTATGAGTTACTTGAAGTCAGGGACTACCTTTTGCCCCTTCCTTCCTTCCTTCCTTCTTTCTTTCTTTCTTTCTTTTTCTTTTTCTTTCTTTCTTCCCAGTGCTTAGCACAGTACCTGCCACATAGTTGATGACAATTGACTTGTTGTCTCAATGGCTTTAGTATCTGGTCCACAATTCCCTCCGTCCCACCATCATCCTTGGATAACTTCAACGCAGATGATCTTGATGGACCTAACACCTTGATCTCCCATATCTCAGAGACTTTAAAAGTGCTTGAAAATCCCTTGGGGGAAAATCTATTGAAATATTTTTAATTAGAGTTCCAGGGAGGTGTTGAAGAAGAGACAATTATTACATCATGGAAAGGATTTTCATAAAGTCCTTTGTGGTGGAAACAATATTCTAATCCCCATCCTCATGCAAATTAAGCTAGTTTTTCCTTAAAAGGTACCAAAACCATCCTTGAGACTTAATTGACATGGGGACTGTTGTGAACATTTCCCGGAGGAAATGTTGCCTGGCCAAAAAAAGACAAAATAAAACAATCAAACCTAAAAAACAAAAACAAAAACCCAGCTAGGAAGTGCTCTCTAATCCTTGCTAGGGGGACCTTGCTGGGAAACTCAGGCAAGAGAGCTTCTTTCGGCTTTCCTCAATTCATTTATCTTTGTTGAATATCGTTTTCCAGCTATGGTCAAGTAAATGTTTTATTAAATGTTGAATTATCTACAAGTGTCTCATTTCATTCAAATATCTAAGTACCAGGAGGCTGGCCTGAATCAGATCCATCCCCAAAACATACTTCTTGTTCAAAACTTTCAATCAACTGATTGGCATCCAGTAGAGATAAAGGAGACAAGAAGACTGAGGTAGTTCTTTTAAGTCTTAGAAATACGTTATTTTGCTATCAGTAACTATGAATGGGTCAAACACTACAATTTAAATAGTACAGAACTTAATTGTCAGTATGCCCTATATTCCTTCTCTGAAACAATGTTGCTTCATATCAAGTCTGAAACTTGTTTCTTCAAAGTTGGCAAACACTGTATCTCTAGGGAATATACAAAAACAACAACAAAAAAACCTGGTTCTTTCTGGTTTGGTAAGAATGTTTTAATTTATATGAGAATTAAATAGAAACCAGGTTGGGGCCACTATTGTTTAGCATAGCACTAAATCAAGAGGAGACGGGAAAGGAGGAAATAAGCATTTATTAAATGTTCATGTACCAGGCACTGTGGTAAGCATTTTACAAATATTATGCCATTTGATCCTCACAACAGCCCTGGGATTGTTCCCATTTTACAGATGAGGAAAATGAGACAGTAGAGGTTAAGTGACTTGCTCAGGGTCATACAGCTAGTAAGTCTAAATTTGAACTCAGGTCTTCTGACTCTAGGTCCAGCTCTTTATCCACTGAGGCCACCTAGCTGCAGGAGTTTTGATTTCCTGTTTTAGGGATTTTTACTCTTAGCAATCAAATTTTTTAAAAAAAATTAAATGGAACTAAAATCCTTTGCTCTGCTGCTTTTATTTAATGTACTGTATTCTTAATCAGTAAAATACATGTTGAAGAAATTCATGGTTGGCTGCCATCTTAAAAAAACAAACAAACAACTTTTCAATCCCCAAACCAAGGGATCATTTTTCTTTTTTTCCCTTTCAAAAAAATTTGCTTTATTTTTAGTTTATGGAATAGAATAAGCATAATGATAATAATAAGCATAATAATAATAATAATAAAAAGATGATTGCATACAAAACTGCAAATCTATTATGTACAACTTGCTATTCCTTTATTCCTTTCCACCCTGAGGAAATAATTCCAATTCCAAAGTCTGTTGTTAAGATAAGACCAAGTGTCAAGTATTTAATGGGATCTATCCACTTAAAATTCCAGTTAAATAGCTATGATTCTTCATCCTTCTTGAAAATGATAGTGAGAAGCACAAAACTCAGGAAAGAAATAATACAAAGGACAAACTAGTTACTGGATGATTTGAACTTTAAAAATCTCCTCCAGAAAATGTTTCCTCAATATGCCAGTGTGAAATTCACAATTAAAAACACTTAGAAGAGTTGTTTTTATTCTTTCTTTTTGTCCTAGTCAAATCTTTGTCACCAGATTTTAATAAAAACCCATAACGTAATTGAGAATCTTTCTTGAACATTTATTGACTCAATACATTTGTGCTAGCCTATTTTCATTTTGTACTTGATGAATGGATGATTGAAAGGAGAAAATGATGTAAGAAGAGAGTAGGCTACTAATAAATGCCAGTCTATAAGAATTTTAGGAAATTGATTAATAATTGAGATTTAATTTATAAATTACAAATTCTAATCCTGGTCACTAACATGGAGAAATTGTATGACATGGAGCAAGTCACTGAACAGTGTTCCAACTTCTCTATTTCATGAGTGCTATGGTCATATAAAGCCATTTAGAAATATAACTAAATAAAATGTTGTATCCCTATTTGGGCTATTCAGTTTCTTTCTTTTTCATGGCTATGACTGTGCTTCTAAGTGATGGTCAGCCATTTCATATATGTATTCCCCTAGTCGAAAAGAGGTAGAGGTGAACATGTATGATAAACAAATTCCAATAAATCACATTTAAAGGGGAAAATTAAGAAAAGGGACTTACATAATTAGATTATTAGAATCTTTTTTGACATATACATATACATATGTGTTAATAATGGAGAATTATATGTATATAATCATGTACATGAGAGTCAGCCATGGTGTAGTAGATAGAAGGGTGTCCTAGGAGTTAGTTGCACCTCGATTCCAGTCCTACCTGTGATACCTGAATACCAGTGGTAGGATTTGAACCCAGGGTCTTCCTGTCTCTAAGAATATTACTCTATCCCCTATACCAGTTGGTCTTGAATCAATTAATATTCCTTTGTTTGTGAACATATATGATGTGATGAAAGTAAAAAAAATAATTTTCTGGTGTCTTAAATGGCGTGGTGGTTTTCAGAGGTGTGATGGAGCAAACCCTTCATTTCATTTTTATGTTTATTAACACATTTTTTGGAGGTGACTACTGCTGTCCTAGGCACAGGGGATATAAGGATGAAATAAACATGACTCTGACTTAATGAGCTTGCAGTCATTCTCCTAGAGGGATAATGTGTGCTGGAGTCAGCTTGAATAGTTGATTGTTAAATTTTCAACACAAGAGGGGCAGCTAGGTGGTGCAGTAGATAGAATGCCAGGTCTGGAATAGGAAGACCTGAGTTCAAATCCAATCTCGGATATTTCCTAGCTGTGTGATCCTGGGCAAGTCACTTAACCCTGTTTGCCTCAGTTTCCTCATGAAAAATGAGCTGGAGAAGGAAATGGCAAACCACTTCAATATCTTTGCCAAGAAAACTCCAAATGGGGTCATGAAGAGTTGGACATGACTGAAAATGTTTGAACTGAACCAATTAAGGCTTGGTTTATTGTTTTGTTGATTATTAAGAAAGTGAGGGAGAAAATGTTAATATTACAGATTTAAAGTTAAAAGTGTGTCAGGGGCATTTAAAAAAAATTCAGTGCCCTTTGTTAAACATTTACCAGCACACTTCTAGCTCAAGACAGATCTCATTTGTATTATAGTTATTTGTGTAAGGTGCAGAGGATAGGTTTGGAAGGGATGATTGATCAATGAAGACTTTATGGAGAAGTTGAGGTATTAAAGGATTGCAGTTGGGAACCCTGCCTGGCTGTAGTATCCTTTCATCAAATAGAGCAAAGTTGAGGGAGCATCATTGATGATTGTTTCTTACTGGTGATTGGCATTTGAGAATTGAGGTAATTACCTAGATTATCCATCCTATAATGTTCGTTATCTGAATTGGTCAGATTTGTCATTATCTCTGTTGTCAGTTTTGTTATCATTTTGGAGACTTAGCCAGAAAGTATATTCAAGGAAACTTAACCCATTGTTCTTTGCTTTATGGATAGCTGTTCTTTCTTAGGATTTTACTTTTGGATTACCTATCCCAGATATCCCAATTGCACTAAAAATGAGATCTTCCTAACTATAATATTTTCCTAATTTGAGCCTACTTTTATTTTCCTCTCTTTCTCTTTCAATCATTCACAATCATGGGCTGGCAGTTATCCTTTCCACATCTTGGGGGCTATGGGCTTGGCACCCCTGCTACCTGGAAAAATCCTCATAAAATTCTTTGGCCTTCCCTTCATACTAAAGAAGAAATCTGAATTTTTTCTTTTTATTTTATCTGGTGTTTAGAGTGCCTTATTGTAAGATTTGGGTTAAATATTTGGCCATAGGTTCTGTGTGCCTTCGAGTGTCATCTGTGGTTTCTGCAAAACTCCCCACAATTTTTCATTTAATTTCTTATGCCAAACTGAGACATATCAGAACTGCAATGGGGAAAGTAGAGATGTGGAAGGGATAGCTGTATTTGGTTTAAGAGAGTCTAGGTTCAAATCCCAGCTCTGACACTTCCCAGCCATAACTTCACCTCATATGTAAAATTAGGAAAGAAGGACAAGATCATCACTAAGGTCCTTTCCCACTCTGACAATTCCATATAAGGCATCGATTAGTTTTTCTTAAAAAAAAACAAACTCTTCAAAAGAAAACATTTACCAAAGGGTAAAAGACAAGAGAGAGAGAAAGAAAGAGAGAGGGAGAGAGAAAGAGAAAGAGAGAGAGAGAGAGAGAGAGAGAGAGAGAGAGAGAGAGAGAGAGAGAGAGAGAGAGAGGTTGTTGCTATCCAGAGACTTTCCTTCCCCACGCTCCGCATTCTTTTCTACTTTAAAATATCATTGCCTTCAGTTATCGTCCCTCCCAGCGCCACTTCAGTTAGTGAACAGGTCATATTGTTTATCCCTGCCCTGCTCGCTACCCCTCCCCCACCTTGTCTCTTTTGTTGTTGGGAGCAAACTGGGTTCTGTAATTTTCAAGGCTATTGCTCCTGGAAAAACAAACCTTTGATTCTGGGGAGAATCTCCGTGCCCTATCTGAGACTACTCAGCTAAAAAAAAAATCTTATTTTGACTAGTCTGTAGCAGTTTTTCTGTTTGGACAACAACCGGAATGCTGTTTATAAGAAAGATATTTATTTATAGAAGATAAAAATATTTTGAGTCCATTTGCCATAATCGTACTTTTAAAGGAGCAAAATCAGAGGAATTCCACTGGATAATCCCAAAGGGTGAACAAAAATCTTTCTAAATAAAATTGCAACACATAAATATGTTCAAAACAAGCAGGGTTTAACTGTTTATCTTAATTTTTTTAAACTGCTAAGATAAGGAAATAGGGCTAGAGTTGTCCTGAATTTCTACCTTTTCCTGCTAAATACTATTATATTTCTGACAGAAAATAAAATAGAAAGGGTAAAGTAGTGAAAATTTTTTTTATTGTTTTGTTAGAGAGTATGGAGTGAGGAGGAGGAGCAAATTCATAGTCCTTAGAGACTATTTCCCAGTTGTTTTTCAGGTGTCATTCATATTTGCTTTTAACCTTCTTTTTTCATGACTTAATTTAAAAGAGTCATGATTGCTTTCTCTTAAGGATTTTATTACACTGCTTAATAAAGGAGCTTGGTTTTATTTTTTAAGTAAAGTATTTTTCATATTAATAATTTTTCTTGTGGCAACCAATCTATTCTGCTATTGAGAAAAATGTGTAGACTAGGGCTAACATGGATTTCTTCTAACTGAATTTTTGTGAGGAGTTTTCAGTAAAGATATAGTCGAAAGCACTTTACAGACGGAAAGTTCTCTTTAAATGTTCAGGAATAACAATGAACTACATTGTAAGGCTTTCTTCCAACTCTATCACTTCCTCCTTCTAAGGGGAAATAGGCCCTGGGTGTGGGACCTCTCATGGTGTTCCTGGCCCAGACATTCAAACTGCCTCCTCCTTTGGTGGAATTACAGACCTTTCTGGGATTGGGCACAATGGAACTGTTGAAGTGAAAATACTGTGACTGATTTTATTCTAACAAAAAGGACAAAAATAATGGGGGGAAGAAACTCTCATACCAGTGGTGTCCAACAGCTGGAAAAACAAAAATAAAGGACTCTAAAATCTAAAACAACAAAGGAAAAAAAAGACTAAAATTTTACAGTAAATTTCCTTTCTAAGGAATATTTTGTTTTGTACCTGTGGATTTTTGTGCAAATGTTTTTGAGAGATTAGTGTGTTGAATAATATGATTCTTGGCCTGTTTGGTAATAGAATAGCCCTATATCTCCTTCAGAGCAGTGAATCCTGCACACCCATGACATACTAGTACTCCCCATCCTTCCCTCTCTCCCCCACATAATAGCTAACATTCACTTAGCGCTTTAAGGTTTGCAAAAGATCTCTCTCTCTCTCTCTCTCTCTCTCTCTCTCTCTCTCTCTCTCTCTCTTTCTCTTTCTCTCTCCCTCTCTCTTTCTTTCTCTCTCTCTTTCTCTCTCCCTGTATATATACATAACACCATATTATTATATCTATATCTATCTTTATGTTTCTCTACATAAGTTTCATATCGTTGTGAGTTAGAAAACTGCCCACTGACTAAAGTGTCTGTGCCAGGGAATGGATGTTGATTAAAGTATCCCTGTCCCATTTTGGGAAGACACTCTGGGCCCAATATGGTCTCTGTTGTTCTAGTTTAAACTAAGGTGGGACCTTCTTTCTTTATCTTCAGTTTGGCCCAAAGAAGCTTCTATGGGACACTCCTGGTTTAGGAATTTGGAATAGGGAGAGCATGTATTTATGAGTCTCTTTTCCCTTTTTCATACTGAGGAGTTCAAGTCAGTCACAGAGGATGAGGAGAACATATGCAGGGTTCTGATCAGAACTGGTAATAGATTATGCTGTCAAAGATAACCTTGAAGATGGAGTGCGTGGTGGTGCCTTGAACTACATTGATTATCTGGGAACTAGGACCCATTCCTCCCCTATAGCTCCTCAGGCCTGCCCTGGTTTAGAACCAAACATTCTGTTGTTATTCACTCATTTCAGTCATGTCTGACTCTTCATGACCCATTTGGAATTTTCTTGGCAGATACTGGAGTGGGTTGCCATTTCCTTCTCCGGCTCATTTTACAGATGAGGAAACTGAGGCAGACAAGGTTGGTGACTTGCCCAGGGTCACACAGCTAGGAAGTGTCCAAGGTTGGATTTGAACTCAGGTGTTCCTGACTCCAAACCCAGTGTTCTATCCACTAACCTCTATCCACTGCACCACCTAGCTGCCCTAGAAGCATGTAAGAGCCAACACCACCTTGTCATCTAGGCACAAAGTGCTTGCAACTTCCTTTAGTTCAGTAGACTAGTATTCACAGAACACACGGTGACTATTGGTCATACGTTGAACTTGTTGTTACTGTTGTTACTGTTTTTTGTCTGGACATAATTTTATTACCATGGGGAACTTCTTGTGAGGCAATTCTGTCCAAGCAGATAACACTTTGTAATTTGTAGTTTTACAGAGTTGGAGACACCAAGAGATTGAATGCTTGCCCATGATTCCATAGCTGGTTATATCTCAGAAGCTTGAACCTTGGTCTCTGGGACTTCAAGGTCAACTCTCTATCCATTATATCACACAACCTTTTTTATTGGACTATGGTGAAATACATTTGATTGTTAAGCAGTCTCTAGGGGACACCCAGTGGTCAGGTCACTATATATATTCTCCTGATACACAATAGCCCAGTCTTTAGCACGATTATGCTTCACCTAGAGATTATAGATTGGTTCATGGAATTTCTCTAGGCCAGTTTAACAGCAATGATGCCTTAACATTTTTAAATTTTTATTATGATCTTTCAGCCTTCTTTGGCTATTACTTTGATTAAAGAAACCTAGATGGTAAGTTGGTGTTTAGTGATTTGTCTTTACCCAGAAAGTTAGTGCCAGAAAAAAAAATGTTAGAACCCACTTTTCTGAATGCTCAAACGATTGCTTGGTTTAAAGAACCACGTGGTTGTGGATTAATATTGACTAATGACTAGAATTAGATAATTTGAGGCCCAAGTTAGTGTTTCTTCTTGGTCTGACTGAATCTGGCCTGAAGAATATACTACTGTGCATGTTAGTTAATTCATCCTTAGAATAAAAGGAAAAAAAGGAAAACAAACTTCTTAGTCATCAAGTCACCCGCCTGTTTATTGCTAATAAATTATGCTTGAACTTGGAAATATTTCAAACCTTTAAAGATATTATGGAAAACCCTGTAAGTGAGAAAAAAATGTAACCTGATTTTCATACACAAACAGCAGTAACAATTAAGATCAGTCTAAACAATATTGGGAGGTGAATGGAAAACATTTTAAATAAAAATATAAACTTATTCACAGGACTAGAACTTTGTTCATGTAGTCTTCAGATGAACATTAAAAAGTGGTTAGTTTAGGAAGAATAGGTCAAATTTTTTTTCTGTTTAGTAGATTTTACAAAAAAAAAACATTTGAAAGATTAAGGTTTGTACAAGTTAGTTTTTTGTTGGACGATGACAGATTTGGGTACTTTGGATCTTTCTTTAATAGAGATCAAAGAGAACCAGCATCATGGAAGTGAAAAATATCTCGATGTTAGAGTTGTGGTTACTCTAACTTTGTTCGTGTTTGACTTTGGGAAGAGATGATGCACTTGTAAATCACTGAATATTTACAGAAGGGGCTTTATTTTGCTTTAATACAGCAAGGAAGTGAAACAACGCCCTGGAAGCGGGTGAGAGCCAATACAACCTTAGAACTCAAAATCTTATGAAAGTGCATTTGGCTTGTCTCATGTATTCATATGGAAACATACCTGATCAGTGGGTCATCAGGTTACGGTGACTCACATTGTTGCGCGTATAAGATCACAAATGGTCTTAGGCATCCACCAAGTTTGAGGAGCCCAGACTCCATGAGACTGTTCTTACATTGTCAGGAAGTTGCGTCAGGGAAACTGGGGCCATTTCGGTCCCAGGGCCAGCTTTTTCTTCTTTTAGGTAATGTCGTGAATGAGAGGGATTAAGCGGCATCAGGGAGGGAGATGCTGGTCTTAGTCACACTCCAATTATTAAGTTTCTAATATAATGGACCCTACATATGTTTTCTTATATAATGAATCCCACAAGTGTTAAGATAATGATTTGTTGAGACCTTTATTTCTCAGATTTAGGTCCCCCCCCACCATTTCTTGGTTAATGTAGATATTTGAGGCAATTATCAGGATAATTCCATTGAAGTTCTCAGCATCTGAGGTTAAAGGAAGCAGTGCCTCCTCCCCTCTATAAGATAGCAGTCAGTTCTTGCATTCATTGCCAAAAAGTGTTTTTTATAAAATAGTTTCTTTTTTAATTGTGAGCTTAGTCACCAGCTCAGACATTTTAATACACAAAAAAGATAGAGGATTTTATAAGAAACCATAAACTTCTGTAAGGTAGCTGTTGTTGTTTTTAAAGCAACAGAAATGTCTTAAACTAAAAATAGGAACAAAATTGTTCAATTTGTCCATTAGTTTTTTTCTTTTGTGCATTTAAAAATGTTTCATTGATACTTTCCCCTTATAACTATCATTATCTACTAATTCACCATCCTTACCCCAGCTTTAAGGAGCAGCCCGCCCTGGTGATAATCATGCAAAAGAAATTAACATCTTGACCATGTCTGAGAATACATGTCTCACTCTTTATACCTAGTCTGTCATCACCAAGAGATGGGAGTTATGAGGCAGCTAGATGGTGCAGGCATAGAATTCTAGACTTGGAATCAGGAAATCCTCAATTCACTTTTACCAGCTGGGTTGCCCTGGGCAAATCGCTTAATCTTTCTGTGCCTCAGTTTCTTCAGCTGTAAAATGGGAATAGTAATATTACCTACTTTTCAAGATTGTGGTGAGGATCAGATGAGATAACATATAAGTGGTCTACAAATGCTAGCTGTTATGTTTTGCTATCAGTCTTTCGAAGTCATGACTTGTTCAAAATTATTTCCCTTCACGTGATTATCGTGGTATCACATAAAGAGTTCTCCTGGTTCTGCTCATTTTAATTTGTTTCAGTACATGAAAATCATTTCATAATTCTTTGAATTCATTATTTTCTTCATTTTTAGTGGCTTAACAGTTATATTCTATTATATTCATATAGCGTAAAACATTCAGTACTTCCCCAATTGATGGGGGAGCGTTTTTCTAAAAGGGTGAAGGACTTATCTTTATGAGAACTGCTCCCTTTAAATCAGGAATTAGATGAATTGGCATATATGAATCTGTGCCTTATTTGAGTGATAAGCCCCAAATTGAAGAAGTTAGTTCTTTTAAAAAAATTAATTTTTAATTTTCAGCATTCACTTTTATAAGATTTTGAGTTCTGAATTATTCCCCCCTCCCTCAACTCCCCTCTCCACAATATGCATTCTGACATAGGCTATACATGTACCATCATATTAAACGTATTTCCACGTTAGTCAAAGAAGTCAGTTCTGTTGTAGCCATGGACCTCAGGGAACACAGGTATCCTATTAAGTAGTCAGGTTCTTTGCTTCAGGATTGAGGAACCTCACTACCTACTATGAGAACCTGAAATTCTCACTTTACAAAGTGTGAGGAGAGTCACTAACTATAGTCATTTATAGGAGCAAGCTCGTGTTTTACCAGAAGCTCTAAAATAGACTTATGTGGCTCCTGATTTGTTGAGACCTTTATATCCCAAATCTTAGCGTTTGTCATTTCTTAGTGAATGTAGACACTTGAGGCAATTATCAGGATAATTCCACTGAAGTTTTCAGAAACTTCTGTAGGACTAAGAGAAACATAAGGGGAAAAACTGATGAACTCTAGGAGTGCTAAATGATGATCGATCCCAAATTGTGCTGTTGTTTAAAATGATCCATTAATAAAGGTTTGATGGTACTGTCAAGAAAGTGTGAGATTTCTTCTCTGGGTAGACAGACCCACCAGTATTCTCTTTTTCTTTAGTCATTCCCAGAAAGCAGTGCAATGTAGAACAGACTTATAAAATTAAAACCACAATTAAATATTAAAAACTGCTTCCTCCTAATCTCCCCAATTCAATTAAACAAACATTTATTAAGCACCTACTATGCCAGGTACTGTGCCAGATGCTAGAGATACAGAGACAATAAAAACCGACCCTGAGGTCAAGGAGCTTACATTCTTCTAGGGGGCAGGGGCAACAACATGCCTAGATAAATAAATACGAAATGTATGAAAAGCAGCTTTTGAGGGGATTGGTGGTAGTGAGGTGAATGCTAGCAGCAGAGAGGATCAGGAGAGGCCTCAGGTAGGAGGTGGCAGAAAAGCAGATGTTTAATGTATGGCTTGGGGAAACCAACAAAGATGTCCACAACCATGGAAGATATGCTCTTGTTGAGAGCTGTGGCAATCAGCACCAAGCGGTCTCTCTCCATCCATACGGCTGTGACAGCTGCTAAAAATGGAATTGTAGATTCATTCCAAGAAAGGCTCCCTGGGGGCAGAGTGTACAAGGGGAGGGGACAGACAGAATGGTGAAAAAAACCAGTATGACGTAGGTTGCAAACTGTTCAGGGAGGGAAGAGATGTTGACAAGCTAAAAGCTTAGGAAGATTTTTCCACACAGGAACCAACCACTTACACTTGAGTAGCTCCAGCAATAAGAAGGCATTTACAAAGACTTTTCTTGTGATAGATAATCTGTAAAACCTTCAGCATTGGAGCTCTTTTACCTCTCTGCAAGATAAAAAGGACTCATTGTTGGGAGCAATCAAGAAAATACTTTAAGACAAAGGAAAAATTATGTAGATAAATTAGCTCATTTACCTACAGGTTTAAGTCCCCTGTGTAGGCATAAAACATAAATAGACAAAATATCTTTTGTTAGGGATGGGGTGGAGGTGTAACCCACTGTATGTAACCCATTATATGTGATTTATTTTAACATGCAATATAAGATTAAGTGCTTCGAACTACTTGAGAAAGCAATGCAGGCAAATAAAGGAAAGTCATGAAGATCTTTGTAGGGACACACATGTAACTGCTTATTAATAGTCTGCAGAACTTAGGGGGAATATAAAATAAGGAACTCAAACCCCTGAGGGAATTGACCATGCAATTTAAATTTTTTCAATAACCACAAACCACACACGTAAGGGGGGGGGTATTTTATTTTCTATTTTTTCTTGCTTTATAGATGATATATTTCTCAATTCACATGACAGTTTTTTCCATTGGGTGGTGTATATATATATATATATATATATAAAAGAAAGGATAACATGAAGGGTTTTGTTTTGATATATATATATACATATATATGTATTAGGAAAAATTTTAAAAATTTATCTTAGGACTTCCAAGAGGAACTCCTTCTATTAGAAGTACAACTTTTGTGGGTTTATTTATGGAAGAAGAATTTGACCCCTTATTTAGTGATGTTCTATTGATTAATTTCTCCAAGGAATTAGAAAAAATGTGAATTAATTTCTGACTTAAATGAATGGGACTGCATCATTGGACAGCCTACTGCTTCATTCCCTACCTGCAATCTGTACTGGGATTCCATTGTTTATTTATAAGGTAATGAGGAAACACTGGCCTCTCAAAGCTTTCATGCTGCGGCAACGGAGAAGTGTAAGAGAATGTTAGCCACTTTTATTTGCAAGGTGACTGATAGCTATCATTAGAAAAGTAAATGGCCTTACACTGGCCAGAAAGTCTGATTATCTAGGGAATTAGCTAATTTAATATCTATTGACCCTGTTTTTTCTCCCTTTAAAAAAAGTCTTAGTGTAATTCCTAACAGAATTAAGTTTGGAAGAGATGTTTTTCAGGTAGGACACAACTAAAAGCCAGAGTTTTCATAGGCAGAGAAAACAAACTGCTTAAGAGTGCAATAAAGTGTTTTATAATTTTAAAGCATTTGGTATTTAAAAAAGTCATTAAAAGTAACACTTGTAAAGGGCAATTTATGTTGTAAGTCATTAGAGCTGGAGGGAAAATTAGAAATGAACTTACAGATGTGGAAAATTAAGCCTAAATAAGTTAATTTCATAAAGAGCTATTTGGGCAGCTCTGTACAATGGAAGGAGAATTGGCTCTGGAATCAGAGAGTGTGGATTTGAATCTGGCCTCTGCTTACTACTTGTCTGGAGTTGCTAATCACTTAACTTTCCTGGCCCTTAGTTTCACTATCCTCATAAATTGAGGGCATTGTACTGCAATTTACAACCAGCATGACCTGGAGAAAGTCACTTCATTTCTCTGATTATCAATTTCTTTACTTGTTATATGAGGAAACTGATGTTCCTTCCCTCTCTAAATTTATGATAAAGTTCCATGTGGTTTCTCTTCTTCAACTTCTATTTTAGAAATGCACCTTTAAAAATGGACAGTTTCCTATATTATGCTTGACAAAACTCCATAACTGGGTAGACAGTCATATTACCCCTGCTTCACTGAGTTAGAGCTGGAAGGGAACAATGCCCAACTTTCAAACACTTAAAATCTCTCATCAGTATAATGACCAACTATGATTCTAGAACAGTGGTGTCAGATTCAAATAGAAAGGGATCACTGCTATAGAAAACCATGAACATTGTCTATATTGTATTACATCTTTATTATTTTGTTAAACATTTCCTAATTACAGTTTAATCTGGTTCACTTCCTCAAGTTTGAAACCTTTGTCTAGAAGAGAGAGGTGATGGCCTCAATATGCAGAATGAGATCTATCCTTTTTGGACATAATCATATTCACAGGGTTGGAGGGATACAGGAACCCCAAGACTGGAGTTCCTAGACAGGGGGGGATGCTGTCTGGAATGAATTCCTGGACTCAAGCATTCTTTAAGTCAAGGTGGCAAAGATTTATTGTTATGCTTTTCAGCGGGCAAGAGTTCGTAGGGAACCTGCAACCTTAGAGGGTTACAGTTAAGGGTTCTATAGGTTAAACTATAGTAAAACATGTGCCAAGTATGCTAATTAGGTGATTCAGGGTGGGATTAGGGAGTGGTTAAGGAATGGTCAGTTCTTAAAGGAACATTCACTTTTTGTATCTACTGTGCAGGTATTTTACCCAGGGTTCACTGGGAAATAGCCCAAAGACTGGCTAGATGGAGGTGTGGTTTTAGGCCTGAAACATCACTAAGTCAACTAACAGTCAGGGCTGACTGAGAAATACCCAGGCTGCCTCCATCAATGTCTAGTTAGACAAGATAAATGTAGGGGAGTATACATATAATCTAAGTCTAAGATGCACATAATAAAGAGTTCGGGAGACATATGATAGTTCAGTGAATAGTAAATAGCTCTATGACCCAGTACACAGCCAGTTCAAACTAATAAATTCTATAGGTGCAGCTCGCCACTGTATCAAGAAGAAAGATAAATGTTTTGCTAGGGCATGCTGTCCTCTGGCTGGAGAGAAAACTGCCTGAGACAGTGTTTTGAGGCTAGGGTGAAATGTGATTTTGGAATTGGGGTCCAAGCACAGGCACCCAAGCACCCTATCAATATTACTATCATAATAATAGCAATAATAACTAGCATTTGTATAGCTCTTTAAACTTGGCAGATCACTTTACAAATATTATTTCATTTTATTCTTACAACAACCCTGGGAGGTAGTTGCTATTTTTATCCCCATTTTACAGTTGAGGAAATTGAGGTAGATTGAAGGGCTTGCCCACACAGTTTACTAAGTGTTTGAGGCTAGATAACTCAGGTCTTCCTGACTCCAGGTCCAGCATTCTATTCATGGTGTCATCTAATTGCCTTTCCAATATGACCAACATTGGAATGTGTTTTGCTTGAGTATGAAAATTTGTTAACAATGATTTTGTTTTTCCTTCTTTTTTTCTATTGAGGGAGAGTTGGGAGGGAGAGAAAATAAGTACTTGTTAATAAAAATACATAAAAAAGAAAATATACTAGTCTAGAAAATAAAATCATAGCAAATTGCACAATTCAGAGATTTTTCTAGCCTTAGGCTGGGCAAGAGAAACTGCTTAACCTGAAAAATTAGTCAAGGAAATCTAATTGGTGAACCACATGGGTACTAAAGGGAGTAAAAGGAGAGCATCGTGGAATTTACAACTAGGGAAATAGAATACTCATGTGCCAATAATCCCAACATGACTCTGGAGAAGGGGACAGAATTCCATTTAGGAACAGTTGTCAAAGAATGAAGATGTTAGGTAAGAAAACTAAAATTCAGAGAAGTTGAATGATTTGCCCAAAGTCACACAGTAAATTGATGGTAGCGATAGACTTATGGTTCTAACTCTTTAAATCCCATGCCTATTAGATATATGACACTTTCCTAAATGCTGGGATACCAATAAAAAAGTATGTTTTATTTTCTGTGCTCATCTCTATACCTCATTTGATCATGAATACCTTATCACTGCATAAACCTGAAAGAGACACAAAGAGCAGTTGTAATGAATGGACTGGAAAAATATTAAAGGGTGCAGAGAATAGAGGTCATAGTGAGGACAAAGAATAGTTTTAAAAGGAGTGAGATAGAGGGAGAAATAGCAGGAAAGACTGTTGTGATGAAAGAGAAGAAAAATCAGTTTGGGATCATGTAGTTAAAACGGTTTTGAGTAATGATGAGGTCAGGGGTGTAGCACACCTGTGTGGGGCTAAGGTAGAGTGAAGGTGTAAGGCATGGATGTTAAGGAGACTGTTAACATGGGAGGTCAGGGTGTCTGAAGAGAGAACGATGTGTCCAATTTTGAACTGGAGAGTAGGAAATAGATATAATAGGTGTTATGGAGTTGGGTGCAACTGAGAAAATGATGACATTAGATTTTGAGCTCCTTGAGGGCAGGGATTGTCTTTGGCCGTTTTTTTTTTATATCCCCAGGACTTAGCACAGTGCCTGGCACATAGTAGGCTGGACTTGTGGATTACACCTAGACTAGTTTCTGTTGGCAACAATCTGAGTATCCAGAGGATCCTGGCCCTGGTATCCAGAGGACTTGTGTCTGGATGCTTGATCACAATGGAGAGCTGAGGCACAGTTGTTTTTCTTAGATGGTTGTTGAAGCAGAGTTTCCTGCTCATAATAAATCATTTTCCTGGACAAAGAGGTTTTGTTTCCACACACATCAGGAGATTCAGGATTTTTAATCTAGTCCCTGGCTACTATGGGGTAAGCATGGGCTGAAGCATTGTTCAGTTACGCACAGTAGAGGAGATGCAGCCTCCACGCAGTTCTGGAGAGAGCAGTCTTCCAAATCCTTTCCTCAATAGAGGAAGAGGCTATAGCACCATTTTCCCAGGACCAGTAATAGAGAAGGAAGGACTAGGTTTTGGGGCAGGAGCCTTGTTAATGGAACATCCTGCCTCAGTTTTGGATGGTAAGTGGAGGACTGCAGTGTTATGATGACACAGAATGAGTAGGGACTGCTTCCAAACAGGGAAATAAGTCCTATCATCCCAATTTTCCCCTTCTGTACTTTCCTTTCTAAACTTTAACTTCTACTAATCATCATTTCTCATTCTTATCCTCTCTTTTTCTGTTTCAGTTGCTTGGCATTGTGGCCCAGGATATTGGGGGACTGAAAAGATATGAGTTTAAACCTTAACTACCCCCCCCCCCCGACCATATTCACCCAGTGCCTCCCCAATACCTTGCTCCCACTACATCAGTCCAGACTACTGGTGAGTAGTGAAGTTGTGGCACAGAGACGTGGACCGTTTGGTTTAACTTTGCCCCAAGTGGATTGATCTGGTAGTCAGCTGTGTACTCTTGGGGCAAGAAGAATATAAAAGCAGTAGGACTTTGGTAGATGGCTCCTGAGACCACAAAGAACCTTTCTGCTAGTAGCTTTTATTTGTTTTTAGTCTTCCTGAACTGCTTTTTACCAACTTGAGAACTGCTTCTACCTGGGGATACTGAAATTTGTTTTCAGTAAAAAAAGACTTTTTTTGAACTCTTGGGATTTAAGTGGTCCATTGAATCAGACAATGAAGTGAATACTTGGTTCATACTTTCTCCCATACCTGGAAAAGATCTAGAACATTTTACCTCCATCTCCATCTAGAAGGCAGTATGTGGTAGTGGGAATAACATTTGATTTGATTTGGAAAGTTGACTTATCCAGAACACAGCCTTCCTAGAAGATTCCAGACCAATGAGTTGTTAGGACACTGAGAAGTGAATTTAGGTTCTTTTCATTATTTCTTTTCAATATAAATCTTTAAAATTCAAAGTGACTCAGATGCTAGTAGCTTTCTTTTTAATTGCAAGTGCAAATTTAGAAACAACCAAAATTCCAGGTAGAATAAGCTAAAATTAAGATTCTTAACTCACATCATCTATGTCGCTTCTTTTATTTAACTTTGTACTATAATGTACAATATGTGGATCTCCCTTGTATACTATTCATACTGATTTTGTGGGCAGAATTTCATTGTGTCATTTCTACTACAATTAAACTGAGTTTATGAATAGAATATAAGACATAATCAACATTCCAAGAGCTCCCATTTGCACATGAATCTCTGTGGGCAGTTTTTGGCCTTTGATATTTAGAATGAGGCTTGTTTTGACAAACTTTTCTCTTTTCATCAAATCCTACTCAACTGATTCTTGAATTCAACTTAAACAAGCATAAATGAATAGAATTTGTTCTATTATGGTGTGTGCATGTGTGTGCGTGTATGTGTGTGTGTGTGTGTGTGTGTGTTATGGTAGTGGGGATTGTGTCAATTTTCCATTATTCAACAACTGATTATCCATTTTTTAGACTTTATGTACTTTAGTTTTTCCTTCTCCCTGCCTTTTAACCATATTATTATTTATTAGAGTCTTTGGAAAAGAGATAGGAGAGATATATCTTGATTTCCAGCATTTCTTGGGTTGTGATAAAATGGATCAATCTAACTGAATTTTGATGTAGCTGCTTGATGTTTTATTACGTGTGTGGGGCTGTTGTCTCATTAAAACAGTCTTTGTTTAAAGTGGGCCCGTCTTCCACTTCTCTAGTCCCTGCAAACCCTGCCCCACGTGCCCTGCCCCGCCCCCCTGCACAGAAGAGAGGGAAGTACGTTATCTTAGCTCTTTTCTAGCCATAAGCTTAGTTATGAGTACATCACCTATCCATCTGCCCTCTTGGATTTCATGATCTCCCAAAACTCATCATCCTTGGGGGTGACATCAACTCTACCCCCTGGCACTGGGGCCCCTCTCTTCCTCTGATTTCAGAAGGTGGAGAGTGGATATTGGAGAGCTCATTCCAGATCTTTCGCCATTTAAGGAGTGCGGAGGGCATTCACCTCATATTTTCCCAAACAGCTACAGGACTCTGTCATGCTATTGCACTGGGTACCCTTCTCCCCACCCTCTTCCTTGCTTTTCTGCTTCTTTTTATACGTTGTCTTCATCTATTAGATTGTAAGCTCTTTGAGGACAGAGATTATCATGTCTTTGTATCCTCAGTAATTAGTGCAGTGCCTGGCACACAGTAGGTACTTAATATTTTTTGACTCGGACATACAATGAATTCACTTTCATTTAGTTTAATTTTTTCCATTTATATTATTGTAGTCATTTTGTATGTTTTTTTCTGATTCTGCTTACTTTACTCTTTATTAGTTGACATGAATTTTCCCATGCTTTCTGAATTCTTCATATTCTTTATATATATTCTTTATAGCCTGGTAATAATCCATCGCAGTCCTGCTCTTTAATTCTCAGTGTCTACCAAGGCTATGTTATAGGTCCTCATCTCTTCTCCTACTATATTTTCACTTTAGGGACCTTATCAGCTCCCGTTGGTTCAGTTATCTCTAGCAGATGATTCTGAGACACACACACACACACACAGAGCCTTTACCTCTCTCCTGAGCTCCAGTATTGTTATCACCAAATGTCTTTTGGGTATTTCAAACTAGGTATTACATAGACATTTTGAACTCAACAGGCATGTCCAAAACTGAACTCAGTATCTTTCCCTGCAAACCTTTTCCCCTTTTGAAGTTGCCTATTACTGTTAAAGTTACTGCAGTCCAGATTCACAACCTCACAACCATGTCATCCCCAGTGCTTCTCTCTCACTCTCTCCATCTATCCAATCTGTTTCCAAGACATATCATTCCTACCTTTTCAAGAATCCTTGTATGCATCCCCTTCTTTCTGCTCACATAGTCATTGTACCAGTGCAGGCTCTAATCACTTCACACCAGGACTATTACAATAGCCTTCTGGCTGTCTCTAGGTTCTCCCTACTCTCAGGCAATCTCCACTCTGCCCCTAAAATGATTTTCCTAAAACACAGGTCTGTCATCCCCCTACTTAGTAAACTACAGTGGCTCCCTATTACCTATAGGTATTTAAAGTCCTCCCAAACCTTGCCCCTTTGCATCTTTACAGTCTTGTTATACTTTATATCCCTTTACATACTTTATGAAACATAACGTCCTTATTTCCCATTTCATTTTTTCATGTACCTGGAATGATCTTTCTCCTAATCTACATGGCTTACTTGAAGAGGAAGCACAAATTCTACTTTTTACAGGAAGCCTTTCCTGGTCCCTCCCACCACTGGTGCATTCTCTCTGAGATCATTTTCCATCTACTTTGTTTATATCTTGTACATAAGGTCATTGTTTGCATGTGGTGCCTCCCATTAGAATGTGAGCTCATTGAGGGTGGGGATCATATTTTTGATTTTCTGGTGTGAAGAGAGTGATCATAAGTAAGGTTCCTCTTACCCTGTATCCTTCCTCTTGTATCCTCAGCACTTATCATAGTGCCTAATGCATAAAAAGTGCTTCATGTATGCTTGTCTAATGAATGACAAAATGATCTCTCTGACCATTTGGCCACCATGCTCCAAAAGTTCCATGGTTCTGTCCTGCCTCTAGGCTAAGACAGAAATCCTTCAGCTTGACATTTAGCAGCTCTTTTAATCTGGCTCCAATGCCTAGGACACAGCTTATAAACAGCAGATGCTTCATAAATACTTGAATTGGATTTCTGCTCGTTTTCCACCTCAGATGGGAATAGGAGAGAATTCTAAGCTTCAGTTTTATGACTATGGGGTTCCAAGACAGGGCCACAAACCTAACACTCTTTCAACTTATCTATAGTATATGTAGGGGCAGCATATGTTGTGGCAACTAGGTGGTACAGTGGATAGAGTTTGGGACCGGGAGTCAGAAGGACTCAGTTTCCTGAATTTAAATATGGTCTCAGAGACTTGCTAGCGGTGTGACCCTGGGCCAGTCACTTAACCCTGTTTGCCTCAATTTCCTCATCTGTAAAATGAACTGGAGAAAGAAATGACAAACCACTCTAGTATCTCTGCCAGGAAAACTGCAAAATGGGTCACAAAGAGTCAGACACAACTGAAAAGACTGAACAACAACAACACAGCATATTAAATGAATTTAGAATGTCCTACTAGATAGCTAACAGAGTATGCTGACATGTGGACTTATAACTTATAAGTTTATATTTACAGCAGCCTTCTTAATAGTAAGATAGCCCTTATATTATAAAAATAATATATTAGAGATAAATGTTAGACAAATTAGGGTAAAGTATTTATACAAAAGAGTTTTGTGCAGTATTTTAAAATTGCACAATTAGAACAAATATATATGAATATGATGCTTGCCATCCATTGCCATTAGAACATGTTTCAACTCTTATGAAAGTGATTATGGATTTGAACCGATCCTGTCACAGCATGTATTTCTGATCAAGGTGGCCGCCTTTGGCCATTGAACTGAGCTCATGAAGACTTGATTCAATTAAATTAAATTCATTAAACTTGATGTTACAGTCTGTACCTAGATATCTAGTAAAGTATCCTGATTTATGGATTTATAATTTTAAACAGTTTTAATCTGATTAAAAGACTCATGATGGGGCAGAGCTATTCTAGTTAGCAGTGACCTGGGATCAGGACTTGAGTTCTAGAGATACCGAATGAGACATACATTTTCAGATATGACCAATATGTGGATTTGCCTTGCTTGGCTATGCTTATTTGTTACAAGGGAAGGCATTCTTTTTTTTGATGGGAAGAGGGGCATAGTAATAGTGTTGCCAAAAAAAAAAAGAAAAGAGCATCTGTGAAACACCAGAAAACAAAACCACACCCACACTCACATCCACACAGACACCCATACAGACACACACAGACACACAGACATATACACACACACCCATAGACACCCACACACATCCCAGAAGGAAACCAAAGGAAGTGTAAGGGCAAGCACAGTGGGATTTTTTACTGTTTTTTATTTTGGAGTGCTTCTCAGCACTAAGACAATCAAATGCCTTCGATTGAGTCTTGCCTTTGTTTGTGGGAAGGCCCACACCCTTTTGCTAATTAGGCCACAGGAAGTGTGAAGCCCTCGAGAGGTGTGAAGCCCTGGGGCCCTGAAAAAGGGTATATATGCCCAGAGGATAGACATTGAACTCTCAGAACTTCAGGAGGAGAGGTTTTGCTTGGGGGCTCGCTCATTGGAAGAGTGTCCTGTGATTTGACCAGACAGGACTCTGGGTAGCCATTAAGCAACTGACCTGCTTTGAAAAACCCAGATGTTGGTACTTCTCTCTCTGGTAACTGTGTATGTAGTGTCTTCAACAGACAGCTAGAAGCCTGTCTGCTGATTTGTGTTATTTTGCTTTATTTATATAATTTCTGCTTGTAATTTCTGTTTGTGTTTTCTCTGAAGTTCAGGGTGCTGACTTTTTCCCCTAAACTAAGTGCATGATGTATATGTATATATGCATATATGTGCGTGCGTGCGTGCGTGCGTGTGTGTGTGTGTGTGTGTGTAATTAAAGTGAGATTGTTAACCCCTTAAAGTTGCTTTCCTCAGAAAAGCAGATCAAAGAACATGTGCAGCCCTCCTGTGTGCTGGTGTTATTGGCCATACAAGGCCACAGTAGCTGCAAGTAGCATTGCTGTTACAGGAAGTCAGCTGGTAGCCCAATAAATAGAGCACTGGGCCTGGAGCCTGAGAGACTTGATTTTAAATCTGGCCTCAGGCACTCACTAGTTGTTTGTCCCTGAGCAAATCACTTCACCTTTGCCTCAGTTTCTTCGTCTGTAAAATGGGGATAATAATAGCATCTGCCTCATAGAGTTGTTGTGAAGATCAAATAAGATAATATTTGTAAAGCACTTAGCACAGTGCCTGGCACATAATAGGTGTTTAATAAATGTTTTTTCCTCCTCTTCCCCTCGCTTGTTCAATTTGTTAGATATTTTAAAAGTTGTACATAATAGAGATTCGAGGTTTCACATGCAACCCTCTGTTTCTGTTCTTTGTGTAAGGAAATGTTCCTATATGGGCGTTTAAGTTCATAACAATAAAAAATATAAAGAAGCAAATTTGAGGAATTGATCTACTCTCTATCACCACAAAAATCAATAATTTAGGAATAAGAGATATTTCTCCTGCCCTTACTTATCTGAGTAATTGTGTAAATGCTTCTTTAATTTGAGTGGCACACATGTCTAGTTCTGAATCTCAAACAATAGCCACCTGGCTCCCCATGACTAATCTAAATAGTGTTTGTTAATGCATGCAAAGCACTGATGGAACACTTGCATGCAAAAAGTATACAGGGACTTTTTTTTTACCTTACTTTACTACCACCTTAGGTCTAAATCTTGTGGTTTGGTGCAAATAACACTGGCATTAAGTCAGAGGATATGGTTTGAATTCTGGCTCTACCACCTATTTACTTAAGTCACTTGACCTCCTGGGCCTCAGTTTTATAACCTGTGAGAAGGTTGGACAGGATGAACTCAAAGTTCCCTTCTGCCTTTAAATTGATGGTCAGTTGTCTGTGATGAAAATTCTTTTCTGGTCCTGATGGATGGTAGGCTGATTCCGAGTGGCTTATGGTCTCTAAGGCTAGCACCATTTTATATCTAGTTGGGAAGTAGAAGATAGAGTATTTTGCAAATGGTCTCTGGTAAACAGATATCATTCCCCTCATCCTCATACTCTCAATACACCAGTCAAAAGTAGGCTAGATAAGTATAAACACTAGGGTTAGTAGAATTGTTTTGCTGTGTCTGTGGGTGCTCCCATGGGATAATCAGTCATTCTGGCTACTTATATCTCCATGTGATGCTTCCTCCTTCTGGGAAGGGGTCTAATCTAATCAGCCTAGATCAGCTGGGAAGGAGCAACTCATTTATGCCCTGAATTGTGATTCATAGATTGCACAGACTGACTTGTATAGTATGTTCCATCTCCACCCTCTCACCCCCCAGTCTATTTATCTAGCCTGGATTCTTCTGTTGGGTAAGTCGTCTTTGTAGGAAGCTGAAAATTGTTCCTTTCATGTGAATGATAAGCCCTGAAGCATTTTGCCAATAAGAAATGTAAAAAGTATTTTGCCTGGAACTAGCATCACATCTATATCGATTGTGGTTGTGATGCTTAGCCTATGTAATGATGATAAGTCAGCTTCATAGGCCAAATTCTGCTGCCAATTTAAACACATAGAGCTGGGCAATTGTAGGCCTGTAGTGATGGCAAAATTTGGAAGCCAGTCATTACAATACAAAACCAATCTGTGTTTGGAAAGGTGGAGAGTGGATTAATTCTGTAAAGCCAATACTACTTGCTGAAGAGGGAAAATGGATTCATGAGCTACACATCAGTCCCAGGGTCTCTGCTGGTAAAGTCAAATTGACCAGGTTATAGAGCCTCCAATATTGTCTTCACCACTATGAATTTGCCTACTTTTCATAGTGTGTCACCTCTTCAATTCCTGCTAAAATTGGCAAATGTTTCCTTAAATAAATAGCCCATTCCTGAAACAAGATTCCAGCAACCAAAATGCTTTTGGCTGTTAAAAGATGTTCATTGGCAAGCAAATCACATTAAGAAATATTTCATTTGAATGTTCTGCTGGAAGTGAGAACTTGCTTTGGTTGTGTGAAGGGAGCACATGCTTCTTCAATGAGGAAATGTTATCCAACAGAAACATTTTAAAAAGTGTTATTACAATTACATTACTTAAGAAATTTGGCAACAAGTACTTCTAGGATTAGGGTGCAGTCACACAACTATTTTATGAAGCATTTGTTATCTCCCTTGGTGTGATACCTTATCACCTTTATAGTCTCTGTAAAAGAGTATAGCACTACTCCAATCCTGCAAATAGCAACAAAATCTCATTTTTACAGATTGGGAACAGGGTAATGCTCTAAAATAGTGATTTTCAGGACAAATGGAAATTGGAATTTTACATTAAGAAGCTGCTATGAAATCCAGCAAGGAATTTGAGGAAGCTTAAATTTACATGGTCAATGAATTCCCACCTGTGCATTTGGCATGGGTAACTGCAAGCTGTCAGAGGGTGGGAGCATCAATATCCAGAGAGGGATATCTTAGCATGTTATCTTAGTTATCTGTCATTTTAGTAGCAGGAGAGGGAGGGATTCAATCCCTCCTTCTAATTATAGTTTTGTTGATTTTTTATGGAGTTGTTCTGGCAAGGTTTACAAGGATATTTTGTAAACTAAAATGACTAAATAAAGATGAGCTATTATTACTATGTAAAGGATCAATTTTCTTTCTTTGTAAATTTCGCCAACATAATACAGAAGAATCTCATTTTGAATACAAATGAATACACGTGTATACATTGTATATGTATATTTACATAGCTCGAACATTTATTAAGTGGTTAGTATGTGCTACCCACTGTACCAAGCTGTGAGGTTACAAATACAAGCCAACTGGAGACAGTTCAAGAAGCTTACATATGAATGTAATGAATGAAAGACAGTAAATTAAGAGGCATTGGCAAGGGGAGGGTTCTAGTGGGAGGGAGAGGGATAATGGATTTGGAGCAAAAGACAGGGTATGGGGACAGCCAGATAGTATCTTATAAGCCTGGGCCCTGGCAAGATATCTGTTCCACAATCTAGATCAATAGCTAGGAAGCACTAAGAGATATACATATCTGTACATGTGTAAATATCAACATATCCATATATCAAATGCATACTTACATGTAGATGTGTATACATATGTAGGGTAAGGTAGTACTCCCTGACTCTTGGCTTGAAGACTCCAAGATTTGGACACACTGGTGCCATATGTGAAATATCTTGAACAAACATCTCTCTCCCAGTTGCTGTATATAAAATGTGAAATGGTTGATGTGCTTTGCAAATTGCCATCTAAATTTTGTTGTTCAGTTGTTTCAGTCATGTTCAACTCTTGATGACGCTATTTGGGATTTTCTTTGGCAAAGGTGCTGGAGTGGTTTGCCATTTCCTTCTCCAGATCATTTTGCAGATAAGGAACTAAAGCATACAGGGTTAAGTGACTTGCCCACCGTTACACAGCTAGTAAGTGTCTGAGGTCTGATTGAACTCATAAAGAGGAGTCTTCCTGACTCTAGGGCTGGTGCTCTATCCACTGTGCCACCTAGCTGCCCCTACCATCTAAATATCGTCTTTGAAAACCCTTTGAGAATTATGAAATGCTGTCTAAATTATTGTTGTTATTAAGCGAATAGCCAATGAAGTAATTTCTCAAAGTAATTCTCAGTGATTTGCAGATGATTTGGCAGGATTCCTACAACTCGGCCTCTCCTGGGTCTCTGCCTTCAGCGTAGAGCCCATTGACCTTCTGTGGCTCCTTGAACTCCACATTCCTTCATAATCAGGTACATGATACTAATGTGGTTGTTATAATGGTGTCTATTAAATACACTCGATTCAATTCAACAAATATTTTTTGAATGCCTACTTTATGCAAAGTGCTTTATAAACTGCAATACTATATAAATATCTACCAAGACAGTGTAGCACAAAGGGAAGAGCGCTAGCTCTGGAGTCAGGAGAGACCTGGGTTAGAATCCCATAGATCGCACCTCATGGCTGTGGGACTTGAGATACGTCAATTAAGCTCTTTGTTCTTGGGCATTTTCTTCATCTGTAAAACAGGGATAGGGTTAGTGTGAGGCACAAAAGAGGTAATTGTACACTAAGTGCATTATAAATGCCAGCCATTATTATTTTCTAAGTAGCTATCATTGCCCCTTTTGCCAACCTCACCAGCTTAATGCAGCAAAATCTCATTTTACAGAACCTTTAATTGGTGAGAAGATGCTAAGGCACTGAGGGGGCATCAGGCAGATTTGATGGGAAACAGGGTGGTGTAGTGGGTGGTATGTTATACTTAGAATTAGGAAAGCCTAGATTGAAATCTTCTTTGTCTGCTTGTTAGCTGTGTGGCTATGAGCGAGTAACTTAACCTCTCTGGGCCTCTGTTTCCCCTCCCTGTAAAATGGAAACTGTAATACCTTTAGTATCTACTTCATAGAGTTGTTGTGAGACCCAAATGAAATGATGTATATAAAATGCTTTGCTAACTTTAAAATGTATGTAAAGGCCAGCAATTCTTATCTTCTATGGTCTTGTTCTGTAAAACAATAAATCTGTAAGATAAATAAAAAATAAAACTGTAAATCTTAAAATTGTATTTTTTAAAACCTACAACTTCAACATTGAGCGATTTTATTATAGATTTAAAAAAATCTTTGGGCCAGAAAGTTTTTCTCAAATCCTCCCTGATTCTCCAGCATCATCATACTGAGGCTGATAGCAGGCCAGTCCTCAGAACATCATCTTTCGTCGTCTATGTTTCCTTCTCCTGCTTCCAGGCTGCCCACTGTTGTTGGAGAAAATTCTGCAGTAGCAAGATAACGTATGATCTGAGGCATATCAATTAAGGCAGAACCAAGAGAAAGGTATACACAATGCCTACAAAAATGTAAATGACAAGATCACTAAAATGAAATTGACCTCTGAGTAACTGAAAAATCGGTGAAGACCCTAGAGAATAGATAATGAATCATACTTCCAGACCACTAGGATAACATTTTAAAGACTGTCAGAAATAGTCTGTGCATTAGATTTTTAAAAATTATTGATGTCATTTGTTGTTACATCACATGAATTTCTTCATATATCCTCTTCCTTCCAATACCAAGTGAGCCATCCCTCGCAACAAAGATTTAAAAAAAGAAAACAAAGGCAGCTTAGCAAAACCAATCAACATGTCAATCATGTCTTGACAGTTTTTCAACTCTTCCCTAGCCAAGCTTGTAAGTATAATTATGCACAGTTCATTTTCATCTTACTGGTTTTTTTCTGTTTACATTGCTGTAGTCATTTCACATATTGTTTTCCTGGTCCTGATCACTTCCCTATCAGTTTATATAAGCTTTTTTTTATCAGATGTTGTTGCATAAATACTTGATAATTTTCTTTGTCACAAGTAAGGGTGGGTAAAAAATGAACATGGAGATAGAGACAAAAAGACATCACTAAAATGTTCGGTTTTTTAAAAATTATGCTGCTTGGGACTACTTCACATTTATGCTATGTAACTTTAGCTGTCCCCCATTCTTACTGACAATCTTGTTTTTATCTCTGAATTTACTATCTATCCTACTCTCCAAAGCTTCTCTTTCTACCATCTCCAGGCTTCTACTACTCACTTTGAAGAAGTTTTGCTTCATTGACTCTCTCCTATCTCAAAATTTATCTCTATCTTTAACCATCTTCTTTTCTTTCTTTCCTGTCTGGGGGGAAGAAATTCTGTTTTCAAAGCTAGTTTCTCCACCTCTTTTCTCGTTTCCTTTGGCATCAACCATATCAGCTCGGTTTTTATATAACATGCCACTCTCTTTTATCTTCAGCCTTTTTTATTCATCAGTCTATGCATATGTCTTCCATTCCAGGCATTTTATAAATGTATGTTGAATTGAACTGAAAAACCCTTGCCTTGACCCAGCTATTCGTTTGAGCTGCCATCCTCTTTCTCTTCCTTTCCAGACTTCTTGACACAATAGTATTTGCCCCTGTTTCTTTACTTTCTCTTTACCCATTACTTAACCCTTTGCATTCTAGTTTCCATTCCCATTGTGAAGGAACTGCTCTTTCAAAGACATTCAGGACCACCTGATCACCAAATCCAACGAGCCCTTCTCACTTCTCATCCTCCTGAATTTCTCTGTAGCATTTGTCACAATTGATGACTCCTTCTTTATTGATAGTTTGTTTTTTCTGGATTCTTTCTGTTTTCCTATTTCTCTGCCTGATCATTTTGCTACCATTGTTAGCACTGTTTTCTTCTTCTGCCTTCCATATTTAGGCATCATTCAGCTTTCCATTCCATTTCCATTCCCTCTTCTCTTTCTGCTCTTATCTGATTCATCTGGTACTCTGAATTAAACCATCAACTAATATGTGAATGAACCTTTATCTTCAAAACTGATTCTTGGCCTGAATTCCAGGCCTATATTTTGAAGTGTCTTCTGGGCATGTCCATCTGAAGATTCAAGTGTGGCATCTCAAATTCAACATGGTCTAGACACCATCACCGTCCCTATCACTTGAGGAACAAGACAGGGCAGTGATAGACAGGGTGCAACTCAGGAAGAGTTCAGTTAAAGAATGTCCTAATTATTCAAGACAATCTCTGTTGTTAGCATTAGACGTCAGAGCAATATTGATTGGATTTATTGTCAGATTTTTTTGGGACAAAATAATATAACGAATTGTGAGGATTTCTTTTGGTGTCCTTGTGTGAAGCTCTTTTTCATGGTGACTGTAGCATAACTCTGGTATGATTTACATGTTTACTGTCATGTATACCATAATTATTAACAATGAATATGAGATTACAAATTAGTTTACAACATATACAAACTTTATTTGTGTGTGTGTGTGTGTATGTGTGTGTGTGTGTGGGTATGAACAGCAGTGTGGCATGGTGAATCAAGTGGTGACCTGAGTCAGGAAGACCTGAGTTCACATGTCCTCTTGGACACATACTGACTTTGTACCTGGTCAAGTCACCTAATCTCTCATGGTCTCAAGCAACTTTTTAAATTGTAAATTGCAGAACAGTGGATAATCTACAAGGGTAGAAAGAAGTTCCATACTAGAAATTCCCTATATCAGTGATATCATATGTCCAGACAAACTTAATGTGCCCTGTACTTTTTTGCCTCTGTACATTTTTCTTGTCATACTTTTACCTTTGAATGTCTCTCCTTACCCTGCCTACTGAAATCCTGACCATCCATCCAGGTCTACCTCAAATACAACTTCTTCCATGAAATCTCCTTGGGTCCTCTCCTCACTCCCTTTCAGAAGTTCTCTCTTATTCCTCTGAAGTTTCTAAACATTTTGTTCATGCCTTTCTCAGCACCTATTATATTCTTTACTCTACTGGGGATATAAGATAGGCAGCCAGAGACCTCACTGGAATGAGGTTGAATAGAACAGGCATCTCCCAGGAAACTCCCTGGCTTGGGTGAGATGGATCTGGAGAGACACCAATACTAAACCCTAGTGAATTTTCCTCTCTGCTCTCTTTGCTTGTTGCAGAGCAAATCTCAATGGGTTCCAAGCATGCACCTCCTCCCTAACCTTTTCCCCCATACAATGAGGGTGGATGGGAGGATCAGAGAGAGGGAGATCGGGTTTTTCCTGATCAGCTGCCTCTTGGCTTCTTTACAGTTTTTACCAGCTTTTTAAGAGCTGTTTTACTGTTTTCATAGATCAAGTGACTATTAAAAATGAATCGTTTGAGTTTGGTTTGGGTCAGTTTTGAGCAGAAGGTGTCCTATGTTTGGGTGAGGGCATCAGAGCAGAAATGAGATTTTCTATTTTAGAAATTGTAAAGCAGATTCTACATCATACTCCTAGATCTATATTGACCTTCAGGCCAACATCCATGTGCCACAAACTGTGTGATCTCTGGCCCATGAAGTGGGGATTTTACTGACTAGAAGTCCTCTGTTGAGCATGGCAACTCTGAAGCCCTTGGGAAAGCCATCAAACCCACACTGGATATCCCCTGATAAAGCCATTTACCTGGTGACCTGTGGTAACTGGATGGCATGGTGGATAGAGTACTGGAGCTAGAGTCAGGAAGACCTGGGTTCAAGTCCGGCCTCACACACTTACTAGCTATGTGCGCATGGGAAGTCACTTTAACCTCTTTCAACCTTAGTTCCCTCATCTGTTAAATGGGGATGATAATAACACTTACCTCACAGGATTGTTGTGAGGATCAAGGGAGGTAGGTTAAGAGCTTTGCAGACCTTAAAGCACTATATAAATGCTAGCATTACTATTATTATTAAGGGTAGTATGATTTAATAGCCAAATTATTTAACATACTCTCTACCTAGTTAATTAATTTACATTTACTTTTCTGTAGATTGTTAATGCTTCCAAGTGTGCACCTGGTTCATACATATCCACAACATGCTTTTAAAAAATGTTCCTCTATCAACTTCTACATTTATATGTATTATTTCACTATCATGCAAAATATTTTAGCATTGTTAGCAAACATTGTCATTTTCTTATTTAAAGATATGGATCAGAGTCATTATGAGTTCTGCACTGTTTGCCTATCAGTATCAAATATACACTTTGATGAGAAATTAAAAAATTAAAAATCCAGACCTGTATCTTTTGGTGTTTTATGTTTGTAATTCAGTAAGATCAGTTCTACCAGTAATAATTAGAGAGAATAGGGAAGCATTGGGCTTTGGGATTGCTTTCTCTCAGGGCAATTCTGAGGAATGGTTGGGGGTTCAGAGCAGCTGCCAATCCTGTTCTGTCTTCTTCCGGTCAGTTCTCAGTTTGCCGGTCAGCATTACTTCCTGAATGCTCTGGTTCTTATCCAGATCTCTGCCATGATCACTACAGTTTGTCAGGTTCTCCTCAGCTTGTCTGTTATGTTACTCAATGTGGCTGGAGCCACAGCATCTCTGTGGCCATGGCAGGTACCATAAGCATCAGGTGGCTGAGGGTCACCTGCTCCAACAAGGGCTTCCAGTCTCAAAATACTCCTAGCTCTGGACACATGGAGAGAATAGAGTTGAATAGTGGACTGAAAGTTACTTCAAGGGCAAAGAGAAAAGGTACCTCAAGGATGCTGGGAAATATTTAATTGTAGAGGTGTGCTGGAGCTAGCTCTTAACCAATTCTTCAGTAAATTTCCAGTGTGAGCATTTATACCTGAAAAATAAGCAAACAAGACAAACCAGGACTTGATATATTGTTTTAATCATCTAGACTTAAGAAAGTAATAGAAAAATGTTAACAATGCAGATTAAAGTTAAAAATGTGTCATGGGTACTTTTTTTTTTCCCCTGGGAGAGTCAGTTGTTAAACATTTACCAGCATACCCCTGGCTATGCCTCCAGAGATTTCCTGCTTTTCCTGTGGCCTTCCTGATTTATTTTCCCCAGTCAGCTTCTGGGAGGCATAAGAAACACCTGTAATAATCATATGTCTTTTAAGAGTAAACATATGACCTGAAAGAGCCAGGCTTTCAAAAGGTTACCAACTGCTTTTTTTCACAGGTTGTTTGAATTTACACTGAAGGTTGATAGTCCTCATGTTTACAATGTGTTTGCCATATTTCTAAAGGATTTTCCTCCCCTTAACTGGGGCCCTTAAGTGTAAATGATAAACTAGTTCTAGAAATACATTGCTGTTAACTTTGAATTACAAAGAAGGTCCTCACAAAGAAGCCTTCTACATATATTTTCTCATTTGAGCCTCATAGCCCTATGAAATACATACTCTAGGTGTTATTATTTCCAAATCCCCGGTGGGGAAATTGGTACAGAGAATTAAGTGACTTGTCTTTGGTTCCACAGCTAGTAAATGTCGGAGATGGAATTTAAACCCGCATCTTCCCGAATGAGTCAAACACTATACATTTTGCCTTGTGGCTTATAGTTTTAAGTTAAACCTCCTTTATATCTACCTTTTGTTTGTTTGTTTATTTAGTGAGGATGTTACAAATTCCATCATCAAATCAATGCTTCGTTTTTAAAATAAGTTTTATTGATGTCTTTTTTACATCATTCTAATTTCCTTTAGTATCATTTCTCCTTCCCCTCCCAGAGAACCATCGTATATAAGATGCTCTTAGTTTAAAACTGAAAAAATATCTATATGGTTTGGTGGTTCCTGTATGTACTTGAATTCTAAAAGTAGCAAAGGCAGAAGCAGCATAGTGCAACGGGAACTGGGCTAGATTTGGAGTCAAAAGACCTCAGCTGAAATTACGTCTCAGACATTTATTTCCAGTGCTTTGGGTCTCAGGGATGTGCTTGCAAATGTTTAGCATCAAGTTCTCTGTAAAACAAATGTACATTCACTTTCCTTTTAAGTATGATCTGAATTATTAACATTTTCTTCATCACTTTCTTAAGTTTAAACAATTAACAAGACAAATCAAGCCTTGATTTGTAGTGTCGTCTGAGCAAATGCTCACACTGAAGATTTAATAATTGGCTTTAACAATTCTTTTTTTACCATTCTGAGCTGGTTAGAACTGATTCCAGGGTGCCACTGCCACTGATCTATAAAATAAGGGAGTTGGACAGGATGGTGTCTAAGATAATTTCTAGCATCAAATCCCGTGATTCTTTGGTATCTCTTTATCAAATATGTATCTTTCTATCAAATACACCTAATTCCTAGCATTTTACATGATAACTAACATTTTAAAAGCACTTTACATATATTAGCCTATTTGATCCTTAGAATAACCTTCTAAGATATGTGTTATCATTTCTTCTATTTTACAGATCAGAGCACTGAGATTGAGAGATTAAGAGACTTGCCTAGTGTCCCACAGCTAGTGTCTGAGGCAAGTTTCAAACCCACTTCTTCCTGATTTCAAATTAATTATTTCTGGCCATTATAGTATGCCACATATGGATATTCACTGACTTGAATATTACAAACTACATATATTGTTTTTTTTTTCAGAAAAATTAAGCAAAATCTTTTGGGCAGTAAATTTTTTTAAAAAATTAATAATTCCTGGAAATATTTCTACAAGTGTACTTTCCTACTTTCTTGAATTAATGAACATAATTTAACCTCTTCTTGCTTGCCCAAAGTTAAAGTGGTATAATTATAGAATCACAGAATTTTACAGTTGGAAGGAACCTCAGTGGACATCTAGTTTAATCCTTATCCAAAACGACTCCACAAAACCTGATCTATAGTCCTAGTTTTATCATGTAATAGTGATGTGACTTTGGGCAAGTCATTTGATCTTTTTGAACTTCATTTTCCTCAACTGCACTACCTCTCAGGCTTGTTGTGAGGCTCAAATAGAGAGCAGTGAAGGTTATAAAAATATAAATTATTTTTATAATCAGGTTTTTTTTTTACTATGATCTTAAGTAATGCACTTAGAAGTTTTAAAGAGTCTTTTATATTATTGTTCTTACACTAAATAGCCTTACATGGATGTACTTTTTGAGTTCTTAGGTCTGCTTTGTAGTTGTTATTGTTGTGTTTGTTTGGCAACTTTAACAAGATCTGGAGCAGGCCTATAGGGATGCTTGGAATGGTCCCTAGTCATCTTGTAAAAGAATTATTAGGAAAAAAATCATTAAAAGAACATCTAGAAGTTGGTTGCATAAGTACCACAAAATTTTTTGTTGGGAGGCCCTTCTGAGTATATCAAATAATAATAGCAATGTGTTGCTAGGACAAGTCCATTGTTTACACTTTGGGGCCCTGGCTAAGGGACAGAAACCCTTCAGAAGTCCTGGGTGGATTGTAAATAACAGTGATTCTATAGAAAAATAGGAAAATTAACAAGTAAGGGCTCTCAATTAATGAAGCTACAATTGCTTAAAGACCATTTTAATCATCATATTATTAAATACATGTCTGAAAAACATCAAAATAAAATATCTCCTGGCTTTTTTTTTGTCATCCCTTAATCATCATTTTGAGTACCAAAGATGTGAACTTTATTTCCACAGATAGTGTCTTTTTCTAATACTTCTAGATTGTGAAGGACTTAGCCATGGAAAACTCTTTAGCTAGCAAAATGTTGCTATCAAATTTTTTTCTAGCAATTTCTGTGGAACTCAGAAACTTTGAGGCATTAGGTCAGTCTTTACACATTATCACCTTCATAATGAAGATTTAAGACAGTTCATGTAACAAAAAAAGTAGAGAAACTGACATGAAATGTATACTTCCTGTATTCCAGGTCTACTTTTCCTACATTTTCAAGATTGAAAATAGATGTATTTCAGTCATAACCCCAAATGATATTTTAGAACTATTCTGTAAAAACAGAAATATAGTTTTCCCAGGTTTCAAAAAATTACAAGTCTATCAAATCATATTGTGTAAGCTAACCACATTTGTTTCAAAGTAGTTCATGCCATTAAACTTATACCATATTTTTCCATGGATTTTGTTAAATACAACAATGCAGATTAACCGTTTTGATCTTGAAATCAGAAAGAGCTCTCTATATTAGTGTGGTTGACTCAGTTTTAAACAATAGGATATGTTAACTGCAAGATCTATTGAAATTCAAACTCCACAGTTTATAGCAACTTGGTGTATTGTGGTGAACTTTTATTTCAAGAAGAGAAGTAGAGCTGTCAGAACCTCATTTACCATGAGTAAATAGAGGGAACCATTATTTCTACATAAGGAAGCAGCCCCCATTATTCTTCACTTTTAGAATGATATTTCTCAAAGGACAGGCAGAGCACAAGTAATTAGGATAGTCCTCTGGGGATTTTAGCTGATTAGAGTACCCCTATGACTAATGCTAACTGCTTGGCGCAATCTTACACTGCCCATTTAGTCTCTCTAGTCACAGTTTTGAGAAACCTGATAAAGTTTTCAGTTGCTGTACTCTACCAGTTTTTAATAGGCTCTATATGGTTGGCCAACTCTTTGGAGAGGTCAGCTCATTCCTTTCCCTACATTCTAACACCAGGAACAATTATTGTGGAGAAATAGCAAGTCATCGACGATGGCTTGATGACCTATAATTAGATTCTCATGTCCTTTGCAGTATGGCTATTAGATACGTAATTCTACTGAGGTTGAGACCTGGATTTTAAACATACCATTTCCAGTTGCTTTCAGCCATTTACAGTTTACTTTTACTTTGGATATCTTTCTCAACAGAATTGTTTTTTAGTGATCTGTGTGCTAGTAAAGTTCCATTGATTGGAGGTTAAGAAGAAAAAAACTTCCTTAGCATACTGCTTTAAAAATGCAGACATGTAATTTTAGATCATAAATGTTTTCTTGCTGTCTTAATACTTTAAAGAAGTTCATATTTGTGTTTTGCAATTTACATAGAAAAATGAATTCTCTTCTGTCATCAGAAAAAACTCACATATAAGCCCTGATGAAAAAAGTTTCTTGATCTTGTGAGAAACTATATAAATGGATTTTTCTGTACTATTCTTAATTTCTTATGAAGAAGATGAAGCACAAATAAAATGAAAACCTTTTCTCTAGTTTGTTTCTTTACATTGTTTTAAGTAACTTAGGATAAAAGGTTGGCATTAGGATCCTTGTCCCACTATTAATGACACACTGGCTAGTTTTGGTGTGGTGAAGGCCTGTGGTTCCTTCTACTGAGGCTGATAGATTGCTTGAGTTTGGGAGTTCCAAGCTGTAATGGTCTAAAGATCATTAAATGTCCACACTACCAATATAGTGAGCTCCTGGCATGGAGGGGGTGCTAGACTGCATAAGGAAGGGCAAATTGGCGCAGGTCAGAATTGGACTAGGTCAAAGTTTCCATGCTAATCAGCAAGCAGTGGAATTGAATCATGAATATAGTGGTCACTGCCCTTCCAGCCTGGGCAAGATAGGAAAACTTCATCTCAAAAAAAAAAAAGACCCTCCCCCCCCAAAAAACCCAAATCCCCCCAAAAAACTAGTGGTACACTTTTTTCTTAAAGTGAAATTTCAATGACTGGTGACTTTTTATAATTGTAGCATTGATATCAAGGAATATTAATTAGTGTATTAATGCATAATTCCAACTCTGATGTTGCTAAACATAAAGATGTACCATTTGAATATTCAATTTAAATACCAGTGACAGTAAAACAAAATACCCCACTGAATTTAAGATGTGTTCTTGTTAGTAGTTTGGATTTTTAACATCTTCTTCAAAAAAAGTCTGAAAACAAAATAAATAAAGCTTTTTTTTTTTTTACTCCTCTTCCCTGTTTAATTGAATAAGTATTTATTGTTGAGTAAGCATTTCTTACCAAACACTGTGTTACCAGATATGGTACCAGGCATTGTGTTAAGTGTCATTAATGCAGAGACAAAATAAAAATGGTCCCTAACCTTAGAGGGTCCGAATCCTCAGAACTTATATTCTATTATATTATGTACCCCTTACCACCAAACAGCTTGCAGAAAATGTTCTTTAGAATTTTAATTACCTCTGAGCACATCTAATGAGGAAACCTAACTTTTTTCTTTGTTTTGGCCAATGATTTCATTGGTATAGGGAATGCCCATTGAGAAAACCATTCCTCCTACCAATCAATGCAGGTCACCACTTGGTCTGCAATTTAGGGCATTGCCCCAGGGTACTGAGAGATTAAATGATTTGCCCATTGTCATGTAGTCTCATATGTGTCAGAGGTGGGATTTGAACCTGGGTCTATCCTCACTACAACACTAGTTCTCTATTCATTACACCACAATGCTGTTCTAACCTTTAGAAACATTCTTAACAAATTCTGTGCGTGCGATATTATTATTCATAATAATATTTATAATATAATTTATTATTATCATTACACATAACTTTTCCCATTTATTATTGAAAATGGCCAGTTAGACATTTCAGTGGTTCAGTTCTACTTAGCTATTGGCATTGGCTTAAGTTGTGTTTTGCTTCAAATTATTGGTGTCTGAAGAAGTGTTCCTGAATAATAAATACTGACTTTGTGTATATGAAGCTAGCTATGCGTCAGAACTGATCATACAAGGCAGAGTGGGGAGGAGTAGATTATTTGACACTAAATTAAAGATGAGATTAGTTTTGGAGGGAAAGGAACATGCAAATACAGAAAATAAGACCTTGGGAAGAGGAGCAAAGAGTTTTGTCTGAAACATTTTTTGTTACTTTCATTTCCCAAGTTCTCCCGAATTTGTTTCTATTGTAACAGCAACTTAGCCAGAAACGAATTCAATGAGATACAATGTTTTAATGAAAATCCTTGAAGTGGGAACAGAACCAAAATAGCCAAAGATATTATCAGCTGATGTTAACATCACTTCCCCTGGACAACCTACTTGAATCTTTCTAATTGCTGGGGTTTCCTTCTCATGACAAGTCATTTCAGAATCCACATTCTAGTTCTTTTGGGAGTTCTGCCAGCAATTCCAGGGAACATGAATAGAGTCATAGGGCAAAAACTGGATTATTATTATCATAAAAAGAAGGCGTAGCCACTTTCCCCCTATAAACTAAGGAAACACCTTAAGAGGAAAAAAAAATGTTTCTTCAAGACAGGAGACTTTTCTCTTGCTTATTTGGTAGTACATATTTTAACTAGACATTCTGAACTGACGTTACTGATGTATCTCTCCTCCTCTCCCCTTTTCCTTTCAGTTTGCTTCAACTAAGGGGGACATGATATAATCTCCATAGCATTAAAGAATGGCATCTGGGCCTATGCCTCCTACCAAAGATGAACAACTTTCTTCTGGCATCGATGATCTCCACTTTTCACTACAAGGTAAATTAAATGGGTATTTGATGGATCTACTTGTGTTTTAGCCAATGGACCCTAGGAAACCTTATTCTTTTTCTGTTCAGGAGTTTTGTAGCTACCATGTTGATTACTGTCTCTACGTGCAGAGATTATAATTTGCCCTTATAATAAAACTTTTTTTAAATGTACTTTAGGCCTGTTATTTATGTAACAGTTGACTAGGGAAATGGGGAACGGATAAAAGAAGTGAAAAATCTAAGTACATTGTATATATTTGGTTATTTTTTTCTAACTGAAAGAGGAAAAGCTTGTTACCATAGTTTCCTTGTCTTTTTTGTTGCTTTTTTCTACCTTTTTCACATTAAGTTTTATATCATCTGTTTATAAAATACATTTGAGTCAGGAATTTAATAATACAGACTTATTCCATATTAATAACTTGGGTACTTTTAAACCATTTGGGATTTATACAAAATAGAGTTATAGAGACTTGGTTGGTCTTTTCCTGCATCTCGGCAATGTTGGCAACATTTGTGTGGTTTTGAGAGCTCAATAGCTACAGAGAACTCTGCCTTTGTTTTGTTTCCTTGTTAGCTACCTGTTTCATCCAGTAGATCTTTGACATGAAGGTCAGACAGAAAAGTTGGGCTGTCTGGGTGAAGCAGATTGTTGGGAAATAAAACAGTGTGTAGTATGGAAGAAATGAGTTTTATAGCATTTTCTTAGGACTTTCACCCTCTAGTTTAGGAGTTCTTAACCTGGGGTCCATAAACTTGTTTTAAAAAAAATAGTTGATAATTCTATTTCAATACCAATTGTTTACTTCCTAATCCTATGGATTTTTATCTTATGCATTTGAAGACATTATTCTAAGAAGGGGAAGCCAGGTGGCATAGTGGATAGAACTCCAGGCCAGGAGTCAGGAAGACTTGGGTTCAAATTTGGCCTCATACCCTTATTAGCTGGGATCCTGGGAAAGTCACTTAACCCTATTTGCCTCATTTTCCTCATCTGTAAAAATGAATTGGAGAAAGAAATGGCAAATCATTCCAGTATTTTTGCCAGGGAAACCTCAAATGGGGTCACAAAGAGTTGGGCACAACTGAAACTAATCAATCAAAGGATTCCATAAGCTTCCCTAGATTTTCAAAGGGGTTCATGACACCAAAAAGGTTAAGAACTTCTGTTGTGTGTGTGTGAAGGTGAAGTTTGCGCACATTGGTTTATTTTTAAAAGTTGATGATTGATATCTACAGTACCCAAAAAGCTTATAGCATATGCACAATAACTTAAAAAATATGAATTCCAAATTATTGGTGGTGAGAATGAAGAAAATGAGTATCTTTCTAATACTTTAAATCTCTAATTAGATAATCTTTTGATCTAACCCAGATCTTCACCTTGAGGTAGAAAGGCCAACTAACTTTTAGCAGCTCTAACATATAAAACTATGGTGCCCTACCTAGAAGACTTTTAAATTACTATTTGCACAGAACAATACAATATAAAAGCAGCTGAAATGTATGGTTATGGGACTGGTTAGAGATTAATTTTTAAGAAGAAATTATTTTTCAGTAAGTCAGTGCATACAGGGTTATATTTAGAAACAGAATACAGCTTCTGTATTAACTGAAAGATAGCAGAAGTGAATGAAGATAGTGATTATGCATCTCTTTGATCATCTCTAATTATATCTGCTTCTTGGATTTCAATATAATGTGGGGCAGTAACTCATGGAACAGCATATGTTAATGTAAGTGAAGATTTACAATTTATTTCCTCATCCCAATGCATTTCCAATGAATGTTTTAGGAATACTTTCTACAGTTCTTGACAATAGGACTTAGATTAGACAATGGTGTCACCAGGTCTTTTTTTTAGGTGCCATTTTGGCAACCAACCCTGCACTAGGAAAATGAAACTCTTTTTAACAATAATGCCCTTACACCTAAGAGATGACAGATCTATTCCAGAATTTGAATAATTACTTATTAAGCTGAGTAAAATGATTTTTAAATTTGCTACTGCTTACTTTTCTATTAAAGCTTTAAAAATATAATTTAATACTGATCAAGAGGAAATGTGTAGTAAATATGACCAAATTATATCAATGGATGGGAAGGTTAGCATTAGTTCACAAACAAAATTTATAGATTTTAGATTATATTTAGTGAATGTTTCGTTACAGCTTCATCTCTCTATGTATCCACATGCATAAGTATAATCAAGTCTGTATTTGGTGGTAAGAAACCATTAAAAAGAACAGATAATCTTTTTTTTTTTTTTGCCAAAGTCATAAATTTGTTTGTTTCCCCACTCTCCCAAAGCACATAAGTTTTTTTAAAATTAGTGTTTCATTTTTTAATTGACAGAAATTAATTTTCTTTTCATCATGCCCTACCTTCTCATTGAGGAGAAAAGAACTAATTCCCTATACCTAATTAATAAGCATAGTCAAGGAAAACAAATTCCCTCATTGGTTGCGAAAAAACAAAAACAAAATCCTCTCTTGCTACCCTATATCCATTACCTCTTTGTCAGATGGGATAGCATGCCTCATCATCAGTCCTCTTGCATCAAAAGCTGTAGATGAAAGTTTAGATAGTCCTTGTCATTTTGGAGATTTTAAGTGCAAAATAATGTAAGGCAAGTGCAGAGGCGAGGTACAAAGTCCCAGGTAAAGTCTCAGGGGTTTAAGACAGGTCTTCTTAACCTGGAGTCCATGGACTTTTTTTTTTAAACTTTGATAACCATGTCAATTTTTGGTTTCTTTTGTAGACCTATGTATTTTGTTTTATATATTTAAAAGCAGTATTCTGAGAAAGGCTCTGTGGGCTTCGTTAGAATATCAGAGGTGTCTAATGCATACCCAAAATGTTAAGAATCCCTGATTAAAGAGGCAACTTGGAGGGGGTGACATTTGAATTGTAATTTAAAGCAGAGATGTCAAGCATGCAGACCATAGGCCCCCATCAATACTCCTAAAGGTGGGCTGAACCAGATTAAAATATAATTTGGACATGTTTAATAAAAGAAATAAAAATACAATGAAACATAACTAACATTGCATTTTAAAATTAAGTCAATATTGGCCTGTAAGAATCCTTATGTATGGATTAATGGCCCCCATTTTTCTTTGAGTTTGACATCATTGATGGGGTCTAATCATGTTGATACGTAGCATATAGTCTGCAATATTTATTCCAGATAACTATGGATTAGCTAACAATATATTCCGTTGAGTGTAGAATGAAAGCTTAACCATAATACGAATTATTTCCCCTGGAATTACAGAATTTTAGAGTTGCAAAGAACCTTTGAGGCCCTGTGTCACAATCCATACCCAAAGTATGCCTATATGCCTATAACATACCCAACAAATGGTCAATAATCCTCTGCTGAAAGAGCCTCAGTGAGGAAGAAATAAACATTTTCTGAGGAATCCATCCCACTTTTGGATGGTTCTAATTGTTGGAAAGTTTTCTTGATATCCAACCTAAATTTACCTCTTTACAACTTCCACCCATTGTTCCTGGGTTTGCCTCATGCAGGCAAACAGAACAAATCTAATCTCTCTTCCACATAATAGCTCTTTGAGCACCTGAAAGCAGCCATCTTGGAGTTGCCTTTCCTCCAGGCAAAACTTCCCAATTCTTTTAATCTATCTTCATATGACACAGGTGTATTGCCCTTTACCATTGTCAGAGGGTCTCATCAGAAGGACACAAGGTGAATGATGACATACTGATGAGATATGAGTATCAGGGTTGATTCAATTTTGCAAGATAATGGGATTTTCCAGTGACAAGTTTCATGTGGCAGGAAGGCATGATGGAAAAGTGTTAAGAAGTCCAAAAGCAGTGCAGCTGATAAGAAATGTGCCTGTCTTGTAATGGTGCTTAATAAATGCTTATTGACTGACTGGTCTAACCAGGAAAGCATATTTACAGACTTCCTTGTTCCTAAAAGCAATACCTCTCTTCATGTAACTAAGATCACATTAGCTTTTATAGCTGTCACATCACAATGCGAAGTCATATGGACCTTGTAGTCCACTAAGACCCCTACGTATTTTTCAGACATACCATTCTCTAAATATCTTCATCTTCTACTAGGAAAATTGATTTTTTAAACCCACATGTTAGACTTTACATTTCTTTCAATTGAATTTAATCTTTTTAGATTCATCCCAGTGTTCTGTTCTGGTAAGATTTTTCTGAATCCTGACTTGCCAAAGTGTTAACTTTTGTTCTCAACTTTGTGTCATCTGCAAATTGATAACTTGCTCTCTATGCCTTTATCCCAGTCATTGACATTTAACATTGTATTAAATAGCACAGAATCAAGTACAGATCCCTGCAGTACTCCACTGGTGACATCCTGCCAATTTGTCATTGAATCTTTTACAGCTACTCCCTGATTGAGACATTCAACCAGGTTCACATCCGTCTAACTGTATTATCATTTAAACCATGTATAGTCATATAAGAATAGGATGCTATACTTTGCCAAATGTTTTGCTAAAATCTAGGTAAAGTATATCTATAGCAATCTTCTCACTCACCGGTTTAATAATCCTATGGAAAAGGAAATAAAATTACTCTGGCATGACCTGTCCTTGATGAAGCCAAACTGGCTCTTTGTAATTAGCACTTCCTTTGCTAGGTGAACCATTAATGAACACTTTTAGAATTTTCCCAGGAATTTAAGTCAAGTTCTTAGGCTTATAAAGACTCTGTTCTCCTCTCTCTCTCTCTCTCTCTCTCTCTCTCTCTCTCTCTCTCTCTCTCTCCCTCTCTCTCCCCCCCTCTCTTTCTCTCTCTCTCTTTTTCATTCTCTCTGTCTCTCTCTTTAAACAGAGACAACATTTTTCTTTTTCAGATCTTGTGGTACCCTTCTGTTTTCTATAATCTTTCAAATATCTCATAATATTTGGACAATCACAATTACCAGATCTTTTCCTGTTCAAGGAGGTAGTATATCCTTGTAGTATTAATTAAAGGAAAATAGGTGATCTCTTATACTTCCTTATTTATTGTGTCAACTCTCTGATAGTCTTGGACTTTGAATGGTACTTGTGTGGGAATGGGCCTATGGGGCCCTCACGGGAAGTAGGCTCCAGAGATCCCTTAGAAATCTTTGGGTGCTACAAAGCCAGACATGCTTATCATTTGGGGATTACTGTTCAGTCATCTATGCTCAGAGAAGGAATCCCAAAATGGAAAAGTAGCAAGGAGCCCCAAGGCCCAGGCTCAGCTCATTTAGCCTGTTCTAGCTGCCACATGGGAACAGTGACCATGTTGTCACTGTGGACAAAAAGGCCATTCCTCCTTCTGTCATTGTGGGAACATTTTAAACAGCCCAGACATAATCTCTAAGCAGGAAGACAAAAAAGGCAAAGAGTGGATTGCTTCCTGTTAAAGATCCACTGATTCAATAGCTGTTTCTGCTCAGTGGCCAATATGGGGATTGCATTGTCATCTCATTGTTCTCACCAGGCCCTTTAATATCTGGTCATGCTTGTCCTTGGAGTCCCTGGAAAATTCTAGGGGAGCTTGGTTCATGCTTCCTTAGATGACTCCTATTGGCTCATTCCCACAGATATTCTGCACAGCCCTGTTGTATCATTTCTGCCTGTCCTTTCTAGTGCAAAGGTCATTCCCCTTGACAGAGAAAACACAATCAAAATAAGATTTGAGTAATTTGGACTTCTCTCTGTGGATAGTATTTATAATCATCCGATCTGCCCCATGTAACTGTCCTCTTTCTTCTTTGATCCCTTCACTTTTCCATCAGTATAGTTTTAAAAGCCCCAACCCTTTTTTGTTGCCCTTTGCTTGCTTCAGCTCAGCAATTCTGATACCAATTTGATAGGATCATACAATAATCTTATATCTATCCTTTTATCTGCCTTTGCTGCCATCTTCTGTCTTCAACTTTTAAAAAACCTAGGTTAGTTGGTGAATTCCCTGTGCATCCACATTGACCTCTTCCCTTAAAAGCAAAGGTCAGAGGTAAGGCTGGTGGTAATTTGAAGGCCATGTAGCCTGCCAAATCCTTAACCTAGTGGCTAACTATGCTTATTTGGAAGGACTTGATCAAAGGCTTCTGAGGAAAAATGTATAGACTTGATAACCTACATTAAAAATTACAGCTGGATGCCAAAATATTTAGGTGGAGTATGTCTGTGTGTCATAGAGGCAGCTAGATGGCTCAAAGGATGGCATGCTAGGCTTGGAATCAGGAATACTTGAGTTTAAATCCAGCCTCAATTTATTAGCTATGTAGCCCTGGGCAAGTCATTTAACCTCTGTTTGCCTCAACCCACTGGAAAAGGACATGGCAAACCACTCCAGTATCTTCGCCAAGAAAACCTCATGGATAGTATGGGTATGTTTTGTTTCACAGGTCACAGAAAGTCCAATAAGACTGAACAATAACAGAATGTCTATGTACTCATATTTCACAAAAAGCATATTTCAGGTCCCTAAAGCTGAAACTTTTGACCAAATCTCCATGATCCACTCTATCAGGATATAAACAAAAAATAGTGGTACGGGGTGGGTGGGGGAATAATTTTTTTTTGAGAGCCAATGTTCTCACCTTTGTTAAATGGAGCCGATCCTATCTGCATTCATTTGAAGTGATAACTTGGCCTTGAAAGTGGAAACTTATCTCTTATCTAAATTGTCACACCCAAAGATGGACCCACCCTGATTTGGAATAACACACCTGGAAAAAGACAGGAATGTCTGCCTTAAAATACAGTGATTCATCTCCCTGATGAGTGAAGAAAATTGCTATGGGGCCTAAAAGAAATTAGCTAGCCTGAGAAACAGAAGTGGTAGTGATAAAACTCAGGTAGCAGACCTAGAGATAATTTGGCTTCATTTTTCATTGAATTTTCATGTGGTTTGTGAGAAAATTTTGAGTCCTTTTGCTTCACTTAGATATTGATATTCTCCTAGGAAAAGACAGTATAGGTAAAAGAGGAAAGGGGTCATGCTGATGCTTGTGAACGTCAGTATAACATTATTGGCCAAATATAGATTGCTTTTTCACCTGATAATTTTTTTTTACAAAAAAATCACAATGAATGTATCCTACTTTTAAATGCAGGTGTACAAAGTAACTGTTCCATGATTTATTTATTTTACAAAATAGTTCTTTGTTGTATAAAAGTCTTGATGCTACAATTCACTTAAAGAGGCCTCCTAGTACATTTTAAAAATTAATTTCTAAAAATTAGTTTACACTGGGCTTCTCAGGAATTGTACAAAGTGATGGCACAATTGAATTTGTAAGGCTCTTATTTCAAGCTGGTATGAAACAAACATACAATGTCAAAATTTATATTGTGCCAACTACTCAGTTTAATTCAACTCTATTAAATAAACTTGTAAGATCCAACATTGTAAAGAGCATCATACTATGCCTAGGTGATATACAAAGTTTGTTGTTTTTTTATTGTTGCTCAGTCATGTCTGACTCTTCATGGCTCCATTTGGGGTTTTCTTGGCAAAGGTGCTGGAATGGTTTTCTTCTCTAGCTTATTTTACAGATGAGGAAACTGAAGCAAACAGGGTTAAGTGACTTGCCCTGGGTCACACAGCTAGGAAGTGTGTAAGGTAGGATTTGAACTCAGGAAGAGGAGATTCTCCTGACTCCAGGCCTGGCACTTTCTCCACTGTGCCATCTTGCTGCCCCCAGTGACTAGCATTTTTAAAGCACTTACTATGTGCCAGGCACCATGTTAAGCACTTGTCAGACAAATAACACACAGGAGGCACTGGAGGCTTCAGACTCCAGCCTCTAACAGGTTCACTCTTGATCTGGTCAGACAGGAAAACAGCTTCAAAGGAGTTAATAATAAGCTTTATTCTAGTCTAGTCTTCTCTAACACCTTATTGCTGATAACGGAAGCACCACAGATTCCTACAGTATTCCCTAATCACCCTTCTCAAAGGGGCCGAGGAGAAGGGGGGGGCAACTACCCATATGTCTGGATGGGGTCAATCAAGACAGGCACAACTTGTGCCTCCCCTATATCCCCTCAAGCCTCAATGGGGGCCAGCTGAGGCAAATACAAATTCCCCTCCCCCCCAAGCCTTGAAGGGGGCCAGTCAAGGCACACAGAATTCCAGCTTGTGCATTCAACCATAAAGGTTCCCCAGCTCACTAACCAATGCCCACCTGTTTTATAAGGCATCAAACAAAGAAGGCATATTGCCAGCAATAGCCTCCCAAGTTTACATCACCTCATTCCTGTATCTCACTGCGCAGTTGCAATAGATGTTTACAGTTTCAGCACACATGTTTATATTATTTATCATTATATAATGCTTCTCAAACATGGTGGAGATGTTTTGAACCATGAGCTAGATATGAACTCATATCTAGTACCTGGGAAACAGAGATTGTTATGACTGTGGATCCTGGGAAACTGAACTCCAAGAAATAATAACAAAAATTCACCCTACACACACTAAAATTCACCTTACTGACAGCACTTTGCAAATATTATCTCATTTGATCCTTATGACAACCTCTGCCAATGACATTTCAGGTCCCAATCCCTCAATACCACCTTCCTTACAAAATGCATTAAGAAAATTGAAAGCAAAATGTTGAATGAGGGAGGAGGTTATGAAAAATGAGTGAAATGAATGAAAAGAGGTCATTACTGGCTTCAGAGATAAAAGGAAGGCTTCTGGAGGAGGTATCATTTAATTTAAAGAACAGGTAGGACAGCAGGCAGGAGTAGATCACAAATTCCTCCTTTTTTGGTAGATTTATTAATTTATCTCTGCAAGCTGGAAGTGATTATTAATGTAGCATAATCATAATTATCCGACAGAATTTAGCTGTCTCCTAAAGGGAAGTCAGTTTGCTCTCTTCTTCATGTTAGAATAAGGTCAATTATCTACATGTTATAAGGCAGCTTCCAACTTTTAAATGCCCAATTTCCACCACTGCTGAGACCTTTAACCTTCACCAGAATTCACTCTCTCCCTGCTCTGGGACCTGTTATCAAAGAGGGTAGAGCTTTTAGGTAATAAGAGTGGTCAGACATGAATGAAACTTAGAAGTTGTGAACAGTAGGGACATCTTAGGCAATTGCTTTGCTTGGGAGGGGTGGTAGACTCCCAAGAAGAGGTGGACTGCAGTCCCACTGATTAAGAATTGATTTGGGTTAAAATGGGTTAAGGGGACTACCAGTCATTTATGAATAGTTACTAATTAGATTTAGATTAAAAGATTATTTCTCCCTAACATTTAGTAGATCTTAGCACTTAGGAAATAGGATTTTGGATTGGGGGTGGGGGAAGTGTTAGGAAGATAATTTTCCCATAGGGGAACACACTGTAGGATAGCAGGAGTGGGTGGGATGTTACTGTGGGAGATTTAGAGTAGCAAGAAACTGGCCACCTAGGACTTGGAGAAGGGGCACAAAAAGGTGAAAAAGGATGGAGAAAGGGATGGGGAAAGTTGTCAAAGACACATTGCATCTATTTCAAAATATTGCCTGTAGGAAAGGTGGGGGAATCTTCTTCTCCTAATCTTATTCTTCCTGTTGCTCATCACCTTCTCTCCTGTATACTTGTCTCAGGAACCAGATCTTGGGTTACTATTATTAATACAATATTATGGAGTAAATAGGTTTTGAAGGCTAGAACTGAGACTCTACTGCATCCCTTGATTCAATCACTAAATCAACATTTGTCAAATGTCTGCTATGTATCAGGCTAAGTGCTAGGGATACAAAAAGAGACAAAAGACAGTCCCTGCCTTCAAGGAGTTACACAATCAAATGGTGAAGATAACATGCAAACACATATATACAAAGCAGGTAATATACAGGATAAATAAGAAATAGTTAACAGAGGAAAGGCACTAGAACTAGGAGAGGATAGGGAAGGCTTTCTGTAGAAGGTGGGATTTTTGTTGGGACTTGAAGCCACGGAGGTCAGTGGTTGGAAAGGAGGAAGGAGTGTATTCCAGGAATGGGAGACAACCAGAGAAAATGCCAGAAGCTGAGAGATGAAGTATCTTGTTTGTGGAACAGCCAGGAAGCCAGTGTCACTGGATCAAAGAGTATATATTGGGGAGTAAAGCACAAGAAGACTGGAAAGGTAGGAAGGGACTAGGTGTAGGTTATGAAGGGATTTGAACGCCAAACAGAACGTTTTGTATTTGATCCTGGAGGCAATAGGAAACCCTGGAGTTCATTGAGTAGAGTGGTCACATGGTTGGACCTGGGCTTTAGGAAAATCACTTTAGTGACTGAAGGGAGGATGGATTGGAGTGGGGAGAGACTTGAGGCAAGCCGACCCAGGGGCAGGTTATTACAATAATCCGGGCATGAGGTGATGAAGGCCTGCACTACAGCGGTGGCAGTGTCAGAGGAAAGAAGGGAGACATTGTGAAGGTGAAATCGGTAGGCCAACTTGGCCTACCACTTTGATATGGGAGGTGAGAGATAGTGGAGTTCATGATGACTCCTAGGCTGAGAGCCTGAGAGACTGGGAGGATGGTATTCCTCTCTACAATAATAGGGAAAGTTAGGATATATTGAGTTTAAGCTGTCTACTGGACATCCATTTCCACATTTCCGAAAGGCAGTTGGAGGCATGAGATTGGAAATCAGCTGCTGCTTGCCTCTGAACTCACTTCTTGCTTGGACCACAGCCTAAGACTCAGACAACTCCTCATCCTAGAACTCAACCCCTAGGCATAGATCCCCTTCCCCCTGTCAGCCCTGGATCTGAAACTGGGTAGTAAACAAGAGTGACCAATTAGCATCTATTCTTGCAAACTGAGCCAGGTTGGTCCCCTTTTTGCTAGATTTGGAATCTCTTTTTGTCCTGGTGCTTCTCCCTGTCCTGGAATGCCATGCATGGCTATTCCTGGCCAGACCCTATCCTTGGTGTTTGTATACCTCTGTTTTTCTCTGCCCACCTAGGCTAGAAATAGGACTTGCTGTGGTTTTTTTTTATCTTGGATTTCATGATCAGGACTGGGAGGAATGGGGTAGGCTGTACATCTTCCTGCTACTCCACCATCTTGGCTGCTCCCATTTCTAGTTGTTAACATCTTGTGCCTCTGTTTTGCTTTTGGTATTTAGAATATGGTTATCTGGCCAACTTGTGGACCTTTTGGATAGCCAGCTATATGCTATAGAACTACAGGTTCCAGATTACTCTTGGGCTGATCATACCATTCATGAATTATCAATCAATCAACCAACATTTATTAAGCATCTACTTTTCAATGGGCAATGTGCTAGTTGCCAGGGCTACAAAGACAAAAATGGAATAGTCCCTGCCCTTAAGGGGTTTATATTCTATCACATAAATGATATGTACCAATGGGAGTGTTGGCTTTGGAGTCAGAAATACCAGAATTTGAATCCTGTCTCAGACACTTCCTAGCTAGGAGACCCTTAGGCAATTTATTTAACCTCTTGGAGCCTTAGTTTTCTCTTCTGTAAAATGGAGATAATAATTACACCTACCTGACAGGGTTGCTGTGAGGATTATATGAGATAAATAAAGTACTTTGCAAACCTTAAAGTGCTATATAAATACTGGCTATACAAGCAGCTAGGTGAGTCAGTGGATAGAGTGCTGGGCCTGGAGTCAGGAAGACTCATCTTCCTGGGTTCAAATCTGGCCCCAGACACTTACTAGCTGTGTGACCCTGGGCATTTGCCTCAGTTTCCTCATCTTTAAGATGAACTAGAGAATAAAATGCAAGCCCATTCCAATATCTTTGCCAAGAAAACCCCAAATGGAGTCACAGAGTTGGAACAACATAAACATAAAATCATATACAACTATATCCAAGCCACTTTTCTTCTTCTTCTTTATGAATTCTTGATTTTGGACCATTTCGGTCTCACTAGAGTGAAATAAAAGCAACTGAAATTCAATTCAGTCTATTTTATGCTTCTGATAAAATATTCGGTAAGGACAGGTTACAATTCTTGGTTAAAAAAATCAAGTATTTGCATTCACTCTGGCAACTAGTTTATGTCTGCTGTTATTAAAACAGTGCTTCACAAACAGTATCTCGTTTGATCTCCAAAGGTTGGTACCCTTTCAGAAGGAGTGTGAGAACCTTCCAGGGATTCCCTCTGGCACAGTGGGTAGGTGACTATATCTCTTCTGGGCATGTGGAGATCCTGCCCAACCAGCTCATCTGAACTGACTGAAAGTGTTCTCTTTAATAGGCCTCCAGCAACACAGTATATTAAGTCCAAACTCCCAGGGCATAGCAGATGGCTGGGGACAACAATGAGTGGCGGGGAATGCTTTCCCCTGCATGACTGACTTGCTTTGCCACATGTGGCATTTGTAGCATAGACTACAGACTCCTACAACAAACCGTTCAGACAGGGTTGGTTGTTTTCGTTAATCTTTTCTTACCTAGTCTGATGTGAAAGTGAGAGAATACCTTCAGAGTGCATTCATGCCTTTGGTTCCTGGTTATAAGGAAATGTTTAACTACAACCAATGATAGCAATCTTTCTGTGGGAGAGAGAAAACAAAGTGATCTCACCCTGGCTGTAGCTCTCTTTTAGGATTATTAACAGCTCATTTGTTTATGGCATCTTCTCCTGAGAATCTGTTTTAAAAGAACTTAAAAGTATGGGAAAATCTATTTTGTAGACTCATATTTGTAGACTCAATTTGCTTGTAAATAAAATACTTTTTGAAAGATTCTTTTTTCCCCCAAATTTCCTTCAGTTAAGAAAAGATGAAAAATAATGCCATATATATATACCTGCTCACTTTTGTGAGTTAAATGAATAATGAATAGAAGTAGTCTGAGGAGGTTGACTCATTTTTAGACATTTTTATAGCAAAGCTTTAAGACATTTTTAGCTTTTATGACTTCATTTATATTTTTGTTTCCTCCTCTTGTCCATAGTAATATAATGGGTTCATGTAACTATCTGATACTTTTTATTTAAAAAATCTTTTAAGTCAATAATTTTCGACAGCAGCATTCTGAATACAGCATTGTCATTAAGTGGGCACGGTTACCAGGAAGACGTTGTATCATATTACCTATGCCACCACTCCGAGAGTTTCCTTTCATGTGGTCCTGCCAAAAATGCTAGTGAATGATTAACAGACTGCAGGAACCGGTCTGAAGCCACATTGGGCCTAGTTACTATGCAGTTTCAAACAATGAGTGTATGTTTTACTTAGTATTGCTATTTTCTAGTGGCATTTTAATAGAATAAAAAAATGCTATCTTTTCTGTGTAGATAATAGCATTACTCTGAGGGGCTCAATAGTGAAACATGAGTCATTGTAGAGGAGTTATTACTACATATCTAATTCACACATTATTCACTGAGCATTTACCTGAAGGAAATAATGTGATTTGTACATTTAAGTACTTCATTGCCACATTTGAGATTTTTCATATTTTTTTTATGTTGGACTCCAGGTAAGACTGCGGAGATGCAGTATATGCTGTGACATTTTGGCAGGACTAAAAAAATGAAGATATGAACAGGTCAGAGTAAAATCAAAGGTGAAAGTGACTTAGAATGAGTCTTTATTGTTTCTTGTGTAATAAAAAGAAGTTCTTAGCCTAACAGACTTCTGTTAGTACTATAATCAGCACATAGCAAAAGGGATTTTTACCCCAGGGCACTGGTATTTAGGAGGACATTCTTCTTCTCCACGGTGAGAGCTGTCCTTATATCTTCCCCTTCAGCCCTTCACACACCCACATTCCTGCAACAGCAGCAATCCCTGAATCCTGAAACCAGAATCCTTGGTTTCTATCCTTGGATCCCATTGCATTGGTGTCTCTCTGCTCCTAAGTTCTTCAATAGTCAGACTTTCTGGGAAATGGCCCCTAGTTCTGCCCCTCTCCCTGATCTCAACCGTTTTCCCCAGTTGAAGAAATTCTTAGTTATGGCTCTTGAGTTTCAATACACTAAAAACTCAAGTATTTTATAAAAACTACTTCAGGGGTCTGGAAAAATTAAAGCATAGAATTGCCTATTTGTTAATTTACAAGGAATGCATACCTTGAAAGAAATTCAGAATCATCTTGAGTTTGCTCACTTTGTGATTATACCTTACTATGTGTGCATTAAAAACAAAACAAAACAAAAAACCTTAACTAAAAGGAAAGGGCCCCAGAGCTACGAGTTGGCTGTGTCAGAAACATGAGTCATATGGGATAGCGTTATGGCTTTTCTTTTTTCCCTTGAGGTGGTGAGGTGGATGTGACAATTACTTATGGTTACCAAAGAGAAGTCTGTGAAAGAGGAAAGGGGTAAATAAAAAGCTTTTGTATGGAATTCTCATCCATTTGTCAGAAGTGTGTCTTTCCCTGAGGTTGCAACAAGATTCTTAGCATGTGTAATTGGGATAAAAAGGAGGTTAAGAAGGACATAGTTCAGATGATATGCCTTCACAGAACACCACCAGTGCCTGTTAATTAGAAGAAACACAAATCTCTCCCAAAGCCCTTCAGATTTGCTTATTTACCTATTTATTGACATTTTATGTCTTATCTATTTCCCAGAGGGATACAGGGTGGCCTTTTGGTTACTTGGGTGATTGTTAAATCAAGGTGCACAATTGAACTTCTGATCTTAATTGCCTGTCGTGTAATGTGTCCCATTGACATTAAATTCTGTATGACTTCACGATATTATTATACCTTTGATTGATATTTGTTATCCCTTTCTTGGAAAGTTTATTTTACTTGATTAAGTAAAATGAAATATATTTTTTCTTCACTGAGCATATATATTCTTTTTTACATGTTATAATATATTTGAAAGCAGTAATTTTTTAGGTTTGCAGTGCAGCAGTTATTTTTTTCTCAGATGGGAATTCTACTTTGGGTTTGTGGGAACGTTGACTCCATTCTTGCCAGTTTGGGGTAGCTTCACCATTCTGGGTCAGTTACATTTAGAAAACTAGGGCAAGATAAATCCAAGGTTGTTTCGTGTCCTGTTAAAGTGAGCTAACAAAGAATCTATTCATCTTCCAAAGAAATAAAAGCCCTGTGTAATTAACCACATGAGAGATATGGGACTTTCAAAGCTTTTTTTTTTGTTGTTGTTGTTGTCATTCATTGTGCCTTGAAAGTAGTATAACATTGACAACCGCACACATTCTTAATGCTTTCCAAATGAAAATGTAGAAATTCATGGACATATTTATAGCTATGTGGTTAATATACCATGTGGTTTAACGTCCCAGAGAATGTAGATGAATTTAACTTGGGTACTACAAGAAAAGGTCTTTGTTTTTTGGAGGCAGTTGGGGTTATGTGATGTACCTAGGGTCACACAGCTAGTAAGTGAGGCCAGATTTGAACTCAGGTCCTGATTTCCTGAACTGGTGTTCTATTCACTGTGCCACCTAGCTACCCCAACAAGAGATATTCTCAAATTGGTTTAGTCTTTTATGGGTCCTAAATGTGAGAAATGATATAACATATTTTTTAAATAGTACCAAGGCAAGAGTCAGAAGGGCAGTATGGGAGATTTTGCTCTGCCATTTAAGAGCTGTGTGACAGCTCTAGCAGCAATGTTTTAGTGTGTTTTTCCTTCCACAATTGCCAGTCTTTTCTCCGAATTGAATATTCCAATAGCAAATAATATTTTAAAATCATTATCTTGTCTTTTTAAAATTTACTGGGTATAAGCAAAACATAAAAATTGTTTTGATGTACATTTCTCAGATTTTTAGTGATTTGAGACAGTTTTTCACATAGCTATTAGAAGTTTGTGATACATCTTTTGACAAGTATTTGCTCATATTTTGGAAAGAATGGCTCTTGGTCTTATGTACTTTATGTTTGTTCCCTGTATATCTTATGTAATAGACCATTATCAGACATATTTGACACAAAGATTTTTTTTTCCAATTAAAAGCATCTTTTCTTGTCCTGTATCTATTGATTTCATTCATGCAAAAGCTTTTCCATTTCAAGTAGTTAAAATTATCTATTTTGGTTTCTGTGAAAATTTCTGTCATTCATTTAGTTAATGAAAGGTCCCCGATCTGATTCTCTTCTAATTTATGCATACAGGCATACCTCAGAGACATTGCTGATTCAGTTCCAGATCACTACAATAAAGTGAATATCATGATAAAACAAGTCACACAGATTTTTTTTGTTTTCCAGTGCATATAAAAATTATGTTTACACTATACTGTAGTTTACTAAATGTGCAATAGAGTTATGGCTAAAAAATGTACATACCTTAATTAAAAATTCTTTATTGCTAAAAAATGCTAACCTTCATCTGAGCCTTCAGCAAGTCATAATCTTTTTGCTGATAGAGGGTCTTGCCTCAGTGTTGATGGCTGCTGACTAATCAGGGTGGTAGTTGCTGAAGATTGGGGTGGCTGTGGCAATTTCTTAAAATAAGACAATAATGTTAGCTACATCACTGACTGATTCTTCCTTTCATGTCAACACTTAGAAGACATTGAAGGATTTTTACTTTTTTAAATAGTATTTTATTTTTTCCCAATTAAATGTAAAGATAGTTTTGAACATTCTTTTTTTTATGAGATTTTTGAGTTCCAGATTTTTCTTCTTCCCTCCTCTCCCTCTTCCTCAGGATAGCAAGCAATCTGATTTAGATTATACACCTGTAGTCATGTTAAACATATTTCTACATTAGTCATGCTGTGAAAGAAGAATCAGAATAAAAGGGAAAAAACCACAAGAAATAATAAAAACAACAAAAAAGTGAAAATAGTATGCTTTGTTCTGTATTCAAACTCCATAGTTCTTTCTCTGGATGTGAATAGCATTTTCCATCGTGAGTCTTTTGGCATTGTCTTGGATCATTGTACTGATGAGAAGAACTAAGTCTATCACAGTTGGTTGTTGCACATTGTTGCTGTTACTGTGAATAATGTTCTCCTGGTTCTGCTCACTTCACTCAGCATCAGTTCATGTAAATTTTTCTGAGTTTTTCTGAAATCCACTTGCTTGTCATTTCTTATGGCAAAACAATGTTCTATTACATTCGTAGATGACAACTTGTTCAGTTATTCCCCAATCGATGGGCTTGAAGGGTTTTTAATTAGCCTAGTTTCAATATCGTTGTATCTCAGGGAATAGGGAGGTCCTAGGAGAGGGAGAAAGACATGATAGATGATTGGTAAAGCAGTGAGAACACACACAACATTTATCAATTAACCTCACTGTCATATATGGGCACACTCTGTGGTGCCCTAAAACAATTACAATAGTAACATCAAACATATCTAATCCTAGACTTACAGATATAATAATAATGAAAAAGTTTGAAATATTGCACAAAATATGACACAGAAACATGAGGTGAGCACATGCTGTTGGAAAAAAATAGACTTGCTCAACATAGGTTTGCCACAGACCCTCAATTTGTAAAAAAATGCATACAACAAAATAAGTTATGCTTGTACATGTAAACATGTGATGCATGTACAATATAAGTATTTATAAATTATAAACAAAAATGCAAGGGAGTTTGGGGGGAAGCACTAGCTGCCAGGGGTATCAGGAAAGGCCTCCTGTTTTGAGGTGACATTTTATCTGAGCTTTGAGGTAAACTAGAGATTCTAAAAGGCTGAGTTGAGAAGGGAGTGCATTCCAGGCATGGCAATGATATGTCATGTCTGTGAGAAACAGTGAAAAAGCCAGTTTGGCTGGACCATAGTATATGTGAAGGAAAATAATGTGTAAGAGTGGAAATATAAGAAAGGAACCAATATGGATTCCAAAAAGAGTTTGACTTTGATCCTAGGGTTGATAGGAAGCTACAGAAGTTTACTGAGTAAAGGAGTGACATAGACCTGTGCATCACTTTGGCACTTACATGAACCATGGTTAGATTGGAGAGGGAAGAGACTGGAGGCAAGGAGTCAAACTGGGATGCTATTGAAATAGTCCAGGAAAGAAATGAAGAAATTCTAAACTTGAGTGGTGATTGCATGAGTAGAGGGAAGGGGGTGGATATGAGAAATGTGAAGATGGGATGGACAAGATTTAGCATTGATTTTCTATGTGGGATGAATGACAGTGAGTAGTCAAGGATGTCATGGAGGTTTCATTCCTAGGTTACTGGAAGGATACACTCAATAAAAGTAGGAAAGTTTAGAATAGGGGCAGGTTTGGTGGTGAAGAAAGATAATTGTTGTGTTTTTTGGAAATTCTGACTAGGACAATTAAAAACCTTTCAAGCCCATCTGATGGGGACTAACTGAACAAGTTGTGGTATATGAATGTAATGAAATACTATTTTGCCATAAGAAATGACAAGCAGGTGGATTTCAGAAAAACCTAGAAAGACTTACATGAACTGATGTAAAGTGAGCAGAACCAGGAGCACCTTGTACACAGTAACAGCTATATTGTGCGATGATCAACTTAGCTCTTCTCCGTAATAATAACATGCCTTTTGAAATGTTGAATTGGAGGATGGGGAGATAAGATGGTGGAATGGAAGAGGGATTTGCTTGAGCTCTTCCCCAAACCCTTCCAAATGCCTATAAAAATGATTCTAAACAAATTCTAGAGCTACAGAACCCACAAAATGACAGAGTAAAGCAGATCTCCAGACCAAGACAACCTGGAAAGGTCCATCACACCAGGCTGGGAGCGGAGCACAGTCCCCCATGGACCTTGCTGGCACAGATCAGGCAGGAGCAGGCTTCAGGGGACTAAATCACTGGCAGCTATTGTGGTTTCCAGACTTCTCAACCCTCAAACACTAAAGACAAAGTAGAAGGTCAGTGGGGAAACTCTGTTGGACCTGGATGAGAGAAGAGCACAGTCCAGCCCCAGCCCTGAGGTGGTAGTGGCGGTGGTGGTGGCAGCAGCAGCAGCAGGGGCAGCTGCTTCCAGAGCTCTAGGTCCACAGACAGTGGGGTGATCAAGTGGCTCATCAGAGGGGAATTACAGGGTTCTCTTTGCTGGTGCTGAGGCAGGATTCTCTTGCTTTGCCCTGCTTAGATCTAGGTCATAGTTCTGGGTGGTGGTCCTGGGGTGAGGTAGAGCACTGGTGTGGTAGAGGTAGAGCGCTTGTGGTGGCTGTGAAGAGGGAATCCCCTTCAAAATTCCAAGGCAAGAAAGAGTGCTTCAAGTCACTCACAGACCAGAGCACAGGCCAGGAGAGGAGTAAACCTTAGAATAACTGAAAATTTACAAGTGCCTACAAGTAGCTTGGAAAGCATCTGCAAAACCCCTGAACCTTGGGACAGAGCACTCTCCACTCTGGAAGCAGAGTCACACCTTGACAAACAGCTCAAAAGTCAAGTAATTGGCTGGGAATATGAGCAAACAGTGTGAAAAAATCAGACTATAGAATCTTTGGTGACAAAGAAGATCAAAACATACAACTAGAAGAAGACAAAGTCAAAGCTCCTACATCCAAAGCCTCCAAGAAAAATATGAATTGGTTGCAGGCCATGGAAGAGCTCAAAAAGGAATTTGAAAACTAAGTAAGAGAAGCAGAGGAAAAATTGGGAAGAGAAATGAGAGTCATGCAAGAAAATCATGAAAAAAGAGTCAACAGGTTGCTAAAGCAGACCCAAAAAATACTGAAGAAAATAACACCTTAAAAAATAGACTAACCCAAATGGCAAAAGAGGTCCAAAAAGCCAATGAAGAGAAGAATGCCTTAAAAAGCAGAATTGGCCAAATGGAAAAAGGAGGTCCAAAAGCTTACTGAAAAAAATAATTCCTTAAAAATTAGAATGGAACAAATGGAAGCTAATGACTTTATGAGAAATCAAGAAATTATAAAACAGAACCAAAAGAATGAAAAGATAGAAGAAATATCAAATAGGTGGCCTATAATGTGACAATTGAACTGAAGTAAGCTGATGAAGTCACTAAAAGTGTAGAGAGAGAAAAGGGCTCAGAACAGAGCCTTGGAGTACTCTTAAAGTTAAGAGTTGCCCTTCTTACAGTTAGAGGGTGGGGTATAGATAATAACCCAAAAGAAGAACCAGAACTGGAGCATTCACACTGGTAGGAAAAAAACTGAGTGAATTAGTGTTATTAAAACCTGGAAGGAGGGTGCAGAAATAGCCAAGAGAAAAGTTAGTGGCCAGTAGTGTCAAATCTATTAGAGAGGTTAAGAAGTCTGTTTTTCTTTCTTTTCTTTTTAAAATAAGATCTTACAGAATTTACCCTCTGCTGGCATAGCTTTCAAAATTCTGGGGTTTTCTGTGTGATAAGATATTGCAGAACTTTGCTCTGCTGGCACAGTTACCAAAAACACAGAGTCAACCCCACATTACAATGAGGCATTGAAGGAGTATATTAATGGAGAATATTTATCACCAGTGTAGATGAATTAATATTTCAATACTGTGTAAGCTAGGGAATAAAGTACTTAGAAGATTTGTTGAAATTTTGTGTGATATAAAGGGACATACATTTTAATGTGAAGAAAGATACCCAATCATGAGGCAACCACTATAAATGAGTACTAGCTGCTTTTGGCTAACATCTGGCAGGGTTATACCTCTGTCTTTTCTCCTGGCTTATTCTTCCCTTATCTGAGCAGGAAGCAGGGTTGGGCTGGTAGCAAGTATCCCATCAATTCTGGTTACCATCATCCTGCAATAGCAGCCTACTATAGTGCCATAGGTGATGAGTGAGAGGAAATAGAGATTTAGAAATCAGACACACCATGTGAATCTGCCCACTGAACTTCTTCCCATTTGACTAATGCAAAACTGACAATCTCCTCTGGCATCTTTCTCTCACTAGTCTCCAAAAGCCAACTTCAAAAAGACATCACCAAACTAGTGAACTCTGGGATAGTCTATCCACCATTTTCCAGAGTCTGATGTCTGTATGGTAATGCTTTTGTCTGGAAGCTAAGGGTTATATGGGGTATATTTTAGAGCAGATGCTTGGTGAGGCATAGGTTGAATAAGATGGCCTCTAAAGTGCTATCATTCTATAATTCTGCCCTAACCAAACACCTATACTGTCTCCGTGTTCCCCTGTAGTGAGTGGGAAAACTCATTTGACTAATGGGAAGGTGCACAATTGGGAAGGGAAGTAGAAGGAATGTTCTTGGCTCCCAAACCATGGTTCTATCCTTTGAAGCCTAGGCCAAATATTACCTCTTCAATGAAACCTCCCATGATCAACCTCATTCAGTAAGGATCATTCCCCTTTGACTCTCATATAGACTGTGCACACTTTTTTTATTACAGTGATTTATGTATGTCAGGGTCCCTCAATTAGACAGAAATTTCTATGAAGGCAAGGACTGGGTCTTGTCTAAACTTGTTATATCCCTAACAATCTACTATACATAACGAGGACTCAATAATAAATGCCCATTAGAGAATCTAATTTGAAATTCTAGCTTTACTTGATATGTATCATTTGTGTGACCTTGACCAAATCATTGGTCTCTTTTAGTTTCTTCATTCCTCATTTGTAGAATAGAGAGGTTGAATTAGATGATTTTTGAACCTAGTGCTAAATTCCATACTCCTTTCCATAATCCTACATGTTGAATTGAAAGCACATGTTTTAAGCTGGATGGGTGACCTCGGATGATTCAGAAGAAGATGTGGAAGGGGAAGGGCAGAATAACACTCTGGGACACTAGTTAAGCATTTTATCTCTATTATGTGATCCTTTTCAAATGCTAGAAATATGAGCTTTCCTTGCTCATAAAGCCAGGAGCGATGTTCCATTAAGAATCAAAACAAAGCCTCAGTGTACAAAATCTGCAGGGTAATAAAAGGGTGGAGTTCACTCAGGTTGTAACTTGAATTAGCCTGATTCTATTACTAATGCTTGAAAGTCGTAATTGTTTGCTTGTATGTAATGTGTTTTTTCAACAAACTTTATTCTTAAATCACTGAAAGTAGTTAGAAAAAAATCTGTCCAAAATGACAGTGAATAAGCTAGTTAAGATCATTTCTCTAGTTTAAAAGTAGAAGCAATAGTCTTTCAGCTAAAGAAAGACCTTAGGTCTTTAGTTCATTGTATAGGACCATCCTCTTTTTTAATTAAAGGGTTACCCTTCTGACATTCTTATAACAGATTTTTATTTGAAAAAAGTTTTATTCTTAAAAAAAGACATCATTATAATTTTTTCCCCTCCAGTTATACCTCTTTATGTAACAAAGAACAATTAAGCAAAACAAACCACCACTTGGGTTGTGTCTAAAAGAGTATGCTTCATTCCTCACCTGTATTACATCATTTTTTTTTCTACAAAGAAGAGGGAGATGTGGTTTATCATCAGCCCTCTGAAGTCAGTATTGGTCATTGCATTGGTCTGATTTCTGATATCTTTTCAGTGTTTCTTTTTTTAAAAGTGGGGAGCAAAGGGGGTTGGGTGCTATTTCTTTTTTTTTTTGGAGGGGAGAAGAGCAATTGGGGTTAAATGACTTGCCTAAGGTCACACAGCTAGTAAGTGTGTCAAATGTCTGAGGTCAAATTTGAACTCGGGTCTTCCTGACTCCAGGGCCGGTGTTCTACTCACTGCGTCACCTAGCTGCCCCCATGAGTGCTATTTCTTAATCATTAAAGGTATTTGAACACCATCTTACAGGAAGTCCTTATTTGCATTTATTTATTCATTTTTGTTCTTTAAAATTTCCCCTTTTTATTTTTAACCAATTGAATTTTCCTGTTTATCCTTCCTGATCTTTTTTTGTTTTGTTTTTATACTTATGCTTCTGTTCCCACAAGAAAGGCTCTGAGGAAAGCCAGTGAATTATATTTAGTTCAATGGTTAGTAGATAGCAGCTCAAGCAAAACATTTCATTGAGGAGAAGGTTGTAAGTCAAGGCTAAAATAAAACTTTGGATTACTTTTAAAATAATGTTCCCCAGACCACCCTTGTCTCAGATTCTCGAGAACGGGCTATGATCTTGGAGTTTCTTCAATCTTTGTTAATATACTTTGATTATTGGTATTCTAGAAGGATAAGGAAAAAGTAGAAGAAACCACCCAATATCTAATTGAGTGGTCCAAGATATTATTCTGTGGCCACTGAAGTGCTGGCAATTCCACATAAATGTGAAGTTCTCTCTCCTTAAGGTTGATATATTCTGTGTGACTTGGCAACTGAGGAGGTTAGTCCCCTGAATAACACATTTGTTTGAACACTAAAGAAAAGATACTAGAAACATAATGTTAAGTATAGGTAGCACTTTAGGGATTTTCAAAATGCTTTACAAATAATATTTCATTTTATATTCACAACCCTAGGAGCTATTATTCTCTCCATCTTTATAGGTGAGGAAACTGAGGCAAAGAGAAGTTAAGTGATTTGCCTGGGATCATACAGCTAGTAAATGTCTAGGGCTAGAATTCAATTCAAATTTTCCTGCTCCAGATCCAGCACTCTATCCAGTGCACCAGAGGATTCAAAATGGGAAAGGACCAAAGAGCACCTAGCCCACTTCACTAATTTTATATGTAGGGGAACAGGCTCAGAGAGGGGAAAGAGCTTGCCCCAGATCAGAGATAGTAGTACATGACAGAACCAGGGCATGAACCTGGGATGTGTTCAGGCAACAACTGTTTGAATAGTGCTTTTTCAACTACAGCAAAGTAGTACTCAGGGATTTAATTTTCCTTTATACGAAAGACCAGTAAGTTTGATTATTGCTATTGAATACATTTAAAATGAATTTATTAATCCATACATTCATTCGCTCAATTATTCAACCAATATTTATTGAGCCTCCATTGTATACAGAGTATTGTTCTAGATATAGGCAGTTGTAAGGATGAATGACACCTCTTTGTCCTCAAGAAATTTACAGTCTAATAGAAGAGGTAAGATGTGAATACTCTAATTTTTTATTATTAAATTTTATTTTTAATTTATGGAATAAAATAAATATTTCCACAACATAGTACAATAAAAAATGATTGCACATGTAACTATTAATCTACTATGTGCAACTTGCTATTCCTTTCAAATATACACCAAAATTATCATGTAAATTTCTTTTTTCCCTCCCCCCCAGAGATGGCTACCATTAGACAAAAATAGGTGTATATATATGTATATATAATATGTATATATAAAATTATTCTATGCATACTTCTATTTATCAGTTCTTTCTCTGGATGCACATAGCACCTTTCTTCATATGTCCTTTATCATTAATTTGGGTATTTTGCAATAGTCAAACTAACTTATTTGTTCAAAGTCCTTCCTAAAGTAATTTTACTTGCTATATACAGTGTTCTCTTGGTTCTGCTCAGTTTGCTCTTCATTATTTTTTGCAAGTCTTTCCATGTTTTTCTAAGGTCATTGAGTACATCATTATATGATTATGATGAATGGAGTCTGGTACAAGATGGGTGGGGTGGGCAAAGAGGGTTGGGAGTAAGAGATCCCAACTTCAAATCCTGGCTTAGTTGTAAGCCTCAGTTTCCTCATCTGTAAAATGAAGGAGTTGAATTAGATTACCTATAAGGGTCCTTTCAGCTCTAAACCTAATGATTTAGAGATTCTATGAAATGTCATAAGCAGAGAGTATAATTCAGAAGAAGACGTGATTATTAATGATGGTAGTATTTGAACTGGTCTTTGAAGGATGAGTAGAATTTGGATAGGCCCAGGGAAGGGTGTTCTAGATGTATGGAATGGCATGAACAAATATTCAGAGATGAATAAATTCACATGATAGAGAACAGTTCACATTGATTGGAGTGTGTGGAAAATATAAGTGGGGTAGAGGAGTGAGAAAAGTTATTTCAGGTTATATTAAGGAGGTCCTTGAATGTGAGGTTAAAAAATTTTTACCTTAGTAGAACAGTAAGGAGTTTTTTAAAAAAATTAATATTTTACTTTTCCACAATTATATGTAAAACAATTTTTAACATTCATTTTTAAAAATTTTGTTTTCAAAATTCTCTCCCTTCTTCCCTCCCTTCCCCTTTCATTGAGAATGCAGGCAATTTGCTATAGGTTATGCATGTGTAGTCACACAAAACATATTTTCATATTAGTCACGTGAAAGAAAACAGAACAAAGAAAGAAAGAAAGAGAGAAAGAAGGAAAGAAAGAAAGCAAAAGTTAAAAAAAGTATGCTTTGATCTGCATTCAGATTCCATCAGTTCTTTCTCTGGAGTTGCATAGCATTTTTTCTCTTAAGTACTTCACAATTGTCTTGGATTATTGTATTGCTGAGGATAGCTAAATCAATTACAGATGATCATGGTACAATATTGCTGTTACTGTGTATACTCTCCCCCAATTCTGCTCACTTTACTTTGTATCAGTTCATATAAATTTTTCCAGGTTTTTCTGAGAGTATCCTGCTCATAGCTTATAGCACAATAGTATTCCATTACAATCATTACCACAATTTGTTCAGCCAATCCCCAGATGATGGGCATCCCTTCAATTTCTAATTCTTTACTGCCACTAAAAGAGCTACTTTGAATATTTTTGTACATTAAAGTCTCTTTCCTTTTTGCTTTTTATCTCTTTGGGATACAGACCAAGTAGTAGTATTGCTTGGTCAAAGGGTATGCATGGTTTTATAGTACTTTGGGCATAGTTCCAGATTGCTCTCCAGAATGGTTGAATCAGTACACAACACCAACAGTGCATTAGTGTCCTAATTTTCCCATATCCCCTCCAAAATTTGTCATTTTCCTTTTCTGTCATATAAGCCAATCTGATAGGTGTGGGCTGGTAGCCCAGAGTTGTTTTGATTTGCATCTCTCTGATCAATAGTGATTTAGAGCATTTTTTCATATGACTATAGATAGCTTTGATTTCTTCCTCTGAAAAGGCAGTAAGGAGTTTTAAGAACGTTGAGCTAATGGGAGAGTAAGGAAGGGAGAAAGTTTAGGAAGTTGGAGGTAAGGAGACTAGTTAGGCTTTTGCAGCATACCAAGAATTAATATAGGGGCAGTAGGAGTGGAAAAGAGGGAATACAAATCCACAGTCAAGGGAATGAAAGCCCATCTGCAATATTTTTAATATAATAACCAACAGTCTTCATAATGCCCTGCTGTGAAAATGTTTTGCCCTAAAGTTAAATGGAAACTTATGGATTCTTTTGACCAAAACAACTATTCTGGCCTGGAACAACACTGCTAGTATTGTTTTCTAGAGTCAAAACAAAGATATTAGCTTCTCTGCTGCTGGACCTTGTTGGCACCCTACAGCAAGGAGCATTTTGTCCTTCCACTGGTGTCCACACCCTGAACCCAAATTGCTTTCATTTAAATGCCCTTCAAGCTATGTGTTTGACTTGCTAGCTCTCAAAAGGAAGCTTGAATCACAAAGAACTCAAGGATTAAATGTGTTTTTACAGTAATAATGCTTAGATGAAACGCCCTTAATTCCATGCATCCTTCCTCAAAATTAATGTTCACATATTTTTCTTGAATGAAAATCAAGAACACATAGGTAGGACTGAAAAAACACCTACAAAATAAGATTTTAGAACTTTCTATTTCTCTTCCCTACACAGTATTAAAAATCAGAATAGCAGAAGAGATGACTCTTGTTCTGCTTCCCTGGTGGCATATAGAAATGCATAACCCAGATAGTGTCCTTTTATATTTTATTTTCCCTTTTGACTTCCCCACTTTCTGTTTATTAGAATAGTTATGCTTTTCAATGCTAGGAAGAGATAATATAAGAAATCTACCAAGTAGTGTTGCCTTTAGGAACTTTATGTGGTGAATACTTATTTTGATTATTCCATTTAGGGCCTATAAATATTTGAGCATTTGAGCATTTAAAGAGCTGTGAACAGTAGCTAATAAGGTAATCAGCATTCCAAAGATCAGATGATTATAATCGACAACACGGCACCCAGTCTGAGTGTACTGTTGGGTGTGAGCTCTTGACCGTACTTGACTTTTAAAACCTAAGCCAATCAGCCTCTCTACTTTTGTCTTTAGTTATTTCCATTTCTTCTTCTTCTTCTTCTTCTTCTTCTTCTTCTTCTTCTTCTTCTTCTTCTTCTTCTTCGTCTTCGTCTTCATCTTCGTCTTCTTCTTCTTCTTCTCTCTCTTCCTCTCTCTCTCTCTCTCTCTCTCTCTCTCTCTCTCTCTCTCACTGCTTTTCTCTTTGCTTCCCTATTTTCTTTATTGCTTTTTCCTCTCTCCTTTTGACTCTATGTCTTTTGCTTTCCTTCTCTCCTGTTTCCATAGTTATATGTTCTTCCATATCTCTCCTTCTTTCTTCCTTTTTTGCCCTCTACACCCATTGGAAGGCTACTGACCCGGTACTCTTCTCACTGCACCAGTGTTTCCTAAACTAGGCAGCTAGTTGATACACTGGATAGACTGATAGATCTAGAAGCAGGAAGGCCTGAGTTCAAAGCCAGCCTCAGACACTTACTAGCTGTGTGATCTTGGGCAAGTCACTGAATAGGATTCAGAAGATCTAGGACTCAGAAGACTTAGTTTCCTTTTTTGTAAAATGGTAATAATAGCATCTACCTTTCAAGGTTGTTGTGACAATAAAATTAGTTAATATTTGTAAAAGCTCTTTGCAAACTTTAAAATAATACATGAATGCTAGCTATTATATTGCATATAATTATATATTGTATCATAAAGTATTATATATTGCATACATTATTATTATGTATTATTATTAGAGTGGGTACAAAACATATATGCAAAATCCCCAGATGATAGTTAAATGACTTCAGGAAATTTTGAAGCAAAATAGAGGGAATCAAACTTTTTTTTCACACATTCCTGGTATAAGCAATATTGTATGTGTGTGTATGTGTGTGTGTGTGTGTGTGTGTGTGTGTGTGTGAGAGAGAGAGAGAGAGAGAGAGAGAGAGAGAGAGAGAGAGAGATTGAGAAATGAGAGGCAGCATAAGTTATAGGGAATAGGGAGCTTGTCTGAATTGGGAAGACTTTGTTTTAAGTCCTGGCTAATATATATTGGCTGTGTGACCCTGGACAAGTCATTTATCCTCTCAGTCTCTAAAAGTATAAGTTATTAAACTGATTTAAGTGCATATAGGTGTTCCTCACTGGGAACTAGCTCCCTATAGTGATGATAATGCTAGTCTGGCTTAAAAATGTATATCTAAGTATGTGTATAATATACATACACATACACATATACATATATATACATACGGATGCAGCTAGGTGGCTCATTGATAGGGTATTGGGCCTGGAGTCAGGAATTCCTGAATTCAAATCCAGTCTCAGACATTTATTAATTATATGACCCTGGAGAAGTCACTTAATCTCTGTTTCCTTTAATCAACTGGAGAAGGAAATGGCAAATCATTCCAGTATCTTTGCCAGGAAAAAACCCATGGACAGTATTGGAGTATTATGGTTTACATGGTCATGAAGAGTCGGACACAACTGAACAACTGAACAAATACATAAATGTAATACCCACATATACATATACATACACAAACATTTGTCCAAATCTGTTATATCAGTGTAGGGAACTCAATGCAAAAGCTCCCTTTGTCACTATAAGTTACTATACATCTTAGAGAGTGAGTTGCCTATGGCACTGAGAGCTTAAGTGACTTTCCCACACATGGTCTCATAGTTAGTATATAGGCTTCAGAAGACTCTGGATTCAGAGGACCTAGCTTAAAATCTTCCTTTTTATTTACTACCTGTGTGACCTTGAGCAAGTCACTTAACCTCTGTGTTTCTCAGTTTTCTCATCTGCAAAATGAGGGAGTTAGACTAGACTCTGAGGTCTCTTCTGGCTCTACATCTGCAACACTTGCATTCAGTGGCAAGAAATGAAGCCAGGTCTGCCTGACTCAAATCTCATTTAATGTTTTAGAGAGTTAGCATCAACATTTTCTAATTGAACACTCAATCACATCTTATCAAACACATAGGATCATATGCTGTGTAGTCAGAAGGCACCTCAAAGGAGATCTAGTCCAACTTTCTCATTTAAAATATGTGGAAACTGAGTCCTAGAGAGTTAATTTTGTCCAAAGTCACATTGATAGTAAGTAGCAGAACTGGGCTTCAAACTCAGCTTTTCTGATTCTAAGTACAATGCTGTTCCTTCCACACCGGACTGATTTTCTTTAACACTCCCCCACCCCTGACCAGTTAATAAAATTGTAGATACTGCAACTATCAAATTATCAATAAGTATTAAGTTATCAGTGGTTGAGCCACACTCTTCTTTAATGACTTGGGTTAGCCCAGTTCTCTCTGTTCATTATTAGGCTTTTTGTGGCCAGCCTCAGACATTTAGTGCAAAAATACCTTGAAAGAGCATTATCTCTTAGAGGGAAGTAGTTTAAAATCAGTTCTAAAGTCATTTCCAACTCTAACTTTCTGTGACTACATGATTCCATAGCTGACTTCCATGCATAGACATTGGACATGACATACACTGTAAGGCAAGATTCTTCATTTTTGTGTGTGTGTGGTGGGCCCCTTTGGCAGTCTGGTAAAAGGAAACCAATTACATTAAAATACAGCTTATTAAATTATTAAAACAAATTCTTGGACCCAAAGTTAAGAACCCTGCTCCAAGTCAACAAGTCAACCTTTTGCTGTCTGTTATATGCTTCAGTTTTCTGATTTGTTGACTCTGATCATATCTCATATCCCTCAAGGTCATTTAACACAGAATCATTTGTTCTCTGTCATTCTCTTCCCCCTCTTCCCCCTACCTTTGCCTTCAAAGTGTTGTTTGTGTCTGGTAGGCTTAGTAGTAGTATTATTAATAAGATTCCACCCATCCATTCTTGAGTTCTAGTTTTTCAAAACTGAATGAGGTTCACTTCGAACATATATGGCACTATCTTAGGGAGAAGGAAGAAGTTATTCCTTACCTTTAACTTTTAAGTTTTATCACTGTAATTCTTTAATATTTCAAGGAATTCTGATTACTTTGATATGGGTCATCCCTTCATTGATACAGGTCAAAACCTCACTAAGCCTTTGTGGACAAAATTTAATGAGTTTCTGCGACCAGACAAAATCATCACCTGGTAACTAACCATTTGTTGATGAATATACATGTACTTACCTTGCCTAGTCCTTGAATGACAGACATACAATTCATTTCCTGTCTGTCCTTGGAGTCTTTCCAGTTGGGTAGGACCTGCTAGAACCTGTGCTCTGCTGGCATTGCTTTTGAGTCCCAATGTTATCGCCATAGGGAAGCCTTTAGAAAATGATTTGGTACAGGGTAATACATCAAATTATTATGCTGTAGCAGAGTAATAATTAATAGATTTTTCTTACTTTTAACATAGCCCTAGTTAATGTAATTCGATTATATGACTTCATCCTGAAAACATGCAATAAAAGGAAAAAACACTTTCTCTCCATTGTCAAGAGAATAATGTTCTTACTGACTGAGGAAAGCAATGGGTCCCCAGTGTAAGTTTCAGTACTTGCACTGAGATATAGAAAAAAAAAAGATGGTCAAAGATTCCTAAACATAAATCTAGTAGTTTAAATTATGGAACCAGATTGTCATGCTGTATAATTATATGAATTCTCTTAATGGCCTTAATTATGGATTTTATATTAGGTGATATTCTCTGTGAAACCTAAAATCCTATATAGCTTGATTGTTACAATGTATACCTAAACTGATCTAGTTATGTAACTTAAAAAAAGAAGGAAAAAAATAAGGCAAACAAAAAATTAAACGAGGTTAAATTAAATTTAATAATATGTATTATAAATGTAATATATAATAAACACTAAAATTCTGTTGAATCATTTATTTTTAAGTAATATTTTATTTCCCCCTCAATTACATGTTAAAACAACTTTTAACATTTGTGCTTTTTTTAAACTTTTGACTTCTAAATTCTATCTCTTCCTTTCCTCTCCCCTCCCTGAGATGGTAAGCAATCTATAATGCAGTCACATAAAACATTTCCATATTAATCATTTTGCACAATAAGACTCAAACAAAAGAAAAAGAATGAAAGGAAAAAAGAAAGGAAGAAAGAAAGAGAAGATAGCATGCATTAGTCTGTATTCAGACAATATCAGTTCTTTCTCTGGGGGTAGATCGCATGTTTCATCATGAGTTGCTTGGGATTGTCTTGGATCATTGTATTGCTGAGAATAGCTAAGTCATTCACAGTTGATCATTGTACGATATTGCTAGTACTGTGTACAGTGTTCTCCTGGTTCTGCTTACTTCACTTTGCATCAGTTCATATAAGTCTTTCCAGGTTTTTCTGAAATCATCCTGCTTGTAATTTCTCATAGCATAATAATATTCCATCACAATCATTTAACACAGCTTGTTCAGCCATCCCCCAATTGATGGGTATCTCCCTCGATTTCCAGTTCTTAGCCACAACAAAAAGAGCTACTACAAATATTTTTGTACAAATAGGTCCCTCCCCTTGTAATATCTTTGGGATACAGAGTTAGCAGTGGTATTGCTGGCTGAAAGGGTATGCATGATTTTATACCCCTTTGGGCACAGTTCCAAATTGCTCTACAGAATGGTTGGATCAGTTCACAACTCCACCAACAGAGCATTAGTGTCCCAGCTTTTGCACATCCCCTCCAACATTTATCATTTTCTTTTTTGTAATATTAGCTAATCTGACAGGTATGAGGTGTTTCCTCAGAATTGTTTTAATTTCCAAATCAATTCTTTGTTAAGTACTTACTGTATTTTAAGCACTAAATGCTAAACATTAGAGATACAAAAACAAAAAAAGGAAATAACACCCTGACCTCAAAGAGCTAACTTTCTATTAAGGAAGACAAAGGGTGTACACACACACACACGTGTGTGTGTGTATGTATGTATATATATACATATATATAGCTGTATACATAATATATGCAAAATGAATTGTATTCAGTTCAAGTAACTTTGAGATAGAGTAAATTAATAGCTGAGGATATCAATAAAAGCTTTATGTAGAGAGTACCACTTGAGCTGAGGCAAAGAAATGAGAGGTGACTGTCACATGTGCATGTAATGGCAGCCCTAATACCAGCACTGTTATAGTTCAGATTTGATGTTGAGACAAAAATGAGGTACTCTTAAGTCATTGAACAGTTAACAAAAAGAGGTTTCCTCTGAGCTAGCACAGCAAGGATACACAATAGGGATATAGTGGCACTTAGTTTTTCTAGATGAGGCCCACTTCCTGTCCATGTGTAATATTGTCTGGTCAGCAAGGCAGAGGATGTTGAGTTGGGTAGTCTTCAGAAATCCAGGTGAGAGCAACCCCGATTCCATGTGGGTAGGACTTTTTAAGGCCCTTAGGTAACCAGAAAGCTGCCAAGGGAATCAGGGGCCAATCAATTCCCAGGGTGTAACAGCAATGTTACTAGCAGGTACTCTGGGGGTTTAAGGCCAACAGCACCAGCACACAGTAGGACTGCTAGCACAGCTTCTTTGATCTGCTTTTCTAGGGAAAGCAACTTTAAGGGGTTTACAATCTTACTTTAATTAAACATACATATATCATTCACTTAGTTCAGGGGAAAAAGTCAGCACCATGAACTTCAGAGAAAGCACAAACAGAAATTGCAAGCAGAAATTATGTAAACAGAGCAAATAACACAAATCAGCAGACGGCTTCCAATTGTCTGTCCATAGTAATACATACATAGTTACCAGAGAGAGAAGCACCAACATCTGGGTTTTCAAAGCCAGGGGTGAGGGGATGCTCCTTAACGGCAACCTAGAGTCTTGTCTGGTCAAATCACACAACATTTTTCCAGTGAGTGAGCCCCAAAGCAAAATGCTAACCACAGAGTATATATACTGTTTCCAGTCAAGGACTCTTGATTCAATCAAAGACTCGATTCAAACAAAGGCAAGACTCAATCAAAGGCACTTGATTGCCTTAGTGCTGAGAAGAACTCCAAAAAAAAAAAAAGCAAAAGTGCCACTTTGCTTGCCATTACACAGGGATAACTTTGTTGTCTTTTAGGGAAAACTAATATCTTTTTTGGGGGGTGGGGGAGGAAACAGGGGAGTCTTTATTCTGTCACAGTGCAGAGCAAGTAGACCCATCTGGCTGGGTAGCAAAGTGCATGGAGAGGAATAGCATGTAAGAAGACTGGAAAGGTCGTGATAATAAAAACAACTACAGTGCTGATAATAGCGAACATTTATATGGGGCACCTAGGTGACACAGTGGATGAAGTGCCAGGCCTGAAGTCAGGAAGACTCACTTCCTGTGTTTAAATCTGACCTCAGACACTTCCTAGCTATGTGACCCTGGGCAAGTCACTTAACCTTGTTTGCCTCATCTGTAAAATGAGCTGGAGGAGGAAATGGCAAGATCACTCCAGTTTCTTTGCCAAGAAAAACCCAATGAGATCATGAAGTATCCCATGACTGAAAAAGACTAACAAAACTACAGTGGTGGCACCGTGAAAAGAGAGGAAGGGATGTATGGGAGAGGTATTTTGGGAATGCTCTGCTCTTGTTGCCTTTATTTACAGAGCCTTATGGACTACAGGTGTCTAGTCCAGTGGGAAACTTCCATCAGTGTTGGCATTTTGGAGGCTACTCTTTTGTATTGCCCGTGGTCTTATGACTGTCTTTTTGTGCATTTCTTGGGTGGATGAAATCTCTTACTGTAGTTTATCATTGGATTTCTTGATCCTTACTGGGGATGATATTGCTTTTAGGCTTTTTCTTGAGTAGGTTCGTGGGAACTGGCCTGCTAGCCTCCATTCAGACAGCCATCTTATCTGGATAATGTTAGATTTTTGTTTAAAATTGAAAAGGAGTTTTGTTAAAAAAATTTGTCCTGTGGCTCAGTTAATTAAATTCTATTCATAGAGTCATATCCCCTAGAAGAAACTGAACAGATAGAAATTTTTAAAAATTTAAATGGCAACTATTTAAATACTCTTTTAATATCTTTAGAAAAACCATTATTATCATCAAATGTTGGTTTTCTTAAACAGGTGATTTTTCTGAAAATTATCCACTACATTTCTGGAGTACTTTCTTCATCACTTTTAGAATCAGGCAAAAAACCCAATGGTGGCATGACTTTGAAGCTTTGGGGTAGTTAAAAAGTGTTTACCTTGGCTTTGTGGAGAGCTTAGCAAATTCCAATTCACTTTTTAACTGTTGCTTTCTTTATTTTATTCCATAGCTGAACAAGAACACACACAGAAGAAAACCTTTACCTGCTGGATAAATTCACAGTTGGCAAAGGTGAGTGATAAAGACAAAATAAATAAGAAACTGAATCCTGAGGGGCTTTTTTTAGTTTTGTTTTCATCCTTAGCTTTTGCAGTGGACAAGATTTGTAAATACTGACTTGATGACAGGTTGTGGCATGCCTTTGTTTGACAAAAGGTGACCATGACAGAGATCTATCATCAACTTTCCTGCTTTTTTTTTTTACTAACACAGGAAGAAAGTAATTCATGATCAAATCGGGGATAAGGGGGTGGGAAAAGAGAGAGCACAGAGAAGGTGTAGAACTTACCCTACTATTTGTGAAAGAATAAAGAAAAAAGTTCTGGATTTCAGTTTTTAACAAGGGGAAAAAAACCACCTTTTAAGGCATTATCCTGGGTATTTGGCTTTTGACAGATAGTGACATTAAAAATATTTAAAGTTGTAATATTTTCTTTTCTCTCTTGATCTCATTGTGTTAGGTAAACAAAAATGTAATAGTCAAATGGAATGTAGATTTTCTACATGTCTCTCTGTCCCTGTGTACCTATCTTCTATTATTATTCTAGTTCCGAAAGGAGTCTGGAAGCACCACATAGCATTCTTTCCCTATGAATATATGAACAAATATGATTCTCTGGGTCTTTATTGGCATTTAAGAGTGTGTATTTTGCACCAAAGTCAATGCAAGATCTATTCCTGAAAGGAGTTTCTTTACCAGAAATTTGCCATGAGATGAATTCAGTTTGTTAAATTTGCTTTCTTAAAACTTTATTTCCTATTAACATGAGTAGAAAATAATTGTGATTTTCTGATATTCTGAAAGATCTTAGTTTTCGAACTGAAAAATTTAAGTTAACAATTTTCCAAACCTTGTTTTTTCAGCATATCCCTCCCTCAGTCATAACAGACCTTTTCACAGATATTAAAAAAGGACATGTTCTCCTGGATCTGTTGGAAGTACTTTCAGGCCAACAGTTGGTAAGGTTTCAGATAGTAATTGAAAGTTTTTTGTTGATAATTTTTTTGCCTAAAAAAAAATCTTTCTTATTTGTGAATGACATTTCCCTTGAAAATGACAGGCTCGGGAGAAAGGATCTAATACCTTTCAGTGCAGAAGCAATATAGAACATGCCTTGACATTTCTGAAGAAACGATCAGTAAGCATAAGCTTAAACTTTAAAATAAAAATTAATAATAGGAATAGATTCATGCTGTGGGATATTTTCTTCTTTTAACCTATGCTCTTCTTTTCCTAGATCAAGCTCATCAATATCCATGTAGCTGATATTGTAGAAGGAAATCCATCTATTATTCTTGGTCTGATTTGGACAATTATATTACACTTTCATGTAAGTAATTTGGTTGTGTGCAACAGTATATCTCCTTTCAATAATAGCTTTTATGAAATGCAATAAAAGAATATGAATCCATGTTAATCGAACTCTTGAAATTCTACTATACTCTCGAAGTTCTGGTACTTAAGAAAAGATGTAATAGATATTTTCTAGTTATTATTAATGATAATAACAATAATTTTATTTGTTGTTCAGTACTTTCAGTTGTGTCTGACTCTTCATGACCCCATTTGGGGTTTTCTTGTCGAAGATAACGAAGTGGTTTACCATTTCTTTGTTCAGCTCATTTTACAGTTGAGAAAACTGAGGCAAACAGGGTTAAATGACTTCCCCAGGATCACACAGTTAGGAAGTGTCTGAGGTCAGATTTGAACTCAGAAAGATGGGTCTTCTGACTCCAGGACTTGAACTCTATTTACGGTGCCACCTGACTGCCCAATGACAATGATATTCTCATTTATTTAACATTTGGCTTATATCAACTCAATGATATTGATAGTAAGAAAAAATTATCCTTATTTTGCCTAATTTGGTTAAGTAGTCATTTAATTAAGCAGTCACTTAACATAGTAAATGGCAGTTTAGTCAAACCTAGGATTTATAGTTTTCCCGTACAGTGATCTTTGCACCACACCATAGTTTGTACTTTTAAAACTGTTTTCAAATCAAAGTCTGACACTAAATTAACACAGCACCTTAGTTTGTCTAAAATGTCTTCAGATTATATAACTAAGCTACTGAACATCAAGGACTGCAATCCTGAAATGCAAACTCTTAGTACATTGCTAGGGACCTTGTTTATGCTCAGTAAATACTTGCTGTCTAATTAAAGTCTTCTTAGAGAAGCAACTATGTTGTGGTGGAAAGAGTACTGGATAGACTTGGATCTGGGCTCGTATACTGACTTGGATACTTGATAGCTGTGTGACCGCAGGTTGGTCACTTCATCTTTATCTTTGGTAAAATGGAGATAATGGAACTTGTACTGATAGGCAGTGGATAGAAGGGTAGCTTCACAATCAGGAAGAAATAGGTTCAAGACCTGCCTCTCACTGTAGCTGTCTTACCATGGACAAATCACTTCTCTCTTCAATGCCACAGGAGACAGCGTAGTACTATAAGTTACAGAAAAGTTGCCGATATGCATCAGTAGAGGGATTTTTCCACTCTAGGAACTCCTTGCACTGATGAAATCATAAGTCTATACCAAAAAATACTTTGTCTGCCTGGCACTTAGAGTTGTTATAAAATCTTAAATTACTATGTAAATGTGAATACATTTATATCATTAATAATGTTGGGCACAAAGGTCCAATCTGGGACATTCTCAGGTTAGAGCAGGACTTTGTATCCTGGGTCTATACACTAGACCCACTCAGGGATGGAATTGTGAATAGATTTCAGAAGGTTCATGAACGTAGCTTCTTTTTAAATTCTTTGCATTTTATCTTATGCATTTAAAAATGTTATTCTGAAAAGTTGTTCATACACTTCATCAGCCTGCCAAAGGGTCCATGATATGAAAAATGGTCAAGTAGTCCTTGTGCTAGAAGTTGATGCTTATTCTGTGATCAGTCTAATGGATTTGCTGGTCTTAATTCTTTCGCAAATACTTCCTCCACTTCCTCAGCAACTATTGTAAAGTGGATGAGATTTTATCCTCTTGGCTATTCTAGATTGGAGATAATAAGCCAAGTCTGCTCTGGAAAACCAAACAAATAAACAGAGAGCACCTCTAGCCCTCACTTGAGGGCTTTGTGATAAATAAAGTTTGTAATACTTTCTTTCATTGTTTGGCTCACTCTTGAGATAAGAGTAGATTTTATAATACTTAAAATTTTGTAATACTCTTCAGTTTCTCCCAGTTTACAATTTTCAGTGCCTTTATTTATTGAATAAAAATATATCAAGCTCTTACTAGGTGAAGATACAGAGGTTAATTGCCATTAACTTTGGATTCTCCTTTCCTTAGATTGAAGAACTGGCTTGGATTCTTTCTTGTAATTACAATCAACCATCTTTGGATTGTGTGAGTGTTGTGGACTTAACTCAAACTTCAGGACCTCCTCCTAAGAAACGCTCTAAAGCACAGGCTCGATGGAAGATGTCTGCAAAGAAGGCCCTTCTTTTATGGGCCCAGGAACAATGTGCCATGTAAGTTATTTTCTATGTTCTGGTACAATTACTGTGGCTCCTGGTACAAACTCAACCTTATTTGCCATTTACAGCTCCTCCAGGTTGAGGTGTGGAGGCTGATTTTTTGTTTTATAATGAGATTTCCCTTTTATCACCGCACTGCTCTTCATCCAGATCTGTGCTTGGGGAGCCTGGTTTCCTTCTTGATGGATGAAAAGTTGATAATCTTCATGAATGTCGTAGCAAAATCATTTGTGTTCAAGAGGAATAACAGGAATGATATTTGTGAAAGTGGGTGATTCACTCGAACCATTTATTATTCTTTGTAATACAAGCCAGCATTCACATGGACTTTTAACTTCAATTATGTGGCAGTCTTTACACTTTGTCCTAGTGAATTAGGCCCAGAATTAAACAGGTAGAGGCTAGTTCTTTCTCCAAAAGGCAAGGAACCTGTTGACTTGATTGATTTAACGGCTAAGACTCAAGCCGTATTTCCTAGATTCCTGGGGCTTTCTGGTGGCCTCAATCCAGTTTGACCATGGCTTTCTAGTCACCTAAGGGCATCAAGTAAGTCCACCCATATAGAGTTGGGTCCTTCATTCTTGGGCCTTGTTCCAAGGCCCCAGCCAGCCACCACACCCCCTTCAACTCACCAAGGTGTTTGTATATGGTGACAGTATATCTTTGTTGTGCCATCTTCTCCGTGTTAAGGCTAATTAAACCTCCTTTTCTTAACTATTGAGTCACCTACAAGTGTTGCCTTTAGTTTAAATATTGAATTTAAACAACTTGAGTCTGACCCATCCTACAGCAGAGCTTTTGTGTAAGCTCCTTCAGAGCAGGGACTATCTTTTGACTCTTTTTGTATCCCCAGCACTTAGCAAGGTACCTGGTACATAGCAGGCACTTACTAAATATTGATTGATGATTGATCCTGGGCCTCACCAAATCTCACAATTGGATTACCAAAGAAAAAGGCCAAATGGAGACTTTCCACTATGAATAGTAACGTGATTCTTCATTTATTTGCTATTGATTAGAGTGGAAAAAGTTCTGTTAAAGTTTTGTAAAAATTACTTTTCATATTTTCTTTTCTATTTGTAATAGGCATGGATCTGTGAATGTTACAGATTTTAAATCAAGCTGGAGAAATGGGATGGCGTTTTTAGCTGTCATTCATGCTTTGAGACCAGACCTAATTGATATGAACAGTGTAAAGGGTAGATCCAGCAGAGACAATCTAAAAGAGGCATTCAGGATTGCAGAACATGAACTAAACATCCCTAGACTGTTGGATCCAGAAGGTAAATGATCTCTCTCCTCTTTATCACCCTAAAACTCTATTTTTGAGGTGCAACATTCTGTGAAATCCTCACTCATGGTGCAGGTACTCCATCCATGACCCTTCCATGTCTTGGTTGATAATCTTCGTGAATGTCATAGCAAAATCATTCATATTCAAGAGAAATAGTAGTAATAATATTTGTGAAAGTGGGTGATTCATTTGAACCATTTATTGATCTTTATAATACAAGCCAGCATTCCCATGGGCTTTTAAACTTCAGTGATTTTAGGGTCTTCCAACTGAAAGTACTCTAATGCCTCATCATGGCATGGAAGGGACCCTGATTTCCTGAAGCAGAGGACAAAGAGAAGCTTTGCATGGTTCAATCCCAATCTTCTAGGAAGTTTCCACTGTTGTATACCAGAGGTTTGTGCTTGGCTCTCTGCTGTTTAACCTTCTTATTAATGTCTTCGATAAAGGCAAAGATGACATGCTTATTGAATTTGCAAGTGATCCCAAATTGGGATGAGTGGGTCACGATCCTAAAAGGACCTGATAGTCTAGAGCAGAGGTATCAAACATATAGCCCATAGGCTATATGAGGCTCACAACATTCCTGAGTGTGGTCTGAACCAAGTTAAAATGTAATTGGGAAATATTTTATGAAACAAAAATACAATAAAACACAGATAATATTAACGTCTTTTAAGTCAGCATGTGGCCTGCAGGAATCTTTTTGTATGCCTTAGTGGCCCTTATTTTTATTTGAGTTAGATATCACTGCTCTAGGGCATTGGCCTGAATCTAGTAAGATGGAATTCAGTAGTGATAAATGTAGTCTTACACTTGGATACAAAAAATTAGCTTAATAAGTATAAGATTGGCTATGCACAGTGTTTTGTTCCATGATTAGTGCTGACCAGGCCAGTCCAGAGAGTCAGGCTTAGGACTGCAATGAAACAATTATTGAAACACAAAATCAATTAAACTTTTATAACAAAGGACTAAAAGAATACAATTAGTAAAGACATACTACTCCCCTTCAACTTTGAATTCTTTAGAGCATCTGTGCTGGTTTAGAAAGCAATTCTATGGGGTAATTAGAACTCTGCCAAACTCAGAGATGTGAACTCCCCATAGGTAGGGCTTTTTATACTCTTGTCATTCTGGACCAACCAAATCCCAAGAACAGCCTCCTGGCCTTATGAATGGGACCATTCCAACCTATATAAAAATAAGTGTTCCTACAAAATATGGCTAGACAACAGTTGTTCTGAAGATTTGGCTGTATTCATAGACTGTAGGCTCAACATGAGTCATCAGTGTAATGGGGTAGCCAAAAAGCTAATTTTGAACTGCATTAAGAGAGGCATAACTTCCAGGAATAGGATGATAATACCACTGTACTTTGCCCTTGTCACACTTCATCTGTGTATTGTGTTCATCTTTGGGTCCCACATTAAAGAAGGACATTGATAAGGTATAGAGTGTCCAATGGTAACCAGAAAGCTGAAGGACATTGAGTCCATGTCACATGAAGATCATTTGAAGGAACTGGGGATGTTTATCTTGGAGAAGAAGCATGGCAGGACATGATGGCTGTCTTCTACTATTTGGAAGAATGTCACGTAGCAGAAGGAATAAACATGATTTATCTTCCCACAAGGCAGAAATAAGATCAACATGGGGAAGTCAGAAAGAAGTGAATTTAGACTTAATGTCAAGAAAAACTTCCTAACAATTAGAGTTATCTACAAGTAGAATAGATGCATGGTCTTGGATATAGTAGGAGGTCTTCATGATCTTCATTAGGTTGTATGATTATCTGGTACATTACAGTAGGGATTCCTTTAACTTATGGATTAGAGTAGGTGGCTGCTGAGTTCCTTTCCATCTCTAAAATTCCATAATTCTACTACAAAAATGCTGCTATATATAAAAAGCCTTTCCTTAGACTCTATGCTCCTTGGGATCTATGCCTAATAGTGGAACTGCTGGGGCAAAGAGCATGTACACTTTAGTTAATATTTTTAGTATAATTCCAATTGTTCTCCAAAACTTTTGGATCAAGTCGCAGCTGTACCAGGAGGGCATTAATATTCCTATCTTCCCATAGCTCTTCCAACATTTACCATTTTCATTGTCTGTTTGTTTTCCAATCTGATGGGTGGAAGGTGAAACCTCAGGGTCATGTTATTCATATAAATTTTGACATCATATTGGAGAATAATTCACTTAATCCATTTATCAATACATTTACGTAAAGATGATAATTAAACCCATGGGAGCTAATGAACTTACAAAGAGAGGGTAATGACAGAAGAAGAGAGGACTCAGGATAGAGCCTTGGTGTATATATACACACAATTTGGTGACGTAATATGGATAATAATCTAGCAAAGGAGAATGAGGAGAGGTCAGGCAGATAGGAAGAGAACTAAGAGAAATCATTATCATGAAAAAAAGAGGAAAAGATGATCAATAGGGTCAGATGCAGAGGTAAAGAAGGATAAAGATTGAGATAGAAACCTCGTATTTGGCGATTAAGAGACCATTGGCAACTTTGGAAAGAAGTGTTTTTGTTGATGGAAAACTGGATTGCAAGAGATTGAGAAATGAATGAGATGAAAGGATGTGGAGGTAATGAGAGTACCCAATTTTTTCTAAGAGTTTGTCTATGAAAGAGAAGAGAATTATAGGATGATAACTTAAGGGTATGGCAGAGTCAAGTGAAATTTTTTCCCTTTTTTAATGTTTAATTTTTCCCAATTACATGTAAAAACAATTTTTAGCATTCGTTTTTTAAAATTTTGATTTCCAAATTCCCTCCCTCCCTCCCTCTCCTTCCCTTCCTTGAGAAGGGCAAACAGTTTGACATAGGTTGTACGTATGTAGTCATGTAAAACATATTTCCATATTAGTCATGTTGTGAAAGAAAATACAAACAAAAAAACCCCCAAACCCAAGAAAAATAAAGAAAGTAAAAAAGCTATGCTTTGGTCTGCATTCAGACTCCATCAGTTCTTTCCCTGGAATTGGATAGCATTTTTCATCATGTCTTTCGGGATTGCCTTGGATGAATTAGTTCAGCAATACATGCTAAGCATACCTAAGTCATTCAGCTGATCATAGGACAATGTTGCTGTTACTGTGTACAGTGTTCTTCTGGTTCTGATCATTTGACTTTGCATCAGTTCATGTAAGTCGTTGTAGAGTTTTCTGAGAGCATCCTGCTCATCCTTTCTTTTACAGCGCAGTAGTATTCCATCACAATCATATACTGCAACTTGTTCAGCCATTCCTCAGTTTATGGGCATCCCCTCAATTTCCAATTCTTTGCCACCACAAAAAGAGCTGTGATAAATTTTTTTGTACGTATAAAAGCTTTTCCTTATTGTTTTTATTTCTTTGGGATTCAGATTTAATAGTGGTTTTGCTGGGTCAAAGAATATGCATAGTTTTATACCCCTTTTAGCATCATTCCGAATTGCTCTCCAGGATGGTTGAATTAGTTCACAACTAATGAAAATTTTTAAAGGATGGAAGAGACAGGCATGCCTGTCAAGGGTAAAGGGAGAAATTGAAGATTAGAGGAAGGATAATCAAGGGGGGCAATTAGCTGGAGAAGATGTGAAGGGATTGAAGGCACACACAGAGAGGATCGCTTTGGATGTGGAGAATACTTAGAGAATGATGTTGAGGCTAAAGTCAGAGTTAGTGATTTATCTATATAACTTTACATTGTGTAAACAAAGGCAAAGCAGCTTATTGGGGAGTAAAATCAGAGTCCAGACACCAAGTCTATACTCTCAACTCTGTTATTTGTAAGCTGTGAAACCCTGGAAAATCCTTTCTATTTCTTACTTCATTTTCCATCTTTACTTCTAAATCTTTAAAATGAAATGATTTCCAAGGTCGTGTTCAGGAGATAGTGTTTCTTTTTGTTCATTTTATTGATTCTTGTATACATTTATTAGTTTATTAATTTAGTATTTTTATCACAAATTTTTCCTTTAAGTAATATTCATTATTTTTTCTTCCTTTATCATCTCTTCCTCTTCTCTGCTTTCCCCCCACTTCTGGCCCATCTTCCTTCCCTTTCTTTGTAGTTTTCTCTTTTTCTGTCCTAATTCTTTATTTCTGTCTCCTTGTTTGCTTTAGTACAGCTCCTTAAATCTTTATTAGCTATAAAACAAATTAATTTTTTTTGTATATTCAGACAATTAAGAAACTAATGAAATAACCTAAAAGAGGTAATTTTTTCATCATGTGAATGATAGTCCTTGGTTTGCTACAATGTATGAAGACCAGTTAACTCAGTCATTTGAAATGCAACATTAATTACTGATGTAATCCAAACATAGTAGTCACTCGTGAATGTGAGTCATCTCTTGACCAAATGCTTTGTCTACTTGCATATATCATTTGTAGTTACAAAAAGGAGTAAACTTGTGAAACTGTTATAATTATTAATCTCCGAGATCTTCTAAGTATTTTTCAGTATAAGTATGCTCTGATTCAGTGATACTTTTTTCTATAATCTGTGATGGTTCTTCTGACTGCGTTACTTTGGGAGATTGGAAGATTACATATGATTTATTCATTGTTTCCCACAGCTTTAGCATTGTGGTCTGGATTGAGTTCCAGTTGATTTCATTTGATTGGAATGTCTAGGTTAGACAAGATAGTTTCAGAGGTCTCTCTTAGCTGAGGATGAATGAATGAATAAAATGAATGAAAGTAGTAATAATGATGATAATAGCTAGCATTTATATAGTGCTTTACGGTTTGCAAAGCTTGTTACAAACATCTCATCTTATCCTTACAACAGCCCTGGGAGCTAGGTGCTATTATTATCCACATTTTACAGATGAAAAAGCATCTGTTAAGGGCTTGCTATATTAAGCACTAGGGATACAAATAGAAGAGTAAACAAAGTCGTTGCTTTCAAGAAGCTCACATTCCACTTGGAGGAGACCAGCGTGTATAGGATCGTTCTAGCTCTAGGGGCATCTAGGTGGCAATGGATAGTGTCTAGCCTTAGCTGCATAACCCTGGGCAAGTCACTTAATCCCGTTTGCCTCAGTTTCCCCATCTGTAAAATGATCTGGAGAAGGAAATGGGAAATCACTCTAGTATCTTTGTCAAGAAAACCTCAAATGGGGCTAAACAACAATAGCTCCAGAGTATAGGGAAAAAACCCAGGAGTTCTTAGGATATTACAGGTTCTGTGATTCCGCAACAATTTAAAAAATCTCAAGTGTATTTTTGTACTTCTCTAATAATTCCATATATATTATACATGCATATATGACATATATGCATGTATAATATATTATATATAATATAATATATATATTATATTATATATAATATATATATATAATAGAGATATATAATATATATATATATTATATAGATATATATGCCAAAATCCCTTTGTTTCTCTCCTGAATGAGATTCTAAGGCTCCTATTTTCCTGATTTCTACAAGGAAGCCTCTGGGCCATGACTTCTTATTTCAAGGAGGAAAGCATTTATTTCCTACATTGCCTGCACTATTAGGCACAAATCATTTTCTGAATCTGGCATAAAGGGTTAAAGATGCTAAAGAGTTGCCTTGTCTTCTCAGGGACACCCCATGTAGGACATGGGGGAGAATTCACTATAAACCCTACCACATGTAGTTGTTAAAAGAACTTGGAGTATCCATAAATTGGCTCTGCAAGCTTTAAAGATATCTAATCTGTGGCAAAAATGGAATTTGCTCCCCCAGTAGGGAAAATCTTGTGACTCACTGCCACTGGATGCCTATGTTTATCGATGATAACCTGCAGGCCAAATCCTTGAGCAATATTGTGCAGTAGATAGAGTTTGTCTTAGGTATCTTCTCAACCCTGTTTCCCTCCTCTCTTTACCCTCTAAGGACTCGATGGTCTCATACTGCCTCTTCACTGGCCAAGGCTTTCCTGCTATGCCTGGTGTCCTACCACAATGCTTAGACTGTCCAACACCTTCCATTCAAAACCTTCCTTTATCTTGATATCATATTGCAAGGGATCTAGGTACCTAAATCACATGAGGATGTTAATGACACTTAATAGTTTATTAGACAATTTAGAGGTGGGAGAGACTTTGCATATTTTCTGTTCTAACTCTTATTTTACAGATGAGGAAAACTGAAGACTATAGAAGTCATTTGCCCATGCTCTAGAGTGCATGTATTTTAACTGAGTATAATGCAATAAATCTCATTTTAATTTGAGGCTTCCGTGAAGCTTTCTTATCATCCATAAAATCAGGCCAAAAGAGTGGATCAGTTGAGCTACAGCTTGGAACCCAAGTATCAACAGCCCTCTGGTAGTTTTTATTAAAATTGGCCCACCCTATTTTACAACTTACTTCCAAATCCCAGCACAATATTTAGAAAAATTAATACATTTTATTAAGAACACTAAATTTAGATATAAAAGGAAGAATACATTCAGACATAGTCATTTTTAGCTTCTCTACCTTGGAACTAGCCAAATTGCTACTTTGGCGTATCATTCCCCTAGTTTTTTATTGTTTGAGAATAACTGAGCAATGGTAAATTTCAGCTTAATCTGTTTCCTAATCATCATAAATTAAAAAAATAGTGAAGTTCAGAGGAATTTTTTTTTTTACTTTTCCAATCTTCCACTTTCTGGTTTTTCAGCTTCTGTGAGCCAAGAAAGTCTTTGCCTTCTGCCACTCTTGGCTCCGTTCTACTGTTTGTAGCTTAGAGCTTCTAGTGGGCAGGCAGCCAGAGACTCTCATGGTGAGGAATATTTTGGGATTATTGTTGAGGCTGCTATAAAGCATAATCTATTCTGGTGAGTGAATTGTTGTTAAGCTCATATCTGCTGACTTTATTTTTGTTGTTGTTGCTAATTTAAAAATAATATTATTTGTAACATTCTTTTTGAGTTCCGAATCCTCTCCCTCCCTCTCACCTCTTCTCTAGCCATTGAGAAGGCAAGTGACATGAAATCATGTAAAATATATTTCCATATTAGCCATGTTTCAAAAAGCAAGAAAAATAAGGTTAAAGAATTATATTTCAATTTGTACTCAGAGTTACATGATGACTATAATACATTTTACAATCAAACCAGAAACTGGTAAAAAATAACTAATGGCATGATCTGTTTTTCAGATGTTGATGTTATCAACCCAGATGAAAAATCAATCATGACGTATGTGGCTCAATTTTTACAGTATTCCAGAGGTTTACCTGTGGCTGTAGATGAAGTTCAGGTAGTTGTCTGTATTATTGCCAACAAAATTAATTTTGTTCTTTACTTACAGTTCTCTCAACTGTCAAAACATTCATGTCATTCTTGCAGCAAGTTGTCATGAAAATTGTCCTTATACTATTATTTAGTAATTTGACCATTTCTTTTGTCACACCTGTCAATCAGAAGCAGGATGAAATTTCATAGAGCTGAAAGGAACACACACTGAGGCTCCCTCTTTGACTTCCATTTAGATCAAGAGATCTTAACCTGGGGTCTGAGAACCTTGGAAAAACATATTTTGATAACTATCTAATTATAATTGGTTTCCTTTGTAATTCTTCGTATTTTATTTTCTGCATTTAAAAATAGACTCCCAAAGAACATAAAATGACACAGTCAAGAACCTCCATTTAGAGAAATGAAAGCATAGCTACACTTGTAAGCTGCTGATTATTTTTTCCCAGAAATTTAACCACATAGTCATCTTGTGAAACTTACCCTAGACTTATTTTTTTTTTTGCCAATCACTGTTTTGTAGATATTAAGCCAGAGGCTTGCCTGATGTGGAAGAGAGATACAAGCTGAATTTACTCTGTAGTTCGGTTCAATTATTTCTGACCTATTGGGCAGCTGCTCTCTCCTTGATTTCCTAATTAATTTTTTGGAAACAAAATCTAGATGAAGAAACTAAATTTGATTGTTCATGATGCAGAGTGGAATGAGAGAAGAGTTACTTTAGCCTAATAGGAAAAAAATTCTTCTGCATTATAGAGAATAAAGTCTAGGAAAGTAAAAAATAAAATGTACCTTTTCTGATGCTGCTAAAATATGGATTCTATCTTTGGACACAGGCAAATGCACTACACCTAAGATAATGAAAATATCCAAACCAGCTCATGTTAGGTACTGTGATAGGATAGCATTGTCTAAGTGCTCAGGAGCTTTGTTTGGGATTGCCTAAATTGTTCAATTGAAAATCAATCAGTTAGTGAATTTTTTAAGTATCTAATGTGCTAGGCACTGGGGATACCAATACAAAGGATGAGAATAATTCCTACTGTCAAGGAGCTTATATTCTATTGGGATAGAGGGAGTTGTCAAGTACATATATAATTATACAGAGAATAAAATACAAGATATTTAAGAGAGAGCACTAGCTGTTGAGAAGGAGGACATGATTGAGGAAGCAATCTGCTGGAGACAACAGAGTGGGGGTGGGTGGGAATCAAGGATGCTTGTGAAAGGATTAGCCTGGTAGTGAGGAGGCCCACCATTAGAGACTGGAAGAAAGTGTGTGTGTGTGTGTGTGTGTGTGTGTGTGTTGGGGGGTGTCAATAAAGGGAGAATAGAGAACTCATGGCAAATGGTCTCAATTTTCTCAGTAAAGAGTTGAAAAGAATTATATAAACTGATGCAGCATGAATTCTGAATTCTATATTTTTTTATAGTCAGGAAATATTTATTAAGCACCTACTATGTGCCAGGCACTGTGCTATGCACTTGTAGCACAGTAATGTCCCATTTTATTCATACCAAATTTGTTTAGCCATTTTCTCTAGTTGATGGGCATCCACTTCATTTCCAGTTCTTTGCTACCACAAGAAATGCTTCTATGAATGTTTTGGTGTATATGTGAACTTCCTTCTTATTAATGATCTCTTCAGGGCGTAAAGTGTAGAAGTGGAATCTCTAGGTCAAAAGGCATGGAGATTTTAGTGACTTTATTTATGTAATTCCAAAGTACTTTTCAAAATAGTTATACTGATTCACAGTTCTGCCAACAGTGCACTTATGTGGCACAACCTCTTTAACATCAACTATTTCTATCTTTTAACAACTTTGCTGATTTTCAGGGTGAGGTAAAACCTTAGAGTTGTTTTGATTTGCATTTCTTTTATTATTAGTCATTTAGGGCATTTTTATATGGTTGTTAATAGTTTGGAATTCTTTTGAGAACTGGTAGTTCATATCATTTTACCATGTATCTAACGACTATCTGTTCTATGACCAAAGTGTTTTGCTTATTTTTGTTCTGACCATTAGGAAAAGGTAAAAGATGCCACAGCCTGGTTGATTTCGCAAGAAGAAAAGTTGCATGAGTTACAGATGGAGTCAGAAAAGGAGACATACTTTAAAAAATCTCAAGTAAGTGCAAAAGTTATTGACTTACAGTTTGCTTTGACTCACAGTGTTCTTTTTAGCCATCCTTAAGGGACCTTATTGCATTGAGTAGATTGATTAAAAGTATTCATAAAGTAGAATTATTTAACTATAAAATTCTGTACTGGTCTTATTTTGTTTCCTCAGAAAAACACTGCTGAATTGATCACCAAATATTGATTAAGTGCCTACAAGGCTCAAAAGATTAATGAAAGTATTAACGAGGTCATCACATATTCCCATAGACCTTTATTTAGTTCTCTTCTTCTTGCATAATGAGGTGAATTTGTTCACATTGTAGTAGAAATGCCATAGCACTGATCCAGGGATATGTAGCTCAGGAGTATATATCTTGATGACATACATATCAGTTTATTAGTATCCATGACTCTAGGGTGGAGTGAGAGGAAGAATCTGTAATGAAGAAAGAGTAAGCTTAAGGCCATAATATTAGTGGACTTCTTTCTAAGCTAAATGGATTTTCGTAAAGAACAGACGAAGAGAACAGTATTTAACTGATGTTTATAGCTAAGGTTATAAAGGATACATGTTCAATTACTTCTTTATTCAAATTGTAGGGCATGCGAGATTTTTTGGAGTCATTCAATGAAGAAAAAAAAGCCTTTTTGGATGTGTTGTCAATAAAAAGGAATGTGGCTGGGCTAGCCGATGATCAATCTCAATTACGACAAGCATGGGATAAGCTCACTAATCAGGTGATTTCTATTATATTGACTGTTGAAGCTTCACTTGATTTTGTTTGGCTTGGGCAAGGCTTTCTCCTTAGTAAATGGCACTAAGTTTGACATATGTTAGACTCATGGAAAATTCACCAAACAGAAGGGAGAACAACCAGCAGGTTTAAGCATATGATGTTAAAAAAAAGTGGAACAATGAATGGAGGCCAAAATCTTTATAGTCCAACTTTTCTTATGCTTGGAGGCCAACTCCAATTTTCCATGGCCCCATTTTCATAACAGCTTAATGGGAACAGGTATTTTATCATGCCACTGAGCAAAGCTGCAAACCTGTTCTTTTGGTATAGTAATCCACAAAGATTATTAGCCACATGGCCCTAAGCTACCATCAATAGGGCATATCTAGGAAGGACGTGGAAGTAGGCATAGAGAAAAAAGTGAGCTTCTGAATATCTTAGTTTGTGCATTTGTGTTTCTGAGCATGTCTCACTGGACTTTTCTTATTCTATTCAGTAACAGCAATGCCTCATTTCTAGGGTACCATGGGGAAATGATCTAGTCCATGTAAATGGATTTCCAAATAGTTAAAACCTAGCCATTAAACCTTCTTTAGTAATCTTTTTTTCTTGGTGGATATACTTTTAAAGGCATTTAGGGATAAACTCTCAAGATATTTCTAAAAGGGAAAGATTCCAGAATAGTAGAAAGTGTCACAAACTAGTTTTATGTGCCTTCTCTCAAAGAAACCAAAATATCAGCCGCCACAATTGATGCATTTGTCTACTTTCTCATCTTTATTCAATGCACATGGTAATGGTCTATGCTTGTGTCAGGGACATATTCAATAAAAATGTGAGAAGGCAATAAATAGGCTTTTACTAATGATTTTCTATTGTCGACTCTGTCTTTATGAACATATAACTTGATTGAGAGATATAAAGTCTTATTGTGCTTTTTTGTCAAGTGAGTTTAAGAAAGCCATTGAACTCAGTGGAACAAAATGCATGTAGCCTTGAAGGTTCTCCCAGGCAAGATATTTCCCAGGAGTACTTCAAATTATACAAGTCTATGATTCTTAGTTGATCTCCTTGCATCATACCTGCCAAAGTGATCTTCCTAAAGCACAGATCTACCTTGTCATTTCCCTACTCAGTAAACTCCAGTGGCTCCAGATACTCTGGCATTAAAAGGCTTTCATCACCTATCTTCTATTTCCCTTTCTGGTCTTATGATGCATTACTCCAATTCATGAACTCTTTAGTCTGACCAAACTGACCTTCTTATTCTTATGCATCATCTCCTGGCTCTAGCCTTTTTGCAAAGGCTGATCCCTGTGTCTGGAATGCACTTGACCTAACTTCCATCTTTTAGAATCCCTGGTTTCCTTCAAAGCTCAGCAGACTCCTAAAGCTCAGCTAAACCAGAACCTTCTACATGAAACATTTCTTGATCCTTTTTCCACATTCTAAAGCCTTCCTTTCCCCTAAAAAAATTACCATGTAATTCATTTTTTCTATACTTATATATGTTCATGTTTCCTCTCCAGTAAAATATAAACTCTTTGAAGACATGAAACTTTCATTTATGTCTTTGTGTCTCCAGAATTTGGCATAACACCTGGAACATTGTAGATGCTTAAAACATAACCATTGATTGGTATTATATACTTGTTGATTGATTGGTATGACAGATGAGATTATGGAGATAACTTTGTTCAGTGAGTCACTGAATATTGACTTCAAATGAGGTGTAAAACAGGAAGATTTAATGGACTTAGGTGACTAAATTGCTCACCAGTATCATAGTATCACACAGTTCAAATAAAAGGATTCTTTTTTGATAATGAGCTTCTCCCAAAGTTCCTTTCATGGATAACATTGTACTTACCCAACCCTGGAACACCATGAGGGAGTGGTATTAAGAGTCTACCTACTGTATGCCAGGCACTGTGCTAACTGCCTTCTACAAATATTATCTCACTTGATCCTCAGAACAACCCTGGAGGTAGGTGCTATTTTATCCCCATTTTACCCATGAGCAATTGGAGTAGACATAAGTTAAGTGATTTTTCCAGAGTCATACAACTAGTAAGTTTCTGAAGTTATTCTTAAGTATGAGTCTTCCTGGATCCAGGTTTAGCATTCTATCCACTAAGCCATGTATGTGGCTGCTTAGAGAGCCACAAATCCTACTCAATAAAAGAGATCAGTCTAGGCAACTATGGTAGAAAACCAAAGTTCAGGAAAAAATAATTGTACATAGATGGATGAGCAGTCTACTAAATCAATCAGTAAATATCAGTGATGGTCCTAAAAGAAAATGGTTGAAGAGGATTGGACTGGACTTCATTTGGGGAAGTCGTACAATGTTTTCAGTAATTCCACATTGCTCACTGACCCCCAAACCTATCTCTTTAAAACCAATACTGTCATGGTGACCGTGTGACTATGGAACATAGAACATTGTGATCTCAAAAGAATTAAAGTTATAAAAAGCCCAAAGGACATGGAAAGATCAATCATGGACATAATGTTACCACTGGTTATTTACACCAAAGATATGACATTAAAGACTCAATCGATGATATGTGTGACTAAACCAGCAGGTGGATTGATTGTGTAATGAGAATGAGAGACAGTTAAATATACTGAACATAATTTGATGCTTTCTTGATGATCCAGCATTATGAACAGTATTTTTAATGTAGTGATGCCTTCAGGGCTGCTGAGTTGTATTGGACTTAGTTTTATCTTTCACTTTTATCTGCAGGTTACCACACTGCTTTAGTAATTAATCTTACTGTCTTCTTACATTTTGGCTGCCCTCATTTTCCTGTAATTTTTTTTACTACCTTACCTTTTTTTAGGGAGGTTGTATATCCATTTGGAGCTTATTCCCTCTTTCATAGTGCCACTCAACTAATTTTCCTTAAGCACAGATCTGATTATGTCACTCTTCTCAATAAACTCAATAGCTCCCTAGAATCAAATAGAAAGTCTTCTATTTAGCTTTCAAGTCTCTTCCCAACCTTCTCCCAAACTATCTTGTACCTTCCTTTGTTCATTATTCCTCCTCTTATATTTTATGAGCCAATCCGGCTTTCTCTCCATTCCTCACACATGACAGTCTATCTTTCATCTTTGTGTCTTTATACTGGCTGTCCCTCATACCTGAAATGCACTCCTTCACCTCTCCCTCATAGAATCCTACTTTTTCTTTAAGACACAGATCTTTAAGACATAGATCCTGATTTCTTCAACTTCTAATGCCTTCTCTCTCAAACTACCTTCTATCTAGTGATATTGAATTTACTTGTATTTATTCTTTGTGTTTATTTTGTACATTTGTGTATGTATATATGTAGATAGTCATATGTTTGCCTATCATCTATCTATCTATCTATCTATCTATCTATCTATCTATCTATCTTTCTTTAAGTCCTTGTTTTCTTTCCCTCAAGCTCTTTGTAATCTGGTGTTGTTTCATTATTGTATTTTATCCTCAGTGCCTGGTAAGTCGTAGGTATATAATAAATCTTTTTTGATTTATTGATATGGTATAAGATATAGATGTAAACTTAATTTTCTTCCAAACTGTTTTCCAGTTTTAACAACAGCTTTTTGCCAAAGAGAGAATCCTAATATCAACAAAATCACAGATTTGATCCCTATCTCTGTCCCTACCAGAGAGTTGTGCTGATTTCTGCTTATACTTTAGTTTGAGATCTAATAATGCTAGTGTCCCTTCCTTCCTACTTTTTTCAAAATATTTCCCTTGGTCCTCCAGATGGATTTTGTTATTATTTTGTCTGATTCTAGAAAGTAACCCCTTGATAGTTTGATTGGCATGATATTATATTTGTAAATTAACGTTGGTAGTATCATCACTTTAATTTTATTGGCATGGCCCCATCATGAACAATGAACATTGTTGCAGTTATTTGTCTTCCATTATATTTCTAAAAAGGCTTTTATAGTTGTATCCCTATAGTCATGAGTGGTTTTTCCTCAGTTAACTCCCAGATATTTTATTATATGTAATTATTTTGAATGGGATTTTTTTCCACTAGCTCCTCTTGCTGCATTTTGTTATTAATAAATAGAAATTTGTCTCCACTTGCCATTGCTACTTCTCTCTGGCTATCTTTTATTATCATCCTCCTAAAGCCTTTTAAACCTCTTGCCCACATCTTTCTCTGGTCTCTATTCTTGACTGTAATTTAGGGTGAAGATAAATGTTGTTAAGGCAGCTACATGGCTCATGTCTAGAAGTCCAGGCACAGAGTTAGGAAGACTCATCTTCCTGAGTTCAAATCTGGCTTCAGACACTTACTATCTGTGTGACCCTGGGGAAGTCACTTAACCTGTTTACTTCAGTTTCCTTATCTGTAAAATCAGCTAGAGAAGGAAATGGCAAACTACTCCAGTATCTTTACCAAGAAAACCCCAAATGGGGTCAGAAAGAGTTGGACACAACCAAAAACTACTGAACAACAAATGTTGTTTGGGGAAACACAATTAAGAGTAAAGTTAAGTAGAAAAAAACCCCCACAAAAACCCCTCCAACCCATACCTGAGAAGTTAGCTTTGTGATAGCTATTTTTTGGAGGGTTAATACTTTTTCACATGTTTTTGTCTTCTTTTGCATTCCAAAATATTTTGAAAGTTTGAGATTGTTGGAAGTCTGACAGGTAGGTAGGGTGTGATTATATCTTTTTTTTTTGAGGGAAAGGGAGACAGAGTAGGAGATGTTTTTTTTTCTCCCTTTGAACACGAGTAGTTGAGAGGTGGCTGTCATTTATTTTTTTCTCTTTTTAACATGTGATCCCCACAAACAAAAAGAAAATTATTTTCTGCTTCTGTGAAAAGAAGGGATTGAGTTACTCTCAAGGGTCCCATTCGGTTCTCTATGGTTCTCAGTGGAGTTCAGAGGTTTGGGAGCTTTCTCTGGCTGTATCACAGGCTTTCTGGATGGTGTGAATAAATAATTTACTCTCTTGGGATCAATCTGCTTTAGAGGGGTGTCAGGATAAAATGTAGTGCAAATTACTGTTGTTCTAAAATGAGTGGTGCATTCTAGTAGTCAAAAAGAATAAAATTGTGCTTTTGCTTTAGCAAAAACAGCATGGGTTAGTGGAAAAAAGACTGGATGAGAGTTGAAGGGTCTGAATTAACTAGCTTTGTGAATTGGAATAAGCAGCTTCCCCTTCCTAGGGTTTAATTTCCTCATTTAGAAATTGAAAATGTTGAACTAGATGAGCTCCAATAGCTCTTCCAGCTCTACGCTTCTATGATTATGAAATTTTAGGTTACATTTTTTAATGAAATAGATGACATTGGGGTGACAGCAAACTTTCTTTAAAATTCATTAATTTGTGGAATCTTAGATTTTGATCTCTCAGCAAAAGTCTTCTTTCTAGTCGGTAGTCCGGTCAATAGTCCAGGATTAACTGGAGTAACTACTCTTCCAGATGAAGAAATTAAAATTTCTTTGTAGCCATGGACTTTTTAATGTAGCTCGTTCATGTCATTGGAATATTATTTATTAAGTCTAGTAAGTGGTATCTCAGTTGCTTGGAAAATGATGTCCCTCCCAAAGTGCCTAATTACAAAAGATAAAGAACCCTATCCAAACTAGCATTTATTTTGTTGTTCAGTCATTTTTCAGTCCTGTCTGACTCTTCGTGACCCCATTTGGGGTTTCCTTGGCAAAGATACAGAACTGGTTTGCCATTTCCTTCTCCAACTCATTTTACAGATGAGGAAGCTAAGGCAAACAGGGTTAAGTGACTTGCCCAGGATCACACAGTTAGTAAGTGTCTGACGCTGGATTTGAACTCAGGAAGATGAGTCTTCTTGACTCCAGGCCTGGCCCTCTATCTACTAAGCCACTTAGCCGCCCAGCATTTATACAGAGCTTTAAGATTTGCAAAGCATTTTGCTTATGTTATCTAAATTATTATTTACAGTATCTCTGTGAGTTAGATATGACTATCATTCCCATTTTGCAGATGAGGAAATTAAGGTCAAAAGAAGTTAAATGACTTACTCAGGGTCACCCAGCTAGCAGATGAGGTTTTGTATGAAGGTCTTCCTGGCTCTGAGTCTAGCACCCTACCGAGTAGTCAGTCAGTCAGTTAAACATTTATTAAGCACCAACTTTGTGTCAGGTACTATGTAAGTGTTTCTTGACTACTGACTGATTTCCCAGCATGCCGTCTAACTGACTGTATTCTCTACAAGCTGCCCAGAAATTCTTCTGAAATCACAAGGATCTTTATGGTTCCCTACCCAAGAATCATGGGTGGTTCCCATTTGTGTTGAGGAAGAAGTACAAGACTCAACAGTCTTGCTCCAACCTTTCTAAGCCTTATTACATATGATTATCTTCTCCAATTTGTGCTGCAGCCAAACTGACCCACTTTCTGTTTCCATGAGCAAGCATCCTCTCTCCTTCCTCTGTGCTGTTGTATAAGTGAGTTCTTTCCTTGCCTGGTTACTCTTTCTCTCTGTCTCTTAGAATCTTCTGTTAACTCAGATGTTGCCACCCATAGGAAGCTCCTCCTGTTCTCCTTAGTTGTTAGTTCTTTTCACCACTTTGAGTAATCTTTTTGATTTTGTGTCTCCTGGTAGAATGTAAGCTTCCTGAGAATAGGGACTTTTTTTTTTGGTGGTGGGGGGGAGGGGCTTGTTTTGTATTTCCATAACCTAATGCAGTGCTTCCAACATTGTAGGTATTCCATAGATGCCTATTGAGTTGAATTAAGCAAAACATGCTCAGTAAAGCTTGTACATAAATGGTTGATCTGAATGAACGAATGAAAGGCATTTATATTTGGTCCATTGTATTGCTTCAATACTTTTTACGACTTTGTAACTAAACACGTTTTTTTTTTTTTTTTGGAAATCCATTGAAGAATAAGTGATCTAACAAGAGTGATAAATGGGAGACTGAAATCTTTATCTAGATATTTCAACTTTTGTTTAGGTCTTGGAGGTCTGATCATAGATTTAGGGCTGGAAGGGACATTTTTGTTGTTGTCGAGTTGTTTCAGTCATGTCTGACTATTTGTGACCGCATTTGTGGTTTTCTTGGCAAAGACACCAGAGTGGTTTGCTATTGCTTTCTCCAGCTCATTTTACAGATGAGGAAACCGAGGCAAAAGGGTTAAGTGACTTGCCTAGGGTTATGCAGCTAGTAAGTGTCTGAGGCCTAATTTGAACTCAAGTTTCCTGACTCCAGGCCTGGCACTCTAACCCTCTAACCCTGTGCTACCTAACTGCCCAGGGACCTTAGGAAGGGACCTTAGAAGTCATCAAGTCCAACCTGGTGATTTTACTGAGGCAACTAGGTGACCCAGTAGATAAAGTTAGGAGGATCTGAGTTCTAATCCTGCTTCAGGCCATTACTAGCTATGTGCCCCTAGATGTAAATGGAACCACCAAATGAGGCAAGTCACTGTGCCTCTGAGCCTTAGTTTCATTCCTACTCTATAAATGGGTACGGTAATAGCACTTACCTGCCAGGATTCTTGTGAGGATTGGATGAAATAACAGATGCAATGTGCTATGTAAACTCTGGCTATTATTATTTTTATTTACAGATGAGGAAATTGAGGCATAGAGATTGTGATCCCCCCCCACCCCAGAGGCATATGGGTCAGGACTGGGGCTCGGGTCTTCCTAACTTCAAGTCCAGCTCTTTGCCTACTACAGATGCTCCTTGTCATAGTTGAATCAAGTTTCAAAAGGTCACTCAAAACAGCAGCGTGGGAGGGGGAAGAGATTTCTGAAAAGGACATATCCCTCATCATGATTACAACCTGTCAGTGTAGTGAGTGAAGAAGTCAGCACTTAAGCTTCTAGTGTGCCCCTTTGCTCAAGTATGGCAGAATGAGATGTGTTCAGTGTCTAAATCATGACCCGAATGAATCTCAGTGCCATCTGGATATTTTTCCAGTTCAGCGACTCAGGAATGCAAATATTTAGATTCCATCGGTAAATAGCAAAGTCCTTAATAGAATGAAGAGTCATTGTAAATGTTTAAACATGGTTTAAGACTGCCCCACATATGATTTCGCTGTTACCAACAGGTATATGTTTTATTGTGAGTTTAGGCAAATGTCAAGGAGATCTTCCCAAAATGAGAGTAGAAAATTTGGTCGTAGTTGACCATACATTAATAGCATACATTCTTATGGCATTGTTTTTGTTGTTAAAATATATCAGACTTTTGTGACACTACGGACCATAGCACAACAATGCTTTCTATGGGATTTTCTTGGCAAACATCCTAGGATGGTGTGCCATTTTCTTCTCTAGTGGATTAAGGCAAACTGAGGTTACGTGACTTACCAGGTTTCAGATTGTAAGTAGCACCATGGTCAGATCATCTCAGTTTTTTGTACTCATTGGGTCACACAGCTAGGAAATGTCTCAGGCTGAATTTGAACTCAAGTCTTTCTGACTCCAGGCCCAGTGCTCTATCTACTGAGCCACCTACCTGCCTCCTCATAACACTTTACTGTTTATAAAATACTTTCTTCACAATAATCTGTTGAGGTAGGTGGGTACTATAAGCAATATTATATCCACTTTATTTTTCAGGAAACTAGAGCTCAAGCAAGTTAAATGACATTCTTACATTCACCAAACTTACCAAATGATGGAATTAGTATTTGCACCTGAGCCTTCACAATCAAATAGGGGGGATATGACACAGGCTGCTGCTGTTCAGTTGTGTTCAACTCTTTGTGACCCCATTCGAGATTTTTTTGGCAAAGATCCTGGAGTGATTTGCCATTTTCTTCTCCAGTTCATTTTACAGACGAGAAAATTGAGGCAAAAGGGGTTAAGTGACTTGCCCAGGGTCACACAGGTAGTAAGTGTCTGAGGCCAGAAAAGAACTCAGGAAGATGAGGCTTTCTGATTCCAGGCCTGGCACTTAGACACTTAGACAGTCCTTGATGAGTGCACCAGAGAAGTAAGACTTTGAGAAATTTAAAAAAATCATGTTCAGATTCTAAGCAGTCTTTAGAATTGTGAAGAGTATTGGTAGAAAATATTCAAGCCAGATCACTAATAAAATCACATTTATTTGAGTTGCTTTTAGAAAACCCTTACAAGATCTACTTGCCCATTTTAAGTGAATGATTAGCAGCGGAACACCAATAATGAATAATTCTCTTTTCTTTTTAAGATTAATGAATGGAGTGCAAAGCTGGATCAAATCCTGCCCCCACCCTTGGATCAGATTGAAGTCTGGCTCCAAGAAATCGAACATCTTATGGCAGAAGATTTACCAGATTCCCAGGATTACAGTCAAGCCATGATTCTAATCAAAGAAAGAATCAATTCATTTAAGGTTGGTAAAGCAAAAAGAGAAAGGAAAGAAACACTTTTAGAGACATTGTTCTTGAGTAAGACTTTATCCTAGGAAGGAAGTGCACTGTTAAAGGATGATTGAGTCTATTTTTTTGAGGGATGGTAAACTATCTTAGGGTCTAGAATTGTGACTGGCTCATAGAGGGTGTTGGGAGGAAGGAAAATGTTATAGCTGAGAAATTCCCACCCAGGGGACTGGGTCACAATTATAGAAGCAGATATCAAGGTCCAGATCCAGGACAGTGAGGGGCAGAGTGGAGTAGCAGACCAGACATTTGACTTGGAGTTAAGTGATTTTCAGTTGTGTCTCACTCTTTGTGACCTCATTTGGAGTTTTCTTGGTGGAGGATACTTTCCTTCTCCAACTCATTGTACAGATGAGGAAACTGAGGCAAATAGGGTTAAGTGACTTGCCCAGGGTCACACAGCTATAAGTGTCTGAGCCAGATTTGAACTCAAGAAAATGAGTTTTCCTGACTCCAGGTTTGGCACTCTGTCTACTGTGTCACCCAGCTGCCCTTGAGCTCAAATTCTGCTTCAGACACTTAACTAACTGTGGTTCTCTGTGATAGTTATTTCACCTCTCTAGCCTCAGTTTCCTCATTGTAAAGTAAAGGGTTTGGACTCAGTGACCTCTAACATTCCTTTGAGCTCTAAACCTATGATCCTAAGAGTTGTAGAACTAAAGTTGAAGAGGAAGGATGCAATGTCTTTAGTGGAAGCCAAACCAAAACCAGAAATCATGACCAAGTGTGAGAGGGGACAACTAAGAGGGGAGGGTCAGGGTTCAGATCGTAAGTAGCACCATGATCAGATCATCTCAGTTTTTTGTACTCATTGGGACTGTGGGTGCACACATATGCATATTACATATACAATATTATATATATATTTGTACAATACAATATATAATTGTATATATACATATGCAGTTATACTAATAGCTGACATTTATGCGTGATATCTCAAAAGCCAAAACTGCACAAAGTCTGGGGAAATCTGCCTAGAACTTTAAAGTCTGTAAAATGCTTTACATCAGTTGTCTTGTTTGAGCCCCACTGCAACCCTATCAAGTGGGCAGTACGAGTATGCCTATCCCCATTTTATAGATGAGAAGAATGAGGCTCAGAAAGGATAAATGTCTTGTCCATGGTCATGCAGCTAGCAAGTGCCAGAGGTGGTGTCTGAACCTAACTTCTTGACTCCAGATCCCACACTATGAATTAGGCCACCTATTTATTGCTGCTGACGTTAATATCCCTACCAACAATGGAAGCCAATGGGCATCAGTTACTAGAATTTGAAAGATGGCCTAGGAAGCAGCTCTCATCAAACAATAGGATATATTTGACTTTGAATTCAGAAAAAAATTCCAGAGTGATATTAAAGCATCTAAAAAGACTAAAAAATATTTTATGATTTCAAGGCATTCTTTCTCAATGAGAAAAAAAATCAAGTGAGATAACACATGTAAAGGTTCTATGCAAACTTTAAAATGCTATATAAATACTAGCTTAATTAAATAGAAATTGTTAATCTAAATAAATTAAAATAAATGAATAATTATATTATTATGATGAGGGGTATACATTTATTATAAAAATATAGTAAGCCTCTAGCACTTGGACATGCATTAAAATTAAAAGCATACCAGAAAATTTCTGCCAGAAGGGAACTCATGTTTTCATCAAAGAAAAAATGTGGTTTGTTGTAGAAGTTTTCAGTTTCCATCAGTTGTGATTGAATTGCATTCAGTCAAATTAAGATGAAAACATTTATTCACAGGATTTTATTTTCACTTTTCAGTCTCTGTAGTGGCCAAAAGAGAAGCTTAAATGGTTATCTGAAAATGATGTCATGTTTCCTGGAAGTGAGATTAAAAGTCCTCAGTTACAGTATCTGGCTGCCAGCCCTGGTTCATACCATGATTGTTTTCTTTTCAGAGTCTGATGGATGATTTTGATTGTCGCTTGAACAGCCTCTTGACATTTGAGAATAAAGATGAGCAACACATGCCCATGGTCCCACCTGACAAACTGGAGGAAATGAAAAGGAGGTGGTAGAAATTCTAGCATTTCACATCTGGCAATGTTATTTATGAGCCCTTGGGTGCTGATAAGGGCTTGGGGTCTTTTAGAGACAATGGAGGATAGATTGATTTAGGCCCAATTTCTGACAAGTGTGTGCTACTAAATTAAAATGTGGAGTTGGCTTTGTGTAGCTATTTTAAAGATACTACTTTAAAGATTTGTGTAAACTTGGTCTTATGCCATACCAATACGTCTTGGAATCTCTTAAGCTGATATGAATTCTCCATATTACATTTGTTTTCTCTACATATTAAAAACTTACTAACGTGTTAATAAGTTTAGCTTTAATAATACAATTATTTCCCCATGCCAAATATTCAAATTTTGGCTACATGAATATTTGACAACATTTTATCTAAATACTACAGCTTGTTTGTACATGTATGTTTGCATGTTTGTCTCCCTCATTAGATGATAAGTTCTTTGAAGGCAAGGACTGTCTTTTGCCTCTTTTTGTATTCCTGGTGCTAAGCACTGGCACATAGTAGGCACTTAATAAATGTTTATTGACTGGCTGACATTTTCCAAATACAGTAAAGCATTTTGAAGATTTTTTTTCTTATTAGAACATATCTTAGCCAAAGTGCATGCTTCTTTAGAAAACATTCTGTGGCAAATACTTCCAATTTGGAAATGTTTGCTTTATTTTCTGGCAGTAGGGATGATTCTTGTAACATTTAAAATATTTTTATGCTACAATTTTTCATTATTTGAATGGTAGCTCATATCTCTGGGTTTTAAATGCAATAGTATTTTTTTGTTTTTAAAAATAGCCAATGGTTTTCGTTTTTTTTGTGGTTAGATATTTCATTATGTCAGGAAAATTAAAAGTAAATCCTAAAGGTTGTCTTATTTTCCAGATTCCACAATATTATGGGGACCAACTTCATTGCACTTTTAGAATTTCACTACTACTTGTGCTTTGTCCTGGGTTTAATAGAAGAAGTTAAATCAAAGTTGAATCTCTGGAATATCAAATATGGGGCCCAGGAATCCGTAGAACTATTATTGGGAGAGTGGCATGTAAGTTAAATTTTATGTTCTGCTTTAGTCACCCTGTCTTCATTTTTGATCACCTTATTGACAGGAATTAGCATTTGTTTTTTGAGTTCAAACCTCTTCATCTAGGAATTGTTTTGCTCCATTGTCGAGAATAGGCACTTCCTCAGAGGTTAAGTCGAATTAGCCAAAGCATCATTGTGACCCCTCTTCCCCCATATTCCTTAGATCTTGTCTTTTTTGCCTTCTTCCTAATCCACTTACATTGTCCTGGATTCTTTTCCTGTATCCTTAATCTTCAGTTTATTCATATTTATCCTTGACTGTTTGCCTAGAATTGGCCACTGCTTATAAATAAATGCACTTTGAGTAACTACGATCTGAATAGTTTCAAATCTGGACTACTCCTGCTCAGGCCATTAAACACAAATCTGTCCAAAGGTTTTAGGTCCTACGTGCATCTAGACTCACTGCCATACCCTCCATTACCTTCTGGCTCAACAACTTCAACAGCTTCCAGATCATCCTGTCCTGAAAGCCATACTACCAATATGGTCCCAGCCCTGAAATATGGATAGGATGATAACAGAATTTACATGTGTTGAAAATGTGTGATACGTCGATTAGTGATTATTTTAAAAATGAATTTTAGATTTAAAAGCATGATATCCATTTTAAAGCCCCTATAATTATAGGTAGCTAGGTGGCATAGTGGATAGTATCTTTTACTTGGAGTCAGGAATACCTGAGTTCAAATACTACTTCAGACACCAACTGTATGAGTGTAGGCAAATCACTTAACCCCTCTTAGCCTTAGTTTCCACACTTGAAAAAGTGTTGATAAAATAGCATCTGCATGGTTGTTGTGAGGATCAAGTGAAGTAACATATGTAAAGCACTATCTAGGGCTAGCTCAATAATGTTGTTCCAAATAAAGACTGAAAATAACATATAATATTTATAAGGTGAGGAGAATTTGAAATGGCTATGAAAATTTGTTAACATTTAGCATTCATGTTTATAAGAAGCTTCTACCTGACAAGTTTATAAGTGAATTTTTTCCAGTAAGTCGAAACTGACAAATATTAGAAAGAATAACAAATAATATATGTATAACATTATCTTAGTTCATAACTAAGCTTCTACTATCTTATACTGTCCCAAATGATAGTATTTATTATGAAGACTTTATCATTTATTTCTCTCAGTTGAATTTTAGGCATTAAGTGTAAAATACGTTCAAATTTGTATCATTTTCTCTTTCTTCCCTGTTTTATTTAAACACTTTTATTTGTGTAAATCTCTGTTTCTTCTTTTGTGTGTGGGCAGAAATTTATTGAAGAAGAGGAGTTCCTAACTCAGCTTGAAAGTTCTTTTCAAAAATGTGAAACAATGATCAAGAATTTAGGTAAGATAATACAGGTGATTTATTATAGGTTTATTTGATTTTTAGAGTGTCATTTTTATCTTTTGTTTTTATATTACAGTTCTTTCCTAGTATACCCACTATTGCATCCTTCATTGTAACAAAGAAAAAAAGAGTAAAGCCAAAAAAGTAATGTAATAAGCACAGCATTTGTAATGTTCTGTATCTTTAGTTTTCTACTTTTCCACCATGAGGAGGGAAATGTCTTCCTTATCTGTTGTCTGCAGCCATGATTGGTCACTAAAGTTAATCATAGGGTACCCGCCTTTCCATGTTTATATCACTGGAGTCACTGTATATCATTTTCTCCTGGCGATATTGAATTGAAAATTGTATTTCAAATTGACTAAATTGTCCATACCTTTTTACCAAGTGATTCCACTACTTGGCAGCTACCTGAAAGAAATAAAAGACAGAAAAAAGGACTACCGTATGACAAACTATATGACAAACTAGTCCTGACAGCATTATAACAAAGTGAATCCCCATCAGTTGAGGAGTGGCTAAAAAAAGCTATGGTAAATAAATGAAATGGAATATTATTGTGCAAAAAGAAATCACTAATATGAGGAATTTAGAGAATTATGGAAAAATTTCTATTACTGATAAAAAGCAAATAAAGCAGAACCAATTACAGAATACAATTACTGCAGTGAAAATTAAAAGCTCTCTAAAAAAGAAGAACAATTCTGAGAAACTGAAAAAAAGTTAAGGTCCGAAGGACCTTAACTTTTTTTCAGTTTTTTTTTTCATATTTCATACCTAGAACAGCCTGGGACAGAAGGTAGGTAGAAAATGATTGTGAAATAATGGGAAAAGGGAACAATAGAATAAATTTTAAAAACAAAATATTTTATTCTTGTCACGTTTTGTCTCACAATACTCTACTGAAGGCCTGCTGGAATGTTTCATTGTAGAGGTAACCTTGAGTTTTTGAAGGCTAAATCAGGAATGCAAGCTCTGGTAGGTCCCAATAAACTAGAAAAGCTTTGAATATGGGCCAGGTCATAGACTTTGATTCTGTGTTCTGAGTACAGCCTAAAAAAAATCACTAGGTGGCCACAGAATTATAAATTTTATAGGCAGTAGGGACTCGAAGACTATTTACTAAGTTATAGAGGATTTATGATCTGAATTGGTAGGCAAAGTCATGTAGATGAACTGACACATTCTAAAATTACTATAAATTTATCTAAACAATACTTAGGTATTCTTTATACATAGGGGAATTTTGTACATACACATAATATGTATGTATATATATATAATATATAGTTCAAGGAAAATAATTTCTATATAATATTAATATAATTCATACTTAAATTTGTCTTTGCCATATTTGAATGAATGTGTCCAATTAATGTCTTGTAGTCACATTATGATAATGTTTTCTAAGATTCCTTTCTTTTATTGAATATCATAGCTGGAGATCCTCAGAACATTAGCAAGCAGTTTAAGATGGTGGAATCTCAGATTTCTATGTGTAGAAAATGCATGTATAATATAAAATCCACCCTGCAAAAAGTTTTGTCATCTTGGACTACGTATAAGGAGAACCTTCATTCACTTAAGACTTGCTTTGAAGAATCAAGGAAAGAAGATCTAAAACAGGTACATTTTCTCCCTTGAATTAAGAGTTTTTGCTTTAATTAGAGATCTTGACTCTCAGAGCCAGGAATAGGAATGTGCAGAGTTATAAGCAGGCATGTGCAGGGAATTCCTTCTTAGCAGGTTTACTTGTAGTTGGGAAAGGTTGTCTCCTTTCAAGCCTGCATGGTCAATGGAACATTTTCTTCTTAGTGTTGTTTTCTGAGACATTATCATCTTCTTCTCTGAATGGGGATTAGTGAATTGGATTGATTTTATAGGCACGTTTAAAATAAATAAATGGTTTAAATTAAATTTCATTTTTAAATTGTTAAGATCCTAACTCCAAAACCTTTTTTGGGGTGTAGTTATGAATTGTTGGGAAGACAATATGGCATAGTACAAAGATCATTTCATTGGGAATCAGGAAGCCTGGGTTTAAATCCAAGTTCTCTAATTGAGTAGCTCTGTGCCTTTGGATCACTGTTCCTCTCTGGGACTTATTTGGTTCGTTTTTAAAAAGGGAAGTTAGAGGAGATGATCCTTTATTTCCCTTTTAGCTCTGATCTTCTACAATTTGATCAAAATTCACTTTAGCCATCTTGGTGTGGACTGAGGTAGTGGTGTTGATAAAGTAGTTTCTGTTTTAAATTGATGATCTATTTGCTATTTATGTGTTCAGTTCTCATAACCATCCATGTTGATTTCCACTCCCCCCCCATTACTGGTGAAGTAATTTAGAAGTAATTTATTTCTCTTGACTGAAGAGGGATATTGCTAATCCCTTGAAGTCAGAAATTAATTGGAATCAGTCATCATGAGTTTGAGGAGACTTTTCCAAAAAGTTAAATCATTCAAAAGAAACTAGGCTGTTTTTAATATAAAATAGTTTGTAAGAAGTGTGGTTGAGCAGCTTGTGAGTCATCAGTATACCCACACTATGTTATTTGTAGGCAGCCTTATAACTGAGTAAAGGTCGTAGTTACCTAAATGGTGTGATTGGAGGGCCACCAAGTATGGTTCCACTTTACAAATATTCCTGCCTCACTGCTTGTCATGGTGCTTAGAATTCTATATTTAGGAATCCTTTCTTTGGGGTCTTGATCACTTTGCCCTCTCCAATAATCTCCTACTAAAATGTAAATACAGTTACTTCTTCCACATCTTGAATTTCCCCATCATGGTTTTCATATATCACAGTTTTGATATATCATGGGTCAGCATAAGAAATTAAATGAGAACTTTTGGGGAGTTTTGTGGAAGCTGCGGATGACACAAAGGCCAGCAGAAAACACAGAAAAAGTTTAGAAACTCAGAAGTGCATAAAATATATGTAAAATATCAACATATTTTATCTTTTAATACTGTAAATACCCCATAAGAGAAAAAGAAAACAGTAAGACTTCTCTGGTATGAAGGGAAGGCCAAAAATTTTATGTGGATTTTTTAGATTGAGGGGATACCATGACCTAACTCTGGAGATATATAAGGGATAACTGTAACTCTGGAAGGGATAGCATCTTAAAGAAATATTAGTACCTTAGAAGTAATTATCAGATGCTTTCTAACAGTGGCATCTAGCTGAGACTAAAGCTTTGTGAGAATGAGAGACAGGCGAGACACTTGGGACCTGGGAGAAACAAGAAAGAGGAGAATAATGCTTAATGGGGAGCTAAGATTGCATTGAAGACAAATTTCCTCTACTTAACAGCGTTTTTGGGCTAAGTGGTGCAGTGGATAGAATTCTGAATTTGCATTCAGGAAGACCAGAGTTCAAATCCTCCCTCAGACTCTTACTTAGCTTTGTGCTCCTGGGCAAATCATCATTCTTTCAGGCTCAATGTCCTCATCTGTAAAATATGGATAATAATAGCACTTACCTCTTGGGATTGTGAGGGGGAAAAAATATAACATTTGTAAACAATTTGCAAGCCTTAATGCACTATATAAATACTAGCTATTATTGTTCAGTTGGTTTCTTTGCAAACCTTAAAGTACTTTATAAATGCTAGCTGTTGCTATTGTTTGTCCTTCCTTCTCAAAGAAGACTATAACATCAGGGACGTGATGCCGAGACATGCAAGTGAATTGGATTTAAGTGAGGGAGGGCTGTGCAAAGTCACCAGCCTTACTTTCTCCTCTGGAACCATCTGGGTCCAGTGGCCAGAGATAGATCAGGATGGCTGAAGATAGCCCTGGATGCAGTGGGAGACCTTAGCCTTTTTAAGTTAAGGTCTTTAACAGTTCTCAGTTTGATTGAGGCAGTGCCTGTTCAGTGATTAAGTCTAGTAAAAAAAATCAATCTGTGAGGGGATTGGTTATCAGAAGGCCAAAGATCATTTCATCCAATTATTCTTTTATGTTTTGCAGATTCCTTTTGAGACACTAGCAAGTTGGAATTCAGTACTTAGTACTGTAAATGAGGTTGGAAAATTTTTAATTGATGTCAGTAACCAACAAGTTGGATTGTCTATTAATAAGGAACTGAAAAGACTCAATAAAAGATGGGCAAAATTCATTAAGAAAACTCAGTTTGTAAGTCATGAAACCACTTTCTGTTATATGGCATTATATTTGAAATTAATGATGTGAGAATTATTACTGAAATTATATCTATCCTTTTCTGTGCCCACCACCCTTCCCCTTACAGAATCTTTTCTTTTTCTTTACCTCCTTGTTTTTGTTAATAATGTTAAGGTGACTGAGAAGATGATGGAATTCCTGAAAATTTAGAGCCATTTTAAAAACTCTTTCCTCTCCCTTGGTTCTTATATCTAATCGGTTACCAAGTCCTCTGGATTCTGTCTCCCCAGTATCTCATTCATCCTTTCCCCCTTGTCATTTATACTACTGTCCACCCTAGTTTTGGCTCCCATCATTTTTCACTAGACTATCATAAAAATCTCCTAATTGGCCTCATGGATAACTTGAAATTATTATATTTATTGAATTCTCAATGTCTCCCCACTGCAGGACAGCTTCCAGTATGGCTGTCTACATAATATATATCACTTTCCTTTTCAAAAACCACTAGTGATTCTCCTCCTTCTTTTATAACATCCTTGCTAAATGAGTTAGAGTGTAAAAAGCATTTTTTTTGTATATGCCAGGACCTGTAATTCACAAGACTTATTTTAACAAAATTTAGTAGTTAAAAAATAAGTTAAATGAAGATAAAATAATTATCCTATTAATTTTTTAACAGGAGATGAAATTGCGTTTTACCCAAGAACAGGAACAACCCAGTCTTGAGAGCACTGGGAGTACTGGGCTACCTTTGGAAGAAAACTCAACTTGCTGTGGTGGTTCAACAGATATTTCAGCTGAAGCCCTGAGGAAGCACATTCAGCATTTAAAGGTAAAATACAGGCATTTTGAAAATGCCTTTCAGGAGTGTATAGATATAATTTAGGTAGAATATTTTTCTAGAAGTGTCATAAAATGTCAGGTTGTTATTAGCAAGGGTGAGAAGGATAATAAAATAACAGGCTGCTGTATAGAGTGCTGGGTCCAGAGTCAAGAAAAACTGAGTTCAAATCTAGTCTCAGACACTTACTAGCTGTGGGACCCTTGGCAAGTCACTTAACCTTGTTTGCTTCAGTTTTTTCATCTGTAAAATGAGCTGGAGAAGGACATGGCAAGCCAGTCCTGTATCTTCTCCAAAAACCCCCCAACAAACCTAAGTGGAGTCACAGAGTTGGACATGACTGAAACAACGTGGCTGTGTGGATAAAGAGCCTTGGGGGGTCGAAAAGACCAGGGTTCAAAACCTACCCCTGACACATGGTATGCATGTGTTGCTGGGCAAGTTATGTGACTTGGGGCAAGTTAGTTGTCCAAGCAATTCCCAAAGTGTATAAGGTGTAAAGCAGGTGCTGAGGGAATTTCTTGACTAGGAATTTCCCAGTACCATTGAAATCACAGGTCAGTTCAAATGATGATAATCATTACTCCTGCTATCTTTCTTTGATAAACATTGTTGGATATATCACCATGGATATATGCCTGGAAGAACAGAAAAAATTTAAAACATAAAGATTTCCCTGGAAAGATATTGAGTTATTCAGTTAGCTGGTATTTGGGTAAAATTTTTCTTGCTGCTGGGAGTCTTGAATAACAGGAGTTGGAGTCCTATTGATGGAACTCATACTAAGATCTGCCCTGATGAAAAGAAATAAGAGAATGAGTGTGGGGTTTATGGAAAAGGAAAATTAAGGAATGTCAACAGATAGCTCCAGAGCCCAGGGATCAAATTTAGATGGAGCAGACAATGATATCTGGCAGCATTCAAGCTCCAGAAGCTTGTAGGCTTTTCTTATCTACTGGTGTTGCTCCTGACTTTATCTCTCTCTACCTCTGGTAATCACCTGCAGCTGTACACATAATGACAGTGTTCTCTATTACCTCTGTTATGAAGTTCAGTTTTACAGATATTAAGCTATTGATTACTATTTTACTCTAATTATTACTAATTATTGGAAACTTGCTGAGTAGACAGGCAAATCCGCTGGCCTCAGCTTCTTAGTCTGTGAGATGAAGATAATAATCTCAGTTCTATATCGCTTCCTTATAACTTATTAGAGAATGAAATTAGGTAATTGAAATGAAAATGTAAAAGGGAATGAAATGTGTTCAGGAAATATTGGGTATCTTTCAAATATACTTTAGTACTTGCAAAAATATGTGATTGAAATCCATACACATCTTAGTAGAAATTTGATTAATTGCTCTGGTCAAATCAAAATTATAATAAGGTATCCAATGTTCAGATGAAGAGCCTTTCTTGAAATTATCTGTTTTGGACCTTACGCTATTGTTGATCCTGTATCCAAAATCTTTCTCCCTTGGTGTTGTTCAGTTGTTTCAGTCATGTCCAATTCCTTGTGACCCCATTTGGGATTTTCTTGGCAAAGATACTAGAGCAGATTGCCATTTCCTTCTCTGGCTCATTTTATAGATGAGTAAACTGAGGCAAACAGGGTCAAGTGACTTGCTCAGGGTCACATAACTAGTAAGTCTGAGGCCAGATTTGAACACAGGGAGATGTTTTCCTGATCTCAGGCCCAGCACTCTGTCCACTGCACCACTTGGCTGCGCCTTCTTGCTCAGTAGGGCCTGCCAGAACTTGAGTTCAGCTAGGGCGGACTTATTATAGCAATGAGGTTGTAGTTCTTGAGGTTCAATCTCTTGGGTGACCTTAAATCTGGGCATTAATTTTCTCATCTGCAAGAACAAACATCATACTACTTATACTACCTACCTTATTGAGTTGTTGTAAAGGTTAGAATATGCCAACTACAAGTAATTTATATCATTAAGAGCCCAGGGTCACCTTGAAGCCATTATTGGCTAAATACACACAGGAACATCACTACGTAATTAACTCTAATAGGCAGACCCTCTTCAATTTGGTCTTTGTAACGAATCTCCTCTAGGACACTGTTGAATGACTTGGTGGACATACCTCTCCTTGTTTTATATCTCAGCTGATCTATTAACGATGAGTGGATAGCTGTATATGGTTATCTCTGTGGATATATCTTTCAAGTAGTCTTGCATAATTTTGATGTATACATGGGAGACAACTAGTTGAAAGAGATTATTTTATCAGTGTACCTGATTGCCTGAGGATTTATGTATCAAGAGAATGTGACTTGAGAAGAATAATTACACAACATATTGCAGGTGCTCCTCTAATGCTTCCATACACCCGGCTTCCACTACAGATTAAGCCAAAGATAAATAAAATATAGGTTTTTGTTTAACATAGCAATGCATTCTCTGCAAATTTTGTTCTTTAGTGCTAAGTGAGGAGGTTAGTAGAAGATCCTACAAATTAAGAATAATTATTACATTTTTGGGAATATATCTCATAGAAAGCAGTTTCACAGCCGTAGTGGAAGGGGCAGATGTTAACTAGCCAGGGAGCTGATTAGTAGGGGAAGGGAATAAGCATTTATAGAATGCCTACTATGTGCCAGCCACTGTGCTAAATGCTTTACAGATATCATCTCATTTGACCCTCCGAACAACCCTGAGAGGCAGGTGCTGTTATTGTCTCCAATATGTCATTGTTGAGTCATTTTGGTTCTGTCTGACTCCATGACCCCATTTGTGGTTTTCTTGGCAAAGACACTAGAGCGGTTTGCCATTTCCTTCTCCAGTTCATTTTATAGATGAAGAAACTGAGACAGATAGGGTGAGGTAACTTGCTCGGTGTTACACAGATAGAAGTGAGTTCAGATTTGAATTCAGGTCCTACTGACTCCGGGGCCAGGCCCAATAGTAATAGTAATTCGCATTTTATTGTGCTTTAATATCTACAAAACACTTTCCTCACAACAATTATATCCAGAGCAAATATTATTATTCCCATTTTTACAGTGAAAAACTGATACTCAAGAAAGTTAACTGAGACTTGCATAAGGTTTTGTAGCTAATAAGATTTTATGGTAGGGCCTAATTGGGTCCACCAGTACTCAGTGACTCTACCCTTAAAAGTATCTCAGTAAGAAATACCACTGCTTTAGTGCAAGATTCACAGTCACAAATTAATGGCTTGCATCAGCTAACTGCTGCTGTCCTGCTTGAGAATACCACTGTACAAATTCCTTCAATGTCTAAATTCTAACAATGTTAAAATCCCTTTTGTCCTGAGACTTTCTGTCAACTTTGAAGGCTCTCTGGGGACAAGTCCCCCACTGAACTCCTCTCTTATAAGATCTGGCCAGCCTTGAGAGGTTGGAGGATTTGTCCATGTAGCTGAGCCTTTGGGTGTTCCCCTATTACCTCTCATTGCTGGCTGAAGGGGTCTGATTGGGGGTGCATCACAAGGCTAATGACACTGGCATACCCTAATGCACAGCTGCAATGCTTGCTGTGCTAATGCTTAGCATCATTTCTCCTAATTCAAGAGAGTATCATCCCATTTTGGAATATAGGTAAATATTAAAGAAATACTCTGCAACTTGATTGTGTGTTGTAGTCAGGGTATTCCCCTATGCTAACCTAAGTAGCCTAAGTAGAGAATTATTCTGCCCAGAGTTAATGGCCATGACTCTCCCTTAAACTAGATACATGAGGAGATCTGTCTCCCCTAGGACAATATTAAAAGTAGAAAGGTTCAAATAGCTTCTAGCTCTATTGACTCTAAGGCCTGGGTTCTTTCCAGCATGCCAACTACAAGTAAGTGCTTACTATGTGCCAGGCACTGTGTTAAGTGCTGCAAATACAAATACAAACACAAATACAAGTGCCCTCAAAGAGATTATATTATAATGGAGGAATAAAACACATAAAAGGAAGCTGAATGAGGAGAAGAGGTGGAGACAAGAAGGTACCTGTCCAAGCCATGGTAGAGAAAATCCAGTGAGGCAGGAGTACAGCCTGGAAAGAACTGGTTTGGGCATCCTCCTTAAAATGGAGGTTATGGGAAGAACCAACCAATCAGAGAGAGAGGCCAAGGTGAAGAAGTTTCTGGAGCATTGTAGAAAAAGATTGGGAGAATCAAATGTACAGTTTGGAAAGGAATAAAAACATGGTTGACTTGGATGACCTCCTTGACATGGTCGACCTTGATGACCTCCTTAAATTGGAAGTTCTAGGAAGAACCAGTAGTGAATAATGATTTTGTAGACCACCTGATGAAAAGAAAGTTTAAGGTATTCATATAAAAAAGGATAATTCTGAATATGCTGCTTTGTTTTCATAATCTTGCTTGTATATTGAAGACTGGAAAAGAAAATGAGGCTGTAATTAAAGAGTTCACAGAGCTCCTACAAGTGCTTGAAGAGATGGAAGAATTCATCGATCAAGTGGCAACTTGGGAAACAGAAATCAGACCTGTTCTGGATTTTATCAAACAACAAGGTTATGTGGAAGCTTCCATGGAGGAATCTTTGCAGGTAAAAATGTAGAAAAGCAAAATGCCAATTTACAGGTGTGCTCTTGTATTTCAGCTTAGATCAGTGTTGATAAAGGAAATTCCAAGAAACCTGTGTTTCGTAGCTAGTGCCATGCCGTGGTCAGAATATATACTAGGAAAGTTGCAAAATCTATTTCTTTTTAACTTTGACATTGGTTTAATTTGGGACTCTGATATAGTGAAGTACTTTTCTTTGAAATCCTTTCTAATGGGATGAATTCTCTCACCTGGGATGGTGAGTTGTGTTCCTTTCCACCTTTAGGGGGAACCACTAGAAGTGGACAAAAAGTGCTCCAAAGCAGACATCAAAGTCTACCCATTGGCCAGATTCAAATGTAATTGGGAAATGTTTAACAAAATGAAAATGCAATACAACATAGAGAATGGTAATTTGTGGTTTTCCAAGTTAATATGTAGCCTTCCGGGATCTGTTTCTATTTGAGTTTGACACCACTGCTCTAAAGTATGCTTTGGAGGTTTTTATATTTTTTTGATTGTTATTGTTGCTGTTTGGATAAGGAAATTGCTGTTCATTTGTGTCTGACTCTGTATGACCCCATTTGGGGTTTTCTTGGCAAAGATACTGGAGTGGCTTGCCATTTCCTTCTCTAGCTCACTTTATAGATGAGGAAACTGGGGCAAACAGGGTTATGTGACTTGCCCAGGATCACATAGCTAGGAAGTGCCTGAGTCCAAATATGCACTCAGTTCTTCATGACTCCAGGCACAGCCCTCTATCCACTATGCCACCTAGCTGTCCCAAGGAGACCGGATCTCTTTATTGTATCCAGGCAGAAGTACAGAAGCTACTCAGATCAAATCCCACCACTAATCAGCATGGAAGTTTTGACCTCCTCTATTTCTGACCTAGACTAGTTCTTCACTTCTTAAGCAGCCTAGTGGCCCACCCCACTCCCAGGGGTCCCCCATACTGGTGTTGGACTAGTTTTGGACACCCAAATGGCTTTAGCCTTCCTGAAGCTTAGAACTCTTAAGGGTATGACCCATCAGCCTCAGTTTCCCCAGTAACAGAGATTATAGTTATCCCCCACCATGCTGGACCTAGGGCCCACTACTTATTAGTCATGTAACCTTGGACAAGTCTCTTGGGATATTTAAGATCAAAAAGAGATTATAAAGATGATCTAGTTCAAAATCTTTATTTTACAGAGGAGGAAACAGTTCTAAAGAAGTTAAGTGACTTATGCTAGGTCACACAGCTAATACTAGCAGAGATAGCATTCAGTTCCAGTGCAAATTTGCTACTCTTTCCATTACTTAAAGCTATGTTCTTTTAAACAATATGTAAAATAGTGATAACAACACTAAGTGATCCTCCTCAGTATCTGGGACTATTGTGCACCACTCCGCCTGGCCAATGCCTTTTGTTTTGAACTTGTTTTTCTGTCTGTAGAATGGAGATTAATTAAAAAAAGAGTCTCCATGCATTAGTGCAATGAGAATGAGTTAAGTCTGGTTTCATATTGCATTTGAAGGTATGATTTGTGAATATAAAGAATTATTAGCTATCTGTTGAAAATTTACCCATGAATTAGACACCCACAGCTTAACTGATTGCAGGGAATCCTGCTGCTTTTAGTAGAAGAGAACACAATCTTTCTTCCCTGGGACTCAGTTCTGCCTTTACTTCCATGTAACCATCTCATTGAGAAGCAGGGAAGTGCATAGTTACATTGTATTATGCTTAGCTATTATGCTGAGCTAATTACACTTAGCCCTCCTGCGGAGGAAGTAACATTGAAAGTTTAACTGAGTTTCAGCTAAGTCATAAAACCATCCAGGCATGAGTTTTGACAACATGGAAAATTCCAACAATAAGAATAAGAAACAATCTCTTTGCAAATCTCCATTTCTTAGCTTTGTGTATTTAATTGGCCTATATTTTCTGTGGTAAGTATAGAGAGATCATTTGTATAGTTTTGGGAACTGAGGATCTGAGAAAGTTACTAATGCTCTGTGGACCTCAGTTTTCTCATCTGTAAACTAAAGCATTGGAGTAGATGGGGTGTTAGGTCTCTTTTAGCTTTAGCATCTATGATCATGTCATTAACTACCTGTGTGACTTCGGTCAAGTCCCTTGATATCTTTGAGGTCTGGTTTCTAAAGTTAGAGACCTTGAGTATCTATACTTTGTTTTAGGTCTAAATCTCTGATCCCATAATTAATATTGATGATTAATATCCAGTTTGTCTTTTAAATAGTATTAGTTTACTTGTAGTCGGTACCATACTATCAATAGCATGAGAGATGTAATTTTGAATTGACATAACATTCAAGGGATCAGGATATTTCTCAGAACTTGATCATTCATTAAAAATCTATTTTATATATACGTATATATCTTTAAATATGCTCTTAATTATTTATGAATTATTTCCTTCTTACAAGGTAGTATATAGTGCTTGTGTAAGATAAACTTGTGTTAAGATTATATTCTCAGGCTTTCTTCAAGCTAGACAATGTAAGAAATACTCAGAACATTTACTATGTAAACTTTACCATTTTGGATTTATTTTTAGTGACTTTGAATGAACATGATTTTAATCTGGATTAATGTTGAACCTAACTATGCTCTCATTTGTTTCTATAGAACCTGATTGCACGAGGATCTATGTACCAAGAGCATGTGAATAGGAAAGAAAATGCATTACAAATAATATCACAAACTATTTCGAGCAAGGCACTCCTCCAGCATTTCCACACATCTGGGCTCCGGACACAGATTATAGAAGCAAAAGACAAAGTTCAGGTCTCTAACATAGTGCATTTTCAAAATATATTATTCCTTAACTTTTAGTGGTATGAAAAATTGTTACCATTCATTTAAAATTTCCTGCATAATATTATTTTTGCCTTATAGTTTAAAATAACTATTGCTTAGTGGCATATAAATATAGTCTATTAGAATCTATATTAAAAAGCTACTATTTGAAAGAAACTTCAATTCAACCAACTTTTATTAAGTACCTCCTGTATGAATTCAAGGTCCTCTATAATCTGGCTTCAACCTCTCTATTTAGTTGATACTTAAATTTTTGTTGAATTGAATTATAGATCATTGTGCTAAGCCTTGGCAAAGATTAGAAGTTTTGAAGAAAAAACAATTTTTCTAAGTGAATCCTATAAAATAGTGGGTGAAATGCGAATCATTTAAGACTGGTTTTCTTCACAGAATAATATGGCAGAGCTAGATGCTGTCTTGCAGGCCTCATATGAGAGTTCCCTAGAAATGGATGTTAGGGTCAAGTTTGAAAAGTCACAAAAGGAACTTGAGTCAGCTATTATGAAGGCTCGGCAACTCCTTGGACAAAAAGGGAGCCTGGGTGACCTGGTTTCACAAAAGAAGGTGGGAATCTCTATTATTATTACTTGTAGAATATTTATTGGTACTTATTTTTCTATTAAAAAATCAAGAATATAAAACAAAAATTATGCTAGTCTGCCATTATCTTCTTTTAACCTCTTTGAGTTTTCTAGTATCTGAATTTCTTTCTTAATAGTAAGTAAAAGTGACTTAAAATCATAATTTTTTTAAAAAAATCTTCATTGAAATGAAAAAAAAATTCAGATTGTAATGTAGTCCTTTAAGAAATGTTGAGTAGTGCAGTGAAAATAGCTCTGGAATGGGATTCAGGACACTTGACTCATCTAATCTTAGTGCTAGCTTTGCATCTATGACCTTGGGCAAGTCACTTAATCTGCTTCATTTTCCTTCTGTGTGAAATAGAGATAATAGGATTGAACATCTAGAGCTGGAAGGTACCTCTAGTCCAATACCTTCATTTTGAAATGGAGAAGAAAATTGAGGTCTAGAGGTAAAGTGACTTGTCCAAGGCCACATAGGTAGTAAGTAGAAAAGATGATCTCTTTCCTACCTAACTCATAAAATTAAAAATCAAATGAGATAACGAGTGCAAAAGTACTTTACCAATATCAAGAATTATCATTCAATTGAATTGATAAAAGCCACTTAAAGGCTCTCATCTTCGCTCTTCAGCTATGGTTCCCTTCCTTAGTCCTAAGTTCGATTTTTGACATAAAAATTTCCAGGGCACCTATTTTAAAGGTCTTGAAAAGCTTTAAAAAAGTTTTTCACATTTGATCCTGTAGTTGATATGCAGTTTATTATTTATTGAGTAGCAGGGTGACATGGTCAGACCTGCACTTTAAGAAGATTACTTTTGTAATCTTTTTTTTTTTTTACTAGAGTGGGGAAAGTCTTTGGGTAGGGAGACAACTGGAATGCTATTGCAATGGTCCGGTCATGAAGTGGATGTGGGGCTGTAGCAGGGTAATGGTTGTTTAAGAGGAGAGAAAGGGACCTATGTGATAGATATCACAAAGGAAAAAATGATAGGACTCAACAATGGATTGGATATGCGGAGTGAGAGAAAACGAGGAGTTGAGAATGACACTTAGGTTACAAACCCGGCTGACTGATTATAGAGTGATGCCATCAAAAGTAACAGGGAAATTTGGAGGAGGAAAAGATTTAGGAAGAAAGATCATGAGGTCAGCTTTGGAAATTTTGAATTTAAGATGCTTACAGGATATTCAGTTTGAGACGTCTAATTGGATATATAAAACTGGAAATCAGGAGAGAAGTTAGGACTGACTAAATAGATGTGAGAATTATCTCTCAGCATAAAGATGACAGTTGGCTCCATGGGAGCTGATGAGATCGCCAAGTATAAAAAGAGAAGTGCCTTCAGGACAGATCCACAGTTACCATGATCTGGATGAAGATCCAGTATAGGAAATTTTTTAAATTATAAATTTATTTTGTATTTTTAGTTTACAACACTCAGTTCCACAAGTTTTTGAGTTCCAAATTTTCTCCCCTTCCCTCTGTACCCTCCTCCCCCCGCCAAGATGGCATGTAATCCACTATAGGTTCTACATATACCTTCACATTAATCCAGTATAGGAAGTTTAAAAGGAGCAGTTAGATGATAGGAGACAAACTAGGAGAAAGTAATGTCACAAAAACCTAGAGAGGAGAGGGTATCTAGGAGAAGAGTGTGATTGACAGTATTGCAAGCTTCAGAGAGGTCCAGAAGGAGGAGGATTGAGAAAAGGCCACTAGATTTAGCAATTAAGATGTCATTGGTAACTTTGAATAGAGCAATTTCAGTTGAATGAGATTCGAAGCCAGATTACAGGCAGTTTAGAAGAGAATGAGAGGAGAGAGAGGAGAAGCACTGATTGAAGAGAGTATTATCAAGTAGGTTAGCCACAAAATGGAGAAGTGATATAGATTGAAAGCTAGTAATGAAGGATGGATCAAGTGAGGTTTTTTTTCAGAGATTAAGGAAAAAATGAGGGAGTTTGTAAGCATCAGAGAAATATCCTGTAGAAAGAGAGAAATTGAAGATTAATGAAAGAATGGGGACAACGGGAGTAATTTGATGGAGAAGATGGGATGGAATGGGATCAGTGGTGCATGTAGAGGGGTTTGCCTTAGAAAGGAGAAAGGCCACCTCTTCTTGTGTGATAACGGCAGAAGCCATCTGGATGAGGTGAGATGAGGCAGGGAGAAGAGGGAGCTCTAAGAAAATGGCTTCCATTTTTTCAGTAAAGTATGAGGCAAGGTTATCAACTGAAAGGAAAGGGGGGGGAGGAGTCATGGCAGGTTTGAGGGCAGATGAAAAAACTTGGAATAGCGGCTCTGATGAGTCAAATAGTGATTCAATTAGTAAGGATTGCCTTGCTGCAATAAGGGCACAGATGAGATTGTGTAACAAATTTATAGTGAACCCAGTTTTAGCATAGTTTCATGATTTTCTCCAGCTTCTTTCAATAGCATGTAAAGAGAATCAAAGATAGTGGATGGTGGGAGTAATCCAAGGTTTGCGATAGGTAAGGAATAATTGTCAAAAAAGGTAAGGGGGCAAGGAACGCCAGTGGAGAGGATGATGTAGAATTCAATTGGTTCATGGAAGGGAAGGAGGAGAGTATAGCCATTCTAAGGGTGAAGGCTAGGAAAGTACCAAGAGGTGAAAGGATTAGAAGTCATAGTAAAAACTAAGAACAGGGTTGAGGGTCATGAAGCCGATGGAAAGATAGAATATTAAAAGACATTGATCAGATAAAGAAAATTTAAAATTCATGAGCACAGAAGAGGTGCACTTGTGGGTGGTGCCAACGGCAAAGATACGACTATACGTGTAGCTGAGGAGGAGAGGAGTAGGAGGTAGAAACGATGAAGCTGAGGAAGTGAGAAGTTAGGATGTTGGAAGGAGGATGAGTATGTATGTTGAAGTTCCTTTGTACAAAGGCAGCAGTTGGAGTAGGTAGAGAGACTGAGTTAATTGCTGAATTCAATGAGGAAGGAAAGAGAGTCAGTAGATAACAACCACCAATCTTGACTGGATGATGAATATAGATTGCATGAACAACAAAGAACTTACTGAATAATGTGGTATTGGAAGAATCCACAAGGAGCATTGGGGAGCAAGGAAGGTAATATTCTCTTACCAGACTTTAGCTGATGCTTAGTGTTAGTGATTATGAGAAAAAGGGATATAGGGCAGAATTCAGAATTCATTTTGAGAAGAAGATAGGAAAATAAGGATTAGGTGGAAAGAGAAATAGACCAATTTAAGAGTCAGACTATATTGGTATTGTACTGCCTATCAGACCTCCCTGTTAATATAATTGCCACTAGAAATTGAATTTTTTTGTACTGCTCCACACATTTTCTACATATTTTACTGCTTATGTAGCAAACTTATTTATTCATAACTTTGAAAGCTTACAGGGGACGTTGTCTAATGCCTTTCCCACCCCTTTCTTTGCTCTGACACAATATCGAAGCTATATATTTAGTTTTCCATAGAGTTCATTTCTTTGGATGCCTAGTATTTTCTCTATCTCTCAACCATATTAGTATATAGTACAGTAATGGGTACTTTGCAGAAAGAACCTCCTCTAGCCTCATGAGATGTAATATTGACTTCTCTTAAAAAGGTAAATGTTCAATACAAATCTTCAGATATGTTACAGGTGACAGCCTGTGACAGTATTCTTTCATCCTAGGGTTCAGTCATTTTTCATTCGTGTCCAACTCTTCATGAACCCATTTGGGGTTTTCTTGGCAGCTCATTTTACAGATGAGGCAACTGAGGCAGACAGGGTTAAGTGTCTTGCCCAGCATCGTATAGCTAGTAAGTGTCTGAAGTCAGATTTGAACTCAGGTCTTCCCGACTCCAGGCCCGACCTCTATCCTCTTCACCACCTAGCTGCCTCTACATCCTAGTTCTAACTTGCAAAAAACTGTTCATGGTATAGTAGAATGTGTTTTTAGGTTAACATCTTTGTTATTTCAATTTTTTAAAGAAATTTTTTCCTGACAAATATGAAAATTGCAAAATTCAAAAAAAGCTTTTGTTATATACAATTGTTGTATACAATTTGTTATATATAATTTGTTATATACAATTTGTTTTCTCTAGGTGTTTATTAAATTTAACATGGTTGTAACAAAATTACCTTATTTGTATCTCTTTTCTACATTTCCTTTTGTTTTCTTCTGTTTCTTCTGTGGTTTAATGCTTTATTGATGCTCCTTTTTTCTCATCTTTTGCATGTAATGTGGTTTTCATGTGTTTGTTATGTACTTTGTAGGATATTCTAGCCATTTTAAACAGTAAAAGCTTGGACAAATTTTTGAAAGCTACTGAACAACTAAAAAATATTGTATCTCCTGATGAAAAGCTATCCTTAGAAGAAATAAGCGGAGAGCTCTCTAAAGAATGGGAGGTGAGATATCCATAAGATTTATGTGTCATTGTATTGATTGGAAATATATTTCTTTATTTTTTAAAAACAGAAGAAAAATATTTTCATTATTTCAAATGGTATTAAGTGTCATCCTTCCTAAAGATATGGGGGTGAATTTACTTCAGTTCCCTCTTAGCCCTGTGATAATCATGACGTGTTTTTTTATTTGTACTGGGAGCAAACAACTTAGACAAAGCTAGTTTCTAGGATTCATCTAGTCATTCATTCATTTAATAAATATTTATTGACTGGCTTAAATTTACAAGTACTGTGTTAAGGAAGATACCCTGACAGTCCCATGAAAAGATTACAACTTAAGAGGGGAGGTAAGAGATGTCCATAGATAACTACGCTATGGGTTAGATTATAAGGGTGTAAATAGAAACATAAGATCCTCTACACAAAAAATTCAGAGAAGGGAAATGTCACTTCTGGGTGGAGGAAGTGATCATGGTGGGGGTTATATTCTAGCCAGACTTTATTAAAGTATGGGTAGAAACTTGATGAGGGAAGCTGGGAAAAAGCATAATGTTTATTTTATTTTACAGGGTCTTCATCAAAAAATATGTTTATATATTCATCAAATGAAAAATGAAATTGAAAAAAAGCTTACTGAAAACATATCAAAACTTGAAAAGCAGCTAAATAAAGAGAGAAAATTACTCAGTAAAGGGAAGACCAAGGGACTCATCGAGGAACATGAGGTAGACTGATTCCTATTTAAACATTTTAATTGTGTTCGAGATCATGCCTTGACAGGTAGGCTCCCTTTCTAAGAATCCACTCAAATTTGTTTTTATGTAATGGCATGGATTTGGATTAAACAATCCAGGGAAGTAATTTTCAGGTCTTTCTTTCTGTGGGTTTATTATTTCCAGCATGGAATTCTGTTACTGCCCTGAATTCTTTCATTTATCATCGGTACTAAAAATTCATTCAATAATTAGTGTTTAGCTTCCCTCGCTTTGCTAGTTATATGGGAGATATAATACTTGTTACTGTTTTTTAAATAGATCCAGTGATTTTTGAAGGATCTGAGTGCTTTAGGAAAGCATGATATGCTCCATTGGTAGGCTTTTACTGATTAAACCCACCAGACTTAGCCTCGAAATACTTGTGAAAAATAACGTGTCAGGACAAAGATTCAAGTCAGGCTGAACAGGCTTTTTTTTAACTATCACTCATTTCAAGGGTCATTTCTTTGAATACTTATTTAGTTAGTCCAAAATCAATTTTGAATTTTCCCATGGTCCTTTCATTGAATAGTCCATACATATATAAACAGTGGCACTCATTTAGTTATTTTATGCTGAATCCTCAAGTGTGCAGTCTTTACACTTTCACAACCCTTTTGTTGTAGAAAAGTCACTGACAACAATTAGCTGCCGGTACTATTCGATCTAGTTAATAGGAGCATTTTTTTAAGGTACTATGTAACAGTAACATTGTGGAACCACGCAGGACCCTATGATTCTTAGAATTCAGAAGTTGGAAGGGATATCAGAAGCCAGTTAATTCAGTCTGCATCTGACCGAGAATCTCCTCTATACCATCAGTTAGTAAGTATTCAGCACCGACTCTGTGCCAGGCGCAGTTTTAGGTACTGGAAATACAAAGACAAAAAATGAAATAGTCCCAGCCCTCATGGAGCCTACATTCTGTTAAGAAGGTAACACGTACAAATACAACAATATAAAAAATATAAACAAAGAAAGGCAAAGTAATTTTGGGGGAAGCCCTAGAAGCTAGTGGCATCAGCGAAGGTCCTGTGGTGGGACTTGAGTTGAAATTTGAAAGAAGCTAGGGATTCTAAGAGGTTTAGGAGAGGAGGGAATATAATTCAGGCCTGCGACAGAGCCCATACAAAAGAAAAAAGATAGGAGATGAATGGTCGTGTGTGATGAACAACAAGAAGACCATTTTGCCTGGATTATGGGGTGTCTGAATACATTATATTATTCGTAATAAAGCTGGAAATGGTATTGGAGTTAGGTTTTGAAAGGCTTTAAATTTAAACAGATGAGTTTGTATTTGATTCTAATAATGACAAAGAGCCACTGGGTTTGTTGAGTAAGGTAATGACATGGTTAGACCTTTGTCTTAGTCATTTTGGCAAGCTATGTGGAGAATGGATTGGAGAGGGGAAGAGAAAAGTCAGAAGGGCCGATTAAGAGCCCAGTACTTGTGTGACATTGTTTCCAATCTTTTATCCATCACACAACCACCCTATCACCTTTTGCCCAGATTATTACAATAGCCTCTGAATTGACTACTGGACATCTAGGTTCTTCCCCATACCACCTCCAGTTTCCTCAATCCATCTTCCACGTAACAACCAAATTGATATTCCTAAAACACAGGTGTGCCTATGTCTCTTCTCTGCTCATGAAATGTCTATTACTCCCAGGTGTTTCTAGAATAAAATACAAATGCCTCTGATGTTTAAAACTCTTTGAAATCTGCCTCTAACCTATCTGTTGAAGCTCCTTACTCAGCCTCATGCACTCTACATTTCAGCCAAACTGGACCACTTATTGTTCTCCCATGTACATCATTCTACCCCCTGTCTCTGTCTTTGCACAGGAGAGCTCCATACATGAGATGCTCTCACTCCTTACTTTCTACTGTTTGAGACCTCTTGCTGCCTTATGAAGTTCAGCTTAAGTGCTATTCTCTACAAGATGCATTTTCTGAATTCCCAAGTTACTAGTGTCCCTTCCACCAACCACCATTATTTTATATTTCCTTTTGCTTATATATGCATGTCGTGCATTCCCAGTAGCATGTAAGCTCCTTAAGGGCAGGGACTCCTGTTTTTTTTTAAAAGCCTGAACCTAGCACACTGCCTGGCACATAGTAGGTGCATAACAAATGTTTGTTAAGGTGAGTTAAATGGACCCATCTTCTTTATCCTCTTTGTAGTGCATTCTAATTTACTTATGTTCTTTAAAAAATGTGGCGCTTGTGTTCTGGAGACTTTGTCTCTCAATGAAGCTAAAACTGTTTCAGGAGAGACTGAGATATTAGAGGCAGCTAGGTGGTATAGTAAATAGAAGACTGGCTTTGGAGTCAGGGAGATCTGAGTTCACATCTAGCCTTAGACACTTATTATCTGTGTGACTCTGGCCCATTGGCCTAACTTCTCTCTGCTTCAGTTTCATTATCTGCAAAATGGGGATAATTATAGCACCTTCCTCTCAGGGTTTTTGTGAGCAAAGTCCCTTGATATCTTCATAATACAACAACATCCCGTCCTTCCCTTCTTTGCCAAGGTATGCGGCTATAATTATAGAATACTTCCTATGTTGATGTACAACGAAGTGGACCAATTCATTAAGGACTGGATTAATAGTCAGGACAGACTTTAATTCAAATCCAGCCTCAGATACTTACTAGCTGTGTGACTCCAGGCAAGTTGCTTAACATCTGTATGCCTCAGTTTCCTTATCTGTAGAATAGTTCTAATAATAGTACTTATCTCTCATGATTGCTATGAGGATCAAGTGAGATAATAATTTTTTAAAAATTTAATTTAATTTTTAAATTTTTATTTTCACTTCCAAATTCCCTCCCTCCATCCACTCCATCCTTCACCTATTGAGAAAGCAAGAAATATGATACAAATTATACATATGAAGTCATGCAAAACATTTCCACATTAGTCATGTTGTGAAAAAAAGCAAGAAAAATAAGGTGGAAAACATGTGCTTTAGTTTGCATTTAGAGTTCATCGGTTCTCTCTCTAGAGGTGGATAACAATTTTCATCACGAGTCCTTTGGAATTGTCATGGATCATTGTATTGATCAGAGTAGCTAAGTCTTTCACAGTTGATCATCGTTACACTATTGCTGTTACTGTGTGCTGGTTCTGTTCACTTTGCTTTGTATCAGTTCCTATAAGTCTTCCCAGGCTTATAAGATGTAGCAACAATTTGGCTAGCAGCTGTTGTGGGGGTGAAAGACCAACACAAGCCCAACAACAAGAATGCTGTCAGCACAGGTTCTTTGATCTGCTTTACTAAGGAAAGTAGTGTTAAGGGGTTAATAATCTTACTTTAATCTCACATACAAATATAACTCATGTAATTCAGGAGGAAAAGCCAACAACCTGAACTTCATGGCAAATACAAACAAATTACACACATACATGATATAAACAGACCAAATCACAATTCATAGTTACCAGGAAAGCATTAACTTCTGGGTTCATGAGCCGGGAGGCTCTTAGAGTGGTTGTCCAGAGTCCCATACCACTCCTCCAGTGGCTGAGAGCCCCAAGGGAGAACACCAACCTCTGGGTTTATATATCTTGTTCAGGGTCAAAGGTGAGTCAGAAACATGCAACTCACCCACATGACCTTGAAGCTTCTGACGTCACAAATATGTGACTCAAACCCGTGTAAACTAGGCTTTCCCTTGAGGCAAGGAGGTTATCAAAGACTCCTAATTTAATCAAAGAAACAAAGGCCAGACTCATCAAGGGCATCATTAAATAAGTGCTAAAAGAGAAAACAGTAAAAAAGTCCCACCTTAATTAATATCACATAAGATAATAAATATAAAGTGCTTTATAAACCTTAATGCTACCTATTATACTGTCAGACTTAGTTGATGTATGAATTAATTTTAATAAACTGCTTTATTTCTCTCTCCTTTTACTCTTTGTTACAAGGGATGGTTTGCTGGGTAAGGGAAGAAAGACATATTTAGATAGCAATGTGATATAAAAAACAAAGAGTATTAGTAAAAATAAAAAAATTCTGAAATAAGATAACAGCTTCTCATCATTATGAAAATCCACTACTTCTAATCATTATGGAAAAAATCATGTCAACTCAATGAATCCTTGTCTGCTGTTTTATTTCTTTAATTAGGCTTGCTTTTCTGATGAAGGGATCCTGTGTCAGCTTGATCACCACATGGAAGCCCTGAGGGATCTGAGTGAAGGGCTGACTTCAGAGGAAAGTCGACAAGAAATAAGGAAAACTATTATAGAATATGGACAACGACAAAACGGAATTAAGAATACGGCTTCTGAGATTTATATGATGCTCCAGGCCCTTATTGAAAACACTCAGACGCCTGAGAAAATGTTGGTATTTTATAAGAACATGAAGAATTTCAGGGAAAATCTTTATAAAACCATTTTCCTTCCAAAACTTATAGCAAAAAGAATCACACAGCATTTTAACAATGATGATATTGCTTTTTGGGGTATGAAGTTTATGGCACTCTTTTAAATGAAAATTTCTGTTGTTTCCTAGGAATCCTCTAAGTGCATCTGAGAATGGTGGAGGGGATGCTGGGAAGGTGGCACAACCTTCCAAACCAAATGATGTAACTTCACCTGAAGAGGTATACTATTTGGATGATGATGATACCAAGGTTTACAACATACTTTACATGTGTAATATCAATTGATTCTCACAATAACCCTGCAAAGTAGGTGCTATTTATTTCCATTTTTACAGATGAGGAAACAGGCTGAGAATGGTTCAATGACTTGCCCAACTTTACATGGCTAGTAAATGAGACAGGGTTTGAATTTTGGTCTTAACTGTAAGACTAGGACTCTATCCACTACATCACCTTAGAAGAAAATGCAGTGAAGAAAGCCTTCAGTACTATAATACACATTAGATAAACTTTCCAATACTGTAGATTCTTTATCATCTAGAATGGTTGGGAAATTAGGGTTCTGGTTAACTGAGTACTGCATTTCAGTCACAGAATTTCGATCAGAGGAGACCTCCAAGGTCATCTAGTCTGAAACAAAGGATCCTCTTTACAAAGTACCTGACAAGTAGTCATTCAGCCTTTACTTCAAAACCTTAAGAGAGGGGAAACTCACCACTTCCGGAGGTAATCTAGTCTATTTTAATGAAATAGGCAAAATAAAACCCTACAGAACACAATGTGTTGTTTATTTTCTCATCTAGAATTCTCTCACAATAACTTACATATAATATATATAACATAATATATTATATAATATATATATATACATAATAACTTCATCATCACGAATATCAGCAGTTATTATCATAGTATTATTATACTTGTGGTATAAGAGATTAACCCAAATATACACTAAGATATATACTTATTATTTATGGGGCAGCTAGTTGGCACAGTGGATAGAGTTCTGGGCCTGGAGTAAGGAAGACTCATCTTCCTGAATTCAAATCTGGCCTCAGATACTTACTAGCTGGGTGAACCTGGGCAGGTCACTTAATCTTGTTTGCCTCAGTCTCCTCACCTGTAAAATGAGCTGGAGAAGGAAATAGCAAACCACTGTAAATATCTTTGCCAAGAAAACCTAAAACAGGCTGACAAATAGTTGGACAGGACAGAACAATAACATTATTTTTTTAGCTGGAAATCACTTTAAAATGTGAAGCCATTCGTGGTAGTTATATGAGATTCCATGCTGTCTTGGGGTGGGAGGGGAGAAAATCTGGAACTCAAAATTATGTAGAACCGTCTGTTGTAAACTAAAAATAAAAATAAATTAAAGAAAAAAAAATAAAAAAATAAAAAAAAGAAAGAAAAAAATACTTAATATAAGTTTTTAAAAAAATTCATCATTTTTCTTTTTAAAAAATTGTTTATTCAAAATTCCAGTGATTTGGGCTTTTCAGTTGTATGGGTTCTATATAAATGGGAGGTTCCAGTATGACAATATACCAGTAAAGACAGGATGACAGTGTCACACTATAGGCAGTTGTGGGGCACAGTGGCTTTCATGCTGGACTTGGAGTCAGGAAGGCCTGAATTCAGAACCTGTCTTAGACACTTACTTGGCTGTGTGATCGCTTGGGCTTTCTGCTTCATCTTGTCCTGTCAGCTAGCTGGTAGAGTGGATAGATGGAGGACTGGGCCTTGAGTCAGGAAGGCCTGATTTCAAATCCGGTCTCAGACACTTGCTGGCTGTGTGATCATAGGCAAGTCACTTAACCTTTGTCTGCCTCAGTCTCGTCATCTGTAAAAAGGGGATAGTTACAGCATTTGCCTCTTAGGCTTGTTATCAGGACCAAATGAGATAATAATGATAAATGCTAAATGATAAACAATGTGCTTCCCACATAGAAAGTGCTACATAAATGTTAGTAACTATTATTGAGATGGGGGTAGTGACAGCATCTGCATCCCAGGATGGCTATGAGGATCAAATGGGATGATAATTATTAGGTGCAAAGCTTGCTGCCTGGAACATAGTAAGTGCTATATAAATGTTAGCTATTACACAAATGTTATTTATTATTATTGAAATGAGGATAATAATATGTTTCCTAGGGTTCTTGTAAAGACCAAAAGGAGGTAATACTTGTAAAGCATCTGGCAAACCTTGAAATATTATATAAATGCCAGCTTTTATTATCATTTTCACTCCCAGGCCATAGACAGAACCCTGTCTTTAGAGTATGTTGGGGGTGGTTCCTTCAGTTTGCTGACTCCCTAGTTACAGGCAGGCGTCTTCCCTGCTACTGGAGTGTGGAATCTCAGCTTAGAATCTTAAACGACGTTGTTGTAACTCCTGGTTGGCGTAAAGAATCAGTACCTGGTCTAGGTGGCATTTTTGGGAAAGGTTGGGTTGAATGTTTTTCCTTTTCTTTTAGGCTTCTGGATCTGCTAGCTTTGACTTAGAATACTTCAGCATACTAAAGCATCATGAAGATGAAAGAAATACAAAGGATGGCGATGTGCCCTTTAAGAAGTTATTGGAAAGGTAAATTATTTCAAATAAGCTGCTTATTGTAGAGGCAGTGAGGTATTGAGGGGGAGCAGTAGATACAGCACTGAGCCTGGAGTCAGGAAGACTTGAGTTCAGATCTAGCTTCAGACACCTCCCAGCTGTGTGACCCTGCCTCATTTTCCTTATCTGTAAAACGGAGCTAATGATGGGCATGTTGTTAGGCTCAAGGTAATGTTTGAGGTAATATGAGGTAACATTGGTAAAGCTTTAATGGGGTTTAATCATCCTTCTGCCCTTTTTAAAAGCACTGATTTTGGGTAAGGAATAAATTATGAAGACTTTGTATTTTGATATGCTTTTATTATGCCTTATTCATAAGTTTATTTGAAGTCCATTTCCTCTAACAAGTAGCCTTCAACTTATATATAGCATTTCTTTACATGTAATTGAGGGTGACATTTTAATTTTAAGGTATTGTGGGGGTGTTTTGGCCTCAGTAAAAAATAAAATTGCCTCTTTCTTCATTAATGTCATTTCTTCTTTCCTAGATATGATGCACAGAGAGATAATCTAGAGATGCAATTACAGAGCAACAAAATCAGAGTTCTTTCTGATTTTCCTAGTGAAAAGGAAAGGAGTATCTCTTGTTTACAAGATAAATTGGCCGATCTACAGGTAAATAGCTATACTCAATATCCTTTTTTTTTCTTGTTTGTTAGGGGAAAAACACTACCACTGTCCATGATTATAGACTTATAGTATTTCATGTGACCGCACCTATTTGTTGAGGAATTGACTGGTTTCTCCAAATGTTGACCCACATGATATTCTGCTTTGTTGTGGTCTACCCCTTATGTGATTTACGTCACAAATTGAGTTTTGGTCAAGGACAGTATACAGAAGGAACTTCAGGATAACAACTTATTGCTACTATTGGCACACATAGACTGCAACTTATTGGCAACTTGTAGTTGCTTATGGGAAGCAAGGTTAGAGAGATTATTCAAGAAGTCCATGATACATTAGATTGGAAGCTCCTTGAGGGCAAGAACTGGTTTTACTTTTCTTTGTCTTCCCAGCACTTAGCATGGTGTCTGGAACATAGGAAGTGTTTAATAAATGCTTGTTGACTATATTTGGAAAAGGGGGTGGCCAAATGTGTTTGTTTCTTTTGCTTGGATGTGCTTATTTGTTACAAGGGAGGATTTCTTTTATGGGAGGGGGGATTTAGATGGGAAAGGAGCATTAGTGGTAGTGATGCTCCTCAAAAAAGAAGAAGGATTTAAAAAAAATACACAGAAGAGACAGAAAGAACTTTAGAGGAAGACAGAGAAACAGGAAAACTTTGAAACTAAAATTATATTTATTATATATAGTATATTTATATATTAAACAAGCCATACATAATAGAGATTTGCTGTTTCATATATTACCCCTCTTTTCTGTTTTCTTTTGTATAAGGAAGTGTTAACATCTGTTGGTGTTTGTCAAGTTCACAAAACAAAATTATTAAAAACCTGTAACACACTATTTAAAAAGAGAAAAGAAGAGGCAGTCAGTCATGTTGCAAGAGTGGAGGAGCCCTTGTCCTACGTAATTTCTCCTATGGTATTCGTGGCAAAAGATAATGCTTCTAGAGTGAATGAATGACTAAGATCTAGAGGAAGTTTCTTGCATAGCATATTGTGTGGTCCCTCTGGAAAGGAGAGAGGAGACAGAGACATATGGGGTGGTGTGTGTGTGTGTGTGAGAGAGAGAGGGACAAAGACAGAGAGAGAGAGAAAGAGAGAGAGAGAGAGAGAGAGAGAGAGAGAGAGAGAGAGAGAGAGAGAGAGAGAGAGAGAGAGAGAGAGAAGGCTGGTAAATATTTAACAATTGGCTTTCCAAAAAGGAAACAAAAAGTATTCACAGCACACTTTTAAGTTTAATCTGCAATATCCACATTTTCTCCATCACTTTCTTAAATCTAGACAATGTAAAAAATCAAGCCTAGATTTTGTAATATTTGCTGATTTGCAAGGTGTAGATGTCACACTGAAAATTTAATAGTTGACTCTCATGAGCAAGCTGGTCCCAGTACACTCTGAATATAGTTAGCATTTACAAACTGATTTCATTCACTTTTCATCTGGATAATATCAGTTTCAATACAATCCAAGTTCCTTTTACTGTAGACTACATGGACCTGCTTTTAAGGGGCAAAAGAAAAGAATGTATTGATGCATATTTGAATGTATTATTGCATATTCTAGTATTTCCTTTAAATCATGTCCTTTGTCTTATATTCAAAGAGAAGGTGATGGTATACACTTGGAAAGACATTGTTCACTACATTGTTTATATGAAGTGACAGCAGAATTTATCCCATTTGGCACTGCAACATAACTCGCTTGTAAATTGTCATTATTCACATGGAGTTTTGCTGACTTTGCCTCTGTGCCCAGTTAGTAAAATATGTAATTTTGGAATACGGAGTTATAATTGTGCCTTCATTAAAATATGTACTAAATCAGTGTTTTCATCCTACTTCAGGTTTTAAAAAATGAAACTGATTCTTCCTGGACAGAGTTTGAAATGACTTCATCAAAGTTAGAAAATATTGTGGGGGACCCAGAAAGGTCTGTTCTTTCTCGAACAAGAGATAAATTAAAGAGAAAAAAGGGAGAGTTTCAAATGACTCTAAGCAACAGGTATGATGAACAATAAATCTTCTGAACATTTAATTTTGGATTATGATTATGACTTATTAACAGCAAGATAGTAGAGTTTCTGAATTATAGCACAAGGAAAGATTTGACCAATACGTTACTATATTTTTAAACTGTAAGTATCTATATCTAACAGTAAATAACTTTTTTTTGCATTGTTCAAGAGTGAATAGTAGTTAAAATTTCTCTCAGGATCCTTATTTTCTCTCTCTATTACTTAATTCAAGTCAATTAAAAATATATGAAGCACCTACCCTGTACCCAGACATTGATGGTACATAGATAAAAAACAGACCACTTTTTTTGAGCCCTCAAGGAGCTCACATTCTACTTGGGGTCTATAATATAGTTATCCCTTTCATATTGCAACTTTCCCCATTGCAGTTTCGCTATATTGTGGGTCAGCATAAGAAGTTAAATGGGAATTTTGGAGGAGTTTTACAGAAGCCACACATTTGCTCTAGAACCCTAGGCTGGGTATGGCACCTATAATCCATATTACTGAGGCTGGTGGATCATTTGTGTGAGGGGTTCTGAGCTGAAGGAGGGCTAAAGACAAATTGGTGTCCATACAAATGACAAGCCCCTAGGGATGGGGACGGGGGGTTCCAGACTGCCCAAGAAGAAGTGAAGAGCCTAGGTCAGAAATAAAGCAGGTTAAATGCTGATTGGCAGCGGGGTCAGGCCTGTGAGTGATTGCTACATTTTCAACTTGATAAGAGCTTGATATCAGCTTCAGATAAAAAGACCTAATCTCAAAAAAGGAGAAGGAAGAAAAGGAGGAGGAGGCATCAGTGTAAATAGTAAAGTAGTGGACTGAGAATTTGAAGCTAGGTCTTTTAATCCTCATTTCATGCTCTGTCCACTAAATTTATGTATTTCTGACCTTAAGCGATTTCCATGTACTTAATCCTTGGCTACTATCACCTCACTTCTCAGTCTTACCCTCTTTGTAATAATTTCCACCCTACTATTGCCTCATCCATGGTATGAAAATTTTGCATTAAATTTCTTCCCTTATATGTTTTAATGAAGAAGATCTCAAAGAGTAGCCTGGAGACCCCTGAGAGTCTGCAAGGTCAAAACTATTTTCATATTATTACTAAGACAATAACATTTTGGATATGGTAAACATTGATAGATATAACCAGCACAAACCAAAGCTCTTGGTGGGGGGCAAGAAGGAGGAAGTTCTCAATAATTTTTAAGAGTATAGAGGAGTCTTGAGATGAAAAAGTTTGAAAAATGATGCTTTAATGGAAGGGTAGAAACTCAACAGATAAAGATGGAGAAGAAGGATATTCCAAGAATAAGGAAAGCATGAACAAAAGCATGGAGATGGAAGAACAAAGAGTAGTCTGAGGAATAGTGAACAGTCCAGTCCTCTTTTATCAGAGAGTAACGTGCTAGTAATAATAGCTAGTATTTATATAGCTCTTTAAGATTTACATATTATCATCTCATTCAGTCTTCACAATCTTTTGAGGTACTGTGTTTCACCACATATTTGTTGCAGATTTTATGTCAACTTTTTTTGCAAAAAAAGTGGGGCGCAACCATTATGTGAAACTTTTAGAAAAATGGTGCCAGTATTACTTGTCTTTTAGTTTCCACCAGTCTTGCACCAACTCTTCACTCACTGAAAACTCTCTTTCTGCAGCTCTGTTTCCATGCTGTCCAGTGAACACAATCACTTTCAGCTTGAAGTCTGCGGAATAGTTTTTATATTTACCCATAATCAGAAAGAACTGCTTTGCAAGCTAATATATCACTGGCAGATGAACTGTACAGTTTAGCTAGTGCGGGAAGATGCAAATCTTACCATATCCTGTGATTTACTCTTGGCAGCATTGCCTGCTTGCCAGCTCCCCTTGTGCCTAGGGCTCTTCATTGGGTTGAGTGACAATACCGATAGTACTATAGCTCTCCAAACAAACCAAGTCGGCTCTTGGAAATACACAGTCAATGCATGTGCTCTGAGAATTCTAGGCTCGTGGTTCATGATGCACGAGAGATAAATGCGTATCCATATGCCACTGGTGAATGCATTGCTGCTCTATTTACCTTTGAAGTGGTGCGATTAACAGAATTATATGACAATTTACATGATGAAAGGTTATAAACCACTTTTTGGACGGAAAAACAAACCAGGGTGTGGCGATTATGAGGTGACCATGATTATGTGGTGAAATATGGTACTATCATTCCCCTTTTACAGGCTGATAGAAGTTAAGTGACTGAATTTACAACTAAGTAAATACGTGAGGCAGGATTGGAATTCAGATTTTCCTGAATCCAAGTCCAGTGCTCTATTTGTTGCAATGCCCACCTGCCATAATATATCTGGAAAGGAGTAATATGAATTAAATCAGAAAGATAGGGTGCTTCCAGATGGTGAAAGCTCTTGAATGCCAAGATAAGCATTTTGAATGTTACTTAGTAAGCAATAGGAAAAAATTGGTGGGGTTTAGGGTCTTGATAAGGTAGATTATTTTGAAAGTGGTCTGGAAGATATAATGGAAGGAGGAGACAGTGAAAGGAAGAAGCTGTGTTAAGAGGGGATTTCAGTAAAACAGGCTAATAATTGGGGCTTGTGCTAGTGGGGTGGCAGTGGGAACAAAGAGGAAGAGTGGAGGTAGAGCTGACAAGACCTGGTAACTGATGGCTCAACCCCTTTTACTTTCTAAATGAGGAAATGGGCCCACAAAGGTGAAATGGTCACACAGGTAGTGAGGAGCAGAGCTGGGAGTAGAAGCCAAGCACTCTAACTGCGGGTTCTCCTCCTTTAGAGAAGAAGGAAAAGCATGAATAAAAAAATAAAAAGTAGCATCAAGTTTTGAGCAAGGGAGATTAGGTACAACTGATAGGAGGGAAGTCAGAAGAAGGAACAACTTTTGAGAGTAAAATAATAAGCTCAGGCAAGGCTGTAGGTATTAATTTAAGAGTTCTTTGCATGTGCATGGTAACTAAAGCCATGGGAGGAGGGACTGAGGGATTGAGGGAGGATGGGGAGAGAGAGAGAGAGAGAGAGAGAGAGAGAGAGAGAGAGAGAGAGAGAGAGAAGGCAAGGCACAAGAACTGAACTGAACTTTTGGGATCACCCACCTTAGTGGAGTTGAAAAGAACAAAGGTTAGTGAAAGAGACAGAGACGCATTAATAATGACTGTCATTTATGTAATTTTTAAAGATCTGCAAAATATTTTACACCTTATTTCATTGAATCTCTAGAATAACTCTCTGAGGTAGGAACCACAAGGAACATTTCGCAGATGAGAAAAGCAAGGCTCAGATTGGTTGTGACTTACCCAGGGTCATGGTCATAGAATGAGGGTCAGAAGTGGGATTTGAACTCAGTTCTCTTCTGACTCCCAAGCCCAGCACTCTTTCAGATACATTGTGGGAGAATAAGGTAAATCACACAAGGCAGAAAGAGGGATAGTGGTCAATTCTAATTACTAACCACATGACATTGGGCAAGTTAATTTAGCCTCTGTGGGCCTCAGTTTCATCTTTTATAAAATGAGGGAATTAGACTAGGTGATCTCTAAGGTACCTTCCAACTCTAAATCTAGGAGCCTGTGGTTTGTATCAAATGCTGCAGAAAAGTCAAAGAGGATGATGAGGATTGGTAAAAAGAGGCCATTGAATGTCACGGTTAGGAACTCACTACATCTGTAAAAGTAAAGCCCAGGGGCAGCTAGGTGGCGCAGTGAGTAGAGCACCAGCCTTGGAGTCAGGAGGACCTGGCCCTGTGATCCTGGCTCTTTTTTTTAAAGTATTGCATATGAGTACATGACTTTAGAGTTCTGCTTACAGTGCCATGACAGTGCTTCAGCTATTGAAGATGAGTCTATCCAGAATTATTTATTGCCTGAGGATTAGGAGTAGGAGAAGTTTTAGTGTATACTGGTCTCGATGTATGATTATATATGTTTTTGGTCAAATAATAGAAACTAAGTTCCTTGAGGGCATGAAATTTTTCAGTTTGCCTTTATAAACCATTGCCTAGCAAGGAACTCTTACACAAAATAGGCTCTTAAATGTTTGTGGAATTAAATTGAACTGAAACTATTTTAGCATTATTTTCTAAGAAAAAACTTGCTGCCGTGGTTCTGTCTTATCCCCGTGTTTCCTTTTTACATAGGCTGAAATCTTTAGAAGCTGCATTGAGGATTGTTTTGCCAAAAGAAAAGGAAGCTGTTCTCCTTGGTGACTCAGAACAACTCCTCCATGAAATGGACATACAAGAATTTAATCTAGCTGGTGTTGATGATGCTTACCAAAATCTCAAGGTAAAAAAGACTTTTCTTCTAGTATATTTATAAAAAATGATCTCTTTTGGAAGATTCGCAGATACGTACTGTTTAAAATCAATAAATACAACTTTATTAATAATTCAAATATAAATTTAGTACCATGACAGGAAAGCTTTCATTAATGTAGACATGCAACTTACATCTTCAAATCTTTTTAGTTACAACTTTTGAGGTAGATCACTTAAGGTGATATATTTTGATGTCTATTTTGCTTTCTTAGTGCATTAAAATTTCCACATATTCTCACGATCATTCTTCCTCTCCACTACCAGGAGCCTTTGACATTAACTCAATGTATTCTAATGTATCGTGTTAGTTATCTTTTAGACTGAATTTTTTGAGAGCAGGGAATATCTTTTGCCTTTCTTTGTATCCCCAATCCCCACAGTGCCTGGCAAATGCTTATTGACTGATTAACATTGGCATCATGATATCCTTAACACATTGGCTTTAGCCAAGATACTTTTACTTTTTATTATTTGGCTCATCTAAATTCTTCAAACTCTCATTTTATCCAAGATGGTGGTTGTTTTTTGTTTGTTTTTTGGGGAGGAGGGAATAGGGGAGGAGAGAGAAGAGGAAGGAGGGGAAGGTACTATGTAGCTAATGAAAATCACAAACATTTCAGTTATGTCTGCTATTATTGCTTTTTTACTTTATTGGTGTATTGGTTTGTTTTCCTTGGGGTAAGATTATTGGAGAGGATATCACATGATTAAATTAGAACATTCCATTACATCCATGCTCTCACCTTTGTTTAAATTCCAGAATATTTTTCAAGTTCAAACCTAGTCTCATAATTTTGCTTATTCATTACATGCCATCTGTCTTTCTTTGTCTACGTTCTAAGGTATTCTTACCTTTATTTCAGGATATCCAGAGTAGCATAGCGAAACAAATTGAATTATGTAGTAATTTGGAACATCTAGGCAGTGATGCATCAAATGAATTTAACCCAGTGGATCTTCATGCAACTCAGAACATTATAGCAAAATATAAAACACAATTTGAAGAAATGAACCACAAAATGCAGAACACTGAAATAGCCCTCAAAGCTCTTGAGGACTTTTTGGCCTCCCTGAGAAAAGCTAAACTTTCTATTCAGGCTGCAACAGATTTTTCAACATCAGATGTACCTGTGGTGCAAGTCAACACCTGGACAATAGAAGATGTGAAGAAAAAAATTCCACTAATGAAAGATGAGGCCAGATGTTTGGATCAGCGTATGAAAATGCTTGATATAAGCTTAAAAAATGCTGAGCAGGGTGAAGATATTTGCTGTGAAAAACTTATTGAAGTTTTCTCCAAAATGATAGATGAGACCCATGGCCATAATGAACCTGAGGATTTCACTGAACAAGACCAGTTATTAGAGGTTTTTATTGCCAAAAATAATGAGATCATTAAAAACATTAAATATATTCAGGAGCAGATCAATAAAATTGGCCTCAAAGATCCAACAATTCCAGCAGTGAAACAGAGGTGAGTAGTAACTTTCTATTAGAATCTAAAAACAGTGTAGGTTTCTGGTTTCGTAGGAAGAGTATGGGACTCTAGAATTAGAACATGTGGGTTCAGGTATCAGTTCTGACACTTCTGTATGACTGTAAACAAGTTATTGTCTCTGAATATCATATTTTTAATCTATCAAAAAGGATATATATGTATATACACACATACACACATACATATGCTGTTTTACAATATACTAGCTTTAAAATGCCGTTACATATTTGTTTGCATAAATGTACACTCATATACGTACATAATTATACTATATTCTAATTATTCTCAAATAACTATTGTCATTTTTGAAAAGTTTGTTAAAAATTATGAATCATCAACAAGTATGAATAACTCCATATGTAAATAGGACCAGAAAAAGAGAATTGTACATGAATCCATTATATAGTTTGTTTCTTTTTAATGTATATATATAAATATATACATGTACATATGCATATTTATATGTTTACTTATATATATATATGTATGTATATATCTATTTCTATGTCAGATTTATCTTATTGGTGCCAAAATTGCCTTGCTTGTCCACATCCCCTGCTGAGCTTTCTTCTATGGATTTTTGAATGTTGGTGTTCATTTCTTTCCTTCTTTTTGCTCTCTCACTCTCACTTTCCCTCAACTACTCCTCCAACATCCAACTAAAAGCCCTCCTTTGTATCAAATATATGTAGTCAAGTAAATCAAATTTGTGTTGTTCTGAAAATGTTGGTCTTCTTCTGCACCAATAGGCCATCTCCTCTCCACCAAGAGGTTACAGTAAATGCATCCACATCAGTCTTCTGGAAATGTGATTGGTCATCATATTGAACAGAGTTCTTTTTTTTCTTTTTTTTTTAATTTATTTTTTTATTTTTAGTTTACAACACTCAGTTCCCCAAGTTTTTGAGTTCCAAATTTTTTCTCCTTTCCTCTCCTCCCCCTCCCCCCCAAGACAGCATGTAATCTGCTATAGGTTCTACATATACCTTCACATTGAAGTTATTTATGTATTAGTCCAGTTGTAAAGAATTATAACCAATGGAATGAATCATGAGAAAGAAGAAACAAAACCAGAAAAGAAGGGAAAAAAAGAGAGCAAATAGTTTGCCTCAATCTGCATTCAGACTCTGTAATTCTTTCTCTGGATGTGCATAGCTTTTTCCACCATGAGTCTTTTGGAGCTGTCTTTGAACCTTGCATTGATGAGAAGAACAAAGTCTATCAAAGTTAATCCTTACAGATAGCGTGTGTCTGTAATCATGTATAATGACCTCCTGGTTCTGCTCCCCTCACTCAGCATCAGTTCATGTAAGTCTTTCCAGGTTATAATGAAGTCCATCTGCTCCTCATTTCTTATAGCACAATAGTATTCCATTACATTCATATGCCACAATTTGTTTAGCCATTTCCCAGTTGGTGGGCATCCCCTTGATTCTTTGATACCACAAAAAGAACTGCTATAAATATTTTTGTGCATACTGGTCCATTTCCCTCTTGTGTGATCTCTTTGGGATACAGCCCTAGAAATGGTATTGCTAGGTCAAAGGGTATGCATATTTTTATAGCCCTTTGGGCATAGTTCCAAATTGCTCTCCAGAATGGCTGGTTGATCAGAGTTCTTAAGTCTTTCAAAATTGTTCTTACAATGTTTGATCATTGTAGAAATAGGTTTCCTAGTTCTGCTCTCTTTGCTCTCAGTTCATATGAGTCTTCCTAGGTTTCTTTGAATTCATGCCTTTCATAATTTATTATGGTGCAATAATATTCCATAAGAGGAATTTACCATAGTATTTTAGATGTTCCACTATGGATGGGCATCTAATTTGTTTTCCAGTTTTTTGCTACAACAGGAAAAAAATGCTGTTACAATATTTTTGTACATAATGGTTCTTTTTCTGTATCTCTGATTGTTTTGCTTACTAGTAGTATCACTAAGTTAAAGGATGTGCACAGTTTAGTGACTTTGGTTTTGTACTTTTTAAAATAGTTGAACCACTTCACAGCTCCACCACATTGTATTGGTCTGCGTATTTTCCCATAGCCCCTCCAGTAATTGTTATTTTCCAATTTTGTCATCTTTGCCAATTAGATCATTTTGAGGTAGAATCTCAGAGTTGTTTTATTTGCATTTCTCTTACTATTAGGGATCTTACTGTTATGGAATGTTGGTTATTGTTTTTTTTTATATAGTTGTTGATAGGTTGAACTTCTTAAGAAATGCATGTTCCTATCCTTTGACCATTTGCCTATTGGGGAATGGCTCTGCTTCTTTTATATTTGTATCAATTCCTTTTATTTTTTAGACATCAGGCTTTTATTAAGGAAACTTACTATAATTATTTCCCCTCAGTTAACAGTTCTCCCCCCTTTTCTGACTATACTGCTTTTGTTTTTTATTTTTGTAAAAAGTTTTCAGTTTTATGTAACCAAATTTGTCTGTTTTAATTCTTGGGATCTTTCCCTTTGCTCGAACCAAAACTTCTTTATGGTATTTCCTTCTATTCTCTTCTAATTTATTAAATGACCTTTTGTAGCTAGGTCATGTAGCCATTTGGAACTTCTTGTGGCATATGTTGTGAAATGTTCATCTAAGTCTTAATTTACCTGTTTCCTTTCCTTTTTTTTAAGAATTGAATTCCATTTATTCTAAAATAATTGATGAAGTCTTTCCAGCTAGACATAAACTCTGATTTGAATCTTGTTATTTTTCCAATATAGTTTTATTTATTTTGTTAAGTATTTCCCAATTACATGTAAAAAATTAATATTAATTTAAAATTTTAAGTTTCAAATTCTCCCTTCTAGCCTACCTCCTCCTTGAGAATTTGAAACTGGGCCCAAATATCCATTACTGGTGACTACTTCCCTATATGTGCTGTCTTTCATTGTTCATTTTCACATTAAAATTCATTTTTTAATGACCAAAAATCCATTTTTTCTCCTGCACATCTCTTCCCCCTCTCAAAGTAGTATGAAGAAAACCCACCTCAAAACAAATATGCATAGTTAAGCAAAATAATTCTTTCATTAATCCTTTGGTTTATTGAACATTTTGCTACTATGTTCAGTTGATTCTGGATCTTGTTTACCCAATCTGTTATATGTTGATCAACTTTTCTATTTTTAAACCAGTACTAAATAGTTTAGATAATTTTGCTTTGTATATAGAGTTTGAGATCTGTTGCACTTAGGCCCCTTTCTTTTCCATTGAAAAAAATTTCAATTGAGAATCTTGACCTTTTTTTCCTTCAGAAGAATTCTGTTATTATTTTGAATTGTTATATATGGTAACCCTTTGGAAGTTCAATATAACACTAATTCCATAAATTAATTTAGGTATTATAGTTTTGTTACATTAATTATATATTATAATTTTTATTATAATTCCTCAATCATGAGCAAATAATTTCAATCCAGTTATTTCTGTAAAGAGTATTTTGTTGTTGTAATCATATACCTTCTATAGTAATTTTGGGTGGAATTTTTTCTATCTATTTCTGCTGGGTTCTGTTGATAATATACAGAAAGGTTGATGATTTGTATCAGTTTATTCTATACTCCAATAATTATTGAAATTACTAATTATTTCTATTAATTTTAGTTGAATATCTAGATGAGTGGATAGAGTACTGGGCCTGGAGTCAGAAAGACCTGAGTTTAAATCCCACCTCAAACACTTAACAGTTGTGTGACCCTGAGCAAGACACTTAACCTCTGCGTGCCTCAGTTTCCTAAACTGTAAAATGGGGTTAAAAATCTTGACTACCTCACAGGGTTGCTGTGAGGACTAAATGAGCTAATATTTCTAAAGTGCTAGCACGGTGCCAAATATATAGTAGGCACTGTGTAAATGCATCCTTTCCCCTTTCCCTAATCAGTAAAAAATTTCTTTTATAACCAAGGATAAAATCATTAACCAAACTGGAGAAGGATCTGGATTACTATGCAGGGGAGATAAACTACCTCAGAAAAATGGCCAGTTCTCTTCCACAATTGAAAGATGGAAAAGGAGAAATCCCAAGTCAACAGTGCCAAGAGACAACATGTTTATGGGAAGATGTGAAATCCTCTGTTGAAGAATGGTAAGGCAAGAGTACTCTTCCAAAATAAAAAGATATATCCTTACCCCCATAAAATTATGTTTGAAAGCAGATCTTACTAAAAGAACATCCATAATGTAGGAAATTAGGTGACAATGAATTTTGTTGTACAAATTCTTTGTGTAGAACCTAAGTCACCTAAAATTGGATTGTTCCCTCTTTTGGAAATGGCTGGATCTGGGTAGAATAATTGTGAGCGTAACACCATAATACTATCTGGGATAGTCACAGTTTAAAAAAATGAAAGTGTACTGTTAATGAGATGTTTCAAAAGCACCATCCTTTGTCAGCTCACATGTCTTGGTATGGTTTAGCAAAATGTAGTCATTGTACAAGTGAGTTAAGCGAAATTAATACCCTGGGTAATACTAAGGATTGACCATTTTGGGAGAGATTATATTTTGGACAGAAAATGTAATCGGAGTTATTCTCTAGTGTTTTTCCCTGAAGTTAATATAAGATAACTGTTGCTACCTGAGTGGTTGGTTCAGAGAAAATGTTAGTGGGGTGGTTCACTTTGGAATCTGTTAAGTAAATATAGCTGCACTGATTTTTAGTTTATGTTGGTAAAGCTCAATATTGTGAAACTATTTAAACTGGAGAATTTCTTCTAATTAAATAGCTAATTAATAGTTAGCACAGTGGGTAGAGTGCCGGGCCTAGAGTCAGGAAGACCTGAGTTCAAATCCAGCTTAAGACACTTACTAGCCATTTGACCGTGGGCAAATCATCTAACCCTGTTTGCCACAGTTTTCTTATGTGTGAAAGGAGCTGGAGAAGGAAATGGCAAACTACTCCAGTATCTTTACCAAAACAACCCCCAAATGGGGTCATAAATATTTGGACATGACTGGAAAATGACTGAACAAAATTAATGGCTTGGCATTTGCAAAGGGAGAATTGTAACATGTTAATCAAACGTACCTAAGATAAATGTTTCTTTTTCATAGCCTTGAGCAGTGCCAAAGAGCAATGGATCTCCTGAAGCAATACCAGAATTGCAAAAGTATTCTGACTTCTTTGATCCACAAAGAAGAGAGTGTGATCTCACTGCAGGCTTCTTATATGGGAAAGGAAAATCTGAAGAGGAGAATAGCAAAGGTGAGCTCTTAAAGCATGATTAATCATGTTAATTTTTGCATGGTGGCAGTTGGTGGCTTTTTCTTTCTAAATAAGGGGGCATTACTTTGCCAGTTTTCTCCTTGTCTTCTTTGATTTTCTTTGCATTTTTGCATAAAAGTGTCAAAAGTGAAAGTGGAATCGCTGACAGGGAATGTTAAACTGTTGGTGCAGTGCTAAAAAGAGTAAAGGGCATCTTCAGAGTCCTAAGGACAAAATAGGTGCTTGATAAATTCTTGTTAAATGAATGCAGGTGAATGGAATCATCTTAGGACTTTTGGCTTTGAGGATGTTATTAATAAGTGTATTCACAGGGTCTCCAAATATATTAACCAGGGCTTGAAAATTAAACTCCAGTAGAAACCTCGGTTTATTGGAAAGAGCACAGGATTTGGAATCTGAAGCCCAGAGTTCTGAACCTTGTTCTACAGCTTGCTATCAGGATGACCTTAAGCAAGTGACTTAGTTAAGCTTTCTCACTCTCAATTCTTCTATCTCTAAAATGGAAATAACAATACTTGCAAATCTCACCTCTTGTCATTGTTGTGAGCCTCAAAGGTTTGGGCAATGCTATTTATTTTGTAATTCTGTGATCTGGGTCTCTTAAGCTTAAGTTATTACTGTTTCTTTTAGCTTTGGTCCTTTGAATGAAGGAAGTAATGTAATACTGTCTTGTGGTTTTGAGTTTATGCGTGGCTGTTATCCTTTTCACCAGAGATGATTGCTAATCATCAGACAGAAGCCATAGAGTGAAAGCTATTTCTCACTTTCACCTTGATCTAACCTTATTTCGCTTCTGGGATTGTTGTTCTTGACTAGGGAAAATTCTAAAAACCGAGTCCAGACCAACCTACCCTTGTGGGCATCTGTGGTTTGGAAGACTTCTAGGATGTCTGGGAACATAAGTCATTCCATGACAGGTTTTATCATTCTTCTTACCTTGTAAGATGAAAAGAGCTTCTACATTGATCCCACTCCAGTCCTACCCCCATCCTCTGAAATTCCCCTATGCTGCCAGTAGTATCAAGTAACTGTACCAGCAAATTCCCCAAAGAGTAAAAAAATGAGAATGAGAAAATTTATCAGCCCCAAGCAATTCAGTGTCTATATTTTACAATGATTAGTTCTCTACTTAATCTTTTAAGTCTCCCTCTAATACTCTACTAATGTTCATAGCCTCATTTATATATTATAAGGAAAACATTATTGGGCACAGTTTTGCAATTATGCAGTGTAGCATAGTATACATGATATAAAACTGTGCATAATAGAAGCTCATAGTTTCATCTTCAATCCTCTTTTTCTGATCTTTCTTTATTAAAGTGTTTATATTGATATTTAAGTTCACAATAAAAAAGAAAATTTATATTAAAATAATGTTGCAGAAGTTTGAAACTGAATAAAATTGTAATTTCCTTGCTGCTTTAATGTTACATGCCTGGAATATCTTCCTCTCCCTTCCCTCAATTTGCCTGTTTAATTTTTACCTATGTTTAAAACTTCCTCTGTAAAATCCACCCCTATTTGGCAAAGATTTTTCCCTTCAAGAACCTTCCGAAGGACTTTGCTTCTACTATTCTTCAGTTATTATTATTTCTTACTTACTTATTGTTATTTATTTGTATTTTGTATCCCCTATTCTCATATGAGGTTCTTAACTCCATTCTGGAAATCTCTTCCTCTCCTCACCTCTATTTTTTTCTCCTTCCCTTTCCCCTTCATTTTCCTCCTTCTCCCTGCCCTCCCTTCTGTGCTTGTCTCCACATAAACACTTAAATAGCTTATTACGTTGAGTTCATGAAATGTAAAGCCTTTTTGAGGGATGGTTTAAAAATTGATAAAATGAGATCTGTAAGCCTCTTTAAAAATTTACAGGATTTCTGACTTTTCTTAACGTTAATATTTCTAACCCTCCGCAGCACTGCAGTAAAATTATTAACTCTTGTAAAAGATTTGGACATTCACGTCAACTGAATACTGCTTATATTTTCCTCAGAAAACAACTTTTTTTCTAAGTTTTCTTAAGTTTCTTGAAAAACTTTTCACTTAGTCCTGACATAGCTACACCATTTTTAATACAAACCCAGAAAATGACTAGATCATCCTGCTGGTTTTCACCAATGGGATGGAAATTTGATACTGCTGTGAACTTCTTTCTTTAGAACGTTAGAAAGCTGAGTGTTTGGTACCTAATGCCAAATTCCCAACCTCACTGAGAGACAGAAGAGTAAAAGAAATACTAGGAAGATAGAGAGCCTGGGGATTAGCAAACCTTAGGAAATGTCAGAACAAGATCTTTTGCCATTATGTAAAACTCTCATTCATTGTGAAACAAAAACCACAGTTCCTGTCTCTCTTTAAAAGTTCCCCATCTTACCCATCCTTTTCTTCCAGGAATTGGCTGTGCCTGTATAAAAGTAGACGCCATTGTCTATAGAAAATGTTATTTGTTTTGGTCAGGTTATAGGCACTAGGTGTCAGTATTTTCTAGTTTTACATAGTGGTAGACTCTGAGAGTGGTGGATTCATTAGTCATGAACTTTGAGTGTATTGAATTTACTAGTGTATTATTTTGTTCTTTAGGCTTTTAATTACCTCTTTCAGGTAAATGTTATGTAGTTCACTCCCTAAGTTATTTTGTACTTTGTAGAAGTTAAGAGAAATCCGGAAAGCATTTGTATTTCTTACCACACTTACCTAGAGTGCCATGAGGATGGGAATGTCAATCATTTTTGATGCTACTGAATTTTACTTAACTTAGGCAAAAAAGATAGTTTTATAAAAATTACGAATATTCACCAGGTAGGACAGAAAGCAGTTTGAGGTTGGGCTAAAGCTAGGTTAATTAAAAAATATATACCCATAGCTTAAGATATCTGAAGAGTTTTAGAGTGATGGGTAGAATCCTTCCCAGTTGGTGATTTAACAGTCAATGAGTAGAAATTCTATTACTACATTCAAGTATGAATAACACTTTTATAACGTTGCTTTATTTTAAGACTCAATACTCAGCTGATAATTGTGTTAAGAGGTATAATTGAAGATATAATAATCTTACAGACAAGGGTCTAAAATACACTTCTCTATCTTTTTTTTTATAGATTGAAACAGTCAGAGAGGAATTAAATAAACACTCAGAAGATGTGGAGAAAATAAACCAGATCTGCAAAAACTTGCAGTTCCAGCTAAACAAAATGATAACCTTTGCAGAACCCCCCTTTGAGAAAGAGGCTAATGTTATTGTGGACAGATGGCTTGATGTATGTGATAAGTAACTGAATTTTACCTAACTGTATTATTTCAATTGTACTTCTTGAAAGTATTATTTAGAGTCATTGGATGCTGTACCACTTCTAGTAGAATAATAGCACATTGCATATGTGGCATTTACTGAAATATAAATTGAAGGTATTTATATGTATTTATACATTTATATGGAGTTTAAAATGAACATCTTTTTATGCTTCTAGAATTATGATCAATTGCATTGAAATTCATGTCTATTGCAGCAAATTAGCCATTATTTTTTCTCAGAGAAATGACTGTGAATAAAAGGCCAGGCCGATAATTTTATTCATAAGTAAAATAAATTATTTGACAAGTGAAGATAATCCCAAAGTGTTATTTTAAAATATTGCTCTGTCTAAAATGATGTTTTTCCTATTGTTTTATTGCTAAGAATATTATTTTGTCTTTAATTTGTGGCAGATAAATGAAAAGACAGAAAACTATTATGATAATCTGGTCAGGGCTCTGGCCTTGTGGGAAAAACTTCTTAATTTAACAAATATAATTGATGAGTGGATTGAAAAAGTGCTTAGAAAAGTTGAAGTCCACCAGCTGAATGACACAGAAAGAACAAGACTGCAGGTAACTACGCAGAAATAAGAAAAGTCCATTTGTAAGATGAACTTAAAGTAAGATATAACATGTGAAGCATGGGTGTCAAAATTGGTGCCTTATAACAAAACTCTCTCTCTCTCTGTCGCTCTGTCTCTCTTCCTCTCTCTCTGTCTCTCTCTCTGTCTTTCTCTCTCTTTCTCTCTCTCTCCCTCTCCCCCATCCCCCATAGTGGGAGTCTTTCATTTCCCTAATAATCCCCTACATGGATCCCAAAATGGAAGGGGGTAGTAAAGAGAAGAACGAGCACTTATTAAGCACCAGCTGGGTGCCAGGCCCTGTGTTAAGCTCTTTACAATTATTATCTTATTTGATCCTAAAAACCAGTCCCTTTTGTGAAATCCCTAAGGAGCCCATCAGAGACAAATATCGTGATTATGGCATTGCCCATCTAGAAGTTTCCATGGATAGGGTGCGGGTTCTTTTTGATGGCATAAATAAAATATTCTCTCAAAAGAACATAAAAGCTTAAAGCTTGGGGATTAAAAGAACCTATTATCTGAGAGCATCAAGGAATCAAACTTTTGTAATACAAGTTAGAATTAGGCACAAAAGTTTCTAAAGATATGATGAAGCTTTAAAAACTGTGTCATAATAAAACAATAATTTGTTATTTGGATATAAATGATTCAGAAACAGAGATGTCAACTTTCCCCTGATATACACACATGCATATATGTATATATTAATTTATTTAAAATTATATGTGATTGGGTAAATATTATATTCTGTTAACATACACACACACGTACACACACACACACACACACACACACACTCCACACTCCTTTGCCACCAAATACTTTGAGGAATGATTTGAGATATTTTATAAATTAAAAGTCAGGATTTAGTTCTTCTGTCCTTTAAAGGAAGCTAGGTGGTACAATGGATAGAATGCTGGGCCTGCATACAGGAAAACCTGAGTTCAAATTTGGCCTCAGACACTTACTATATGACCCTGAGCAAGTCACTTACTGTCTGCCTGCTTCAGTTTCCTCATGAATGGATTGTGTTATTATTATTAGCTATTGCTATTAAATTTTGGAAGATAAGAGATGAATAAAATTTAAAAGAAGAAATGTTGATACCACTATTTCTTTAAATTGTGTTTTAGGAAGAGCTAAAAATCCAAGAACAAAACAGTGTGATATTTGGTGTGAGGTTAGTTGAAATACAAGATTTTCTTCAAATCAGTGAACCACCTCTTGAGTTACAGGTAAGAGAATTATCATTTAAAAGTCTGCTAGATCACTATTTATAAACTCGTGTTTCCAATCAATTTCTTTTCTCTTTCTACAAAAAATAACATATGTTGGAATTATTTTAATTTGCCCCTTTTCAGGTGATAACAGAATTTTGAAAATGGTTGTAAAATAATTATTTTCCCTCTGATCAGATACATTATTTTTGTGATTACACTTTTTTTTTATTCTTAAGTCAGGATTTTTTTTCAGTGCCCCTTGTGTGGAGGGGGAATTGTTGTTATAACATATAATTTTATAACATTGATAGTTAACATTTATCTAATGCTTATATGAGTTTTGTGGCATTTATATCATCTAATTCTCACAGCAGACCTATAAGGTGGGCACTACAGATATTATTATTATATCTCCATCCTACAGCTTCCCTTGATAATTTAGGTAACTTGCCCCAAATCTCTCCGGGCTCCAAATCTAGGTCCCTTTTCATTAATCTTTTCAGAGGCTGCTAGGTGGTGCACTGGATAGAGTGCTGGAGCCAATACAATCTGAGTACAAATCCTTCCTCAGACACTGGCTAGCTGTGTGATCTTGGACAATTCCCTTAACCTCTTCCTGCCTCGGTTGTCTCATCTGTAAGATGGGCATAATAATAGTACCCACCTCCAAAGTTCATTGTGAAGCTCAAATGAGATAATATTTATAAAGTACTTTGCAAACCTTAAAGGGCTGTGTAAACGCTAGCTATTATTATTTCATCATTTTTTTCATTTAAAATAAAATACACACAGGTAGTGCTTGGAGGTTTGCAAAGCATTTTCCTTAAAATAACACCGTGAGGTAGTATAAATATTTTTTATTCCATCTTATAAACACCAAAAATGAGAGAAGTGGGAGAGAAGTGACTTATCCATGATCATGCTGATCTCTTCTTAACTCCAATTGCACTGTTATTTCACTATACTACAGTGCTCCTCAGCTATCTCCATAGATGGTTGTTTAAAGGCTCTCCCCAGAGTTTCTACACTTTTTTAAGTTTCATAGAATTTCTAGTTGGAGAAAAAATTAGTTTGATCCATTTGGTTTTCTCATTTGTCAAGAGAAACTGTATAATTCTATTTTGTCCAACTGAGAATATTGATGAGGTTATCTCAGGTATCTAGATAAAATGTATCTTTAAATAAATGTTTCATGGATACAGAAGAATTGAAATTAGCTGCTCAGAAAAAGAAAAGGTTAGGATGTTACTTTCTGAATTTTTTTTTTTCTTTTTAAAGGATATCATTTTGGGTGGCTGTACCTGTGAAAAAGAAAAAATTGAGACTTTGGAGGGGAGAGTAATAAGATCTAATTTTGAAGAGGCATTTAAATCACTTTATAATGACAGTCTCAATTCATTCCATAATAATGCCATTGTCATGAAATTTAGTTGGAAAAAATACTTTCTATTACTTGATGTTTTTCCTAATTTCAGGTCATCAAGTCGTCTTTTTTGAACAGGATAGAAAAAATAAAAATGCATTTAATGGACAAATCCAACCTGAGTGAACTCAATGGCAGTACAGCTGAGCTAAAAGAGGACCTTGACCAGGCCAAGACACAGATTGGAATGACTGAATCTCTCTTAAAAGCCCTGTCTCCCTCTGACAGTTTAGAGATCTTTACAAAATTGGAGGTACTGTCAACTTTACCTCTCCTGTAATTCAGATTCCTTCTCACAGTTAGTTCCGATCCATTTAGATTAATTAAAATTGATGGGAAGAAAATACTAAAGGTCATTGGAAAGATGAGAAAAATATTTCATGCATATGGAGTACTTTCACCTTCAAATTGTTTTACAGATTTTAACTAATTATTGTGTCTTAAATTCCCTCACCTTTAGATATTTTCCAACACAGAGAAAGCAATTCAACAACTCTTTTTAAAAGCAATTGAAATTTATATTGTTTTGCATATATTGAGTTTTTTCTAAGGTCTATTAATGAATGAATGAATGAGTGAATTAATGAATGGCAAAGCATTTCTTAAGTACTTGCTATGTGCTAGGCACTGTGCTGCATACTGGGGATGTAAGTACAAAAGGGAAATCTTCCCACCGCCCCCATCCCTTTCATAGTTTCTTTTTTGTGTTGTCTTCCCTCATTAGAATGTGAGCTCCTCAAGGGTAGTGACTGTTTTATGCCTGTCTTTGTAACCCCAGTGCTTGGTACTGTGCCTGGCATAACAGTAGGGTTGACTGAAACCATCTTTACACTTAAGTAGCTTACACTTGAACAAAGAGAGACAAAACGTACAAGAAAATTGTGATCAAAGAAAGGAGTTTAGGTCTAGATAGATGACAAATTGACCCATAAAGCGTTACCACATCTTTTCCAGAATCAGTGATTTTATTGCTATATTCAGAGCAATGGGAAAGATAGGAGGAAGGGGTAGGGTTTGGCTGTCTGAATGGGACATGAAGCATGAGCAGCTCCAGGACCTCATATATACTGTGGACTAGGCCAGTTTACACTTACTCATTTATCGCTCAGCCACAGGGCACATGTTCCAAAACTAAGGAGATTTACTTCCCAAGGACTGAAGATAAGGTTTTTGGAAATCCAGCTAGAAGGGCATTGTTCTAGGTAGAGAGAATTGGGATAAATGACAAGACACATGGCAAGATAGTCTAGGTGGATGGTTGGATGGAGTATGAAGCCTAGTCTGAGATCTATCTATCTGTCCTTCTATCTTTCTAGGAGATACAGCAGCAAATTCTCCAGCAGAAGCATAATATGACACTTCTTGAGAATCAGATAGGTTGTCTGACTCCTGAACTCTCTGAACTGAAGAAGCAGTATGAAAGCATCAATGATTTATTTAGTACTAAGAAACGTACTTTGCAAGACCATTTTTCTAATCTACTGAATGGTAAGCAAAACTAATAATGAACTAACATTTATGTAATACTTTAAGGTTTTCAAAGCACTCTAATTCTCATATTACCTCAATTTGATGCTTCTTGTTGTTTGGTCATTTCAGTTGTGACTTTCTGGGGCCCCATTTGGGGTTTTCTTGGCAAAGATATTGTAATGGTTTACCATTTTCTCCTCCAGCTCATTTTAAAGATGAGGAAGCTGAGGCAAACAGGGTTAAGCGACATGCCCAGGGTCACACAGCTAGAAAGTGTCTGAGGCCGGATTTGAACTCATGAAGGGGAGTCTTCCTGATTCCAAGCCAAATACTCTATCCATTGTGCCACCTAGCTGCCCATATGATGCTTAGAATAACATTTTACAGATAAAGAAATTGAGGTTAAGGGCCATTAAGTAACTTGTCCAAGGTCACACAGGAATTATCCGAGGCCCGATTCAAAAATCAGGTATATCTGACTCCAAGTTCTGCCCTCTAACCACTGTACCACCCAGCTGCTCAGATGTGTAACAAAGTCTTACTCAGGTTTGCTTATTTTAATGTATGTCTGATAATCTGAATGTAAAGTCTAATTCAAGGTTCATCTTTTTTTTTTTATTTTTTTTAAGATTAATTAATTTATTTTTAGTTTTCAGCATTTATTTCCACAAGATTTGAGTTACAAATTTTCTCCCCATCTCTACCCTCCCCCCACCCCAAGATGGCATATATTCTGATTGCCCCTTTGCCCAGTCTGCCCTCCCTTCTATCACCCCTCCCCTTATCCCCTTCCCCCTTACTTTCTTGCAGGGCCAGACAGATTTCTATAACCCATTGCCTGTATATCTTTTTTCCTGGTTGCATGTAAAAACAATTTTTAACATTTGTTTTTAGAAAGGTTCACCTTTAACGGGAGTCATCCAAGAAGCCTGGTTCTGAATTTATCATTTTGGTCTTTGGGAAAATTTACTTGAGAATAATTGCTTAGCAATTGGGGTTTCAATTCTGGTTAAGTTTTTAACTAGTAGTGTGACCACAAACAAATAACTGCATGAAGTTACTATATCCTCAGAGGCAGCTAGGAGGAGCAGTGGATAAGTGTGGGGCCTGATGTCAGGAAGACCTGAGTTCAAATTCGACCTCAGACACTTTCTAGCTGTGTGACTGTGGTCAAGTCACTTAATCCTGCTTGCCTCAGTTTCCTCATGTGTAAAAATGAGCTGGAGAAGGAAATGGCAAACTACTCCAATATCTTTGCCAAGAAAACCTCAAAGAGGGGGTCACAAAGAGTCAGATACAACTAAACAACAACAACAACCCTATATCTTCATCTCTAAAATGAAAAAAAGTTGTACTAGATAATTACTCCAAGGATTTTTCTGGTCATAATTCTCTGGCTTGTTAGATATGTGACATGACCTTCCCATTCAGTGAGATTAGGGTTATGGTGTTTGAAGCCTGTATGTATGTAAGGTTGATCCCATATGTATATAAAGTTGTGTTCAGTGGGTCTTATCCTATGATCCCACTTTGGGGATGAGGTTTTGGTTCAGATGGGATCAGTAAGGATATTAGTAGAGAAAGGTAGAGAGAGGGACTGTGTGTATGTATAGATCCATTGGCATAAGGAATTCTAAGCTTCCTTACCAAGGGTCCCCAAATGTTCTCTATCATCAGTTGGCAACAAATCAATTTAATAAACATTGATGAAGTACCTACTACCTGCAAAAGATTGTGCTCACTGCTCAGGATGATACAAAGTTTAGATAAGATTTTGTAAAGTACCATTGTATTTGAATCTTCAAGGAAACTACAGTATTTTAATCTCTTGCCCAATTGAACTCCATAGGAACACATATAGATAATTGTAAAACATAATAATGCATTATGAGTATGTAGAATCCTTTGTCAATTTCCATTTGCACCATTAACCTGGGAGGCATGATTCAAAGTTGCTCACGTTAACAAGTAATATTGATTACTTTGTGTTAACACATATATAAAATAAGCTTTTAAATGCCTTTTTGCAGATCAGTGCAAAAATTTTGATGATGGGTTTAACAACATTCAGTTGTCCCTTAAGGAGTGTTTTGAACCACCAGAAACTAAAAAGAGTGTGGAGGAAAAGCTGCAGAAACTTAACGTAAGGCATGAATCGGTTTTAATCATTTTTTTTTGTTTGTTTGTTTGTGGTGGAAATGATGGAGAGAATGGTGAAGGCCTGGTATTCAAAGTATAAGCAGATGGGGTAAGAAATATGAGAGCTTCCCCAATCTGGTGAACAAAGAAGCTTAAAAACATCCCCAGGCACTCTGTCAGAATAGGACTAGCAGTAAAAGTCCCTTTTCCCTCTAGCAGGGAGTTTGAATATCAGCTAGTTACTAGTTTCTCCTTGCATCTCTCTGGCATGAGTTAGCATCAGTCCTGAACCTTGACCCCAGGTCCAAGATCCCTGGCCCTAGCCCTCAACACCTGGTCTTTTTTGATCCAGATAAGAACCTTAGAAGAACCCACCCACTTCCCTCGCATTGGGCACCTAACTGTATTCAGGCTCCAGTGGACTTACCTCAATGTGTCCATCTTCCCCAATTGCCCTTGTACTGTGTGAGTATCCCCACCCTCAACAAAGGTCCCTTCTTGTGATAGGTTTGGGGCTCGTCCTGGTGCTATACCTCCTACCATACTAGTTCTCTTCTGACGAGCATGAGCTGCCATCCAAGGTTATGCTTTGTGGTTTAGTAGGTATACCTAATTAACAAGTCTATGACTTAGGGAATATAGAGAACAAGGGCTGAATTAGCAACCATGTGCTGTGATTGCAGGCTCCCCTCCTTTTTGATGAAAGAACCGAATGCTCCTTGGCATTTTAAGTGGCAGATAAGGGAAATTGCTGCCTTTTCTTGTGTTGAACTTTGCTAGTCCATACCTCCTTGGTCTGTACTAAGCACCTATTATACGTTAGGCATTGTGCTAGGTGCTAGGGATAGAAGTATGAAGAGTAAAAAAAAAATCCGGTGCACAATTAGCTTATATTCTAATGTTTTGACAATTTGCTTCTATCAATTTCTCCACAAAATATATTTTACTCTAGTCCCCCACCCGGATAACTAATGTAGATTCATGGAAGTACCAGATTTACTCTCTACAGGTGCAAATAAATGTCTGAAGCTTCTCCATGAATATTATGAGTTACAATTTCAATTTGATTTTGCTTGGTTTGTTGGGTATGTCAAGATATTCCAGGATTTAAAAATTAAGGTACATGATATAGGCCCTAAACCTATACTTTGAAAGAAGATGCTCCTGAATCTGTTGTCATGTCCCTATGCCCATGGCCATTTTTTCAACCCTGACAGTTTTATTAGTCTTTTTAAAAAATAGCAATAGAAAGAAATTATTTTAGACAGTAAGGATAAAGCTATAAAAACACACAATGTCATCAACTTGTGATTTTCCTTGGGTGGGTTGGGTATATTGCCATTTACCTTTGGCAAATGATGCTTTTATGTTTCTTGAGAGCACTTGAGGCACTCTGCTTAATTATCTGCCTCAGTAATACCTTACTTATGTGCTTATTTTATTGCAGTAATCGTGTTTAGTTTATGCAATGGCATGTCATCTACACCTCAGCACTTGAAATCCCAGCACTTAACCGTAATATCTGCTCTAGGGAAAGTTTAATAGAGAAGATCATTGCTTAGATTCACACAGTTAAGTATTTTCCAGAATGGCAGAAGTGCATACCCATTTGGAAACATCAGTATAAGAATCCACCGCCATGTCTAAGTAGAAGTATCATTTTGGTCATTCACCATTTTGGATTCTTACCATCTCTGTGGTACTCTGTTATGCAGAAAATCAAGAATTATCATTGTAATGTAGTAGCCTATTTAGAGATGGGTCCCATCCATATATAGACTGGCCAAGGAATAAGGACTTGTGAAGAGAAAGAAAGTAAAAGGAATAAATGCATGGGAAGTCTCTCTCTCTCTCTCTGTCTCTCTCTCTGTCTCTCTCTCTCATACTTTGTGCCTTTATTAAGGATTTCCTAACCTTTGAGGGAAGAAGCAAGGACATACAACAAGTAGAAACTGCACTGAATAATGTAAAAAGGCATCTGCCCAAGGCAAGTGTTGAACAGCTGAATGACTGGATCATGACTCAGGAATTGGAACTACAGAAAATGAAATTCACATGTCAGACGCAAGCCAATGGACTTCATGACTGCTTACAACAGTTACTTAGGTAGTAAAAGAAGTGTATTTCTATATATATGTATGTGTATGATTATGTAAACGATAAATTATTTAACCCTTCTCATATAGATGCTCTCTTACAGTATAGTGATCCATAGGGGCAGCAGAGATGTACAGAAACCACATGACAGATAAAACAAATCCTTCTTCTTTTAACCTGGGGTTGACTCAAGGGGTGATACGGCAATTTGGAAATTCCCCCACCATTTGAGGAGTAATCCACATCTTGAGAGGCCAGTATCGGGCCAAAGCTTTTAAAGACTCATAGCTATGCATGTTCACCAGGCAACTCATATTTGTTAACTCTTAGTACACTCTTCATTGTTACCTATTGTTGTAAATATATGGCAAATATGGCCATCATAGCTGTCAATGCTGATTTTTATTAAAAGTGATATTGAATGAGGTGTTGTTTTTTCCTCCTATTTTTTCCCCTCACTTCTTTTAAAAAGAAGTTATTGAAATTTCACTCCTGTCCTTTTATAATGTGTCCATTTAATCCTAATTGTTTTAATACAATAGAACATGGCTCATCATTGCTCAGGTTCTAATAGGCTTCAAATTAGTCTTCCCTAAATTCTAGCTGCTGCTTTGAGGAAGTCTATGACATAGCTTAACCATAAGGTTGGAGCCATGCCAGCATTTAAAAGGAAGTTCCACTGCATTTGCAAATCCAGCACTGTAGCTATGTTATACTTTTATTTCAGGCTTCAAGATGACTACATGAGCTTGAATAAATGGCTAATGAATCAAGAGGAAAAATGGAAAGAGACTGGAGTAGAAAACAAGTGTAATTTTTTCTTCCAAGCATTAACTAGAAAAAGGTAGCCCTGACTTTTTATCAAATATCTTGCCTAAAAAGACCAAATTCCTCTGTGGTAAAGAAGATAACATGAACTTGATTTTTTGTATTTGGAATTTTCCAGGCAACTATTTGAATCTTTTGCTCAGTTGAACAACTCATTAAAGAAGTTTGGTCTTATTAAAGAAGAAATAGTGGTAAAATCAACTCGTTTGATTGAGGAATATGAGACATTTCTAACGCAAGTATGTGAAATAGGAAATCATCAGTCTCCTCCTGCTGAAGACCAGAGCTTTGAAGACCTTGTACATGATGTATTTTCTTGGATAATGGGGATTAAAGAGTCACTCATGGTTTTGAATTCAACTGAAGGCAAAATGCCTCTTGAAGAAAGGATCCAAAAAATAAAGGTACTACAATTAGCTAGGGGCTTTGGGAGCTCCTCGGGAACTCACATTTGAGGTAGTTTCATAGGAGAGCTCTGAAAAAATGATTAAAGTGGTTGTGAAATAGTCTTTGAGGAAATGTTAAAGGAATTAATATCATTAAGCCTGTAGGGTAGAAGGCCATCAAGTGCTTCAATTATATAATAGACTTCCCTCTCTTAGAGAGAGTAGTGACCAATAGGAACAGAATAATTGTAAATGAGCTTAAATCACAGTATGTGGGACTTTGCTTAGGAAAAGGCATTTTTGAGAGAGAGAAGAATTTGACATCGAAAGTCTTGCTAAGGGAAATTTGTCCTTGTTCTGCAACTAGATTGCAGTGTGAACTTGGAGACCGGAAGACCTCAGTACAAATTTTGCCTCAGATATTGACTAGCTATGTGAACCCTCTGCAAACCTTCGCTTAACTCAATTTTCTCATCTATAAAATGGGGACAATAATACCACCCACCTCCCTGGGTTGTTGTGATGATAAACTAAGATAATATTTATAAAGTGCTTTGTAAATCTGACAGCACAATGTAAAAATGAGCTAGCATTATTTGCGCATTAATATTTACTGAGTACCAAGGTCAGGAGCAAAGTAAGTCTCTTGACTTCACTGTTGGTGAAGAGAAAAATAAAAATACATGCAATACACAAAAATCAACTATAGTTGTATGCAAAGATAAGTTTGGCTAAGCGTTGTAGAGGACGATAGGATGAAGAAGAGTGGGGAAAAGCTGATGAGAAGTCCTGAAGTGATTGGAACCAAATGGCACCTGAAAGAGGTGAGTTTTGGGCAGTTTCCAAATATCAGAGCAGGAAAAAACTTGATTTTGCAGAGTAAAATGGGAACAAGGGAAAAATGAATTGTGGGATGGGTCAGAGTAGAGGCAGATTAGATTTGGGAGGTCATATACATTTTTTAGATTGAAACAAAATAAGTTTTATATGGTTTAAATATCAATATATCTGTAATATAAATGTCATGTGGGAAAAGGCTAGGTGCCTTAGGTACTTTTTAAATATACAAATTTGGGAGGGGGCAGTTGAATATGAGAAAGAAATAACTTGATGAATAATATAGGCTGGGAGAGGACAGAAATATGAATACACAAAATAAGCATATTTATTGAATGACTAACATCCAGTCTGTGTAAAGCATAATTGACAATTGAACATATACAAAATGAAAAGGCTTTTTTTTTGGAAATTTAGTTAAATGCTAGAAGGACCTTTGGTACAAAAAGTTGGGGAGCCACTAATAATAAAACAAAAGGTAAATGAGATTATGGTGTAGTGTTGTTGGATTGTTTCAGTTGTGTCCATCTCTTTGTGACCCCATTTGGGATTTTCTTTGCAAAGATTCTGGAGTAGTTTGCCATTTCCTTCCCCAGCTCATTTTACGCATGAGGAAACTAAGGAAACAGGGTGAAGTGACTTGCACAGCTTGGAAGCGTCTGAGGCCAGATTTGAACTCAGGAAGATGAGGCTTTCTGATTCCAGGCCTGATACTCTATCCACTATACCACCTAGCTGCCTGTTGTGCTGTTACTTATTTGTTTGTTTGTTTATATTTTAGGAAATCATTTTACTTAAACCTGAAGGGGATGTCAAAATACAAAATATCATGAGTTTGGGTGAGAAGAGCAAGGCATCTCTGGTTCAGGATACTCTGTCTGATATCAAGAATCAGTGGGACCACACTATCCATTTAGCCAACACATACCTGAGGTAAAAAAAGAATGCATTCATTGTTATCATCATCTCCCTGCATCAAATGACAAAGTTGTAAAAAGTATCCTGATATTGATAATCTGCAGAATAATAGTTCAGGAATTTGGGGACACCAGCAAGAGTGGGGTAGAGTGAAACCTTGTCCATATCAGCCATTAGAAATCCTTCCCATGATTCAATAGCATTTAATAGAAGTTGCATACTGATTGTGAGATTATTGATTATTGATAACAAACTTACCTTCCCTCTTTTCCAATAAAACCTCTGGCACTTTTCTGCTAGACTCTGTTAATATTGAAGGAAGTACTATAAATACATCATGTATAAATTTTGACAAGTATTATTTGATAAAAAAAATTTGAAAACTGAATTCCAAGGAAAAGTTTCTTTTAATGATTCTCAAGTTCTTAGTTTTGAATGATGTCATTAATAATAATGAAGCTGACTTTTCTTTTGAAAGGCTGAGATTTTTATTTTCTATCAAGCCTTAAAAATAAATGCTTTTCAGATATCAGAAAAAAGAGCAAAACCTATTCAATAAACAATGTATTTACATACACTATAAACCAAATTGAAGAGTGTTTATAGTCGTAGGTTAAACCATTTTATAACAAAAATATTATTATTAAAAATACTACAGATCATTTCCTTTTCGAGTCTGGTGTAAATCCTGTCATTTGAGAAAAATGTGTAAAAGTTATAATACCAGGAATATCTCTGAGAGTAACAAATGAAATATATTATTGTCTTACAGTCTGATGTATGTATATATATAAAATACAAAGTGTCACTCCATTTTATCAAATGTCTAATGAGTATAATTTTTCTGTTGTTAAAATATAGCCATCAAGAAAAGATTCAGCTTGAAGGAGAAAAGTACTTACAAAGCAAAGATGACTTAAGACTAATGCTTACTGAATTAAAGAAGAAACAAGAATCAGGTTTTGCTTTGCAAAATGGTTTGCAAGAAAAGAAAACTCAGTTGAAAATATATAAGAAATTCCTACAGAAAGCAGAAGACTTGACATCCTTGCTTAATGAGTTAAAAACACAAGGAAATTACCTCTTGGAGTGCACTAAAAACTCCAAATTCAGTGAAGAGAAATGGCTAGAAGTCAAGCATCTCCATGAAAGCCTCCTTCACCAATTGCAGGTCAATATAATGAAATTGAATTTCTTATGGACATTGTCACTTTTTGAACAAGGTCTTTTTTATGTCGTCATTTCTTGGTGACACTGACCAAGCTCAGAGCTATTTGACTGTTATTTAGAGACAAGTGCCTGCTTGTTGAGTATAAAGAAAACAATTCATAGGTTCATTTCTGCTCAAAGAATCATTGTATATGAAAACACTGAGTTCGAAGATGATGGTGGTGTTTCCTTTTACAAACTTCCCATAACCATCGTTAACTGTGGGAGAAGTTCGAATTTATTAGGCCACTTCATGCGCAAGATAATGCCAGAGCTGTGGCACACCCTGCTGTGTCCTCAAGTGCTCCCTAAGTTGGGATTCTTTGCACATGCTCTGCAGTGAAGATGTCAGAAGGAAAAACAGTTGGCTTTTTGTGAGGGAAGACTATGTTCCCCTAAGGGAATACTACAGTGCATGATATAGATATATGTAGATATAGATATAGATATAGATATAGAAAGATGACAGCTCAAAGTGATAACCAATTAATGAGGTGAAACTTCTGGTTTCACCAGATGGCAAGAGGAAGGGATTTTTTTTTGTTCAGTTGTTTTTAGTTGTGTCTGACTTTTCGTGACCTCATTTGGGGTTTTTCTTTGGCAGAGATACTAAAGTGGTTTGCTGTTTCCTTCTCCAGCTCATTTTACGGTTAAGGAAACTAAAGCAAACAAGGTTAAGCGACTTGCCCAGGGTCACAGAGTTAGTAAGTATCTGAGGTCAGATTTGAACTCAGGAAAATGAGTCTCCCTGATTCCAGGCCCAACACTATGTCCACTGCGCCATCTAGCTGCATATCTTATGGATTTAGACACAAATTAGATTGGAAGGAGATTAGCTCTATAGTGGCTGTTTTCTCCATCTTCCACCAGAGTCCGTCACTAGGCCTGTGGGACCTAAGCTCTGACATGGTTGCAATGATAGATTGTCTTTTAACTGATGGACCACCCAGCTAAGGTCAGAGAAACTCATAACCAGGGGGATAAAATCTAGTGCTATAAACTCTAGGGATAAATCACCAATGTCATAAATTCTGGAAAACTGTATACTGAATCATAAAGGGATTGTGAGGGAGTGCCCCTACTATTAAAATCACAGATCCTTGAACATAGATCCTATTAAAGCACTTTTCCTGGAAAATTTGTAGACTTTAAAAAAGAAACTCTTGCAATTAGAGAGATTCTCACTAATGTTGCTATTGAACTTGAGATTACTCCTTCCAACAGCTAGCTTGGGAATTTGTTCTGTGTGACAGAGACTCTTGGGTTATTACTACCATAACAGGATGATAGAGCTATAGGTGGAAGGGACCTCAGAGGCCATCTAGTCTGACTCTTTCATTTTTAAGACAAGGAAACTGAGGCCAGCGGAAATTAAGTGATTTGTCCAAGGTCACACAAGTAATAAACATAAGAAGTGGAATTTGAACTAAGATCCCCGATACAAAGGTCAGGTCTCTGTCCACTGTACCGTAATGCTTCCCTTATTTTGGAGCAAGAGCTAATAGTGATATCTTTTATATTTCATGTAGCCAATTGTAAAGGTGCTCAATAAAATGAGCCTCTAACTTTATAACAGATGCCTCTGGGTTGGTTATACAGTTTGTAACTATTGTTTCTTCTTACACATCAAATACATTCATTCAGTAATGAAATGAAGGAAGAAAAATGGTCAGAGAGAGCATAAATGAATTCAGTAAGAGGAGTGCCCTACAATCTGAGAAGTTAGGAGAGACTTTAGAGGTTATTAATTTACCGCACCCCCAATACCCTTCTTTCCTCCCCCACCCCCTCCCCAACATTACGGATAAGGAAACTGAAGCCCAGAAAGCGACTTGCCCAAGGTTACATAGCTATTAGATAGCAGAACTGGGACTGAAACTCAGGTCTCTTATTCCTACATAGCAGGAAAAGAGATGGGAAAGAGATTTCTAAGCTGAAGAGCTTCACAAGTAAAATTCTCGTGGATAATCCATTATGCCTTGTTCATATAAATTGATGTTGTGTGAAAACTTCATAAGTTTATGGACTATAAAATGGCATTCTAAGCAGGAAAGTAAAGTAAAGGTATGTTTACTTTAAAAATGGTTTTATTTCTAGGATTCAGTGAGTAAATTGGAAGGTCACGTTCAAGAACACCAGCTGTACCAAGATTTGGTTGCAGATTTGAGTACCACATTGGAAAGTTTCTCTCAGGAATTCATCAGTTTTCCTGATAACCTGGCAGATGAAAAGGCAGCTGAGCAAAAGGTGTTAAAATTACAGGTATGATATAATTGCCAGATTAAAAAAGAAACAAGTCTAATTGTTTCCCCTAGATAGGAGGGGAAGGAATCCCTTGGGGGAAGTGATTGTGTGTTATTTATCTTCTTTGCTTTGTCAGTACCTTACACATTTGTGGTCTTCAAACAAAACTTAAGTTGAATTTGATAAATGTCTAATCACCCTCTCCTAAATTATAAACTTCTCCAGTGCATTAAATGAATTTCATTTTTAAAAAATCTTTCAACACCTAGTATTAAATTGAACACCTCTGAGCATTTCTGATTGCCACCATCTCTTACTTAGATTTGGGACAGGATGTTTTGGGACATTTTTTAGCATTCCATCATCCTTAGACTTAAAAAAAAGTATTGGCTGTATGCATAGATCTATATATAGAACATGCATGGAACAGTTCTCTGAGAGTTGAGATGAACAGTTTTAACATAAAAAAGACAAAACAAAATAAAAAAAAACCCTGAGGCCTGCATTATTATCACCTTTGGAGATAGGTAAAGTAGCACTTTATTAAGTACCTCTCTAACATTCTGAGTCTGGAGACAATAAATAAAAGGTATTTTAGGATTCCCTATCTGACCCACTGTAGCAACAATTTAGCTAGTAGCTGTTGTGGGGGTGAAAGACAAACACAAGCCCAACAACAAGAATGCTGCAAGCCCAGGTTTTTTTGATCTGCTTTACCAAGGAAGGCAACGTTGAGGGGTTAACAATCTTACTTTAATCCAACATACAAATATCATTCACTTAGTTCAGGAGGAGAAGCCAGCAACCTGAACTTCAGAGGAAATACAAACATATTACAAACATACACAATATAAACAGACCAGATCACAATTCATGGTTACCAGGAAAGCATCAACATCTGGGTTGACAAACCAGGAGGATCTTAGAGTTGCTGCCCATGTTGTGCCGAAAAAAAGCGAGTGAGACCCAGATATAAATTTAGATGTGGATTTATTCAAATGTGACTGTTCGGAGTAATTACTCAAATGGAACAGCACTGAGCTAAGGAAGAGAAAGGTACCTAAAGGGAAAGAACACAATTAGATTTCCGTGGAGATGGGGACACAAACAGTGGGACAAGCTGAGGCAGGATTATTTCTGTGGAGAAGGGAACACAAACAGTGGGGTCCGTGGAGATGGGAGTAAAAACAGTGGGGTGAGCTAGGGCAAGATGGAGAAACTGGAGAGGGGGCAGGGCATAACACCCAAAGTCCCACACCACTGTTCCAGTGACTCAGAGCCCCAAAAGTCAAAGATCAGCCTTGGATCTTATGTACTTATGTCAGGGCCCTAAGGATTCACACCTAATCAGCAAAAGGGTGTGGGCCTGGGGTTTAGTACCAGTTAGCAAAAGGATGTGGGTCTGGGGCTTTGCACCTAGTAAGGCTTAAGCAAAAGCATTTGATTACTTTAGCATTTCTAAAAGTAAAAACAGTAAAAAAAAGTCCCACCTTAATTACCGATATACTCACAATGGAACAGGTCTCATGAAAGGGGTTTAGAGTTGTTTTCATCTTTAGTTTGGGGGCCTGAGAGGCAGGTAAAGCTCTTTCCCCTGAACTCTCTGAGAACTCAGCTAAATTCAATAAACATTTATTAAAAACGTACTCTATGCAAGGCAATCCTAATATGCTACCTGGGTTCTCTCTTTTTCAGTCATATATTTGTTGTCTACTTACTCTGTCATCAGAAACATACACTACTATGTGCAAGGCACTTGGTATTGGGGATTCAAAGAAATTGCATGTGTTTGATGTTTGCTGAATAAACATGAATTGAATGAATGAAAAAGCGTTCATTAAGTGCTTACTCTGTGCCAAGCACACCTTTTCATACTCTAATTACACTAATTACTAAATACACTAATATATTAAAAGGTCAAAAGATGGAAAGGCCTCGAAATTCTAAGGGTTCAGTGGAAGAGCAGATGGTGAGGCCCAGGGGTCCTTAGATTATATCCATAAGTCTAGTAATAGTGCCAGGAATCTGGAAGACAGAGAAGTGGCGCAGAGAGTAAGGCCTAGAACCCCTTAAGAGGGTATGGCAGGACAAATGGTAAGTCCCATTGGTTCTTCCTCTCACTAGAAAGAATATGGTTGGTGACTGACCTCATCCACTCCATGTAAACAGTTTCAATGGGTGCTGGGTCGTCCAGCCAGGAGAAGGGGGTGTGGGGGAAAAAGAGCATCCCTATGATGATACCCCCCTCAAGGGGCTAACAATCTATTTGAGGCAAGAAACATGCATGTAAATTCTTTTTGATATATAGACTAGTGTATGATCTGACTATTAATAAAGTCTAGATAAGTTTTAAAGTTTAATCTCTTTAAACTGGACCCTTAGTCACCATAGTGGTATCCCCAGTACTCAGTGGATCCCAAGTTCCTTATACTTTGAATCTTCACTTATCTACAGAATAATCTGTTCACCCACTTCCATGTAATATTTTTTGGAAGCCACAAATATTAGGTGGACAGCCTATCATTCTGTTCCTTCCTTTTTTGTACTGCCTTGTGTCTGGTAAACCTTTAATAAAAACTTTTGGTTTTCTGTGAGCTTCTATCACCTTAGATGACACTTGTGATAAAAATCTAGGCTTTTGTTCAAAATAACCTTGGAGATTCAGTATGATGTTCTTCCAAAGCTATTTGAGTTTTTCCCCCTAAGTTTGTAATTTGTGACTAACAGGTTTTCCATATTTCCTACCAGGCAAGTAGTGTACCCTGTCACTACTAATGTCAATTAACACATGATAATTGAATTGAAATATTTTTCATGACAGTTTTTTACCTCCCACTCTTAGGAATTAGAAGCCTTCCTTAATCTAAAGAGTGACACATTAGAAAAGATTTTAGCTTTAGCAGAATCCATCAAACAAAACTCCTCTTCAGTGGGACAGAAGATTATTAAAGATGAAACAGATTCACTTAAGTGTAAACACAAGGATTTGGAGAATAGACTTGAATCTGTTAAGCAGGAGACTGAGAACAGTTTCAACAACATCCTCAAATCAAAATCTGAAATGAAGAAGAAAGAAAAAATAGACATGAAAAAAAGAGTGGAGCAGATCTCTTCTGGTACTCAGGATTCCATTCAGGGGTCTGTCCCAGTGGAAAAGTTGGAGGAAAAATGGGAAGTCAACAAGGTAAGTATTTGTGTTTTCAATTCCCATAATAAAAAGGGTGAGAATGCAGAGGTCCTAGGCTCTAAGAAGAGGGTCATGAAGAAAATTTTCTACTTTCATAATTGAACCTTTAATATACTTGTTATGTACAAAACCTAGTTTGAGATAAAGTCCTTCAAAACTACTCATGGTACAATATTCCTGTTGCTAGAATTAGTCTGTTGAACTTTAGTCATCAATTTAGGTTTATTATTCTTTCTGATATTTAGTTAGGTGTAGTTCCTTGGACCAAGGTCACAGACAAATTAAAAGAGGTAATAGAGAAGAACATAGTGCAGTTGTCTTTCCCACATCACAACTTTTCCCATCATGGTTTTGATATATCACAGTTTGGCATAAAAAATTAAGTGGAGTATTTTGAGAGTTTTGCAAAAGCCACAAATGACAACAAAGGTTTCGAAACTCAGAAATGCATAAAATAGGTGCATAGTACTGTATAATATCAGCATGTTTTATCTTTTAATACCATAATATTTCAGACTTCTTATTTGGTATGAAGGGAGGGCCAAAAAATTTTATGCGGATTTTCCAGATCACAGGGGTACCATGCCCCCTAACCCCACGTTCAGTCTTTTTGATTTTGTAGTGAAAAAGTTGACTGTTTCAAAAGACTCTCCCAACTATTTCTTCTTCTACCTATGTTAACCTTATATTGCAAATACTTTTTTTTTAAACTGGGCCTATGATTCCATGTACTGTGCTCCTAGCAGAAAAAAAAATTACTTCACCAATGCCTAATAGCATCTTCTCTGCAATTTGTACTCTTAAAACAGTGGCGTTAAACTCAAATAAAAGGGATCCCCATGGGCCACATCTGTTAATTTAGAAAACCTTTTGTGTTTTTTTTTAAATTTTTGTATATTTTTGTTAACATTATCTATGTTATATCATGTTTTTATTTATTTTGTTAAACATTTCTCAATTACATTTTAATCTGGTGTGCAGCACTAGGGAGTTTTAGCCACATGGGTGAGTTTGACAGCTCTGTTTTAGAAGAACTGAGAGGGCAATGAGAGATTAAATGGTGTGCTTCCAGTCCCACAATCAGTATTTGTGAGAAGTGACTCTGAAGCCAGCCCTCTATCCACTATACCACACTTCCTCTCACTGCACATAAAAATCATAAAGTTCTTTGCCACATAGTTAAAATATGATAATCTCTACATTCAGTTAACTGATTTTTTCCTAGGGAAAAGATTAGAAAGTGTATTTTGTTTTTAAAAATTCACTTGTATATATCTATGTATCTATGTATATATCTATGTGTGTATGTGTATATATATATATACATACATAGAGAGAGAGAGGGAGAGAGAAGACACAGGGTGAGTTGAAGATGAAGGGAAGATATCTAAAAGAAATAAAATCAAATTAAGGGATGAGAGAGGAACATACTGAGAGAGGGAGATAAGGAGAGATAGAATAGGATGGATTATCTCCCATAAAGGTGGCAAGAGGAAGCAGTTCTGTGGGAGGAGGGGAGAGGGCGGATGAGGGGGGAATGAGTGAACATTGCTCTCATCAGATTTGGCCTAAGGAGGGAATACCATACATACCCAATTGGGAATCTTACCCCACAGGAAAGAAGAGGGAAGAAGATAAAAAAAAGGGGGGGGATGATGGAGGGGAGGGCAGATGGGGGTGGAGGTAATCAAAAACAAACACTTTCGAAAGGGGACAGGGTCAAGGGAGAAAATTCAATAAAGGGGGATGGGTTGGGAAGGAGCAAAATATAGTTAGTCTTTCACAACATGAGTATTGTGGAAGGGTTATACGTAATGATACACATGTGGCCTATGTTGAATTGCTTGACTTCTTAGGGAGGGTGGGTGGGAAGGGAAGAGGGGAGAGAATTTGGAACTCAAAGTTTTAAAAATAGATGTTCAAAAAAAAAACAAACAAAAATGTTTTTGCATGAAACAAGAAAATAAGATACACAGGCAATGGGGAGTAAAAATTTATCTTGCCGTACAAGAAAGGAAGGGAAAAGGGGATGGGAGGGGAGTGGGGTGACAGAGGGGAGCGCTGACTGGGGAACAGGGCAACCAGAATATCTGCCATCTTGGAGTGGGGGGGAGGGTAGAAATGGGGAGAAAATTTGTCATCCAAACTCTTGTGAAAATCAATGCTGAAAACTAAATATGTTAAATAAATTTAAAAAAAAATAAAAAAAATTCACTATAGCAAGATGTATGGATTTTCCTTTGGCTTTCTAAATGTTTTCTCAAAGGTTGGGGAATTAAATGGAAAGGACAAGGATAAAGAAGAGCCCAAGAAACTTCGTATGAAAGATAGCCTGTTATTGGCAGACTGCCTCCCACAGCCTCCCATCCAGGGGAAGAATGGAGAAAGTCCAACTGTTCAGGTGGGAACAAGGCGGAGCGTTTTATACAGTACTTTTCCAACATCAACTCATTCACTAAGCCCCACATTTCCCATGTTTTCTTCAGAAAAAATTAGTTATCCAAACAGAGAGATTTTGATAGACCTGAAGAGGAAGGAGAAAGAGAATGAACATTTATATAGCGAGGCTCTGTGCTAAGCACTTAACAAATATTGTCTTACTTGATCCTCATAAAAACCTTGTGAGGTAGGAGCTGTTACTATCCCCATTTTACAAATGAGGAAACAGAGATTGACTTGCCCAGGGACAGACAACTATTAAGTGTCTATGGCTGAATTTGAACTCAGGTCTTCCTGACTCCAAGCCCTGTCCTCCATCCACTGCCTCAGGAGAAAGCAGAGCAGGAAGTTATCTGGCCAACCGAGTGAAAAATGAGTTCACATGGATAGTAATTCTTTAAATCTCACAAACACAAGAAAATATTGATGAAGAAATAACATTGTAGAGAATGAGGTTATATTGGGCAAGCCTCATTAGGATGTATGTGTTGGGAAAATGCTCTTGGACACTGGTCAGAGGAACTGAAAGGATTAAGAAAAAAAGATGAGCCATAATCCAAGTGCTTTGTGTGGCAATTATGTGATAGTGAACATCTGTGAAAAAGAGGTTTCATGATATGATATAAATTGCTAAAGGCTTTCTGTTTCTCTAAAAAAGAATGCTTTTTAAATCTCAGTAACTTTTAATTTTCACATTGATACTTAGAAACATAATGTCGCTATAGGGCTGCACTTGAGGACATAGAGGCCACATGTGGCCTCAAGGCACCAGGTTCCCCACCCCTGACTAAGCTTAACCACATTTTATAGCTGAGGGATCATTGTGGATGTACAACCCTCATCTCTAATAGTTAATGAATTACATGAATAATTTGGAAAATGAGGGGAATTATTGAATGAAGTGATGACATTATTGGTTTTTGCTGTAAGGGTGTTTATAAATTTGCATTTATAAGATTTTCCCTTGTAGCTTTTTAAAAAATTGCCTAAAATTGATCTTGGTAGGTTGCTTAACCCTGTTTGCCTCAGTTTCCTTATCTGTAAAATGAGCTCAAGAAGGAAATTGCAAACCATTCCAATATCCTTGTCAAAAAATCCCCAAAAGAGATTATGAGGAATCAGACACGACTGAAAACAGTTGATGACAAAAGAAGAAAACAAATCTACCTTCCATAAAGTCTGTCCTGGTAGTCATACTGTAAGACAGGGCTGTCTAAAATGCAGCCCGTGTACTGCATGCAGCCTGCCTACAAGCATAGAAATTTACGTAAGTGCTTTAGCAGAGGAAGCCGAGCAACTGCAGAGCTCTCACTAAAATGGCAAATCAAAATATATTGTCTATTGTTTCAATAAAAACCTAAGATTGGACAGACCTGCTGTAAGAAGCTGGCCTCCTATTTTGGTAGTAATTTTTAGGCGCAGTCAAGGAGATGTGTGTGTGTGTGTGTGTGTGTGTGTGTCTGTATGTGTGTGTATAAAACAAACAAATTCCATTTTAGATCTCCTTCATATCTTCTGGAAATTCGGATTAAAATCCATTCATGGCTGTGGGAGGAGGGGAAAGGTAGCGTCTGAGCTGTACTTTGAAGGAAACTAGGAATTTTATGATATTTGTCCAGTTAGATGTTTCACTGACACCTTGAGCTCCGTGTGTCCAAAACTGAGCGCTTTAGGATCAGAACTGGAAGAGACCATAGAGACCAGGTAGTCTACCCCCTACTGGGGAAATGAGGAAACTGAAGTCTAGAGAGGGTGCCCACGACCACATAAATGGCATCATAGTGTCACTGTTGTGGAAAATTAATTTGTGCTTTTAATACTTTTAATCCAGAAATTAGCAAAACTTCTTATGGTGGAATTGTAAATGGTGAAGTCCTGTAGACCCGTTATAAGCTTGATATTTAATATCAAGTGTATGAGAACCTCATAAATCCCCATTTTACAAAAAAAGTTACACATTATGAGATAGTTTGAACACTTGTTATTTAAATCCTCCATCCTCTTCTGCATATCTTTCCAAAGTGGTGTCTCTTTTGTCATTACAGTTTTTTTGGTGCTGAAATAGTCAAATGAATTTATTTTTAATTTGTCTTGATGCTTATATAGCACCATGAATCAATATGCATTTTATTTTGCCATTGTTGCTTTGTTTCAAATTAGTAATAATCTGTCTTGTCACCTTTTAAAATTTTATAGGCTGAAATGTCGTCAAAACAAGAACATGTAGAAACCATGGACACTGAAGATCATACTATTGAACCTAATACCTTTGAGAAAAATTCAGTGCCCGAGAGCACAGAAATGCTTAAGATCAGAGAAGAGTCTGATGGGGTGCTTGTAGCTCACAAAAGGTAAATCATAGCTGGAAACTTATTTCTATAGTGACATCCTGTAGGTATGGTTCCATATTGTGTTTCTTATTTAGATAATTTAAAATGTTTATTTTCAGTTCCAATCTACCACCCATTGAGAAGATACCCATTATACTTAGGAATGCCAGGCCTGGAGTCTGGAAAACTTGACTTCAAATCCAGCCTCAGATACTTACTAGCTGTGTGACCCTGGACAAATCATCTAACCTCTGTCTACCTCAGTTTCCCCAACTGTAAAATGTAGATCCTGCTAGCACCTACCTCCCAGGGTTGTCGTAAGGATAAAATGAGATAATATTTGTAAAGTGCTTAATGCAGGCCCTAACACATAGTAGGTGCTATATGAATGCTTATTCCTTCCCTTTCTCCCACATATGTACTTATTTTCTATCATGTTTACTTAATAAGATCCCCAACACCTAGCTGAGTGACTACTAGACAACCTTGCTTAATAAATGTTTATTAAATTAAATGGATGTACAGTTTTTCTGAAGAACTTCTCCCCCTGCCCCCAAACTTACGATTTCATTGATGTAGGGAACTTCTATTAAGCAAACTCTTACCAATATAGATAGGCCACTCTGACTTAGAGTCAGATAGCTGCCTACTGCACTGAGTGTAAATGATTTTCCCAGGACCACACAGCAAGTATGTTTCATAGGCAGTACCTCAGTCCAGGTCTTTTCCCCTTGAAGCCTGACTGTCTATCCATGCTGCTTCACATTCTTTGGAAATTACACTTATGAAATCAGAACTATTGTGAAGCCCTCTTGTAAGGTTGATGTTTATGTATTTATGAATAATGCTGGTGTTGGGAGACAGAAGTAGTATGTGCCATGAAAGTTAACTGTATTTTATTAGGATCTTACTGCATATGGTTATGCTTTGAAGGATCCAGGCTGCTCTCCAGTTTATTTCACTATTTAGACCATGTTATATGAGGGCAGCCCAGAATTTATTGTTCTTATTCCTTGTAGTTATACTGTCATAAGACTGAGACTTAGTTAGAACCTTTGAGGGGTTATCTCATCCAACCTTCTTCATTTTCTGGATGAGAAACCTTAGGCTCAGAGAGACTGAATGACCGCTGCACAATCACACAGGTAGTGAATCACATAGCCGGGATCCGTAGCTGGTTTTCCTGACTCCAAATCCAGTTATTTTCTGACTCTGCCACAAAGTCCTGAAATTAGTATTTCAAGCACCCATTTTTCCCCCTTTAACACTGTCTTCACCTTGAAGTCTTAACATTCATTGTATTCTAAAATTGTGCACATTATAGAATAAGGAAAAATAGTATTCCTAGAGAATAGAATGCATACATGTATACATATATTTAAGATGGAATATAGTTAAAAGAAGGAGATGTTTCCTCATTTTTTTTAAATAAGAGAGTTGTATTATATGATGGCCAAGAAGCTTTCAGCTCTCAAATTCTATAAATTCTATGATACAGTTATCAAAATCACAAAATGGAATGCTGATTTTACTTCTGCTATGAAGGTTAATCATTGAATGTCTTAAATAAAGTCCTGTGTTTGGATATAGGTATCTTTATAGGAAAGTATTGATTGAACCTAGACCCTTATGGGAAATGCAAGAATTTTTAAATTTAGTCTGCTTGTGAAAAGTCAAACACATCTGTCTGTTACCATAGGAACTAAGGACAATGAAAAATCACTGCCCTGCCCCCACTAACACACACACACACACACACACACACACACACACACACACACACACGACATGGATAGAGCACTTTAAGATTTGCATTGTGCTTTACATCAGTGGTTTCATTTGATCCTCACAGCGACCCTGAGAAGTAGGTACTATTATCATCTCTGTTTTATAGATGAGGAGCCTGGATCTAAGAGAGGCAGAATAGCTTGCCCAGGGTCATACAGCCAGTGAATGTCTAAGGAAGGATTTGAACTGAGGTCTTCCCAGCATTTACCCACCACACCCACCTAGCTCGGATGACAATTTAGGCTTGAAAATAAACCCATAAACAGAACATTAATGGATCCCCTCAAATATTTGTTGAGTATCTACTATGTTCAACATTGTATCTAGTCAGTGTAGACAGTCTCTCTTCTCAGGCAATCCATACTTTTGGAGCAGGGGTTGGATATGAGGGGTGAGGATATGAGGGTAAATGGCCATGCACAGATGACCAATTTAGACAAAGTTTTTCAGTTTAGAGGAAGGAGAGATGTTTAAGGGTTGTATGATTAGTAAGCTTTTCATTCATTTGTTCATTCATTATTCTTCCCAGCATTAGCTATTAGCCAGTCCACCATTTTTTGCTCTGACATTTTGTGCAAAAACCATCTTTAAATTTAAAATGTTCTCTTTAAAATGTTCCCAGACATTTTCATGGTCTGCATTTGATGGGTTGGTAGGAAGGCGAAACCCAGGAAGCATCTGAAAGTCAGGAAAATTGGTGTTAATGAAAGAAATAACTGTTGTACATTAATTTAAAGTTGCTTAAGTTATGGCCTTCAGCAAGAAATGTCACTGTGAGGAACATTATTTTGCATATTTTGTATCACAGTTTTAAATAGTCCCATAGGTAAATTCCAGTTGCTTGTATTTTTCTAAGAATTGAAAAAGTTGTCATTTTTAATCACTTAAAGTTAACTATGACTAGCAAATAAAATGAACATTCTTTCTGATTTTCATGATTTCTAGTCAGCGGGAATCTGCAGCAGATAATTTGAAGAATGGCCAGATGAACAATCAAATCTCAAACGTTCCAGATGTTGTCCAAGAAAAACTGATGACAGACCAAACATCTTTGGAAGACCTGGAGACAAAAGAGCCACTAAAAAGTGAAGACCAAGTGAGTACTTTGATAACCTTTACAGAAAAGAATTTGTAATACAGTTTTCAGAGGCAGCTGGTGCCTCAGTGGATTGAGCACTGGGCCTGGAGTCAGGATGACCCAAGTTCCAATCCAGCCTCAGATACTTCCTAATTGTGTGACCTTAGGCAAGTCACTTAAGCTCTGATTGCCTAACAAAAGGCATTAGCAAATCACTCCAGTGTCTTTGACAAGAAAATCCTATGGACACTTGGTCGATGGGGTCACCAAGAGTTGGACACAGCTGATCGACTGAACGACAACAATATAGTGTTCATGTTTATAAACATTGATTCAGAATCATATTTTTAGATTAGATAATATTTGAGCAGCTTATAAAATTTTAGGATATGTACTTTTGATATTGAAGTATAAATAAGAGGCAGAATGACTTAGTGAATAGTGCAGTAGAATTGCCATGAGGAAGACCTGGGTTCTAATCTTGCCTCAGACAGTAATCTGGCTATTAAGCTGAAAACTGCATTAAGACTTTTGGGACACCCTGTATAACACACATTTTATTTTATTATTTTATTTTATTCAGTTCAGACCATCTGTGATTCTACCAATTTGAGGAATTCCTAGTTTCGCAACACCTTCTACAGATCAGTAACTAGTCTATAGGGAATTGCCCAGGGAACTGAGAAACTGTTGGACATAGAGCTAAAAGGAACCTTGAAAGTCATCTTGTTCAACTCCATGTAATAGAGGAGAAAACTGTTACTTGCCTAAGGTTACACAGCCTTTGTATGTCAACAGCAGGACATAAATCTAGGTATTCTTGACTCCAAGACCATGACCATCCCTATATCCACCATGAGACATTGCCTCTCAGGTATACAAACACCGCATTAAAAATTTAACCCAACTATGATCATAAATTTGACTTATCTAAAACTAAGACTTCCATAGAGCCATACTTCTTTCAACATGGTTACTGACTCCACTGACAAAAGTTATAATTTCTCTGTGCCTACTCACAGGAAAACAGTGAATATAGATTCTAAGCAACCAAGCCAAATCAATTTTATCCTTCCTAAGAAGGAAGGAGTGTTCTTTTTGTTGGTCTTTGGTCCAAGAATAAACAGCTCTCCCAAACTATATTGTATTGATCGATGGGAATCACTTTTATTTGGAACCAGAGCAAAAAAAATGTCTATGCTAAAGGACAGCACACTTTCTTCTTCCCTACCTCCTCAAGTATTCAGGAAGAAGCATTCCTTTTAATCTACATTCTCAAAAATGTCTATGTTTAAAAAATTAATCCTCTGATGATTGACCTTCTGATGATGAATTATTTTACAGTTAGACTGGTCCTTAGATAATAGACAAATGACTCCATCACTCCAGAGCTCTCATAATAGCATGTTAGATCTAAAACTAACATGGTACCAATAATAAATAGTAATATGATATTTAATTTGTCATTTATTGGCAATTTATTTTGGTACTTGATTGCAAATCAATGAATACAGTATTGTACCATAATATATTGACTGTCGTAACATTTGGAATATCATTTTACTATTTTAAAATAATTTCAGTAGTTAACAGTCTAGAAATGTTTCTTTTCCTTTATATCAAGTTTTCAGTCATCATTATTTTGTAACTTTTACATTCACCCCAGAATGTGCTTGTGGTGATTGTGACATTTGATTTTACTTAAATTTTTCATTGTTTGAAGGGAAAGCTCCATGGCCAGGGAGAGGATGGAATGGATAGTGGGTTATGGTTGTAGCATGAAAAAAACAAAAGATAGCAATAGTTAAAAGAATATTCCTTGGACATTAGAACTGTACAGCTAAGAATCTCTTAAGATGGCTACATAGTCATTGTAGTAATTTACTGTTTAAAGACCATTCTAAAGATGCGAGGTGTGAGGGTTTGGCAGTGGAGGATTTGCTTATATTTGTTTTTTTTTTTCTGTTCTTTGCTCCTTTTCCTCCCAAGCATTAAGAGCAGCTTCAAAGAAATCACAAAGGGGCATCCTGAAATAAAATGTATGAAAAGGGGAAGGAGCAGCCATATTCCTTTGCTTTGTTGGTAGTGGGGAATGTATATTTGGAATGATTTCAAAGACTACGAAACTATAGACTCTGGAATTTTTAGCACCAGTAAGCTGCCAAAGCTACATCCTTCTCTCCTTCCCTCCCCACTGTGAAAGACCTTCAAAATGTGAAATAGTGAAAAGCATGGACTGTCTATTTTCTGTCACTGCAAGGAAGGTAGTTTGAAGATATTCCACTTCTGGTCCACTATTTTTCAAAAAAAATTTATAGAGCAAAATTACAGTTGGCATCTCTTGAGAGATTTTTCTTGACCTATCCTTCCCGTATGTCAACTTACCTGGCATAATTGCTTTTTTGCCTTTTCTGTGTAATTACATCTTTAATTTCCTTGTCATAGGGTATAATTATCAGTCAGAATGTCTGAATCTTTTTTTATTCTTTTGAACAAATTTTCTGAACATTTGCAATTGTGATGTTTAAGGTGTCACCCTTGGAAAAATCCATGGACATAAATGACCAGATCTACAGGAGAATTGTACAAGACTTCCAACTGTGGTTGAATAGCAAGGAACAATTCCTGGGCTTTATGCTAGAGGAACAACAAGGAGAACCAGTTACTGGAAAAACACTTTTGATTTTTGAGGTAAACTAAAAATATTTCCAGTGTACTTTCATATGCACTGGCAATTCTATAAATTCATTTGATGGTAGAAGAAATAGTGGGGTCATAATTCTAGCCAGGTAGCTTGAACATTTGCATTTTGTTCTTCTTCCTGACTCTACTTATATCTTTCCTCTTGTCTAAAGTTATTTCAAGATGTGTAGAAGTATAGAATTAATGATGCAAGTAGTTTAGTTGAGTAACATATGTCAGGGTATAGTGTTATTCATGGGCACATTGTTGGCATAGGTGCATTTGATATTCTTGCCCCAAGTTCTTAAAGTAAACAAGGCATAGCATTTTAGAGTTAGTAAGAAACTTAGATATTATTTAATCCAGTATAATTTTTAGATTAGGAAACAAGCCCAGAGATGTTGAGTCATAGATCTGACACCTGAACTTGGATTCCGTCACTTCCATTCCAGCATTCATTTCTTCTTGAGAAGCTCTGTTTTCTGAAAAGGAGAGAAGGAAACATGGGTGTGCTGGGCAATGTTTAACAACTGGATCCCCTACACACTTTTAAGTTTAACCTACATTATTAACATTTCCTCCATCACTTTCATAAGTCTAGACAAATCAAATGAACAATAAATCAAGTCCGACTTATAGTGTTTGCCAATTTCTGAGCTGGTAGGAAAAGAGACCCTCCTCCCCTCTTATAAGATGGCTAAATCATATTCTGTAGTGAAAACATTAAAGAAAATTAAAATTTCTGAGGAACACTAGTTGATAATATAATTAAACTGTGCTTTGGTAGAGCTAATGAGAGAAGTAGTTATAAAAATTGCTTTTCTTTTGTTTTTAAAGCTTATGATTGGTATCATGCATTTGACTGTACAAAGCTTATGCTTTAAGTTTTATGTTTCTAAAAACTAATTTATAGAATCTTCTGGGGAATTTCGAAGCCTTGAAAAAGTAGTTGTATTCAAAACATACATTTTATTATATTTCTTTCTCTTTGCGTGGGAAAAATGGAAAGTGGATTCAGATTGCCAAAACAAGCATTTCTTAATGCCTTTTGACCAGAATAATTTATTATGTGTCTTTTTACTTTATGAGGATCTCACAGGTAGTTTGATGGAACACCAAAATTTATTATTTTCTAGTGACAAGTTTAAAGAGCAGCTACTAATTTGGGCCATTAACCAATGACAGTCACTTTGAGAAACTTCGAGAGAAAGAGATTTTCTGTCAGGAAAACACACACACAGACACAGACCCAGACACAGACACAGACACACACACACACACACACACACTTGCATGTACTCAAGCAGTTTCACACACTTGCATACACTCCTGCACTTTGAGACTTGAACTTGGATTCCCTAACTTCCATCCTAGTGTTCATTTCTTTAAACCAACCAATAACTTCTTGAGATGCTCTGTTTTCTGAAAAGGAGGGAAGGAAACATGGATGTGCAGGGAAATGTTTAACAACTGGATCCCCTACACACATATGTGCACATATATACATTTGCGTGCGCGCACACACAAAACCCACAGGAAGTTAGAAACAGTGAGGGGAAAAAAATAGTTGAAGCCGAGCCTGAAGCTGTCACACATAATGGTAGAGTTTTGTCTGATAAAATTTCTTTAACGGAAAGTCAGGTGATCTTGTGCAGTTTATTTCACTATATTTATAACAGCTGCTGTGGTACAATAGTAAGAGTCACAATCATTTGATCATTGCCTTCCCCTGAAAATCTCAGGATGGTTTGAGATTAAAAAAATAAAGATCTAAAATATTGTATTATCAACTAAGAACTCCCAACTTTTAAGCATCATGACATAATGGAGAGAAACTGAATTGGAGTTGAGTATTTGGGGTGCCTTGGAATAAACCATTTTGACAATTTGAGCCTCAATTTTTTTCATCTGTAAAATGAGCAGATCGGACTAGATTGTCTCTAGCTAGCTAGATGGTACAATGAATAGAACATGAGCCTAGAATCAGAAAGATCTGAGTTTTAATTTGGCCTGAGACACTTACTAGCTGTGTGACTTTGGGCAAGACTCTTAACCTCTGTCTGTCACAGTTTCTTCAACTGTAAAAAGAGGATCATACTAGCACCTACTTCCCAGGGTTGTTGTAAGAGTAGAATAAGATCAGATTTGTATAGTGCTCAGCACAATGCCTGGAGCAGTAGGCACAAAGTATTAAGTAGCAGATATTTCAGAAATGTGCATTCCTTTCTCCTTTTTCCCTTTAAAAGATTTTCCAGTTTATGATCCTATACTTACTATCAAATGTTTCTATATGGGCCTACAGAAGATAATACTACCCAGAAAAATGGTGACTATTGCTCAAAACATCCCAAATGTCAGTGAAGATTTTATTCTAGTACAAAATTATTTTTCATTTTATTTACTGTGAAATGCTTCTTAACTGTCCTTGATCGATTTACAGAGATAGAAGTAGTAAATACGTGTTGGTTTTGAAGTCCCACTTGACCATGAAAAGAACTCATCTGGCTGGTTTTCCTTTTTCCCGCTACTGTGATTTACATTCCACAAGATAGAGTTATTTTCTTGTTTATTCTGTAATAGCTTACTGAGTTTTTCTGTATAGTTCAGTTCTACAGCTCCTAAGAGTCTCTTAAGACAGAGACTGATGTTGCGATCTAAATTGGTGAAATTGCCAGTATAGTCTAGCTGGAGAAAAAGAAAAAAGAAAACTCTGAACATTTGATTTCTTTTGTTGGATATATTTTATATCTGGTAGAAAGAAAAATGTAATTTTAATAAAACATTTATTAAGAACTTAAAAAGAGTCAGGGCAGCATGCGGGCCCCTTACTCCAAACTGACAAAAGCATTGACAGCTTCTAAGAAAGTTGGTCATTTCTTTTAAAAAACAGTTTAATCAAATTGGCAGCTCAGAGTATAATGTATTTTGGAAGATGCCTGGAAAACATTTGCTGTGCAAAATATTGTGGACATTTCTATTCATGAAGGGGCAGAAGGGCAAGGGAAAATACCTGTGCCAGCCCCAAAGGTGTCAAAACTTTTTGGAGAGGTGAAAATTAAAGAATTTTCACAGGTGTCAATCAGTCAAAAGAAAAAAAGAGCAGAAATAAAAGACTTGTTTTATTTTAAAGGTTCATATGAGGCAACATGATAGATATTTCTGGAAAGTCAGGAATACAACTTTTGGAAGTGAGGCAACTAATCACAATTTTTAAAAATTTTAGGTATTTTTAAAAAATTGTATCTTGTATCTAGTATGATATTATATATATATATATATGTGTGTGTATGATATATGTGTGTATGTATATACACATGTGCATAAGTGTGACCAAAAATGTACTTGAATAATGAATGGACTTACTGTGATTACAAATTATAATTGGTCTTAACTTTAAAGGTGTTCTCCTGTATAATTGACAATGTATGGGTCATATATTTCTCCTGTATATAGCTTGTTTGTAAATATTTGTTTTACTTGTTGTCTCCACCACCAGGTTGTGAGCAGGGACTTGAGGGCAGGGAATATCTTTTGCCCGCCTTTCTTTCTTTCTTTCTTTCTTTCTTTCTTTCTTTCTTTCTTTCTTTCTTTCTTTCTTTCTTTCTTTCCTCTCTCTCCCTCTCTCTGTCTCTCTCTTTCTTTTCCCAGTGCTTAGCATAGTTCCTGGCACATAGTAGTTGCATAATAGATGTTTATAGATTGGCATATGTACCAGATACTGGATTGTTTCAAACAGATATCAGAGGGACAATAAGAGCCATTTTTAGATTAAGATAAATTGAAGCACTTACCAATGGTCCATGGGGATTGGGGCAGGGGGAATATGGGGGAAATGTCACAATTAGGCTGTAACTCTGTAAGGTAGCAAGTAGATTCTAGCTGGTACTAAATGAAATGAGCTGAGATTCATAATATCTAACTCCCCTCCCAACATCATCAAGTCAAAAACAAATGGGATGGTCCCTCTCTACCACTATTTGAAGGTTGGCCTTGATAGTAATTTTAATTTGATGTTATCCAAATAAAAGTGGAATGGTGAAATAGCACACTGTACCATTTACCTTTTTCCCAGGGATGGTCCTATTGATGAACATTCAGTTGTAACTTCCATATGAAACCTTTTTTTTAAAGAGATACATGTTTTAAGCTAAATTTCCATGTCTATTATAATTGTTTCATCAGCACTAATTATATGGCATGGGGCAAAGAACAAGTTTCTTTCTTGGAGATAATAAGTTTTATTCTCAGGTTTGGGAAAAGGTAAGAGTGAGCCTTGATAGGTTTTGTACTTGTTTTAAAAAGAAAAAAAGAAACAAGTGAGAACAAAACTTAAAATTGGATGTTTTTTAAATGGTGCCCATTTATGAAGTAGCTTGGACATAGAAACTAACCTAAATTCTTTAGCTTATGATCTGAAGGAGATGGCACACAAAAGGAGGCAGGAAAGGGGTGGTGTTGGAATGTGATGCCAGGGGTACCCGATACCAGAACATGTTGTTCCTAAAATCAGGCAAGGCAGAAGATATAAAGTGGAGTAAGTTGAATCCAGTTTCTACTCTCTGCAAAGGAAGGCATTGGGAGGAGTTTGGTATTCTGCCCTCCAACTCTCCAATCAGAGGGGAAAGGAGACAGAGGGAGGTATTATAGATCGAGGCTTGAGTTAGCCGTAATTTTGAGTTTATAAGTGATATCCTGAGAGAAGCGTGTTGTTCTGTGGAGTTGAAACCAGGCAGGGCAGCAGATGCAAAGTGGAGTGCCAATAGATGTCAGAGTTGGGACTTGTACCTAAGTTCTCCTGACTCCAAGGCCAGATCTTCATCCACTACACCACATTGTCTCTTAGTTGAATAACTTACACCATAAAAATAAGTATATAGGAATACTTCCTCCTAATTGAAACACCTATGAAAATTTAATGTGTTTATTCAAAACTTGTTGCTTCAGAACCATGCATCATTTCCCTTACCCTTGCCTGAATTCTTGCTGCTGAATGGTTAATGAAAGAGGTTATTATTCAGTGTGACATAAAGTCATAGTGCTACCTTCATTCACTAATTTGTACATCTTATTAGAATTCTTCTATTTGCGAAATACTATGCTGAGTGTTGCAATACATGTTAGTTGTACACTTTGTAATTTTTTCTCTTCCATAACCTGTTTTTCTTTCTTTAAAAGTGTAGCTTGTTTCCTATTATATTATTAAATTAATCAATTCTAAAAGCATTTATTAAGCACCTAGCATGCACAAAGCACTTGTGATAGATTGGTACCAAAAGAAATAGAAAGATAAAAAAGATATGTTCCCTGCCTGCTCTATCCTATACAGTCTTATCAGAAAGAGTTGATATATTTTCTATAATGTCTATTAACAGTTCTCTGGTGAACACTGGGGTAGAGAATGCTGAAATAAATGTGACACAGGGAGTAATCTGCACCAGCCACTAAACACCTAATTTTCCTTGTTCTGTTATGTTCTCATTCAAATAATAAAATAAGCATAGTTGAATATTTTAATAAAAATCAGTGTTGCATTTTAGATGTAGAACATTGAATGATTTATCTTTTTAATGTTTTCAGAATTCAGGTATAGAAATGCTTTTGTCAAAACAACTTTTTCCTGAAGCTCAAGAAAGCATGAAAAACATTGAAGATGAGCAGAGAGTCAATGAGCTGCAAAATCAACCTTTAGAATTGGATATTATTTCAGCAAATGAACAATTAAAGGAGATAGAGGTATGGAAATATGAAGAACACTGACTACATGATTGCATCATTTATCTTGTACAATACAATATATGGTAATCATCCAAAATACTTGCATAAAGTGAAAAGTCTTATTTAACCTTTGCCTGATAATCCATTTTGTAAATATATAATTAGGTACAAATCAGAACGTTGTGTAAATCTGCCCATTTTTTTTAAAGAGTGGTACGGCTAATGAATATCAGGTGGCTTTTTCTTTCAGTAAAATCCTAAAAACAGACTCATTTGATGACAAAGCCCAGGTATACTGACCTGTATCATTCGTTTTTCCTGTGTAATTTTTTTTGGTCTTGAAAAATGCCATTTAATTGTAAGCAGGACTAGGTTCTTAGTCATTGTTTTACTTTCTTTATAATTCTATAAGGTATTGTGTAAGCCTCTACTGGGTTGTTGTCACTATTTAATCAAGTAAAAGTGAATAATGCTGACATTTGAACAAGGCTTACATAATTGTGAATATACATATATATGAAAGAAACAGAAGGAAGGTTTACATTCGGGCTAGTAAAAGCAGAAGAGAGCTTTGTCTAAGCAATCTGTTAGCGTGCAAGAATAATAATAGAATAATAGAGTATGACTTCCTTGAGGGCAGAGACTGGTTTGTTTCTACTTTGTATGCCAAGTGCCTAAGCCCAGTGGCTGGCACATAGTAGGCGCATAATAAATTTTGCTTCTTGAATTGAATATTCATCATTATGCTGGCAATCAAGCGTAGATTTTTCTCACAAAAGGAAAACCATTTAAACTGCCTCAGTTTAAATGCCTTGGTTGTCCTATGTGTGCATAATAAATTAATGAAATGACATCTAAAAACCATTTGCAGCCTCTCAGACAGTATGTGTGTGTACTTGCCAGTCTACCCATGTGTTTGGATGAGGAGTATCTTTATTTCCTTTTGTTTGCTTGATTTGTAACTAGGTGTTGTATGGGCAACTGCAAGCAAAGAAAGCCAACACTGGATCTCAGGAGTCGGAGTCCGCCATATTGCCCAGTAACACAGAAACCAGCACTTTGGATGTCCAAAATGTACAACATTCTGTAGACCAGTTGGACAGACTACTTCAGGCACTGGTTAACTTGAAGGAGGATAAGGAAAGACAATACTCTCTTATCAAAGATTTCCAGGAACACCTCTTGGCTGTTACATCATCAATGAAAGCATTATCAATGGAAAAAGAAAGCATAAAAGCGTAAGTTTAACAGCACGGAATAGATTTCCTTTTTAGTCCAAACCCATCCTTTAGTACTTCGGAAAGTATCTGTGTTTTAATAGTTATTCTGTATGTATAGTAGCTTCTTCTGGAAGTTTTGTGGGGAAAGTGACCTCCATTATTCTTTGGTAGCAGACTGGCAGGAGAGAGAGACAGAGACAAAGTTTGTTCTTTCAAGTCTCTTTGCATGGTAATAATAGCTTCCCCTGGTGGTCTGAAAGAGTGATTCATCTAACCTTTTACTCCAGGGAGTGACGTGGCATGAAGAGAATAGGACTCGATGAGTTTACAACATTGTATATATGGCCAACCCATGTCCCTCACACAAATCAACTAAAAGAGAGTTTTATTGAATAAAAATCAAGTTAGTGTTGAATTACAGTATTTACATCCCCCAACTTTTATTTGAGTCTTTGGGAATAGAGTGAAGGGGCTAATCAACTAGAAGAGATGAGCTGCGTGTTCATGCAGCAGCTTGTGCTCCTTTGTTGTGCAATCAATTTTAGTGACCCCAATTATATTTTGTTTTTTGACAGTGCCTCTCTGGAGAACATACAGCACCTGAAGAAACTAGAAAAATGCCTGGATTCAGTACATAAAGAGAAAGATTCCTTAAACAAATTTAAAGAGAAACAGGCAAACTTATTGAGTCACCTAAGTGACATGGACAGGAAGTTAGCAGAAAGCCAAGTTAAGCAACTTGAGCTTTGTTGGGAACAGGTGGAACAATGGATTCAAAAGAAATATTTTCGACAAGCTGCTGAATGGGATGAACTTCAGTGCCTAATGGGTAAGATCCGGGACATGGAGAATTCACTGCAAGAGCAGCAGCAGCAGCAGCAGCAAGAATTGAACTCTCCATCACAGCAAGGGGAAAATAAAGGCCCAGTGTCTTTAGCCACAAAGTTTCATGTCACTAAGGATAATTTTTCACTTTTAAAAAGGAGAGCTGAGCATCGGATGAAAAGAATTTGGGGAAAGAAAGAAAAGAAGACACTGGAAAATGCAATAAATAATTTACAACAGCAGCTAGAAGCATTGGAGCCATTAACAGCAGAAAAGGACAGTCAGTTGAAAAGTTGCCTGACCATGAAAAAGATTCAAGAAGCTGTTTTGTGGGTTAATAATTTATTAGTTGGCCTGGAGCAGACAGCTGCTCTCCTTCCAGAAAATATTGTGTCACAGATCAGAAAACACAAAACTATGCATGATGAGGTTCTGGATAAGCAGCCGATTATAGAGTCTTTGGTTGAGGAAACTAAAGATGTCATTCCTGATCTGAACCAATGGGAAGCTACTGACTTAAATACTTTTTCACAGGAATTGCAAAGCTTAAACCAGGCACTTGTTTCAAAATGCACTGAAATGTCTCAGCAGTTAGAGTCCAAACTCAAAGAGAGAAGCACATTTTTTGAGAAAATGGGAAAAGTGCAGAGTTCTCTCCAAGAAAAGGAATTATTGATTGCCCCCGAGACCAAAACAAACTTCTCAACGGAGGACCTGGATCACCAGCTTGTTACTTTGAAGGATTCTCAAAAGGAACTACAGATGAGCGAGGGGGTCATTTCAACCCATCTCCAGGAGGCCACAGGCTTCTCTAAGTGTTTAAATGTATTTGAAAGAGTATTTCTTGATGACCAATTAAGAAACCTTAAGAGTAAAGCCAGGAGGACACAAAGATTAGTTCAGAATAAATGTCATGAAGTCAGAAAAAAGCTAGACATCGACACTGAATTCTTAGAAAAAACAAACATGTTGCAACAAGAGTTAAACAAGATAAATAATCATGAGCTTCTACTGAATGAGAAAGTGAATCAGGGAACTAAAGAAGAAATCTGTGAGCTCAGAGAAAGAACCTCTCTTCTTCAGTCTAATGTTTTACAACTAGCGAAACACAAAGAAATATTTGAATGCCTTGGACTCAACTGGGATAGTTCACAGCTTGACAAGGTACAGGCAGAGTTATTTACAATAAAAACAGAACTTCAGGAAAAGGCCAAACAATTAGAGAGAGTTGTTGTAGAAAATGAAAGGCTTCAGACATCACTAAATGAACTGAAAATGGTAACTTTGCAAATTAAGAAAGAAACTGCTGAAATAGTAAATGACCCCAATTTTTCTCCAGAAAGTAGTCTACATAGTGCCCAGATTTTGAGTCAGAGGGTTGAAAAAGCTACACATTTGTGCCAAGAGACAATAGATCTGTTAAATGCCAATGAAACCTTTAAGGAATCTTTCAAACAAAAGATACCACAAATAAAGCTCCTTGCAGAAGAAAATGACAAGCTGTACAAATCTCTTCAAAATATGGTTGAAAATTTCCAGCCCAGATCTGTCAATGAAAAGGATTTCAAAGACCAAATGGAACGCACATTGCATGTTCTAACACAGGCTAATTTTCAGTTACAACAACCATTACAGGTTGGGTTGGAAATAAAACATATTCAAGAAGAAAAGGATAATTGTGAAGTTCTTGAACAAAGAGTTATGGCTGAGCTTTGTCACATCAAAGCTATAACTGTCAAAGAATATCCAAGGCAAGAAGATAACCCTCATGAAACCAGGGACTTGGAAACAAAATTGTATGAACTAGAAGATCTTCAAATACAATTTAATACAAGCATTGCTTTACGTAAGGTATGTTTCTCCATAAGGTTGTTGATGCATCTATTTACAATTCACTGGGTGTAACATGGTGGTTATAGTTCTTTGTTTTTCCTTTTAGGAAGGTTGACCTTCCTTATAGATAAAGAAAAGGAGATTAAGTATTTTTTTATTTAGATTTAGGAAGGATTCACCTGTCAGGTTTTCCTGAATCAAAAGAAGGAACAGAGAAAGAAAAAAAATGTATGTTTTAAATCTGAGGAAAGTTTAAGGAAGTACAATAAACATTAGGTAGTGGTTAGGTGGGACAGTTAGGTAGTGCAGTGAATTGAATGCTGGGCCTGGAGTCAGAAAGACCTGAGTTCAAATCTATCCTCAGACAATTACTAGCTGTGTGACCCTTGGCAAGTCACTTAACCTCTGACTTAATCCATCAGAGAAGGAAATGGCAAACCACTCCATTATCTTTGCCAAGAAAACCCCATGGACAACATGGTCTATGGAGTCACAAAGGATCAGACACAACTGAACAACAACATCCCCTCCTTCTTCCTTTTTAAACCTCAGTAGGTTGGATTTTATATTAATTTAATCACAGTTCTTCAACTAGTTGATCCAGAAATGTGTTTTCCAACTTCATCCTCGCAAAACAAATAATCTACATTGATTCTACATCTCTTCTGATAGGGAGCATGAATATCAGGCTGTGGGGGGGGGGTTGATAGATATTGGTAAGAAGAGATGATGCCCACTAGCACTAGAAAGAGTAGCACCAGGGTTTTCTGACCATACATCTAGTGCTCTTTCTAGTATATTGACTTGCCACTTCTATATCATAACATGTATCCAGATGCACATATAATTTAGACTATGGCAAGTAGAAAAGAAGAGATAAAATATTAGGAGATCAGAGGTATGGCAAATCAATTTCAACTTAGGAATTTGGGGAAGGCTTCATGAAATAGCTTGAATTTGGGGTGGGTCTTGAAAAATGTTTATCCTTAGAAAAAGGATGTTATCTAGAGGAAGGGAAGTAGAGAGGGCATTCCAGGCAAATGCACAATATAGTTGCCAAATACATGTTTGTCGAATTATTGGATCAATTTTGATATTTTATTATTAGAGTAAAGGGGGCTTTATTTTTAGGTTGAATTATTTTTTTAAAGAGATGTGTAGACAAATGAGGAAACTTTATTCAAGTTCATAAATCCATTACTCAATCCAATATGGAAAACACTAAAAAAAACCCACATTATTTTAATGTACATGTTGGGTTCCCAAATCACATTGTTTTTAGAAACACCGAGATTTTTTTTTGAACTGTCCGTTGTTGTACAAATGACTTTCATACTTTCTATAAAATGTTATTCTTGCTAAATGTATTAGAAATTTTAGTTGTTGTTCAATTGTTTTCAGTCATGTCTGATTTTGTGACCCCTTTCGGAGTTTTCTTGGCAAAGATACTGGAATAGTTTGCCGTTTCCTTCTCTGGCTCATTTTACAGATGAGGAAACTGAGGCAAACATGATTAAGTGACTTGCACAGGATTACCTTAGCACTAAGTGTCTGAGGTCAGATTTGAACTCTGGAAGATAAATCTTCCTATCTCCATGCCTGGCACTCTATCTACTGTATCTATCTAGCTGACCCATATTACTAGAAATGCAGTATATTATTTGTAAGCTAAGGGACAGTCATGAAAGGTATAGTAGTACTGCATAATCTCTTAGCTCTTCCATGTACTAGCTTTGTGATACTGGGCAAACAACTTAACTCTTCTGAGAACTCTGTTTTTCTTACCTCCAAAAATGGGAAAGTAATAAATGAGATCATGGATATAAAAGAACTGTGTAACCCATATAATGCTATATCAATGTGATGTAATGTGGTATGTTGGATTTGGCAGAGAAAGGAAAGATCTTATTTTTGGTGTATTGTATAAAGTATAGTAAGTCTTGCTTTAGCATCACTGTCTATTTACCATTCAGATCTAAAATGTTTTATAAATTATTTTTATCATATGATTTGCTGTATCTTGTAGAATATCCTTGATGAGGCCTTGAAGAACATGAAACGTTACAATGAAGCAGTCACGAGAGCAGTCAGTATCATTAATTCATTTGAAACCACTGTTGATTCACATAAAATAGATCTTGATAATCTAGAGAAATTTCAACAATTGACTGACGGGAAACAAGAGGAATTTGGGGCCTTGGTAGTGGATTTAGAGAATCTTACCTCAAAGCTGGAAAACATAACCAGCCCTGCAGCCAAAGTGCAGCTTGAACATGTATTGTGTGAACTTACCAAGACTAACTCCCTGGTCAAGGAATCAACAGAGACAAAGAAAGCTGACTTGGAGAGGTAGGCGGTGTTTTCTCATGGAGACTAACTGGTTGTTATTGATTTTGGTATTTTTTTTATCATTTTAAAGATCACAGATTTACAGATGGAAGGAAGCTTAGAAGTTCATCAGCCCAACTCTTATTTTACAGATGTGGAAATCGAGGCACAAAGAGTCACTTAACTTGACCTAATAGATAAAACATTTAATGAGCACTTAGTATGTGTCAGGTACCATGTTAAGAGCTGGGATAAAAAAAAAGCCAGAAGACAGTCCCTGACTTTAAGCCACTTATATTCTCAAAGAGAAGGACCACACATAAAGAGGAGCTTGGGAGCTAGAGGGATGGTATATTTTAGGTGGAGAGGCCCTGAAAATGCATTAGAAGCGTAGAATTGAGCAAGACAAGGCCTAAGTAAACCTTGCCCAGAAGCATATAGGTAGTAACTGGCAGAACCAGGATTGGACCCCAGGTCCTGTGACTCTGAGTCTCTTTCTTTTTCTACTGTCTTATGCTATCCTTGATCACTTCCTTCCATTCCTTTAAGTAAGATAGAAGTAATAATTGACTTTATTGGTGTGAAATACTTGCAAGTTAAGATGCTAACTGTTAGTATTTGTATATCCCGAACTTTGCCATTTTGATATAATGGTATGCACATTACTCTATAGCATTTGGCAAACCTTTTATGAGTCTTTCATACTCAGCATGATCTAGTAGAAAGCTCACTGGGCTTGGAGCCAGGAAATCTGGATTCGTGTCTCAGCTGTGCCACCCTCTAGTTCTGTAACTTTGAGCAAATCACCCAAGTTCTTTGAGTTTCAGCTTCAGTTTCAGGGTTTTTGTGAAGCTTAAATGAGATAATGTATGTAAAGTGCTTTGAAATTGTAAAGTACTGTAAAAATGGGAGCTAGTATTATAACTCAAAGCTGATCACACTTAATATATTAACACCAAAAACCTCATGAGGTCATGTTGGGAAGAAGTCTTGGGATTGAGTGCAATAAAGAAAATTATTTCGGTCCAATTTTTGTCACAATAAATTTATTAATTCAAGCATTCAAAAATATTTATTGATTTGGAGTCAGCAGACCTGTGCTACAGTCTTGGTTCTGCTACTTGCTTGCCTATACAACCTTTGTTAAATAAATTCTCTTTTATTAATCTTAGGTTCTACATTTGCAAAATAAAGGGATTTATCTAGATCGGGGTTCTTGGCATCTATAAACTTAAAAGATATTTTAAAAACTTTTTTTAAACTCAAAGAAATTTTGATAATGACTTAAATATGATTGGTCTCTTTTGTAAATCCTATGTATTTTATTTTATGAATTTAAACATATTATACTGAGAAGGGGCCCATAGGTTTCACCAGAGGGTGCTATGACATCAAAAAGATTAAAAACCCTTAGACCACTGATATTAAACTCAAATAGAAATAGGGACCACAAAACCAAACATAAGAATCTCTATGGGCTACATATTGACTTAAAAAGTGACACATTAACATTATCTATGTTTTATCGTATTTTTGTTTATTTTGACAAATATTTCTCTGGTCTATTTTAATCTAGTTTGGGCTGCACTTGGGAGTGTTATGGGCTACATGCAGCCCATGAGCCATGTGTTTTGTACCTCTGCCTTGGACTCTATGATCTCCTAAAGTCTCTTCCAGTTCCAAATCCTTTAATTCTATGTGTAATGCACTACATAAACACACTGCCCTTTTATGAACACTATGTCACTCTACCATGTAAAAGTGCTTCCTCTCTTTTATTTTCCCCTCATTTATATGCCAGTACAGTTCAGATAATGTAATCCTTCCCAATCCAAAAGCTTTGGGATTGGGGCTTCATAACTTTTGTCTTTGATATATAAATTTCATCCCAATTCAGCTCCAACCTACCTAACCAGGTTTATGGCACATTGTTGTTGTTCAGTCCTTTAAGACATGTCTGAATCTTTGTGACCCCATTTGGGAGTCTTCTTAGCCAACATACTGGAGTGGTTTGCCTTTTCCTTCTCTAGCTCATTTTATAGATGAGGTAACTGAGGCAAACAGGGTTAAGTGAATTTCAGGGTGGATTTGAATTTAGGAAGCTGAGTCTTCCTGATTCCAAGCCCAGTGCTCTCTCCAACGAGCCACCGAGATGCCTCCATGGCACATTACTCCCCTTCACATATTCTATGTTCCAGCCAGAATGGCTTGCTTATTGCTCTTCCTACATGATGGCCCATCTCTTGTCTCAGTTCCTTTGTGCAAGCTTCCTTCTGTGCCTGGAATGCTCTTCCCTCCTTGCATCTCTAATACCTGCAGGCTCAGCTTAATGTATCGTTTACTATAAAGGCCTATCTCAGTTCTCCCCACTTACTATTGCCTTTTCTCCCAGAAATGATTCTGTATTTTTAATATATTTTTAAAATGTGCTTATCCATGTACATGTTGTTTCTCCCCTCCTTCAACTCTAATTGAATGCAAACTTCTTGAGGGCAGGAATTATTTTTTTCTTTATATTCCTTGTACTTGTTTGACATTTAATAAGAACTTGTTGAAAATGACTGAATGATAGATGTTTCTTAGCTTATTCCATAGCAATGTGAACACAGTGTTTCAGGAACTAAATAAATATATATGTATATTTAATAATAATGAGAAACAAAAATTATAGAAACAACACATAATAAAGTCATAGCTTCAGTATAGCTGAAAATAGTTCACATGGACTATATAGGATCATAGAACTATAGAATTTTAAAGCTAGAAAAGAACTCAGAGCACAAGTATGTATGTGACAAACCAAGAGGTGCATTTTAAAGAATTTGTGTATACCAGATTATTTAACTTCATTATTAGAATTGACTAGGGTGGGGAAACGAAGAATTCTTATCACATAAAATTATTCCCTGATTGTTATCAGGAGACACACTTCCTCATGGGCTATGGAACAGGTCCCATAACTCTTAGAGAAGACTTAAATTGTTAAGTTTTTGATGACTAAATGTCTCAAATTCTTTCTTTTCTGTTCAATGAACTCATTTTCTTTACCAACTCTATATGTATTTTCTTTAGGTGCCTAAAGAGCTATGACAGCTACAATAAAATCAAACAAAAAATTTGTACCGACTTGAACAAAGTGGAGAAAGGACTTCAGCAATCCATTTCCCAAGAGCCAATGTCTTACAGAGAAGCTTTGGAACGCTTGGAACAGAGCAAGGTAAGTTGGATATTGAAGTATCTAATGTGCATGTATGCCAAAGTCTAGGCTAGGTGAATGTATTTGTATCAATTTATTGTATATCTTGGATATCAGACCTTAATTAGCTAAATTTGATACAAATAGTCTTCATATCTTATAGTTTTGCTTCTTATTCTCTCCAATGATTTTGTTAATGCAAAAACTTTTAAATTTTATATAATCAAATTTATCTATCTAAATTTATCAGATTTATTTCCTCTTTTATGATATCCTCTAACACTTATTTACTCAAATCTATCACCTACCTATAGTTTTAAAAGGCACCTGATCTCATTATCTTCATTTTTTAAATAACAAAACTTTTTATAGTCATATTGTGTACCTATTTTGAGTTTGTGGTACATGATATAAGATGTTAGTCTAATCCTAATTTTTCTAGTTTTTCCACCAGTTCTTGTAAAAAAAGAGGGAGTACTTCCCCTACTAATTTATGATTGGGGGTTTATAAAACACTAGACTATTATTTTATATTGTTTCTATTTCTTACTTACCTGGTCTGCTTTTCTACATTTTCTTTATTTATCTACTTTATCTACTATATTATACTATATATTATTTTATATATATATATATATATATATACATACACATATATATATGCATATTCCCTTCAGCTACCCTCATGGTGAGGTCTCATGAATCATACACGTCATCTTTCCAAGTAAGAATGTAAGCAAAACAGTTCAACTTTAGTAAGTCCCTTGTGATTTCTCTTTCTTCTTTACCTTTTCATGTTTCTCTTGATTCTTGTGTTTGAAAGTCAAATTTTCTATTTAGCTCAAAATTTCTATTTCACTGAGAAAGCTTGAAAGTCCTCTATTTTATTGAAAGTGCATATTTTGCCTTGAAGCATGATACTCAGTTTTGCTGGGTAGGTGATTCTAGGTTTTAATCCTAGCTCCATTGACCTCTGGAATATTGTATTCCAAGCCCTTCGGTCCCTTAATGTAGAAGCTGCCAGATCTTGTGTTATTCTGATTGTGTTTCTACAATACTCAAATTGTTTCTTTCTGGCTGGCTGCTTGCAGTATTTTCTCCTTGATCTGGGAGCTGTGGAATTTGGCAACAATATTCCTAGGAGTTTTCTTTTTGGGATCTATTTGAGGAGGCGATCGATGGATTCTTTCAATTTCTATTTTACCCTCTGCTTCTAGAATATCAGGGCAGTTCTCCTTGATAATTCCTTGAAAGATGATATCTAGGCTCTTTTTTTGATCATGGCTTTCAGGTAGTCCAATAATTTTTAAATTCTCTCTCCTGGATCTATTTTCCAGGTCAGTGGTTTTTCCAATGAGATATTTCACACTGTCTTCCATTTTTTCATTCCTTTGGTTCTGTTTTATAATATCTTGATTTCTCATCAAGTCACTAGCTTCCACTTGCTCCAGTCTAATTTTGAAGGTAGTATTTTCTTCATTGGTCTTTTGGACCTCCTTTTCCATTTGGCTAATTCTGCCTTTCAAGGCATTCTTCTCCTCATTGGCTTTTTGGAGCTCTTTTGCCATTTGAGTTAGTCTATTTTTTAAGGTGTTGTTTTCTTCAGTATTTTTTTCAGTATTTTTTTGGTTCTCCTTTAGCAAGTCATTGACTTGTTTTTCATGGTTTTCTCACATCATTCTCATTTCTGTTCCCAATTTTTCCTCTACTTCTCTAACTTGCTTTTCCAACTCCTTTTTGAGTTCTTCCATGGCCTGAGACCAGTTCATGTTTTTCTTGGAGGCTTTTGATGTAGGCTCTTTGACTTTGTTGACTTCTTCTGGCTGTATGTTTTGGTCTTCTTTGTCACCAAAGAAAGATTCCAAAGTCTGAGACTGAATCTGAGTCTTTTTTCGCTGCCTAGCCATGTTCCCAGCCAACTCACTTGACCCTTGAGTTTTTCGTTGGGGCATGACTGCTTGTAGAGTAAAGAGTACTTTGTTCCAAGCTTGAGGGGATAAGCTGTTGTTTTCAGAGCCATTATAGCCAGCTCTGCCACACCAGCACTCCTCCTTCCCCAAGAACCACCAACCCGGACCTGACGCAAATCTTAAGCAGGCTGTGCACTCCTGCTCTGATCCACCACTTAATTCCTCCCACCAGGTGGGCCTGGGGCTGGAAGCAACTGCAGCTGTAGTTCTGTAGTTGCATCACCCCCACTACCCCCAGGGTGGCGACCAAACCCGGAACTCCTTTCACACCCTGCAGCTTTTTCCACTAACCTTCTCTGCTTTCTTTGGTGTTTGTGGGTTGAGAAGTCTGGTAACTGCCACAGCTCACTGATTCAGGGTCGTAGGGCCTGTTCTGCCCAGCTCCTGGTCTGGTTGGTCCTGCTGCCACCCACGCTGGTCTCCGTTCCACCCGTGGGCGATAGACCTTACCCAGTGACCATCCAGGCTGTCCTGGGCTGGATCCCTGCTTCCCTCTGCTATTTTGTGAGTTCTGCAGCTTTAGAATTTGTTCAGAGCCATTTTTTATAGGTTTTTGGAGGAACCTGGCAGGGAACTCACACAAGTCCCTTCTTTCCAGCTGCCATCTGTACTATATACTGTTATACTACTATTGTTATACTTATGTATCTATTTTTCTATATTTTAACCAGTTTCAAATAGTTGTGGCCCTTACTGCTTTTTAATATAGCTTCAAGTAGATCAGCCATGTCCCCCCACTCTTTTCTTCTTTATATCATGCCTTTTAGAACACTTGGTCCATTGTTAGCAAAATGTAATAGATTTCTTGTAATAGATTTTTTGGTCCCTCAGAAATAACTTTTATGAAATTATTTATTTATTCATGCCCAAGTTATTTCTTCCAAATAGTAAGTTCCTCAAAGGTAGGGACTGTTTCATCTTGTCTTTTAAAGACCAGCCTTAGCACAATGCCTGACATGTAGTAGTGCTTAATAATAAACCTTTGTTGAATTAGCAGGGCTCTCCCTTCTTCACTTGTACACTAGAATTTCTTGAGAGTCTCTAGACCTCTCATTCTTCCAAATCAATTTGCTACTGTTTTTTTTCTATGATGTCCCCTAGGTAATTTAATTGGCATAGTGCTAAATCTCTAACTTCATTTAAGTAATCATTTTTTAAAAATTATATTGGAATGCCCTGACCATGACCTGTCATAAACTCTCCAATTCTTTCAGTCTCCCTTTAGTTCTGTAAAGAGTAATTTACAGCTGTATTTATAGAAATCTTGCCAGTGCTTTTGTAGGTATTTTATGTATTTTGTTATTGTTTCAAATGTAATTTCTCTTATCATATTTCCTGGGTTTTGGTAATATTGCATTGAAATGTTGGTTATTTTGTGTATTTATTTTGTATTGTGCCATTCTACTGAAATTATTGTCCCAATTTTCTCAATTTCAGTGTCAATTGCAAATAGGAACAATTTTGTCTTTTCTTTGTCAGTACTTATACCTTTGATTTGGTTCTGTTTTCTTACTGCTATCACTACTGTAGCATTTCTAGAATGATGACAAATAGTAGTAGGAAGAATATTCTTGTTTTATTTCTGTTTGTAATAGAAAATCTTCCTCTGTAAACAATGTTAACTTATTTTTAAATATATGCTTTTGATAATATTGAAGACAGGCTCTCCTGTGTCTACGTTTTTCATAGTTTTTTAACACACATTAATATTTTATTGTGTTCAAGGTTTTTTCTTCATCTATTGAAATAATTATGTAGGTTTTGTTTTTTTATATGGTTAATTACTATTTTCCTATAGACTATCCTTGCATCCTTTTCTTAGTTATGTTAAATTGTGTTCTGTATATATAGTATATTCATACATATAGTAAACATATAGCATATATTCGTGTATTTAAATTATTATTTTTTATTTAAAATTTATTTATAATAATATTATTTAATCTTTAAATTATTATTTATTAAAATGTAGCCTTAGTGACTAGTGTAGCACATAGCATGGAGATTAGCCACCCAACAAAATGTAAAACAAAGAAGTCTGTTAAAGTATGATTAGCTTCTCCATGGAAAATTAATTATCATTAATATAAACTGTCATATCTTATTAATTCCTCCCTTTGCCCCAAATACCATAGTAAATATTTATTATGTAAACGTATAGCATCTTAAATATTTTAAGATGCACAAGTCCACAACCTTAATGGTATAGCTGCATCAAGAACAGGGCACAGAATTCTTAAGGAGTCATGACACTGACATATTAGTTGGGAGAGAGGGAGGCAGAAAGGAATATATACAGGCTCGGTAAAAAGTTGAAGATTTGAGGAGAGAGAGGTTGCGTTAGGTAGTCTATCAACACTTCCTATCTCTTGCCTCCTGATCTGGTCCTGAGTTCCTGACTTGAATCTTTATTCCTGCAACTGGCTGCCCATATCCGTCTCAATCTCTGGGATTTCTTCAATGCTTAGGAGAAGCCTCTATTACAACCTTGGCTGGCTTTGGGGTTTATGCTCCTTAAACTCTTATTTGATCTCTTGTCATACCACCCCCAGTGCCTTGCCCTATTTGACTAGGCATCCATAAGCAGACATAGGATAGATACTCCTGAATTACAAAAATTGAATTTGAGGGCTCAATCCTTTCCCTTTATCTGAGAAATTATTCTTTAACTTTTATTGAAAGATGGGGATTTCAAAAGGACAATATAACTGATCCTATAATATGTAGGAAATGTTTAAAATTAATTTTTTCATTGTATTCCCATTTGTTTCCGATGTTGGCTTTATAAATTTAAGGGAGGAAATATCACCAATGTCTGCCTCTTTTTTTTTTTAAAGAATTTTGTGGCAGATCTTGTTTCATCTCAGAAAGAACTAACGAAGCTACGACAAGACTTCAGATGTTTGAGACTTATGTGTACAGAAAATGACAGCTTATTTCTGCTCAAAATTGTGTCAGCCCTGTGGGAGAGATGGCTGAGTTTGCTTGAGAATGCTAAAGAATGGGAATTATACTGTGAAGAGTTGAAGCAAGAGTGGAAATTTGTCAGTGAAGAAGTGAGTGCTTCTATAAATCATATAAGTATTAAAAGTATATGTTGAAAATGTTTCTTTATTCGAATTTGATCTTCTTCCATGTCACTTTCTTTTTTTTTATTTTTATTTTTATTTTTTTTCCATGTCACTTTCTTGTATCACATCTACATATGTATTTACATAATAGCTAGCATTTATATTGGGCTTTATGGTTAGCCAAGAGTTTTACAAATATTATCTCATGTGATCCCCACTTACAACCTGGGGAGGTAGGGGCTATTATTAGCCCCATTTTACAGATGGGGAAACTGAGGCACAGAGTAACTAAGTGACTAGCCCAGTGTCACACAGCTAGTAAGTGTCTGAGGCTGGATTTGAACTCATTTTCTTGACTCCAGGTCTAGCACTCTATCCAATTTACCACGTAACATGTATCTATACATATGAATATATCATACACATAGACACATTATATACACAGCTCAAGTACTCTTACAAAGAATCTTAATGGACTTTCAGACCTCTTTAACTGTTTAGTACTGTATGTAAGGTCAGAGGAGAAACAGTTATAAAGTTAAAGGTAGAATTAAAAGTATTCTGAGAGTAACTATATGAGTCAGTATCACTGACCAAATTGTCACAGACTGTTCTGCCCTCAAATCCTGACACAGCAGAAGCTGATCAATTCATTTAAATGAAGGGTTGCATTTCAGTATATCATACTGGATAAAGCTGGCCTTATAGCCAGAAAAACCAGCGTTCAAGACCCACCTCTCACATACAGTGACTTGATGACCCTGTAAAAGTCACTCCATCTCTTGGTGCTCTCAGCAACTATAAATTATAGAGAAGGCATCCTCACCTAGGGCTTCCCTATACCAATTAGATCAGGAACAGTCCCTATCATTATCCCTACATATCAAGTAACCATGAGAACTTTTCTTTGGTACACCAAAAAGTCTGTGATTTCTGTCACTGTGAATACTTTCTTCTCCAACACAGATGGCACCCCCTGTGCATTGTAGGAGATGGTCTTCATGTGTTGCTGTGTTTAGCTAAATAAATTTACTAACTGCTGGCCCACCTTCTGGCAATGAGCTTCTCCAAATTTAGCTAGATTAGTCCTCAAAAACCAGACTTAGAGTTTGTCAGGCCTGTATTCCAAGCCTTTTAAAGTATTAAGATGTACAAAAGCCATCCATAATCCACAATCACTTCCATACAATGATACATAATGAGAAGAACAAGGAATGAAAATTTTGTATTGTAGATAGTAAACGGGAAGAATTTTTTTTAAAACTCCGGATTCAAAGTGCCAAAAGCATTTTTCTTTTCTTTAGACAGTTATTAATTTCTAGAGGATTATACCTCTACCACATTGGACTTGGTGAACTCTATAAACAAATATCCTTCATATGAAATGAATTTTTATTCATTTTTAATCATGATATTTCATCGGTATTCAAGAGGTCAGTTTCTGTGTGAGTTTGAAAAAAAGCTAATATGGTTTTGCAAAATATATTCCTAGATCTCATTTTTAGCCAATTTTCTTTTAATTCCAGGGTTTTTAAAATAATCAAGTCTGTACTTTCATTATGTAATATATTATTTCTATTTTTTCCCTAAAGTTTCCTCCATTTTTTCAGGGTCACAACAAAATTGCAATGTCAGCTGAACTAACCTGCTTTGGGAATATTTAGACCCTGTTCTCCCTAGGTATTTAGATTTATGGCAAAGATTGCTACCCTATAGTCCTATTTCTCAACACAGTTAGATAGAGGGTGACTTTGAAATATTCTTTTATTAAAAACAAACATGGATTTGCATTTTTTCCATGTTCTTGGCCCTCTCCTGCTTCAAATCATGTAATCCTGATGTAGTCAGACAGATAATAGGACAAATGTCTTCAAGTTCATGGATTTTTATAAGGCAAATCCTTTTGTACAAACTGCAACTACCTATTTCAGATTTCCCAATCTAGTCTTCAGATATATCCAAAAGGCATTTATTAGATGTTTCCTATGTGCTAAGCACCATGCTGGGCCCTGAGGGAAATATAAGAAAGACTTAGAATTTAATTTAGTAAGGGAAATAAAATGTATACTGATAAGTATAATAAAAATTTTGGAAAACAATGCTATGTGGTTTCTGAAGAGGAAGAAATTTCATCTGACTGGGAAACCCAGAGTGGCTTCATGAAGGGCAGTGACATTTGAACTTCTCTTCAAGGAGGAATAGGAATTTAATTACAGAGACCATTCCAAGGAATAACATAAATGAAATGATAGAGGTAGAAAAGTTTGTAATGTTTCTAGACTGGAGAGTAGTCCAGCTTGCATGGAGTACAGATGAATATATGAGTAATGTGTAAGTTCTTAAATCAAGAAATCTGGACTTTATCAGATATGTAGTAGAAAAATCCAGATTTTTATCAATTGACTGATTTAACTGGGGCTGTACATTTGGCTGGGATGTTTAGAAGGGGAACAGCTGGAGGAAAGGGATTGCTTAGGAGTCTACTGCAATGGTCCAGGCTGTGGACTAGGAGGGACAGCCTTCATTCTAAAATATAAATTAATGAGAAATTCCAATGAGGGTGGGATATCTTTGCTTCCCATACACACTTTTTAATTATATATTTGTTAATCCTAAGTAAGAATCACCAATGTTCCAGGTAAGAGGTAATTGTAAAGAGTATTTTGATATGGTCACCTTAGGTCAAAGGTCTTTTCTTTTGTCTTTGCAAGTAGAAGTTGATTTCATTATCTGACCCAGAGGTGACCAGATTCTGGCAGACTGATTCACACTTACAAAGCTCACAAATGGCTTACATAATGACAATTATTCATTCATTTTCAAAATATCTACTGACCAGATTGCTTGATTAGACTACTGAGTTTTAATACAGTGTTATCTTGAGGGAAAAGTACGACTGCTTGTCTCTAGAGTGCTGGGCTTTCCTATTTATAGTTTCTTACTTCCATTGTAGCTGTTGGCTACCATTTTTTCACTAAAATCAGTGTACTTATTCTCTTTAGCAGTTAAACTTTCCTACCCCTTTCTTTCCTTTCTCCCACCATTTCTAATTTGCTGAGGATCCAGATAACCCAACTTGTTGGACTTCTTTGACTTATGTACTAAAAATGAGTCAGTTCAACCATCTTATACCATACAGGTCCAAATGGATATGTGATCTGAATATTATAATTATGTCACATAAAAAATTAGAGAACAGAAGGAAGTCTCCTATGTGGGGATAGAGATGGTAGTAGGGGAGTTCTAAACTAAATAAGGGATAGAAGTTATCATGAAGATAAGAGAAAATGTCAAATGGAAAAAAAAAAAACCTTTGTATCATATTTCTTAGATGAAAGTATGGTATCCAAGCTACATAGGGAGCAGAGACAAGTATATAAAACAATGAACTGTTCTCCAATAGATAAGTAATTAGAAGATATAAATATGCAGTTTTCAAAAGAAAAATTTTGAACTGTCAACAACTGTACGAAAAAATAATGCAAATTACTAATAATAATAAACCTGTAAGTTAAAAGAACTCTGAGAATTCACCTTAATTCATCAAATTGCCAATTACAAAAGGTAGAAATAGTCAATATTAGAGATACTATGGGAAGGCAAGTATACTATTTATCCCTGGACTATATTAAAACTCAATGTGGTTGGTCAATATCTTGAAAATCAATAATTGGCATTCTGGTTTATGTAAGTCATTTGGAGTTCTGTGGGAAAATTCACAAAGCCCTTCATATTTTTGATTCAATATCTCGTTATTAGGAATGTACCTCATATATATACAAAAATATTCATCGCAGCACTCCTTGTAGTTGGAAAAAATGGGAAAAAAGCCAACATCAATTGGAAGTAGGATCAAATTTACTATATAATTCGAACACAATATTATTGCATCATATTAGGAAATGTATTGTATATATATATATACATATATATATGTAATCTCTCAGGTAGCACATGAAGGGGAAAATTACATTTGTACTTTCACTTCATTAACATTCATTTCAGTGGTTTACTTTTCATCCAACAGCAATACAGGTGTCCCAAAAGTCTTAGTGCTGTCTTAAGCTTAAAAAATCGTCATTTAAATAGCTGTTTTTAAGCTATTAAAGCTTAAGACTACAGTAAGACTTCCAAGATAGACCTGTATTTATTTCACACATGATGGATGAATCTCTTTAAAAGATTTTCTGGGGCCTTTGAAAACTCATATGGACAGATTGCTAAATCAAAACTTCTATTAATTCAGAAAAGCAGAATTACTGTCAGAGGAGAATTGCATATATTCTTGATGTCTGATGTGACTTTTCTAAAATGAGGAATTCTCCATAACAGCCTGTGTTGTTATGACCATCAAAGAGATTTCTTAGGTTGACAAAAACCACATCTACATCTTTATTCCCCTTGTTGACCTAGATTGAACGGGAAGCAATTATTTTAGATAATTTACAAGAAGAATTCCCTGAGAGTACCAAACCAAAGGAAGAAGCCACCAATGAGGAACTTTCTGAAGCTCTAGAATGTTTCTGCCAATATGAGGAGAACCTGGAGAGGGAGCAAGTGCTGCTTAATTTACTTCTTCACCGGATAAAAAATATTCTGAGTGTTCCTGAAAGTATAGAGGCAACTGAATCTGTTCCAGTATTGCAAGAGATTTGGTCCATGCAAGATCGATGTACCAAGTAAGGTCCAGTTATACAAAATGAAATGAAGTAGTAATAGTTGAGAAGTTAGTTGTGTATTTTAGATTTTGACTTGAGTTAAATTTGGACTTTCTTAAAGATATAATGATAGATTAGCACCAACCCTAACTAATGTGAATAAAATGGAATCATCAGTGAGTGAGTGACAAAAGAGATCAGAGAGTCTAATACCACAACTGATGAGGAAATACTCTACCCTGGTATTGCTCTGGGTGCAGAATCTGCAATTTTTCTCTGGTGGGCGCATCCTGTTTAAGAGGAAATGGGGATGAAAGATAGTGGGATGTTTTTCCCCTAAAGATGATTTGCCTAATTTGACTTGGTAAAGTTATCTTGCAGGTTCCAGGCTTGTTAGAACTCTTAATGTAACCCTTGGTGAAAAAAAAGAAAGAGAAATTATATAGTTGGAGTATAGAAATTGGAAAAGAAGATAGCTTTGAGAAAGATTTTGTTTGATTACTGCCCATAATGATGACATACACATTTATATGTGATATGTGATTGAAAAAAAATCATTGCAGATGATATATCTTTATTCAGAAAAAGGGTTATTCTAGGTGAGAGGTTGATATTTTGTTAATTTTTCAAATAAAACACGTTTGCAAAAAAAGGATAAAAAAGTTGTTCAAGCTACCTTTGATATTGTTTTTGTTTGTTTTAGGCTCTCGCAGAAAGCTCAAGCAAATAAAAAGTTGGTACAGTCTGAAATAGAAGAGAGAAATAATATCAGTAAAGAAATAATTGCTTTGAAAAATTTATTTGAAAAAATGATGGCCTCTTTTAACAGTATGGCATTAGAAGAAGACCCAGAAAAGGAAGATCAGTTGGAGGTGAGTGACAGGTCATTGGCCATGGGGAGCAATGCAGTGTGATTTTAGTTGCAAGAAGCAAATGCTACTTTCTGGTGAGGCAATCTGTCACTGTTGTGGTATATGAAGTAGTGTGCTGGTAAATGTTTAACAACAAACTCAGAAAAAGGATGTATGCACGATATACTTTCAAGTTTAATCTGCACTATTAGCATTTTCTCCATCACTTTCTTAAATATAAACCAATCAAGAAAACAGTAAATCAAGCCCTGGTTTGTACAGTTTGCCAGTTTCCAAGTTATAAGTGCTTATACTGAAAACTTAACAATTAGCACAGTTTAAGCTGGCTCTAACATAGCCCCAGATATATGATTAATTCATTTGGTCAATATGTATCTATCTATACAGCTTGCAACCTATGTACTGTGGTAAATAAGGTCTGATAGAATTTATTTTTTTAAAATGGGAGACTGGAGGGTCTGTAATTACTAGGAATATTTGCCTACTGCCTTGGTTAGAAATGAAAGGATTGAAAAGAAACTCAGGAGGTCATGTGACTGCCTGCATTTATGCTCCTCATTTTCCTCAACACGTTTCTACCTTTATATACATTTTCTCCTCTTGCCTTTTGGTCTTTGAAAAAGAGCTCAATATTTACACTTATAGCAGGAAATATAAGACATTCCAATAACTATAACACAAACCACAGATCATTAGTGCCATATGAATGGCACAGGCAAACTGCTGTAGAAGTTCAGAGGAGGGAGAAATCATCTGGGAAAGCATCCTGGAGGTGGTGGTGTTTGAACAGACCTAGAAGAGTAGTTGTTGATTTCTGTAGATTGAGATGGTGGAGGAGATTAGATCAGGCTTAAGAGAATGATTAGCATTGACATGAGAGAAGGAAATCACTAAGTGTTTGTAGACCAGTGAGTGGTCTACATTTCCTTATTTAGGGAATTAGTGGGAAAAACACATTCACTTCATATGTTTGATATGTCTATTAAGGGCCTCATAGTCTACTCTGTGGGCCAAATAACCTTTGGGGTTTTTTCGGGTTTGTTTTCTTTAGTATTTACTCAAATGACCTGTTTTCTAAACCTTCTCTCTCTTTTTGTTGTTCCTCCTTCAGATTCCAAGTTCTATACATTGTCTTTTAGCTCTTTCTTTACTAAGTCTCATCAGCTTTAAGTGATACTGTCTATTCCCACTCTCACATAGAGGGTAGACGGATCCTAGACAGATAACTGTAACAGAAAGCCTTTTCAAAGCAGGTATATTACATTTCAGTGACAGAAGTGGCCTGGTCCCATAATGTCTCTGGTTCTCCAAGGAGGGTATTTTATTGTATTTACATTTTATATGATGTGCACTTATGTATGTACATATTGTTTTCTGAAAATAGACTATAAGGTCTTTGAAAGCTGGGACTGCTTTATTTTTTTCTTTTTACCTCAGCCTAGCACAATGCTTTGGATATAGTAGGCATTTAATAATTGGTATAAATCACATTGAATTGAATATAGGACCCTGAAGGGAATCCTGGGATTATGTTGTTAATATCATTCACTTGTGTCTGTTGTATAGTGTGGTGCCGTTTGAACGCCAGGATCTCCCCTGTTATCTTGTCTCTTTTTGATTCCCTGTCCCATTTCATACAGTAATTGTTCTAAACCTTTATCAGTGCCCTCAAAACCCCAAATGCAGCCCACCCTTCCTTTTCTTTTCTTACTTAACAACATTGATTCCTATTTTACTGAGACTTCAGCCATCCTCCAGTCCTGTACACATTAAAATCTTTTTTTTTCTGTTTTCATTCAGCGAACATTTACTAGGCATCTATTAGGCATAGTGTTGTCCTAGGCATTGAGAGAAATGTAATGTTTATATAAGGCATGGTCCCTTTCCTCACAGAGCCCACAGTTTAGCAGATAATTATAACACTCAATATTACATGACAATTTCATTAGATAGCTAAAAACAAAAGTATCCTGAAGGACAAAGTGTTACTGATTGAAAGAGATCAGGGAGGACTTCATGCAAAAGTGGAATTATCGCTATCCTTTCTCTCCTCCATCCCTTGTGCCTCTAAAGAAGAGATTGACCAACATCTTCTGTGTTCCTTGATACTCCCTTTGCCTTCTATGATCTTGAATTCTCACTGTCCTCTTTCCTCTCTGACATACTTCCTTCACTTGATGATTTTCTTCCTCCTGCCCCCTAAGGGGAGATAACCACCAAGGTGCAGTCCTTGACCACATATCAGTATCTATTCTTTTCTGCTGAGATATTATCCAATTCGCTAATTTCAATGATTATTTTTAATCAGATGTCTTCTGGATTCCTTCTCTTTAGTCCTGGTCTCTTTCTTTCCTGATCTCTAGACTCACATCTCCAGCTCCTTGTCAAACCAACTGGATATCATGTTGGCATCTCAAAATCTATATTTCTTTTTTTGTACAAGAAACTATTGGCATATATGGTATTAATGTTGCCTTTTGTTTTTATATCATAGTCAATTCTCCTTACACCCTCAACATTGAACCCTTCTTTATAAAACAAAAACAAAACCTTTTAAGACTAACAAAACAACATAGCAAATGCTTCTGATAGTCTGATACTTTCCCCATCTGTACCACATTGTTTCTTCTCTACTAAGAAGAAAATGGTATATTTCCTTATCATTTCTCCAGGACCAAGAGTTTTCATCACAATTCATCATAATTTAGTTGCTTTTTAGTGTTGTTAGCATCTGTACTATTGCAGTCATTGAGTATGTTGTTCTCTTTGTTCTGCTTTTTCACTCTGTAACATTTCATATGAGTCCTATATTTCTCTGTATTTTGTATATTCATCATAATTTATGGCACAATAATATTTCATTACATTCCATATTGTATACCATAATTTATTCAACCACCCCCCAATCAGTTGGTACCTATTTTGTTTCAAAATTCTATATTTTAAAAACCAAACTCATCATATTTTGCCCAGAGTTGACCCTTCTCCTAACTCCCTTATTTCTGGTAATGCCATATCTGTTAACCTTACTCCTGCAAGGGAGTAAGGTTTCGTCTTTTCCCTCTCTCAGCTCACTTGATGTACTGATAGGAAGTAATTACAGAAGATGAAGCGTTAACACCCTATCATCCCTTTAAGAAGTATGAATACCTCTTTGAGTCGGAAGGGGGTAGACAAGAAAAAAAACTGGTTACATTATTGAAGGACTTTAAACAGCTTACTTCTGGAGACAGTTCTATAATTTGAGGGCATTGGAGAGAGAACCAATAATTGGGGAAGAACCTAGTTCTTTAGCTTTTGATGGGGAGGGATTGGAGATTTTCTCTCCTCTCCCTTCCCATTGGCCATGTCATTCAACCTTGGAGCTACTTACCCATAAAGAGACACCCCATTCAGCAGCTGACAAGTCATTTCAACAGCGTTTGGGACATAATTGAAGGAATAGAGACATATCCTATACCCCTTCCAGCTCTTTGCTATGAAAAAGATTTTATATCTATACATCTGTCAAGAATTTTTAATCTTTTTTTGTGTCCTAGACCCCTTTAGTACCATTCTTCTGACTCCTCTCTATCCCTTCTCAACATAATGTTTTTTAATTATATAAAATGAAATACATTGGATTACAAAGGAAATCAATTACACTGAAATACTATTATCAAAATATTTTTAAAAGTTGATGGACCTCATGTTAACAGCTCCTGCTGTAGACAGACACAAATATAGAGAGGCAGTCACCTGAGACCAGAAATAGCTGCAAGAAACATAACCCCTGGAGATCTGGCAGTGGACTCAAAAAAGCTAGCTTTGGCAATTGAAAGTTGGATACAGAGAGGATTACATAAGGAAAGAAAGGATTTGGAGTTCCCATAGTTCCAGAGTTATAACAAGAGTTATAGCCAGAGTTGGCTACATTGTCATTATGTGCCAGCCTCATTATCATTATACTCTAACTTTTAGCCCATTCTTCCCAGCATGCTATGTGTATTCGGGGGAAAGTGCACCCAAGATTATTGGGTATGGGAGAATGTTTTATAGCTGCTGTTTTTTTTACTATGCCTTATTAGTAAACACCTAAGAGCTAATTGCATCAGCCAGCTTATTATTAATGGCAAATATAGTCTGTAGTACAAAGAGCCCATATCTGTGGGTACCTTAGAACCTGTGGCATTAGTAGCTGCCCTTGGACAGTCCAGCCCACCAGTACAAATAGAAGCTGGCCATGTATCCCGGAGCAGGTATTCTACCACCATTCTCCTAGTTACCCAGAAGCAAAACCTTGCTGTCATTACTGACTTCTTTCTTCCCTCACTTTCCTACATGCATCTAGCTTCTAAGCCTCCTCAGGTATGCTTTTGCAAAATCACTAGAATCCTACCCTTTTAGTTCTCACTGTCAACATGCTAGTTCAGACCCTCTCTACCTCTTGTCTGTAGTATCATGGTAGACTCCTAACTGGTCTTCCTACTTTCAGTCTTTCCTCGCTCCATTCCTATATGTTGCCATTAATACATATTTCTGATCTCTACTCTTCAGAATACTTCAATGACTCCCTGGGGAGTTGTGACTTTTGATTACCATCTGCAATGCTAACCAAGTAAAGTCTAGGTTTTATAGCTTGTTATTGAAAGTTTACTATGACCTAGCTTCGAACTTAACTTTCCAGCTTTCTTTCTTACTACTGACCTTCACCTATGTATGACACTTTAGCTGAAATTGATTATACCTTGTTCCCTGAACAATCCCTTTGGCTTCGCATCTCCATTTCCCCTTCTACATCAAACTCCTTGAGCAAAGAGACCATGTTTTATGCATTTATATTTGTATCTCCCTGAACACCTTTCGAGTGTTTCGAGGCTTAATGAATGTTTGGTGATTGAAATGGGGAAGAGAGAAGATGATTTTGAACTACATCGTTTCTAAAGGCATTGTTGCTTGTCCTTTGTTCTCGAAGAGGATCATGACATCAGGAAGGAGATGCCATGACTTGCAAGTGAATTGGATTTAAGTGAGGGAAGGCTGTGCAAATTCACCAGCCTCATTCTGTTCTCTGGAGCCATCTGGGTCCAGTGGCAAGATTCAGATCAGGACAACTGGTGATGGACCCATCTCCAGTGTCATGATGCAGTGGGAGACCTTGGCCTTTTTAAGTTAAGGTCTTTCTCAGGTCTCAGTTTGTCTGAGGCAACGCCCGTTCAATGATTAAGGCTAGATGAAAATGAGGCAAAGAATGGCCTTTTTTTACCTTGTCAAAAAAAATAAAGTCAATCTGGGAGGGGAAGAACCTCAGAGTTTCTGGCCAAAACAGAAACAATCATCATTTACACTCACTCTGAGCCATCAGAATCCAAACAAGTGAGGCTTGGGCTGGGACCTATTGTTGGCCAGTCAATGAGAGCCAGAGTGATTTGGGTTTAAAGCATGGTACTTAAAAAAGAAATTTAGCCCCTAAACCGCAAGGTATCTTGCTAGATTTAAGCTATCAAAGTTTATATTTCTTTGGGCAGAGCACCTGCAAGTAAGGGCATGATTCCCTATGTAGAAAAGGGAGAGAAGGGAGAGGAGGGAAGAAGGGAGGGAAGGAAAGAAGGAAAAAAGGAAAGAAGAAAGGAAGTATGGAAGGCATTTTGTATACTATAAATAGCAAGGATTTGTATATAATAAAGTCATATGTATAATAAAATAGGTTTTATTGGGGAATCAGACCTATATCTTTATCTTGTGGTAATTAGCAAATAGCCTACTAGGACATTGAAATTACTTGTATACATTAGATTAGACTCAGGTTTTTTTCCCAGCTAACTATGGGACATAGTTTCTTATATCAAACATGGTGCTGCCCACACAATGAGGTTCACTTAGGCGCTAATTACTTAAACCACTGGAAATACAGACACAATGGTAACCTCTCTCAGAGTCAGAAGTGAGTCTTCTTTTCTAGTAACAGTCTTCAATCAGTTTTTCAGATGCATTCAAAAGTTGTATGCTGTTCGTAACTGGAGCTGTTTTGTTATAGTATGTTGAGAGAGGAAACTTGATTTCACTTATTGAGGGGTTCATCATGGAAAAAGCGTTGATTAGAACTCTGAATGAAGGGCAGCCCTCTTAGACTGGATATAAGCAACATAAAAGATTACATAATTATGTGGGCAATTCAGATCCCCAAGCCCTATATTTGTTTGAATTACCACGATAATTACATAACTTTCCACTTAACTTTGATTATATAGAGCTTGCTGGTACTAAAGATAAAAGATTAGGGTTTGGAAGTCAGAAGTAAAAAAAGTAATTCAATGATAAATCATCATACAGAATCACTTAAAATTGTAATTGTTCTTCAGCGCAATGCCTTGGTCCATTAATAAGATTAATAACTAATTCTTCCTCAAATAGTGACTATCAGAAAAGGCCACTGTAAAATTATTATAAAGTATTTTTTCACCTGATCTTTGGGAAAGTTTCCCAAACAAATGAGTTTCTCTTTTATAATTACTGCAAGGGGAACTTAGATCAGATTTTCTTTCTAGGCCACAACCAATAGACTGTTTGTTCAAGTTGCTTTTATCTCTTAAAACCCACATTCTTCCTGTGGAACTGGAACCCTCAGGTTTGAAAGAAGCTGGGCTCACTGTGCTGTATAATTACATGAAAGCAGACACTTTTGCTTCAAGCTTCCAGCTTTTAGTGGCCTTGCATCATTGTTATGATAATGTAGGAAGAAGCATAAATGGCAACAAGTTAATAAAAACTTCTGAAAACTTTTGCTCTGAACAGGTTTTTATATCAGGAATGCTACAGAGATAAAGTTAAATCATAGAGGCACTTTGGAAGTGCAGAGATGTTGTAATGTCTTTCTACAACAATGAGTTGACATTATGAAGTGATATCAAGTTTAATTCTTACAAATCGAAAGGCATCATCTGACTAAACTGAGCATCTCTCAGGTTTAATCAGCTTGTATGAATAGTAGAGTTTTGTCATGCAAAAGCTGCTCATTTAAATCATAAGGATGTGCTCTGAAACTGCTTTCAGTTTTAGAGTTAAACTTTTCCTGTGTCTTGTTAGTACTGAAAACCCTCTTTAATGTTTTAAGGCTCTTCAGAGAATAATTGACAAAGAGAAGCTAGCACTTGAGAATATTATGGAAAAACTCCGAATCAAGTATTCTGAGATGTATACCATAGTTCCTGCAGAGATTGAGTGCCAGATGGAAGAATGCAAAAAAACTTTAGAAGACATAGATGAGAAGGTAATGATGTTTGTGGAAGCGTTGTTCATTCCTGTGATTTAACTCTCATTTATACAATAGAGGAAGCAATGTGCCTTTCAATAAAAATATAATTGGGTTCACATTTTCATTTTAGTTGCCTTTTCATTTGTGAATATACGCTTTTTTATAGCTTGACTAAGTGAAAATTTTGTGATTGGAAACTGAACTCTAAAGCAGTTTCAAGTGACAGAAATAAGAGACCAGAATAATCTGTACATTTTCCTCCTTGTGCTTCATTCCTGATTTAGGATGTTCCTAATTAGTGTGAAGTATAATTTCATTACCCTTTACAATAGATCCAAATCATAGATTTTTGTCTTAAAACATGTTTACTCTTAACTTTTTGAAGCAATCCAAATTCTGAAAAAAGAATTTTAGAGTAAATTTGAAAACATTTTACACCTGAAGGCAGATAGGAAGACAGGAAGACAAGTTATGATGGCAGAACAAAGAAAGTGAGTTCCTTTTATTGTGATTTTAAAAAAAGAGGCAACCCAAACCAAAAGATGAAATGTTTATAGGTAATTTCTATCCTTCCTGCTTTTCCCCTCTCCTAATTTAGTCCAGGTCTCACAGTAGCATTCTATTATTGATTTCAGATATCCCTAAAATTGTAACTTGATAATTAAAATGTGTCTTAATGTCAAAAATTAAGTTTAATTGATGGAATTAGTAATATTTCAATGTAATAATGCATTCTATATCTTTTTTTAGCATATTTATATTAAGCATGAATATGTAACAAGTATTACAGATATGAGTGTTACATCCACAATGCCAAGAATGTATATACTAGCGTTCTCAGATATTAATTATATAGCTTAGAATTCCCTTCTCTACTAGTATGCATTTAGCAGCGAACCTTATCAGTTTTGACACGTAGGATCTTTGGGTAGCTCCTAAAGCATCAGGGACTATTGTTTTAATTAAAGCAGCATGTCTTTAATTACAGGTCAAACTAAATGTTATTCTATTGTAAACAGCACGTGGAATCCCTCAGAAAAGTCACTTAAAGCCTCTAGAGCCTTTAATGGCTGGGCCTCTGAAAAATTCCACGTGTAATTTAGACCACAGGTACATTTGTAAAAGATAACAGCTAACAGTTATCACCTGACAGTAGAATCTACAACCCTCCATATAATTCAGATTGCTGTTTGTGTTTTCTTAAATCATGATTTTTTTTTATTTGCAGTTTCATCTAAGTGGTATGTATTTAATGTAGGTGGATTACCCATGCAAAGTATCCCCACCCCCAAATAACAACAATAACAATTCTGTTCTTTTTCAAGTGAAAATTTTTTTCTAATAAAACTGGCAGATGATATTAATAGTGTGGTCTAGTGGAAAGGATCTGGGATTAGATCAGAGTGTTCCTGATTCTGCTATTAATTTTGTTTATGATCTTAGGTAAGTCATTAATCCTCACTGTTCCTCAGTTTCCTCTTTTGTAAAAAGGACGAGATGAAAAATTTCAAAAGTAATTTGCAAAGTTAAAAAGTACTAAGCAGAAGTCAGATATCATCGTCGTTATCATCATTATTTTAGTGGCTACATCAAGATTCTAATCAGTATAATTTTGAAAAGGAATGGATCTTCTTGGGGTATTTGAAGCAACACATTGTCATTAATCTCCTAGAGATAAGTTATTTTCTTTAAGGAACAATTCAGGTAGACAGTCATGTTGCTCAATGGGTATGCTTTGATTGCTATGAAGAAAAACACTAAAAATTTTAAGCGGCATATATTTTCAAGTGTCAAGTAGTTCAAGACCATATTGTTTCAGCCAAATGAATGTTAGGGTACAAATTACATTTTCTTTGGCTTGCTTTGGAATAAGTTTAGTTTATTAGAAATGCTAAACTCGTGTGCTTAGCTGTCTCAGGAAGCCAAGATAACAAGTCATAAATAATTTATTTCTCAAGTTCACATTGTAAGGCAAGCCGTATCCTCTAACCATTGTGGTATTCTGATATTCTAAACAGTACATACCTTCTGTAGCATTTGGCATGGGTGTGAATAGTCAATTTAGTGGAGAAAAATTGCTATTCAACACCAGATAATCCACATCAGTATAAACACCTCACTTATAAAAAAAATCCCCCAGTTCTTGAAGGATTGTTCTGAGTGAATTTGCATGACAGAGTGACTGCCCCCTTTCTACCTCCAGACTACCCTTTATCAGGGAATAAATGGATAGGATGTTGAATTGTCTCTAGATGTTGAATAAGACTTTCTCTTTTTATAACAGATTAGAAATGAAGTCTTGAAGAGTTCGCCTTTTTATATGATGAGTAGAAAAATAGAAGAAATTAATCATGGGCTTCAGAATGTTGAAAAGATGTTGCAACAGAAAAGCAAAAATATTGAGCAAGCTCAAGAAATTCAAAAGGTAATGTCCTCTAATTCTTCTCTCTCGTGCAAAGATTTTGATGACTTTGATCTGTATTCCACAGTTTGATTCATTCAGGAGCTACTTGGTCTCCAGTGTATGTTTCCTGCTACTCCCAGAAGTATTGAACATCTTGTACCTTGTGTGGGCATATAGACACTGGGCCCGGCTCACAAGGCACAGGTTTGCTGGAATTATGATAGTACTAGAAACTGTTTATGGTGAATAGGGTTTCCCTATTGGAAATGAAGATTATGTTTTTAAAAACATACTTATGGTGGGGTTAGAGCCTATCTATTGAGATCCATCTAGTTGTTGACTTGTCAGTTTTCAGGTCCCGAAGAAAGCTTAAGAACAAAAAAGGAAAGCAAGCTTTCCATAGCAAAGGGGATGATTCAGTAGGTTACGAAAGATAATGACCACTTAATTTTTGACTCCTAAGAGAATGAAACATCTCAAAAAGTCCAAATGCAATTCCATTTTCAACTGAAATAATATCAGAGGCATGCTGGAACCAATTCTAACCAGCTCGCAAAAGCCTATTGTTAAATTTGCACTGTGAGCATTTACACCTCTGAAATCAATAGTCATCTAGGCTTGATTTATTGTTTTCTTTATTATCTAGACTTTATAAAGTGTTAATAATGCAGATGAAACTTATATGTGCATATATTCTCACCTACTCCTCCCCCAGATTGTTAAACACTGACTAGCACACCCTTATATTGCTCTATAAACATTTTGTGAGCTCAGCGGGAGTGCAGTAGAAGTCCCTAGAGATGATGTCATCACCAGACTGGAGGCCTGGTGACTGTAGGCTAATAATAATAACAACTGACATTTACATAGGAATTTAAGCTTTGCAAAGTGCTTTACAATCCATTTGCTCATTTAAGCCTCATTGCACCTATAGATAAAACTCACCTCCTTGTTAAAACTCACCATGGGGGGGGGGGGGGCTTCAGGAGGACCTGAGTTCAAATTTGGTCTCAGACACTACACTTACTAGCTGTATGACTCTGGGCAAGTCACTTAATCCCCATTGCCTCAACAAAAAACAAAACAAAACAAAACAAAAAAACAAAACAAAAAAAACCAACTCACCATCACAGAATCACAGCATCAGAAGGCATCTTAGAGTACATCTAGTCCAACCCGAGCCTGAAAAAAGATGCCCTCTGTATCATACCTGGCAGGTGGCTATCTACTGGCTTGAAGACCACCAATGAAGGAGAACTCACTAACTACTGAGGGAGCCTGTTACTTTTGAATAGCTCTAAATGTTAGGGAGCCTAAATGAGTTTCTTTGCAGTTTCCAGCTGCTACTTCTAGCTCTGCCCTTTGGGACCAAAAAACCAAGTCAAATCCCCCTTCTGTGGGGTGACAGCCCTTCCATACATGAAGGCTCCCGAAGACTTCTCCAGGCTGAGCCTTTCTAGTTCCTTCACCTGGTTCTCATTTGGCAAGATCTTGAGGACTTTGTCCATCCTAGCTGCCTCCCTCTCTGGAAAATCTCTAGCTTATCATTGCACTTCCTAAAATGAGGGACCCAGAGCTGAAGACAGTGATCCAGAGAGATCTGAACAAATTATCATGGGACTATACTCTGCCCTGTTCACGTTATATTGGAAACATTGCATTTGGTTGTGGGGTGCCATATCTTAGGAAGAACATTGTGCATGGTCTTGAGATTCCATGTCTAAATTTCCAAAGTGCACACAAAAAAAGGGAAGCATTTTTAATCATTTTGATTTAAAGGATTTTATTTCAAATTATAGGTATTTTTCCACAACAAAATCTTAAGGTCTTTCTATGTAGGTAAATCTAATTTAGTCAGTTTTTATAACATGAGACAAAATGATTAAAGATTTTTGCCTTCAAGATTTCACATGCCCAGATGTAGCCAGAAGAGACCTCAGAAGTCAATCTAGTACAACCAATACCTGAAAAGGAATCTCTTTCCCCCACTATAACATGCTTAATTCATCCATTTGAAGCCTCTGGTTGAAGATCAACAGTGACAGAGAACTCATTTCTTCCGAGTTAATCTGTCGGCGGCCGGACGGGTGTGCCCCACAATAGCACCCCGTTCTCCCCGACTACCGCCTCACACTCACCCTGCCCACGGGTCTTCGGACGTCTCCGGCTCCTCCCCCCGGGGGACGCGAGAGGAGAATCACCAGGCAGCTACCGGAAGCGACAAGCAGCTTTATTGCAATGGCGTACCAGAAATCTTACACAAAAGTCCCACTGACCCTCTCTGGGGTGCGCCTTATATTGGGTGTTTCGGGTTAGCTCCTCCCCAGTTCCTCCCCGAAGGTGGAGCCCTTCCAGTTGGAGCCGCCCCGGTACTGACGTGACAGAAGCCACACAGGCACTGCTGCGTCAGCAGGTCCAGACTCCCTGGTGTCTCACTACCCTTTCAGGAGGCCCAGGTCCAAAGCGCCCCTAACAACTCCCCCTTTTTGTTTAATGACATCGGCTTTTACAGCTTCTAAGGAGAGGCGCAAAACCCCAATCATACAGGAAATCAAGCAGGGCAGGAACAAACAGATGAGAAAAGCTAGTATGAGAACAAGTCCTCCAATGGAGGCCCATTGGAGCAACTGGTGGACACTGAGAGTGTCCCACCAGGTCTTAGCGTTGTTATAGTTCTCTTCCCAGTCGCCATTGAATTGTATAGTGGCATTCTGTATGGCCGCAATGACCTCATCTAACATACGCAGTTCAGTGGTGAAATTAGTGGCAGTGCTAGAAGTCTTTCTAATTGTGCATACTGGGAAACATTATAGGGAATAGGGGTTACACAGACAGGATGGGCTGCAGGTCACCAACTGGAACATCGGGAGATTCGGGGTAATGGCCCAATGCGTGGGAGTCACTGCCAGGGGTGGCAAGACGGCAGGAGCAGCTGTGGATGGGGTCGCCAACTGGATCATGGCAAGCAGGCAGCTAAGGGCATTGTTGAAGGCTGTCCTCTGTTTCCAGACAGTCCTGTCCTTCCGTCGCGGCCTCCGTCCCCTGGGGCGTCGCGTCTGCCGGGGGCGCGACCTTACGGACCCGGCGGATGGGCACCCAGATTCGTTCTCCCGTGGCATCTGTGGAGACACAAAGATACCCTCTCCCTCTGCTTACGACCCTTCCCGGCCCGTGCCACATCCCTTTCTCATCTTTCCACCAGACTGTGCTGCCTTGAAGGCACGTAGTTGGTGGTGTCTCCTTTTGGCCTGGTTCCTGTTTTTCACACCGGTCCCCAGCATAGTACTTTAATGCGGGTGTAAGGCCATCATCACGAAATTGCAAAAATTGTAAAATATGGGCAGTAAAGGTAGCTTGAAAAATTGGCAGTAAAGGTAGCTGTAGCGAGCTGCGCTGCATGGGTCAGTCTACCCACTACTCCCCCTTTTTGTTTTATGAGAATAGGACTCACATACAGAAGGGATTTAATCAAACATTTTCCATCCTCTACTCTAAACTTGTCCCGGTGTAAAAGCCAAATAGCAGAAACCTTTTTATCTATTGTACATTCAGTTCCTCAGCAAGTCAAGTTCATTGTTTAGGACCTACAGAACTCAAACAAGTTTTTTTTTTTTTTTTTTTTTTTTTTTTTCTGGGCTGATGACCTTGCCCGTGCAGAGAGTGCAGAGAGTTTCTAAGGGCCTTGGCAATGTTACAAAATAAGGAGAAGCAACATGGTCTCTAGGAAGGGGTTACATAGAGAACTCTGTGTGCTATCGTTTGCTGTTCCTCTGAGCAAACTTAGTCAAGGTCGTCAAAAATCATGCAGAGGAGTTCACAAACCTTTCCTACATAAAAAAAATCTCTCTTACTCAGAAACAGCGTATAATTTATCCTGATATTATTAATTCCTAGTGCTAGCAATTCTTAAATTTTGATTACCAAACCTTTTCCACATAAGTAAACAAAGAAAACTAAACTTACTAGTGCAAATACTATCTCTAAGCAACAACATCAATAGCTTAATTAATGATCTCACAAATTTCCCAAATGATAGCAAAACAATTAAAGATAAAATTTGGTTATTTAAGATTTCTCAAATTACAATTCTTAACCTAATAACAGTTAGATTATAAAAGAAAGTGCGTTTCTAACAACACAGATGATATAGCTGCTTACCAATTTACGCAATAAGAGAAATTTGAGACATACAACAAAATATCGAAAAACCATAATGATCATCCATTTAAACTTGAAAACCAAGACCAATTAATTTCCATTTTGGTGGCTTTACCGCAGTCAGATATGACCCCAAATTGCCTAATACAGAGAATCATTCATCTCATTACCAAAACTTCACATTGAAGAAAATCCACATAAAATTAATATAAAGCAATTATTTTTAACTTAAAACAGTTTACATTTAAATAGCAAGTATCTTATTACAATTATGCGATCTTTGTAACATCCCTGGGAATGGATTCCACCACCATTCCCTTATTGAACAGCAAACTACAGTAAATAGAATTTTCTTGGGGCTATATAGTTAATAAATTTCTCAATTATTCGAATATGAATTTCTAAGTTCCATTCACATTTTTCTTGGGAAAGTTTTACAAATAGTTTGCAATCACATATTATAATTAGATCGGTTTAAAATGTGCTGGGCCAGTATTCTAACTACTTCTTTTGCCCCGGGTAAAAAGGAAACCTAAGAAATTTGAATCATTGCTAAGAAGGTATAGTCGGTTTCCCTTCCAGGCAGAGGGGGTTGATAATTAATTGAACAGCAATCATAACAACTCATAATAAGCAACATCTTTACCCTAATCAATATCCATATAAAATTTAATAGAACCCACCCACAAATCTAGGTCAAAAGGTGGGTGACATAATTTCTTTTATCTCTTCAGAACTTTATTGGTTTTTAACATTAAAACAGTAATCCCAAATAACCTAGTTAACAATCTTACAAGTTTCCTAAGTGCTGGCAGAAGTGTTTTAGCTGTGATCTTAACAAGGTAGGGTTAGCAAGGCTGAGAAAGTAACTTAACCAGTTTTACACAATTGTTTTCATTTTGTAGTTTCACCAAAATTCAAATTAAAGATCACTTTGTCTAATCTCATATCTAGTCACTTAAATTTTACAACGTAGGAGAATTTTACTACAATTCAGAAGTACAATAGAAAAATTTCAGATGACATTAACTGCATTCCCAAATCATTACATACATTAGGCTTACCAAGCATAGAGGCTTTTCTTCTCCTCATAGTTGCAGAGCCTGGCTGTGGACTGAAAGGGGGGAAGGTGCTGGGAAGCTGCAGAGTCCAGCACCTGAATTAAAGGTCTAAGGAATCATTGAGGGGTCCCTGAGAGATCTTTACTTTCTTATAGGGGTTGTCAGGTTTGGAAGACTAGGAGCAAAAATCGTAAGTTCTGGTGGTGTGGGAGCAAGGACTTGGGGGACAGGGAGGAGAGGTTCTTCTGTTTACCTATTGCCTAGAAGTGTGGGCTTCAGGGGTCCAGGGCCGTTGTCAGCGGGGTACGAGAGGGCAACAAAGTAGCAAAGTCAAGAACAGGGAATAGAGCCTTTGTTGCGACATGTATTTTAATTTCTACAGTTTCTATGTATTATGATTTAATTTATTTGAGGACTTTTAGGGGAAAGGCACATCAGAATAAAAGGGCCTAAATAAGAAAAGGCAGCTTGTACACAGGGCAATTATTTTGAAAAGAAGCCAACTCTCTATAGTATATTTGCAAATCACTTTCTAAACTTTCCAAGTAGCAAACGTAGGAAAATCACAGCGAGCTAGAAATGTTTTCACCCAGGCGGACTGGGTTATATCTATGGAGATAATTCCTATCCGAAGAAGTATTTTTGTTTTTCAGGACTACAGTAACAGTCTTTTGGGTATACTATGTTCAGATCGGCTTTCACGTTTAGCTTTCATTTCTCTGTTTTGGAAGCTTTAAACCACTTGTTTCAAATTCAAACAGGAATGAGGGTCACTAAATTGCACATAAGGATCTCTGTAGTTGTATATTGAAACTACTTATTAACTCTATAGATTTAATACCGTTGTGTCATTAAATATTTTCCAACTTTTTATCTATACTAGTCTCATGGTGATTCTCATTCACCACACAGGAATTAAAGCATCTTTGTATATACTTCTGACATAGAGCTGGAAGTCTTAACCCCCTAAGGAGTCTACGGATCGGAGGGGGATACAGAATATCTTTTGTCATATAAACTGATTTTTCTTCACATTCATACGTGTATTATTATTTTGAAAAAGGTTTCATATACTTCATCAGATTATCTATGGTTAACAGAATCTGCTAAATCAAGATCTTAATGGTTCTAATTTTTTCTCGAGTAAATTTTACTTCTGTGTTTACTCCTTAAAAACTTTTTTTTTTGGAAGTGAGAACTTTGAATTTGCCAGTCTAAGGTGAGTGGGACTCTGGAAAAGATCCAGTGGTACCATGTCCCTTTCTCCTCATACTGGGGAGCTCAAAGTGTCTCTTTAGTAGAGATTCATGCATTTTCCGAATTTGCCTTAGTGCCAAATGGTATGAGAAATTCTGATTTTATCTTAAGCATCAAATCAGGAGTAACACATTTGAATTTCAGGGAAAAGGTCCCCGCCTCCTTTCTTATCTCTCCTCACATCCCAAATTGGCCAGATTTGGGATGAAGGGAGAAAGAAAGAGCATTATTTCCAACAACTATAAACCGTTAAACAAGAAGACATTTTCCTCTCTCCTACCCCCCCCCCCCCCCCCCCCGCCCTCCCGCTCCTCTGAAGAGACTGGAGTCAGGGAGGGAGAGAAAGAGATAGTGGACATTACAGGGTGTCAGATTACATACACAGAAACACCACACACAGAAACACAGATACAGCACACAGACACAGAGACAAAAAAAACACAGAGAGGATTTTTTGAATCCTATGCACAAATTGCTTGGCCCTCTGATGTAACGGAGGCCAGGTGCCGTGCTTTATTGGGGTCTTGGAGACCCTGCTTTTAAGATGATCAGAGGCAGATCGCTGGCTGGTCTCTTCCAGTTGTTTAGGAGACAGCTTTCTCTTACTAACTTCTTCAAAACTTTCATATAATGTGAGGAGTTGGGGGAGGGGCTAAAGGAGACTTCATTCTTTCCTCCGGATCATATTCTAAGTTGCCTTTTTCTGGTATCTTGTCCTTGGAGTCTACCGAGTGTGCAAATTCCTCCTCTTGCTCTGTTCCGGGAGCCACATCTGTAATTCGGGGAGTGATTGTACACCCCTGATCTTGGCCATCTCGTATATTTCTTATGAGTGTGGCCTGATCCGTGGCAGTTCCTAAGCACTCCGCCTGCCGCGGAGACGGGCAGATCCACCCCGGTGTGCTCCAGCCACGGGCTGACCACCCGGATCTTCTCCACCCACTCTCTACATGTCCTCATATAAATTCTAACGCCTTGCTCCTTACAGACCTTGTAGATCTGGCAGGCGAGTACGCCTTTGTCCTCCGGCTCAACACGGGCTTTACAGACCTTCGGTCCCATCCCAAGGGCTCAACCTGTCTCCTTGGGTTCTGCCTGGTCTTCCGCTCCCCTTATCTAATGGGAGCAGGAGCGGCCTCACTGGTCAAGCCCCACGTTTGGGCGCCAGCTGTCGGCGGCCGGACGGGTGTGCCCCACAATAGCACCCCGTTCTCCCCGACTACCGCCTCACACTCACCCTGCCCACGGGTCTTCGGACGTCTCCGGCTCCTCCCCCCGGGGGACGCGAGAGGAGAATCACCAGGCAGCTACCGGAAGCGACAAGCAGCTTTATTGCAATGGCGTACCAGAAATCTTACACAAAAGTCCCACTGACCCTCTCTGGGGTGCGCCTTATATTGGGTGTTTCGGGTTAGCTCCTCCCCAGTTCCTCCCCGAAGGTGGAGCCCTTCCAGTTGGAGCCGCCCCGGTACTGACGTGACAGAAGCCACACAGGCACTGCTGCGTCAGCAGGTCCAGACTCCCTGGTGTCTCACTACCCTTTCAGGAGGCCCAGGTCCAAAGCGCCCCTAACATTAATCCAATTAACTTTTATATAGAGCCTTCCAAGCTTATATTGATCTGATCAGCTACAGTCAGGGACAAAGTGCTTTGACTCCAACATAGTGAAGTCATTTTGGTCCTCTTGGAGAATGAAGGACAACAACCAACCAACCAACCAACCAATAACTAAGAAATTCTTCCTTTTATGAAGCTGACGTCTGCCTCTGTAAAACTTTCAGCCATTGCTACTGGTTTTATTTTCTGAGGCCAAGTAGGACAAATTCCTATGTCAGAATCACAGAATTCCAGGGTTGGAAGTAACTTCATTGGCCATCTGTCTAGTCCATGCCACACCTAAAAAAATGCCTTACTTTAACATACCTGACAAGTGGCCAGACATGCTGTTTGAAGGCCTTTAAGGATAGGTTACCCTCTACTTCCCAAGGCAGCCTAGTGCCTGGCACACAGAAGGCGCTTCATATATGTTTATTGATTGACTCACTGACTTGAACAGCCCATTCTATTTTGGAATGCTTTAATTGTTAAGGATGTTCTAAGTTTGCCTTTTGGCTACAGCCATTTAGTCTTTCTTGTTTTGCTTTCTGGGGACAAATAGGACAAGTCCAAGCCTTCTTCCACATAACAGATCTTAAAATACTTGAAACTACCTATTATAGCCTCGTCAAGTCTTTGGTTTTTCAAGCAAAGCATCATCACTTCCTCCAACCTTCCCTCATATAACAGATTCAAGACTTTGCCATCTTGCTTTGGCCTTCTCTCCACACTCTCCAGCTTATCAATATCCTTTTTAAAACAATCCTATTTTAAAAAAATTCTGAATTTCACAAATACTAAACAAGAAGAGCATTGCCATGTACAAAACAGAATGGTAAAAAGAACATTGTATGTGTGGACAAGAATTCGCATGATGGGCAGCTTGCTTCCCAGTATACAAAAAACTCCTTATGTTATTTTTAAAACCATCCTGCTTGTTTTTGTTTCCTACTAACTTTCCTTCTGTTCTCTTCTATGGATTTATTTTTATTTTATTTTACTATTTTTTCTAGTCGTCTCTTCCTTTCAACTGTTCCCCCCTCAAATTGAAAGAAAACAAAACCCTTATATAAAATATGACCATAGCAATGCCGACCATAAACCATGACACAACGGCGGAATGGAATACAATATTCCAGATGTAAACTGACCAGGGGAGAGTATGGAGGGATTATAGCTTCCTTATTCCTGGAAGCAATGTTTCTTTTAAGGCAGTCCAAGAAAGCATTATTTATTTATTTATTTATTTGCTGGGCCAGTGGGGAAGGCAGAAGAAGGGAGGGGAGGGAAAGCTCCCACATGACACTGCTGAAACATTGTCCACTAAGACCCTCAAATCTTTTTCAAACTGTTAACTATTCTTCTGTCATCCTATATTTGTGAAAATAAAAATTTGAGCCCAAGTATAAGACTTTGTATTTATCTCTATTGAATTTAATCTTAGATTCATTTAGTACTCTAGGCTGCAAAGATTATTTTGAGCCTGACCCTTTTTCATCCAGTGTGTTAACTGTCTCTCTAATTTTATGTCGTCTTCAGATTTGACAAGTATACCCTTATATTTTTAAGCATACCATTTATTTTTTTTTAATAATTTGTGATTAAAAAATATTAAACAGCACAGGGTCAAGTAATGGTCTGACTGGTTTTCCATATGAGACCTCCTACCATGGTGACATTGAACCAGTAATGGCTGCTCTTTGTGTTCAGACCCTGAACTCTGCTTTCATTTAATTATATCAACATTCAATCTCTCTCTCTCTCTCTCTCTCTCTCTCTCTCTCTCTCTCCCCCTCTCTCCCCCCTTCCCTCCCTCCCTTTCTTCCTCCCTCTGTTTTCTAAAAGAATAATATGAGATATTATCAAATGCTTTCCTAAAATGTGAATAAACAATATCTACAGTATTCCCAATCTATCTTTAGTAGCCTAAAAAACAAAAGAATTAAAACTAGTCTGATATCACTTTTTTTCTGTAGATTTTAAATCTCTTCAATGGTCCTTTCTAGAATTTTCCAAGAAATCTAAATCAAGCTCACTGACCTATAGTTTACATATTCTGTTGTCTTCCCTTTACAGTAAAGTAGAGAAATTTACCATTTTCCAGTCAAATCCCTCTTTCATATGCCTCAGATACTTGAAGTCAGCTATCATATCTTTGCCTAAATTTCTTCACCAAGCTAACTATGCCTAGTTCCTTCAACTCATCAAAAAGAAGCAGATAGGTGGTGAAGTGTGTTGAGTGCTGCTCCTGGAGTCAGGGAGATCTGAATTTAAATTCTGCTTCAAGCACTTACTAGCTATATGACCCTGAGCAACTTGCTTAACCTCTGTCTTCCTCAGTTTCTTTAACTATAAAATGGGGATTGTTGTGAAGATTAAATAACATTTGTAAAGTTCTTAGCACAGCACCTGGTACATAGTAGGGTACTTAATGCTAGTGAAGGAGTAGATCTTGGATTTAAGAAGATTGAAGAATTGAAAGGTTAGGAAGTTTGAGGGAGCATCAACGTGGTATGCTGAAGTCCTGTAGACTGAGTCTTGGGGAGGAGAGGAGGACAGTGCCCAAGTGCTGAACTTTTTGAGATGACTTGGGACCTGGCTTAAAACAGCCACCATTATTTGAACTGGTTGGAAGATTTTGACACTGTGAATTTCTAAGAGGAGGTTGCTGCTAGGTCCTGGTTTCTGAGTGATTGTGGTATAAGAAGAGTCTGAAAGTGCTAAATGGGAGCAAGGAACATCTTGTCTCTCCCTTCAGGATCAGCACATTGGGGAGTATGGGTACAGCCAGTAGTAGAGAGGAAGGCCAGGAATGTAGTGTCTGCACCCTGACTTACTTCTCATTTCCCTCCATAGAAAATGTGGGATGAACTAGACCTCTGGCATTCCAAACTAAATGAACTAGATTCTGAAGTCCAGGATATAGTTGAACAGGACCCAGGACAGGCCCAAGAATGGATGGATAACTTGATGGTTCCCTTTCAACAGTACCAGCAGGTGTCACAGAGAGCAGAGCAAAGAACTTCACAGTTAAATAAGGTGAGTCTATGACATCTGGGCAGCAGAAGACTGTGATGATATATAGTGGCAAAAAAGAGATTGGTTTTTGCAAGGTTGGTCTTCAAACTTGTTTTTTAAATGTTTTTGATTATCCCAATATAGTTGGTTTCCTTTATATTCTTAAGTATTTTTCATATATTAAAAAATATTATTCTAAGTATGTGTCCATAAGCTTCACCAGACCTGCCAAGGTGGAGTTTGTGACACAAAAAAGTTAAGAAGCCTGGTTTTAGAGAAAAGCAAAATTCTTGGATTTCAAATAAATTGTTCTCTTTTCATTTTATGTTATGATACCCACTAAAGTAAGAGAAATAGGTTCATACATTTGATTGTGATTAATCCTCAATTTCTGAATTACTAAAATCTACTTAAAATAAAAAAAACAGATTTTGAAAATTATTTCAATGTTCTTTTCCCAGGCCACACTTAAGATGGAGGAATATAATGACCTCTTAAGGAATACTGAGACTTGGATAGAAAATACCAGTAGTTTGCTAGATGGTCCTACTGACTATAGTTCTTCAAAGGCCCTGAGTCACCATGCTAATACCCTTCAGGTAGGTTTTTGTTTTTCTGAGGCTCACTCAACCTAAATGATAACTGATAGTCTGACTGACTCTTACTCTGTTTGGTGTTTTCTTTTTGGGTGGGGTAGGGGTGAATAGTCCTGGAGACCTGTAATTTTCATCAGTTTGGGGAACTACTGGTATGGAAACTCTTTCTACTGATGTTGATCTAAAACTATCTGTAACTTCTAGACTTAAGAGAGTTATCTGGAAGCACTGAAAAGTTAGATCAGAGTTGCTGAGGGTCACTTGGTATCAGTGGCAGAATTTGAACTCAATACTTCCTGATTATGAGGAAACCCTTCTTTTCGCTTTCACACTACTTGTCTTGTTATTTCCTTCTTTGTTCAAAATAAACTTTTCTTCCAACCATATAGTACGTAGATAATGTGGATGCAGTAGAAAATGCACTGGTCTAAGAATCAATACTTAGCTTCTAGCTAGCTGGTCCACTCACTAGCTTTGTGATTTTGAGCAAACCTCTTAAAAACTCAGCTTCCTCATCTGAAAATGACAACATTAGAACATAGGAAGAAAGGAAGGAAGGAAGGAAGAAAAGAAAGGAGGGAGCAAGGGAGGGAGGGAGGGAAAGATAAAGAGAACAAGGAAAGGAAGGAGGGAGGAAGGGAAGAAGAAAGGAAAGAAGGAAGGGAGGGAAGGAAGGAAGGAGAGAGGGAAGAAGGGAAGGAGAAAGAGGAGAAAAGAATTTTCACAATGTCTATGACTAGAACAGAATTCCAAGACTTTGAGAATTCTTTTAACTTTTTCTACTAAATATATTTCCTTCCTTCCATATAATTCAAGGAAAAAAATGAAACCTGAAAATAAGTATTATTTTAAAGAATTTAATTTTATAGTTGCTTCCCAAAAAAAGCATAATGACTTCCTAAGCAAAATGTTGACTTTATGGCACATAGTAGAAGCTTAATAAATGCTGGTTGATTGACTATCTGATGTCCTGGATCACCTATACTTTACTTATTTCCATTAGCTTAGATACTGTGATTGACACGGGATCATAGTTTTTCGTAATGATTTATCTTCCTCTTCCCAATTGGAATTTCTTTCAGCATATTGTCCCAATTGATTGTCATTCCACCAGAGCCTTCTAAAAATGTCAGTTTCTTTCTAGTCAGCTCAATAGTTCATAGTCTAGTACTTGAGTGGGTTTACCAAATTAGGAGATAAAGATGGTGCCTATTCTCCTACAAGTTTGAAAGGGTAGTATTACATTATCCAGAATGGAATGGATAATGCTTGCTGGTTTTGTGCTGCCTTCTGCTGACACAACTGTGGAACTGCCATTGGTACCATTCAGGAAATACAGGGTGTCTCTAAAGTCTAGACACATAGGCAAAAGTGCATATTTTGAAATATCTGGAATAATAACAGATCTTAGCCCCCTTGACTTCTTTTTCTGGGGTATGCTAAAGGAGAAGGTGTACGCAATGAAAATCACAGATGCAACACACTTGATTGAACGCATAAAGAGTGAATGTGCTAAAATTGACGGCAATGTGGAGTTATTGCATCGAGTTCACATGAATCTTGCAAAGCGTATCAAACTTTGCATCACAAATGATGGAAACCATATTGAAGATGTTATTTGTTAATATTCCAATTAAATAAAATGTTGTTAAATTTTTCATTAATTTCATTTCTTGAGAATATGCATTTTTGCCTGTGTGTCCAGACTTTAGGAACACCATGTACTTGTGCTGAGGAAAGATTCTCAGTTATTCTCTGGTCTTGTTTAAAGAGAATCTTAAGAAGAAAGAGGAGAAAGAGAGATATATAAAAAAAATAAGATTCCTGAAATTCACCCAAAGTTCAGAAGGACTTTCTAATCGTGTAATTCTTGAGAATTCTATTACTGGGAAATCACTGCCCCCATCCAAACTACTGAATATTTGACATGAAAAAATTAATGTAATTGTATTCCTTTAGTTTTTGCTTTATTTTTGTCAGGAGAACATGTACATAATCATCCTATTTTCTTGCATCATAGTGTGTTGAATTAAGAAAATCTTATCTTTAAAAATATGTTTTTAAAATATAGTTTGTAACTTCCTTCTGTTTGCATTTGCAAAAGAAGGTTTCAAAGGCGTAAGGTTGGACCTAGCAATATTTTGAATATAATTAAGGCAAACTTGTTCAGAAATCTCTATTGCCACAGAAAATGTCAGAGATTCTGTATAAAGCTTTAAATAACCCAGACTAATAACTAGTATTTATATAGCCTTTTAAAGTATACACACACATAAACATTAGATATACAGATACACATATATGTATATATATATATATACACATATGTGTAAAGTGGAAAAATAATATTTGTAATACCCACCTCACAGAATGATTTTAAGAAATATGTTTATATATATATATATACACACACACACACACATATATATATATATATATATATATATACAATCCAAGATTTTTGGTTGTTTTTCTGGCAGTCATTTATACCATGAATTCGTAGGGGACTGGTTCCAACAGCTCAGGTTCCTTGCCATTGGTTCTCACAAAATGTGCTTCTCTGGGTGGGGCAGGCTGGAGTTTCAGTTGAACCCAAGTGCCTTTTTCTTCGGCTTCCTTCTTCTTCTGATCATTTTCCTTTACACGCTTCAGGAAGGTATCTCTGCTGTTAGAATGCTTAATATGTTCAATGCTCACATTAGTTCTCTTGGCTAGAATCTTGCCCTTAACCTGTTTGTTTACAACAGTGCCTACAGCATGTTGAGTAACATTATAGATCATCCAGTCTTGCTGTGGTCACATTTGTGGGGCATTCCTTGCTGAACTGAGCCCATACCCTGATATCTACAACATCGCCATATACGTAGCCAAAGGGACAACACCATGTTTTCAAAAGGGCCTAGAAAACCTGCAGCATGTCCCTCTCCTTTTTCCTTTTGTGTTCATCATATTGGCAACTCACTGGAACGTGGCAGAGTCGGCCAAAAGCTGTTTTATATATTTTAAATGGACGATCTAGTACGTGATATATTATGTGCTTTGACTTATTACCTATTGGACTTTTTGAACTGTGTGGTCCCTTCCAGCTTTAAAATTGTATCATTCAAAATTTAGCCCAATGTTATAATTTATCATATAATTTTGGATACTGACTTTGCTATTCTTGTATTGTTCCAAACATTGTGTCTTGTGCAAATTTGATAAGAATTCTGTCTTAATTTGTTGGTGATTAAAAAAAATTAAATGGCACCAGATCAAAGAGAAATCCCTCAGAAATTCCACTGAAAACATCATTGCAAATAGTCTTAGAACCATCAATAACTACTCTTTAGGTCCATTCATTCAATCAGTTACAAATCTTCTTTGATACTCCCCCCCAAAATAAAATTATGTCATTCTGTGGTCTGCATTATTCTTTTTGTTATTGTTGTTGTCGAGTCATTTTTCAGTCATATCTGACTCTTCATGGCCCCATTTGAGGTTTTCTTGGCAAAGATAATTGGAGTTTGCCATTTCCTTCTTCAACTCATTTTACAGATGAGGAAATTGAGGCAGATAGGGTTAAGTGATTTGCCCAGAGTCGCACAGCTAGTAAGTGTCTGAGGCCAGATTTGAACTCAAGGAGATGAGTCTTCCTGACACCAAGTCCTGCACCACCTAGTTGACCTGTTTGCATTACTCTTAATGCCACTTAAATAATGAACTTGTATTATTGGGGGAAAGAAGGAAGCGAGGAAGGAAGGAAAGGAGGAAGGGATTTTAATTATTTAAATTACATTTATATATTATTTACATTAGAAGGTATATATTAGAAGGTATATACATATATGTATATACACAAACATGATATGAGATGGATAGCAGAATTATGATTATCCTCATTTTTCAAGTGAGAGAGGTGAGGCTCTGGGGTTAAACGACTGATAAATGATCATACAACTAATAAGTTTGGGATGCGATATTTGAGCTCATGCCTTGCCTGCCTCCAGTTCTTATATATCTGTTAACCAAACCTTATCACAGACCACTGATCTGTCAATGGGGACCGTCTCTGAAGGATTACATGTGAACCAGTGTAGCTCTACAACTGGATCTCACATTACAGAGAACATGGACAAAATAACTCTGTCCTGATCAATTCATCAAAACCTGATACCTAGTGCAGGGCATATAATACTGACAAAAGGGAGAGAAAAACATATTGCCCACAGTGGCAGGGTGGTATATTTCAGATCCTGCCATCTCCCCCCCCAAAAAAAAATAATGATGATGTTATTTTAATTTATATACAATCATAGATTTACAGATGGAAGGTACCCTCAAGGTTATCTCATCTAAACACCTCATTTTTTCCATTTGAGGAAATTGTGACCCAGAAGCTTTAGAGACTTGCCCAAGGTCACATAGGCACTAAATGACAGAGTTGTGGTTTTAAATAAGGATGACTGACTTCAAATCTAGCATTTGTTTCATTGTGCCCTGCTACCTCTAACACTTTATGGTTTCCAAATGCTTCCCTCACAAAATTCTTGCAAGGAAGTAAAATGTTAGTGCCTGTCTGTTGGTTTTTGTAGAGCTTATAATGTACAGCAAATGATTGCTAATATGAAAGGCAACTAAGGAGATGTTGGTGATTAAAAGATAACTATGACACCAACCCAACTTTCAAAGGGCTTAAATTTAATGGGTTGACACCTCTCTATTAGGCTCTGTTGTTATGTAAGAACTTCTAATCAGGAGGTCTGCCCACATGATGTTGACACTTGCATGTGTGGGTGGCCCAGTGAACCATTGGCAGTGCCATGAGAAGAAAGATATCAAAGTGGACGTCTGGTACTGCCTGTGTGACATTATCATCTGAGATGCCAATAATGATAGTATTCTTTGAAATTTAATTAACTTTGTTAGAAGAAGAAAGTTATGATTTTTAGGAAAAAAACAAATTTGCATAATGTATAATATTGTATTTAGATTAATCTTCATGAATATTCTTTTATAGATCTGACATTTCAACAGAATTAAACTTCTGGAAACAATGTATTCATAGCTTGAACATTTCTGAAAGATATTTGGGATATTTTGAAGTGTTAAATTTGCACATTAATTTATAATTTTATAAATCACAAAAATAAAAAATAGTATATATGAGAATGAAGATCTAACAACAAAAAGTAGCAATTGTTTTTAGTTACTTTGTAGAAAAAGTAAAAACAAACTAGAATTCAAAGTTTTGCTTAATATATTATTTATTCATTAACTAATTTTATTGTTATATTTGTTGAGATTGTTATTAAGTTTTCCCTTTTTAAAAAAATATACCCTCAAAATGTTCAGATTGCTGACCTTACCCTTATAGATAATTCTTTACAGCCTATTAGTACAATGTTTCCACTGTCAGACTGAAAATAAGTATTTAAACATCTATGTCTTGCTGTTTAAAATGTAGCAAATTCTAATCTCATGTACACTAGTAAATCAATATTAATTTCACATTTTCTTTTTTTAATATTTATCTTTTCCTTTCTTATATACATTTTATAGATGGCTTTGGAAGATTCAGAACAAAAACAAAATCTTCTCCATTTCGTTTATTCTGACCTGGAAGAATTTTCAGTGATCTTTGAAACAGATGACTTAGCACCAATCAAGTTAAACCAACTAAGTGCTAGAGTCACAATTCTGCAGCAAAAACTAATGGCAAGTCTTCCACAAATCCAGCACATGGCTGATGTAAGTTTTCTTGTGGTATAAAGATTGCTCTGTTATTTTAATTCACATTTATTTTACTAAAGAATAACTACAATGCTTTGTTATTAATATAGTAGTCTCTCAAATGTCTACTGGCAGATAATTTTCATTGTGATAATTTTCAGTCTTTGGCACATTTTGCTTTCAAGTTCTTACTGATGAAGGTAATTAGAGTAAAGGTTGTTTAAATTATCTACTATTTCTTAGTTATCTTTCCTTTTGCATCATGTAGCCCAGTAGGAGACCTTTTAAACTAAAACATATACTTAACCTTTTCTAATATAGAAAGAGTATATATTTAGGGTGAGAAAGGGATGTATGGTTCTGCTCAGTTTAGCATCATACATTTTTGTTGTCATTGTTAAGTCGTTTTTCAGTTGTATCTGACTCTTCATGACCTTGTTGGGGGTTTTCTTGGCAAAGATACTGGAGTGGTTTGTCATTTCCTTCTTCAGCTCATTTTACAGATGAGGAAACTGAGGCAAACAGGTTTAAGTAACTTGCCCAGGGTCACATAGCTAGTAAAGTGCCTGAAGCCAGATTTGAACTCAGGAAGAAGAGTCTTCTTGACTCCACACCAGGCAATATACCACTGCACCACCTAGATGCCCCAGTATAGTATATTCATTTCTCAAGGGGGTGATACTATTTATTTAAAGTATAGGGTGAGAAATGTGGAAAAAATTTTCCAGGGGACATGGATGCCTACCTTAGGTCTTTAATAATAATAATTATAATGATAACAATCTATAGCTTTTTGCCAGGCTGCCTCAGTTTTCTCCTCACTTCAGTGCAGCGAATAAAGCACTGGGCCTGGACTCAGGAAGACCTCAGTTCAAATCCAGACACAGACACTTACTTACTAACTCTGTGATCCTGAGTGAGTCACTTAACCTCTGTCTGTCTCAGTTTCCTCAGCTGTAAAATGAGGATAATAAGCATCTACCTTGCATTGTTGTTGTGAGGATCAAATAAGGTATTTGTAGAGCTTAGCACAGTGCCCGGCTCATGGTAGGCACTATATAAATGCACATTCCTTTCCCTTCTCCTTTCCTTCAGTCCATCCTCCATATGTCTAAGTGACTTTCCTTAAATTCAGGTGTGACTGTATCACTCTCCTACTCAGTAAACTCCAGTAGCTCCCTGTTGCCTCTAGGATCCAATAGAGAATGCCCTTTTGGCTTTAAAGTCATTCACAGCCTTACACCAACCTACTTTTCCAGGCTCATTGTATATTACTGCCCTTCCTGTGCTCTGTGCAGGACTTTCTGTTTTTCACACACAATATTTTATTTTCCGTCTCCATGCTTTTTGTTGGCTGTCCTCCATGTACTCCTTCCTCACTTCCACCTTTTAGAATCCTTTTCTTCCTTCAATACTCATTACATTCTATATGAAACCTTTCCCAATTTCCCAACTGCTAGAATCCTTCCTCTCTAAATGAATTTGTATTTATTGTGTATATAGTCTGCATATATTCCTGTATCTACACATTATGTTTCCCATAAAAGAATATAAGCTCCCTGAGAGCAAAGACTGTTTTGTTCTTGGCTTCTCTTCCTGATGACTAGCACAGCCCTTGGCGTGTACCAAGTGTTGGTACTTAATAAATGCTGTTGATCATCTGATGGCTTTAATAAATTAATGATCAAATAACTTATTGAAATTCCTCACTGTGTCTAGATTGTTTCTATTTCCTCATGCATTATGCGTCCCAGAATAGGGTCTTATGAACAAAACATTTACCCTCATTTATCATCATTTTTCAGTCATGTCTGGCTCTTTATGACCCCGTGGATCATTTTTTGTCTATGGGGTTTTCTTTGCAAAGATACTGGAGTGGTTTGCCGTTTTTGTCTCCAGTAGATGAAAGCTGAGGTCATTTAAGTGAGGTTAACTGACTTGCCCAGGGTCACATAGCTAGTAAGTGTCTAAGGCTGGATTTGAACTCAGATCTTCCTGACTCCAGGCCCAGTTGTTCTCTTCACTGAGCCACTTAGCTGCCTCCTCTTTTAATATAAAGACATTGAAAATTTATAAAATAGCACAAATACGGTGCCTTTTCATCAGTCTTATTTTCAGCAAGCGCCTTTACTTTTTTTCAAACTTGTAGCTCTGGAACGAGTGAGAAATTCGATTCAATTCAACAAAAACTTTTTAGATACCTATTATGTCTAAAGCACTGTGCTAGTCACAAAATATAATAGAGTCTGCTCTCTAGGCGTTTCCATTCTACTTAAAAGAAGGATTTCTTCGTAGGGTCTCAGGATGGGAGAACTGAACAATCTGTCAGCCACTGCTGAGCTAGTCTTTCAGTTTTATTTTGTGATGGAGGCAGCGACTTTGTATAGTAGTTAGAGCTCTAGGCTTGGGTCAGGAAGATCTAAGTACAAATCTTGCCTCAGACATTTGCCCAGCGATAGGCAAGGCACACCCCCTCCCCACACCTCAATTTCCTCCTCTTTAAAATTGGGGCGGTATTAGCACTTATCTCATGAGGTTATTGTATCAAATGAAATCACATATAATTTGAAAATGATGAGTGAAAGTGTGGGGCAGCTAGGTGGCGCAGTGAGTAGAGCACTGGCCCTGGAGTCAGGAGGACTTGAGTTCAAATTCGACCCCAGGCACTTGACACAATTACTAGCTGTGTGACCTTGGGCAAGTCACTTAACCCCAATTGCCCTGCCTTCCTCCCTCCAAAAAACCCCAAACAAGCAAGAAAATGATAAAGTGTTCTACAAATGTTAGTGATGGTGGTGATGTGTTGGAATTTTGAATACCACAGGTCAGACATGCCCACATCTGTACTAAAACATATCTCAAAGCCAAGTTTAAGTGATTTGAGGATGTTCACAGTTTGCAATAATTCCTACTTATGTGGATGATTGAAGGCTAATTATGTACTTTATTCTGGATTACCTATATACCCACTGCACACTTTTATTAGCAAGAAGAATTGAGAACATAAACTATGTCGAGACTTCCTGCCTTTGAGTCAGTCTATAATCATTAATTAAGTGTCTACTAAATGCCAGGCACTGTACCAACCCAGGGGATACAAAAAGAAGCAAAAGGTAGACCCGTGTACTCCAGGAGCTCTCAGACTAAAAAAACTCACAGTGATAAACAACACAATATTATAATGACATAAAATTATCTAACATAATAATTATAATATTATAAAAAACAGTGCAATCTATAGTGAATTGTAGAGGTTTCTTGGTCTAGGTCTGAGATTACATCAGTGTATAATATTCTCAGGTAAGGAGCTTCTTCCTATCAATGCTGTCTGGCAGCTCTTCAGTAACTTGTAGTCTCAAAGAGTCACCTGAGGGCACTGAATTTAAATGACTTGTTATAGTCACACAGGGCAGCCTGGAGGCACAGTGGATAGAGCACTGGTCCTGGAGTCAAGGAGAAGAGTCTTCCTGAGTTCAAATCTGGCCTCAGACACTTCCTAGCAATGTGACCCTGGGAAAGTCACCTAACCCTGTTTGCCTTAGTTTTCTCATCTATAAAATGAGCTGGAGAAGGAAATGGCAAAACACCAGTATCTTTGCCAAGAAAATCCCAAATGGGATCACAATGAGGTAGATACAACTGAACAACAAGGTAGCCTAGTGAACAAAATATTAGACTTGGAATCAGGACCTCATAATTTCAAATCTGACCTCAGTTACTAGGTTTGCGACCCTGGGCCAGTCATTTAACCCTGTTTGCCTTAGTTTCCTCTTCTGTAAAATGAGCTGGAGAAGGAAATGGCAAAATTCTCCGTTTTCTTTGCCAAGAAAATCCCAAATGGGATCACAAAGAGTCAAACATGACTGAATCGACTCAACAACAACAACATCTCATGGCCTCTATGGGTCAGAACTAGGACTTGAGGTCTCCTTGACTAAAGAGCGAAGTTCTTTATCTGCTATATTCTTACAACTACCTAATACTTATAAAAAGCAATGAGCATACCTGATTATGTGCTTGGTCAGTTTTGAATAGGTGTAAGTGACAAAGAATGTCTAGGTTTGACATGAAAATACAATTAGGATAAGAACTGGACCACATTGGTATGTGGAACCCCTGAATAAGGGAATTCTCTATACCAATATAGGTTGGTACCTTCTCTTCAGTTTATAGTCTTAGAGAGTTCGTAGAGCACTGAGATGTTGCTAGGTGGCTTAACCAGGGTTACAAAGCCAGTATGTGTCAGAGGCAGTGGATGGAGGACAGGAGTCAGGAAGAATGATTTAAGTCCAGAAGACCTGATTTAAAATCCTGCCTCAAACACTTATCAGCTATGCGACCCTGGGAAAGCCACTTAACTCTGTTTGCCTCTGTTTCCTTAACTAAAATGTGAATAATAATAGCACCTGCTTCTTAGGTTTGTTATGAAAATAAAATTAATAAACATTTGTAAAGCACTTAGCACAGCGTGCTTAGCACACAGTAGGCACTATATAAATACTAGCTATTGTTGTCATTATCATCATTATCCTTGAACCCAGATCTTCCCAGCTTGGAGGCCAGTTCTCTATCCGCCACACCAGAACTGTCAAACATGAATCCTGCCCCATGACCCTCCCAAGTTCAGCCTAAACCAATTTAAAATGTAATTCCTATTTGATTTTAGTGTGTTGACATATTTTAAAAGACATATATAAACACGTGCGGTTTTCTAAGTCAATATGCGGCCCATTGGTAGTTCCTATATATGGTTTAGTGGCCCCTGTTTCTATTTGACTTTGACACCACCGCACTGCATCATTTATCATTTGATAATCCAATCACTAGCAATAAATGGTTTTTGTATGTGTGACTAACATGCAATGAAACAGAAATCAGCTTTTTAAAAAAATTACTTCTTAAATTCTAGGAGGTGGTTGCTATTGAAACAGAAGTAAAAGCAATAGAGAAGAAAGTTTCAAAAATCAAAGCCATCCTGTTTTCCAAGGAAATATTTGATTTTTCTCCTGAGGAACATCTTAAGCATGGAGAGGTAAGCAAGCATGGATCATGGATCATGGATTGTTAAAAATATCTTTCTGAATCTTCACATTGTGTTTCTGCTATGTTTCTTAGATATGTAGCTGTTTGATATTTGGAGACAATAACTTACATGGAGAAGAATGAACAAGGTTTCAGCAGTTGTTAGAGTAATATATTTGGATTGAAACTATATACAAACTGAGGAAAACATGAAAATACCAGTTTGAATAAGTTAAATTCTCTGTTGTGTATTATGTATTTTATACACACATACTATATATATATGCTATAGTACATTCATATATTATTATAGCCATATGTCATTATACGTGAGGTACTTTGCTAAGTTGTAGAGATACAGAAATGAGAAAAACATCAAGTTCTTATCCACAGAGAACTTGAAATTTAGTGACAGAGTGAGGCATATGAAAATAACTATAAATTAGAAGATGATTAAATTCATAGGAGGGGTCAAGCAAAATTGCCTGAGATATTCAAGGTTGCTGGGCAAAGGAAACCACTTGTCCCTTTCTTTGATCCTTGGGAAGACCAAAAAAGGATTTCTGGAGGATGGGACAACTGATCTGGACCTTGAAGGAAAGAAAGTAAAGGAGCAGGGGGTGGTATATACAAAGCCATAGGGGCAGAGAGGACAGGGTGAGATCAAGGAATAGAGATCAGTCCAGTTTGGCTGGAGTTAATGGTATAGGAAGGAAATTCTTATGAACTGAGTCCGAAAAGAGATCCTAGAGCCAGATTAGGAAGGAACTGGAGATGTAGGCTAAGGAGTTTAAGTTTCATTAAATAAACATGGTGAATCATTGATTTTTTTTTAAACAGGGGACTAATGTGATCAGCTCTGTGCATTAGGAAGATTACAAGTGGCATGAATAGAAATAAGAGAGAAACTGGCGGCGGGGGGGGCGGGGTAAGTTAGGAGGCTATTACCATAGTCTAGGGCATAGGTTCCCAAAGTGGGCAATACTGCCCCTGGCAGGGGGATGGAAGGATCCAAGGGCATGAGAATAATCTCGGGTACAATTTGGGGGGCATTGAATAAAAAATAAGGAGGCAGTGGAAGCATAAGGAAAGAAAAGAAGAGAAGGGTATTTTGAAAAACTGTGTGTACATGTTTCATCTGTTGTGTAACAGAGTTACAGTCATAATGATTACATTGTTTTCTAAATAAACACATAAAATTCAGGTTATAACGAATCGGTGGTCAAGTCCACCAACAGCTCTTAACAAGCAAGTGTTGGCAAGCAAGCATGGCATGTTGCTGGGAAGTCCAGCATGCATTGGCAGGAATATGTGCATGTAATGACCTGTTTACTACACTAGACGATGTAACAACAAGGTTACTAGCAGCTGCTGTGGAGGTGTAAGGCCAAAAACACCAGCACACAGGAGGGCTGCTAGCACAGGATCTTTGATCTGCTTTTCTAAGGAAAGTGACTTTAAGGGGTTTACAATCTCACTTTAATTAAACATACATTTATCATTTACTTAGTTCAGGGGGAGAAGTCAGCAATCTGAATTTCAAAGAAAACACAAAATTTGCAAGCAAAAATTATATAAACAGAGCAGATAACACAAATCAGCAGACAGGGCTTCTAACCATCTGTCCATAGCAATATATACATAGTTACCAGAGAGAGAAGCACCAACATCTGGGTTTTCAAAGCCGGGGGGGCTCCTTAACAGCTACCCAGAGTCTCACCTGGGGAAATCACAGTCATGCTTTTCCAAAGGGTGATCCCCAAAGCAAAATGCTAAACTCTAAGTACACTTCTTCAGGGTCAGAGGGCATCACAACCATGTGACTCAAACTCCTGTGACTTAGGCTTTCTTGGACTTAAGCAGGTCATCAAAGACTCTTGATTCAATCAAAGACTCAATTAAAGGCTGAGAAGCACTCCAAAAGAAAAAAACAGCAAAAAGTCCCACTTTGCTTGCCATTACATTTGGTTACATAATGCAATATTGTGTCATCAAAATTTCAATGCAGGAAAACCCCCCACAAATTTATAATAAATTTTTAAATTTAGGATGCGTCATTTAAAAAATTATATTTTTTGAAATGATTCAAATTTTTAAAAAACTGTTAAAGGGTTAAAGAAAGTAGATTTTCAAGGAGGTGCTGAGTAATTTTTCTTTTTGAAAATAGGGTGGTAGGCCAAATAAGTTTGGGAACGTTTGGTCTAGGTAGGACAAGAGGGTCTTGACTACAGTGGTGGCAGTAAAAATAGAAAGGAGAGAAGGTATGAAAGAGATTGTAGGTAGAATCAACAGGACCTAGCAAATGAGATTATATTCATTATAAGAGGATTGAAGAGTCAAAGATGACTCCAAAGTTTTGAGCCCGGATAAAAAAGAAAATTAAAAAAGGATAGATAAATTGCCAGCAAGAAGAGCCCAGGGGTGCACCTAGAAGGAACTGTTATTCAATTCTTCCATAAGATACTCAGCTCAATTTTCAGGCATCTTTTGCCTAGTCACTTGATTTAACAACTATTAAGTACCTTCTGTATACAGAAGATTGTGCTAGCTAGTCCCTGGAGGATGAATGAAGCTTAGGTAAAACAATATGCTCAGAGCATAGCATTGCCCAGTAATGAAGAAACTGTCATAAAATATCAACAAGTGATGGTGGAAGCATAATTTTCGATGATGGAGTATTCTACCTACCCTTGTCTCTTGAAACTAAAATATTCATCATACAGTATCAACCTGAGAAAATATCTTAAAATTCCAAAGTATTATTTCTGGTATTAAGTAATAGAATTTGCCATTTTTCAGTATTTAAGCTTTGCAGTTACTTTTTCTATCACGTTTTTACCACGTTGGCATCTTTTACTTTAGGTCATACTTGAAAACATAAAGCCCATGAAGAAGGCCATTGCCAAGATAGAGTCTTACCAAGTGGTCCTGAGGTTGCCTGAAACAGGAATGAAATCTCTGCCAGTGTTTGAAAGGACAAATCAGCTTTCCCAAGAGGTGAAAATGTTAGAAAAGGTGACCTATGAACAAAATGAAGTATTGAAGGTGAGTGATTTATGCTGACATAAAATTCATTGGGTGGAAATGTCATACCAAGATTGCTGATATTTCCATTTTCATTTTTTAACAGTGGAGAGTAGACTTTCGTGACTGCAGTGTGTTTCCCTATAGTTCGGTAGTGCAGTGGATAGAATGTTGGACTTAAGAGTCAGGAAGAATTCAAATTTGGCCTCAAACACATCCTAGCTTTGCCTGGGCAAGTTACTAAAATCTTTGTTTGCCTATATTTTATTAAAATTCTAAAACAACAAAAAGATTTGGCCAACTCACCTAAAGGGGATATTCTAAATGTAAGAACCATAGGTTCAGTTTAGTTTTTAAAAAATTCTTTATCCTCTTGTTTTTTTACTGTTGTTCTGAGTTTAAAAAAAAAAGAAAAGGAAAGGGAAGAAAGAAAATGGCAGCCCTAATTGTGTTTTGAAGTGGCTTCTTTACAAGATAAAAGAGGAAGAAAGGTAAAGGAAATAATATTTCATTCCAAGTCAGTTTTCAAACTGTGCAGGTAAAATTTTACAACTATTTGGAATAGAGGGAATCAAGTGTCCTTGGCTACATTTCTGTGCAGATGATGCTGTTGATGAAGACCATTAGATTGTAGTCCATTTTTTTTTTCAGTTCTGCATCAAAGATCTAAGTGCCTTCTCATATGTGTCATATATCATATATTTGTGAACTAAGAATAAGCTATCTGTATATAGCAGTCATTAAATAAAACTAGATTATAAGGGTTTATGACTAGGGCTGCTAAACTGTAATGCCAATCAACACAACACACTTGAGGGCTGCTGCTGTAAATATGTGTGTGTGTGTGTATATATATATATATATATATATATATATATATATATATATATAGTCAAATTGCACAGTATAATAAGTACTCTATTTATTCAAAACTAAACCTTATTCAATGAACTAAAGCATTCACAATTCATAACAACATAACAACTTATTACCAGGGTGGCCGTATGGCCTTAAACAAAACGTATCATTTGATATATAACATACTTCCCCAAAATACTTATTTATACAATCAGGGGATCCTAGGCCAGGTCTTCCCTTAACACAGCACACCTCCAGGGGTAGTAGAACACACAACACACTCCACTCCTGGGTCACAGTAGGTTACAATCCCCTTAATCCAAACAGAGTATCCAAGTAAAATCCTCTTGGGGTGTGTCCTTTCTTCACTGCTGCCATTGCAGGCTCCCACCTGGCACTCTCAGGTACACACATGCTTAAATGAACCGAAGAGTCCAGGTCTTAATACTGCTGCAGCCCCTGCTTCCAAGTCCTGAGGGGTGGCTGGGCGCCAAAGTTTTCATCTTGACCTGGGGCGTACTTCCGAGCCCCAGGGCTGCAGGTCTGTGGGCCAACAGCTCCCAGCTCCTGCTTGGATACTGATGCAGGCAGCTCTCTACTCCTGCTCAATGTCTTGTCTCCAGAGGGGGAATGTGGGGGGTGGGGGTGGGGTGGGGTGGGGGAGGAGAGCTACTCCACTTAAGCAAAGAAACTTCTCCCCTGGCCCCTTTGTTATCTCTATAGGAGCTTTAGCCACCAAAAATAACACAATGAGTGGGAAACAACAAACAACTATCCCAGTCTCACTAAACCCCATACTTTTCTTTGGTCTGTGCAGATCCTGAGGAAGGCTGCTAGCATAGGTTTACTCTTAATTTATGAGAGGTCTCCTTCCCCACTATTGGAGACCTCCTCTCCGCTATCAGCCATCTCCTTTCTGCTTCCGGCTCTCAACATTCAACACTTATTTTCTTCATCTTCATTTTCTCTCTCCGTGCTCATTTTTCTTCTTCATGCTTGTTTTCCTTCACACTCATTTTCTCAACATTTTCTGTTTATGCAGTTCCACTCGGCACCTGATTGGCTAGAGCTCACATGTGCAAAGGCATGACAGCCCACTACGTGCATAGGACTTGATTGGCTCTGTGCAGAGAGGCATGAGAGCCCTCTCGAATAGAGCCAAAACTCAGGACCTGATTGGCTCAGAGCCAGAAGGTGCCAAAACCCTCGTGACTCAATACTTAATATGCTACACCTGTGAATTACCAGGGTTCAAAGGAGATTAATCCTTCAGATGTTTACAGGGTAGCATAAGCCTGGGAAACTTAGCTCCAAAAGAAAAACAACAAAAATCCCAACTGGTTTGCGCTTACAAAAACAAATATTAATACTCTGGTACAGATAAAAACTGCATTTATGGTTAATCATGAAGTGAAAAAATCTTTCGTATCCATACTGAGAAAAATTCTTCACCCAGTGTTGTGGGCCAGGCCTCACTCAGGCCAGTTCAGTGGTTCAGGGTCTAGATTGTAACAAAATGAGACACTAGTAGACCCTCTAACATTTAACGTTTACGTAGCCATAGCATGGAAAGAATATTCAGGAAAGCTACAGTGCTGGTTCAGATGGAGGGAACCATCCTTGTCTCCACGTAGAAATGTGTCTGGTCAGAAGATTGTTTCGACTTACATAGCAATGGGCCATCCTCAATGTTTGAAGGGCACTAATTCCATGAGCTGACCTTTTAATGCCCTAGGCGATTAGGAAGCCATGTCAGAAGCCAGCCCTAGAGTCAAGTCTCAAGGATACCTTCCCTACCTCTTAGGAAAAAGCTAGTTCAAGCCAAGTGGCAGGGAGGATACTTAAATGTTGTTCCTAACACACCACTCCTTGGTGGCAAGGTCCCAAAGGTCTACTAGAGGACCTTCTACCTCTTATATGGCTTTAGAATAATAATAAGACAACTCTGACCTCAGATATGAAAGAAATTCACCATTAGCAGTACTAAAGGAGGAGCTCAGGTAAAAGAAAAACACACACACACACACACACACACACACACACACACACAAAAGAAAGAAGAACAAAAGCTGCCAATATAATGTTCCCCTGAAGAAGGGGACTGAATGTGAGGGGTAGCTGAATACAGAGGAGAGCAAAGAACATAAATTTCAGGGTTCACTTCCCCCCTTTGGAACAATTGAGTCCTGGATCTTATGTGGTTAGGGGAAGTTCACAGTGGATCTTCTTATGTTAAGCAATGATGATGAGCAAGAACAGGACTTTCTTAAAATGAGAAGTGGTATCCATCTAAAACTAAGAGCAAACATTATCTGTAATGGAGATAAACTTGAAGCTTTCCCTCTAGGATCAGGGGCAAAGCAATGATGTTCATTCTTACCACTATTATTCGATATTGTACTAGAAATGCTTGCTGTAATAATGAGACAAGAAAATAAATTGAAGGAATAAAAACAGGCAACAAGGAAGCAATTTCAAGAAATTATCAAGGGAACTGCCTAGATATCCTTGAACCAGAGAATAAAATAGGAATCAAAAGAATTCGCCAATCACCACCTGAAGGGGATCCCAAAATGAAAATTCCCATTGAACAAGTCATGAGTAAGCTTCCTAAGAAAAATCCCCACAACCAGATAGATTCACAAGTGAATTCTCCAAAACATTTAAGGAATAATTAATGTCAGTACTGTAAGTCATACTAGGTAACCTCCTTCCCCACACCCCTGCTTTTAAGCATCTTTTTACCCATCTTCCCCGTTAGATTGTGAGCTCCTTGAGAATGAGGACTGTCATGCTTTTCTTTTTATTCCTAATGCTTAATAGTACATAATAGAAATGTTTATTGAGTCGGATCCACTAGGAGGGAGGGCCCAGGTGATCTTAGGAAAGAACAGTAAAAATATATTTTAACTCCTCCCCAGATGAAAGCAATCTTCTCCTCACAAATCTCAGACACACAGATAAAGAGAGAGAGAGGCATTATTTGAGATCGGTAACACCATACATTCACTGGAGGCTTGGGCCCTTCATGTGGACGAGAGGAGGAAGAGCCTTAGTAAATTGGCATGACAACTTTGTTTAGTTCGGTGGTGGAGTCAAAGTGCCATCTGCCTTCCTTGACAGTAACATAAGGTTTTTGTAAGAGAAACTGATGGGGTGGAGAGCCCAAGCTTCTTTAATCCCTATCCATATGGAGGAAAATAACTTTGGACCTTCCTTGGACTTGATATTGATGATGCCTGAGATAACTCCAAGGGTTTCCATTTGGCCATGTCCTCAATAACCTGCATAGAGGTTCCCACGAGCTTCCATGCAGGTACTCACTCCCAAAAACTCATGATGCCTCATCCTTCAATGTTCTGCCTTCTAAAATCCTGATTGAAACTGGGGTACTTCAGTGGACCGGTGTGGAGAGAAAGAGGAATGTTATTTAACTTTGTTTCCAGGGAAACTGGGGAGAGCTCAGTCAACTTACTGACTTTTCTCCTCCATCTTGGCTCTGCCTCCAGATGTTATTATTAGTAACCTTGGCTACCACTGACTAACTACCTCTTTTTCAAACAGGGTGGAAGCTTTAAGGATGCTTTAGGTTTGGGAGGAGCTGAAGGGCCCTTACTTTCCCAGTGCTAGATGTCATGGTATAGTTTTACTAGTACTCTCATAGGTTGGCAATTACATCCTTATCAATCCCATGTTTCAGAAGCCGTACCCAAAGCTTCTTGTGGTGTGTATCTATACTTTCTCTTGAAGATTTTTTTCTTTGTTTTCCCATGGTCACATGTCTATCAGTTCCATGGCCACAATGTGTACTCTTAACTTTATCCATTCCTTCCCCTCTATTGGCAGCAAATTGTATACATCTTATAATGGTGAGGGAATTATATGTGAGAATATAAATTTGACCTATCAGTAATGTCATTAAGTTAAGTAATCTAATCCTGAAATACTTATGCAGAAATTCCTTATAGACTGCTCTGTTCACCATGATAGACCAAAGTTATGTAAGGCAGGCACAAAAGGATCAGATCAGATCGTGTGTGTGTGTGTGTGTGTGTGTGTGTGTGTGTGGTGTAGTAGTAGTAGTAGTAGTAATTTACTTGTCACTACTTTCCATCAAATAAGTAAAAAAGTCTATATGCAGGAATTTTCACAGGGCTTTCAGTTTTCTTTTTGTTTTTTTTTTTTTTTTGAAGGCAGAGTTAAGTGACTTGCCTAGGGTTACACAGCTAGTCAGTGTCTGAGGCTGGGTTTGAACTCAGGTCTATCTACTGTACTATCTAACTGCCCCACAGGACTTCTAACAGCAATGTGCAGACAAACAGTATTGGGTACTGGCATCCAGACTGGTTCGAGTAAAGAAATGAAGTTCGACTGTCAGATGTTCTGCTTTGCTAAAGCAACAGAAGAATTCCAAAGACAAATTTCTAAATCAATCGATGTTTTTCTTTCTATAGCTTGTCATGAAACAGACTGGTGAATGCGACCAAGAAATAGAAAATTTGAAGCACCAATTAAAGAATTATTCACCTGAATTTTCCTCTGAAAACTTCCAAGCCATAGCCTTGCCGGAGGTACAGGTGAGTTTCATTTATTCATTCAGTGTTTGTTGAGCACTTACTGTGTGTGACACACAATGTGAGATGCTATTTTATTTCCTTAGTAACTATTCCTTCTTATCGTAATGTATTTGCTCTACACATTTCCTACCTATTCCTGTTTCCTAAAGTGGCTCATTATAATTACTTGAACTAAGCGATATCTGCTCCCCCTCCAAAAACAAAATCCTAAAACAAAAAGAGAATTATAGCTCCCAAAGCTCATGGTATGAGAAAGGAAGGAATGTGCTGTAGCAAAAGCCCACAACATTAACACATTGGCTAAATCACACTATCTATTTCAGGCCTGATCTACTTTGGGATGTCCCCAAGTTAGCCTCACTTCATTCCTTCCAGTAGGACAGGAGCAGATTTGGAGTTAGGTCGAAGGCTGCTATAACCTAGAGACGCCTGATCTAGGCCTAAGCATGTGGGACAGGCCCAAAGTATTCACAGCTGAGGAATTTACCTCAGGTTAGATTCCTAGGGGACTACATTTTGGGAGAAAATTCTCATTGTAATGAATATTTCTAATGATGAAAGGGTCTAAATCACAAAGCTATTCACATGTGAAAGTAGGTGGCCCACAAAACAGTGCTTGGGTCCACCTGGCCATGCTTAATTATTTCTGTCAAATGAGTCTATGAAAGTAGTTTCTCTGTTCCTCAGTCGTGTAAAAGCCGTTCCATCCAGTAAAAGCACTTGATCACATGCTGTGTTCATTGTTGAGAATCAATCCCTTACTGTTGATACTGCTTTTGCCCTGTTATCAGTTTGCATTTTTAGCAGTGATAGGAGTAGCAATAATACAATAATAATAAATATTGAATAGTATTATTTTAAAAGTGGAGGGGACCTCGGATCATGTCATGCAAGCTGCTCATTTCACAAGTGAGAAAAAAGCCCCTGAGTCTGTAAATGAGTTACCCATATTTAGGGCAGCTAGGGAGCATGGAGTCAGAAGACCAGAGTTCAAATCTGGTCTCAGAAACTCATTAACTGTGTGACCCTGGGCAAGTCATTTAACTTGTCTGCCTCAGTTTCCTCAACTGTAAAATGGGGATAATAATAGGACCCAGGGCAGCTAGATAGTGCAGCGGATAGAGCACCAGGCCTGGAGTCAAGAAGATGAGCACTGTCGTGGCACTGTAAGCAGAAATCTAAAGTCATGTACTCATATGCAATACTTTAAAAAAAAAGAGCCAGGATCACGGTACCAGGGGAAACTTACTGAAGTTAATACAAGAAGCAAAGGGAAGACTTACTTGTTCCTGTCTGTACTCTCTAGCATGTCAAGTTTATCCTTTTAAATACTTAGAGTTGTTTTTATTTTTAATTTTACTTTAACCATCGGGTAGAAACCTTTCTGGGGCAGCTAGGTAGCACAATGGAGAGAGTGCCAGGCCTAGAGTCAGGAAAACCCCTCTTACTGAGTTTAAATCTGGCCTTAGATACTTACTAGCTGAGTGACACTGGGCAGGTCACAGAGCCCTGTTTGCCTGTTTCCTATCCGTAAAATGAGCTGGAGAAGGAAATGGTAAATCACTCCAGTGTCTTTGCCGAGAAAACTCCAGTTGGGGTCACAGAGAGTTGGACACAATGATAACAAATAGCATCTACCTCCCAGGGTTGTTGCGAGGATCAAATGAGACAATATTTGTAAAGCACAGTGCCTGGCACACAGTAAGCGCTTAATAAATGCTTGTTTCCTTCCTTCTGCCCTTCCTAGCTCTTGAGTCATACAGTTGTGAGTATTATAAGACAAGAATCATCTCTGTTTCATCTTCATAACTTACAGACTAAGAATGGGTTTCTTAATAATTTATTTTAAAAAAATTCTGGCACATCAGTACAATTTGAATATCGCATGACATTCCTTCAGAGAGATTTTTCCTGGACTGCTCAGATAGCACGGTACAGTGTAAAGACTATAATCTTGGCTCTGATGCTTGTTAGCCGTGTAACTGTGGCAGTTATCTCATTTCTCAGTACCTTATTTTCCTTATTTGTAAGGCAAAGGAGTTAATTCTGAGTTTTCCAGTTCTGAACCCTGTGATTCTAAGTTCTATTGTTCATTCATTCAACAAGCGTTTGCTAAGCCCTTAATATATTTAAGATACTGTTCTAGGCACTGGGTTACAGAGACAAGACTAAATTTGTCTCTTACTTCAAGAAGCTTGCCTTCTACTGGGAGAATATAACACTTACCCAGTTTAGTAACTATAAGATCATTTGTGGAGGGAGGAAGCACTAACCGCAAAAAGGGTTGATAAAGGCTTTGTAGAAGGTAGCAGCAAGTTTCATCCTTGAAGGAGACTAAGATTCTAGCGGATGGGTGACAAATTGTACAAAGGCAGGAAATGGACTACTGAGTTCTGGGAATGAGTGCTTAGAACCCTAGGGTACTAAAGAATGCATTCTTGCCTTCTGGAATATTGGATTCCAAATTCTCTGCTGCTTTATACCGGCAGTTGCTAAATAATGTGTGATCCTGATTATGGTTCCTTGGTACTTGAATTCTTTCTTTCTGGATGCTTATAGTATTTTTTCTTTGACCTGGAAACTCTGGGTTTTGGCTATGATATTTTTGGGAGGTTTCATTTTGGAGTTTCTTTTAGAAGGAAACTGGAGGATTCTTTTGATTTCCACTTTGAGATCTTTTCAAGATTTGTTGAAACAGGATGTCTAGGCTCCTTTTTTTTTTTTGGTCATGGTATTCAGAAAGTCCAATGATTCTCAATTATTTTCTACTTTATCCAGTTCAGTTGTTTTTGTTGCAAGATTATTTATACTTTGTTACAGTTTTTCAGGTTTTTGACTTTGCTGTTGATCCCTCTCTAATTCTTTTTTCCATAGCTCTTTCTCAGTTTTTTCCTCAAGCACTCTGATTCCATTCAGAAAAATATTTTTTAGCTTTTTTTCTAACTCTTGCTTCATCTCTTCCAGGAATTCTAGTTCAGTTTGTGTCCAAGCTGTGTTTTTCTCTGAGGCAGTTCTTGTAGATGTTTTAGAATCATTCTCTTCTATGTTGGTATCTTGAGTGTTCTTGCCACCATGATAGCTCACTATGGTAAGGTTATTTTGTTTTTGTCTTTTTTTGTCCATTCTTCCAGCCAACTTCCTGAATTTGGACTTGGTCTTAGGGTTGGGTTCTGCCATATTTGTAGAGGGAAGGTCTGGGCTCTTCCTGTTGCTGTTTCCTTAGGTTACTGAATGTTATGTTATTCCAGGATCTCAGGGACAGGTTGGGGACTTACAAGCTTTCAGAGCTCCCAAAGGGGATCTGATCTAGAGGAAAGTCTGATTGCTTCCGCACCCTCCCTGGTCTGAGCTCTACAAGTTCTTGATCCAGTTTTGGGTTTGTGCAAGAATAGACTACTGTACTCCACCCCTATCAGCCACATGAAAATCTCCATTGGTTAAAAGTGGCTGAATTGTAGGCTCCACTTTGGTCTGGGGTTCCTGCCTTGTTTATTCCTCTGCAGGCTGGGCTAGATCCTGAAAGTGAGCCCCAACTCTGAGATTGAGGTCTGAGCCACCCCACTCTTCTGAACTTACTCCTTTCTAGGTACGCCACCCAGGGCTTCCTTAGCGGGGAAAGTCAATGCCACCTTAGAGCCAGGCCATTGCAGATTTCTTTCTCACTGTGTTCTAGATTGGCAACCTAATGGGCAACAAAGCTTCCAGTTGGCACCTATTCCTGTTGCAATGCCCTAGTATGGGTCTGGGGGTGCCCACTATGGGGCTGGAACCACATTTTGTGGCACTGGGTCTGTCCTTACTGTCTGCAAACCTCTCTATCTGCCTGTGCTGAGCTCGGCCAGATGAAGGACTCACTATGAATTCTGCATTTTTCTATCAGGATTCAGTCTAGTGCATTTTATAAATCTGTTTGATGGAGTTATGGATAGGAGGTCAGTTGTATTACTTCCTTTTGTTTTGCCATCTTAGTTCTACCCTCCTCACTTATACATAATACATTCTCTAGCTTCCTTCAAAACACATCTCTTGTGCTACTTCCTCCCTTGCCCTTTTTAATAACTCCCGAATTAGTATGCATTTACTCTGTGTTTTGTATATACTTGTCTGTGTCCATGTTGGTAGTAAGTAAGTGTTTGGAGGGCAAATGTTTGTTTCTCCATAGATTTAGATCTAGAAAGGACCGCAGAGGTTGTCTAGTCCAAGCTTTCATTTTACAGATAAGGAAAATGAGGCCCATAGGGGTTAAGTGACTTACTGAAAGTCACAGGTGTCAGAGGTAATATTTGAACTCAGGTTCTCTAACCCTGGAGTCCAGTTCTCTTTCCAGTGTACCATATAGTATTACTTAATACGTTTTTGTTGAATTGAATTGAAAGTCCATTTCCTTTGAGTCATTGTAAAATTTGGTATTTTAAAAATTAAGAGAATTCATTTGATATTTCTCAGACTAGTGTGAGGTAATTTCTTTTTGGGGTGGGGGTGAAGGGAGGGACAGAATTTGGAAGTCAAAACTTAAAAAAACCCAAATGTTAAAAATTGGTTTAATATGTAATTGGGGAAAAATTTTATATATATATATATATATATATATATATATATATAAAAAGTTAAAAAACACATTAGGCTATACAAAGAGGAGATAAACAGGGTCTTCCAAAAGTCTTTGTGTAATTTAAAGCTTTAATAGCTTAAAACTTAAGCACTCTGTGTTTGTTCTCCTTGTGTCATAGCAGAGTTCAGAGATAGTAATAAATCTGTAAGATATTTGTAGTTTCCTCCCCTGGCCACCAAGATAGCGAGGCAGCTTTGTGCCATAGAGTCTGAGTTCTGATCCTGGCTCTCTTACCTCTATGGCCTTAGGCAAGTAAGCTTCAGTTTCCTTTTATAAAATGAAAGATGTGGAGTAGATGACCTCATAAATCCTTTTCTGGCTCCAAATCTTTAATTCAATTACTTTATTCCTAATCAAACAACAGTGAAATCTGCCCCTTAAGAGTTTCCCCTGTTGATAAAATAATCATTCTTCCCCACACAGAGAGAAATAGATAGTATAAAAGAACAGATCCTGGGTTTGAATCAGAAAAAAGAAGACTTGTTGATGGGCTTGAAGACAACAGTCCTGGCTCTCCATCAGCGTTTGCAGCAAGAAAAACAAGAATTAGAAAAGGAAACAGAGGAGTCTGGAGTGGCTGAGGGGGATGTTTCTGAGTGGAAAGTAAGTATGACCTCAAAAGCAGCAGCAGAATTTAATATCTACTGCAGCAAAATCCTGTGTCACAATGGATAGAACATTGGGCCTGAAGTCCAGGAAGAGCCGAGTTCAAATGTGACCTCAAACCCTTCTAACTGTGTGACCCTGGGTAAGTCACTTCTGTCAGCCTCAGTTTCCTCAACTGTAAAATGGGCACCATAATAGCCCCTCAAATGAGATCATTTATAAAAGCATTTACCATGGTGCCTGACAAATAATAGGCATTTAATAAATGCTTGTTTCCCTCCCTTCTGTAGGCCCTAAAAAAAATATAAAGATGACTAAAATGTAAGCCAGGATTCTAAGCCTTCAGGGGACTTCCATTGCAGTAGGGAAACTATGATGACTCCACCAATATGAATTATATGCACGGTGTCTCAAAAGTGTTATTGCAGCTTTAAACCTCAATAGCTTTAGTTTTTTTTGAAGACAACCTAAAAATAGTTTTAGGGCAGTTAGTTGAAACAGTGGATAGAGCACCAGCCCTAGAGTCAGACTGACTCATCTTCTGAGTTCAAATCTGGCCTCAGACACTTACTAGCTGTGTGACCCTCAGCAAGTCACTTAACCCTCTTTGCCTTAGGTTGCTCATCTGTAAAATGAGCTAGAGAAGGAAATGGCAAACCACTCCAATATCTTTGCCAAGAAAACCTCAAATGGGGTCAGAAAGAGTTAGACACATCGGACACAACTGAACAACAATACAAATAGTTTTAAGTATTAAAGCTTAAATTACACTATAGTTTAAATCCTTACTAACACTTTGGGGACACCTTGTATTTTTTTTTAAAGAAACAGTTTTTGGCCTGTGTCTTACAGAAACGTTAAAATTGCCAGGTGGTAAGGAAATGAGGGATAGGAAGGGCCATCAGATTTCTTTTTTTTCAACCTACCTGAGGTTCTTTATTTTTCTCAGTGTGCTGCAATAATATTTTTTCTAAAAAGAATCACTAAACCAGAGATTGTTCTTAAGCATTGGAAAAAAAAACCCACAAAACTCAAGGTGTGTTTGTTCTGGATGTGACCCAGTACTGTTCCACATAGTTTGTTAATGAGGTGCTTGTGAAATTCCTGTCCTAGCTAGGGAGCAGCCACCCTTTGAAATCCCCACCTCCTTCTGAAAGGACAGCCCCATTTCAGTCAGTGGGAAGTGTGGTAAAGTACCTTCCTGACCCTGATGTTCCTAGTGTAGTAAGGCAGAGAAATAGAGGAGTTATTACAGCTGAAGCCTGTCTAGGTTTGTTCCGCAACAAGCCCCTAGTAATTTATTTGGGCAAACCCAAACTAGTTACTCTATGCATGCAGGGCCTAGAGCCATAGGTGTGGAGACTAGTGTGGGTGGCAAAGGACTTAGATTTACAACTGGGATAAAAAGTGAGTTTCAAAAATAGCGTCACAAAAATGTGGAAAGGAGTGGTCGGGTGTGATGTAGGGTAACCTGACTGGCTCTGTTTTTGTATTTCACCTTTCAGCTGAAAAGGAAAGGATCCATGTTTCTCCCGCCATCAATTGTTGAGGAGATAGAAGAAAGTTCGCAGAAAAGTGAAGTAAGGAAAAGACTATTTTTTTTAATTGCTAAGATTTATTCATTTGAAATTGTTTTAAAAAAAAGAAAGAAAATTAAGTGAAAAGATATGAAAATGAATGTAAACATGGAGAATTTTCTTAAAATTAATTTTGCTATGTGAGGTTTGAATAGGTTATACTCATCTTGTCTTTACTTGAAGTATAATTAAATCTACCCCAAAGTATCAGAGATTTAATGTAAACAAGGCTGCTGTTTGTGGCAGGTTTAAAAAAAAAAAGCAAACTTCCTTGAAACATCATGGAGTTTTAAGAACATGGTATCTGTTGCTCCAAGTTTGATTTTTTAAAGTGTACTTTACCATATTTGAATTCATCTTTAGACTAAAGCAGTGCCACCTGGGACCAGAACAGCAGTGTTAAAAAGTAATGCTGCTAATTCTTACTGCTCCCATTATAGCTCATAGAATAAGACATTTACAGATGTCTTTTATGAAATCAATTTCAATTTCATTCTCATATGAAGAAAGAGGATTACAATGGGTCCTCTGAAAAAGAGAAGTAAATTGCAGTAACTAATAGTTTGCATATCTCTTGCATGACTGCTAAGAGGTTTAATGCTCATTTTATAGATTGATTCTGGGTCATTCAAAATGGGTCTAATTCTTTAGCTTCTCTTTAGCTTCCCTAGAAGTTAGAGAGGGCCCTAAGTAGAAAGGAGATCTGTGTGAAAAGAATGAGGAACCCAAAATTTCCATACTTTTTTCACCAGAAAACAAATCCTTACTGCTTTGTGGGAAGGAGGGATATGAGTTGGTGCATTTATGAATAAGATAATAAAGGCAAAAAACTCTTTAGAATACTTCCCGTCTGATTTTTTTTAAAGATGTAGTTTAGGGCTAAATTTTCGAAAATTTCTTCAATATTTATCCTAAAGATAAGATTTTAATTGATGTCCAGTCTCTAAAACTAAACTTTTCTTTTTGTGTGAAAAAAGAGAAAAGAAAGGAAAAAAAAAACTGTTGGATAAGAAAAAAATTCCAAAAAGAGACAGCCTAATAATTTAAAGAAGTCTTGTTTGAGGGAAGGTAATGAGGGCTATAATGAAAAGATCTCTTCTCTTCGTTAATGTCAATTCAATAAATACTCTCTTAGAATGGAGATGAGAGAGCAGAGTCAGCTTCTAGTCCTTGCTTGTTACACTGGGTACATGAGAGAAACAAAGAAGAAGACAGAGCCTCCTCTTCCTCTGGAACACTCATACAGGTACCCATTACTAATTTCCTTTCATATGTTCCATTTCCGTCCCTAGCTTTCTGTGTTAGCTTAGGAATTTTTTGGCTTTCCATTTTTTCCTGTTTTTCTCTCAACAACTACTATACATTTAAGATACCCCCCTCACGATCCAGTTAGGAAACAAAAATAAGAAACCTTAGGTGGGTGCATGCTTTTTATCTTAGGAAATCTAGGGAAAGGACATCAACCGTGACTGAACATTTTAGCACTTTCCTTTCATTGTCCTTACATAGATATGAAGATAGTAACTATCATTTCACATTTTAAAATTTGGACATAAAGGAATAATTTGGATGATTAAAATGTGCTCAGCTTTTTTTTAAAAAAGATTTAAGAAAATTCAAACATACAAAGCCCTACTCTACTAAATCTACTCTCTCAAGTCGCATGTGACCTCATCAGCAAATCCAGCGCCCTTTTCCTCGATCCCTACAGCATTTTACATTCCCTCCTCTGTTGGGTCCCCTTATTTCCATGAAACTGTATCCTCCTGTACTTGCTTTGGTGGTACTTATATGAAAATTGGAATGAGACAGAGATGATTAGCATGGCCCCTGTGCAAGGATGACAAGCAAATTCTAAAAGCATTTTCTATTTAAAAAAAAAGGTCAGGGGAAGAAAGAAAAGAAAAGGGAATTGTACCCTCTGTTTTCTTTCTAATTACAACTTTAAAATTTCTGCTTTTCTTTTTCCTCTTGTTGTCTTGTCTTCCTCTTTCTGCCCTCTGGATATAAGTATTCCTCCAAAGGTTTTGTCTTTACTATCTTCTACTTCTTTATGTCCTACGTTTTCATTCTTGATAATGTCGTTTTTCATCTACTCATGACTTCAGCCATAGCACCCATAGCAACGAGGTGGTACAATAGATAGGGTGTTGGATGTGGAGCCAGGAAGATGTGAGTTTAAATCATGCTTCATATACTCACTAATCAAGTGACCCTGGGCAAGTCAATGAACCTCTCTCAGCCTCAGTTTCCCCATCTCTCAAACGAAGATAACCTACCTCCCAGGGTTGTTGTAAAACACTTTTCAAGACTTGAAGCTGTTTATCAAGCCGTTCTCAAACGTTTTGGTCTCAGGACTCCTTTATACACTTAAATGTTATTGAGGACTGCCAAAAATGTTTGTTTATATCTATTGATATTTACCATATTAATTAAAATGGATAATAAAATAGCAAGATCATAGATTATAAAGTAATTAAAATGGATAAAAATTTTAAATTTGTTAGTTCATTTAAAAATAATACTAACAAACCCAAAACATGTTAACATCAATAATATATTTTTATGAAAAATAATGATTTTCCAAAATAAAAAACCTTGGAAGAGTGGCATTGTTTCACATATTTCTTCCAAGTCATTTTAATGACTGGCTTAATTGAAGACATCTGGATTCTCATATCTGCTTCTGCATTCAATCTGTTGCAATATGTTGTTTGGGTTGAAATATGTGAAGAAAATAAATCCAGCCTCACACAGATATGTCACTGGAAAAGGGAAGAATATTTTAATGGGCAAATAATATGTGTGAAAGTAGTTTTGACTTCATAGTCCCTGAAAGGGTCTCAAGGACCACTAGGAATCCCCAGACCATACTTTGAGAACTGTTGCAAATGTTAGCTATTGTTACGATCATGTCTTTGTATGTGATTATGTTTATGTTTGTGTGTATGTGCACACGTGTATCTATAAATACGTAGATACACATTGTGTATCTATTTCTAGAGAAAGTATTTTGACCTCTCCTTCCCCTAGATAGCCCTACCTCAGGTTTAACAGAAACGAGACTGCACTCATCAGATTCTCACCAAATGCATCTGTTCTTGATTTTCTGATTGCTATTAATAGCATCACCGTGATCCCAGTCACCCACGCTTAAAATCTTGGAATCACTCTTTATTTTTCATCTTCTAAGTTATATCTAGTTTGTCACTAAGTCTTGCTAATTTTACCTCTGTAAGTTCTTTCCTATATGTTACCTCCTGTTCATTCCTGATGCTACCACCCTAGTCCAGGCCCTCCTTTCTACTTGATTGGTCTACTGCAATGGCCTCTTAACTGATCTCCATAATTCCCCATTCCCCACTCTCATCCATTCTACCCTCCTGCCATTCTCTAAAGCAGAACTCTGATCACGTCATTCCTTTTCTTAAAACCTTTGAGTAGCTCTCTGTCATCTTATCAGATAAAGGCCTAATCTCCATAGCTTGACAGTTAGGGTACTCCGAAATTTGGCCCCAATCTTATCTCAGACTGTTCTCCTATTCTTTTCTCAAAGAATGCAATGCCAAAACTAGACTGTCCTGCAAAAAAAAATCCATGCCTTCCTATCTCTTTACCTTTATTCATGTCATTCCTTCAGCCTGAAATGCCCTCCCTGCCCATCCTTTGCTTATCAAAATCATACCTATCTAATATGTTTTGCATGATTGAACATGTAAAAACTATATGAAATTGCTTACTGTCCCAGGCAGGAGGGTGGTGAGGGAAGTAGAAAAAAATTTGGAACTCAAAATTCTAAAAAAAAAAACTTGCATGTAACTGGGGGAAAATATTATTTTAAAAAATCATACCTATGTGGTTCAGGTGCCATGTCCCCTTGTGAAACCTTCCCTTTTGCCCTAGTTGGAAGCGATATTTTTCTGTTCCATGTTTCCCTACAAGATTATTTATGTATCTATTATAGCATTCTACCAGGTAGTTTAATAATTTTTATTTAGGTCTATCTCCCCCACTAGAACGTAAGTTCTGGGAAGTCAGAGATTGTCCTGGTCATCTTTATAATCCCAACAATGTCTAGCACAGTGCCATACACACAGTGAGGAGTAAATCAACCTTTATTTAATGAATGAATGATTTACGGAAGTTCAAATTTTACACTTCAAGAACTTTACTGCAGGGTGGAGACAAAGATATCCATGATCAGAGTCTCCATTAATTCTTTTTTACTTTCTCTAGTAGAGAATTGAGAGGAGAAAGATATAAATAATTTGTGGAAGAGTACTTTAAAATGTCAGAAAGAAAACAAGAAGCAGAACTACACAATGAAACTTGACTGATTCCCTATGTTGAGGATCTACAGTTAATTAATTAAAAAAAAACTTTACAGGCCTAACTTAGCTAACTATATGTGCCTAAGAATAATTTTCATAATGCATACATTACTTAGCCATCTTCAGCTAAAGCATCAGACATTCATTTGCAGTGCAGATCTAAAAACAAACCAGATTAGGTTATATAAGGAGCAACATGGTAGACCAGGGAGATTCAGGATACTTGGGTTCTAATCCCTGATGCTCGTCTGCTTGCCCATGTGACCTTGGACAATCCAAGTAAGCATTTATTAAATGCCTGTGGTGCTAGGGCTGGTGACAAAAATAGGGAAAAAAAACAGCAACCCAGTCCCTGTCCTCAAGTAGCCCTGCTTCTTAATGGAATTCAACATGTGCACAAATAAATAAAGACAAGATAATTTGAGGAAAGAGAGAGCAGGAATTCAGGGAAGTCTTTATGGAAGAGATGACATCCAGTAAGCCATGAAGTATTGTGAGTGACAGAGGTAAGGAAGGAGTGTGTTCCAGGCCTGGGAACGGAATATGAAAAGGTACAAGAATAGGAAATGGAATGCCAGGTTTGGGGAATGGCTAGTAGTCAGGTATGGTTGCAATGTGGGATTTATGAAGAGGAGGGGGAACGTTCAGCTGAAAAGTTATATGGGAGCCATATTGTGGAGGGCTTCAAATGCCTGGCATATGAGTTTGCATTTTATTATAGAGGATATAGGGACAGACTTATGATTATAGAGAGGCAGTTAGGTGGTGCAGTGGATAGAGTGCCAGGCCTGGAATCAGGAAAACTCATCCTTCTGAGTTCAAATCTGGCCTCAGACACTTACTAGCTGTGCGACCCTGAACAAGTCACTTAACCCCGTTTGCATCAGTTTGTTCGTCTGTAAAATGAGCTGGAGAAGGAAATGGCAAACTATTCCAGGGTCTTTGCCAAGAAAACCCCAAATGGGGTCTGAAAGAGTCAGAAGCGACTGAGAAACAACACAATTAGAGAAGATTGCTTTGGCAGCTGTGTGAGAAATTGGAATGGTCCAGATGAGGGGTGATGAGGTCCTGTACTAAGATGGTGGTCACCTGAATAGTGTGAGAGGGAACATATGCAAGAAGTGCTATGGAGATAAAATCAAGAGTTGGCAAATGGTTAGATATAGGGGATGAGGGGAAGAGAGGAGTCAAGGAACCAGCATTTGTTGAGTCCTTCATATATTCCAGGCCCTGTACTAAAGAAAAGCTAAAGTAGTCACTGTCTTCAAAGACCTTATAGTTAAAAGGGAGGGTCAACCTGTGATTGACTAGGTAAATACAAGATAAATACAGAGGAGAAAGATGGTAATCTATGAGGAAAAGGCAGTAGAGATGGGAGAACTGGGAAAGACCTCCAGCCAGAGCAGGGAGTTGAGTTGAGTCTTGAAGGAAGCCAGGAAAACCAAGAGCAAGAGATAAAGAGGCAGAACATTCCAGGCATGGAAGAGCCATTGCAAAGAAACAGAGATGGGAAATGGAGAGTCATGCTGGAGAGCCTACAAGTAGGTTAGGTTAGCTAGGTTATAGGAAACATGGAGGGGAATAAAGTATAAATCAGGAAAGGTCAGAAAAATATTAAATGTCAAACAAGGGAGTTTGTATTTGACCCTAGATAAGGAACCATTGGAACTCATTGATTAGTAAGATATGGTTAGAACTAGGCTTTCAAAAATTTACCTTGGCAGCTGAGTGGAGGATGGGTTGGAATGGAGAGAGGCTTGAGGGAGGGAGACTGGTTCAGATGTTATTGTAGTAGGCTAGGTGAGAGGTAGTGAAGGGCTAACCTAGGGATGTGGCTGTATGAGTGGATAAAAAGGGACATATACAAGAAATATTGTGAAGGCAGAAATGAAGTACTTCAAAGAGAAGTCCTTTAAATGAAATACTGAGTCACTGGGGGGATGGTGGTACCCTAGGAAGAAAATGCGAAGTTTGGAAAAGGAGCAGTTGGGGGTGGGGAGGAGTTGATGATGAGTTCTTCGTTGCCCACATCGAGTTTGAAATGTCAGTGGGGTATCCAGTAAGAGATATTTAGCGATTAGTTTGCAATGGGAGACTGGAGCTCATGAGAGAGATTAGGGATATATTGTTGAGTCCTTCATATATTCCAGGCCCTGTACTAAAGAAAAGCTAAAGTGGTCACTGCATAGTGATGGCGATTGAGCTCATGGGAACAGATGGGATAACCAAGGAAGAGAAGGTAGAGAAGGAATGAAGTCTAAGAAGAGGGCCTTTGAATACACCTACACTTAGTGGGAAGGAGAAAGGTAATTACCAATAAAGGAGATTCAGGAGCGTTGAGACAGCTAAGTGCTAAGAAAAATACCAGAAGAGAGCTGTGTCATGGAAGCCAAAGAGAAAATATGATGTAAGAAGGAGTGGTCACGAGTGGCAGAAGCAGTGGGGAGTTCAGTTAGGATATAGGTTGACTTAATAGTTAAGAGACTGATGCTAACTAAAGCAATTTCCGTAGAGGGGTGGGGTAAGAAGCCAGATTGCAAGGTGTTGAGAAGTGAATAGGTGTTGAGGAAGGAGAGGTAATGCCTGTAACTCTTTCTAGGAGTTTAGCACTAAAAGGGAGAAAAGATACAGGAATGGAGGAGTCAGGTGAAGAAGTTTTATTTGCTTGTTTGCTTTTAAGGATGGGGAGGACCTAAGCATGTTTGTCGAAAGTAAGGAAGCAGGAAGGATCAGGGGAAATTGAAGATGAGAAAGATAAAGGGAATAATTAGAGGAGCAGTCTTTTAGAAGAGTACAAGAGAGGATGATATAAAGTGAGTAGAGGAGCTGACTTGGGCACAAAAAGAGTTATCTCTTCCCTTGAATCTGGAGCAAAATATTAAGAGGTTGGGTGATGATGTAGATGGGTTTTGAGGTATAGAAAAGGAGAAATGAGGGAGGCAAGTCAACTGATCTTTGAACCTTAATTTTGTTATTTGGAAAATTAAGGCATTGGATTGGATCATCTATAAAACCTCTTCTAATTCTAAAATTCCCTGATTATGAAAGTTGCAAAACCAGCTAACAGGAACATAAAGCTACTAACTCAATTAGAACTGGACTAAAGCTTTCCAAAGCAGAACTTTCTCCCGAGACCTTTTTTGTTGTTATTCATCATTTTTCAGTCATGTCCAACTCTTTGTGACCCCATGTGGGGTTTTCTTAGCAAAGAGTGGTCTGTCATTTCCTTCTCCAGCTCATTTTATAGATGAGGGACTGAGGCAAACAAGGTTAAGTGACTTGCCCAGGGTCACACAGCTTCAAAGTGCCTGAGGCCGGATTTGAATTCAAAGATGATTCCAAGCCCAAAGCTCTATATCCACTGCCCTACCTAGTCTCCCAAGACCTTTACTAAGTCCCCAAAGAAAAACAGAAAAGACTTTGAATTCCTTCAAATAAGCTAAGTTTATTGAGGGCACTGAATATTATTTTTCTGGAATAGCCATTCTTTCCAGATGTATGTAGTGTTCCTAAATATCTCTTCACCCACCTTGATTGTAAAACACATAGACACAGGAAATGTATGGTGATGACACCTTGGGAATTTTTATATTGCTGTTCTCATTCTAGGAGGCAGATGGGCGAATAAGCACATATGATGGCTACAACACTCAAATATCTGTTCCAAATTCACCGAAAAATGAGGAGAACCTAGACTCCTCTCCAAGCCATATCCAGGAAGAAGTGGTGAGTATTTTTTTTTTTGTATTGGTTTAATGACCTGAACGTAAGGCATTATGTACCCAGGTGCTCTGGGATAATCTGTACAATCTGAGAACCTTTTGAACTTTTACATAGTAATCTTTGCCGTACATATGCAAGACTGGGAGATTTTTATCATAACAGCTTTACAAATGAAGTAACTGAAATACAGAGAAGCAGCCCGGCCGCCTTTTCCCAGTTTTGGCCTCCGGACCTAAGCCTGCAGAGTCGTTTTTCTGCCTGCGCAAACTGGAAAGGGGTTTGGTGTGGTGTGTGGAGGTGCGCCTGCGTAGACGCCCGTCCGGAGGGGCACCCCGCCGAGCCGCGCCTGCGCAGAGGTGCCGGGTCGGTTCCGCAGAAATGCAGTGGCTACTGCCTCTGTGCTGTGCAGGTTACCCGACACCAGAAACTGGCATGTCGGGCTCTGGCCTCCTTGCCTCGGGAGCTGTACCCGGTCTTTTTCCAGGCCGCTTTCATGTACGGCAGGACGCTGGTGCTGCTGGCACTGGTGCAGACGTGGCCCTTCCCGCGCCTCAGCTTCCGGCAGCTGCTGCCCTAGCCCAAGCAGTTCGGCTGGCCCGAGCGGCCCCGCAAGGAGAGTGTGCAAGCCGTGATCTTGGCTCTGCTCGCCGCGCCGCGCAGCGGGGAATCTAACAGCAGGAGGCCTCAGCTTCGAGTGTTGGACATGACTGGCTTCCTGGATGACAGCTGCGGGCAGGACCCCACAACTGTGAGCATGTGGGCTCGCTCAGTGGCAGTGGCAAGGACCTGTCTCAGCGCCCAGACTGGCCAGAGCATCTCAATGCTTGGCCAAGCACCGAAAGCTGGATCCTCAGGTCGGGGTCACTAGTCCTGTGGAAGTGCACACTGACCTGCTGGTGAACCGAACTTCTTACAGTGTCCTGAAAGAGGCTCTCCAGACCTTGTGGCCCCCTTCGCCTTCGCTGCAGGGACCTTTGGGCTGAGGAACTGTCGGGTCCTAGCACTGTAGCTCTCTTGTTGCTGCTGGACCCAGTGTGTCTGCGCCAGGTGGACCTTCCCTTCAACAACCTGGGTCTCTCAGGCCTGTGTAGTGTCGTGCCCCACATGGCCAAGTTCACCCACCTGAAGCTACAATACAGCAATGTGGATGTGTGGAGGCTCACAACTGAGGCAGAAGGCAACTTCCAACTCTTTGTTTCTGCAATTGGCCAGCTGAGGAGCCTCAAGGAACTCAACATGGGTTCCTCTTGACTCTCAGGCTGCCTTCATCAGCTCCTTAGCAGTCTACAGGGCCCTCTGGAAAGCCTGGAACTTCCCTTCTGTGCCCTTCTCTTTGGGGACTTGAGTTACTTGGTCCAGAGCCCCCATGCCACCCATCTCAAGAAGCTGAACTTCAGTGGCAACAAACTAAATGGTGACCTCCTGGCACCTTTTCAGAGATTACTGATGGAAGCCTCACCCTCCCTGCTTTGTCTGGATGTTGCAGAGTGCCAGCTCATGGATGTCAACCTTGTTAGTACCTTGTCTAACCTATGCTGCTGTACCCATCTCCGCTACCTTGGTCTCTATGGTAACCCTCTTGCTAGTGCCGGAGTGAAGAACTTGATCAAACACTCACTGGCATCGCGTGAGCTCCACCTGGTTGTTCACCCAGTCCCTGTGGATTGCTACAAGGACGTGCCATGGCCACCCTCTTCAGCCAATCTCGTAGAGGGTACTGTGGATGAAGAGAGGCTTGCCAGTGTGCAAGCTGAGCTGCAGCAGTTGCTACAGGCCAGACGGCGCCACAATGTGCTATGGACCATGGATATCTACGGCCACAACAGTTTTGACTACTTCAGCCTGTAGTATCTGTATATTTATATTTATGGAGTAGAAGGGTGGGGAGGGGAAGTGCTAAGAGAGGCAGTATTCCTCTGCTTTGCTACTGATGCAGTATTATTCCAAGGAGGCGAGTGCCTCCTTCTCTGAGCTTTGGCAGAACCAGAATGGGCCATACTCAGTATATGCTCCTGGATGGGTTGTGTAACGGAGTTATAGACTTTCTGTGCCTTGTCCATGCTGGACTTAATGGCAGAGTTGTTCTAGTGCCAGAAGTTCTGGCTTTCAAGGAGAGGGGAACCCTCTGCTTTCCTGGGGGTATTTATTTGTATGTAATAAACTCCAGGACCCATGAAAAAAAAAAAAAGAAATACAGAGAAGCTAAGTGATTTACTCATGATGTTGCCCGTAGTCCAGAGATGCCATTATTTTTTCCACCAAATGTTACCTTTCAAATCTAGGTTAACTAGGGAAATGTGTATAATTTTTTCATCTGGGATACTCCAAAGTGTGTTCCAAAATAGTCCCTCTGTTCATGGATTGCCCTCTCATTGTTTCACGTTGGTCATCATTTTGCCTCGTTAGCTAGACTGCTGAGAGCCTGAAGGTAGAGATCACGTCCTATATTTTTTTTTGTATCCCCAGAGAGCTTTGAATAAAATACTGAGCATATTGTAAGCATGCCATAAATCATTATTAATTATCAGACCAGAACAGTGGACCTAACCAAAATGGATTTGACAGGCTCAGTCAAGCAACAAGTATTCATTCATCCAGAGCCTCTTATACTACAGCTCTGTACTAAGTGCTGGGATTTTGTTGTTGTTGGTTGTTGAGTTATTTTTAATTGTGTCCAACTGGGACACATTTGGAGTTTTCTTGGCAGAGATACTGGATTGGTTTGCCATTTCCTTCCTCAGCTCATTTTACAGATGAGGAGTTACACAGAATTATATAGCCAGTAAGTGTCTGAGACCAGATTTGAACTCAGGAAGATGAGTCTTCCTGACTCCAGGCCCCAGTACTCTATCCACTGCATCACCTAGCTTCTGAGATTACAAAGACAAAAATGCAACAGTCCTTGGCCTCAAGGAACTTACATTCTACCAGAGATAAAACTCCCTATTGGTGTGTTGTTGTTTGTCCTTCCTTCCTGAAGAAGACCATGACAACAGGAAGGGTGATGCCATGACTTGCAAGTGAATAGGCTTTATGTGAGGGAGGGCTGTGCAAAGGCACCAGCCTCACTTTCTCCTCCAAAGCAATCTGGGTCCAGGGCAAAATATAATTCAGGACTACTAGAGTGCCCCCCCCTTCACCCCTACGTTGGTTTAGAAAGGAAGCTTTGGTCTAGGTAGCAGTAGCAATTGTGAGTGGAGCAGTAGGGTAGTAGATTGTCTCGTCCTTCACAGTAGCAATGCTAATAATGATTTGATTTATTGCTCCTTGACATCAAGGTAAAAAGTTGGGAGAGGGAAGGTCAACACGTCTTTACTGGCTAGGCCCTGGTGTCCTGGTGGATGCCTGGATGAGATAAAATATAGTCTGGCAATACCATACAGTATGCCATCCAGAAGGAAGACTGAGGTGAGGCTAGACTCATTTGTCACGATCTACGAAGCTTCATATCAATCTATTTAACCAACGGCATAAATGTTAGTAAGTAGCATCTGAGGCAAACGTTTGAAGAATTTTAGCACTATATATTCTACTTACTCATAACCTTTTCTCTTCCTCCTTCTCTACCTCCTTGCCTCTCATATGTTGCATTCTTTATTGGAGCCTCTCCTTCTTCTCCCTTGTTTCCTGCTCCACTGCCTTTGCTTTAGGTCAGTCAGTGGGCCCTGTGGGCATTGTTTATTGCCTCCAGGGGGGCTCTACCCTTCCTTAGTTATTAACCTTAGGTCTGTACTTTTCTTTCTTGCATGAATAAATAAGTTACTTATAATGTTTAATAAAAGAAGACATAACCTCATTGATGTCTCATCCAAAATATTCAGTCTCCCCATTAACTCAGGCAGTTTTCAGAAGAAGAAATCAAAGCTCTCTATAATCACATGAAAAAAATACTCTAAATCACTATTGGAGAAATGTAGATTAAAATAACTCTGAGGTACCACTTTATACCTATCAGATTGGCTAATGTGACCGAAAAGGAAAATGACAAATGTTAGAGGGGCTATGGAAAAATTAGGACACTAATGCATTGTTGGAATTGTGAACTGATCAGACCACTCTGGAGAGCAATGTGGAACTTTGCCCAAAGGCCTATAAAGTTATGCATACTCTGACCCAGTAATAGCCCTACTGGGTCTGTGTCACAAAGGGATCAAAGAAAAAGGAAAAAGACCTATAATGTACAAAAATATTTATTGTAGCTCTCTTTGTGGTGGCAAAGATTGGAAATTGAGGGAATATCTATCAATTAGGGATTGGCTGAACAAAGTGTGGTGTGTGGTTTGTGATTGTGATGGCATACTATTGTGTTATAAGAAATGATGAACAGGATGCTTTAGAAAAAGACCTGGGAAGACTTACATGAACTGATGCAAAGTGAAATGAGCAGAACCAGGAGAACATTATACACAGTAACAGGAATATTAAATAATGACCAACTCTGAATGACTCAGCTGTTTCTCAATAGCTTGGATCTCAATGATCCAAGATAATGCCAAAGGACTTATGATATCCACCTCCAGAGAAAAAACTGATGGGGTCTGAAGGCAGATTGAAGCATAATTTTTTTAACTTTCTTTATTTTTCTTGGTTTTTTTGTCTATATTTTCTTTTGCAATATGACTAATTTGGAAATGTTTTACATCACTGCAAAAAAAAGCTTTGGCTAGGGTATTGGCTATTGACTAAAATGATAATTTGCTTGTTTTCTATGAATTTCCATGACCAATATTATTATTAAAAATGAATCTATAACACTATTTGGAATGTGAAGATCAACAAATTAATGAAATTCCTCACTCTGTAAGCATAATATAGTGTTATAGTTACATTATACTTCTAAGTCACAGAGTCTCAGAGGCAGAGAGCTTATAGATCCATACAGTCTAAACTGCAGTCATAAGGGACTCCCCTCTACAACACATCTCAGATGTGATCATCCATTCAGCCTTTGCTTGAAATCTTCTAGTAAGGGGGAATCCCATGAACTCTTCAGGAAATCCTTCTGCTTCAGGATATCTCAAATTGTCAGTAAGTTTTTCCTTGTACTCGTGCTAAATCTTTATCTTTATCTTTTGGCTGGGGAGGTCTGATCAAAGGTAGAAAGGCTAGCCAGAAGGCTTGACTACAATGAAGAGTGAAGAATAGAATAATCAGAAACAAATCTGGAAAGGTACATAGGAATCAGATTATAGAGGACTTTAAATCCCAGCCTTCAGAAGTTTGTAATTTTTCCAAGTGGCACTAGAGAGATTTTCTTTTTTGAGCAGAGGAGCAATATTGTCCGATTTGTGTTTCAGGAATATAAACTTGACAACTGTGGGGATCAAAATTCAGGATTACTTAAAGGGGGAATGGAGAGGCATATGATTGGCATCAGCAAGCTACAACACATAGCAAATTGAATTATGTGAGAAGCAGTGAAAAAGATATCATCAAAGGAATGTATGAACAACAAAGGCTGCAATGGCCATGTAAGAAGAGTAAGAGATAAGTAATAGCAACACACATGCTATGTTAAGAGAAAGTGATGAAGGCTTCCAGTATTTGGGGGGAATTTATGGGAGGACAGTGACAAGAGTAGAGGGCTGGATAGTTTGAAATCCCACATCAGTGAGAGGACAATATGCCTGAGGGAGAGGTTTTCCCTGGAGAGAGAAGACAGACTGGAAAATATTATTGTAGTTGAAGTGTCCAATGATCAGGTCAGGGCCATAGGAGTGAAGAGAAAAGGAGATAGATACAAAATGTTGGGGAGCTAGAATGGAGAAAATTTATTGGATATGAGGCATGGAAGGGGGAAGGGAAAGGAACAAACATTTATTAAACATGTACTATGTGCCAGACGCTGTGCTAAGCACTTAACGAATATTATCACATTTGATCCTTAATCTTGGGAGGTAGGTGCTATGATTAACTTCATTTTTACCATTGAGGAAACTGAGGCCATGACTTGCCCAGGGTCACACAGCTAGTAAGTATCTAAGGCTGAATTTGAACTTCATATGTAGTCTTCCTGACTCCAGGCCCAGCACACTCTCTCTCTCCTCTCTCTTTCTCCTCTCTCTCTCTCTCTCTCTCTCTCTCTCTCTCTCTCTCTCTCTCTCTCTTTCTCTCTCTCTCTCTCTCCATATATATATATAATATATATATATATATATATAAACATATATATAATATACATATACACATACACATATAAACACACACACAGTCCTACCTAGATGCCTGAAATGAGTTAAGGATAACTACAAAATTATGAATTTTAGGAACTTAAAGGATGGTGCTCCCTCAACAGAAATAGGGAATTTTGGAGGAGGGATGGCCTTTTTGGGAGAAAAGATAATTAATTCTGTTTTGAGGATTTTGAGTTTGATGATGGTGGTGGTGGTGGTGGATAGCCCAGGTGGAGATTACTAATAGGCACTTGGTAACATGTGCCTGGAATTCAGGATAGATTAGGGGTGGGTGAATATAGTTAGGAACCACATACATAGAGACAATTGAACTGATGGGAGCAGAGGAAATCATTAAGGGAAGGAATACAGAGAGGAGAGGACACCTACGTTTATTGAACAAGAGATGAATATTGATCCAGGAAGACATAAGAGTGGTCAAAAAAATAAGAAGACTACCAGAAGTGAGCAGTTTCATAGATACCCAAGGAAGAAACTGTATCCAGAAGAAGCTGGCTAATGGTTTTACAAGCAACAAAAATGTCTAGTAGGATGAGGCCTGAGAAAAGGCCATCCATCTTAGCAGTTAAGAGACTTGGTGAGTTTGGAGGGAATGGCTTCAGCAGAGGGGCAAGGTCAGAAGCTGGATTGTAAGGGTTAAAAAAAATCAATGAGAGGAAATACCAGAGAAGCTGGGGGGTGGGGTTTGGGGAACAGACCTCCCCTCCAGTCTTTGCAAATGTGGGAGACAAGTAGTATGAAATGTCAGATATGGTTGATGTCATTTATTTTTTTCCTCTAAGCCACTTCTTTTTCCATGTTTAATCTTTATTATAAGGGTTGGCTTGATGCAAAGGGGAGAAAGCTATCCAGAAATGAAGATGATGTAAAAATTAAAGGTATCAATAAAAATGATTTTTAAAAGAAAAAAAGCAAATGGTGGCAATAACTACAAACAGTTCTTTCTAGGATTTTGGCAGAGGAAGGAAAAGAAGATATGGGATGATATGGGGTCAAGTGAAAGTATTTTAAGGATGGAGAAGACCTGAACATGTTTATAGGCAGCAGAGAAAGAGTTAATGGATATGGAGAGATTGAAAATGAGAGCGAGGAAAAGAGTAAAGGGACAAATGTCTGATTGATACAGGAAAGTATGACAAGTGGAGAGGCTAGAACTGGTAAAGATGTGGGTTGATTTTTCCTCAGAGACAGATGCTAAGGAAACAGAATTGGGGGGAGGTCATGTAGTGAAATTTTGAAGTATGCATTAGGGGAGAAGAGAGGGCACACAACTCTATTTTTTTCCTATGAAATAGGAGGTGATGATTTCAGCAGGAAGGGGGAAGAGTAGTGTAAAGCAGATGTGTCAAACATGCTTCCTGAATTGGATTAAATTGTAACTGGGAAATATTTAACAAAACAAAAATACAATAAATCTAGATAACATTACTTTTTAAAAACTAAGTCACCGTTGGTTAAACCCAGTTGGTCATCTAACAGCAGATGACAAATGTGGTTACTGAATCTCTGAGGGCTAAATTGAAATTTAGCTCCATAGCTACATGCCAAGATGCCAAGGAATGGGAAAACACACCATAAATGGTACAACTATTTTTCTCCCAATTGCTCAGATAAATGCTGTGTTGATGCACAAATCAAGCATTATGAGATTTATACAAGCAGGTTTAGACAAACCTATGCAAAGTTATATGAAAAAATGTAGCCTTTTTGTTCATATAGCCCCTATCATATTCTAAGATTAAAATAATTAAAATGTGGTTTCCCCACTGAGCCAGGTAGGTGGGCTTGGCCACACTCACTTGTAGGTCACTCCTCAGACTTGTGCTTGACCTGTTCCTAAAATATTTAATTTTTTCATATTGAGTTGTAGAGTGTTCCAACAATATATTTTCTTTTTCATGCATGACAATGCATCCTCAGTCTCATTAGTTAACTAGGTCAAGATTCTACCAAGTTCATTAAATATTAGTTAGGAACTGGAGAAACCTCCTTTCCTAATAGTAATTGTTCATATATAATTTATTAATAAAATCTGTGATAACGTACATGTAGCTTATTATTTATAACATTTGGACTATGAAGATCAGAGAGTGACCTCAAACCCTCACATTAACAGTAAATGACTTCTTTTCATTTGTGAAAACAGTCCCCCACTATTCATTTTCTCTGAAGATACTAGTAAAGGGTCTTCTCAAAAATCCTGTTTGGAAAATAAAGGTGACAACAGTTTCGTCAGAAAAGATCCCTCCTTATTCTTTCTTCCTTGTTCATCTTCTCTTCAGATATGACAAGAAAACAGTCTTTTCTATATTGGGCTTCATAGGTCAAAAATTTTAAAAACAAAAAATACCCCAAACCCCACACACTCTCCCTGACTCCATAGTAAGAAACACTTTGTCACATGATAATTTCTCAACTGTAATTCTCCTACTGCCAACTCAAACTGCCTACTTCCCAACATTCCATTTGGCTTGTATCTACTGTCTCACTGGGAAAGCCAAGTGAAACGTGTTTTACATTTTAATACAGTTTTCTTAATCTTTTTTTGCTAGGTGCACCTGTTTGACAGCTGGTGCAGCCTTTAGACCAGGGTTTAACAAACTATAGCCCAAGGGCCAAATCTTGCAAGACAGCTGTTTTTGTAAAATCTGTGGACCAATAATGGCTTTTACATTTTTAAAAACAATAAAACTTTATTTTAAAAGGTAAAACCATTCTTAGCTCATGGGTCATGAAGTAGTAGGCTGCAGCCCTGTGGTGGGGCGAATTTTGCAGGCTTCTATACAGACCAATATATACACCCCTCTATAGACCTCTTCTCAGAATAATGTTTATAAATGCACAAAATGTGTTATATTGGAGTAGTTATCAAAATGCTAAAAAGAAACAAGTTTCAGACCCTAGTTTAACTCCTGGTCTAAAAGAATATAGACTCCCTCAGAATTAAGAAAAGTGATAATAAGTATTACAGCAGAAAACAAGTGAGATTGTGTGTGTGTGTGTGTGTGTGATTGTGTGTGTGTCTTAGATAATTATCGTTTTAGAGCAAAGATCTAATATGATTTTGAAGCACTTCAGTTTGGTAACTGGGAGAACTTTTTCCCATGGGTAATTCATGCAGTTATTTCTGTGTAGAAACATGTTACACGTCCTCTATTTAATATAGCATCAATTTGACTGAGGAAAGAAGAGAGCAGATGGAATTCCAGGCTCTCCATATTGGGACAAAAGGTCATATTCAAGATGCTTCAACTGTAGATTTTTAGATTATCTTTACCTTTTGACAGCTGAATCACATATAAGCTATATGTGAAAATAGGAGAAAAATTTCCCATATTTTGGAATATGTATTTTCATTAGGTAGATTTCAGTTACAGCAAAGAACACGTATTCTATATAAAAAAAAGTACACAATGGCCATGTAAACATTGCTTAATCACGTCATAAAACTTTAAACACTGGCCAGTACCTTGAAATGAGACAACACACACACACACACACACACACACACACACACACACAACCAGAACCTTTCTCTTGGGATCTGATGTTTAATGAACTGTGAACAGTTTACTTCCTTGGTGCACAGGAATACTGTACCTGTGCAGATGCAAACTGGCTGCTTGGAAACCTGTTGCTAGATTACGTGGTGTGTGTGTGTGTGTGTGTGTGTGTGTGTGTGTGTGTGTGTGTGAGAAGGTTTTTTCGTTTTTGTTTTCCTGCATTTGGAGTCTTGTTTTGTTGTTTTGTCTGAGAAACCCGGAAGGATTTGAGCGCCTTGAGGTTTAAATTTTCCCAACTCTGGATATCTAGCTTTCCCTTGCTTACATATCCTTTGGATTTACTTCATTCAGGGTGACAGGGCTTCCATTGGAGCCCCTGCTCAGAGCTCTGGAGAACAAGGATCTTTGGAGGAAGCTGTGGCGAGTTGCAGGCCAGAGTCTGTGGAGATCCTCCATGTCTGCCAGAAACAGGTGGCTGAGCTGGAGCTGTGGCTTGACAAAGCTAACCTCTCATTCAGAGCTGAAACACTAAACCCAGAAATGCAGCAGATGGTGGAACAGGAGCTAGCTGGTTGTCAGGTAAGGCTGAATGGTCATAGTTCACCTGTACACCAATCACCTTTCTGTGCTCCATGAGTTTTTCTCTTAAAGCAACAGTGTACATTTATGGCTATTCTTCCTCTCTTCACCTTGTATAGAGTTCAATTAATAATGTTTTAGTTTTGAGAATGGCTTGCTTCTTCCGAAAATTTCCTTTTTAGTGATTTAAATATTTAGTCCTCTAAAAATGCAACTTTGTCCGGAATTGGAAAGGGAAAATATAGAATGTGCACATTCTATGTTGGTGTTTACTCACATAGGACATGCTATAATTTGTGCTATGATATAATCTGTTATGAATTAGCACTTTCTGATTGAGTCATTCTAGGAGAATCAGCAATTTTGAGACGCAGAAACTGTATGAAATACAGTGCAATGATATGTAGTAGAAAGACCAATTTTACTAGGGATAAAGAGCTCTGAATTATGTCATCTGCAAAGAGTGATAGCTTTGTTTCTTCTTTCCCTATTCTAATTTATTCAAATAGAGCCCCGAATTCTTGAGCAAGTAACGTCAACTCTGTTTTCTCAACCGTCAAATGTAGAAGTCAGCTAAGGTCCCTTTAAAGTCTGTAATTCAAATAGGTGCAATATTGCCAAAGGAATTCATTAAAATGTGATTGATTATAACTGGCAATAAATTACCTGGAGATTTTGAAGGGCACAAAAATTACTTTTGTTGTTGTTGTTGTTTGGTTCTGTCTGACTCTTCATGACCTCGTTTGGTGTTTTCTTAGCAAAGATATCGGAGTGGTTTCGCCATCTCCTTCTCCAGCTCATTTTACAGATGTGGAAACTGGGGCAAACAGAGGTTAAGTGACTTGTCCAGGGTCACATAGCTAGTAAGTGGGCGAGGCTAGATTTGAACTCAAGTCTTCTGTAATCCAAGGCCAGAGCTCTATCCACTACATCCCCTTGCTGCCTAGTGAATTAATCATATGGCATAGTACAAAACTTGAAGTCAAGAAAATCCAAGTTGAAATCCTGTCTCACACACTAGCTGTGGGACCCTGAACAACTCAGTTAACCTCTCTGAACCTCACTTTCCTCATTTGTAAAATGGAGATCTTAATAGCCTCATCAATAAAATGGTGATAGTAATAGTACCTACCTCAAAAGCTTGTTTTGAGAATCACCGGAGATAATAATATATGTAGAACTTTGCAAACTTTAAAGCGCTCTATAGATGCTTTGACATTACCAATGACATTGGTGAGGGCAACCTTAAGTTAGTTGCTCCTACATGCATGAGTGCTTTGTAAAGTTCTATATGCATATAAGGGATTATTGTTATTTTTTTATTGTTGAATCGTTTCAGTCGTGTCTGACTCTTTGTGAGGCAAACCAGGTTTAGTGACTTGCCCAAAGTCACACAGCTAGTCAGCGGGTGAGGCCAGAAGATGAGTCTTCCTGACTCCAGGCCTGGCACTCTGTCCGCTATACCACCTAGCTGCCCCTTATTATTAATACCTATTGGCAAAATCAATGCTTTTCACAGGCAAATTTTAATGAAACCCAACTGATATCTTCCATTTAGAATATTTTGAACCTCATTCTTTGAAGGGCCTAAAAAAGTTTTTCGTGTGTGTGTGTGTGTGTGTGTGTGTGAAATGGGAGAGTACACTAGTGTATATGTCTGTATGTGTAATAGTGCAGGTAAATAAGAAAAATATTATCAGCGGTATATAAGTAAAAAAAGATCTTGATGTTCATTTTATACAATAGAAAATGAAAGGGTTGATGAACATTATCTTAACCCTCAAGCCAACTTTTAAAATGCTAGCCTTTCAACTCCTTTGATTCCTTTTTAGTGACATTTAAAATTACTGGTCTTGGAGCAAGAACTGAGCTAACTAACACCTGCCTCAGACACATCCTAGCTCTGGGACCCGAAGTGAGTCATTTTAATCCCTCTCAGGTTCTATTTCCTAATCTACATCTCAGCATTTAGCACAGTGACTGACGTATAGTCGGTGCTTAATAAATTCTAGTTGACTGACTAGCTAAGTAATTGGTAAAATGAGGATAATAGCAGCACCTACTTTACAGGTTGTTCTGAGGAAGAAATGTAATAATATGTATAAAGTAGTCAAGTCAATAAGCATTTATTAAACACCTGTTTATTACATGTTTATGTGCCAGGCATCAGGCTATGTACTACATGGTATGCGGTGGAGGTAAGGAACACAAAAAAGGCCAAAAAGAGCCTCTGCTCTCAGGAAGGCTAATGCAAACAACTGTGTATAAACAAGCTATATACAGGCAAAACTGGAGATTGGAGAGGCAAAGCCCTAGCATTAAAGGGGATTGGGAAAGCATTGCTGTGAAGGTAGGATTTTAGCTCCATCTTGAAAGAAGCCAGGAGACAGAGATGGGGAGTGAGAATTCTGGCCATTGGAAACCGCCAGTGAAAACACATCATCAGGGAATTAAATGTCCTGTGTGAAGAACAGCAAAGAAGTGAGAGGAAATGGGGGTTGTATGTGAAAGATGTTGCAAAGGTGGAATCAGCAGGGCTTGGCAACAGATTGGATGTGGGGTGGGGGAGGGGAGTAGTTAAGAATAAAGAGTAAAGAATGACCTGGGTGAATAGGAATTAGGAATTACAAGGAATTACCAGTTATTAGGAAGAGGGAAGTGTTTGGGGGAAAGAGAATGAACTCAGTTTTGGACATCGTTTTAACTTTCAAACATAAAGTTATCTATTGTGGTGGTGGTTGTTATAGAATGACATTCATTATTTATATGTCTGGCTTTTGAGCACATATGCAGTACCAGAGAGGCTCTTTTCAGTACAAGGTAAAAGGAACAGAGAACATTGTCACTGTCCTATTAACAACTTACATTCTAACAGAAATAAAATGGACAGACAGAAATCGCTTCTTTTTGCATTTTTCCTCTTTTCTAATTGGCCTGAGGATGGATATGAAGACAGTGGTGTGCATTTAGGAGTATCATGATACTTCATACTACACTTCCATCATGAGAGATGGAAAGTAACTTGTAAGATAATGAGTTTGTGGAATATAGTTAGTTCATAAAGGAAATTAAAGCTAAGCACAAAAACACTATCAAATAGAATGGGCAGAGTGAACGAATAGATAACAAAGGTCACAAAATTTAGAGGTAGAAGGGACCTTAGAGATCAACTATTCCAACCTCCTTATTTTTACAGATGAGGAAACTGAGCTCAAAGCACTTAAATGACTTGCCCAAGGTCAAACAGCAACAGAAGCCAGAATCTAGGGGTGAGAAGTTTTTACTACAATGACAGGAGCATGGGTCTTCAGGTCCCACCTTCCATGTGCAAAGAAAAACGATTGCTTTGTTGATATATGGAGGTTTCTTCCTCTTAGACTTCTATAGTTGTTATAGAGGATTATACAAGCAAAACAAAGACCCCTCTTCATGCCAAAACAAAAATGTTTTGTGGATAAAAGAATATTTTATTTTAGTCTAAAATAGTAGGAGCTATCTTATTGAACATTTGGAACTGGCTCCTTCTTAAGATTTTAGTGCAGAGTTAAACATAGGCAGCTAAATGGTGCAGGGATAGAGTGCCAGGCCTGGAGTCAGGAAGACCTAAGTTCAAATCCAGCCTCAGACATTTACTGGCTATGTTACCCTGGGCAAGTCATTTAACCTTGTGTTCCTCAGTTTCTTCATCTATAAAAGGAGCTAGAGAAGGAGATGGCAAACCACTCCAATATCTTTGCCAAGAAAACCCCAAATGGGGTCACGAAGACTTGGACAAGACTGAAACAGCAACAACAAGATTTAGACAGGTAGTCTAGGCATCCTTTTCTTGACTCTTCAGTATAACATGGGACCCAGAGAAGCCTCTTGTGTAAAAATAGGTTCCCTGGAGGGGGATCTGGAGCAACCTGTGGGGCCGTTTTAGTGAACAGTCCAGCTGGCCCCATAAGCAAAAAGAAGGTGTTCTGGCTTGGAATATAATGGAGAACTTCCCCTCCATTGTATAAAGACATTTAAATTTTGTAGATGACTTGAAGTTGAGAGGGGTAGAAAATGTGTTACCTTACAGTAAGGATCTCAAAAGGCTTGAACGATAGACCAAATCTAAAAAGATTAAACAGGCTCGATTCTCATATATAGATTAAAACAAAAATCAAGTGCATAATACAGGACAGGAAGAGGTGGGCAAATTTACTATAGAATAGACTCCATAGGAGTTATATCCCAGGCAAAAAACTACCTGGCTCTTATGCTACATTGAGAGATTTAAATCCAGAAGAAGGAGATGATAGGTCCATTATGTGCTACCCAAACACACCAACAAACATTCTGAGCATCGTGCTCCATTCTATATATCATATTCTAGAAAAGTTGGAGTATGTGTTCAGACAAATTTGGCCTGGATGGTGAGGAGCATCAAAACCATGTTGTGTAAGGGTAAGTTTAAGGAGCTGGGAATGTTTATCTCAGAGATGTGAAAGTGTGGGAATGATGGTAATGATGGTGATAACAGTAGTGATGGCTATCACTTACATAGTGCTTTAAGGTTTGCACAAAGCACTTTATATAAGCTATCTCACAACCTAGTGGGGTTGGTGCTATAACTATTCCCATCTTATAGATAAGCAAAATGGGGCTGTGATAGGACGAGCTACTTGTCCAGGGTCATACAGAATTGTTTGAGGAAAAATTTAAAGGAGTCTTTCTGACTCTGCATCCAGCACTCTCTTTACTACATTGCTCGGCTGTAAAGATTATCTATTGCTCGCTGCCCACTGAGTTTGAGCTGAATAAGTCTAATTGGTCTGCCAAATTACAATCCTTCTGATACTCAAAGACAGCAATCAGATGCCTCATGCCCCCAAGACCTCTTGTCTCAAGGCTAAAAGTCCTTACTTTCTTCAGATAATCCTCAAATGGTATGGTCCTCAGAGATGTTACCATCTCTGTGCCTTCTTTTGGCTATACTCTACTTTATATTTATCTTTACAAATGTCACTCAAAATTGAGCCAGTCAAGTCACCAACTAATTAAGTGCCTACTATGTGCCAGGTACTGTGCCAATCATAGTTTTCTATATCATCTAACCAGGGCAAACCACAGTGAGACTCTGCTGTGTATGGGATCCATTTTCAACTGTGACCACATAGCTACTTGAATTCATAGGATCATAGGATTTAAGGTTGGAAAGGACCTCAGAGGCCAACTAATCCAACCCCCTCATTTGGCAGATTAAAAAAAAAAACAAAACTTGAGGCACAAAGAGATTAAATGCCTTGAACAAAGTCACACAAGTAGCAGGACTATATGAACCTTGGACTCCAAATCAAGAGCTTTCATCGATTCGAGCCATTGGCAAGTCCTTGGTACTGTCATGTGGTTCAAGATCAGAAGCCGATATGTTTTCATCAGTACAATCTGCTTTGCCACTGTACTCTAAGGACTATGGGCCTTTCCATCTGACTTGCATACATGTTGTCTCCTCCATAACAAAGTGAGCTCCTTGAGAGAGGGGCTGTCTTGCTTTTTTATTTGATCCTCAATGCTTCAAACATAGTAAGCACTTAATAAATGCTTTTTCATTCATTCCTTTGGGAGCCTTAAAGATTGAGGTGATGTCTTTGGTGCCACTGTGGCAATCATACATTTGGCCATCAATATTCCTGCAAAGATTTATATCATATATTGCAACTACTTTTATATGAAGCACTCAAAAAGAAGTCTATTAAAAAACCTAACAAATTAAATACAATAAACACTTATTAAGTACGTGTTGTATTACGTTGGTCTACCAGGGGTAGGGAACCTGCAGCCTTGAGGCCACGTGTGGCCCTCTAGGTCCTTAAGTGTGGCCCTTTGACTGAATCCAAACTTCACAGAACAAATCCCCTTAACAAAATGATTTGTTCTGTAAAATTTGGACTCAGTCAAAAGGCCACACCTGAGGACCTAGAAGGTTCCCCTCCTCTGGCTACACTATAACTGAACTTCTGAAAGCTTTGTATTACATTTTTGGGCACAAATGAGAACTACTGGAATTTGCATAACAGCCTCAGAGCTATGTTCTGCTCTCAGGTCACCGCTGTTGGTATATACCCTGGAGCATAGTCGGTTGGCACGGCTGCCTGGTTGCCTAGGCCCCAGGAGGTTACAAACCTGATCTGTTGAGTAGAAATACAATGACAATAGCCCACTAGGAGACTAACCAAACTAGGTTATTTTTAGGCCTGTGTAGTCACAGTCCCTTATGTCATCAGAAAAGTACATAAGTTTTCAAATCTTTCTTTTTTCCTAGGGTCCACCTGGTACTTTGAGGCCTTGTTTTGTTTGAAAAAGAAAAGGCTAATGATAATGAGAAAGAAGCTCCTAACAGCTTTGAAGGATGTTGTATGGGAAACAGCTGATCCCTAGCCTTGTTTCTAAGTGCCTTAATTGTAGCAGGAGAGCTTTAGATCAGACGTCAGGAAGGGCAGGTTTGGGGAAAAAAAAACCCCACCATATTAGTGATAATAATAATGATAGTTAACATTTATACAGCACTTGCTTTACAATTCTTCTCTCATTTAATCCTCAGAAACAACCAAGTGAGATTCTAATGTTACTGTTTATCCCCACCTTACAATGGGAATTGTGTGTGTGTGTGTGTGTGTGTACATTTGTTGTTGTTGAGTTGTTTCAATCATATCCAATTCTTTGAGACTCCATCTGGGGATTTTCTTGGCAAAGATACTGGAGTGGTTTGCCATTCCCTTCTCCAACTCATATTACAGATGAGGAAACTGAGGCAAACAGGGTTAAGTAACTTGCCATGGGTCATATAAGTGTCTAATAAGTGTCTGAAGCTGAATCTGAAGTCAGGTCTTCCTGATGCCGGGCTTTGCAATTCCTTCTACTATACCACCTAGCTGTCCATAAATACATGTGTGTATGAATATATATATATATATATATATATATATATATATATATATAAAATGTGTGTATGCATGTATATATATATATATATATGTGTATATATACATATATTCAGATAGCAACAGAGGCAAACAGAGGTTAAGTGACTTATCCAGGGTGACATAGCTAGGAAGTGACTGAGGTCAAATTTGAACTCAGATCTTCTGACTCCAAGTCCAGTGCTCTATCCACTGTGCCACCTCATTACCCTACTGCACTGTTACCTAGCTGCACTAATTATCTGTGTTAGTCTGGATGAGTCACTTTAACCTCCCACAGCCTCAGTTTCCCCATCTGTAAAATTAGGGGGTTGGTTGAAATTATCTCTGAAGATCCTTCTGATTCTAGAATGTATAAAACTGATTTTGAGAGCTCCTAAAGTGGTTTATCAATGGTATTTGAGGAATCTTCCTTTGAAGTTTAAGGAAAAGAAAGTTGCCTTTTGGGGCTGATTTTAGCGAAATCTTGTTCAGAAGCAGAGGAAGAGACGAAAGGATGGCTCAAGGCCCTTTATGTATTTATCCGTTTTAAAATGTGATCAAACAGTCAGTGAATCTGAGGAGAGTGGAGAAGGAACTTCACGAAGAACCGAGAGATGAATAATCAATGAATTTTTTTCTTCCTAGGCCATGTTGACAGAGATTGAGCACAAGGTGTCTTCCTTATTGGAGAATTGCAAAGATCAGGGTCTAGGAAACAGTGGAAGCACCCAACAAGAGGCGGAAATACTTTCCCTGAAACTAAAAGCTGTCAAGTGTAATTTGGAAAAAGTCCAGGTGATGCTTCAGGACAAATACAGTGAAGTACAGGTAAAATAGACATGAATGTATTGATATCCATAATTGATAAGCCCATCAGAAAAAAAACCCTCTGACTTATGCTATTGTGTCAACTCCATGTGAAAATAATGTTAAATAGATCCCTTAGTTCTACAAGTGGTAAGTCTGAATCAGAATATGGACCTATTAGTTTAATTTTACAAATGTGATTTGTCTTTAGACTTCATAGCAAAGTCCATCTTAAACAAAGACTGTTCTTTGAGTGAACCCAGTTATGACAGCATTGGCAATAAAGTGATATTAAATTTGTTTGAAGTTTCAATAAATTTGGCTCTCCTGTTTCCTCTAGTGTTTTTATAATTTGCTTCTAAATGTTATCAACATAAAGTATGCTTGTGATAAAACAGCTGGCTCTACTTTTAAATATGCACATGCATCAAGTACCTTTGGGTTGTTAACATTAAAAAATAACGCTAGGCATACACAGTCCATAACTACTTCTGTGCCTTTGAAATTTATTTCAACAAAATTCAATTCATAAAATGTCTTTTTAGTACTTATCATTAGGCACTGTGCCACATGTGGGGCATAAGATTAGAGCTTAGAACTGTGATTACAGTGGTATAGAGAGCTCCTTCGATGAGGAAATTCCTTTTGCCCAATGCAGGTCATCACCTCTGTAACTAATAATCTCAGAAGGGTCACTGAGAGATTTAAGGACTTGCCCAGGATCAGAGAGCTAGAATAAGTTAAACTCATATTTTAATCAATCAGTAAACATTGATTAAGCACCTACTATGTGCCAGGCACTCTGCTAAGCACTGGGAATAGGAAAAGGCAAGAGAGTCCTCAAAGTTCTCTGTGTTTTTGTTAACCTTACTTGGGGTTTTCTTGGCAAAGACACTGGAGTGGTTTGCCATTTCCTTCTCTAGCTCATTTTACACATGGGGAAACTGAGGCATTCAAGAGTTAAGTGACTCACCTAGGGTCACACAGCTAGTAAGTGTCCAAAGCTGGATTTGAACTTGTGTCTTTCTGACTGCAGGCCTGGTGCTGTATCCACTGAGCCTCCTAGATGCTTCCTTGTATTTGTTCTGCTGCATAGAGGAGGGGCACTAGAACCCCAGCTGCATGCACTCACATCACATCTCAGCTCACATAGTCTCTCTTACACAAACTCATTCTTTTTAACTCACTTTATCCACAGTGTGGCCCTGAGCAAATCACCTAACCTAAAGTGAGGATAAATAACACCACTTATCCTATGGGTTTGTGGTGAAGTTCACACAAGATAATGTATATAAAGCACTTTGCAGGTGTTTAAAACATGACGTAAATATTAACTCTCCTTATTAGTATTCCTCACAATCCCTTACATACACACAGTCTAATAGGGCCCATTTCCACCACCAAATTTTTAATCCCAGCCATGAGGGTACCTGCCAATGTTTCCTAAATAGGCCCAAGACATACTTGACCACAGAGGACCGCTTTGTGTCCCTGTAATTATAGATACACAGCTGTATCTTCCCTGCCATCAACCCTAGACTCTTAACACCTGCCCTCAAAGAGCTGAAAGTCTCTCTATTACTTAAGGGAGCCTATAACCTAATAGGATTTATGGTCTATCTGCTAAGCTTCTTTGTTTTCAACTTCATTTTTTTCTGATTTGTCTTCATAGTAAATTTAAATTCATAGACTCAATGTTCTAGCAGTGATTTTTTTCCCCCTCTTTGCTACTTTGTCTTTTTTTTAATTTAAAAGAAAAAAAGACAAGGAACTTCCTCTTCCTAGTAAATTCATTCAGATGTATTAGCTAGAAGAGAGGGAAAAAATGACCGTTTTACTTAATGGGATGATTTTTTAATGCTATGAAATAAGTACATTAAATTAAATTAGTGTAATAAAAACCACAATAGTTTACCTCAGATAGTTTTTTTAAATTTTCCTACATTAAATGGTTCCATTATTATACAGTTGAAGTGGTTCATTCTGTGTAAGTGAATAATTTGTCATTATTACATAAATATATCTTATTTTACAGCGAAGTAACACTCTAAAGAAACCTTCAGAGGATCAAAAAGTCTTCCAGTCAGACAGATCTCCTGCATTTGAATCTATCTCATTTGAGAGCCCACTCTTTGGCCGACCAAAATGTTTCCAACAACAGGTAATTTTAGCCCTTGTGCAAAATAATGAAGCACAAAAACAACCTTTTCCATGTGGAATGGTCCTTCATCCTTAAAATGTGAAGCTGGTACTGGTGGGTTTGCTTCTGTGATTTGGGAGGGAAAGTGGGTCTATCTGCATGTGTGCCCAGGGTTGTGCAGCTGGTTAGATGGTGGCATAGAATGAGCCTTGGTCCTGGAGTCTGAGTTCAATTCTAACCGGAGACAGGTATTAGCTTTGTGACCCTAAACTTCACCTAATCATTGCCTGCCTCAGTTTCCTCATCTGTAAAGTGGAAATAGCAATAGCACTACTCCCCCCCACCCCCCCGGGGTTATTGTGAGAATCAAATAAGGTAATAGTTGTAAAGTTCTTCAGGAACCTTAAAGAACTCTATGTAAATGCTGTTTCAAATTTTTATTCCATCTAATTACCAATAACTAGTGCTACATCTTTGATGGAATCTGTTATTCTTAGTGATCCTGTTTCTTTGTTCTTTGGTTACTGTGCCCCTGAATGGAAACTGAGCCAGTATCTCCAGTGGGTACTTTTTTAATGTGGCTTTTTTTATTGCTTTTTCCCCCATCAGTATTGTATTGGTTAAAATGAGTTAAAATTGGTTAATATTCATTAAAATGAATAAATGAATATTCATATATATGCTATTTCAAAAATACGATTGGCACAACAAAGCACATGTGTGTTTCAGATGGATCTTGAAGGAGCTCATGGTGGGGGATCCTTCATGGATTATAAGCTACTTATGAGCTAACTCATAATGAACTTAAGAATAACTCATAACTTTGAGCTATGAAACTGGAAACGCAGAATTGGTTAAGAATTTTACTATCCCAGCAGCACCAACAGAATACATAAAGGGAAAGGGCACCCTGTAGATACATGACATTTATGACTGATGTAAATGTTTTTGTCCTTGTTCATCCATAGGCCTTAGAGTTAAAACCAGGTGAACAGAAGGATCTCTTGAGATTCATTGAAATTCATGCTGAGAAAATGTGGCATCAGCAGGACCAAAGGGGTGATAGTAAAACCCAGGACTCACTTGTAAGGTATAAACTTTTTAAATAGTTGGACATAAATAAACTAACAAAAATAATTAAATATATTAAAGCCCATGCTTGATGGGACTTTGGGCACACAAGTACATATGTTTATTGTTGCTTGCTATTTAAATTGATGTGATCTTTCTAGAAGAGAATCTGGTGACATGCAACAAGAGCTATGAAATAAGCTATACCTTTTGGCTTCGTTTTTTTCTGTTGTTGTTCTGGATTTGTGATGTCATCATTGTGGGGGGATTCCCTCTGTGGAGACTCCTTTTCTGCACTGATGCACATCAGCAATTTCTTCATCTATCATTGCTTTAAAGTGTTGCTTTGGGCAATGAGAAGTTAAGTGACTTGTCTAGGATCTCACAATTAGTATGCATGAGAAGCAAGACTTTAATTTAGGTCTCTTGCTTCAAGGCTAGTAAGACATAGTGGTGTAGAGTATAAGATGCTAGATTTCTAATCAGGAAGCCCTGAGTTCATAATCCTGCCTCAGAGACTTGATATTTGTGTGACAGCGGGCAAACAGCTTAACTTCTCTGTGCCTCAATTTCCTCATCTGTAAAATGAAGGCTTTGACTTGATGCTTTTTGAAAAACATTTTATTTAAAGTTTGGAGTTCCAAATTTATCCCGCCCTTCTCTCCTCCATCCCTGAGAAGCAATCAGATATAGATTATACATATGCAGTTATGTATGACATTTCCATATTAGTCATTTTGTACAACAAGACTTAAACAAAAGAAAAAATGAAATAAAGTGAAAAATAGCATGCTTCAGTCTGTATTCAATCAATATCAGTTCTTTCTCTGGAGGAGGATAGTGTGCTTCATCATTAGTCCTTTGGGATTATCTTAGATCATTGTATTGCTGAGAATAGCTAACTCATTCACAATTCTTCACTGAATAATATTACCATCATTGTGTATAATGTTCTCCTGGTTCTGTTCATTTCACTATGTATCAGTTCATGTAAGTCTTTCTAGGTTTTTCTGAAATCATCCTGCTCGTCATTTCTTGAAGTGCAATAATATTCCATTACAACCATATACAACGGTTTGTTTAGCCATTCCCCAATTGTTGGGTATCCCTTTGATTTCCAATTCTTAGCCACCACAAAAAGAGCTGCTATAAATAGTTTTCTACAAATAAGTCCTTTACCCCTTTTTTTGGATATCTTTGGGACATAGACCTAGCTATGGTATTGCTGGATCAAAGGGTATGCATGGTCTGATAGCCCTTTGGACATAGTTCCTAATTGCTCTGCAGAATGGTTGGATCAGTTCACAACTCGACCAACAGTGCATTAGTGTCCTAGTTTTCCCACGTCTCCTCCAACAGTAGTCATTTTCTTATTTTGTCATATTAGCCAATCTGATAGGTGTGATGTGGTGCCTCAGAGTTGTTTTCATTTGTATTTCTCTAATTGATAGATATTTAGAGCGTTTTTTCATATGGCTATAGATAACTGATTTCCTTGTTTGAAAACTGCCTGTTCATATCCTTTCTTCATTTATCAATTGGGTAATGGCTTATATTCTTATAAATTTGACTCAGTTCTCTGTATATTTGAGAATTGAAGCCTTTATCAGAGATACTTGTTGCAAATTTCCCCCCCTACTTTTCCACTTTCTTTATAATTTTGATTTTATTGATTTTGTTTCTGCAAAAACTTTTTAAATTTTATTTAATCAAAATGATCTATTTTATATTTTGTAATGCTCTTTATATCTTCTTTGGTCCTAAATTCTTCCCTTATATATAAACCTGACAGATAAGCTATTCCATACTCTCTTAATTTGCTTATGGTATCATCCTTTATGTGTGAATCGTGTAACTATTTGACCATATCTTGGTCTACAATATGAGATGTTGGTCTCTATCTAGTTTCTGCCATACTATTTTATAGTTTTCCCAGCAGTTTTTGTCAAATAATGAGTTTTTATTCCAAAAACTTGGATCTTAAGGTTTATCATATACTAGATTACTATGGTCATTTACTATAATGTCATTTGTACCTAATCTATTCCACTGATCCACCACTCTATTTTTTAACCAATACCAGATTGTTTTGATAATTACCACTTGCTTCACCCTTAATTGTATTGGGAAGGTTTCTAGCTAATCCCCATTACAGATAATGCTTGCTGATGGTTTTAGATAAATGTTACTTATTTTAAGGTAAGCTCCATTTATTCTTATGCTCTCTAGTGTTTTTAATAGGAATATATGTTGTATTTTGTTGAAGGCTTTTTCTACCTCTATTGAAATAATTATATGATTTCTGTTGATTTTGTTATTGATATGGTCAGTTATGCTGATAGTTTTCCTAATACTGAATCAGCCGTGCATTCCTGGTATAAATCCCACCTGGTCATAGTGTATGATCCTTATGATATATTGCTGTAATCTCTTTTCATCAATATTCATTGGTGAAAGTGGTCTATAATTTTCTTTCTCTGTTTTGGCTCATCCTGGTTTAGATATCAGCACCATATTTGCGTCATTAAGGGAATTTGGTAGGACTCCACCTACTTTTCCAAATTGTTTATATAGCATTGAGATTAATTGTTTTTTTAAATGTTTGGTAGAATTTGCTTGTGAATCCATCTGGTCCTGGGGATTTTTTCTTAGGAAGTTCATTGATGGCTTGCTTATTTGATTTCTTTTTCTAAGACTGGAGTATTTAAGTGTTTTATTTCTTCTTCTGTTAAGCTGGGTAATTTATGTTTTTGTAGGTATTCATCCATTTCATTTAGATTGTTGAATTTATTGGCACATAATTGGGCCAAATAGCTCCTAACAATTATCTTAATTTCATCTTCATTCATGGTGAATTCACCCCTTTCATTTTTGATACTAGTAATTTGGTTTTCTTCTTTCCTTTTTTAAAATCAAATTACCCGATGATTTATCTATTTTATTGTTGTTTTTTTCCTGTAAAACCAGCTTTTAGTTTTATTTATTCAATGACTTTATTACTTTCCATTTTATTAATCTCTCCTTTGGTTTTCAGGATTTCCAATTTGGTGTTTAATTAGGGATTTTTAATTTGTTCTTTTTCTAGTATTTTTAGTTGCATGCCTAATTCATTGATCTGCTTTTTCTCTATTTTATTGACTTAAGCAATTAGAGATGTAAATTTTCCGTTAAGTACTGCTTTGGCTGCATTCCATAAATTTTGGTATGTCATCTCATTGTTGTCATTTTCTTTAATGAAATTATCTATTATTTCTTTGATTTGTTCTTTGACCCACTTATTTTTTAGGATTAGATTATTTAATTTCCAATTGCAGAGTGTCTCCCCAATTAAACCATGAGCTCCATAAGAGCAAGGACTGTCTTTTACTTTTCTTTATATCCCTAGTGCTTAGCACAGTACCTGGCACATAGTAGCCCGTTAATAAATGTTTATCGATCTACTGATTCTTTGGATTTTATCTGCAAAATGAATTCTTATTTGTAAAATGATGGTTGAAGGAAGTAATCTCTGTTGATACCAGCATGATGGAGAACTCCATCCTAATAAAGAATGAATAATAAGAATTCAGTTCAACTAACAAATATTTAGTAAGTATATGCTATGTGCACAGCATATGAAATGTGAAAGAATATATTGACTTATGAAAAAATAGATAGTGGATAAAGGACTGGTCATAAGAGTCTGGAACACCTGGCTGGTCTTAAGAGTCTGGAACACCTAGCTGATACATGCTGTGCTGTGACAGTGGGCAAGTCACTTACCCTCTTGGTGGCCCCAGGCCTCTGAGATAAAGTTATAAAGTTGTTGCTGATGTTTGGTAGAGAAAAGCAGTTCGCTTCATCAATAGGAAAAAAAAAACAAAAAAAAGATGAAAAATCTACATAAAACTATGAAAAGAGGCAAAAAAAGCAGATTTGGACTATAACTATGTAAAAAAAAATGACAAACTGTAGTGTGTACATGTGTACATATAGTAACCTGGATGCTGAGAGAACTTGACCTATTCCATGTGAGGTTAATTTGAAGTAAATGGGGACATTTAATTTTTATAGTGAAAGATACTTAGGGAGTAGAATTTAGTGGCCTCAGAATATTTGAAGGATTATCATGTGAAATAGAGATTAAGCTTGCTCTGCTTCTCCCATAGGGCAGAACTTCAAGCAGGGGTAAAAGCATAGGATCAGAGGTAGAGAGCTTCAAAGGACTTTTATCTAACCCTTTCATTTTATAGATGAGCAATCCAAGATCCAGAGAGATTAATTGATTTGCCCAAGGCCTCACTACTAGAAGGTCCCAGCTATTATCTTGCACAGCTGGGTATGAAATTCAGACCCTCTGCGGAAAATGACAAGTGTTAGAGGGGATGTGGGAAAATTGAGACACTAATGCATTGTTGGTGGAATTGTGAACTGACCTAATCATTCTGGAGAGCAATTTGGAAACATGCCTAAAGGTTACGAAACCATGCATACCCTTTGACCTAGCTATACCACTACTAGGTCTGTATCCAGAGATTTTTTAAAAAGGGAGTGGTGGGGGAGGATGTACAAAAATGTTTATAGCAGCTCTTTATGTACAAAATATGTACAAATGTACATTTGTGTACAAAAATATTTATAGCAGCCTTTTTTGTTGTGGCAATGAATCGGAAATTGAGGTGATGCCCATCAGTTGGGGAATGGTTGCACCAGTTGTGGTATATGAATGTAATGAATACCATTGTGCTATAAGAAATGATGAGCAGACCTGAAAAGACTTACATGAACTGATGCTGAGTGAAGTAAGCAGAACCAGGAGAACATTGTACACAGTAACAGCAACATTGTGCAATGATTATATTTGATAAACTTGGTTCTTCTCAGCAATACAAGCATCCAAGACAGTTCTGAAGGACTTATGATGAAAAATGCTATCCATCTCCAGAGAAAGGGCTGATAGAGTTTGAATACAGATTTTGGACTGCGTTTTCTTTTACAATATGAATAATATGGAAATACGTTTTGCATGACTGTACATGTATAACCTATATCAAATTGCTTGCCTTCCTGGAAGGGGGGGAGGGGAGAAGATGGAGAGAGTTTGGAACTCAAAATTTAAAAAAATGAATGTTAAAAATTATTTTTATTTTATTTTACATTTCCTAATGTAATTTGGAAAAATAAAATATAAATAAACATATATAAAAAAGAAACTCAGATCCCCTGACTCAAAGTCTAGCCCTCTTTCCACAATGACAGACCAGGATAACATATTTCCTCTCAACAGAAGGGTGAAAAAAATTTAAATCTGCTAATAATTAGAACTATTCAAAAACAGAGTGAATTATCCTAGGGAATAGTGAATTCCCTGCTACTAGAAATGTTTAAGAAAAGGCTGAGCAGGTTTTAGATAGGAGTCATTATTTAAGTAGTGAATGAGGCAAATTGGAAGAAAAAGACTCATTTTTGTCTTTGTACTATACAATCCAACAATTTCATATTCGAATGTGTATTATAAGAATCTGAAGATGTTATGGTAGTGATTATTGATCCTTCCATCAGCAATGCACTGATTAAAATGTCTCTATGTTCTTGATACGTGGGATACATGATATTTTAAAAAGATGAACAGAATGCTGCACTGTGTAAATATACTGGTAAAGTGGAAATAATATTTGTATTCCTTGTCTTATAGAGTTGATGTGAGGAAAGTGTTTTGCAAATCTGAAAGGGCTGTATCAGTTATTATTGTAGCATTTAGCACAATGCTGGCAGGTAGTAGGTAGCTAGTCAATATTTTAAATTAAAAATATGCATTATGTTATTCTAATGTAATGTAGATGAAGCACAAAATAAAATTGTTGAATAGTAAGCTGTGTTGTGATTGGAATGGCTTGTGTTGACAAATAACCTTGGGGTTTTTCTTAATATTCCTCTGAGTAAAATTACTTCTAAAAGAACATGCTATGTAGCATAAAACTTTATATGCCAATTGTTTTTTCTACCTTCTGCCTTTTTCAAAAGCCCTGGAGCATCTCACTCTAGAAATGGATCCCCAGAATCAGTTCTGCCATCTCAAGAGCAAAGTGAAGACAAATGGCGATATTTGCTTCAGGAGCTGTCAAAGGAGAAGCTGCCTCCGCCTCAGCCCGTGGATGATCAGGTCAGTCTGAACCCCTAGCACAATGCAGCCCTTGTCAAGATCTGGGTGCCCCCTTTCCAAAGCAGGTTATTTCCTGAAAGAAAAGTTAGTGAATTGTGTATAGCTGAATGGGAGCTCTTTATAACCATCCAATTTAAATGAAAATCTTTGCAGGGAATTTATTCCTGACCTAGAAGAATTCACTCTCAACTGTATCTAGTTTTGACTTAAGTAACTGGAGGTGTTATGTACTCCCATTTCAATTAAAGTAATGAAAGTATAAGGTCCTGACGAAGTTTTAAATATGCAAACAGTATGATTCTTGTGCCCTGTGATTTTTTTTTACAAAATGTAGCTTCTTTAGGTAAAGAAAGGAATAGCTGATTGGCTGGCCAAACTGTATGGCCACATCCACACGCTGCTTACCTAACTTCTGCTGGATTCTGTCTCTTCAAAGCCCCCAAAGGTGTGTGGCCAATCCCCTGGTCAGTCAAATCATTCTTTTCTTGATCCAAAGAGGTTCACACCTCATAAAGAAATCATGGTGTGAACTGTCATGTTTACACATTTAAAACTTCTCCCAACCTAACACAGGGTGCATTACTTGGGAATGAACCACTTCCTTACACCTAGAAACTCTTTTGAGCCAGAAATGTCACAAAGAAGACAGACTGAATGATAGGTTGTCTTTGCTCCCATCTACAGTTTCCTAAGGACGCTAGGGGAAGGAGTGGATAGAATACTGGGGCTAGAGTCAGGAACTGAGACTCACCTTCCAGCCTCTGATACTTACTAGTTGTGTCACCCTGGGCGAGTCACTTAACCCCATTTGCCTCAGTTTCCTCAACTGTAAAATGAGCTGGAGAAGAAAATGGCAAACAACTCCAGTATCTTTGTCAAGAAAATCCCAAATGGGGTCATAAGAGATCCACCTGAAAAATGCCTGAACAAGAACACCAAAGTTTCCTATGGCCATTGTAATTTCCATTCTTCCTGGCTTTCCATAATAACGGTCTCTGTTGGCTTCTTATCCAAACTGATATTACTTCTCACCAACGTCTAAGGCTTGGGCCAGATTTGTTCAGAATCAAGGCTTAGTTGTTCCATGTTACAAGTCCTATTATGTGTTTTTTGCTTTTCCACAGCCAAATATCTCAGCGTTTAGATTCAGATTCCGTTTATAAGGACATGTATGTTCCCCTATTTGTGGAACATTTAATACTGGAAATAAATCAAGTCATTCTCCCTCTACAACTTATGGTGCCATCTGAACTTTTTATTTTAACACTACATAGTAAAATAGGGAGAGTGCAGGAAATTAAAGAGGCGTCATTGCAAATAGAAAGCTTCCCTCATTCAGAGAGATCTACCGCTGACACATACTATGTAACTCTCTGAGCAGGTACATATCCGCATTGGTATAGGAAGTCCCCTTTTCTATATGCTCCTTAGACTGATAAAATCACAGAAAAAAGACCAACACTCCCCCCCCCCACCTGCCCACACACAAAGGGTAGATTCTGAGGACAGAAACTATTTCATTTTTGTTATTTGTTATTTTTTAGTCCCAGTGCCTGGACAGGGATGGGGAACCTGCAGCCTCGAGGCCCTTGAGGCTACAGGTTCCCCACCCCTGAATGCCTTGTACATGTAAGTACTCATAAAATGTTTATATGTTTGAATTGAGTCAGGCATCTGTCTGCAGAAATGATTTATTTACTTTCCCATCAGCGAGACTTATCACCACCTTAATATCTTAAAGAGACCTAGAAACACTGAATAAAGTCTATTTTTAACAAGATTGGCTAGAAACAACCCTTTGTTGTTAAAAATTAAGATTTTACACTTAATTTGTTAAAAGTTATTATATAAGCAAAAACAATGGAGAGGAAAGAGTATAGCCATCATGCTATATATGTACTTATGTGTATATGTATGTATACCATGTTTCTTTACAGATTGCTGCAAATGTGAATTTTCTCCCAATGGTACCTGTGCATAATGTTAGCTCACCTACAACTGAAGAATTGAAAACGTATACTTCTCAACTTGAGGACTTAAGCCAAGAAGCAAATGCTCTTCACGCTCAGGTAAAAAGCTGTATGATTTACATTCATAGTGTATTGGGCGGGGGGCGAGGGCAGGTTGACGACACAGTGGAAAGAACACTGGGCCTGGTGTCAGGAAGACCTGAGTTAAAATCCGGCCTCAAACACTTAACTAATTGTGCCACCCTGGGCAAGTCACTTAACCCCATTTGCCTCAGTTTCCAGCAAATGAGCTGGAGAAGGAAATGGCAAGGCACTCAGCTATCTTTGCCAAGAAAACCCCCAAAAGGGGTCACGAAGAGTCAAACACAACTGAAAAATGACTAAACAACAACCAAATATATTCACAAAATTAGACAAGAAATAGAATCCTATGACTACTAAGTGAATATCATTTCTTTCACGTGGGGTGGAAAGCAAGCTTTTGGTTACTGAACAGGATGGCAAGAGAAGGTGCGTGGGGAAAAGCCAACAGCTGATGAGACATTTGTATACCTGTATACAATCAGGAGTGGATAAAAGACTGCTCCCTTTAGATATCAACAGGACAATGTGGATCATCTGCTTCTCCTCACTAATGTACATATATACAAACCCCTACAAGTTATCCTTTTATGAGTCCTTTTGCTGGTGAAGGTTTTAACTTGATCTCACCTGTGTAAAAATGTGTGTATGTGGTTAAGGAAACACATGGATATTGTACATCGGGCCTTATACCAATTTTAAGAAGCTCCATTAACTCTCAGATTTAACTTGAGGAAGCTAGGTGGCACAATGGATGGAAGACTTGAATTCAAATCTGGACTCATTCAATAGCTGTTGTGACCCTGGGCAAATCATTTAACCTCTGCATACCTCAGCTTCCCCATCTGTAAACTGAGGATAATATTAGCACCTACCCCACCTGCCAGCCTGTAGGATCAGATGAGATAACATTCATAAGGTGCTTGGCATATAGTAGGTGTAGATGCTGTAGCATCACTAAGAGCCCAAAGACCTGGGATTCAAGTTCTATCTCTGACATATACTGGCTTTATGACTGTAGGCAAGTCACCTAAACTTTCAATGCCCTAACAACTTTCTAAGACTATAAATTACAACTTTACTGACAGGGGGAACTTATTCTTCCCCATACCATTGAAATTACAGGTCTAGAACTGACTGCCTAGTCACTCTCTTGTTATTTGGTCGTTTCCAGTCACATCTGACTCTTTGTGACCCTATTTGGGATTTTCTTGGCAGAGACGCTGGAGTGGTTTGCCATTTCCTTCTCCAGCTCATTTTATAGATTAGGAAACTGAGGCAAACAGGGTTAAGTGACTTGCCCAGAGTCATACAGCTAGAAAGTGTCTGAGGATGGATTTGTACTCAGGTCTTCCTGATTCCAGGTCTAGCATTCAATCCACAGCACCACCTCGCTGTCCCACCTAACCACTACCTAATGTTTATTTATTTCCTTAGATTTAAAACATACTTTTTTTTCTTTCTCTTTTTCTTCTTTTGCTTCAGGAAAACCTGACAGGTGAATCCTCCCTAAATCTAGATAAAAAAATATTTGATCTCCTTCTGAGTATCAGTCAGTGTTTGAACATTGTGGAAGAGATGGTCCAGACCTCTGGCCTCTCTAGAGAGGATGCTGCTGTACAGCAGGCCCACTATGAGGTCAGTGTTTTCTCTGTACCATATGTGGCTGTCATCATACAGCTCTGCTCGGCTTGGTGCACTTGGTAGGCAGGTGCCCTTCAGTGTTCCTTCTTTTCTCTTCACCTTGTAGACCCTGTCTTTAGAACTGCAAAAACTTCACTCAGCTGTAACTAGCAAAAGGGATGATCTTTTGAAACTGCTAAGTCAGCCTGGAAAGAACTCCAGTGTATTCTTTGAGTGCTTTAATAACCTGCAAACACGACTTGATCGAACTCGGGCTGCAGCTGCTTCCAGAAGTCAATCCATGAAATCTGGGATAGACCATAATAGTGATTATCAGGTACTATTCATTCATTCATTCAACAAACATTATGTTAAGGGTTTGCTAAAAAGCACCGGACTAGGTGCCAAGGGGAGATACGAGGTTTGGAAAAACACAATTCCTGATCCCACGTAGTTTATCATCTTGTAGGAGGATGAGGCAAAAACACAACTATAATCCAAATATGTCATGATACATGCAAGCAAGGCAAAAAATAATGTTGTGTGAGGTTCAGCATCAGCAACAGAGAGATCAGGAAAGAAAGGTAGCTTTTGAGTGGCATTTGGGCTTTAAAGGAGAGACAAGCAAAATGTAGCACAAAGGACCTTCTAGATATTAGGAACAGTGGAAGCAAAGGCACAGAGGTGGGAAAATGAAGAACACAGTTGGGAACTTAAAGTGTGTGGAGGGGGGAACAAGAGGAAACCCAGAAGATGAGATAATTTCAGTTTGGCAATGGGTGTTTTAAATCACATTATATCTGAGCTAATGAACCTTTCCCAGGTTACAATTGTTAAATGGAATGTGGCGTTACCAAGGAAGATTATGACAATTTCCTTGTATGAAGGTCTTGAAAATAGATTTAAGTAAAATAATGTTTGACAGAGACAGAGATTTGGTAAAATGAACTAGCTCAGTTTTGTTCCATCTCAACTATCCTGCAATTTAAATATATGTTGTGCTAATATTATTATTATCCATAAAATTCACTTATTATCTCCTACAAATGCCTTCTTTTCCTGCAGCGTCAAGTAAGGCAGTTATATGACCAACTAATTGAGAAAAAATCCTCAATACAGCACTCTTTGAATGAAATTAGCAGTCAAAGCATCGTTGAACAACTCCAGGTAACTAAATCAAAGTATAACCAAGCTACCCTAACCCTGGACCTATGTCTTAGTTCCTGGGCCCATATTAATTTAAGTTCAACTCTCAGAAATAATCTTCAGCATCCTGTGTTATTATAGAAATGAGTTTTGCATGACTACATGGGTAGAACCTATGTTGAATTACTTGTCTTCTCAATGGGGAAGGCAATGGGAGCGAGAGAATTTGGAACTTAAAATCTGGGGAACAAAAGTGTTAAAATTGTTTTTACATATAATTGGGAAAAAATAAAAAATATTAAATTTAAACTAAAAAAAATTTCTATGTTATCTTTCCATTAGAAGGCAGATTTGTATGCTGTAAAACTTCAAGACTATGAGAGCCGGGTGACAAAACTAAGGGATGAAGGAGAAAGACTGTACTTACCTTATGTTTTAATCCAAGAAGTGTACAAACTGGAGGTAAGTATTCTGAAGGAAAAGCACATACTGATCTGGTCTGCTACTGATTCATGCTCTATAAACCTCAACTAGCCCCAAATGGCAAACCTTTACTTAATCTCTAGTGTCTTATCACACTTTCCTAATCATCCATTCCAAGCTTTCTCCTCAAGTCCTCAGTCTCTCCCTGTGTCTTCTTCCCTCCCTGCCTACCCCCTTTCATTTTCAATGTGACAGCAAATATTTCAACCCCACATTTATCAACCCTGTTTACTCTGCCCCTCCCACCCTTCTAGGTAACATGCCTATCTCTCCTTGCCCCACTAAGCCCTTGGGCTCTATCAGCCTTCTGACATAGTGAGCTATTCCAGCTGCCTCTACTTCTTCACCTCCTAGAGTGTGGCCTCCGCCCCTGACTTTACCGGGACTGCTCTCTAAGGGCGCCAACGCCCTCTTTTTAAGTGTTCAGTTCCCCCACCCAGTGCCAATGAATATGCTGGGGTAGTTCTGAATCACAAGATATAATGGATGGACCACTCTCTTCACAGAAGACAGAACCACAACATTTATTCCAACAGCAGAAAACCAGATCCGTCACAGCAACAAAGAAGTCTATACACGTTATCAATGCAGGGGGCACCGCCATCCCCAAGCCTTCCCTCCGTCAGGTCTCCCCACAAAACAGACTCCCTCAAGCAAAATAGCCCCCTCTCTCACTCACGCTAGCTGCTCTTGCTCTCTCTGCCTCCTCTCTCTCCAAGCTGCAACTCCCAGCTCTGACTCACACCAACTTCCTGCTCCACCCACTCAGCAAGCTCCTCCCACCACAGGCTCGTGTGACTCAGGCTTCTATGTGACCCAGGCAGGTCACATGGGCCTATTAATGGATGGGAAACATCTTCCCATTGCATTAACAATGCATTAACAATACACACCCCCCTCCCCCAAAAAAGAGAAAGAGTAGCCTTTCTTCATTCCTCATCCTCTTTGATCTTCTGCAGTATTTAATACTACTAACCTACCTTCCCATTTGTAGGTAACCTCTCTTCCTTTGACTTTTGGGACACCTACCATTTTCTGGTTCCTCTCCAACTTTTGCTAAGTCATATTCCTACTAGGTGTAGATGTTCACAAAGATTCTGTCCTTACATTTCTTTTTTTCTTTCTTATATTTCATCTTCCTTGAAAATCTCATATACCCCCATGGATTCAATAATCATTTCTACTAGGAGGATTACTATATCTACATATTCAGTTACAACTTTCCCCCTTCCCCCCTCCCCAAGTGTCAGTCTTATATTTTCAATGCACATTTGGCCACTTCTCCTAGCATCTCAAACTCAAACTCCAGAAGAGAAATCATCATATTTCTTCTAAAACCCACCCTTCTTTTCAGTTTGTCTGTTTCTATTATGGCATAAATAGAGTCTGGAAGTCTGGAAAATACATTTATCCAGACTTAAAATCGTGGAGACATCGTTGACTCTTCTCTCTTCCTTACCACCATTCAATCTATTGCCAGGTACTGTCAACGCATAATATCTCATACCCATCCCCTCCTCTTCCTCTGCATTGCCTCCACTTTTGTTTGAACTTTTACTATTACCTGTTTCTAACTATTGTAATAATTTCCCAATTAGTCTCCCTTCCTCCAAAATAGACCCTAATCTCACCAATTCTTTTACCAAATCAATTTTCTTAATGTACTTAAAGTCAAAAATCTTTAGTGGTAAAAAACCCAAATTCTAAAAATAATTTTTACATGTAATTGGGAGAAAAGATTAATATTTAAAAATTTTACTTATTTTATTTGTGGAATAAAACAAGCATTTCCATAACATAGTATAATAAAAAAGATGATGGCACAGGAAACTGCAAATCTCATGTACAATTTACTATTCCTCTAAAATATATAATAAAGTTATCATAAATTTCATTTTTTCCCTTTTTTTCTTCCCTCCCCCTCACCCTAGAGATGGTATATGTGTGTGCAAATAGGTACCTGTGTGCATATATATATATCTACATATATATGTACATATATGGATAGATATACTTTATATATATGTGTGTAAAATCAGTCTATGTATACATATTTATCAGCTCTTTCTCTCAATGCAGATAGCATCTTCTTTCCTATGTCCTTTGTAGTTAATTTGGGTATTTATAATAGTCAAAATGACTTATTTGCTCAAAGTTCTTCTTAAAACTTTTGGGAAAAAAATTCTTAAAAACAAATCTTTAGTGACTCTCCACTGCTTCTAGAATGAAATACAAACTTTTCAGCCTGGCATTTAGTCTTTCTTGGCCTTGTACGAACCTACCCTTCCACCATTATTTTATTTTATTTCTCCAGTCTCACAGCCACAGACAGAGCTTGAGATAAAACAGTGTGGCTAGCATGCCACTGAAATTAAAAAGCCATTATTTCAGGCAGATCCTTTGCATGAGACAAACTCCATTCATTGACACCTTATGCTACACCTGTACTATTCTCTTGCCGCCTGCCAAAATTGGGCAGGTCACTTAACTGCTTTCTGGGCCTCAGTTTCCTCATTTGTAAACTGAGAGGATTGGATTAGTTAGACACCAAACTCCCTTTCAGCTCTAAATCTACAATTAAATCTTTATCTCACTTTAAACCATGTAATTGGATTCCAAATCCTGCCTTTGCAAAGGGTGTTCTTAACCTGCAGTCTATGAACTTGTGTGTTAAAAATATTTTGATAACATTATTTAAGTATGATTGGTTTCCTTTTTAATCTTATATCTTTTATTTCATGCATTTACAAACATTATTGTGAGAAGGGGCACATCATTTTAACCTGTGTTCCCAAGGGTTCCATGACACATGCAAAAAGATTAATGAGAGCCACTCATTTAGCTTAACCATAGAAAAGCTCTCTCTGTTTACCCTTTTGGATCATAGTTTGGGCCATGTTCTCTTCCCCTAGTCTGTCTTTCTGGGCTTGTTAATTGCTGTTAATAATCGATACTAGAGAATCACCCATTATTCTCTTGACTACATTCTACACTCCAGCCTCTACTAGCTCTATGACTATTTTCCATGCCTAGCACATTCTCCCTTCATATCTCTGCCAGTGCTGGCATACAGAAAGTGTTTAATAAATGTTGTTTGACTGAGTATTGAAATTCTTCTCTTCCTTCAAGGTCTAGTTCAAGTGCTTCCTCTTCCATTAAGCCTTACCTGATCCTCCCAGCTAAAAGTGATCTCTCCTTCCTCAAATTTTTGTCTGGATCTCTCCTTTGCCCCTATCACATTATGCCTTGATCTTATCCACACAAACCCTAACTCCATTAGATTTTAATTTTTTTGAGGGCAGACACTATCATTTTTCATCCTTTTGTCTCTAGCAGCTAAACAGTGTACCAAGCAAATAAGAGGTATTTAATAAATATTTATTAAATTGAATAAGAATTTGTAGTTAAAGGCTCTTGAATTGGCTCTTAGTGTTTTTTTTTGTGTTGTGCTTTTAAGATAATTCAATTTAAAAAGTTGAAAACATCTGTTTTATCTTTTTAGGATGTCCTTGATGACATGTGGGGACTTCTAAGAGCTAAGCATGCTGAACTCAGCAGCCCTTTCATCAGTGAAAGCCAACAGGAAGGGTTGCTTCGAGGATTGGCAGAACTAGTGAATATTGGGAAAGAAAAGCTTGTTCAGGACCAGCAATGCCAAGCTAAAAGTAAAGCTTCTTTACAGGCTCAGCTGCAAAACCACAAGGTAAGACTGTGAAAGTGATTCTGACCAAATTTCTTTAACACATATCAACTGAATATAGGTTAAAAAAATTGAAAACTCGTTTTTTGGGTTTTTTTGGTCTGAATCTATACATAGAGCATCGGTTTTCCTGTTTATAAAAAAGAAACTTGAAATGTAGATTTTGCCATAGTATATGCCACACACACACACACACACACACACACACACAGAGCTATTTTATTGGTGCGGGAACTTGTATTGGACTTACAGAACTAAGATCAAGGAAATTCTCTTCTAGGGTCTTAACATGAATTTGGGCCAATTTATTCCTTTCCTTATCTTGAAAATAACCAAGTCCATTATTACCTCCACTATCATGAATATCTTTCTAACTGAGATCAGTACTATGGACATTTGAAAGAGAGCTCTCTTTAGCAGAGTCATGCTTATCTGCAGAAATATGGTGCTCTATTGGAATGTGCTATCTTGGATAGCAAGTACAATCGGAGTTCAGAGATTTATTGTCCTGTAGTCAGATTTCGTTTTTGTTTTTATATTGTTGACAATGCCCAAGAATTTAGTTCAACAGACCATTAAGTAAATACTATGTGGAAGGCCCTGTGCTACTAAGTCTTGGGAATATAAAGATAACCATGACATAGAAGCTGCTCACAAGGACCTTATAATACAATTGGGAGGAAAGATATCCATACAGATGATAATGATATAAGAGAGATTCAGGTAAGTACGAAGGAAAGATTCAGACAAAGCGTGATTAAAAATTTGGAGAGGCAGAGATTACTTTCAGATGGGAGATGGGGTTAGGGCCCTTTTCATGAAAATGGAAACTGTAGCTATATATGGTAGAAGTGCAAACTTTAAATATTAAAAAACAAAACACTTTGTTTTCACAGACTTTTTTCCAGAAGCTTGTTGCTGACATCTTTCTGATCCAAGAATACTCTAAAAAAATACTGCCTTCTTTATTACAAAATAAAGAGAAATTTTGGGCAGATAAAGTAAAAGAAGTAAAATTGTTGGAACAACAGGCTTATCAATATGGCACGAAACTGGAGAATTTGTTGCAGGTATGATGCTAAATAATGATGATCAATAAATAAAGCGAATTTGAACTTATCCCCGAAAATACTTTCAAAACCATTAATAATATTGCCAATTTTCTATTGCAGTAACTGAGTACTATATGTTAAGACATAGTAATGAAGCATTCCATAAGAGAGTCTATATAAAATCTATGGGAAAATGAGGCAGTGGGCCTTGGAGCCAGGAAGGACCTCAGTCTGAATCCTTTTCTGACACATGCTGGTTGTGTCAGGCTGGGCAATTCATTTAATCTCTTTCAGGACTCTAAGTACCTCCCTCAGGTTATATGTTGCAAAGAAACTATTGATCTGCAATGGTAGCAGGAGTTTACTCATCAGAGTTCCATCTACCAATGAAATCATAGGCCCAGTCCCTATGCCTATGAAAAACAAAAAATTATTTTATTAATTTTCCCAATACTGAGCCTGGGATGACCAATTTTATATCACTGATTCCTAGTCATAAAGGAAAAGAAACTAATTTATCAGTAGAAAACAATTAAAAATTAAGAAAGAATAAGGACTCATAATCTGTAATCTTGTTTCTACTCTTAGTGCTGCCTCTCCAATGGGAATATCTTGTTCACATTTTCACTGTTATTCAGTTGCTGGGGTTTTTTTTCCTCTACAAATTGGGAATGAGATATGCCATGTTATCAAACAAAATGAAGCCTTTCAATTTTATTGGGTCATTCTTCAAGAAAACAGTCATTGTGCCTATGCCAAATCGTATTTCAGTTTTCTGGATCTTAAGGAAAGAAGGTTTAAATGCAAAGTGGTTATTAGTATATACTACCATAGTATATGTTCATACGGTGCTATGCATAGAGTTACTGTCAAGGTTCTGTGATTTTGGTTTGTGTCATAACTTAACCACACAGATCACTGCCTATCTACAACTTGATAGGTAAGTCTTAGAAAGTTGCTTAAGGCTCAGACACATAAAAAGACTCACTGACGTTCACCTGGATGGTGTCAGGGGCAGGATTTGAATCCAGGTATTCCTAATTCTGTGAGTAGTGGTGCAGTGGATAGAACACCTACCTTGGAGTCAGGAAGTCCTGAGTTCAAATGTGACCTCACACATTTACTATCTATGGGGCCCCAGGCAAGTCACTTAACCCTGTTTGCCTCAGTTTCTTCATCTGTAAAATGAGCTGCAAAAGGAAACAGCAAAGCATTCTAGTACCTTTACCAAGAAAACTCCAAATGGCATCACAAAGCGTCAGACATGACTGAAATGACTGAGCAACAAGAACAACTCCCTAATTCTAAATCCAGCAATCATTATGCTTCTTTTATTTGGACTTTGCACAAGATGTCCTTTGTGATTCTGGCAAATTCCTTGGCTCAGCATAGTCTCCCTGTTTTATGTCTCATTTTTAATTTATCCTTACATTTTTTCTCATTTCTAAATGTTTATAACCACAATTTGAACTCTTATCATCTCAGTATACAATGTGCATGTCAGTGACGTGACTATTAAAGTGTAATCATTTTCATTTTTTGAGATGTCATTCACCTTGTTCAGAGCCTTCTGACTCTCTCCTGGAAGTAAGCATTAATGATACATGGGCATCAAGTTTCTGAGTAAGGTTTCTTTTACATGTCTCAGTAGTAAACAATATTTTTCAATATATTTTTCCAGTCCTCGTATGTACCACCTTCACAATGGCATATATTGGAGAATCTTGTCAAATTCCTCATTGAATTTTACTCCTTTGTCTTCTGCAAGTAATGTGAGCACAAAAGCTACAGTTACCTTTATAGTAGTCTTCCTTCTCTTTTTTTTCCTTTTTATTTGTGCTAATTATGATTATTGCAAAGCAATATGACCAAATATACCTTAAAATGCTTCTTATTGTTTGGGGCAGATGACAAAGCAACTCCATCAACTTCTTTATTTCAATAAACATTCAACAAGTAACTACTTCTGTGAGACAAATCTGAAAGACATTTAGCTACAACTTCTATAGGCCTTCTCGTTTCATTTATAACTTTATCAACTTGTTGGTCATAGGACAAAGATTTAACAGAGTACCAGTGGTTAAATTAATTTTTCCAGATAATCTAAAATTTATATAATTCTTAGTACCTTCTCTCCTCTTTTACCATTCTACCATCATCAGTATGGAGTTAGAAGGATACCAAATAAGACTAAAGATCCTTTTGTAATTTTCTGCTTTTAATAGGTTATCATCAATTAGTAACTAGCCTGCTGTTTACAAACCTTTGCACTTAACTAGGCTGATCTTCTGCATCCTCAAAGGTCTTCCCATTTTATTGAACCAGCCAAAGCTGGTTCTCCTTGAATTGTCTTTTAAATGGTCGGGGCCACCTTCATACTGTAAGTAGGCATCTTTGGTGAAATCAATAAGCACAATACCTCCTGTGTTCCAGTAATTGAGGTAGAGGATCCAAAGACAAAATAGAAATAGTACTTGCCCTCAAGGAGCATGCATTCTCTTGGAGAACTGCATGTATTCTGAAGAATTTGTATTCCATCCTATAAGTAAGAGGTTGCCACTGGAGCTTTTTGAGCAGGAGAATAACGTGGTTTGACCTGTGTTTTAGAACTATTAATTTAGCATCTGCATAGAAGATAGGTTGGGGGGGGGACAAACTTGAGCCGGGCAGCCCAATAGGAAGTGACTGCAATAATGTATGAAAGCGGTGATAACAGACTAGTCTAGGCAAACAGATCTACATGAGTAGAAAAGAAGGGATAGACACAAGAAGTTAAAGAAAACATTTATATTGGGGTTTAAAAAATAAATGCACACAAACTTTCTTCCAAGATATATCATGGTCCTTGAAAAATTCATATCAAACTCCTATTTCATCTGTGTCTCCTGTGCTCTGCAATGGGAATTTATGTTAAGAATTGTCTCCTGTAGCATTATAAGATCCTTAGCAACCAAAGAAATATTAAGTTATATTTCATAAACTGGATATACTAAGTCAGAAAAGTGAAAGAATATATTTTAGAAGGATTTTCTTTTCTTTTTTTTTTTTCGGAGGGGGAAGGCAAGGCAATTGGGGTTAAGTGACTTGCCCAAGGTCACACAGCTAGTAAGTGTCAAGTGTCTGAGGCTGAATTTGAATTCATGTCCTCTTGAGTACAGGGCTGGTGCTCTATTCACTGTGCCACCTAGCAGCCCCCAAGAAGGATTTTCTTTAACAAGACTAGGATAGAAATAGAAAAGTAAGATGATAGTGCTTAGAAAATTGTGCTAGTCAGAATATTTCATTCTCTAAGCACTCAGATTTACCCTATTAATTTAGATCCCTTGCCACTCAATGAAGTGAAAGATCTAGCCAATAAGAGAATTAATGATCTTGTACTTCAGGAATTGCCCTTTTCTTATAATGAGTTTATGTCATGTATGTTGGAATGTGGCCTTCTATAATTCTTTACACCCATGAAAACCCTGTTCACTGGACCTCTCTCCTGTGCTTATGAAGCAACTTGTCATTCCACCCTTTGACCCTATTTTGAGGAAAGAATACAGGATAGGGAAACAATAGTCTGAATGTCAACCGGCTGACCACAATCAAAGTTTAATTGGGAAGCAATAAAAAGTGTTACACAGCACACCTCACTGAATAGTTGAAGACACCAGCTGTTAAAAGTTGTCCTTCCCTTTTCCTAAATATAATGAGCTTAAAATGTGTATGTTTCTAAAGTGAATTCCAAAGGTTCTTCATATCTGAATGCAAGGATGGATTCTAATGGCATGACAACTTTGGAAATATCACTCTCTGAATAATAAAGCAAGTATAACCAACCTGGGGGTTTAAACTTGTTTCTTTGTGTTTTTTTTTAGATGACTCAGCCTTAGGAGCAATTAAATTATTTTTCATTAAAAATAAAGCATTTACATGGATTCATTGTATTCTTTACATTAGCTAAAGCTGATGTTGACTTGTTTGGTCTTTTTTTATATTTATTGTAAAATTGACTTTCTTATTAGTCTGATAACATTCTGAGAAAAGGACTGCTACTGATTTTTTTACTTTCTTTGATTCTCTAGGAATGGAAGGAATTTGATGAAAACTATGAATCCCTTGAAAAAGACCTGGAAATTCTTGGATCTTCTCTGCCTTCTATGAGTTTAGTGGAAGAGACAGAAGAAAGACTAATGGAAAGGATTTCATTTTATCAGGTATTTATTTTCCTGCTTACATTTTCAAAAAGCCAGGTTATACCATCATTTTTACAAAGTGGTTTCATTTTAAAAATTGTTTTGAATTTAGTAGGGTACTTTTTATAACATAGATTATTAGTACTGAGACCTAGATGATCTACTGAATTGTAGGTCGCCTCATGCACTCAGAACCTATAACTATCCATTGTCACAACCTCACTTTCCTCATAAATAAAATGAGGAGATTGGCATAGATTATCTCTTAAAATCCCTTCCAGTTCTAAATCTCATTTTATAGTAAAATCCTTTTAAAAATTCACCTAGCAATAGGCAGCTGCTTGTGCCTTGTCACCTAATATCGGTGCAAAAAGGTATCAAGCAATAATCACTTTTAATTTTTAGCCAGCTGCCATGGATTTATTCTCTGTATTTAAATTACATTGTCTGGAGAAAGAATGAAAGACTAAAAATTTATATAAATATATCTTTGGGCATCTTGCTACTTAGTGGTGTGACAAAAATTTTAACCAGGTAAATTTACTCAAACAATGATTTACTTGAAAGCACACAAGCTTTGGAAATTTTGATTTCTTTTTACCTTAGAATGCTCATTTGTTCCTTAGTAGTGATACTTGAAGGTGGTTACCAAGTACTCCCTTTTGTTAAAGGTTGAAAAGTAAATTTACTGCCTGAACGGATTAGAAAATGAATGTAAAACATATTTAGCAGGGGGCTCTGCTTCCCATTCTGAAGATGCAGGGTTCTAGAAGGAACATTTGTGAAAGGACAGCACCACATTCCATGAGGCTTAGATGGCCTAGAAGTCTCTCAGTTGGTCTCTGTTACATTTTTAGTTTTATTACATTGTCACTGATTTTTAAGCAGACTTGATCTTTTGAGCTCTGTTAATTAACTCAAGAGTCTGGGGAAGTACCATTCTGTGTACTGTGAATTTAAAACTGTGAATTACAGTTTTAAAATTTCTTTATTTTTAATTTATGGAATAAAAGATGTATTTCCATAATATATTACAATAAAAAAGATGATTGCATATGAAACTATAAATCTACAATGCACAACTTGCTATTCCTTTCAAATATAAAAAAATTATCACGTAAATAAGAATTATAGTTTGATAACAGGTCCCATTCTAAGGTATATTGAGAGAATGATTTTCAATAAACTCATCATGATTATTTCCCTGTAGATGACCTATCCCTTAAAACACTATCTGTAATCTCCTTTAGTTTGTGTTTGTCCAAGAAATTTAGGAAATAATTGACTCTCTGTTTAAGTAGTTGTTTGATCTTGAGCAAATCCCTAAAACTTCTATCCATTCCAGTTTCTTCATCTCTGTAATGGGGATAATAAGCACCTGCCTCCCAGGGTTGTGAGGATATAATGAAATAATGTTTGTGAAGCACTTCGCAAACTCAAAGTCCTATATAAATGCTAGCTATTGTTTGTTGTGGTTATCATTATTATCAGAGAAGCAACACAGCATATTGCACTGTGTGGTGCATTGATAGTGGGCCATAGAGCCAAGAAGACCCGAGTTTAGACCCAATTACTGAAATACAGAATTTGAGAATTGCAAAGAAACCTTGATGGCTATTTAGTCCAACCCATACGTGAGAGGAATCCCCACCTTAACATACCTGACAAGTGGTTCATACCACTTCTGACACATATTGGCGTGTAACCTTGGGCGAATCGCTTAATTTCTCCCAGGGCTTCAGAAAACTCTGCAAGGTCGTAGATCGCAGAGGTATCAACCTGAATTGGTAGAGGGAATTTCCTCATCTGGGAATTCTTTATGTCAATGAAAGAAGCAATCTAGTCCCCTTACCCTATCCCATTCATGTCAGAACTTTGAACTATACATTGTAAATTTATTAAGCAGAAGTTTCTTTATTTAACAAATGTTTGTGGTACCAAGTTAAGTACTCAAAAGGAAGCTAGGGAACACAATGGATAGAGCCTGGGCCTACAGTCAGGAAACCCGAGTTCAAATGCAGCCTCAGATACTTCCTAGCTGTGTGACCCTGGGCAAGTCATTTAACCCTGTTTGCTTCAGTTTCCTCATCTATAAAAGGAGCTGGAAATGGCAAACCACTCTAGCATCTTTGCCAGGTAAACCCCAAAGGCTGTCACAAAGAATCAGACCTGACTGAAATGACTGAACAAAAAGTATTTAATACAACAAACATTTGTTAAATGCCTGATATGTATAAGCAATGGACTTTCATAGAGATCCAAAGATTAAAAAAGGAATTGCCTCTAGCTTCAAGGAAGTTAGTCCAAAAGAAGATATGACATACACACAAATAAATGTGATACAAGATAGAAGATAGAGTCAGAGGAAGGCGCTCATCATATCAGTAGGTGATCTGTTCCATTTGTAGACAGCTCTGGCACTGTTTCTGGCTTCCCAGTGAAAGTTACTTCTTTGGGATGTTGCAGAGAGGATTCATGCTTCAAGTGAAAATTATAGCAGATGACCTCTGCAGTCCCTTCCAATTTTAGACTGCTCTGATTCGATGAAACAGGGAACTGAATTTGCATTTAGAAGATAGAGGCTCATGTCCTTGCTGTGACATCTCCTAGCTGTGTGACTTTGAGCAAGTAACTTAATCTATGGAGATTCATTTTCTCCACATGCGAAATGGAAGTCACAATAATATTTGTATTTCCCATCTTAGAGGATTTTTGTGACTGCTAGATGAGATAAAACAATGGCTGCAAAGTCCATTATGGACCAAAAAACCGCTCAATTGAGTCAACCAGGATTTATTAAGCATGGATCGTGTGCCAAACATTGTGCTAAATGCTGGAGAGAAAGCAAAAAAAAAAAAATCCTCCCCTCAAGGAGCTCACACTCTAATGGATAAAACAATATATAAATATATAGGTACATAAAGATATATATATATATATATATATATATATATATATATATATATATATATATATATATAGATGTTAGATTGTAAGCTCCTTGAGAAGGGGGACTGTCTTTTGCCTCTGTATCCAGAATGCTTAGCACAGTGCCTGGCACACTGGGTTTTGTTTGTTTTTTTTTTTCAGTCATGTCTGACTCTTCCTGACCCCATCTGGAATTTTCTTGGCAGAGATACTGGAATGGTTTGCCATTTCCTTCTGTAGTTTATTTTACAGATGAGGAAACTGAGGCAAACAAGGTTAAGTGACTTGCAGAGGCAGCTTGGAAGTGCCTGAGGCCAGACTTGAGCTAGGGAAGATGAATCTTCTTGACTCCAGGCCTGGCACTATATCCACTGAGTCACCTTGCTGCCTGGTATGTAGGTGCTTAATAAACTTATACAGAATAACTGAAGATAATCTCTTAGGAACTGAGGGAACAAAAAAAGGCTTCTTACAGAAGGTACGATTTGAACTTAGTTTTGAAGGAAACCAGGCAAAACTGAGGGACAGAACATTTCACATAGGAGGAAGAGGAGAAAAGGAGATTTAGCAGATTAGCTCCAGAGACAGACACAGGTTCTCTCTCACTCACTCACTGACTCACATATGGAAGTGAGCAAAAGTTAAAGTGTCCAGTAGTTTGTTGTCAAACCTGCTCTAAAATGTAACACATTCACCACCATTTTCCTTTCTTGTGACAGAGTAGTGTGTGTGTGTTTATTATTTTTGTTTCTACTTTTGCTCATTCTTATGATCTCATCTATATTTGTAGTCTAAACTCCCTCTTCTCCCTTTCTCTAGATTTCAAAACTCCATGTTACCTTTGGTTCCATCCTCCTTTTCTCTAGTCTCTGATGAAAAGGTGACCTTTCTACTCCCTAAGACCTTCCAGGCACTCTTTATTCCAACCACTTGCCTCATCCCCTACCTATTTCCTCCATAATCATTCCCTCTCTCTCTAACCTGTCTGCTGGTCTCTTCCTTGCTACCTGTAGACATATCCAGATCTCCTTTATCTTTGAAAAGAAACAAACCAAAACTAACCCTCATTTGACCCTACTGTCTTCTCAAGCTATTTTCCTATATCTCTCCTCCTGTCCAAAGACAAACACTTGGGAAACAGAGACTATACTCATTGCCTCTTCTTCCTCTCCTCTCAGTAACTTCTCAACCCATTGTAGTCTGGCTTCAGCACAGTACTGTAAATGTTATTATTTATAATAGGTATGGGAGCTGACCTGCTGATTTCATTGGTGTAGCTGTAGGGAACTCCCAGATAAAGGAGCTCCCTTTATCAATGAAGGTTGGTACCCTCTCAGCAACTTATTTAGAGAATCACCTAGAGGAGTAAAAGATTAAATGACCCGACCAGAGTCGAACAGCCAGTATGTGTCAAGCAGGACATGAACCAAGGTCTTCTTGATTCCATGGCCAGCTCTCCATATCACTTTGTGTCTCCTTTTTACTTATGTCAAAGAAAGAAAGTCCTTTCTAGTTGTGAATTTTCAAAATATGTGCTCTTAATCATATTTTCTCATCAAATAAAAATGGGTTTTCTTTTTTTTTCTTGTTCTCACCTATCCAAATCCTTTCCTCTTTCTAGTGTTTAGCACAGTCATCATATCTTCCATGAAGCTTTCCCAACTCCTACAGACTTTACCGATCACACTCTTTTCACTGAATGACTGCGTTACTCAGAGACAGTATCACACAAAACAGCCGTGCTTTGTTTGCTATTTCTCATGTGCTACTATGATCTATTGCTCTTAGCTCTTTGAAGAGAAGGAAGAGGTTTTATTCTTCTGTATCTCACACAATGCTCAATAAATAGTCACAAATTGGTTTATTGATCCTATAACCTTCTTTTCTTAGCAAATCAAAAGGAATATAGATGAAAAGCATACCAAACTTTACCAGACCATGAATGAAGGAAAACACCTAGCAACTGCTGTGAGTTGTCCTGAGCTGGAAAGCCAGATTGCCAAGTTGGAAGAACAATGGTTGGCTTTAAATAAAAAAGTTGACCATGAATTACACAGACTTCAAACCCTTCTCAGGCATCTGGTCAGGTATGTTTTCTTAAAGCTTCATTAGTTTCAAAAACTATTTGGGATAAGGATATCCCAGAAATTCTGCCATCCCAAAATTTCTCTCCCTCTCATAATCTTTTGTATATTTTCTTTGGCAACATAAAGCTAGCATGTAAAAAAAGACCATATTCTCAAAGGCTCATGATCATTTTTCTTGGCCACTTGTGTAGAGGTGTTAGTCACTTTAATTGTAAGAAAGCTCTCTATTTTAATGAGAATATGAGAAATATAATCAACAAAGAAGCATCATGAGAGGGAGAAAAAATAAAGCTATCATGTACTTCTCAGAGCTGTGAGTCATGGGGTTAAACCAAGATCTAGGAGATAATTATTTTCTGGACATCAAGAGTACTTTTGAGCTAGTGTTATACTATATGTATATGTTATGAAATATTACCTTTGAAGACTATCATTTTACATTTAATCTCTGTTGAGATAAAATTGGTGAAGGTGGGTCCTAAATGTAATATCCTTAGCCACCTTTGCCTTTGGCTCAAAATGAGAATAGAGCCTTGGGATAAGACCTCATGAGCTTTCTGTATAGGCTACTCAGGTTAATTAATTGTTTTCTATGAAGTCCTATTGGTCAGTAGACATATAGTTTCCATAGGGCTTGAGCCCTTGAAATCAGTATTTTCCTTCTAGGAATAACCCCTAAGGGATCCTCTAAAGGAAACATAGTTTCCTCTAATTCAAGGGACAGCTAATCCTTCACTAAATTGTTCTTGTCTATAGTACCTAACCCTTCTTTGTAAACTAGGGTCCCATCCTAACTCTGTTCCATTTCCTTATTTTTTTCATTTGCTTTTGCTTTTTTCAATGGACAAAAATCAGTTTTCTCTCCCTCCCATTCCCACTTCCCCCAGTGGAAAGTAAAATAAAACAAAACCTTTGTAATATATATGAAGTCAAACAAACAAAACAAATTTCCAAATTAGCTATGTCCAAAAAACATATGTCTCAATCTGCACTCTGAGTCTGTAACCTCTCTGGCAAGAGAGATAGAATTTTTAAATTTTTAATTCCTTCAAAATCATTTGTCTTTACATTGTTGTTATTATACAAATTGTTCTCCTGGTTCTGCTCATTTCATTCTGTATCAGTTGATATGAGTCTTCCCAGGTTTCTTTGAAATCATCCCCTTTGTTATTTCTTATAGCACAATAGTGTTCCATTAAATTTACTATATGTTAATGGTAAGCCTAATGCCAGCACCCTGTTAGTTCAGATTTGATATTGGGATGAAGTGAGGCACTCAAAAGGCATTGAACATTTAACAAAAAAAATTTACTTTGCCCTAACACAATGAAGATATCAGGAAGGATACAGTGTTACTTAGTTTCTCTGGAAGCAGGCCCTCTCATTCCATATGGAAACAAGTCTGCTCAGCTGGGCAGGGTATGGTGATTCATGTGGTTTTCCCAAGCCAGAGGGGCCCCAGCTCCATGTTGGTGGGATTTTTTTGTGTCCTTTGGTGACCAGGAAACTGCATCAAGGGAGGTAGCCATCAATCAATTCCTAGGGAGGATTTTGTCACCTTTTAGTGAAGACATCCTAATTGAAGGGAAACTGGGGAATAAGAGCAAGACCTATCACAATATACCATAATTTGTTCAGCAGTTCCTCATTTGATGACCATCCCTTTAGTTTCCAGCTCTCTGCTACCTCAAAAAATATAAATAATTTTGTACATATAGGTACGTTTCCTGTCTTTGATCTCTTGGGATATAGGTCTGGCAGTGATATCACTGAGGTAAAGGATATGTATGTATATATGTGTATTTATACACACACACACACACACACACACACACATACACATACACACACATATATGAATAACTTTTGGGACATCGTTTCACATAGCCTTCCAGAAGGACTGAGCCAATTCAGAACTCCAACAACAGTGCATTAATGCACCCGTTTTCCCACAACCCCTCTGGCATTTGGCATTTTAATCTTTTGTCAGTTTTGCCATTCTGATGGGTATGATGAGGAACCTCCAAGCTGCTTTAATCTGTATTTCTCTATTACTGATTTGAAGCATTTTTATATAGCTATTGATAATCTAGATTTCTTCCTTGGATAACTACCTATTCATATCCTTTGACCATTGGGGAATAGCTTTTATTTTTATAAATTTGAATGAGTTTCTTGTATATCCTGGAAAAGAGACCCTTAGAGAAATTTGCAGCAAAGAATTTTTTCTCAGTTATTTTTCCCTTCTAATTTTAGCTATATTAGTTTCATTTGTACTAAATTTTTAAAAAATGTTACGTAATAAACTGTTCGTTTTGCCTTCTGTGACCTTCTCTATCCGTTTTTTAGTCAGGAGCTCTTCCATTACCTCATTTCTCTTAAAGCAGTAGACTAAATCCTGAGGCTTGTAGGGCTTGAATGGAGATGTATAGTAGCCTTTATATTCAATTATGGAGATCTTCCTCCATCCCCAAACTTTTTTTCCGTCCATCCCTATAAACACATAGACACACACACATTCAAAAAGGACGAGATGGATTTGATCCTATACATGGTGGCATAGAACATTTTCTGTATGGAATCGGGTCACTTTACTCCTCTCAGGCATACATTCCTGAGGAAAAGAAGTGAAGGGGCTGTAAGACACTTGTGTACGTTCATTCAGCAAGTATTCATGCACGTAAGCCTTTAAAAAAACCACACCTGTAACATAGAAATGTTATATAAGAGAAACAGATATGTGCTTTCTCATGGCAGAATTATGTTAAGTGCTCTCTCTTCTCTTTCCCACCCACCTCATCTTGTAAACACTCACATATTTCAGCTACAAGGGCCCTTACTCAAAATTCTCTTAACACATACCTTAGATAGGAACTGTTTCTGTATCCCTCTCATTATAACTACCTTGCAAAATGGCTATCAGCTCATTTGACTGACTGATATGTAAGTTTGCATAGATGAAGAAGGGGAATAATGTAGGGCATTGATCCATTTTAGCTCCCTCTGCCCATCCCCTGCCTGTATTTACCCAAGCATGTTTAGCCAGCCTTTTAGCCAGCTGTCCAAAAGAGGACAATGGAGTATACACGTAATCCTTCACTGGCCAAGATTTTTATTGTGAAAGTGTAAAGACTATATCCTGCCAGAATATGGTTTGTAAAACCAGTCCACTATGGAGTGTTAGTGGGACTTATCCCAGTCTAGTACTTTGTAAATTCTGTGTAGAATTTGACCCAAGATAGCCCAATCACCTCACCCATCTAAAAAACAACTAAATTGACAACAAATTATTTTAAATAGTATCAAGTAACTATTTATACCCCTCTAAATAATCAATCAACAAGCTTTTATTAAGTGTTTACTATAGCTCAAAGAACACCTGACTAAGGGAAAAATTGCCTACAAAGGGGCTGGAAGAGGGAATACAGTTGTACCCCATGAAAACATTTCGTTTTCTAATGGAGATGTATATTCCAGCATATAGTAGGATAAGAGGAAACTATACTTGTGATTTGTTACACTAATGGACCATGTTTTGGGTTTTTTTCCCCCTTTTGGTATTTTTATAGTTATAACAAGGACTCGGATGAATTAACCAAGTGGTTAGAATCTGCTCAGCAAACTCTGAATTACTGGAAGGAACAATCTCTTAATGTATCTCAAGACTTGGATATAATTAGGAGCAACATAAATGATTTCTTTGTAAGTTATACAAGAATATGATTTGATATTTATCTGACAGGCAGTTTAGAGAGCTGACTTCTGAGTCAAAAAGGCTCAAGTCCCACTTTTGACTCATTCTGGCTGAGTTGGGCAAATCACCTAAAACCTCGGTCTCTCTCAGGCAACTCTCTAAATTGCATTACATTTGCTGATCTATATATTTTTCCTTGGGGTATCTAAATGGCACAGTGGATGGAGTGCCAGGCCTGGAGTCAGACAGACCTGAATTCAAATCCAGCCTCAGACACTTACTAGCTGTCCCGGGCAAATCATTTAACCCTGTTTATCTCAGTTTCCTCATCTGTAAAATGAGTTTTCCCAGAAAATTACAAACGAGGTCACAAAGAGTCAGACACAACTCAGACAACTATACAACAACCTGCTGATCTACCTACTTTTCCTCACTGGAAGTTCCCTGAATGGATGAAACCACCAACAATGACAAAAACTAATTTATTTATTAAAGAAAAATTACATTGACATCTTAACATAGATATGCACGTGAATCTACAGAAAATGAAAATGTAATGTTTGTGGTTGTTGTTCAGTCACGTCCAATTCTTTATGAACCTGTGGACCGTGGCACACCAGGCCCTTCCATCCTTCACTATTTCCCAAAGTCTATCCAAGCTTGTTCGTTGCTTCCATGAAAACTTCCTAAGAATCGTTGTTGTTCATGGGGGTCTCTTTGGGACCCCATGGACTGTACTAATCCATGGGGTTTTCTTGGCAAAGATACAAGAGTGGTTTGCCACTTTCTTCTCCAGTGGAGTAAGGTAAACCGAGGTTAAGTGATTTACCTGGGGTCATCCACCTAGCTGCCCCAATGAAAATTAGTTAATAGTAGTTATGTCTCTCTAATTTAGAATTTTTCTGCATTTATTTTATGGGGTTTTTTTTGTTTTTTTTTTTTTACAGCAGATGCAGTCTAAGCAGACACAGTAATGTGGATATGTCTAAAGTAAATGATATAAAAACCAGCCAGATTGTGGGCATATATTCAAATACAAGGGATAAAACAATGTTAATGAATTAAAGATTATTAATTTTACAACATTGGATCAATCTATTTAAAAAGCACTTAAATATTCCTTTTGAAAACTATCAGACTCATGCTGAAATTATTTATAAAAAAGTAAAATTCTACTTTTGCAGCAATTGTGCATCAGAGAATTGTGCTTCGTTGATCCTGATTTTTCCATGTATTCCATAGTACTTCCATTATATAAAAGAGAGCACTCTCTCAGAATTTAGTTATAGCTATTAACATGGACATTAAAAATATAATTTTTTGAAATAAACTTTTAAAATTTAAGGATCTAAAATATTTTATTGATGCATCTTTAATTTTTTGCCACAATCATTTTCCAATAGTGTCTTCATCGTACCTTCCCTTGCCTAAGAAAAGTTAAATAAAACTGTCCAATGTATTGACCTCAATTGAATATATAGCATTTCTTGTCCATGAGCCAGTTTGTCTCTTCTGAAAGGAAACAAATCTATTCCAGTATTAATCGTTGTATCTAATCCAATTGCTATTGTCTTTTAACACGAAACTAAGTATTAGTGAATGGCAAATAATTGTGGTATCTGTATCCCCAGCATTTAGCACAGCAGCTGGCATATAGTAGGAACTTAATAAATGCAAGTTGACTGCCTGTGCTTTATTGGTTTTAAGTAACTCTCAAAAATTTTCTTTTGTTTGTTTGTGCAGAACCTTGGGTTGTATCAAGAGTTTCATTGTAATTGTTTTTACGTGAAACTGGGTGGGGAGGAGAATAAAATATTATTTTTAAAAAAGTAGTTTTTTGTAAAGCTTGAAAAGTGATTTGAAAGGTCTGAGACAACAAATTTCACTTCAAAAATATTTGAGACTATCAACAAGTACTTTTTCAATCTTAGTTTGCATATCAGCCAGTTTAGCAAAGGTTTATCATATCTTCAGTTGTAAAATTTGCATCCATTAGGAATTTTCAAAGGAAGTGGATGAAAAATCTACCTTGAAGACTTCTGTGATCAGCACAGGAAACCAGCTTCTTCACTTAAAAGAAGCCGACACTGCCACGCTGAGATCTTCTTTAGCACAATTCGAGCAAAAATGGGCAACGCTGATCACTCAACTTCCAGATATCCAAGAAAAACTCCATCAGGTAAATAAATATCGAAGAACCCAGAATACATCCCCAAGAAAAACTCCATCAGGTAAATAAATATCGAAGAACCCAGAATACATCCCCAAGAAAAACTCCATCAGGTAAATAAATATCGAAGAACCCAGAATACATCCCCAAGAAAAACTCCATCAGGTAAATAAATATCGAAGAACCCAGAATACATCCCCAAACTTTCAATTCTCAGCTTATAACTTCTTCAAAGTCAATCCTCTGATTCAGTGATTGGCATCATTGTTGTCTGCTTTTCTCTAATAGCCCTGCTGAATGCGGGTCTTAATTACCAGACACTCCTCCATTGGGCTCATTCTTAGGAGAGAATTGGGGCTTTAATTACTCTATTTCCCAGTTTACTTATGCCACTCTCATACTTTATACAGAAGGTCATCTCCATTGTTTTTTGCTTTGCTTAGTTTTGAGCTTGAGTGCTGAGTTTGTTTTGGTGAGTAACCTGCATAATTATGGAGTGAGACCTTTTTACAAACCAGATATCATCTTTAGTGTTGCCCTGATTTCATGCTGTTAACTGGAAGTAATTAAATGGAAATCATTTTGTCCTTGCAGCTTCAAATGGAGAAATTGCCATCCCGTAAGGCAATCACCGAAATGATTAACTGGATGGACAACGTAGAACAGCAGACAACGGATGAGGCCACCGTAGATTCACCAAGTTCTGTAACTCAAGTGAAAAGTCTTCTTCAGAAGTACAAGGTAAAACTCTAGGAAGGGAAAAGAAATCTCAGAACAAAAGCAAAAAAAAAAAAGATCTCAAATTTAAATCAGTCCTTAGGGAAATACTGTGGGATAGAGAAAATAAATTGAGCTGAATACAGACCAAGAAAAAGTGAGCCCTCAGTAAAAATGCAACAAATTCTCTCCCTCACCCTATTAAGAAAACATAAATATTCTGAGAGCTAAATGTGAAAATGGTCTTCTTACTGGTTTTTGTATATATTGATATTTATTCTCTGATTCCCTCTCCCTCACTCCCAGTTGCTAGTGACTTCTCCCTGGAAATTACCTTGTAAATTTTTTATACCTAATTTTCTTTATATGTACCATTTCCCCTACTAAAACTCCTTGAAAGCAAGAACTGTTTTTCATTTCTGTCTCTGTATCCTTTCCATCTAACACTCTGTGCCTAGTACGTAGTAGATGCTTAATGAATGAGTGTTGATTTATTGACTGATCTTTTAGTCTACAGTTGATAAAATCATAATGGCACAGAGCTTATATGCAATTTCCCCATATCATCCCATGGTGTCCATTTGCCTGTAGGATCCCCAGATCCCCAGATGTGTATCTCCAGAGCAATGGTTCTTGTACTTTTTCTTTTCTTTTCCTTTTTTTTGGTGGTGGTGGGGAGTACAGTACAGTATTGGGAGCAAAGGAAGGTTCCTAGAAAAGTGGGCCCCCAGACCCATTACTCAGGCCTTGGATTCATGTCTCTCTCCTTCCCCTTATTGGAAGTTTCCACAGAATTTCTAATCAAGGAGGTGGCATTGTGGCACTGGAGAGAGAGAACTGCTATTGTGACCTCCTAGACACCAAGCCCAGAGGAATGACAGCAAACTGCACCTGGGAGTAGGGGCTGGGAGATGTGAAAGGCTGGGAGTGTAGGGGAAGGTTCCCTTAGCACACCCAGTAAAACTCAGGACATACTTTTTGGGCATACTCTTGGGCAGTCTGGATGGGAAGTGAGAAGAGGGAAGGGAACAAACATTTATTAAGTGCCTACTGTGTGCCAGGTACTCTGATAAGTACTTACCAACTGTTATTTCATTTGATCCTCACAACAAAGCTGTGAGATAAGGTGCTATTCTTATCTCCATATTGCAGTTGAGAAAACTGAGGCAGACTACAGTTAAGCGATTAGCCCAGGGTCCCACAACAAGTAAGGGTCTGGGGCTAAAATTTGAACCCAATTTTTCCTGATTCCAAGATGAGCACTCTAACCACTGGACTACCAGCTGCCTAAGACTAACTTCATAGTTTTAATAATCTGGTGACTAATAACTTAAGTGCCAAAACATCTCAATGTATAGTTAAACAGGGCATATAACAAGTTAAAAGTAGCCCCATGGCCATCAAGCTCTGCCCTCTCAATTCAATTGAACCAAAAGCATTTACTATATACCTACTATTTATTTGTCTCTGTGTCCCCTCCACCTAACATTGTATGCCATAGGGGAAGGGTTTCTTAGCACAATTAGTAAATCTCAGGACATACTCTTTGAGAATCACTGTGCTAGGGGTTTGGGCAGTCTGCGGGGAGAGGGAAGGTACAGGGCCAGGCACTAGGGATACAAGGACAAATACAAAAGATTCCTTGTCCTCACCAAAATTACATTGTATGGGAAAGAAACAACATGTATGTAGAAAAATAAATATAAATGTATATATGAAAAGTAATTTCCATCTCCAAGGCACTAGCTATCTCCAGGAAAGATCGAGATGGGCCTCCTGTGGGGGATGGCACTTGAGCTGAGCCTTGAAGGATGCTAGAGATTCTAAAAAGCAAAGATGACTTCTAGGATGCATAGTTTGCTGAAGTTTCTATTGTTCTCTGAGCCATATGCCCTGAGATATCTACCCTCCAGGCCTTTGCTGGCCAGGTGAGTAGAGGGAAGACTTATCCTGAATGGCAAGGTAGCTTATGAGACTTCAATCATTTAGTGAGAGGGTGTTGGTTTAACCTAAGGTGGCTTCCCAAACCAAAACATCCTTCTCTAACTACAATTCCCCTATATTTATTTTTTTCTCCCTTAGACTATAAACTCCTTTATAAAAAGAATATCTTTGTTTTGTATTTATATCCCAAGTACAGTGCACATAGTCAGAGCTTAATAAATGCTTTTTCATTCATACATCCACATAAAAGCAAATTCCCAAGGGCTATACTTCCTACCTCCTTCCCAGGCCCCAGTGAATCACCATTCCAAAGGCTCTTATAAATGGGAATTGGTCAGCCCTGAAGAGGATTTTTCCAGGCAGCTCCAGAAAGAAAGGTTTTCTGAATCTGCTTCAGCTATATATAGCATTGTAATCATCTCACTAAGAACTTATGAGGCATCAGAATTGGCTGGAAGTCCCAGGACAGAATGCCAAGATGGCTTTTAGTTAGAGAGCACCTTAATAAAGACTTCTTGATGCCCCCTGGAGGACACTGGAGTGAAAATCCATCCTAATGACCTTCATTCAAATTTATTTAAGTGTCCCTCTCCTGTCCCTTCCTTCCACCCCCATACACACTTTAGAACGTTACCCACTGTTCATGGTTTTTCTCCCCCAGGAATTCAGGATGGAAATGAATTACAAACAGTGGATCATTGATTTTGTCAATCAGTCACTGTTACAGCTAAGCACCAGTGATGTAGAAAGTAAGCGTTATGAAAGAACTGAATTTGCAGAATGCCTTGGAGAAATGAATCGTCAGTGGCACAAGTTACATGGAACACTAAACAGAAAGGTTTGCTTCTAATTTTTTTCCAGTTTTCTACTTTTAGCTAGTGCTTTTGTGTTAGAACTTTTAAAATTCTATATAGATATAGATAGATATGTATAAATACACACATATGTGTGAATATATATGTATGTGTGTATATGTATATATATATAAGAGAGAGAGAAATCTTAGTATGCTACTAAGTTTTAATAGCTTTAATAATTTAAAACTGCACTAAAATTTTTGCAATATATGCACATATATGTGTGTATACACACATTTATACATACATATGGGAGGTCTCCAGCACATTGAGCGAACCCCCATGACAAACTTTTGAGAGGAAATGGATAAGAATCACATAGGATGAGCAGACATGGATATGTTGAGATATATGTGTATAGTCTCAAAATATTCAAGTGGATCTGAGGTCTTGTTGATTCTGAAGTTCTCTTCTAGTAATAAAGATGACATCTGTATCCATGACATCATGAAACCCATCCATTCCAGCCTGTCCTGTGTTACCCTTGTTCATGTCCTCCAGGACGTGATGATGAATCTATGCTTCTGCCACTAATTCACCATAAGAGGTCCATCTATTGAAGAAGGTGGGGGGGTGGTTCCTCACATTTTCTTCACATTGAGAGGATACCAGTAGAGTATGTGGGCTCTCTATCAATCATCCCTCATTCTCAATATATCAGATCTGTAACATAAATATATGTGCCACTATTTATAATATATGTACTAAATATAATATATAGCACCATGTTACATATAAATACATTATACATAGCATATGTATATAGTATTAGATTGTAATATGTCTCAATTTGTATCTCGTGTGTGTGTGTGTGTGTGTGTGTGTGTGTGTGTGTGTGGTGTCCTCAAAGTTTTACTGAAGTTTTAAGTATTAACTGCAGTGAGACTTTGAGGACATTCAACATGTATTACACAAAGTGAAGCATATTAGAGTCTAGTAATTTTAAGCTATTAAGCAATTTTAAGCTATTAAAACTTAAAGCTACACTAAGTGTTTGGGGATATCATGCATATAGTGGACATTGGCTGAAAATATTACAATGTAATATCAGTTTGGAAGACTTTGCTGGATAATCAAGGAACAAGTATCTAGAATTTATAGAATATTTTATTTAAATTTACAGATATATGTGTTTTTAGTCTCAGCCATTCTTTGAAATATGTATTCTATATGATACGTGTAATGATATGAACTTATAGTTATCCAATTCTTAAAAAAGAAGACATTCAAATGGCTAAATTATGATTATGTTTGTTCTGTGAAATAAAAATTCCTTCAGTTTTCCTGGAAAGTTATGCATAGGATCTTGGACTTAGAGCTAGAAGAGATCTCCTAGGCCTCATCCCTTCATTTTACAGATGCAGAAACTGAGGCCCAGGATGGTCAAGTGACTTTCCAAGGTCACACCTAATATCTTATGATGATTATTCATGTTCATGTTTTGGGTCTCATTAGTAAGCAATGAGAGAGTGAGTGAACACAATATGGAGTACTGGATAGAGAGCTGGCCTCAGAGCCAGTATGGCCCAGGCTCAATCCCAGCCTCTGATACATGTGACTCTAAGCAAGTTACTTATCTTCTCAGGACTCTATGCAACTCTTTAAGACTTAAGCTATGGAGGGGATGCCAAAATGGATATTTTTTGCATTGTGGAATTCCTTGTATCAATGAAATCACAGGTCTAGTCCCTATCCCTATTCCTAGTAAGGAATGAGAAAAAAATTCCAACTAAGCAAAAGAACAGGAAAAATCCATTCAAGATGATGAAATGTACTGTATGGACATTTGGTTGGTTACTGGAGGGTTATTGGCATTCGCTGTAGAACTAGATAGAATTCTATATAAACCTTCACAATGTGAGTATAATTGCCTTCTCCTCTCCTTGTCCAAAAATATATATGTTGTTAATGAAATATCACTCTGGTCATCTGGAGGTGACTGATCAAAGCAGGAAAATTCTGGAGAAAGAAATTTGTAAATTTTTGCATGCTTTAGAAAGAGAGTTAAAAAAAATAGCCTCTTGGAGGACATGTGATTTCATCAGTGTGGGTGCTCTATTGGTACCTGTCCAGATAAGAACTTCTTCATGTTTTCTAATTCTGTACAATTACTAAAAAAGAGTAAAAACATTGAGTATATTTCTTACAGCTATCATATAGCTTTGATAATAATTGCCAACCTACCTAGTCAATGGTTTAGTTTTCATTTTAAATGTTGGTCTTTAATGAGATTTGATAGGTTTTCCTTTTTTTAAATTAATATATTTTATAGGATTTGCTGGGAAAGCATAGGTTTAAGTATTAGAAATGTAAGAGGAATGACTAATATGAAAATGTTTTACATGATTGCATATGTATAACCTATATGAGATTGCTCATTGTCTCAGGGAGGGAGAGAGGGATAAAATTTGGAACTCAAAACTTAAAAAAAAACAAATGCTAAAAATTGTTTTTATGTGTAATGGGGGGTAATAAAATATTTTAATAAAGAAATGTGAGAGAAAAAAAGTCCTCCAAAAAACTCTTGTAGCAATGTAATTCATTCGCATATTTAGTGCATTTGATTGAAGGCATACATTTTGCAGATTCAACATTTAGAACAACTTCTGGAGTCTATCACTGAGAGTGAAAACAAAATACAGACTTTGAGGACTTGGATGGAAGCCCAGGGAGAGAGACTAAAAATGTTACAAAAACCTGGAAGTGTAATTTCGGTGAGGAAGATGCTGCTGGACTGTCAGGTAAAACAATCTAGCATTTATAACATACTTGATTTAAGTATGTCACAAATAGGATGGGTTTTTTTTTTAAATTTCATAGACTTTTTTCATTCTTAGAGGTAGGAGAAGTTCAAATGAAACTACACTTTGTGTCTCTATATTCTTGTATTTTGTTCAGTCGTTTCAGTAGTGTTCAACTCTTCATGACCCCATTTGGGGTTTTCTTGGCAAAGATACTGGAGTGGTTTGCGATTTCCTTCTCCAGCTCATTTTACAGATGAGGAAACTGAGGCAAACAGGTCTTGTCCGAAGTCACATAGCTAGTAAGTGTCTAAGGACAGATTTGAACTAAGGAAGATGAGTCTTCCTGACTTTAGGCTCAGCCCTGTGCCACCTAGCTGCTCCTACATTTTTATATATACAGTAATGATAGCTAATAGTTCTATGGTGCCTGTGGATTTCCAAAGAGTTTGGTATAAAGCATGTCAGTTGAGCCTTAGAAGAATTCTAGAGGCGGACTCCACAGGTTTTATTCTCTATATTTCACAAATGAGGACACTGAGTCTCAGAGAGGTTAAGTACTTGTCCATGGTTTTATATATTTGCTACCCTGTTGGAGGCAGTAGTCAAACTAAAGTTTTTTAACTCCAAATCTAGTGTTCTTTCCACTGTATTCTATTGCCTTTATAATTCAGTAATCATCCATGTTTATGAGGTAGAGTTTATTTTATATCCATGTTAACCTTCATTTGAGAAAATTTGGGGAGAACAGTTTCTAAGGTTTTTTTTTGTCACTGGAAGCTTTTAAGGGTATTGGGACTTTTTTTCCAGCAAAAGATTTGCAGTTTAAGTGTAGTCATCTACAAGTTATTTTGACTTATTTCTCTTTTGGCCAATCTAATTACAAAATTGCTGTAAAATTAGTTTTTAATTTTTTTTCATTCTGAGCCTCTTCAGAGAGAGAGAATTTTCTTCTAGCTGATATGTTTTTTGATGAAAAAGAAATGTTTTCCCCTGAGTTCCTGTCACATTTAGGACAGAAATCCAACTTAGCATTAATCCTGAGGGATTTTGATGTATTCCTTTTCTTCTGAATTGCATCTACTATAGGCAATCTGCAAATTATGATAATGCTGTGAATAATGATGGGCCATACCTTTGAGTTCTTAATGACAATTATGTGTTAGTAAAATGAAAATTCTATTAACACTAACTTCTATTGTTAGTGAATAACTTTCGCATTATTAACTAGATATGTGACAAGTCTGTTGTTCTGTTGTCTTTCTTTTCTACAAAGGCAATTTTGCCTTTCTCCTTTGTAGCCATAGACAAGGAAGTTAACATGGAGATTCACCATTCTCACTAATTATTCAAGCCAGATATTTTTGTATCAGCTGAACTTACTGCATTCCCTCTGCCCCTGGAGAATTCAAAGGGAAGTTACGCAAACTCAAGACCACTAATTATACTTTCAAGTTTAGTAAAAGTCCCAAATGACTAGAAAATGGCCAAGTCTGAAATAATTTTATTGAGGAAAATTGGATAAGATGGCATGGAGGTTCTGCCCTCTGTATCTCCCTATAACATCACTTGTAGTTTCAGAATAAGCTATTTTATCCTGTTATACATAAATGTCCCTAAAATCTTAATTTCCTATTATACAGAGTATCCCTAAAATCTGTAATTTTAGACCATAAACTGCACTAAGATTTTTGAGACACCCTGTATGATAGCTTCAGAGAAACTTGGTATTTTTAAAATATCACAGAACGTGATGTTCCCTTTTTTTCCTTAATAACTTTTTAAATTTATGCCCTTTTAAAAACATAAGCATCTTTTTCCAACATATCCTCTTACCTATTAAATTCTTCCATGTAACAAAGAAATTTTGTCAAAATCTAACCAACATAGCAGCAGTATTTGATAGTATGTTCAGCATCCCACAGCCATAGTCTATGACATCCCTAACAAAAGGAAAAAAATTTGTTTTGACTTCTTTTCTTTGAGACCAAGATTGGTCATTTCATTTAATTAATAATTTCATTTTATTAATTTTATTTAATTAATTCATATATTTAATAATTCATATTAATTTCACTAATAATTCATTTCATTTAATTCATTTAAGTGTTTTCATGTATATTATTATAGATATTGTGTATAGTGTTTTCTTATTTCACATGAAGGAAAACTTCTTTAAACTGATTCAGCATGACTTTCCTCAACAACAACAAAGAAAATAGGTGTAGTAAAGCATACCTGATAAATTTCATATACCTTAGAACTTTTTCACTCCATAAACTAAAACCATATCAGACTTAAAGAGGATTAAGACATCACAGAGAAATGGACAGATTTTCAAAGGAACGAGGAAGGGGAGATAGGGAACTATGAAAACTACAATGATGTTTCACTATAACTATAGCAAATTCTCAGTCTGCAATGCTAACAACGTGTTGTTATGAAAACTGTTTTTCATGATTCCTTAAGATCAGTTTTACCTTTATTTTTCCTCTTTAAAATGTTCATGTACTTTTATTACCATGGCGACAGAAGAGAAGCCTTATGTCACTTCTTCAGCTCTCTTGTGTTGTTTATCCCCTGCTGTTTTCTGTTAATAACAGTTCATCTTCATCGAGGAGCTCTCCTCTTAACAGTTTGCCTGAAGTATGGAGAAAACATGCCAACTTGTTAGTAAATAAGTGTTTCAAAGATTTCCGAACAGCTGGGTCTTTAGAGGGAGGGGAGGAACTCGTTTTTATTATTTCAAAGCAGGGGGAAAGTCAAGAATTATTTTGCCTTAAGTACTCCAAGCTATTACCCTGTAATATATAGAATAAAGTTATTTGAAATTCCAAGTTGATGATAGCAAATATGGTTAAGCTTAAAATCGTAAACATATATTTTGAGATGAATGATAGTGCTTTTAGAGGATTACCTGAAGAGCCTGTGGTCCACTAGCGTATAGGTAGTAGCAACTGGCTTCTTTCGTCAGGTTTTCAGCAAAGTAATTTAGATGCTTGAGGTGCCAGTAAACTAAGCTGTAAAAACAAGACCTCAGTTGTTGCTACTGAGCAAAAGAGCAACTTAACCTTTTTCTATAAAGTTTTGCAACCTGCTAGCTGGGTATTGTCATTCCTACTTTCAAAGACTGCTTGCTCTTTCCCGGATTGAAGAGTTCTGCATTTCTTTCACTTGGATGAATTAAGAAGAATCAATTATGTTATAAACAAATGACTCTGAAAAGGTGCAAAGGGATCTAATTTTGTTGCCAAGGGATTATGAGGCAGTGAGGTAGCTCACTGTATAGAGTATTAGACATAAACTCTAGAAGTCCTGGTTTCCAGTGTCCCGGTTTCAGTCGCTGTCCCTGGGCAAGTCCCTCTACCTTGGTATGCCTCAGTTTCCTTATTTGTAAAATAGGGATAATAATAGCATCTACCAATAGAGTTGTCATGAGGATGAAATAAGATTATATTTGTAAAGCTCCTTGCAAATCTTAAAGCGCTGTATAAATGTTTACTATGACCATTATCCCATTAAATTGACTTTTGCTAATAATTTTTTGTTGTTGTTCAGTCATTTCAGGCAATCCTGACTCTATGTGATCCCATTTGGGGTTTTCTTAGCAAAAATATTGGAGAGTTTTACCATTTCTTTCTCCACCTCATTTTATAGATGAAGAAGTGAGGCAAACCAGGTTAAGTGATTTGCCCAGGGTTACACAGCTAGTAAGTGTCTGAGGCCAGACTTGAGTTCATGAAGATGAGTCTTCCTGACTCCAGGCTGAGCACTCCATTCACTGTACCACCTAATTGCCCCAATAATAGATATTAGATAATATAAACAATCTAACATAACTGCTTTGAATTCTTCTGAAATCTAGGGGCAGAGAGGTTCAGTTAGACCACTGTGCAATGCAGTTTATCCTATATTATAAATTGTATCCTTGTGCAAAATGAATGAATTTCTTTTCTAATGCAATATTTACCAGAAGTTCACTGGCTCTCTAGAACAAACTTGCAAAGAAGAATCCTCTGTCCTTAGCACTATTCATGAATACTTGAGAATTCTATGCAACTAAGAACTATCTTTCTTTTCTAGGACTTAGAAAATCACTTGGCAGCTAAATCCAGAACACTAGATGAGCTAAAAGAAAATTACATGGCTTTGGAAAGTGGCCCAATGCCAGTGTTACAAGACACCATTTGTGGAATTGATGGTTTATATCAAATGAGGAACAACATTGTCAATCAGGTAGTGGAATATATTTGAAATGTATCTTCTTCCATTTATCCTGTCTTTACAGTCTTCCATTCACTAATGGAGAATTATTCCATGCTATACACTTTTCAGGAGCAGAAGGATGTATTGCTAAAGACTGTTGTGTTGTAGAGGTAAAAGCCCTAGATAATACATCAAGTCCAATATTTGTCTCTGGCAAGGCTAATGTACATGTTTCCCTTTATAAAATCCCTTTTTGAATTTGACTTCTGGCGGCATTTTCTGGCTAATCATAAAGCGTTAACTCCATCACTGAAGAGGTATGTGAGAGAGGCAGTGGTTTCTATGGAAGAGAATTTGGGGCTCCTTCATCAGGGCAGCTGTTTCAGGGGTGTGGGAACATTGTGCCACTTGATTACATCATATCAAAGCATTCTCCAGCTATACCATGAGCAGATAAAACTAGTGATAAAACTGGTAATAAAACTAGTCTTAAAGAACATTTTTGGTGTCATGTTAATCTTTGCTTCTTCATCTACTAGAAATTCCCACTCCTTTCTTTCCATCTTAGCTATGACTAAGTATGCTTCTGAGCCATCCAGCCCTGTTTCTTTCCCATGAGACGATAAAACTTGGACGTGGCCATAGAGTCATCTCAGAGGCCATCTAGTCGAACCCCCATATTTCACAGATAAGGAATCTGAGGCTTAGGGATGTTTGATGCACCTTAAGGTAAATGTAGAATTCACACTTGGACTTGCCATATTGTTTTCACTCAACTTGGGGAGGAAATTGAGTACACTATTATTGTGGAAATATTTAGAACTTCATTTTAAATTCTGTTTTCAGGATCCTGACTACAAGTCTGTATGATTGAATCTAAAAACTGATTTTCATTTTGATGCAGAAGTAATCATAACTTTTGGAATGCCCTGTATAATGTACACATTTCCAAATTTTTTATTGTTATAGAATTTGATACCAATTCTTTACATTTGCTATAGCAGACCCTATATGATTACCACTTATGTGTAAGTTCTTCAAATAATTTCAAAGAATGAACAAATGAAAAGGCATTCATTAAGTACTTACTCTGTGTCAGGCACTGTGCTAAGTGCTGGGGATACAACTACAAAAAGTTTTCTACCCTCGAATAGTTTATAGTCTAATAAACTAAGACAGTTATAGAGAAATGGTGACTAGGAAAGGGAGTTTTGAGCTGAGAAGTCAGGGAAGACAGTAAATTGATCCACAGAGTAGTCAATTAACATTGACTAAATGTAGTGGCAATACTTATGAACAAGAAATAGAAAGCAAGATAGTAGGACAGATGACAAGAAGTTCTGGACTGATGACTAGGATGGATGTTAGAATATGAAGCATGGTGTGGCAGCCTGGGAACAGCTAGATATAATGGATAAATAGGGTGTGGTATATGAATGCGATGAAATCTGTGCTGTAAACAGTGACCAAATAGGCGATTTAAAAGAGTCATGGACTGTGATGCAAACTGATGAAATGATGCAAAGTGTAGTATGCAGAATCAGAAGAACAATTTATACAATAGCAACAATGCTATAAATACAAATAACTTTGAAAGATGTAGGAACAATGATCAATATGATGGCCATCGAAGATTCCAAAGGACTGATGATGAAACATACTATCTACCTCCTGACACAGAGATGACTGATTTAGTGTGTACAATGAGACATGTGTGTACACACATATACACATATATGTGTACACATATTCTTTTCCTTCTTTGCAATTGTGTAGGTGTTGTACCGACAGTGAGCAAGACACATCACAGAGTGTAAGTTTTAAATGGAGAATTTAGTAGCTGGCGTCCGTCTGGGGCATAAGCAGCCCAAATCAGAACGGCCACGAATAGGGCTGAAGGGATCACATTTATACAAACCCAGCAAGCCTGTGTTACCTCACTTTTATGACCCCCGTGTGTGTTTAACCATGATACAAGAAGAGGATTTTCCTTAATGGAATAGATTGTAAATACAACAAATCAGTTGACAAAGTGTCAATTGAAATTACAACCCAGGATCTCTGTGTTTAATTTGCCATTAACATTCCATAACATGATATATACCCATAAAATATTAAGATAAGGAAAAGTCACATAATTCAAGATAATGTCTGGGGCCAAGGTTTTCACCCTTAATGGCCCTGGACAGACCAAGGAATGCTCCATCTGGGTTTGTTGACATAAGATAGAGACATCTGTTAGGGTCAGGCTTTTCTCAAGTATCACATAGGGAGTGACAGGGAGAGAAAATATACTTCTGTTCATTTAAGAAACAATTAATAATAGAGAATTTCCTGCTATAGATGCAGCATGTTGCATATACTTTCAGAGGGAGTCAATGTTTTGTTAGTTTTGCTTAGTTGTTTTATGTTTTTACCAGACACTTCTTATGAAATAGGGGCAGTTTGTAGATGTTTGTAATGTAAAAACAAAACACATTAATAAACATATTTTAAAAGCAGGTATACTAGATGGGCTGGGTAAATTTGCATTCACTCAGTTGCCAATCAAGACAGCTCAGCCCCAGGGTGGGAGTTCAAAGGCTGAGCAGATTAGCTCACAAAGATTTGTAATTCATTGGTGTGATTACCCTTAAACAGTGCAGATCAAAACCTCTCCATGCTTTAGTAGATTGTTTTGTGTGTTCCCGGTGGCCAGAACTTCTAGACTTGTCCCCTAATAATAGTCTATCTCCCTGCCCATACTCTAAAGTTCGAGTTTGGTGTGATGTGTTAGAAGTTGCACTGTGTTGGCACAACTTTCAATAAGTCAGGGTCACCATGGTGAGGCATTGTAGTAGGATATTTAAATACATTTTTTACTTATAATTTTGTACTTGTCACACTTTGTAACACTAAAGTACTATATACACATGAAATATTTAATTGCTACTATAATTAGCTATCCCAATTTCATCTCCTAATGGTCAACCTGTCTATAATACCCTAGATATTGTCTCAACTATTCTGTCTTGGTTAGTTTTACTTGGTATGTTCCAGTGTTAGAATCTCACTTCTTACAGTACTTATCCTGTCATGTTATCCAAATGTAAGCCCTTCATCCAAAGAGACATCCCAAAGTCGATGTTAACAGTAAGAGTACAAACCTGGAAGAAAAAACAAAGTAATGAAAGAATATGAACCTTTTTCTAAATCAACCTGTTTCTCCCTTTCCCATAGGTCAACCAACTCAAAACCTCCATGCAGTCAGTGTTACAGCAGGGAAGGGGTTATGATAAACTCTTTGAGGAAGTGAACATGATGACAATCCGATTCTGGTACTGCGTGGAGCACAACAAGCCTGATGTGTTATCTCTGGAAGCTTTGAGATGTCAAGTGAAGAACCTTCAGGTAAATATTCACAGCAGGTCAGAGAAAGAAAACTTAGGAGGAGACAAAAAAGTATTGGACACAAAACACTAGACAAAAGTTCCTTTTGTGTTGTTACTAATACGTAGAAAATACTGCTCTAAACAGCTTCCTAGAAATGTTCACTTAACATTCTACGTGAGTAATTGAATCAAATTGCTGACATCAATATTTAAATATTTGCACCGGTAATTATTTAAATTTATTTAAAGTATTAGTCATTTGAGTTAATTAGATTGTTAATTATTTAAATTTAAAAAGGCGACGTGGAATAGGTAGTATTGATTTGGTTACTCTGCCTAGAACACAAGTGGAAAAGAGAGATAGTTGGGAAGATGGCAAGATGGCCTGGATGGATGGGATGCTGGTTTGTAACACATGGTCTGGTGACCTGGGACTGGTTAGAAATTGTGGATAGGATAGAGGTTCAGAATTGGAGTCAGAAAGACCTGGGTTTTGGTCTTCCTTTAATCTGTACTAACTATGGGGCCATGGCTAAGTTATTTAACCAATCTATGCTGCAGGTAGCAGTTATAGATGAGTTGCAGATCAGTATAAGTGGAGAGACTGACTTTATTCGAAGTTCTTTACCACAATGAATCTCAAAATAATTCAATTTTAAGGGGAAATTTCTTCACAGTGAGTACAGTCCAAAGGTAGAACAGGATGTTTCAAGAAGTAACAGTTTCCTATCAATGGACGGATTTGTCAGGAATTCCTATTCAGGCACAGGTTAGACTAACTGACCTCTGAGGTCCCTTCCAACTCTTAAATTATGTGATTCTTTAAGTTTTGTAAAACTATAAACTAGGTTTTACCACTTTTAGTCTTCAAAGTGCTTTTTATTACGGTTGGAATTTAGTTATATTGGCAAACTTTCCTTTAGGGTAGTAGATAAAATAGTGCTTAATTCCTATTTATACACTTTCTTAGCTTCTTCAAGATGAAGCAGAGAGCAGTGAAGGAAATTGGAACAAACTTCAGGATGCTATTCGGAAACTCAAAGACTGTTGTCCTTCGGTTACTGAGATAATGGAACTGAAGTGTCACGAAGCACATACAAGGTACATTTAAGATAAACACAGTGGGTGTCTCTCCAGTTTACCAGCTCATACATGAGGTTATATGGACAATAGAACAATGCCTTACAGCCATCACGTTTTATCAGACATTTTCTGAGATGACTGATTTTCAATCTTCCTATCTCTTCTGCTCTCAAGAAGCTTTCCCTCTAAAAAGATATAATGTCATAGAGGATATAGTCTGTCTCCTGGGAGTCAGGTAAAATAGAAATTGCTCTGATCACAGCCAGAACGAGGAAAGCAAACAGAGGCTATACAAGTTTTATTTTTAATTTTAATTTTTTTTAAAAAACCTAAGCCCTAATACAATGAGCATTTCCATATACAAAATAGAACAGAGGATTGTGTATAAAACCACATATTTCTATTACACGTTTTGTTTTTTCCTTTAATCTTTAATAAAGTCAACATGTAATTTTCAAAGCTGTCATGCTTGACTATGTTTCCTCCTGGCCTTCCTTCTGTTCTCTTCTGTGAACTTTTCTAATTGCTTCAATGACCTCCTTTTCTTTCTCTTTTTCCCCTGATCAACCTTATGACTACCTCCACTCTCCCTACCATCTCCCACCCTCAATTAAAAAAGAAAATCTTCGTAATACATATGCATAGTCAAGCAAAACAAATTCTCACATTGTCCGTGTCTGAATATGTATTTTTCATTCTTTGCCTTGTGTCCATCACCTCTGTCAGGAGTGAGTAGTATACTTCATCATTGGTTCCCTGGAATTGTGGTTGGTCATTGAACTGAATACAACTCTTAAGTCTTTCGAAGTTGTTTTTCTTTTCTCTGATCCGTGTTCACTTCACTCTGCATCAGCTCATACAAGTCTTCCCAGGTTTCTCAGAAATGGCCCTTTTCATCATTTCTTACAGTACAATACTCTTCCATTATATTTATATGTCACAAGTTTTTCAGCCATTCTCCACTTGATGGGTACCTTACCACCTCCCTTATTTTCCAGTTCTTTGCTTTAACTAAAATTGTTGCCATAAGGGAGGGGGCGGAGCCAAGATGGTGGCTGGAAAGCAGGGAACAGTGTGAGCTCCCTGCCGAGTCCCTCCAAAAACCTATAAAAAGTGGCTCTGAACCAGTTATAGAACTGCAGAACCCACAAAACAGCAGAGGGAAGCAGGGCTCCAGTCCAGGACAGCCTGGATGGTCTCTGGGTGAGGTCTATCCCACAAGGAGCTGGGAGCTGGGAGCCGGCCCAGTGTAAGCAGCGCGGACCAACCAGACCAGGAGCCGGGCGGAATGTGCCCTACCACCCTGAATCAGTGAGCTGCGGCAGTTACCAGACTTCTCAACCCACAAACACCAAAGACAGCGGAGAAGGTTAGTGGGAAAGGCTTTGGGAGTGGAAGGAGTTCGCAGTTCGGCTTCCAGCCCCGGGGGCAGTGGAGGTGGGGCAGCTACAGCTGTTGTTGCTTCTGGCCCCAGGCCCACGTGGTGGGAGGAATTAAGTGGCGCATCAGAACAGCAGTGCACAGCCTGCTGAAGATTTAAGCGCAGTCCGGGTTGGGGGTTCTTGGGGAAGGAGTAGTGTTGGTGTGACAGAGCTGGCACCTCCCCCCCCCCAAACGTGGAACATAGAACTCTTTAGTCTACAAGCAGTCATACCCCACTGAAAAACTCAAGGGTCAAGTTAGTTGGTTGGGAATATGGCCAGGCAGCGAAAACACACCCAGATTCAGTCTCAGACTTTGCATTCTTTCTTTGGTGACAAAGAAGACCAAAACATACAGACAGAAGAAGTTAACAAAGTCAAAGAGCCTACAACAGAAACCTCCAAGAAAAACATGAACTGGTCTCAGGCCATGGAAGAGCTCAAAAAGGATTTGGAAAAGCAAGTTAGAGAAGTAGAGGAAAAATTGGGAAGAGAAATGAGAAGGATGCGAGAAAACTGTGAAAAACAGGTCAATGACTTGCTAAAGGAGACCCAAAAAAAATACTGAAAAATACACTGAAGAAAACAACACCTTAAAAAATAGACTAATTCAAATGGCAAAAGAGCTCCAAAAAGCCAATGAGGAGAGGCAGAAAGGCAGAATTAGCCAAACGGAAAAGGAGGTCCAAAAGACCACTGAAGAAAATACTACTTTAAAAATTAGATTGGAGCAAGTGGAAGCTAGTGACTTTATGAGAAATCAAGATATTATAAAACAGAACCAAAGGAATGAAAAAAATGGAAGACAATGTGAAATATCTCCTTGGAAGAACCACTGACCTGGAAAATAGATCCAGGAGAGAGAATTTACAAATTATTGGACTACCTGAAAGCCATGATCAAAAAAAGAGACTAGATATCATCTTTCAAGAAATTATCAAGGAGAACTGCCCTGATATTCTAGAGCTACAGGGCAAAATAGAAATTGAAAGAATCCATCGATCGCCTCCTCAAATAGATCCCAAAAAGAAATCTCCCAGGAATATTGTCGCCAAATTCCAGAGCTCCCAGATCAAGGAGAAAATACTGCAAGCAGCCAGAAAGAAACAATTTGAGTATTATGGAAACCCAATCAGAATAACCCAAGATCTGGCAGCTTCTGCATTAAGAGATCGAAGGGCTTGGAATACGATATTCCAGAGGTTAATGGAGCTAGGATTAAAACCTAGAATCACCTACCCAGCAAAACTGAGTATCATGCTCCAAGGCAAAATATGGATTTTCAATAAAATAGAGGACTTTCAAGCTTTCTCAGTGAAAAGACCAGAACTGAATAGAAAATTTGACTTTCAAACACAAGAATCAAGAGAAGCATGAAAAGGTAATCAAGAAACAGAAATTGCAAGGGACTTACTAAAGTTGAACTGTTTTGTTTACACTCCTACATGGAAAGGTGACATGTATGATTCTTGAGACCTCAGTATTAGGGTAGCTGAAGGGAATATGCATATATATATGTTTATGTATATATATAAGTCAATGTGTATGTATGTATATATCTTTGTGTATATATATATATATATATATAAGAGAGAGAGCAGACACAGGGGAAGTTGAAGATAAAGGGAAGATATCTAAAAGAAAATCAAATTAAGGGATGAGAGAGCAACATACTGAGAGAGGGAGATAGGGAGAGATAGAATAGGGTGGATTATCTCACATAAAGGTGGCAAGAGGAAGCAGTTCTGTGGGAGGAGGGGAGAGAGCAGGTGAGGGGGGAATGAGTGAACCTTGCTCTCATCAGATTTGACCTGAGGAGGGAATACCATACATACCCAATTGGGTATCTTACCCCACAGGAAAGAAGAGAGAGGAAGATAATAAAAAGGGGGGGGGGGATGATGGAAGGGAGGGCAGATGGGGGTGGAGGTAATCAAAAACAAACACTTTGGAAAGGGGACAGGGTCAAGAGAGAAAATTCAATAAAGGGGGATGGGTTGGGAAGGAGCAAAATATAGTTAGTCTTTCACAACATGAGTATTGTGGAAGGGTTATACGTAATGATACACATGTGGCCTATGTTGAATTGCTTGACTTCTTAGGGAGGGTGGGTGAAAAGGGAAGAGGGGAGAGAATTTGGAACTCAAAGTTTTAAAAACAGATGTTCAAAAACAAACAAAAAAAAAGTTTTTGCATGCAACTAGAAAATAAGATACACAGGCAATGGGGCGTAGAAATTTATCTTGCCCTACAAGAAAGGAAGGGAAAAGGGGATGGGAGGGGAGTGGGGCAATAGAGGGGAGGGCTGACTGGGGAACAGGGCAACCAGAATATATGCCATCTTGGAGTGGGGGGGAGGGTAGAAATGGGGAGAAAATTTGTAATTCAAACTCTTGTGAAAATCAATGCTGAAAACTAAGTATGTTAAATAAATGAATTTAAATAAAAAAATAAAATTGTTGCTATAAATATGCTTGTACATATGGGTCTTTGATCTCTCTCTGGGACATAGGCCTACTAATGGTATTGCTGGGCCAAAAGGTTTGCACATTTAGTGACTTTGTAGGCATAGTTCAATAGCTTTCCAGGATAATTGGACGAATTCACTTCTCTACCAACAGTAAATTAGTGTGCCAGTCTTCCCACAGCCTTTCCAACTTTCATCTTTTTCCTTTATCGTCATCCCTGCAAGTCTGATGGGTGTGAGGTAGAACCTCAGAGTTAATTTTTAATTTCTCTTGGTGATTTGGTGCATTTTTATATGATAGTTGATAGGCTTAGATTTCTTTCTTTGAGAACTGCCTGTTCATATATCCTTTGACCATTTATGTTTTAAGGGATGGTCTTGTTTGCATATATTTGAATCAAGTCTCTTGAGTATGAGACCCTTATTGGGGAAGCTTGCCTATAGATACTTTCAAGAGGTACTGGTTGGCCTTCTCCATGTGTCTTTCAGTAACATATAGGTTTGTGTTTTAAATGAAAGAATCAGGGTTTGGGACTAATTAAAAAATCCTCGGTTATGTTTGGCTTTCACTTACACCATTATTGGACATAACAATTATCATTCTACTTGCCACTTTGAATCGGAGGGCCTGGATTATGGAAAATGGAATAAATAGCATTTTTCATTTATCCGTTTGTTGACAGGTGGACTCGAGTGAATCATGAAGTTGCAGATCAGTTACAGTCAGCCCAAAGTATGTTACAGCTTTGGGAATCTTACACTGCTGCTCATGCCGAAGCAACAGCAAGGCTGGAACAGCTTGAAGAGAAGTTTAAGCACATTTTGAACATCAATATGTCTGGAGACAACATGAGTGAGATCCTAATCCAGGCACTAAAGGATGCAAAGGTAGGTACAAAACCCCTTCTTTCCTCTTGCTTATAACCCTGAGCAGGAGAAGAACTCTATACTCTGATCAGGAGGCCTGCGTTCTAGTTCCTGTTTTTCCATTGACTAACAGGTAATGACATCTGTGTGGGTCACCATTTCTTTGTTGGAAGAGGCTAGACTGGGTTATCTCAAAGTCCCCTTGGGTGAGAGGACTCTGTTTTGTTTATTAATGTGCCTCCTGTTGTACACCCATCAGCAAGAGATGGGTAAATGAAGCAAGGCCTTGTCAAGCAGAGAGCTGACTTCCCACCCCGTGGAACATCTGTACCTGCACAGATTAAGCCACGAAAACCCAGGGAAGAGATTAGATCCAGGATAGAGATTTAATTCAACATGATTTATTGAGCCTTATTGTGTAGAGTGTTTAAAAGTGTAAGAGAGTATCCCCCTCTAGTCTTCTTGACAAGGTGATATAGATAGATAGAGAGATACACACAGAGAAGAAGCTGCCAATACTAATACGAGGCAATTTTTACTAGCGTCTGCCCAAGATGTTACTACATAAAATGAATACAAGTATGATTAGGAGCAGATCAACGCGGATTGGAGAAAGAGCTTCATGGAGAAAAGAAGCTTCAGGATAGGAAAGATGACAATAACAGGGATCAGGAATGCTACTTCCAATATCAAGCAGTGGGACAAAAAATAGCAGATATTTTGAAAACAATGAACGTGTTTCAATGCAGCTTCACATCCATACAGACGTAGACAGGTAAAACCAGAAAGGCCAGTTTTAAGCAGACTAATTATATCTTGGGGGGGGGGGGAGGAAAAAAACACACAATTGAGTACTTTCACAGGAAGCAGACCATTTGTTCTTGGTATTGACAGTCATCTTAGGCTGTTTGTGTAAATCAGGTAGAGCGCTGGACCTGGAATCAGGAAGGCCTGAGCTCATTACTCCCACCTCCAGTACTTACTAGCTATGTGACTCAGGGCAAGTTACTCACCCTCTCTCTACTGTAAAATGAGGATAATAAACCCACCTCATGGGACTGTTGTGAGAATCAAAGGAGACAGTATATGTGAAGCACTTTGCAAACCCATCTCCATAAATGCTCACTATCATTACCACCATCATTATCCTCATCATCTGTCTAGGCCTAGGCTGCCATGACATCATCCTTTTCTCTGGTATTCAGTGAGCTGGCTAAATTTGGATGGGACAGCAATAGCAAATAGAGTGTGAAAGAGAGTTTTTTTCATATTTATTTTATCCACACCTACAGAGCTCAGTCTTTTTTTGCTCATCACACTAAACTCAGTGACTTGACTCAGCTTTTATGATTGCCTCTGTTTGGAAACTAAAGTTGAACCAAATATCATTGCTACCTACGCATGGAGTATGTGTCAGTTCTACTGATTTTTAATTTCAGAAATCATTTCTACTGATTTCTAATTTCAAAAGACTTAAGTTGATCCATGCCCATGCAGATACTTCAAGCCCCTTAGAGCCTAATAACAGTCCCATATTCCCTGTGGGTACTCAGCATCTTTTAATGAAAATTTTGTTTTGTTCTGTTCTACCAATGAGCTATTTTAGAAATGGAAACCAGGATTAATTGGAATGAATCTGTGTATGATGTGAGAGTGTCTAATTAGGAACCATGCTGCATCATTATGGTTAATGTTAAAAGAATTTTGTTCAGATATCTTAGAAAGCTTCCCTAGTCTTTTCTGAAATCAAACAGACTTGAGAATGTCAGAAAAAAACCCTAAACCTTTTGAACACTTACAATACTACATGCCTATGAGGCTTCAAGAAAATCAGGGGATACAGTTCTTCCCACTCTCAGGTTACAGAGTCCAGTTGAAGATGGAAGACTAACACTTGAGAAACTGAGAATAAGTCATCAAGCATTTACTAAGTGCTTAGTAATATGCTAAATGAAAAAAGGAAGTACCTCAAGGAGCTTACATTATAGTGGGGGAAGATCTCACACAAAATAGAGTGGAAAAGACACTAGGGATTGGAAGGAAGGGATAGTGTCAAAGCACCAAAATGATTTAAGACAGTTTATAATGTTTATAATGAACTATTTGTATTTTTTATAAGGCAGCTAGGTGATGCAGTGGATAGAATGCCAGGCCTGGAGTCAGAAAGACTCATCTTCCTGAGTTAAAGTCTGGCTTTAGACTCTTACTGGCCGTGCGACCCTGGGCAAGTCACTTAAGCCCCATCTGCCTCAGTTTCCTTATCTGTAAAATCAGCTGGAGAAGGAAATGGCAAGCCACTCCAGTATCTTTGTCAAGAAAACCCCAAATGGGGTCACAAAGAATCAGGCATGCCTGAAAAATGACTGAACAACAGAAAAAAATGCATAATAAGTATAATAGAAGCTCAGTAAAACATGAATATCACAGGGTCTCATAGATCCAGAGCTTGGGAAGGGAACTCAGAGACCATCTATTTTGGGGGTGATCAAAGTGGGCCTCCTGCTTTTGTAGGATCTTGCCTGTGTAGTCCTTGAGCTAAGGATACTTTTAATGTAAAATTAAATTTTGTATGGCCTAGAAGCAGCTTGGTGGCACAGTGGAGAAGAGTACTAGGTCTAGAGTCAGGAAGACCTGAGTTTGAATCCAGCCTTAGATACTAACTACCTCTGTGACCCTGGGCAAGCCCTTTAACCACTGTATGCCTCAGTTTCCTCAAATGTAAAATATGGATAAAAACAACATCTATCTCCAAGAGTGGGGCAGCTAGGTGGCACAGTAAACAGAGTGTCAGACCTGAAGTCAGGAAGACTGATCTTCCTAAGTTCCAATCTGGCCTCAGACACTTATTAGCTTTGTGACCCTGAGCAAGTCACTTAACCCTCTTTGCCTCAATTTCCTTCATCTGTAAAATGAGCTGGAGAAGGAAATGGCAAAGTATTTTTGGCAAGAAAATCCCCAATGGAATCACGAAGAGTCAGACACAACTGAACGACACCACCTCCAGCAGTTGTTGGGAGGATCAGTTGAGAATATTCGTCATGCGCTTAGCACAAGCCCTCATACGAAGTAGGTGCTGTATAAATGCTAGTTATTATTATCATTTCCTTTTGATTTTATTTGTACCCCCAGCACTTAGCACATTACTTGGCACATCGTAAGGCTTAATAAATACTTGTTGACTTGACCTCAGTTTCACTCACTTAACTCTTCAATGAGGCTGTCTGTGTGTAACTTGAGAGTGGGAAGCCTCACAGAACTATTCTAAATGTTCAGAAGTTTTGTACTGTAAATACTGTACTGTAAATGTTCATAAGCCCTGGGGAAACTGAGGCCAGAGAAGTTAAATAATGTGCCCAAGGTCACACAGATTTTAAGTGGGAAAATGTAAGATTGGAACTAAATGATGAGGTACTTATCCAGTTTAAATGACTAGCAGAAATTGATGAAGACACAGGAAGTGTGTGTGTGTGTGTGTGTGTGTGTGTGTGTGTGTGCGAGAGAGAGAGAGAGAGAGAGAGAGAGCGAGTGAGAGTGAGATAGAGAGAGAGAGAGAGAGAGAGAGAGAGAGAGAGACAGAGAAGGAAAGAGAGAGAGGGCATTGAAAAAGCTAGTAGATGGAAAGAGTGGGCTGGCTGGGGTAATTGATATGTTTTGGGATTTTAGTAGGAGTCAAAAGGACTGCATTTTGTTAACCCAGCATCAGGTCAATAAACATTTTTCCCATTTTTGTTTCATTTTTAAAAAATTCCCATTTTATTGATACATTTTGTTTTTACATCATAGTCATTTCCAGAACCTCCTTTACTCTGGTATTGAACTCTTCATTTATAAGGAAAAATAGTTCAGTAAAAAAAAACAATGCAGTGACCTTATCTGACAGTATACGCAACATTTTTGTCCCATGATTAAAGGATTTTGGCCTCTCTGCCAAAAACAGAGAAATATAACAAAGATTTTTTTTAAAAAAATTCCTGCTATGTGCAAGTCCCTTCGCTATAGTCTTAATCCCATGCCCTATCACTATATGGCTATGATCCTAAAGGCTGCTTTTGCCAGCAGAGCACAAATTCTCACAAAGTTCTACTCAATCTAGAAGGGTTTTGAGTATGAGCCAGTGATGGACAATTTGTTCTTTCTCCAAGGACCAAGTGATGTTAGATTCATCACCTGGTTGGCCTCAAAGTGATGTTTTTTTTTGGCCACAGCAATGCTAAACCACCTACATCGTTGAGTTGGTGAAGAAAGTGCCCGCATCATTAGAATGACAAATCCTTAAAAGTTCATTATGAACTACGTTCAAAGTACCCTGCAAAGGGCTGTGATATCACTTAACGTTGAATGTAAAATTCCAGAAATTAGAAGTGGTCATGAACTGTTGACATCACTGTGAGAAAGGCCCAACTCCTTTTCAATGTCTCTGTCTTAAAGTACTGTGTCTAGACTCTACAAGACTAGCTAGAGGAATCAGTGAAGTGTTAAATCCTTGGTTTTGAGAGTTAGTGTGGGTTTGTGCCTATGTTAACATAACTTCTGGTTCTGAGAACATTGTGACTTTGCACACTGCTCAGAGCATTATATTTTCTTGTGTAGATTGCTCTATACTTTTGTAATTATTAGTAAAGAAAGCGTGGATAGTAAATATATTTCAAATTTGTTTGAATTATGAAGCCTCACAAATTTCGTTATCTCCAAATTCATAGGTACTGTTCAAATGGAAAACAAACTATTATCCTATTATCTAGTTGAGTTTAGGTCCAAATTTTTGTCCAATTAAAGGGAATGAACTTGAGATGTGTTTTTTTCTTCTTCTGATTAAGTCCTACATTCTGTATAAGGCACTTACCAGAAGTTTCCAGTATAGAGTATTTCCTCAAGGGCTCCTGAACCAGCTTCTTGTCCTAACTGGTGGGACTATGCAGGCTCTCATTTATATCAAAATGCCACAATGGGATAGAGGGTTATACTGACCATTGAAGTAATGTTAAAAGCAGTATTATAAAATGAGAGAAATACAAGATATAGAAAAATTTCTTGATGCAGCAGTTTCTATGAACTACTCTCTTAGTCCAAAGGAAGGTTTAGTTATTATTTGGCTTGAAATAGCTGATTTTTCAACAATCTCTCAAGTGAGCTACCTACCTGCGTGGGTTACCATGGCTTACACTTTCAAAAAAAAAACTTCAGTGTAAAATGTTACGTGGTAGTAGGGAAAAAATTGTTGCTTTTCAACATTCTTCCTTTCAGAACTTGCAGCGTGACCTAGAGAACATAAAAGAAACCTTTCTTCAGAATTCAGCAGTCATTGAACCAAACCTAGAGCAAGCAGGTCCTGTCAAGCAAGATGTTCTTTCTAATCAATCTTCTTCACTTCAGAGGATTTCTTACCTGCAAAAAATGCTGCTTATGAAGTCCAATGAGTTTGAGGTACAGCTCAGATTAATTTTTAGCTCGGTTTTGATCTTGTGATCTCAGACACAGTCAGGGGATCTTTCTGTCTCTGGACCCGGCTCCAACTGAATTTGAAAAGCTGAACCAAACTAATTTCTTATGGGACAGTAACATGTTTTACAGAAACTTTGTACATTTCATTATAAGTAACGGTTAATAAGACAGCACATTATCCTGAATAAATTATTCCAGGTTTGTTGTTATTTTAAAAGTATATTACTTGATTTGTGCATAAATTATATGGTGTTTTCTTTATTCAACTTTTTGCCTGGCCATTAGTGGCAGTTGTGCAAAACAAAGTGTATAGTAGGACACATAGATCCCAATACTGACAACTGAGGGAGCAGATTGATTAGTACTTCCCTTGGCCCTTTCTGTTCGTCATAAGCCAGGGACAATTGCCAAAGACAAGAGACACAAACTGGGATGTATTTTATAGCACCCAAGTATCCAAAGTCACCATTAGCTTTTTAAATATATTTAATTTTTATTGATATATTTTGATACTTATCAAAATATATATTGATATTGTCACCTTCACATATATATACACATACATGTATACACATACATATATGTATATATATATATACATATATATATAATTTTTGAAGCAGGTGAGGTATATAGCTGTCAAATACACAAACAATCGAAGAGTATATTTAATACTTTATTTTCTGTTCTCATTAGACATGCATCTGATGTTTCTAATGAAAACATATCTCTCGTTCTAGCATGTTCTTTCCCAGCTGAAGGATTTCAGGGACCAACTAGAAGCTTTGGAAGACGATATCAAACATCCAGCAGAGAGTTTGGACCTACAAGGAAGAAAAGATGATCCAGAATTCCTCCTGGTATAGTCAAATCTGACATCTTTCTAAGGGCTTGGAACATCAGGAGTATAAGGAGAGGGCTAGTTTGTGTTGCTTTGAAGGGCTGGTATACAATCAGAATGATAACTTTTGAGCGTAGTCATTTATATGTTGTTCTGCCACACTTTTCTCTAAAGCCTAAATTGGGGTTAGAACTCAAGTCTTCCTGAATCATAAGCCATTGATCTGCCCTAGAATCATAAAACTGAAAACATGATTTAGCCAGGTGCCAATTAGTGTAAATAATGACACCCTGAGGTGGTCACATTTATTCAAATTTACACTATTCAAAGTTATAATATATAAAAAAATGCTCATTTATTCCAAATTGGAACCAAATTTTACCAAATTTTCCAACAAAGCTCAAGAAAATAGTAGTTTATGATTGCTCATCAGTCATTCAACAAATTCAATTAACTGGAACACACTCCATTACCAGAGCATTCTGGCTAACTGACTGGAAACTCTAGTGAAAAGTACTGAGGAATATTATTGCTGAGCCATTTCTTATGATACATTGAGGTCCCCTGAAGCGGTCGCATTATTCAAATTTGAACTGCATATTTCCATTGGGCTGGAATCAGTACAGTAATTAAGTCTGGCAGAAAGTACACGTGCTTCACTCACAAGCCCCCTCCACAAAGAACAGGAGGAAGGTACACTTTCTCAGCTCTTCTGCTGGTCCAGCCTTGGTCACTAGAATTACACAGTGTTCAGATTCGTTTTGCTTTTGTTCTTTCTTTTTGTATCCTTGTAATCATTGTGTATGTTATTTTGCTGGTCTGGCTTACTTCTTTCTATAGCATGTTCACCATGAACTTCCAGGGACTGATAAGTTCCTGAATTTTCAGCAACTCCTAAGATTCTACCTTCTCAAATTATTTTTTTGGAAGCAAACTTTGTTGAAAATCATTCTAAAATGTGTTGATCTATTTCCCTACTTTGATCAGTGCTCTGTTAACAAACATAATTGAAATTTTGTGTGAGGTTTCATCCTCCTGAATTCAGCTTCGGGGTCATGATTTTAAACCTGGATTCTCATTGCAGAGGATGTAGAATGGAGGGAGGAAATGGCTTAGTGGAGTTAGAGGATCTGTATTTGAATCCTAGTTCTGATGGGTGATCTTAAACATCCCTTCCACATATAAATCTCTGAACCTATGCTGAAAGTAAAGGAGTTGGACTTGAGATCATAGATTTAGAGTTGGAAGAGAACTTAATAGTCATTGAATCCACTTGGGGAAATTGACACTCAGGTTAAGTGTTTTGCCCAAGATTTGAACCCAGGACCTATGACTTCAAACCTACTATTCTTTTTCATTATACCTGAATATAGATAGAGATGTGTGTATGTGTATATACATATACATACATGCATGAACATGAATATACATGAATATATATTTTGGATTCAGATCTATATATACATGCATATATAAAGAATATAATTTGCATGTATGTCAGTGTTTGTAAACACTCTTGATGCTTTTTGTTTCCTGGTGAAATGCTTCTTTCAATCCAAGTTGGGGTACATCAAGAAATTAATTATTAAATTATTTCAAAAATGTATACTTCAAAAATATTGATTTTATTTTAAATATTATTTCAAAATTAATTTTTAAAATTCACTATTAAATTAATTTGACAATTAACTGAGGTTGTTAGTTGGATTTTGCTTCATCTAAGTCTTGCTATATTAGTCCTCATGATTTTCTATAGGCTTTTAAAAGGTCGTTTTATATGGTTCATGGCTAAGCTAAAGAATACACTTGCTAATTCCATGTTGAAGGTCACATGTTGAAGATAAGCTGACCAGGCTGAGAATGGCACTCAAGAAAGTGTTTCATTTTTTACTCTCAATATTGTACACTAAATTGTACTGGAAAGATCATAGGAATATCAAGAGCTATAAGCGACCTTAAAGGTCATTTTTTTCAGATGACAAGAGGATAGCCATGCTCATGAGACAAAGTAAAATAATGCCATTCATGCCAAGATCAGGGAGATGATAATTTTGTATCTTTGGAGCTTAAAGTCACTTATAAAATGCTTCATTCAACAAATGATGTAGTTATTACCTTTTCCTTTTCCTCTTCTTTCTCCTTCCTTCCCTCCCTCCTCTCTCTCTCTCTCTGTCTCTCTGTCTCTCTGTCTCTCTCTCTCTGTCTCTCTCTCTCTCTCTCTCTCTCTCTCTCTCTGTCTCTCTCTCTCTCTCTCTCTCTCTCTCTCTCTCTGTCTCTCTCTCTCTCACTAGATCTCCCAAGTCAGAAATACAGCAGCCACTCATGGGCCCAATCCCACTGCTCATCAGCATGGTAGTTTTGACCTGTTCTGGTTCTGATTTGGGTCCTTTCACCCCTCCTTAATCAGCCTATTGGCCTTCCAATCCCAGGAGTTCACTATATTGGTGAAAGACTTATCATAGGCACTGGATCAGCTTTATCCATATTGCAGCTCAGTACTCCCAAGCTCAGGTCATCCGCCAGCCTCAGCCTTCCCAATTATGGAGACAATGGGCATATGCCATCACACAGTTATTATCTTTTCAGCATTTGCTTCATCCTGTGTATTCTGAGCAAGCTGTCCAGGCCACTTGAGGATGATTGTAGCATAGAATGGATAGGCCCTTAAACGTGGCTCTCTGTCGCTCACAACCAAAGTATGTTGTTGGCAACAATGCTCCTTTAGCTCTCACAACATGTAAATAAATGCGTTGCTAAATACTGTTTCACAATCAATGGCTTAAGAGTCAAGAGACTCAGGTTTCTAATTCTGATTCTGCTGCCAAGTAATTTTGAGACTGGAAAGTGACTGAACTTCTCTAGGATTCTGTTTTCTCACCTATAAAATGCCAGGGGTTTGTCTACATCAGAGGTGTCAACTATGTGGCCTGGCACATGGGGCCCAAAATGTAATTGGGAAATATTTAACAAAGTAAATAAAATATAATAAATATAAATAATGTTAATATGTGATTTTCTAAGTCAATATGCAGTCCTTAAGGTTCCATATGCATGGTTTAATGTTTCTATTTGATTTTGACATCACTAGATAATAGTTAAAGTTCTTGTTGGCTCTAAAATTGTAAAATATTTAAATGTCTGATCAAGAAGAAAGAATTTTCAGGAATTTAATTGTGGTTTTGTTTTGTCTCCCTCCCCACCTTTGAACAGAATCACATGTTAGAATTAACAGCATTGTCCCCTGACATGGAACATTTGAATGAAGTGAGCTTCAAGCTGCCACTTAGTGACATAGACATAAAGACATTACAAAAACTGAATCGAAAGTGGAGTCAGGCAACTGCCACCGCTCTGGAGAAGTGCAGGTTAGAAAACCGCATCAATATGATATTATGTCCATTAAGGAAACCTAAAGGGCCACATTTTTTAACATCCTTTTTGCATGATCCTGTTTAACTCATAGTGAACTTCAGGGAACTGGATTCAATGAAACATTCTTTCACAAATATGAAAAGTGGATACAGTTTTTGGAGAAGATAGAAGAGTATCTGAAAATGAACCTGGCTGGCAGACTTGAGGATCTTCTAGAGCAGCAGAAAACATTTGAGGTAATGTCAGCAAACCTCTTCCCATGTCTTACCAAAAAAAAGATAATTTTTAGAAGCAATGTATCTCAAAATTAGGTAAGGTGTTTCATTCTTTCACTGTTGTATATTTCTATTGGGATCAAATCCACATTGCTGTTCATTCATTTCAATCAGGTCTGATTCTTTGTATCTCCATTTGAGGTTTTCTTGGCAGAGACACAGGAGTAGTTTGCTATTTCCTTCTCCAGCTCATTTTACAGATGAGGAAACTGAGGCAAACAGGATGAAGGGATTTGTGTGGGGTCGCACAGCTAGTCAATGTTTGAGGCCAGATTTGAACTTGGGTCTTCCTGACTCCAAACCTGGCACTCAGCTGAGCTGTCTAGCTGCTCCAAATCCACATTAGACATGTGGAGAATGACCTTATCTTGAAGAATCTCTGAAAGCTATATCTTTCTACTTAGTTGTTTAAATGTTGGAACTATTCTAAGTCTTCTGCAAATGTGACCACAACAGCTTTGCAAACAGTTAGTAAATGTGCCATTTTTGCAAAGTTTAAATAGCACTTAAGGGAATTCAGCTTTCAGTGCTTTGGACTTAACTATGGCAGAGGTAAAATCATTTGCATTTGTCCAGTTACAAGCATCTATTAAAATATTGAGGAACCTGACCTGTATTTCCATGTTGGGAGTTTCAGAACACTATCCCCTAAACCCTTGGCCTGAAATTAAACCACATTCACAAATCCAGGATACAAAGATCCTGAATTTATCAGTGTAAAAAGTATGATTCATGCTTGTAGCATTTTTTTAGTTTAAAATTAATTTAAAATTCTGAACTCTTTATATTAAGAAGATCTCCAGATCAGAATTTAAAATCCCACTTGTATACTGATGTTTTGGGTGACTTTGCATTGGAACACATTTATTTACTAAAATTATATTAGTTTTTTTGTGATGGTGAGATTTTTTTCCAGTTAAATTTACTAAGCATCTTTAAAGCAGAATTATTATACAATGCTTTTCTGCCCTGTAAGCCAGATTTTAATGTAAAATACGGGTGCATCAATAAATAAAAGAAATCATGGACGTCAAAACTGATTATTTATATTCTTTTAAAAGAGTCCTTGAACAGATTTTCCAAAACAAGGTAGCTAGATGGCACAGACTTGGAGTTAGAAAGACCTGAATTCAAATACTGCCTCAGACACTTACTAGTTGTGTAACTCTGCACAAGTCACTTAACCCTGTTTCCCTCAGTTTACTCACCTGTAAAATGAGCTGAAGGAGATTGCAAACCATTCCAGTATCTTGTCAAGGGAACCTCAAATGGGATCTCGAAGAGTTGGATACAACTAATTGACAAAAAAAGAAATCATTATTATTAGCTGTTATTATTAAATGAAAAGAAACAGCCAGAGATTTCCTGACACAGCTTTCTTCCACCCCATGTAACTTGATTGGTCCCAGCTTCCCTGATGCAACTTCCTGATCTAGAGACACAGAAGGTCCTAAGCCCTTGTAGTTGTGGCCTCTCAGATTTGGTGGGTGCCCAAGACTACACAGGTCGAGTTGTATACCCTGATGACTGATTGACCTGACACATTTCCAAATAGAGACAAGTTGGGCCGTGTCCAAAGAATCTCAGTGCCATTGCATGCTTGTGGCAAATCCTTGTTAGGGCAAAATAACAAAATCCTTTGTTAAATCTTCAGTGACTCGTGAGTGCTTCATTTCATCCCAACATCAGAACCTTAACTAAGAAGATGCAGACTTTAGAGCTGAACTTCTAACATAGGGGGAAAAATCTTTGTGGCAAATAGAACTGATTTTAAAAAATGCCATCCAGAGTCTATAAGGATATAAATGTGTAAGAGTAATTAAAACATCACCTCAATGGAGAAGTTTAAGGAAATGAACAGGTTTTGTTTTAAAGAAGAAAAAAATACTATGTAATACTATCACCTTATGATACTAGCATATCAGACTGGCGAAAATGGCTGAAGATGAAAAAATTCAGTGTGGATAGGGGGACAGGAATGCAGGAAAATAGGCATTCATCCCAAGTTGCCAAGGGGAATCATTGTTGGCTATAGATTTAGACTAATGAGAGGCTTGGGTTCTAATCCCACCTCTAAATTACTAGCCAGTGACCGTGGGCAAGTCCCTGAACTACTCCAAATCTATTTCCCTATTTGTAAAATGGAGATGCTAATGCCTGTAGTACCTCCCCCACAGGGTTGTTGCAAAGATCAAATTAAATAATAATTCAACAAATGTTATATAAGTACCTACTGTGTCCAAAGCATTGGGCTAGGTGCTGAGGAAATAAAAGTGGTTCCTGCTCTCGATAGCCTTATATTCTCCTGGGGAATATGACAAGAGCGTAGATGGGTCAGTGTATAAAATATTCACAAATATCTCAAATGACATAAAGTATGTAAAATATTTCGCAAATCTCAAAACCCTAGAAATTATAAATAATTTATATGCATAAACTATTATTATTAGATTATTGGTGGGAATATAAATTTGTGCAACATTTTTAGAAGAGCAATCTGGAAATATGTATAATAAGAATTATATAACTGACCATATGCTATCTATTGCCCAGTGATCCTATTCCTGGGAATTGTATTCTAAGGGCATTATTAAAAGGAAAAAAAAGACTTACCTGTATAAAGATATTTATAGATGCTTTATTTTGTGTAACCCTCTCCAGAGGATAAGCCAGGGGACAATTGAAAACATACTGGTAACAAGCATAATGGGTAACAGCTAAAAACTAGCCAATGTGTCAATGGTGCAGAACACTTGTGCTGTAAAAAGAAAAAAAAAACAAAAATGAAGAATGCAAAGAAACATGGAAAGATGTGATGTAATGTAATATAAGGATAGCTAAATTAGACTAGCACACACGTTTACTGACTATTTCATTAAAAACATTAGCAAAAAAACAAGTATAGGCAGAAAGGAAATTAGGAGACATCGAGCAAATCAATTATTCTAGTTTGTTCATAGTGAAAGCTATTTTTTCCTCTGTTCTAAGTAAAAATGTAAATTGTTCGGAGTTCATGGCTTTATTTGGGTTTCAATTTGATATTATCTTTGTATTTATTTAGAATGTCAAATTAGTAATTAATATTTTCAAAATATTAAATAAAATATAGTTCCAAATTAATAATGAATTATGTTGATTCATTTCATTTTTGGGAATATTTGCAGATGTTGCAAGCTGAGATTTCTGTAAATCAGCCAGTTGCTGACTGTTTTGTCAGCCACTCACTCCAACTTCTGGATATGCCAGAAATAGAGAAGAGGTAAGGTGCTTCTTGGTATGTAATGAGAAATAGTGATAGTAATTCAATAGGTAAAGGAATTCTGCCTAAGTGAATCTTAATGAAGTCAGCATCTAAACATCATGTTACGAAGGGCTCTGTGGGAATGGATACCGTAGTTCTATATGCAAGACTAGGTTCTCCTTGTTCACTTGTAGTTTAAGTTTCTGTACACTTTTCACAGGAGTATGTGGGGTACATGTATTTATAACAAATGATTAGTTCTTTGGAACTTGTGTTTTACCTATCAAAAATCTCCTTGTATTCTGAGATCCCGCCCCCCACAGCGTAACTAATAAAAAGCAGTTAGCTTGAGTCGTTCAATGCCATATATAATGGGGTCCTCCTAATTTATCCTGGTTAAAGCAAGTCACTCCTGTCTCCTGAGTGGGCAGTTCTTTCTGGTTCTATGGCCAATCTTTCTGATGTAGCCCCCACCCCCACCTACACACACACACACACACACACACACACACACACACACACACACACACACACGTGTCTCCCTGGAAGTGGGCCAGGAAGGACAGCTCAGTTCCATGAATACTTCATGGGGAGTATTCTAGAAAACAAAACATGAGGGCTCCCCTGCTTTCCCCCTCCCCCAGTATACATAGATTAAGAATTTTAGGACTGAAGACCCCTTTGCAGGTCAAATAGCCAATACCCTTGTCTTGATTAAGCTTTATATTTAAGTCACCCTGGCAGTTAACAATCTCTGTTATTTTAAAAGGCTCTTTTTAAACCCCCTTTAAAAGGTGATTCCATTGATCTCCTTGGGAGTATATCCTAGTGTTGAAGCCTGACTATAAAGTTCTTCTTTATGTTAATTCCTTATGTTGAAGTTAAAGCCCATTTCTTCTTGACCCATCTTCCGTGGAGATAATTTCTCCATTATTATCACCTGTGAGCATTTCCTTCCATTGACTAAATCTCGTTCCCTTTAATTTCTGGTTTGCTTGTTTTCATCTCCTAAGAATATCTTTGTAGCTCTCTCTGAACCCTCTCCAAGAGGAATTGTTAGATTTTATAGTAAATCACATTCCTTTCTAGTTCAACAAATAAATTCAACTTTGTACCAGTATTAAATTTTTTTGTCTGATCAGGAGGATAAACCAAGATATATTCTTTTCTCTGATTAAGTCATCTTCCATAGTTGAATATGTTATTTAAAAGAAGTTGAAATAGTAGAACTGCAGGAAGCACACTCTTGGTGTTTTTGTATAATGCCTGACCCTCTCAAGTAATCAACCACATTACAAGATGCCTGCCTGTTCATCAGTATTCCATTCAGCTCATTTATAATTGTGATAATCATTTATGGTTTTGCATGCTGTGTTTTAAAGCAGCTTCTGTTTTAGAGAATGTTTGTCACTATGTTGGCGCAATACCAAGATAAACCCAAACATATCCTCCTGTTCATTTTTTAAAATTATGTTTGATACTAAGCTTTTTCAGATTTATGTAAATAAATGAGAGGCAGTATGCTCCAGTGGATAGAGTGTTTGGCTTAGAGTGAGGAAGACCAGGTTTGTAATCTCACTTTTGACCTTGTAGCAAATAATTACCTATGTGTTAGCTTGTGGCTCAAGCAACTTCTTGGGGCTTATAGACTGTCAGATTTGTTGAGTTTTTTTGCCTATACACATAATAAACCCAAGCTTCAGTTATCACACTGTTTATTAGTTGCCCTTCAAGTGGGGAAATCAAGTCAAGTTAAAATATTTTGTGATAATTCTCAAAGAAGATTCTGTCTTTCCTCAGAACGGAATTCATTGTGAAACTCACAATATTAAAAGAACGGTGGCAAGATGCTACCCGAAGGGCTCAGCAGAGGAGGATTGCCATCAATGAGCGGGTGAAAGAATGGCGACACTTCAGTGCTTCTCTACAGAATGTGACCCACTTCCTCACCAATACTGACCATTTCCTGTCTGCAGTTAAGAGCCAAGATTCTTACAGTCTTCACCAAATCAGAAGTCTTATTCATGATCTCAAGGTATTGCTGATAGTATGTGTTTTAGGGGCATTGACAGGTTTGAGTTTTCAATTCAGGGCTTTTAAAATTCTTTCCATTTTCAAGTATCCCAAGGAACACAGTAACCTATGCTTAAACCATAAGAAAATGGATTTGTAAAAATTGAACCAAATACTTGTTGAAGTACTAGAATCTTTTCAAAATAAGCCCTTTATTTGGACTATACAAAGCTGTAATAGCAATTAAGTTGGGACTTTTTTACTGTTTTAGAATGATAAATTAATTAAGTGTCTTTGATTGAGCCTTACTAAGTACAAAGCCCCAGGCGCAAACCCCTATCTACTAGGTGCTAAGGCTATGTGGGCATGAAGCCCTCAGGGTTCTAAGGGGAGTTGCTAAGACCAGAGCCAATAGTAGGAGCCTAAGTTCTGGTTGCTCAGATGATGTTTGATGACAGCTAAAGAGTGTATAAAAAGAGAGAACAGAGCTATTTGTGGGGGGCTCTCACTCTTGGAGGAGTATTGATGGGGAGACGCTGGGCAGCTGTAGTTAAGAGCCCTCCAGCTTGTGAACTCAGATGCCTTCTTGGTAACTATGAATTGTATTTGGTCTGTTTATAATGTATCTTTGTAATTAGTTTGTATTAGTTTGCTCTGAAGTTCAGGGTGCTGGCTTTTTCCCCTAAACTAAGTGAATGATATATATACATGTTGGATTCAAGTAAGATTGTTAACCTCTTAAAGTTACTTTCCTTAGTAAAGCAGATCAAAGATCCTGTGCTGGCAGCATTCTTATTGTTGGGCTTGTAAAAGGGATTATTAGAAATTCCCACAGCAGCTGCTAGCTGAATTGTTGCTACAAAAGCTAAATAAGATCTTTTATTAATTAAACAAAAAGATTCTTGACTAGTTAGATAGTTTCATAGAGGCCAATCAACAAGTCAGTAAGCATTTATTAAGTGCCTGCTATGTGCCAGGCACTGTGCTAAGTGCTGGGAACACAGAAAAGCAGAAAACAGTCTTACCTCCCGAGACAATTCTGGAACTTTATATATAAACACATTTTTAGACTTGTAATGCTATATTTAACCTAATCTCTTCTACTTTCCAGTATACCCTTTTGGGTATTTTTTTTCCTTCCCCTCTATTTCAGGTAAATTACCCTAAGTTGTTAAATGAAATTCACCTACCCTGACTTCCTGGGTTAGGAGCTGGCTACCACTTAGACCAGAATAATCGGAGATCATTGACACCTCTGATCTATGCCTGTGATACTAATTCCTTGAATTTCTAATAACCCCTGAATTGAATGCCCTTCTAATTCCTTATCCTCTGAAGGTTATTTTTTATTTCTCTGGATTTTTTCAAACTGCAATTGGGATTTTCTTTTTGTAATCTCCTTGAGGGCTTACTTTTGTAACTGCAGGGCTGACCATAATGCCTGGCACATGGCATTTAATAATGTTTGTTGCCTTCCTATGTAATTTGCCTGGTCAGATCTTACACTGAAATGAAAACAATTTCTTTAAGAGGTATACACTTGGGAGTTTGCTCCCTACTTGGTCACATGTATTAAATGATTAACATGATGAAGAGGTGTAATATTCACACATACTTGAGTCTTTTGCTTTCCCCATCATGTATTTTCCCCTATATGTTTGTGCTGTTAAAAATTAAGAAGAGTTCAACAAGGCAGGTACTCATTAAAACACACAAATTCTGGGCATGTAATAGATCTAAATGAGAGGTTCTCAAGCTTTTTGGTCTCAGAACAAAACTTATAACTCTTAAAAGCTATTGAGGAATTCCTCTACATTCTTAGAAATTGTCAAACACACAAACAACTTTTGTTTATGTGGGTTGTATCTATTGATATTTGTCATATTAGAAATAAGCCTGATGTGTTCTTAAAATATTCATTTAAAATAGCAATAATAAATCAATTACATGTTAAAATAATTTTTATTGAAAAACCTATATTTTCCAAAGCAAAAATTTAGTGAGAAGAGTTGCATTGTTTTATATATTTTTTCAAATCTATTTAATACCTGGCTTTTAATTTAATGCATTTGGTCTGTTATAATAAATTGTTTTGGTTGGAATACGTGAAGAAATTCTTTTCTCACACATACATTTAGTTGAAAAAATGAAGAAATATTTTAATAGGAAAATAACATCTTAGTATTATCGCGGAAATAGTTTTGATCTCATAGACCTCTTGAACTTAAGGACCCCAGGAGATCTGAGGACCACATTTGGGGAGCCACTGATCTAAGCAAATCATTTTTCGTGTCTTTTAGAACAAAGAAGTACTTCTTCAAAGACAGCAAACTACCTGTTCACTTACCTTAGAAGCAGGGAGAAAGTTACTGACAATAGCTGACCCAGAGACCAAAGATTCCATTGACAGAAAAATCAGAAAATTGCAGGATACTTGGAGGAATTGCCAGCTGCAAGTAGCTGAGATGACTAAAGAATTCCAAAGCACTACAGAGGTAAACAGTCAAATAATTTTTTTTTTTAATCTATAATATTCAAGTGCATTTCATTTACTTTTTGCTCTGTGATATCTTAGGAGTGGTTTTTCACTCTACAAGTTCAGATTCTAACCCCTCTCTCATTCGGCTTGACTTTTTTCCATATGGCTTACACAAAGGAGCTACCTAAATGTACTTGAGGTCTTCCTCTTGTTTCTTTTGTTTCCTGAGGTGCCTTTTCATCTATTTGTCTATTGCCTCTGATTATTGCTATAAAACTGGTTCATCTTTTTTTTTATCCCAGTCTCTCAGAAATGTCTTTAATAACAACTTCATTTTCTGATACAGTGCTACAGCTTGTTTATGCCCATTTTATATAGCTCCTTGGTATATTTGTCATTTTTAATTTTTCCAGAATTGTGGTGTTCCATGATAAAGCTATGGGCCACTTTCAGTCCATTATAATTTCAATTTTGGGCATGCCATGTTCTTCTAAGATAGATATGCCATCTGTTTATCCAAGATTAATTTAAAGGAAAGGCTGCCCATTCAGATTTTGATAGCTGTATGTCACCATATGTTCAAATAAATATTTTTAATCCACCTTGTTTTTCCAGTATGAATGGTTAAAAAAGTCTTAATAATGACGACAATAGGTAACATTTATGTAATGTTTTAAGATTTGCAAAGTGTTTTATAAATGTTATCTCATTTAACTTTATTGTGGATTTCACTGAGGAGGCTTTGTAGTATTGTAAAGCCTGATGCTATCAGGCCAATGTCTTTTGTGAATAGGAACACTGGGAGAATTTCAGTGTTAATAGGACAGTTTGCTTTTTATTTGGTCCTTATATGGGGCTTCTCCTAATGCTGGGAGGGACACTAACAAAAATACCTTTTGTGAATAATTATCACTCTGTGTAGCACCTTGCTTGATGTCAGGACTCAGCAGATTGAGATTGGTTTAACGAAGTTATTTCTTTAGTTGTGTTCGTGATGGAATTTTATATGATCTCGATGCATGTGGGAGAGACATGTTGTCTGATGACACAGAAGCTGTATTTTATACTCTACCAAAAGAAATTATTTCCTGAAATTAATAAGCAAAAAGGGATCTTATAACCTCTCCACTTTGGACAGTTGTGTAACTATAAAGAAGAGGAATGTTACAGAAAAATGCCATCAAAAGCCTCTCTGGTTTTGTCTCATTTTCATCAAGGACACTCCCACTACATCATTCTTATAAAAATTCTAGAGATTAAGAGGGCTGGATGAATAGATCTGAGAATCATCTGCATAGAGATGATAATTGTATCTATGGGAGCTAATGAGGTAACCAAGAGAAATTGTATTGAGGGAGAAAAAAGTGCCCAGAACAGAGCCTTGAGAAATGACCTATATTTAATTTTCCTTTATGTACTCATAAGTATTCATACTTATGGCAGTAGGTATCTATTAGGTATCTATTAAATATCTATGTTGCCTAAAAATAACTGATTTCCCTAGTTATACTAGTTTTTCCTCTTCAAACTAATCATAACTAGTTGATATCTTTTACCTATGTCTGTTTTTACTGTTGGGGCAGCTAGGGAGTCCATTGGATAGAACACCCAGCCTGGAATTGGGAAGATCTGAGTTCAAATCTGGCCTCAGACACTTACTAACTGTGTGACCCTGGACAAGTCCTGTTTGCCTCAGTTTCCTCATCTATAAAATGAGCTGGAGAAGGAAATGGCAAATTACTACAGGGGTCACAGAGAGTCAGAAATGACTTAAATAACTGAACAACAATTTTTGCTGTTACTTTGCCAAAGATCCTGATTGCTATTCCTGCTTTTTTCAGTTTACATGAAGCATAATTAATTTTGCTCCAGCTCCTCATTTTAACCCTGGGAATCCTTATGTTTCAAGTATATTTCTTATAAGTATCATATTTTGGGATTCTGCTTTCTAATTCATTCTGGTCCCCTCTTTTGTTTTATGGATGAGTTAATTCCATCCACATTCGTGGTTACATTTTCAGATATATACATATATATATATATATATATACATACATATATATGCATATATATATATATGTACATATATACATGTATATATATGTGTGTGTGTGTATATATATGTACATATATATTTTTTTCGTCTCCCCCTCTTCCTTTTGCAATGAAGAAGGATGTGGAGAAAGAGAAGTAATTGATCAACGTGAGTAATCAGTATTTGAAATGCTCTGCTTCTATTCCTCTGCCCTTTTTCTATCCACAGGCCTGGGCCCCTATTCTAGTTCTTATATTCATCCACTCTGTAACCCATTCTTTATGTATTTCCTGAGAATTTTATTTGGTGGTGACTATTCTTTCCTTAACTCTGACTTTCCTGTTCCCTCTCACTGTGCTTGCCTGTTGTCCAGTTGAGTTTAATGTATTTTAGCACCAAACTCTATGTGTATTATTATTGCGGTTTAGGCTCTGCCCACCCAGGGATGCCAAAAACTGTTGTGGTTTCATGATGTGCTGCGGTGGAGCCGTCTCAGAGAATTCAGTCAGACCACCTCTAATCCAAGTTAGGCATTTATTGAGATCGATGCCTCTCATGAAGCGGGCTAAGTTCCAAGAGGAAGATAGATTTTTATAGGGCAAAGATGCAATTACATAACAGAAATTATGAATATTAAAAAGGCAGGAGAGGTTTGTTAAGGGACTAGGTAATAGGGGAGGGGTGCCAGCCACAGTGGAACTCCGTATGTGATTACCCACAACGCATAGAGGAAAAACCCATCGAGGGAGGTATGTATGTATGATAATGATATTATAATAAGCCTCTCTCTGTCACAAGTTCACTCTATGTCAATTCCTTACTATTACTGAGCAGATGCCTACTTAGGGAAAGTCCCTTCTGTTGTTTTGGGATCTACATCCTGCTCGGGCATCCTGGTGGTGCTGCTTTCTGATTGGCTGAGCATTGTGGTCCTGTCTGAGACTAGATGGATGTGGTCATGGTTGAGTGTGTGGACACACCTGCTTTTTCTGTGGGAAAGATGAGGAATGGGTCTGGGGGCAGTGGCTAGCTGGAATCAGTGGCTGAGATCACATTGCATGGGCATGCCTGATGTTTCTGTGGGAAATATGAATTCATGGACACACCTGTTGTTCTAGTGAGCAGTGAAGCATATATATGAAGAAGTTAGGATATTGAGTAGGGGGCAGTGTCTAAGTAGGGGCAGTGGGCCTGCTATTCAGTGGAACGTATAAGGAAATTAGAATATTGGGGCTGGGGACAGCTTTATTAGAATTCCATCATTATCATTCCTCCTTTGCCCAATTCTAAGAAGATAAAACAGACGTTTGCTCCCCTTACCCTACCCCCATGATTGCAGACTTCTTCTTGAGCAGTCATTTTTGTAAAATAGTGAGTTTCTCCTCCTTCCTCAATGTTTCTGTAGTATATTTATTTTTGCTGTTTTATTTATCCTGTCAAAACCAATAAAACAGAATAAAATCTTCTGTCCCTGTGATCGCTGAAGTCATTAAGATTCTGAGAGGACAATTTGTGACTTCTCTCCCATTAGAATGTAAAGAAATTCTTTATCATTGTTTGGCACCTTTAAGTTGCTTAAATTACTTTCCTTTCTAGTTTTTTCTTGACTCTTGTGTTTACACTAAAAAATTTCTAATAAGCTAATAAGCAGAGGCTGCCTTTAGGTCACAGAACCAGGCACACAACTTTTCTCAGCTCAAAACACCCATTTGTTTCTTTCTTTCTTTCAAGACAATTCAGTCTTCTAAGGCAGACCTGGACTGAATAGAAGAATTTAATACCATTTCTCTTTGGTTTTCTTTATCATTTTTCTCTTCCTGGTGTATTTTTAGAACTTTGCTGGAGAGTTTATGGGAGAGCTGAGCTCCTATGGGACCTTTTATATCACCACTATCTTAACCAAAAGTGTTTAACTAAGTAATGTTTCAAATATTACTCAAATAAAGATTGTTCCCTTTTCTTTTTTAAAAATTTTATTTTTTATTAGATTTTTTATTTTTAGTTTACAACACTCAGTTCCACAAGTTTTTGAGTTCAAATTTTCTTCCCCTCCCTCCCCTCCCACCTTCCCCCAAGACAGTATGGAATCTGATATATGTTTTACATATCCCTTTGTATTAAACTTATTTACACAATAGTCAAGTTGTAAAGAATTATGACAAATGGAATGAATCATGAGAAAGAAGAAACAAAACCAAAAAAGAAGAAGAAAAAAAAAGAGAGCAAATACTTTGCCCCAATCTGCACTCAGACTCCGTAGTTCTTTCTCTGGATGTAGATAGTTCTTCCCATCATGAGTCCTTTGGAGCTGTCTTTGAACGTCGTATTGCTGAGAAGAGCCAAGTCTATCAAAGGTAGTCATCACAGAAGCAATATGACTGTGGTTGTGTACAATGTTCTCCTGGTTCTGCTCCCCTCACTCATCATTAGTTCATGTAGGTTATTATGAAATCCTTATCTTCCCCATTTCTTATAACACAATAGTATTCCATTACATTCATACACCACAACTTGTTCAGCCATTCCTCAATTGATGGGCATCCACTTGATTTCTAATTCTTTGCCACCACAAAAAGAGCTGCTACAAATATTTTTGTAGATACGGGTCCCTTTCCCACTTGTGTGATCTCTTTGGGATACAGCCCTAGAAGTGGTATTGCTGGGTCAAAGGGTGTGCCCATTTTTATAGCCCTTTGAGCACAGTTGCAAATTGCTCTCTGGAATGGCTGGATCAGTTCACAACTCCACCAACAATGTAACAGTGTTCCAATTTTCCCACATCCTCTCCAGTATTTATCATTTTCCTGTTTTGTCATTTTAGCCAATCTGACAGGAGAGATAGGGTACCTAAGAGTTGTTTTGGTTTGCATTTCTCTAATCAATAGTGATTTAGAGCATTTTCATATGCCTATAGATATCTTAAATTTCTTCCTCTGAAAACTGCCTGTTCATATCCTTTGACCATTTCTCAATTGGGGAATGACTTGTATTCCTATAAATTTGTCTCAGTTCCCTGTATATTTTAGATATGAGGGCTTTATCAGAGATACTGGTTGTGAAGATTTTCTCCTAATTTTCTGCTTTCCTCCTAATCTTTGTTGCATTGGCTTTGTTTATACAAAAACTTTTCAATTTAGCATAATCAAAATTATCCATTTTTGCATTTTTTAATGCTCTCTATCTCTTATTGCGTCATGAATTCTTCCCTTTCCTATAGATCTGATAGGTAAACTATTCCTTGCTCTCCCAGATTGCTTATAGTTTCAGCCTTTATTCCTAAATCATGAACCCATTTTGATTTTATTTTGGTATGCAGTGTAAGATATTGGCCTATGCCCAGTTTCTGCCCTACCATTTTCCAATTTTCCCAGCAGTTTTTGTGAAATAGTGAATTCTTAGCCCAGAAGCTGGATTTGGGGGATCTATCAAAGAGTAGATTGCTATAGTTGTTGACTACTGCATCTTGTGTACCTAACCTATTCCACTGATCTACCACTCTGTTTCTTAGCCAGTACCAAGTAGTTTTGATGACTACTGCTTTATAGTGCAGTTTAATATCTGGTATGGCTAGGCCACCTTCCCTAGCATTTCTTTTCATTAATTCCCTTGATATTCTGGACCTTTTTTCTTCCAGATTAATTTTGTTATTATTTTATCCAGCTCTGTAAAATAATTTTTTGGTAGTTTGATTGGTATGGCACAGAATAAGTAAATTAATTTAGATAAAATTGTCATTTTTATTATATTAGCTCAGCCTAACCATGAGCAACTGATGTTTTTCCATTGATTTTGACTGACTTTATTAGTGTGAAACGTGTTTCATAATTATTTTCATATAGGCCCTGGGTTTGTCTTGGCAGGTAGACTCCCAAATATTTTATAGTGTCTAGAGTAACTTTAAATAGAATTTCTCTTTCTGTCTCCTGATGTTGGGCTTTGTTAGTAATATATAGGAATGGTGAGGATTTATGTGGCTTTATTTTATATCCTGCAACTTTGCTAAAGTTATTATTTTGAGTAGTTATTTACTTGATTCTCTAGGATTCTCGAAGTAAATCATCATATCATCTGCAAAGAGTGATAACTTAGTTTCTTTTTTGTCTATTCTAATTCCTTCAATTTCTTTTTCTTTTCTTATTGCTACAGCTAACATTTCTAGTGCCATCTTGAATAATAAGGGTGATAATGGACATCTTTGTTTCACCCCAGATCTTATTGGGAATGCATCTAGCTTATCCCTGTTAAATATAATGTTTGCTGATGGTTTTAGGTAAATGCTATTTATAATTTTAAGGAATACCCCATTTATTCCTTTGCTTTCTAGTGTTTTTAATAGGAATGGATGTTATATTTTGTCAAAAGTTTTTTCTGCATCTATTGAGATAATAATATGGTTTCTGCTAGTTTTGTTGTTGATATCATCAGTTATGCTGATACTTTTCCTAATATTGAACCAGCCTTGCATTCCTGGAATACATGCAACCTGGTCATAGTGCAGGGCTGTCCAACCTTATGTTATCTTAGGGCTGCATTAAAATGAAATAATTATTTGAGGGCCGCACCCAGAATAAAAATACAGTACACTAATAGAAAGTGGGGGAATGTGCATCATCTATATGACAGGCTCAGGCGAAAGCAAACTCAAAACAACAAAGTGACAACACAACAGTGTAAAGGTGGGTGCATACTGACTAATATGCATTGTACAGAGGAAATGCATCCCACAGATCGATTGAAAATTTCCATGCAATATGTTCCATCTGTGATACTGCTTAAAAACACCAAAGAAAATTATCATCAGTGAGATTAGTTATTAGTGATGGAATTGAAAAATATAATATGCATTCCATGCAAATTATTATATTTTTTTGTTCGTGAAAATTAAAACCCACAGGCAGACTGCATAAAATTGCACTGTGGGCTGTATGTGCCCTGCGGGCTGTATGTTGAACAGCTCTGTCATAGTGTATTATTCTTGTGATAAGTTGCTGCAGTCTTTTTGCTAGTGTTTTATTTAAAATTTTTGCATCAATATTAATTATTGAAATTGGTCTATAATTTTCTTTTTCTGTTTTGACTCTTCCTGTCTTTTGGTATTAGTACCATATTTATGTCATAAAAAGAATTTGGTAGTACTCCTTCACCTATTTTCCCAAATAGTCTATAAAGTATGGGAATTATTTGTTCTTTAAATGTTTGGTTCAATTCATATGTAAAACCATCTGGCCTTGGAGATTTTTTCCTGGGGAGTTCATTTGTGTCTTGCTCAATTTCTTTTTCTGAGATGGGGTTATTTAAGTATTTTACTTCCTTTAGTGTTAACCTAGGCAATTTATGTTTTTGTAAATATTCATCCATTTCCCTCAGGTTGTCACATTTATGGGCATAAAATTGGGCAAAATAATTCCTAATTATTGTTGTAATTTCCTCTTCATTGGAGGTGAATTCACCCTTTTCATTTTTGATACTGGCAATTTGGTTTTCTTCTTTCTTTTTTTTTAAATCAAATTAACCAAAGTTTATCGATTTTATTGTTTTTTTTTTTAACAAAACCAGCTCTTAGTTTTGTTTATTAGTTCAATAGTTTTCTTGATTTCAATTTTATTAATCTCTCCTTTGGTTTTCAGTATTTCTAATTTGGTGTTAAATTGAGGATTTTGAATTTGTTCTTTTTCTAGCTTTTTCAGTTGCGTGCCCAATTCATTGATCTCCTTCTTCTCTATTTTATTCACATAAGTATTTAAAAATATAAAATTTCCCCTAAGAACTGCTTTCACTATATCCCATAAGTTTTGGTATGTTGTCTCCTGATTGTCATTCTCTTGAAGTTATTAATTGTTTCTATGATTTGTTCTTTAACCTACTCATTCTTTAGGATTATATTATTTAGTTTCCAATTAATTTTTAGTTTATCTTTCCATGGTTCTTTATTACAAATAATTTTTATTGCAACATGATCTGAAAAGGATGCATTAACTATTTCTGCCTTTCTGCACTGGATTGTGAGGTTTTCATGCCTTAGTACATGGTCAGTTTTTGAGTATGTGCCATGTATCGCTGAGAAAAAGGTATATTCCTTTTTATCCCCATTCAGTTTTCTCCAGGGGTCTGTCATATCTTCCTTTTCTAAAACTCTATTCACCTCCTTAACTTCTTTCTTGTTTATTTTGAGGTTAGATTTATCAAGTTCAGAGAGGGGCAGGTTGAGTTCCCCCACTAGTATAGTTTTGCTGTCTGTTTCTTTCTGTAACTCCCTTAACTTCTCTAAGAATTCGCGTGCTCTTCCCCTTGATGCATAGATGTTAAGTAACAGAGTAATAGAGGTAGGAGTTGAACTTAGGTCTTCTGACTCTAGAGGTACAGTAGGTGGTGCAATGGATAGAGCCCCCATCTTAGAGTCAGGAGTCCTCTTCCTCTAAGTTCAAATCTGTTCTCAGACACTAACAAGCTAGTGGCTTCTAACTCTCAAATCTGCTCAGATTCACTTTTTAGACATATCTGACAGAATTTGTGAGAGAGCTCCAGCAGTTCCCCCCCTTTCACAGCTCTATCTTGGCTCTGCCCCCTCTGTTCCCTTTTCTAATTTGCTATGTATTTGGAAATCAGATAATTGACTCTACTAGAATTATATAAAAATAAATAGGCTCTAAGTAAAGGGCATGAGTGGGTATCTCCTACAATAAAAGTACAAGTGGTAAGGGTAAAGAGTCCTGATTCTGGAGTAAGAAGTTTTGTTGTGGTTCAGTCATTTTTTCAGTTATGCGTCTCTTCATGACTCCATCTAGGGTTTTCTTGGCAAGACACTGGAGGGCTTTACCATCTCCTTTTCCAGCTCATTTTACAGATGAGAAACTGAGGTAAACAAGTTAAGTGACCTGCCCAGGGTCACATAGCTTGTTAGTGTCTGTTAACTTAGACATAGTCAGTTAACCTCCCTGGGCCTCAGTTTCCTCAGCTGTAAAATGAGGAAGTTAGAATCTAAGATACTACTGAGCTCTAGTTCTAGGAATCCATGACATTGGTATATTTGTTTTGTTTTGTTTTAATTCTGTTTAGAGTCTTTTTTTTGTTCACCTTTTGGGTTTTCTTCTGTTCCTGATATTTAAATTTCCAGCTTTCCAAACTCTAGGTAAGAAACATTTTTCTTTGACTGGATAGTCAACCCAAATTGTGTCAGCATTATATGTTGTTACACTGAGAATGTTACATTATTATATGTCAAGAGACTCAGGAAGAGAAAACTATTCCCTTCAGCTATCTGTTGAAATTCTACCATCAACAAATGTTTATGGCATAATTCAAGTGCCTTGTTTACTCAATCTTCCATAAGATCCTTCCCCTCCACCCCCCCACTGAAGTAACCTGTCCTTCAAATTCTTTATAACACATTCTGTACCTCCCTCCCTCCTACGATTATAACATTCTCCCTTGTATCATACATATCTCCCCTGTATTTGTAGTATATTACATATGTTTTCTACTGTAAACTCTCTGTCATAAATGCCTTTGGATCTGGGTGCCACAATGGATAGAGTTCTGGAATTGTCAGATCTAATTTCAAATCTTGCCTTAGACACTGGCTAAGCTGTGTGACCCTGGGCAAGTAACTTAACCTCTCTCAGCCACAGTTTTCTCATCTGAAAAATGGGAATAATACCAGCACCTACCTCACAGGGTTGTTGTGAGGGTCAAATGAGACAACATGCTGAAAGTGCTTTGCAAACCTTAACGCTATATATAAATGTGAGCTATCATTATTATTACTGTTATTATTTATGTATGATATCCTTTTCCTTATAAATGCTAGCTATTATTATTATTAATTATATCCTTTTCTTAACACCTTGCCTAATACCTTCGTATGCAAAAAAGGATTAAATGCACATTAAATATACTAATATTGGAGGTCATCTTTGACAAAAAAATTAGTAAATCAATCAACAAGCATTTATTTAGCCCCAGTTACTGTGTGCTGGGCACTGCTGAACCCAATGTATATAATTCACAAACGGTCTTGGTTCCTTTCTTTAGATTATAATCTATTTAAATCAAGAATTGGGTTTCTGCATGTTTTGTAAAACACATTTAATAAAAAAAAAAACCCACAGAATGAATTCCCTCATTAGCTAGGCTATTCATGATCTCTCTTTGCAATGTTTTTCAAACAGACCTGGGACCGATGTGAAAAGCAAATCAAGGAGCTGGAAAGCCGACTGCAGACTTTAAAGGCAAAAATTAAAGATCCTCTCCCAGAACCATATGAAGAGCTCTATAAAGAAAAAGAACTGATTAAGGTATTGAAATAGGAGCCATTTTACAGAATAATTTCTGAGATGTTCTCTAAGTCTTGGAGATGCTTGATTCTGCCCTCCTGCTTTCTCCAATCCAATTGACTTTCCTTGTTCTCTTAAGAAATGCTCCCCTTCCTGTCTGACATGACATTCTGATCTCTAGAAATTGAAATCTTAATGCTTTGGGAGATTAATGTGTGCAAATGACATTTTTTTCTTTTTAAAGAACAGAAATAAAACTTTTACTAACCCTGAGGATTTGGGCATTTTGTCCAACTAATCCCCAAAGGAAAAGGAGTCCCTGGCTTATTCTGAAAGTTGTTCATTTAACACAAACCTTGGCTCTAAAGTAAAAAGAGAACAGGGACATTTTTTAAAATGATTTTTTTTTCTTCCAGAAGCCAGAATTATTTTCTTTCGAGCAAAGCACTTTCACAAAACTGACCAGACTGGATTTACCTGACTTGGTATCTCAGTGACAAAAATTCTAGGACAGACAGTTTTTTTGATATGGAAACTGAGAAGGCAAATCATGTGGGTGGAAAAATGGAGCAATTAGAATGGGGTTCCCTATCAGTCATTTGATATGCAGTAGATACTGAGAATAATTAGAAGCATTCCTTCTATCCCGTTTCTCAACTGTATGGTGAGACCAGATTGAAAGGGTTAGGAAACTACACGAATGGCTTCAGACCAAACAAGGACAAGAAAATAGGAACCCTAACATCTGTCATACTTTGGATCTTTCTGGTTGAATTTAGACATCAGTAAGAGAAAATTGGAAGGCACTTACTTAGTAGTCCTTCTCCAGAAGAGCAATTTAACTTGGAATATGAAGTTTTACTTCACAGTCCCACAATTCCACAGCTTCCTGTGCTACTGAAATAGTTGAGGCAGCAGACATGGAAATGGAAAGAATTGAATGGAGGGCTTTGTATTTTACCCAGAACTTTATACTCTTGGGGTCCTGGGCAGTTTAAAACTTACACCTTTTCTCTCTGCCATGATGATAAATTCAGTAAATTCAAGAATCCACATATATGATCCAAAACAATTTTTGCTAAATACCAAGCCATTTCCCCCCCAGTGGTATTCCCCCACACCAAATATGTGGAGTGTTCACAGAATATAGTTTAGCTGATTATAAATGTTTGCCCCCAAAAAGCATTTAATTCATTACAAAAAATATTTTGGTTCTTTGGATTATTCAAGCCATCAATCCATTCTTTTCATTAGCATGGATAATAAAGTGAAACTCTTAAAGTTTTCCGATTATTTTTTAACTATTCACCAATATCATTCAGTCGTAAATATTTATTAAACACCTCCTGTGTGCCAGGCACTGTGGTAAGCTGTGGGGATACTAGGCAGAAGACAGTCCCTGACATCAAGGGGTTTACAATCTAATGGGAGAGTTCGTTGTTGTGGTTGTTGTTGAGTAATGTCCTACTCTTCATGGCCCTATTTCGAGTTTTCTAGGCAGATATTGGAGGGGTTAACTGAGGCAAACAGGGTTAAGTGACTTGCTCAGGATCACAAAGCTAGAGAGTGAATAAGGCCAGATTTGAACTCAGGAAGATGAATCTTCCTGACACTGGGCCCAACACTCTATCTACTGCGCCACCTAACTGCCCTAATGGGGGAGACTACATGCAAACAAATGGATACAAAACCACAATCTAGTGAGCTGACATAGATGGATATCTTAAGACATCTTTCTAAGCAGGTAATGTGAACACCCCTATGTCCTGGATAGAATTTGGACTGTCTTTTTAGTTAGACTTTTGTTCTCCCTAGGAAATGATGCTGCTACTTCAGTACTCAGCCCGTGACTTGTCCCTACCTTCCTCTCAAGGGTTGAAAAAATGAGATCATATGTTAAAGTATTCAGGAAATAAGAGCTGCTAGATAAAAAGAGTTTTCATGGTTCTACTCCTAATGAAATATGTAATTAAATTATCTCCCTGCTATCTAAAAGCTTCCTAAACTGCCAATCTTTTTTTTTTTTTTTTTTTTTGCCAGCCCTGTGATTTTCTTTTCATCTAGTGGGAAACTCCCATAAGGAAACTTTCTAAACCATTCTTTCATTTCTAATCTTTAGCAATTTCCTGGGACACTGAAAAGTTCAGTGACTGGCCCAGTCAGACAGCTAGTGTGTGTCTGAGGCAGGACTTGTACCCAGGTTGTCATATTGAAGACTACTTCTATTAATTAAGCTAGGCCACTGTTCCATTAATTATATACAAATTCTTCTTGTTTAGATATAAATGAGTATTGGCTAAAACAACTCTTTTGCTTTTGCAAACCAACAGCTTTCTCTTCACTGATTTAAATAAAGCTTTGTTTTCTTTAAGATTCAGTTGATGGATACAAATCCAGCTCTATAAAATGTGAAAAACAGACCTTGGGTGTCTTGACCAGTTTAGTTTGCCTAGTTTCAATTTCCTTGTTGTGGAAGAATTTGTCTTGATTATTTCATATGAAAACAAAAAGTTCCCTCGACAAACATTGCATTGTTAAATGTAGCATGGTGGATAGAAACCTAGATGTGGAGTCATTTAAAGGCTGAGTTCAAATACTGTCTCATTAGCTGTGTGACCCTGGGCAAGTCATCGAATCTTTCTCAACCTGTTTCCGCATCTATAAAAATGGGCATCATGGCACCCACCTCCCAGGATGCCTCATTCACAATCCCTATTTTTCTCCAGATTAACTGTGGGCAAATGTTGGGTAACTGGTTTTCTTTTCTATTATGTACTTTGATACTATTTGTTTCCAAAATTAATCAAAACCGAAAGATCCCCTCCTGAAATAAGGGGATCTAGTAACCTCTTTCTTCCGCTGTAGTAACTAGTGGCAACGGTACATCTCTGAATTTTGAAGACTAGGAAACCACACTTTCTAATGAAATTTCTGCAATGTGACCAAAGTCATAAAACAGTGTTTTAATCATACAGAACTTTAAAGATGTTATTTCCGGTTATAAAACTAAGCCAATGCTTGGCTTTTATGTGGCATTAGAGGCCGTATAAAAAACCCCTACTGTCCCTCATCTATTCCAGAAGGATTAAAAACTCAGAGCAAGGAGAAATTTCAATAGAGAAGGTATAAAAAAGGCTGGGCAACCGGAAATCAAGGCTCCAGCCACGACCAAATTCCTTAGCCTTAAGCTCCCTCCCCCTTTCCTGGTTTCCCCTCCCCCAAATCCAATCAAAGGATTAGCCTACAGGTTTGGAAACAACAGTACTTTGGGCTGAAGGTTTTCCCCCTCCTTTCTCCTCCCTCCTCCTCCCCTTCCTCTCTTGTGTTTAAATGCAGGAACTGGAGAAGTCCTTGGCAAACTGGGCTCAGAATTTGAAGGAACTTAATATCATGAAGGCTGACATAACCCAGTACATTCTTGTGGAAGATGTGATGGTTTTGAAGGAGCAAATAGACCATTTGCACAGACAATGGGAGGAGCTCTGTTTAAGAGTAAGTCATTTCACTCTGGGGTATGCCTGTTCAGGGGGTTATTGAAATGCCTCCTAAAGTCAGACCAAGTCGAAAGAAGCTCAATTTCTTTGAATCTGGAGGCTGTTTCAGGAAAAGAATAGGCAGGCTGTTGTTTCTTAAGAGGGGCGCTACACAGTTTGGTAAAGTTGACCCTTTGTTTGGAAGGCTTCAGGCTGTAGCTTTGCTCACTCTTAATGATCTAAAGAAAATTGCTTGAAGAAAATGCACCAGTGGGAAGCCACGGGTAGTTGATTGCTGTATCTTGAAGAGATAAAAAGAAAAAATGTGGAAAATTTATAATAGGTGTAATAAGGGAAGAGGGGGTCTTTTTCTCCAGTTCAGTTTTGCGGGAGAGTCCAGGCTGATTCCCTAGAACAGAGAAAATGAGTTTTAACTCAGGGCTTGGAAGCCACTTGGAAAGTTTTGAATTCATTTGTGATCGTATGATGTAAATTTAAATAAATTTCTTTTAAGAAGAAATGTCAAAAGCTGTCTTTAATAGATCTGAGTGCCTAACCTCTACTTACTAATGAGATTCCTGAGGCTATTAGCATATTGCGTGTTTGTCATTAAGTCAGATTTGGAAGGAATTAAAAGAACCAAATATGCTTAAAGGTTTTGGTACATGAATTACGGACAGTTGAAAGTATATTAATGTAACAAAACCCTCTTCTCTTACATGTTCTGTAGATTAGGCAAATAGTATTTAAATGTAAAAATTCTTTTGTCTGAATTTCTGTAATGGAAGAAAAAAATTTTAACCTGAGAAGACCTTCAAACACTAAAATCATAAAATGTTTTCGGTTCATTGTTTCTTTTGAAAACTAATCTCGATAATGGAGACTGATTTGGGGTTTGGACATTTCATTGCAACTCAGTTTTGATTGTATTTAAAGAGAAAATATTTTTAAAATCTATAAAGATCATTTTTAAAATGGTTGCCCTTTGTAGGGAAGAGGAAATCTGGAAACTAGGTGACCTAATGCTGCTAATGGTAAAGTTAATGGAATCAATACATCATAATTGAACAGATGTGTTCAGTGAATGGTTCCCTGATTCATCCAGTGCAAAACACAAAGATTTATAGCCAAAAAGTCATTGGTAAATTCATGTACTCAAGATTCTGGAATAAAAGCCATGTCTTTTAGGAATGAAATTTCTAGCAGGCCTTTTATAATTTTGTTTACATATAAGCTTCCCTCTACTAATAAGGTAGCAGAGTAGGACTTTGTGGAGTCTTGTGCGTCATTATTTTAAATTACCATTGCTTTTCAGTACTTAAAGCCTTTAAAGCCCTTAATAATCTTACTCTAACTTATTTAGACTGATTTCATATTACTCTCCTTCACTGACCCCAAGGTTCCAGTCAAACCGACCTATTCCTGTTACCCAGAACGAAACATTACATCATCTCCCATCTCTATGCCTGTTTTCTGTGTACACTTTCTCCTGCCTTTCCTCTGAGCCTCCAAGGGCAGGTAGCATTTTAGAGTATTTTTGTCACCTGAGTTGTAGGAATTTAGTAAATGCTTGTTGAATTGAATGCCTGTGCATCAGATAATGTGTGCTGGGTGCCCAGCTCAAAAGCTGCCTCACACTATTTTGTCATTTTTTGATCATAAATACATTAGTTAATTTGATCTCTTTAAATTTGGACCTGCCTCTAGAAAGCTATAGAATGTGTAGCTATTTCAGTTTTATAGAAATGGAATTTCCACTCTTCTGCTGTCAGAGTATTACCCTGATTAGAAGGTGGCTTTTCATGCCCTTAATTTTTCTGTTCAGACTAACATTCCCAAGAAGTTGCTATAATACACACACACACACACACACACACAAACTGAATAAACTCTTACTACTCCTTATTAGGTATAGGATTAAATAAAAGGTTCTCTGTTTGGCATTTAAGCTCTTTATACCCAAGCCCCTTCCTCATTTTCCAGTCTCCTTACACTTTGCTACCCTTGGTGCACCTACAATTCAGCAACACTGACCTACTTTCTCTTCTTCTTGTAGGACACTCCTTCTCCTCTATACTCTTTCTCTACCTTTGAATTGAGTGTCCCCTCCATGACTGTCATGCTCTCCCTCCTCACCTCTTAGGTCCCCCAGATTTCTGCAAGTCTTAGCTAAAGTATCATCTGTCCTTTCTTGGTCCTGCTAGTTTCCTCCCCTCTGAGACTACTTTCCATCCATTCTGTAAGTTTACAGGATGACAAGCATAAATTAAGTGAGCTCCTGGAGGGCTGGGACTGTTTTTTTCTTTCCCCTTTCACTGTATCTCCATCTTAGCTCGTCATAAAGAGTTTAGTAAATGTTTTTGATTAATTAATAGATGAATAAATAGTTATTTATAGCTTTCCTTGAAATATTTACTGAATTGGGTACCAAGTTTCTGCATGTAACAGACTCATTTGAAAATTTAACCTCTTGATATGCTCTCTGTTTCTTTTCTGAGTTTACAAGCACTGTCTTGTTTTTTTTGTGTGCCCCATAGTACCTAAGGGACAGCTAGATGGAACAATGGATAGAGTCCTGGGCCTGATGTTAGAGTTTTCCTGAGTCTGAATTTGGCCTCAGACACGTATTAGCTGTGTGACCCTGAGCAAGTCACTTAACCCTGTTTGCCTCAGTTTCTTCATCTATAAAAATGAGCTGGAGAAGGAATGACAAGCTGCTCCAGTGTTTTTGCTAAGAAAACCCCAAATGCAGTCATGAAGAGTTAGACACTGAAAAATTACAAAAATTTGTTAGTTTTTCTGTGAATCAAGCCTAGATTTGCCTCTTTGAAACACCTTGGTTCTGAATCCTGGTGCCAAGCAGAAGTCTAATCCCTCCTCTAAATGACAGCCTTTCAAAATACAGGTCTGAGGAAAGACCAAAAAAAAAATTCTGGAAAAAAAATCTTTATGGAACAATTCAAATGGAAAAAGAACAGCTAGGAGTATGTAATTTGACCATACCAGAAGCAATGAGAATGGACAAATAGTCTTGGTGGAGATCTAGAGGGAGTTACTAAAAAGTTATGCTTTGTGTTGAAATTAAATGTAAATAGTTACTGAGTTGAATTAATTGTATTGATATTCTGTATTAAGTTTTTAATAAAACATTTGAATTTTTTTAAGGAGAGAACACATTGAAGTAAACATTAGCATACTTCCTTGAGGAATAAGACCTCAAGGAGCTTAAAATCTCTAGACCCTAAGACCTCTGGGAGGAAGAAGGTGGAAAAGATATAAAAGATGTGGGAGGTGAAGGAGAGGAGGGGTGTCAAAAGGTTTTAATAACAAATAGGGAAGTAAAGGGGAGAGGGCAGGTTTTGGTGGGGAGGGGATGAAGATCAGTTTTAGTCTCATTGAATTTGAGAAGCAGACTTATACAAACAATAGAACTTATCATTTGATCTATCCTTTTCTGGTATCTTTGCATAACAAATCTGGGTTGGATCTTAAAAAACCAAATAGCTCTGGCCATTGCCAGGGTACGTTCCTGGGCTTTATGACCTAAAGAGAAGGGTCCCTATTTAGGTTGCAGGAATAAAGGACAACCAAAGGAGGGGAATTTGGCCAGTACTTAATATACACTATTTAGCTTTTTAGTATCTGCCTGGATTGTATTTATTAATTCATTTGTTTGTTTATTTTGTAGGCAATGGGGATAAGTGACTAGCCTAGGATCAAGCAGCTGTTAAGTGTGTGAGGTTGGCTTTGAGCTCAGGTCCTTCTGATTCTAGGCCCAGTGCTCTATCTATTGCCCAACCTAGCTGCCCCTTTTCCCCACTGTATTTATGATAAGAAAATGCAAATTGTTTACTGAGCTGAATGCTTTGACAATTATGATTCATTTGCAAACAATTTCTGAGGGATTGCTCTTCATCAAATTTTTCAAAGGGAGCATTAACCTAATTTTCTGGTGTTTTAGAGGGAAAATGCAGAGCCTTAGGTCTACAGGGATAACTTTTTTGGGGGTAGCTGTTGCTCATATGTTTATGATTATCTCATCTTCTGGAAGTCTTACAAACCATTGAGTGAATATTAGCCTAACCATCTTTTAGAGAAATAGTTATCTTTCTTTTCTTGATCATAACTTACATTTCAATGTTGTTGGTTATCTGCCTTCGTTTTGAGGAACTTACTGCTCAACAACATATTTTCATCTTCAGGTTTCACTGCGTAAACAAGAGATCGAAGAGAGACTCAATTCCTGGATTGTGTTCAATGAAAAGAATAAAGACTTATGTGCATGGCTGGTTCAGATGGAAAACAAAGTTTTACAGACCGCAGACATTAGTATTGAAGAAATGATCGAAAGATTGCAGAAGGTAAACTAGGAAGCAAATTTGGATGATGGGATTTTAACTTTTTGGAGAATGTCTCTGAAGGCCAGGCAAAGTCAAATATTAAGCACCTACTATATCCCAGGCACTGTGCTAAGGCAAATATGTCTAATGGGGGAAACAACATGCAAATAGCTTTTTACAAACAAGATATACTCAGGATAAATATAGGACAATTTCAGAGGGAAGGTACTAGCATTACAGGGGTGGGTTGGAGGAGTCACAGGGGATATGGAAAGATTTCTTATAGAAGGTAAGGCATAAAAGAAATCAGAAAACATTTAATCTTTTGGGAGGCTGAACAGAAATATTTTCTAGAGATACATTTTCAGTTAGGTGACAGTAGATTAAAAAAAACTGGGAAATAACTTTTCCTTAATTTTAGAGAGACAGCTAGGTTGAGTGAAGATAATTTCACTGGGAAAGACTAGCATCACGTACTTATTTATTTTGGCTGGAGAGACCATATGTACAGGGGCAGGTCAGCTTTGTCTCAATTGGTAGCAGATGCTCTTGAAGCCAAGGAATCTATGAGGGAAAACAGTCCCTCAGGATTTTAGGATCATAGATCTAAAGTTGGAAAGAATCTTAGAGGCCATCTAATTCACCCCGCCCTCTTTTGGCAGATGAGGAAGCCAAGGCCTAGAAAAGTTAGGTGACATATACACAGCTACAAATATATAAGAGGCAGAGCCAGTATTCATAATGGAATCTCTGAGTTCAATGCTCCTTCAGTACATTGCATCGTTCAAGTTAATAAAATAGTTTTGAGCCAGTTGTACAGTTCTGGAAGGTCAGAATTAGAAGTGAAAGACCACCTGACCTTGGAAATGATGAGGTTATATTCTTGCTCAATGCCTCTCAGTCAAGCCTTCAATCATATCTGACATAGGTTTTGAGTTGATTTAGCTAAAATGTACATTTTGATTTGATTGAACTTAATAGTCAATTCAGTAAGCATTTAATAAGTGCCTCCTATAAGCAATACATTTTCCTAGCTACTAGGGATTTAAAGACAAAAAGAAAGAAAGAATTAATGGATGCCAAAGCAGTTATTAAGCACTTACTCTAGGCAAAGCACCTTGCTAACATCTAAGGATATAATGAGAAAAGTAAGGCAAGTACCCTTATCAAGGAGCTCACATTCTAGTAGGTTCTTAAGTATTTTGTGTCATGGGCCCTTCTGTCAGTTATGGACCCTTTTTCAGAATATCTTTAATATTATTAAATCACATAACATAGTTATTAATCATTAATATTAAATGTTACTATTAAGTGTTAATATTAATTAACATTAATTTTAATTCATAAAACATATGTAATTACAATGGAAACCAATTATATTGGAATACAGCTAACACTATTAAAAAACAAATAATGTATGTGCTTTATTAACACCTCAAATAGTAAGATGATATATTTAAAATAAATGGTCTAATATTGACAGTAATGAGTGTAAATATTATGAGATATGTAACAATTTAATGAGATACGAATATATCTTTCATATCTATTGGTGACAAAATAAATAAAGTACTTTGTTGTATGCATTCATAATAGAAAGAAATGCTAAATTTCAGTTAAAGATTGGTGAAAATTAAATATCAAGAAAAGAAAAAAATTACTTTTCCCGTCCAAATTCATAGATTGCCCTGAAATCTATCCAGAGATCCCAGGTTAACAATGCTTGTAGTAGGGAAAGACAAGACTATATAGGAGGTTTTAACAGCAAGTCAGAGAGAAAGGCTGACATGGTCTTTAGGGTACAGCGATAAAGCAGGTGGAAATGAATCCTGTCTAGTGTTAACACAGTGGAAACACTGATCATTTCTGATGCAGAAACTTCCCTCAAGAAATTAACATCCTATCCAAATTTTTAGCTTATTTTTTTTGTATTTCCAGATTTGATTATAACAATGAAACCTTTTGAAAGCAAGAATTTTAGGTAGAAAAAAAATGAAATTATTGAGATGAACGATTGTGATCATTTCACTTTTATTATCTTCAGAAGAAAGTAAGTAACTTTGCAACATTAATCAAGGTGCTGTTTTGGTGTCTTTGTCAGGATTGTATGGAAGAGATCAACCTGTTTAGTGAAAATAAACTTCATTTGAAGCAAATGGGTGATCAGTTGATCAAAGCCAGCAATAAGACCAGAGTTGCTGAAATAGATGATAAGCTCAGCAAAATTAATGATCGCTGGCAACATCTATTTGATGTCATTGGATCGAGGTAAGAAAATGGCTAAAACTGCTTCTGGTTTTGAAAACTGATTTTCTTCTAGAAATTTTCATGTAAAAAACATTAATCCCCTCCTGTTTTAAAATTCTTCCATCCTTCTAACTAAACTTTAAAGAACTATATAAAAGCTCTTGTTGCATGTTTGTTAGTAATAAGGAAAGAATATGACAGATACCAGAATATTTTCATTAGCCATCATGCCTAGAAAACCCCTCAGTTCAGTTGAATTGTGAGGATTTTGGCAATTTTTCAAATGCCAGTTAAATGGCACAGTGCTTAGAGTTTGGGAAGACCTGTTCTGCCTTAGACACTTATCTAACTGAGTGACTTTGGACAAATTACATAATCTTTCTGTGCCTCAGTTTCCTCATCTGTAAAATATGGATCAAATGAGATAACATATGACGGTGGTGATGATGATGATGATGAGGAGGAGGAGGAGACAATGATGGACTAGCATCAACCAAACAAAAATGGCTAATAGTGAATTGTTAAATAACAGGTGAAGGACAATAGTAAAGAGGGCACTTAGTTTCCTTTGGAGAGTTCAAGTCTCTAGGCACAGATAAACACTATTTTCAATTACAGAAGGAACTGTCAACTGTTATTACTAATCTACTGTCAGTGATCTCTGAAAGATGTTAGAGAACAGGAAAGATAAAGCAGGAATGTTGTTGTTTAATCGTTTTCAACCCTTTCTGACTCTTCATGGCCCCCTTGGGGGTTTTCTTGGCAAAGATACTGGATCAGTTTGCCATTTCCTTCTCCAGCTCATTTTCTGGATGAGAAAACTGAGGCAAATGGGGTTAAGCGGCTTGCCCAATGTCACACAGCTAGTAAGTGTGCCAAGCTGGATTTATAGTTTTAGATATTTAATATTTTATAATATATATTTTATATATTTTGGAGTCTTCCTGACGCCAGGCCTGGCACTCTATCCACTGGACCACCCTGCTGCCCCAAAGTAGGAATAGAGATAGAGATTTTCCAAAAAAAGGCAGGAGAACAAAGTTTGTAAATTACAAGCCAGTGAACTTGATTTAAATTCCTGGCAAAATTCTAGAATGCAATATTAAAGGGATGGTTGATTGCTTTTTTTGACAGAGCTTGTAGGTTGCTAGATCAGGGGCAGTATTGATTATAATAATGCCATTCAGTACTTTAAAGTCATATATTATCTCATTTGATCTTTAAAACAACTTAGTGATATGAGTACTACAAATAGTTTGCTGGATAACAGGATTCAAAAAGGTCTTGACAAACTATAACATTCATCTGAATCTAATATGATTAATCAGTCAGTGATCATTTATTGAGCATTTATTGTGTGCTAAGCACTGTGCTAAGCTCTGGAGATACAGAGAACTTCCCTCAAGTAGCGCACAATCTAGTGGGGGTAGTCGACAAGTAAACATGTACAAGGAAGCTATTTACAGGAAAAATGGGAAACAGTCAAACAGAGGGAATGAACTAGAATTGTGAAGGATTGTGAAAATCTTCCTATAGATGGTAGGATTTTAGTTGGGACTTGAAGGAAGTTAGGAGGTAGAGAGGCAGAAGGCATTCCAGGCATGAGGCCATTTCCAGAGAAAATGCCTAGAGCCAAGAGATGGAGTATCTTGTTTGTGGAACAGCAGAGAGGCCCACGTCACTGCATCAAAGAGTACATGAGAGGGTGTACTGTGTAAGAAGACTGGAAAGGCGACGGGGCTAGGTTATGAGAGGCTTCAAATGCCAAACAGAGGATTTTGTATTTGATCTTGGACGTGAGAGGGAAGGAGTGGAGTTTATTGAGTATGGGAGTGACGTGGCCAGGCCTATATTTCTTTAGGAAGATCACTTGAGCAGCTGAGTGGAGAATGGACTTAAGGAAGGCAGATCCACCATCAGGCTAGTGAAATAGAACAGTCATGAGATGACGAAGGCCTGCACCAGGTTTGTGGCAGTGTTAGAGAAGAGATTAGATTTACTAAGGTTTCATTAACAGGCATTTTGAAGCAGCAGCTTTGTGCCAGGCACTGTGCCAAGTGCTGGTGATACAAAGACAAAAACAAAACAAGGATCAGTGAAATGGGGATAAATATAAAGCTTTACACTTGGGTGGAAAAAAATCAATTTCACAAGTACAAGATAAAGGAAATATGGCTAAACAGCAGTTCTGAAGGCGAAAAAAATACGATACAGACAACAAGCTCAAGAATATGTTAAAAAGTAAATGCAATTTACGGCTGCATTAAAGAGAACTAGTGTTCAGTGCTAGAGAAGGGCCGATTTCTCCTGCATTTTGCCCTCATCACACCACATCGGCAATGTTTTTCTTCATTTGGGCATAACACATTTTTAAAAGTCCATTGACATATTGGGACAATTCCTGAGTATGAAGGGCCTTGAGATCTTGCTACTGAGGTGTGGATTGTTTGGAGGAATTAGACAAAAGAAGGTATTGGACAAAACATGACAGTTGCTTTCAAGTATTTGAAGGCCTCAAATGGGGGGGGAGATTGTACTTTGACCCTGTGGGCAGAACTAGGAACAGTGGTGTCAAGAGAGGAATATTTGGGCTCTGTTTAAGCAAAAAATGGCTCACGATTCTATCTCCCAAAGTAGAAGGGGCTGCCTCGGGAGGTAGATGGGATACATTAGAGTAGGGATGGTTCAGGAATAGATAGTCTCCAAAGTCCCTCTGACCCAAGAGTGTGATTCTGTGAAATGAACCATGTGTTTAATTTGCATTTCCCTTCACATTGTGCTCATTGGGAACTTTTCTTTGGATCTAAGTATATAACTTACAGTGTTGAACAAATGATGTCTGGCCTATAGGTTGTCCTTATTACTCAGTGTGCCTCCTGGGTCTCTGACACCAGGAGTGTGTCAATCATGGAAAAAAAAAGATTAACCTATACACATGTTTGTTGAAGTTTATACAAAGGTAAAAAAAAAAACAAGTTTTTTAGGAAGTAAGGTTTAGATCTGTCAGTTACAGGTTCAAACTCTATACATTATGGCCAATTCTTATTTATTTGAGGCTCGTGGTTCAGCACATTGACTAACCAGGTTCTTTGCATAGAGGAGGCTGTGTGATACCATGAAAAGAGCCCTGGCCCTGGAGTCACAGGTCTTGTGTTCAAATGCTGCCTCTTCTATTTTCTATCTATGTGATCTTGGGCGAGTCACCTCTTCCCTATTTCCTCATCTGGAAAATGAGGTGACCCTTGTAGCTGTAAATCTATAATCCTGGGATCTCTCTTTTCTCTGGCTTTCTGCCTTCATTACTCATTATGTCTCATAAGAGACATAAAAGGAGGAGGAGAAAGTGTGTGATTGTTTGACTTTTATTCTGTCAAAAGGTTTTTTGTTCTTTAGGGAGGATAATTTTTGAAACTATTAGCTAAAAATAAGGGATTGAGTTTATTTGTGGATTTCAGTATTTTACGCATTCGGTATTATCCAGCATGAGAGATGGCATAGTGTACTGGAAAGAGAACTGGAGGTCTGGAAGGACGGAGTCTGAAAGAAGAAGGAGGAAGTTAAAGATCCAACCCAGATTATAGACTATCCCTTGTTTGTAAACTCCCAACCTCCACTTGGGGGTTTTATTTTTAAAATATTCTGATTTAATCAAACTCTAAGATGAAATATATCTTGGGAATTAATAATTTTAAAGAACATATTAATACAGTATTACTAATTACTACTTAATACAATTTATACACTAGCTCAGGTAGGTGGCCCAGTGGATAAAGTGCCTAGCCTAGACTCAGGAAGATTCATCTTTCTGAGTTAAAATCTGACCTTAGTTACTTACTACCATGTGACTCTGGGGAAGTCACTTAAACCCCTTTTACCTCAGTTTCCTCATCTGTAAAATGAGTTGAGGAAGGAAGTGGCAAACTACTCCAGTCTCTTTGCCAAGAAAAACTCAAATGAGGTCATGAAGAGTTGGACACAACTGAAAACAACTGAACAACAAAGATTAATTTAATAGTACTGGTATTGAAATTATTCATATGAGATTATCAGAGCCTGGGGTTCGGGCTAGAATTCACACTTCTGAAGCTTTTTGGCAGCTCTCTCAGGGTCAGGGCTACATGTGCTTGCCTACCAACTGCGTTTTTACAAAAATGCACATTTGAGATGGATTGTGTAAGAGTCCTATAGGACTTGAAGGATGAATTTCAGTTAGTCTTCTTTAAAACACACAGTATTTTTCAAAATCAGTGATCAATCATAATTACCATAATTACTACTACTGAGCTTATTTGATTATAAATATTAAATGAAAATTAAATAAGGGAGGCTTTGTTCTTTCTTCCCTGCTCCCACCATTTCAGAGGTAATGCCTTTGGAAAATTAATTCAGGATAAATGTAGGAGAAAGAGACAACTAAATTATTGGGGAGAGTTTTTGTTTGCTTAGGTGTTTTTTTTTTTCCAGCTCTGTCAGTCGATGACAAGTTTTATAAGAAACTTGCTAGTTTTTCCCTCTCTTTTTGTTTGGTTTTAGTTTTTTGTTTGGTTTTGATGGTCATGTGATTTCACTGATCAATTCGACTCCCACCAAAGAGAAATGCCTTCTCACAGATCATAGATTTAGAACTGGAAGTGGCCCTTGCCCCAGGCCATTTAGTCCAACCTCTTTCATTTTACAGATGAGAAATCAGAGACCCAGAGAAGATGAAATGACTTACCCAAGGTCACATTGCCCTTCTTGTAACGCAGATCAGCAACTGTTCTGCTATTTGTCGTCATTAGAGAAGGGAAACTATTGGAAAAGATACTAGCTCTGGAGGTAGATGAGTGGGTTCAAATCCTACTTCTGTCCCTTACTTAAGAGTGACCTCAAGCAAATCACTTAATCTCAGTTTCCTCATCTGCAAAATGAAACAGCTCAACTAGATGACCCATGAGATCCCCCATAGCTCTAGACCTATGGATTTTAAGAATTTGCCCATAGCACTAACAGGTTAGGTGCTTTGCTCAGGATCACACAGTCAGTATGTGTTGGGGGCAATACTTGAATCCAGGTCCTTCTTTCTCACAAGCTACCTTCCTCTCTAATACATTACGCTGCCTCTCTAACTTTTTCAACACGTTTTAGGCATCTCTCTTTTTTTTTAGATATATGGTTTTCCTCTTCTTTAATGCTCAATGCTGTTAGCTACACATCTATTTTTTAAAAAAATATTTTATTAACTATACATCTAAATTAAAACTTTGCAAGACCAAGAAAAAGGAGGTTAAATTTGAAAAAAAAAATCCTTTTCAATGAATAAATCTTAAAAACAAAGTCTAGGGTGTGTTTTGTGTAGCTGGATCAAAGCTTTCTAGGTTTGAGCAAGTGTCATTCATACCATCATCTCTTCTATTTCTCATTGGTCCAGTGGTATTATAGTGTCAAAGTTCTGGGATCTTTTTTATTTTTAATTTCTCTCAAAAAAACCCAACTGGTGCCTTTTGATTGGGACTTCTCTTTGCACATAAGCAAGCTTACAAAAGAGAGATCGGATTCAGATGTTTTTGTTACAGCCAACACTGACTGAGGCTCACGTAGTACTAACAAAGTGAGGATTCCAGCCAGGTCCCTTGTATCATCTATTACACCACACACATTTTTAGAATTTCTTCCTTTGGAGAAGATAAGAATTTCTTCTTTTCAGAAAGATTCTGCTAATAAGCATAATGGTAGGTGGAGAGAGCTCTTCCAGCTGCTAGTAAGAAGTATAGTAGGAAAAGTATAGTGGAGTATAATGGGAAAAACACATTGTGTTTTTGAATCAGAGGGCTTGGGTTCAAATCCTGATTCTGTCATTTGCTTTCTTACCTGTGTAAAGGGTGTATGGAGTGTTCAGGGAAGACTAGTACCTCTGGTGTGAGGGCTTGCTGAGCCCTTCTGAAGGCTGCTCATTCACTTTTGGTGTCCACCTTCACCTACCTCTCACCTGTGGCTCCAAGAAGTTATAGCATGTGTAGCAGCCACACCCAGGTAAACTATCTTGTCAGAGGGGCTAAACCAGTTTGAGGATAACAGATGGGCCTCAAACCTGTTGGTGAGTTAGGGGGATGTCTACCCCAAGCATGTAAAGACTTTCGCTGGCAGAATGGGTGGATGAGAACAATTTGTTCTCCAATGGTCACAAAGTCAAGAGAATCAAGAAATCACCCCTTGATGTCTCATTGGTCCTCTTCAAAAAGGATGAACAATAATTTACCTGTGTGAGCCAGGGTAAGCTGCTTAACCTCTCTGTGCGTCAATTGTCAATTTCCTCCTCCATAAACTGATTGGACTCTATGACTTTTAAGATCCCAGTCTAGCTCTAAAATCTGTAATCTTAGGAAGGGATCTTAGAGATCATCAAAGGTAATCCCCTCATTTGATAGATAAGGGGTAGCAAGAGGTAGAGCCCAGCCCTGGATTTGAATCCTCCCTTCTTGATATAAATCCTATAATCCTTTTATGCTATGTTATAGAATAACATCAAAGCCTATGTAGGAACTATCCCATAATTTCCTCTTGAGGGGGAATGTAAGAGGAAGGCATACTCAGTTATTACTTTTTTTTTCTACTGGTTTGAGTATTTTTAAATTTTTAAATTTGCTTTGAAATTTGAATTTTAAATTAAGTAACCTCGGGCATTTTTCATTTGATCCATTAGTTTTGCTATAACGAAGTCTTCCTTCATATGCCCCAAATTTGAATTTTGTCTTCTTTGCAGCTTGGCTCAGTTCAGAGTACCTCATAAATAACTCATTTGCTGCCACCCTTGAGATAACGCTGTGTCCTCAGCTTTGCAATCTCTAGCACCAGAACAAAGGCTGTGTGTGAGAGAAATAGCTTGGGATACTTGTGTATTAGAAGGGGAGAAAGCTGAGATTAAAAATTACTATTAAATGGAGAACGAGATTTCTTTCTTTCCCTGTAACTGTCACCTTGTGCTTGTATGGGCTCATCGGTTCCTTATTAAGGAGCATTCAGGAAGATTTTTGCTTAGATGGAAGATGCTGAGAGCAGTGGATAAATAGGACGCTGGGGGAGGAGGGGTTTCCTCTTCCCTAAGTGAGGTGGATGGATATACAGGCATTAACAAGGAGCTTTCCATTATGACCTACGGAATGATTTTTTTTCTCATAAATAGTAAGTGCTATTTCACTCATCCATTCCATCTGTGTATGACCATGGCATGTTTGGGGATGGTGAATAGGAATTACCAGTTCAGGAGTGCAGCAGTGCAAGTGTGTTCGGCATTTGGGGGGGGGGGGGAGGGTGGAGAGAGCGGAAGGGGGATGGGCACTGCAATGACTGTCTCTGCCTGTGCGCGTGTGTGGCTGGCGTGTGGCTACGGGGTCTGCCTTTGAAAAGTGGTGAGAATAGATGAAGCTGAATGGAAGACCTTACAGTACTGCATAAACACTATTGTGAGGCCTTTAACTTTCTGTAATAGTGATGCCAATGTCACAAAATGGGCAGGCTTCAAGTTTCTAGGGTACATAAATGTCTTAATATAAGAGCTCATTTCTTCCTTAGGAAGTAGTCATGATACAAAATTAGTTGTGTTCTTTTGGGCAGTTAGGAGCTTCCTACAGGATTGAGATTCGATTATTTCAACCGGAAATTAACATTGAACCCATACTCTTAAATTTGGAATCTTTCAATAATATTGTTAATTCTCAGTAATTTTATGATTTAATTTGCTGACCAAGGATTTTATAACATGGGTTTAAAACATTTAACTCACAGAGAAAAAGACTAAACCATGGATTTATTAGATGCGCATTTACATAGATTTTAAATATTTTTAAAAGTACATTATAAATTTAAAGTACATTTTTAACCTTAAAATTAGCTGGTACTATTTAATGCTACACATTAAGGTAGCTGGCACATAGTAAATGCTGAATAAATACTTGTTGATTGATTAAAGAAACATCACTCATGATTTTGCAAGATTTTTGTCTTTGAGAGAGATGTTGATATTTTCAAGAGTGAAAGAAGAAAAGAAGGGTATTCTGGTAATTCAGCTGGTTAAAATTAAAAGGGGGAAAAAATCCTTTGTTCAACAGACCTAGCTTATTTTCTACATATGGCGCTGTTGGTGTGTCTTTGGCCTTGACCTTCAGCAAATGAGCTTTATTCTCTGTGGCTGACTCTGAGTAAGCTTTCTTTATATTTTGTTCAGCTTTGAGGTTTGATTACCTTGACAAAATGCTCGTGGAGTTTGGATCAGGTCTCCTACTTCATTACATTTGTGATGGAAAATAAGTTGTTTATCCTGAGTCTGCCTTTCTCTCATGCATAACAAAGTTTGGGGTTCTCCTGTTACTTAAAGGGTTGCAAATTAATGCAGATAAACATTTGTATTTTTTATTTTAATATGAGATTTACTCACCACTGGTTAAACAAGTGCAGAGATTGAGAGTCCCACATATCTCCTTAATTTGTTGATATAATATGGCTTTGCATCTTGTCATCGTTTTAATTTTTTTTTTGATTGTTTTAATTTCTAAAGAGGTTTCAGTGTTACCAGAACTTTGTCTTATTTTATTTTTCAGTAGCAAGATTAAGGAAATATCCTATTGAAACTTGTTGACACACAACATTATTGTTGACCTATATAAAAATACAGTAATCAGGTTTAAAAGTTTGGGTAGAACATTGTTACAAAGTAAACAAAGGCTTGGAGTAATGCTTTTGGTGGTTCCCGAAGCTAAGTATAATATTTTGAGGAGAAATATTGAGAACGTATTGTTAATTTTTGATGTATCGTTTATTAAACGGACATTGTCCAAATGTGGAATAGTATGTCTCATGAGAGAGAAGGCTCTCTCCATTCTCTTGCTTGATGTCTTAAAATGGAGGCTAGATAACTCCTTGGATGTTATATAAAAGAGATTCTTTGTCAGGGGTGAACTAGATTGGATGACTGAGGTCCTTTCCACCTCAGAGTCTGTGATCTTCATGTAGAGATGGGATACTTGCTTTTTGAAGTAATCAGTATGGTGGAAACATCTTAATCTAACAAGGTCTTGTGGTGGGATTTACAAGAGCAGAGAATTTAGAAATGCAAGGGACTTTGCAGGTCAACTAGTCCAAAACCCTTATTTTACAAATGAGGAAACTGAGACCCAATTAGGTTAAGTGACTTACTAGAGGCTGGATGATCAACTTCTCAGGTATATTGCAGTGGAGATTAATTTTGGATACAAGTTGGACTAGACAGCTACTGGTATTCCTACCAACTCTCAAATTCTGTGATTCAAGACCATTTAATCCAGCAGAAGTAGCATTGGAACCCACATCTTTTCCATCCAAATCTTGTACTTCAACATTTTTTTCTTTTCCTATAAACCTGATGTTGTTATCAATAGTAGCTATAGGAATTCTGTAGCTCTCTTCCTTTTTTAAGACTGACCATTTGCAGGCCCTTTTGCCCTCAATATGACTGATATATTCAGAATGACTGAGACCTGTCATGTCAGATATCGAGTGCTCTTTTTTTATCAGAAGTTATAGGTGAGTAGAGCCAGTGCACAAAACCAGAAAGTAATCTGGATCACCATCTTTGTAAACTTTGTAATCTGAGCTTTCTGCCAAGTTTTATACTTACCCTGCCTCCAAAAACAAAAAACAAGCCCCCTAAAATGCCACTGGCTTTCTGCCAACCTCCCCGTAGTGCTCCAGGGTCAAATAAATTGCTCTCACAACCTTATGTCTCCCACCAGGGTGCATACAGCATACCTGACCGCCTGGGGTTCTTAGGTCAGCTCCTTTTGAACTCTGAATTTTTATAGCTGGACTTGCCATTCAGCACAGCATGCATGGCTTGTTCCTTTGGGCATATAGATTCTTTTGTTGCCTTCTTTGTTTTCTTCCTCATTTCAATTTTTCATTCTATCCTTCCTCATTACAATGACAAAAGCTCTCAAGTTCTTGTGAATGAACATTGGGTTAAGTAGCCAAAGGAAGGAAGAGAAGGTGCAGCTGTCTAGGATCTTGGGAGTGGGGGTGGGGAGGTAGACTTTGCTTTCTTTCCCTTCTGTACTCAAGCTGTGGATTCTTTACTGGACACCCCTCCTTCCAGGATAGCAGCTGCTGTGTGTTGTTTGTCTAAAAACTACATGTTCCACAATGCAGTTCACACCAAGCAGCTGGAGCTAGCCTGGTATTCTTTCTGGTTACAATAAAGCCAGTAAAAGCAAAGCATTTGGGATGAGCTGGGCCCACCTTTAGGTCCAGATTTGTTTCCAAGGCTGGATCCAGAATTCTCTGTGGAGCACTTTTATTTTTCAAAAATTCCAGTGTGGTTTTGAAGATAATTACTTCTCCACTGACATTACAAAGACTACCTAGGAATCACAGAATCTTTTTTAAAAATTATATTTTTAATTGACAAAAATCTATCTATCTTTCTTTCTATCTTTTCTCCCTTCCATTCTGCTCCCCCCAATTGAGAATGAAATAAAAAAAAATCTGCCACAAACAGATTTCTGCAAAGGCTATGTCTAAAAGAGGAAAACTGCATGAGTGTGTGTGTGTGTGTGTGTGTGTGTGTGTGTGTGAGAGAGAGAGAGAGAGAGAGAGAGAGAGAGAGAGAGAGAGAGAGAGACTCTGCACTCTGAAGATTTCACTTCTCTATCAGGAGGTGGGTAGTTTTTCCTCATTGATCCTCTGGAGTTATGGTTGGCCATGATACTAATCAGAGTTCCTAAGTCTTTCACAGTTGTTTGTCTTTATCATATTATCATTGTATAAATTATTCTCCTAGTTCTCTTTACTTTAGTCTGCATCAGTTCATTTAAATCTTCCTAGGTTTCTCTGAAACCATCCCCTGCATCATTTTATACAGCATAATAGTATTCCATTTCATTTATATACCATGACTTATTCAGCCATTCCCCAGCTGATAGACACCCTCTCAGATTCCCATTTTTGTCACCTCAAAAAGAGGTATAAAAAGAGGTATAAATATATTTTTTAACATCTTTGGTTAGAGTTTGCCTAGTTAGGACTAATCTCTCCCGTAGTCTACCCTCCAAGACCTGCTTTACCCTCTTTCTTTTTCCTCCTATTTTCCTGTTGAATAAAATGTATTTCTGTGTACATTCTGTGTGTGTTTTCTCCTTGGACCAGTTTATGAGAGCTCTTCTCCCCTCACATTGCTCCTTGTTTGCATAGACTTCTACTTGCACACTTGTATGTCCCTAGTCTTTCTTTCTCTTCCCTGTCATGTGTTCATCTTCCTCTCTCTTTCTATTCTTTTAAGATCACCAAGAGCTACTCGCAGACCTTCTGTCTAATTAGATCCCCCCTATGAACCCTAATGATGACAGGGTTCAGAGGAGACACATGTAGCATTTTCCCATATTAGAATATAAGTTTACATCCTATCGCAGTTTAGCCTTGTTTAGCTCTTTATGATTGATTGTTCTTATTTACCTTTTACTGTTTGTATTAATTCCTGAAAAACTTCAAAGTTTCTATGCAGCTTCAGTTTTGCTTCTTTAGAGTGGTGTCAGCTAAGTGGTGTGCCAGGCTAAATCTGACTGTGGCTCCTCAGTACTTGAATTCTTTCTGACTGCTTGGAGTACTTTTTCTTTGACAGGAAGCTCGTGAGTTTTGGCTATGATGTTCCTGTAAGTTTTTATTTTTGAGGAGATGATTGGGAAATTTTTTTTTCTATTTCCACTTTGCCCTCTAAGAGATCTGGGCAGCTGTCTTTTATGATTTCTTGATGCCTGACTAGACTCTTTTTGGTCATGATTTTCAGGACATCCAAGTTTCTCTCCTTAATCTGTCTTCAAGGCCAGTCATTTTTGCTACTGATACCTTACATTGAGATACTTTACATTTTCTTCAATTTTTTTTTCAGGCCTTTGATTTTGTTTTAATATTTCTTATTGTCTTACTGAGTCTTTGGCTTCTATTTGGACCACTCTAGTTGCAGGGAATTTGTTGCTTGGGCAAAGTTTTGGACCTCCTGTGCTATTAACTCCCTTTCAAATTCTTTCTTCCATAGCTCTCATTTCTCTTCCAGTTTTTTCTTCTAATGCTCTCATTTCATTCAAATTTTTAAACTCATTAATTCTTGTTTCATCTCTTCCAGGAATTCTAGTCAAATTTGTGCCCAAGCTGTTTTTCTTTGAGGTTTTGCTTATAGATGTTTTTGGAGTTCTTCTCTTTTTCTGGGTTCATGTCTTGAATGTAATAACTTTTCACGTTAGGATTCTTAATTTGTTTGTCATTTTTCCAGCCTACTTCCTGACCTTGTACTTAATGTTAGGGGCCAGGCTCCACATACTTCTAGAGAGAATGTCAGGGCTAGTCTTTTATTGCTTTCTTGAGGAAAGGGGTCAAAGGGACAGTTCAGGTTGGTGACCTGGAAACTATCAGTGCTCCCAAAGTGGTCTGATCCAGGACAGAGTCTGATCATTGTCTACTATCCTGCCTCCAGACTAAGTTCTGTAAGTTCCTGACCAGGATTTGAGTCTGAGCAACAGTAAACTGCTACTAGACTCAGCTTCTGTCAGTCAGGTGGGAAATTCTGTTGGTTCTGAGTGACAGAAGTGCAGGCTCCCCCTTGGTCTGAGATTTCTGCCCTGGTTATTGCTATGCAGGTTTCAGACTGAGCTCAGAGTTACAGCTGAAACCTCTTTCTGCTCAAGGGTCTGAGCCCTGTAGCTTCTAAACTTGATTGATTCTGAACTTGGTACACAGCCTAGCTCCTGCAACTGCCACCCCTGTATGTAACTCCCTTCCTCAGTACACCCTGGATCCCTGATCCTGAACTTCATAGTGATGGACAAAGCTGCCAGTTTACTCTGATTCCTTTACCCTGCATGAGGTCATGATGCCCTCTTATGGTTCTGAGATCTCCTCTTGCCCAGGTGCACAGCTTCTCCCTAAACTGGAGTACTCTTCCAAAGCACACTTCTGGCCATACCCTATCCCCAATGTCCACAGCTTCTGGCTGATCTGGGGTGGAAAAATCTCCTACTGTGATTTTTTAATCTTGGGTTTCTCGAGTAGTATTTAGTCTCATGTACTTTCTAGATTTGTTTGGAGGAGTTGTTTTGTTTTTCTTTTTGAGGGGGGTGGTGGTTCCTGCTGAGGGAAGTTTGCTATACTTCTACTCAGCCATCTTGGCTCTGTCCCCTGGAATCAGAAAAACAAAAACAAAAAGTTAAGTTTATAGAACTTTATTATGTGCTAGGCACTGTAGTAAATAAGTACTTTACCACTAGTATTTTATTTGGTCTTCACAACAACTCTGGGAGGTAGATGCTATTATTATCCCCATTTTACAGATGAGAAAACTGAGGCAAACAGAAGTTAAGTGACTTGCCTGGGGTTACACAGCTAGTAAGTGTCCTGAGGTCAAATTTCAACTCAGGTCTTCCTGACTCCAGTCTAGCATTCTATCCACTGTACCCTCTAGCTGCTCCCAAATCTTAAGAGCTGGAAGAGATCTAAGAAAAATTTAACCCCCTCATTTTACAGAGGAAGACACTGAGGCTTAGAGAAGTAAAGCAACTTGCCTGATGTTAAACTATTAGTTAATATTAGAACCAAATCTCCCCATTTTTAGTCCAGTCAGTTCTTGTACTCTTAACACTGTGCCTTGCCATTCCTTTAAAATTACAAAAAAAGAGATTGGATACCAATCACTTGGCATTATAGGTTTTTATTTTCCTTGCAGAAAGGACTAGAAACCTTAAGTGAATGCCTTTTTTTTTTAAGCCCAGTGTTACTACTTTGCTTTTTCTTTACAACAGCAATGTAACCAGGCAGCACCATGCTACACACATTTTGAAATCAGGGGAGTTGGTGGGCTGAAATTCCCAGGTCTCTAGGATGGTCCTTTCCTTTTCCATTCTAAACAGGCATATTATAGTAGGATATTTCATGGAAGCATTTTATTGAAGATAATTTGGAATCCATTGTCTGGAAAATTAAATTATTTTTCCCTCATCAGTTACTAGTTTCCATGGAAAAATGAATTAAGATACATTAGTGTCCTCACTGAATATGTTAAAATCATACATTTTTTTTAAGACTTCCATCAGCTGAATTGTGCCTAGTGAGACCGGAAATAGATAGGTAGCATAGAAGCCCAAACTATGCTTGGTTTGTGAATGCTCTTTGCTTTTCTGGCTAATATAGATGAATAATAATGGGATTACTCAGGATGCTTCATTCAGCAGGTGCAGTGTACTTGGTACCATCAAACTCAACCTGTGGGTGCCAAGTGTTTTGCTATTTAAAGGTTAATTCTTAAACTCAAAAGAAGAGAGAATGAGTAGGTCAAATCCTTCCAAGTAAGCACATTATTCCCCAGGTCATTTTTGGTGTTTTGATATAAGCCACATCAGTGAAGAAAACCAACTTCTTCATGGGCTGCTTAACTCTGCATATAGCCAGATCTACAGTTGGAGATGAGAGGTGATAAGTGGAAATCTGAGGTGGTCAGTAGGCTCATTAGAAAAGGTTGGGAAAAAAAGTTGAGGAAGGTGGCATCTCATCTCTTCTGTAGGGTTGCCATGCCCACCCTAGATAACATTATCCAGCCTCTAGATGGCCCCTCTCTGTGAATCCTAGGATTTCACAGTTATTTGTATGTTTGTGCCCATTGGGAAACCAAGAAATGCATTAGAATTTTAACATCCAAATTATTTTCTTTATCAAATCTCTTGTCTAGTGAACTGTCATCACAGCTATTGAAGTGACTATTTGACACCTAGTTACTCATTACTTCCTGCAGCACTATCTGACCCAATTGATCCTAAGACTCACTTCTTTTAACCTCCAAACCTTTGGATGGCATGTTCCCTTCATCACTAAATGTTGGGACGTTTTTTTTATGTCACCTCTTTTTTTCCCTGCGAATATATTTAGGGTGAAGAAGCTGAAGGAGACCTTTGCTTTTATACAGCAGTTAGACAAAAATATGAGTAACCTTCGAAGCTGGTTGGCTCGAATTGAGTCTGAGCTTTCTAAACCTGTTGTTTATGACATCTGTGATGATCAAGAAATCCAGAAGAGACTTGCTGAACAGCAGGTGGGAAAACTGAAAATTAACATTTTAGAATGTAGTTCATTTTAACTTTTTAAAAATTTGTTTCAAATTGTTTATTTCTTTACCACTTTTAGCATAATAGTAGAATGTTCACATATTGTATGATGGCTTCTTTTCAGAGAAAACTAACTACATGTGCTCATACATGTAGAAACCACTCCATTTACCGGGGTACAAGTTTCTCTCGTCCACAGTCTTTTCTGTTAAAATGCAGAACTGCATTCTGCAAAATACAGAATTTGATTTTTCTAATAGAGGAGAGAATTTGGGGAGAAGATCAAATTTGGAAGCTTTGGAATCTATTGAGTCTTTATTTTTCTTCTAACAAAGCTTCCTTGGGGCTTTAGACGCATTCTCAGGTGTGTTTATTACTTGACTGTGACAAAAGTGGCTGGAAACAGATTTGGACCATTAGCCATTAAAAACTGTTACTTGTTATACATTTTGTTAAGCTGAAGTTACATATAGCTTGAAAAACCTTTCTGGTCCATACTCCTGACTGACTCTCTTCACAAATGTATGTGCTCCCATCCCCCATCTCACACCCAAATAGTGATTGAGATTATTCCTATGGGATTATAGATTTAGAACTAAAAAGAATCTTGGAGGTGATCTAGTTCTTTTAAAGAACACAAAACTAAGACCAAGTGAGGTTAAATGATTTACCCGAGGTTAAACAGGTAGCAAATGATGGAGCTGACATTTGAACCCAGATCCTCAGACTCCTGAAGCCAGTGTGCTTTCCACTAATTCCGTCTCCCTTCTTTTCTGTGGAGGTAAGATAATTAAAAAAAAATCTAAATGATTTTCTTTCATCCTGTTTTCCTTAGCCCTGTGGATTGATTTGGCATGGCAAAAAGTATGGTTGCTCATGGATGAGGCATTGATGCTCATCTCTGTCTTAAATCCTCACCAAATTTCACCTTCACAAAAGTGTTATTGGCTTCCTCTCACAGGGCAAATGGTCAATACACCAGAAATACCGTGCTCAGATTTGCAAAGTATGCAATGACAAAAGTAAGATCCCAAGTAGATTAGGTCTTTCTGTATCAAATTTTGTCAGAAAGCAAGGCATCCATGAGTAATATTCATTAATTTTACTTGAGTACTAATAAGTTGTATAATTGCCAGTTTTTAGTTTGCATGTACCCTGATAATCATAAGAGGCATTATGGCACAATGAAAAGTATACTGAGTCTGAAGTTGAGGGAACCTTAGTTCCGATCAAAGCACTGTAACTTACCACCTATTTGACCAAAGCAAGGTTTTCTGGGCCTTAGTTCCTCAACTATAAACAAAGAAACAGGTTGAAGTAGATGGCCTTTCTAGTGCCTTCTAATCTAAACCTATTATCCAGTGTGGGTCACTTATTAACACTTGGGAATTGTTTTGCTTTCTCCATCAACTTTTATGTAAATAGATGCAAAGAAGTGTTTGTTTGACTGTAAAATGATGGTTATAAATAATTTAACAAATGGGCTTCATAGGTCTTCTAGTCCAGTGCCCTCATTTTGCTAATGAGGAAACTAAAGACAAAGAGAGGTTAAATGATTTGGGTCACATGGGAAAGAAGAATCAGAGATTTGAACCCTGCTGTTCCTCAGCACTACCCACTATACCTCACTGAGGTCACCTACTTCTATTGCTGAGAATTACAGAATTGGTTTGCAATGCTAATATCGTATAGTAAGCTAGAGCATTCTTGAGTTAGAACTTTAAAAGGCTAGAGTAATTTATCGTGTGTTCATGCCAAGCCACTACCCAAGGTCATGGCCTCATCCTCAGTACTGAAAACCAAAATGTAGGTCACTAAGGAATTATTTATGATCTTATTCATTTATATCACAGCTGTCCTTCTAAAACATTTTTTTCTGATTGCAGAATAGAAAATGCTATAACGTTGTTTTCAAAAATAATAAGTTGTACAAGCCCCTGTTTACTGGAGGGATGTCTTCTACTCTGGATTTCAGCCCCTAGTAGTTTTCAGTTTATGTGACTCAGAACTTTTGCTACTGATGGGCTTGCCTCTAAGCCTATTCCAAACAAAAACTGTAGAGAAGAGAAAGACTGTATGATAAGAGGTCCTTTTGGTACTTCAGTCACTAAGCCTTTTTAGATAGATGGGGGTGGGATCTCAGTGGATCTATTTTAAACTAATTTTCTTTCATTAATGAATAATGTTACGGTGAAGCTCTAACATACTGTCTTAACTATCTAAGGAAATGGTTTAACTAAAAGGCCATTTCCAGTTTTATGATCTAAGATATGAAATACTTTGAGTGACTCACGTTTGAATCTTGTTTCCTATTCTCTTTTTCCTAGCTCCCTTTTCTCTTTTATTTCCTTTCCCTTTCAATCTTCCTGGCTAGCTTGTTTTCTCTAGTTTCATATCAGCCCTCCAGCAGAGCTCTCACTCTGGCCAGTCTCCTCTCCTTCTCTTCTCACTATGCAATTGGCTATAAGTACACTGTCACACATAGCTATATCAGAAAAACAGAATGGACAAGATATCTTTTCAGAAATCATGTGCAAAGGGCTTTTTTACAGTGGGACTCCTAAATCTATCTCTGCTCTTGGTTCCAATGTTGCAGTTCTGAAGCAAATTTTTGCATAAAATTAAGGGAGTTAGGGTTGGCAGGATGTGATGATACTGGTAATATTGAACTAATTTTGGTAGCCAAGTAAAACTTAGAGCTGAGATTTTTACAATAAAGTCATCAAATTGATTTTTACATGTTTCAAGGTAAATATTCTATAGTACAATATCCAATAAGACATTTTGCCTTTATGATAAAAGCGAAAATGCCTTTTTTAAAATTTCTAAATTCAGGGGCAGCTATGTGGTGCAGTGAGTAGAGCACCAGTCCTGGAGTCAGGAGGACCTGAGTTCAAATCCAGATTCAGACACTTGACACATTTACTAGCTGTGTGACCTTGGGCAAGTCACTTAACCCCAATTGCCCTGCCTTCCCCCCTGCAAAAAAATAAAATAAAATATTATAAAAAAAAATTTCTAAAGTCTAATTTGGGAGGATTTAGGGTATTTTTTTTGTTACACTCAGATTTAAAAAAAATTCAGCATTTGATGTTCCTTGTCATATACAATGTATTTCAATTTTCCCTTTTCTATTGGTTTATCCGATAACAATTTATGGACTCTGCAGAAAGACTCTTAAAAGTTAACTCTTAGGCATATGAAATACACAAATTAGTATTGCTGAAATGAGCCTGCCACAGGACTTTCTCCTCTTGCTATGTAAATTAACCCCATGCCAGGCTTTCAAGAAAAACTGCTGATATGACTTATAAACACTAGACTTAAAAAATCATATTTTAACATATCTTGATGAAGTAATGTCATGTGCATCACCAGCATGATATCAACAGGTTTAAAAAGAGCTGATAATTCTATGACCTGGCAAAGATGTTGTGAAATTAGAATGATTTTTTTTAATCTATTCTAACCTACAAGGTTAGAATGTTTTCTTTAACAACTGCTGGGAAATATCAGTCTGTGTAATTTGTCAGACTATCTAACTGAATTATCATATTAGTACTTGGATAAATTTTGTACTAGTTTCCTGGTTTGCTTTGGGGGGTGGGGTGGTGGGGAAGGGTCAGGTTGAGTGTGCTTGTAAAGATCTGTGTTTTAAGTCCCAAATGACTTTTTCTTAATAGACTTTATTAATTCTATCATTCCACATTCTACAATACTCAGTTTGATACACAAGAGCAAACAGACTCAAAAGCACCTCGTCTTCTTCCTCACCACCTCGTCATCCAGTCAGTTGCTATTGTTGAGTCTTGTTGATTCTGCCCTCTCATCTCTAGCATCCATTCCTCACATGTGGCTCCCATCCTAGTTCAGGCCCCATATAACCTCTCAGGTAGTTTGTTGAAATAGCCTCCTAATTGCTATCCATTTCCCCTCTCTCCGATCCATCCTTCCCACAGTTGGCAAAACAATTTTCCAAAGGGATTGTTCTGATAATGAACAATTTAAAGAGCATTGAATTTGGAGACTGACAGTCCTGGATTCAAATTCTGGCTCTGCCAGTTACTACCTGTATGACCTTGAACAAATCATTTAACTTCTCTGGGACCTGAGTTTTATCAACTCTAAAAAATGAGAGTGGATTAGATGACTTCTTCAGGCCACTTGTGTCAGTCCAACTCTTCATGACCCCATTTGGGGTTTTCTTGGCAAAGATCCTGGAATGGTTAGCCATTTCCTTCTCCAGCTCATTTTACAGATGAGGATACTGAGGCAAACAGGGTTAAGGGACTTGCCTAGGGTCACCCACCTAGTAAGTGTCTGAGGCCAGGTTTGAAAGGAGGTCTTCTTGACTCCAAGCCTGGTGTTCTATCCACTATGCCATCTAGCTGCCTCAGATAATTTGTATGGCCCCTTTAAATCTATGATTTTTAAGTCACTCCCCTGCTCAAAATGTTCACTAGTTTCCCATTGCCAGGCTTAGCTTGTATTTTTATTGTACAGGCAGACATTTAAGGCCCTCTGTAGTCTGGTTCCAACTTACCTCTCTAGCCTTATTCCCTTGAATGCTTTCTACCTTTAAACCAGATTGAACCATTAGCAGTTCTCTGAATTCACCATTCCTGGCATCTGGCATTTATATAAAGCACCCATCATTCCTTGTCTCTGGCTTTCTGATTTAGGAGTCAAATCTAATTTAAGGGTTATCTTAGCAACTAACTTGTATTTGCTGAATCCTTTCCCACCACACCCCACTCCAACACAAATGATTATTGTTCTTGCCCTGCTTAAATGTTCTAGAGCATTTGTCTGATTTCTCCTTTGTCCCTTTTCTTGACTATTGGCTTTTATGTTTATATGTGTTCATATTCTCTTCTTCTCTCCCTCTACCTTCTGTCCCAGGATATATGATGGAAGCTCCTAGAGGGTAGAGGCTATTTTTGTATTCAGCTCTGTATTCCTAAGACCTTGATTATTTTTTCAAACCAGACTAAGTGATCTCATTGGTGTAGGGAATTCCCCAGTAGAACCTTAGCCTTAACCAATAATTTTAAAGGAGTAAGAGCTCCCTTAACCAATGGGAATCAGTACATGCTCTGCCATTTTGAGTCTCTGAGAATTGATTACCTATGGTACTGAGAGGTGAAATGATTTGCCTATGGTCACACATCCTGAATGTGTCATAGGCAAGCCTTGAACCCCAAGTCATCCCTGATTCCACTCAAGTCCCTGGGACAACACTGAACACCCTGAGAAGCTTCAGAGTTGCCTTAAAGACAAGGAGCCAAAAGAGTTTCCATAGTCCAGGAGAGATATATGTTATTCTCTGAGAGCTATGCACATTCTCTCCTTTACCTCTCATCACCACTATCAATGAAATAATAGCTGATGCCAAAAAGAAAATATACCATTAGATTATGTGCCCATGTGGGGAGAGTAAATGGTAGGAATAAATTTTGTTGTAAATCACTAATGTTTTTTTTTTCTTTCATACTGACAGGACCTGCAACGAGATATTGAACAGCATAGTGCAGGGGTAGAGTCTGTATTTAATATATGTGATGTCCTATTACATGACTCTGATGCTTGTGCCAATGAGACAGAGTGTGATTCAATACAACAGACAACCAGAAGCCTAGACAGACGGTGGCGAAATATTTGTGCCATGTCAATGGAGCGGCGAATGAAGTAAGAACTTTGAAAATGTGCCATAGTTGTTTTATGTCTAGTGAGCCAGATTCTCTTCCAGAGGAATCCTTGCTACCCTAGGAGCCTACAAGAGTTATGAAATTTACTCCTAGCTTGTGAATTACTGAGAAAGCAGAAACCAATGTGTATATGAAATATTTATTAAGGAAACGATTCAAGAAGAAAACTCTTTAGTCTTCTTTTTAAAATATAACATCCATGAACCTAGGCTTCATTCCTTTATATAGTGTGATGGAAAGAACACTAGAAGGAACACAGTGGATACAGCACTGGCTTTGGAGTTAGGAGGACCTGAGTTCAAATCCAACCTCAAATATTTATTAGCTATATGACTCTGGACAAGTCATTTAACCCTGATCACCTCCAAGAAAGAAAGAACACTGAAGGCTTTGAGTCTTAACTGAAGCTCTGCCATGGTCTCCAACTAGTACCTTATGCAAATCAATCCCTATACCTTATTTACATCTATAAAGGTTACAGGTAGTATAAGGGCAGTGGTCAGAGCTCTTCAAAAGAAAGAATACAAACTCCTTGAGGTCTATGGCTATTTAATTTTGTCTTTGTATGCCTAGTACAGTGTCTGACACATAGTAGATGAGCTAGAAGGACCAGGCACCTCAACTGACAAAAAAAATTATTTTAATTTTACTTTGAAATAAATATTTTTGTCCTTTCTGTATTTTCTTTGCCTCATGAATAAAAAAAATATGTAGTGAGTTAATTGACACATTTTGATCCTTCAAAGTTATATTCTCGTCTTTCTAATGTTAATAATGGCTTGTTTGCTTTATTGATCCAAAGGCATGTTAGGTTTGGGATATTGTTTTCTATGTGTAGCAAACTTTCGTGGCATGGATGTTATCCCAGAAAGTAAAGGGGAGGTCCATGGGAGATGGGAGCAGACCTAAGCTAAGAGAAAGAGAAGGGCATTCAAACACAGGGCAGTGAAAGAAGGATCTATTTTGTTTCTATTTATTTTTAAAGTTGTTCTTCATTTTTCTTTTGGGCCTTTCCCCTTAAACCTACTTTCTCCCATCTGACACATTGAGTCCTTCCTCATAACAATGGAAAAGCAACCAACACAACTATGTCTAGCAGGTAACCTCAGCCTACCCATCTTTCAGTCAAGAGGAGGGCAGTGTGTTTCATTATCGATTCTCCAGGACTGAGATTGAATGACTTTTTTTAGAGAACTGCTTCCTTTCCACTAGGATCGAAGAAACATGGAGACTCTGGCAGAAGTTTCTGGATGATTATTCCCGCTTTGAAGATTGGCTGAAGTCAGCAGAGAAAACAGCAGCCTATCCAAATTCATCAGAGGTGTTGTACACAAATGCTAAGGAAGAGCTGAAGAAGTTTGAGGTAGAAACCTTCTCTTCTTACTAAAAAAAAATTTTATTTTCAGTCCACAGTCTCTCTTCATCCTCCCATCCCCAATTAAGAAAGCAAGAAAAACAAAAACCTGTTACATGTATAACTAGTCAAAACAGATTCTCACATTGGCCGTGTCCAAAAGTGTGTGTGTGTGTGTGTGTGTATGTGTGTGTGTGTGTGTGTGTGTATGTCTGTGTGTACAGTTTTGCTATTATTGTATAAAGTTCTCCTGGTTCTGCTCACTTCTCTATCAGATAGTAAAAGTCTTCCTGTGTTTCTCTGAAACCATCTCTTTCATCATTTTTATAGCACAGTAGTATTCTATTGTATTTATATACCATAGCTTACTATAATGGCAAGCAAAATGGGACTTGTTGCAGTTTTTCTTTTGGAGTGCTTCTCAGCACTAAGGCAATCAAGTGCCTTTGATTGAGTCTTGCCTTTGTTTCGATCAAGAGTCTTTGATGACCTGCTTAAGTCACAAGAAAGCCTAAGTCACATGAGTTTGAGTCATGTGGTTGTGAAGCCCTCTGACCCTGAAGAAGGGTATATATACTCTGAGGTTAGCATTTTGCTTTGGGGCTCACTCATTAGAAGAATGTTCTTGTGATTTGGCCAGAGGAGACTCTGGGTAGCCATTTAGCAGCTGCTGTGCCCCCACCCTCCCCCGCCCCCAGCTTCGAAAACTTAGATGTTGGTGCTTCTCTCTCTGGTGACTATGTATGTATTGCTATGGATAGACAGTTAAAAGCCCCATCTGCTGATTTATGTTATTTGCTCTGTTTATGTAATTTCTGCTCGTAATTTCTGTTTGTGTTTTCTCTGAAGTTCAGGGTGTTTTTTTCCCTGAACTAAGTGAATGATACATGTATGTTTAATTAAAGTGAGATTGTAAATCCCTTTAAGTTGCTTTCCTTCAGAAAAGCAGATCAAAGAACCTGTGCTAGCGGCCCTCCTGTGTGCTGGTGTTGTTGGTCTTACACCTCCACAGCAGCTGCTAGTAACATTGGTGTTACACTTACTCATCCAGTTGCCAAATGATAGGCACTACCCCTCACCCTCCCCCCCCCCCCCCCCCCCCCCCCGTTAGATAGAAACTTTTCTGACCCAGTACTTAGCAGTTATGTAGTGATGAAACCTGAACAGGGTTCTCATTGCAGCTAACAGGACCTTTTCTAAGTTTCCTATAATTTCTGATATATATGATCTGTGGTTCTTGCTGTTAATATGGATTGTGATCTGGAAGCTAGCTTCTGAAGCATGACATGGGAAAGAGGGTAGTCTCAGGATAAGCAAATTTGTAGTATCAATAAATCCACAAAGTAGCAGGAGCTTTGAAAGAATACATTTATTGGGGAGGACCACAGCAAACATTTGCTACTAAAATACTCGCCTCTATCTCTGATAGATATTACAGCTTTATTGTTCCAGATGTCTAGCTGGTTTTATATAAAACTGTCTATCAGGAGCATTAATAACATGCCTTTTGTTTAGATTTTTCTAACTGTGGAAAAAAATCATCCAAAGTATCCATTTTTCATGCTAGATGGGGAAAGTACTGTGAGGCAACTCTGACCAATATCCTATGTGTGTGATACAGGCTTTTCAGTGGCAGATTCATGAGAGACTCACTCAGCTGGAGCTCATCAATAAGCAATATAGGCGACTTGCTCGAGAGAACCGCACAGACACCGCCAGCAAACTGAAGCAGATGGTTCATGAAGGCAATCAGCGGTGGGACAACCTCCAAAGACGAGTCACAGCTATTCTACGGAGACTCAAGGTAACCTTGAAATCACTTCAGCTATATGAAGACTTGTGTCTTTAAATGGTGCAAACTGCAGAAGAAAAGAGGGATTTATGGTCTGTAGGACAACCAATAGAAACCAAGAATTCCAAGCAAGAGTTTAAGTTCTCTTAAAATGACCTACACATTTTGAAACTCAAAATAAAAAAAAAAACAAATATTTAAAATTTTTGTTTGCATTTAATTAAGGGGAAAAAAACCTGAATGTATTTTCAAATCTTGAAAAATATATATCTGTATTTTTAAAAAATGACTTACACATTCCTTATCTTTTATTCTTATACATAAGCTGAAACCAGTCCTTTTTTTCCTATGTGTATTGTAGGATATGATAATTAGCTAATTAACAATAATAATGGATTGCATTTATGGAATGCTTTAAGGTTTGCAAAGTACTTTACATGCATTATCTTATTTGATCCTTACAACATCCCAGTGAGTTGTTGTGTATAGTCATTTCAGTTGTGCCTGACTCTTCATTACTCCATTTGGGGTTTTCTTGGCAAAGATACTGGTGTGGTTTGCTATTTGCTTCTCTAGCTCATTTTTACAGAAGAGAAAACTGAGGCAAATAGGGTTAAGTGATTTGCCTAGGTCACACAGCTAGTAAGTGTCTGAGGCAAGATTTGAAATCAGGTCTTCCTGACTCAAAGCCTGGTGTTCTATCCACCGTACTACCTTGAACACACACACACACACACACACACACACACACACACTCCTGCCAGTGAGGTAGGTGCTCTTAATTATTCCCATTTTATAAGTGAGGAAATTGAGACTCGCAGAGATGAAGTGACTTGCCCATGGTCACAGGGCTAGTGAGTATTCTGAGGCTAGATTTGATCTAGAGTCTTCCTAATTTCAAGTACAGAACTCTATTCACTTTTCCACCTAGCTAATGCTAGGTACATTTGTATCAGCCAGATCTCTGCGTTGTCAGGAATCCTCATGCTCATTGCTTTGTCCAAGATGTTTCCAGAATGCAATTCTGCTATACGCATCTATTTATGATTACACTGATTTCATTTTTGCATTAAGAGATGTGCTTTCCAGAACCCATTGGCACAATGACCGCCTACAGATCATGAAAGGTTATGGAACACTTTGCTCTTAGTCTGACAGAACACATTATCTTATTTCAGAGGTCTGAATTTGCCTCTTTTGAGTTTTTAAGAATATTTGCTTTCAATATTTATCAGTTCAGAAGATTGAATATGTGGGAGTTTGAATATGGGTTTGCAGAACTAGAACAGTGGGTTGGTTAGGTGCCATAAGTCAACTTTCTCTCTGCTCCTCTACCTGTAGCTTTGCTAAAAATTTTCTGGAAGGATGAGAATCTGTCCTTTTTATTATTCTTATTTTCAACTTAATGCCTTCAATCCAACCTTATTCCGTTGTTACCATTGCTGAGTTCACAACTCCAGATAGAGGAGCTTGTCTGTCCTTGCTAGCTGCAGGAACATTTTTAATATTTAGATTCTTCCCTTTTCTCTCTGAGAAGGTGTACTCAAAATTAGAATAGTGAAAGCACCCAATGAACTAAAGTCACCCAACACTTGAATCACAGAGCAATCATTAGCACTAATACCAGGGTGGGAAAGGACCTTAGAGGCCTTAGGCAAATCACTTCACATCAGTCAAATGAGGAGCTCGATTTAGATGATCTATAAAGCCTTTTCCAGTTCTAAATTCTGGTGGTATCTTGTTCAGCTCTGTCTTTTTACAATGAGAAACCTGAGGCCCAGAGAAAGAGAGATTATAAAATCACCCATTTAGTGCTGCAAGGGAACTCGGGGATAATTAAATCCCACCCCCTCATTTTATAGTTGAGAAAACTTGCCCCAGGATTAAAGCCCAGCTCGCTGACTCCTCAGGAGAATGGTCTTTCTTACCGTGCTGCTCTTTCTACAGTCATCTGCTAGAGGCAGAATTAGAATATAGATCAAACATACTGTGAATCTTAGCTGAGCAGTTAAAATGTACCTTTTTGTTCTTATATTGTATAGCATTTTACCAATCAGAGGGAAGAATTTGAAGGGACCCGGGAGAGCATTCTGGTGTGGCTCACTGAAATGGACCTGCAGCTGACAAATGTGGAGCATTTCTCTGAGAGCGATGTGGATGACAAAATGCGCCAGCTGCATGTAAGCATTGTTTGTAAGCATGTCCCTGAAGCAGACCAGGGCCCCCATGGGCCAATCAGCGTGTCAGGAAGCGATCTTGGATCAGATTGTAAGAATCTGGGCTGCTCCCAAAGCTGCTGGCTTTCCATCATCAGAAAGCTGTTTTCTGCAGTCTGGGAATGGATTGTAGTCTGGTAGTTGCTTGGGATTTGTTTTTTGTTTTGTTTTTCCCAGTCACACAGAAGGATGGAAAGGAGCCAGGTCTGAGATTGCATCCATGTAGGACACTTCTGATCAGGAAACAGGCCCTGATTTAGATTGGGACCAGAGAGATGCCTGGGGCCCTGAGCTGTTAAGTGACTTACCCAGGGCCATACAGCCTCTATATGTCAGAGCCAGAATTTAATCCAGCTCTTTCTGACTCCAAGACTCACTCTCTCTATTGTGTTAAGGCTGCCTCTTACCACCTTTATTAGGTATTGTTGTTCCAACACTGTCCATGGGGTTTTCTTGGCAAAGATACTGGAGTGGTTTGCCATTTCCTTCTCCAGTGGATTAAGGCAAACAGAGGTTAAGTGACTTGCCCAGGGTCACACAGCTAGTAAGTGTCTGATTTGAACTTTTCTTCCTGCCTCCAGGCCCATTGCTTCAGATGTTGAGCTGTCTACCTGACTCTTCATTAGGTATTATGAAAGGCCAAGATGTGAAATTTGCCACACACTAAGTAAAAACCCTTACACATGTGAACCGTGGAAATGACAAGGTCAAAATTAAAGGCCCACTAGCAAAATAACATGGGAGAATTAGGATACATAGTCTCCTTCACATGGTGTCTAGTCAAGCATGACAAGTTTTCAAAAAGTTTTTAAATGGAAAAATTCCTAAGTGAGGGATTTTTTAAAAGTAAAGAGGGAAAGTATTTTACTTTAAACTTTAAAAAATTGTTTTTTACAAGCATTTCTCCCTCTCAGTTAAAAATTAAAATGAAAAAAGAAAAGATAATCCTCATAACAAATATACATGGTCCACTGAAACAAAATCCCACAACAGGCTATGTTCAAAAGTGTATATCTCAATCTGCTTTTTGCATCCATTATCCCTTGAGAAGAAAGTTGACCATGTCCTTCATCTTCAGACCACCGGATTCATGGTTTGTCATTGACAAAGGGGCGCATTTTAACAGCAAGTGGCAAGCTTTTTGAGTGTAGACTTTTGATAAATTTAATAGACTAATAACAATTGGGTTAAAAAAAAGGTTTTCATTCTTTCTGCAGAGAGGAAAGTCCAGCCTAGGTCTCCAACTGGAAAATATTTTAAGCAGTCCTTTCTTATATTCTAAACAGGGTTTCCAACAGGAAATTACATTAAATACCAACAAGATTGACCAGTTAATTGTATTTGGAGAGCAGCTGATTCAGAAGAGTGAGCCGATGGATGCTGTATTGATTGAAGATGAGTTAGAAGAACTCCATCGGTACTGTCAAGAAGTTTTTGGCCGAGTGGCCCGATTTCACCGGCGCCTGACCTCTCACAATCCAGTAAGAGAAACGCATTTATTGTAGATGTTCTATAACAGATTTGAGATTGGTTTCGAATTGTTTGTTTTTGTGAATTGGAAATAGATATCTAAATATTACTCTGTTTAGGAGTCCACACATACGAATTATTTTGTTTTTAACAAGCTATGGTGAGAGATTCTGGTTTCTATTTTATTATCGTTCTGCAGGGCATTGCCTTCCCATCATGCCCTCCATGCCACACAGAATCTAAACTTATTTTCTGATGGGCAAACAATGAGAAACTAGCAGTTGTAAAGTATGTTTGTGGAAAACATTAGACTTTCGTTCAGTGTCATTAGGATTTTATTGTATCCTTCATCTGGGAGATATTTAATGATTGTTGAACTTAATCATTTAAACAAAATCACTGCATCTTTTTGAGTGTGGTTGTATTGTGTTCCTGAATGTAGCCTTCTCTGAGCATGTGTAAACAAACTTACTCAGAATCAGTTAATGACGGTTTTAAAAAAAATTTTACTACTAGTAAATATTTGTCATTTACTTTATATTAATTGCTGGTTCATTTATTTTTAGAATTTCCTGGTGCTTTGCTCTCTTTTGGAATTGACTGGTTTTGTCCAAGAGCATCAATTCGCAAAAGCAGCTTCAATGCCTTCTTAGGCAGTCGTTAAAAGAACAAATTCCATTTTTTTTTTCTTTTTGCAAGTGGCTATTGGGTACAAGTCATGGCTTAAAAGTGCCTACCTAACCTTGCTGTGCTGAGAACATTATTTAATGATGGCTACTTAAAAGCACAAGTGACCCTTTCTTTTATCTCGTTCTGTAGACAGTTACCTCCCCCCCCCTCTCCATAAGTGTAGCCAGCAAAATTACCCCACAGTTCCATCTATTTTAAAATCTGGCATGTTCCATCATTTCCTTCCTATGACTCAAGTGAGATACAGTGTACAGAGAATTAAAAGAAAATGAATTTGCAAGTCGAGTAATAAAATAGAGCAATAACTTCCTGGTTACAATTACACTTGAGTGATGACATTCTGTAGCAGGAAATCCTCCCCTCAGCCCCACCCTGTTCCCAAAAGGTGAAATCATCTCCCCATATTCTTCCTCAGCCTAATTTGTTTCATTTTTTTAAAATTGTCTTTTCTTCAGGGATTAGATGACGAAAAAGAAGCCTCTGAAAATGAAACAGATGTGGAAGATTCAAGAGAAATACAAAGTGACTCTTGGCATAAGAAGGAGGTGAATGAGGGACCATCATCCCCTCAGTCTCTTTGTCATCTTATGCCTCCCCCATTGGGACATGAACGGTCAGGCTGTGAGACCCCTGTCAGTGTGGACTCTATTCCACTTGAATGGGATCACACAGGTGATGTGGGGGGCTCCTCCTCTCATGAAGATGATGAAGAAGGACCATACTACAGTGCAGTGTCAGGTAAAGGCCATAAATCTTGAGAGAAGGTTTCCCCCAGGGTTCCTGGTATGATAGGTTTGCTTGGATTTTTTCTTTTTAAATAGCCAAGTGGCATTGCCAATTCTTCAATTATCTGAGCACTGATTTTCCAATTTATGGATTACCTAGCCTTTTTACCACTTTATTTCATCCCATCTGTTCCTCTACATTGTGGTTATTTCCTTGATGTTTTTGACCTACTACTTTAGAGAGCAGAAAGGGGAAAGAATTAAAAAGTAAAAATTCAAATCTAACCATTACAGAAAGCCTCATTAGTAGCTCTGGTTAGGGAAGAAATTGAAGTTCTTAGTTGAAATAAGGTGTTTCGATTTTCTGTCAGTTTCATCTTCTGTCCCCAACCCAATCCCCCCAGTGCCATGGATAATTAAGAGTTGGCTGTAATACAGTTGTTTTTTTTTTAAATATCCTTTATTAAAATTGCAGAAATCGATGGCTTTCACCTCTCAGCTAACAACAGTTCTGCTATTTTAAATAGTCAACCTAAGTATTTTCTCCAGTGAGGAAAATGACATTGTTCTTTTTCAGATGTAGAAATCACTGAAAATCCTGAGGCATACCTTAAAATGACCACAAAAACTTTGAAAGCATCTTCTGGTAGGCCTCTGCCAATGCATGTGTCTCAACATGGCAACATTCCTGTGGCGCACGCTGTGTTCCTAAACTTCTGTCACATGTCATGTCTGACTTCTTGCCTTTTTGTTGACATCATGTCTTTGGGTCATGGTGTATTTATGCTGCAATACTACTCACATCTACTCACATGCACATTCGAAAACCTTACTATAAAAACTGGAGTTAAGTTCAGTATCATGCATATCTCACTCCACGGGCCTGTGCAGCTCAGACTTTAACTTTAGGTGGAAGGGGTTTCCTTCACTGTATCCTTGTGATCTGAAGTCTTTAAGCATGGCCCAAGCTTTTTTTTTTCCCCATGGTGGTTTGGTTTAAAACTGTTTTCTTGCTTATGGTGATCTCCTGGGAAGAAGAGTTGGAGTTGGGTAAAAAGTGCTAAAATTTATTTAACATAAGCAACACTACTTTTCTTTGGCAGTGATTTTCCCCACTAGGTCTGTAGTATACACCAGAGCCATGGACAGACCCTTTGATATCTCCAGCCAGAGTCTGACATTCATTACTCCTTTGACCCCTGAAAGATCACACATACATCATCACTTTAGTTCAACTGTCATTGCAGGCTAATATCATGACTGGAGAGCCCAGCTTCTAAAACTACCAGCCTCAGCAGCAAACTTTGTGTTCCGTCCCATCCTGACAACATTCCGTGAAAACAATGTGCCACAGCTGCATGATTCATCTCATTCCCATGTGGGACACTACTGACCTTTTGCAAACATGCATGCTTTGCAAGGAAAGCTGCAGAACTCATTTTTATGCCATAACCTGATGCCATGTTACTCATAATGCTTTTTTTTTGTGCAATTACATAATGTCACATCTGCAGTGAATAGAAGGGAATATATATATTATTTATGTTTGTTTCAGGTAAATCCATTTCTGAGGCTCATGGATGGCATACTCCTGACAGCCCTACCCATCAAAAGCATCACTACCAACAAACCGAAGTTGATAGGAATGTACTGCCAATCACTCCTGAAACAAGTACCCCATACAGTCCAGAATATGTAAGTCTCTTACTTGCTTTTATACCTCTAGAGTATGGATAGTAATAAAAATGATGATGGTTGTTTTCAATAACATTAGTAATGATGTGTTGTACTCTGAATACTCACATGCAGAGCCTGTGTCCAGAGTTGTTTTTTCATGGGCGGTTTATGCTGTGTGTCCCATTACCCACATCATGCCTAGTCACCTTTACAGCCAGAAGCAAAAATCTTCTAGGTTAGGAGCACAATCTGTGGCCAAAAGACAGTTATTCTAACCAGGCTATTTGTGACTCAAACATGTGATGTTGGCCTCTTTAGCATCATGTTGACCAAATAAAGATCTACTTGGCCCAGAAAACATTAATAACTAAGCACAGCGAATGTAACTCCATTATCCAGGTCAGTGGAAAGAGCTGAGACAGGGAAAATCCAAAACAACATATGATTCCAAGAAACCTTGGAGAATTTGGCATCATAGAAGATTTACCTTACTAATTACATCTTTCTTGGGTTAATTATAAATTGAGCCTATGTGCTGTGAGCAGGCAAGTAGGAAGAGGTAGCTCTGGAGAGTTCTGAGTGATTGGTTGAGAATCCAGCCTAAAATCCAAAATGGTCAACTTGAAAACCCCAGACCAGATCTCTAATCCAGGCACCCATCCCCATATTTATTAGCTGTGTGAACTTGAGCAAATAATCTAATTTTTCCAAGCCTCCATTTCCCCATCTGTAAATGGGAGTAGCAGTACTTTTACTTACCTACTTCCTAAGGCTGTTGCAAAGAAATACACTTTCTACACAGCTGAAAATGCTACAGAAATGAGTTGATGGCTTTAAAAATAATCCAGAGTTGACTGTTGCCTTTTTAAGAGTGTTTTCTTGTTGAGAAACTAAAAGTAATTGATACATTTGCCTCACTAGTCCCCAAACTTCCCTGTTTGTTGAATTAGTGAACAGTTTCAATGTACTTGGACAAACCCAGCTTGTTCATGCTATGCTATACAGGTCAGGGCCATTCTTCTTAATCTGCTAAAGTTTCTTTTATTACCCCACTGATTGGTCTAGGCCAGGGGTTCGTAACTGTTTTTGTATCATGGAACCCTTTGGAAATCTGGTGAAATCTATGAAACGCTTTTCAGAATAAATGTTTTTAAATGCATAAAATAAACTGCATAGGATTGCAAAGGATATTAGTTATATCAAAATACAGTTAATATATTTTTTAAGTTAATAGACCTCAAATTAAGAACCCCTCATATGTAGTCATCAGGAAATGACTATGCAGAGAAATGTGTCATTATCTAAACCTCGGGGTAGAGCCTTTTGCTTCAAAACAAATTGTCTCTGTGCTCTGGCTTCTACAGGCAACTCTTGTGTGGCTATATCGACCAGTTTCAAGAGTTGAGTCCTTTACTTGCCGTTCTAAGAAAGCTTTTATCTGTCACCTTGTATGAAGAGTAGTCTAAGTGAATCAAACTTTTGTGACTTTTCTTTAGGCCTGCACAGAGCCAACATGGATACTAGCTTGATAGAGCCTGTCCTTCCTAAAAAGTGCATTATATTTAGGAATGGCCCAGTCAGCTCTGTGATAGTAAGAAAAAAAAATCAGTATGTGCAATGAAAGTAAGCATTTGGTAATGAATGATACTGGGAAACTGATTTGTACTCTGTATGTTTCTAATTCCCGGTGATAATAATGCCAACCACCTCTACAGAGTGACTGGGAGGGATAACTAAAAAAATTGTAAAACACTGTGAAAATGTAAAAGTGCTAACACAATAATAAGCTGGTAAGCACAATGATTGTTTTCAACCTTTTTTTTGTTGCATGCTACATTTATGAAGAAAGTTAGGAAGCATGCAAATGAAATTGACCATCTTATTGCATCAGCATCCTCTCATCTGCTTCCTGCTTTACATACATATAAACGCCAAGGCTTTACTTCTACCATTAGCTTTGCTTGCACATATACCAATGCAATGCTACATGTGTACAAATGCATCTGTATTATTAGAAAGCTGCTCTTGAGAGGAACAGGCTCAGTAATATCTAATCCATTGATGTGTATTGAATTACTCTTCAAGAGACACTTAATTTGTGGGTAGTAACTTAAAAATTAAATCATTTTAGGTTAAACAGCTTATACCTCCTGGTATGGAGAGTGTGGACAATGGGAGAGAAGGACCTGGAATGCTAAATGCTAGTGAGCAGAAGGGTCTTACAGATACAGAACAACAAGCAGGTACAGTTGAATCCTCTATGGTTCTTTTACATTTTTGTCTCACATTTCTTTTATTTTTGTTCCTTTTATTAGTATCTTTTGTTATTATATCAGTCATTTCTGAATCTACACCTCTGTCCCAATAAGCCTTTCCTTTAATAAAGATTTAAAAAGAAAAAAAAAATCACCACAACCAACAAGCAGAACCAACACATCTGTCAGTGTCTGGAACATCTCCCACCCATAATCCTTGCTGTTTTCAGTGAAGGGGTAGGAAGTGAATTTTTCTGGGATCAAGCTTGGTCATTATAATTACACAGTGCTTAATTCTGTATTCTTGTTCTATTTACGTTGTTGCAGATATTATGTTATTTTGGTTCTACCTACTTCACTTTGTATCAGTTTCTATAAGTCTGCTTTTCTCTCAGTTCTTCAAATTCATCATTTTTTATGGTGCAGTAATATAGTATTATATTCTTGTTACACAATTTGTTTACCATTCAATCAGCATGTATTAATTAAGTGCTTACTATGTGCCCAGCACTGTGCTACGCTCTGGGGGAAAAGCCAGTAAAAACAGTTCTTGCTCCTGAGGAACTTAAAGTTTAGCCATTATTCCCTAACCAATAGGCACTTGCTTTGTTTACAATTCTTTATTTTTTTTTTGTGAGACAGTCAGAGTTAAGTGACTTGCCCAGGGTCACACAGCTAGTAAGGGTCAAATGTCTGAGGCTGGATTTGAACTTAGATCTTCCTGACCACAGGCCTAATTGCCACCTAGCTGCCCCTTCCAGTTCTTTTTCAACACAAAATGTGTTGTGATTGATATCTGGATATGTATGGGGCCTTTCTTTCTGCCTTTGAGTTGTCTGGAGCATGTGCCTAGCAGTAGACTCTGTATCAAAAGGTGTGGGCTTAGGAATTATTTTTAAAGAATTCCAAATTGCTTTCCAGAGTGGTTGTAATAATTTAAAATTCCAACAGTGTAGTGCATTTGTCTTTCTAGAACCCATCCTCTATTGACTGTCTCCATCTTTTGTAGTCTTTGTATATGGTTCCCTTTACAAGTTACCAATCATAATATCTAAGTAATGGCCAGCACTAGACAAAACATTAAATGAAAGACTTTCTGACCATAATTCCCTAATTATCTTGAAACCTGCTCTTCTTCCTTAGGTTCTTATTTTTGTCAATGGCACTAGCATACTCAGAACGTTGGAAACATCTTTTTTTCCTTCTCTTTCTCTTATCTCCCATATCCAGCTGGCCACCAAGACCTGTAGGTTTCATCTGTGTGATATTTCTCCGTAAAGAAATACTTAACTTAAAATCCAAGGATAGACTTCAAGGGGTCTATAAACTTGGATAGGGAAAAAAAAATTACATCTGTATTTTAATATAATTGGTTTCCTTTTTATCCCATGCATTTTATTTTATGCATTTAAAAATATTTCTGAGAGGGATTCGTAGACTTCACTAATCTGTCAAAAAGATGATACAGAAAAGGTTGAGAAACCCTGCTCTAGCAATCTATTTCTAAGACAACCATCTATTACTGACCTTTTTTTCCCTCAGTGCCTAGCCCAGGGCATTGCATGTAGTAAATATCTTATAAATGATTTTTAAGTGTACGAATGAATTCCCCTCACCCCCACTATAAGTAAAGTCCATACGTTATCTTGCGTTGACTATTTCAATACTCTCCTAACTAGTCTCCTTGCCTCTAATCTTTTTGTGTCTCCAGTTCATCCTCCATATAAATTAAGGCTGAAAGGAACTCAGAGTTTAAAACCCAGCTCTTCTGTGTGACCTTGGACAAGTCACCTCCCTTCTTGACCAGCTTAATTTTCCTAATGTGCATTTACAATCAAATGAAAGTTTAAAAGCCTTTATTTATTTGGACTCAAGTCCAAATTTCTCATCATGGCATTAAACACTGTATATGTTTTGGTTAGAATTTATCTTTACAGTCTTATATTATTCTTCATGTAGTCTAGTCAAACTGTAGTACTTTGTCCCTGCTTTCTTGTCTCTGAGCCTTTATTCTTATCACCTCTCTTAAACTAAAAATTCTTTCCTTCTCTCCAGTTTCTAATAGAACAAATACTATATATCCTTCATAGAATAACTCAAATGTCATCTTCCCAGTCAAAAATAAATTTTCTTCTCTTGGACATCTAATAGCATTTTGTTGCATTTATTTTCCGTTTCATTTTATAGTTTTTTTAAGAGGTCATATCTCATGCAAGGGCAAAAAATAAAACCTTTTTCCAAAACCATTATGAGATGAAATGCTGACCTTGATTGGGGCATCACTTTATTTCGTGAGAAGGTTGGTTTTTCCAGTCCTAGTTTTGTGGGGGACAACAGTGTCACCCTTCGGAAAGAAAGGGCAAACGAAATCCCTCCATTGGATAGCAGGAGGGAAGTGGCCAAAATTTCCACCCCTCTAAGATTGTAGCTCCACATGGATTATATTGCCCAGGCCCTGATTGGTGGGGCACAGAATCAGGCCCAGAGCCATAAATATAAGAGTAACATCATCTTGGTTTGATGTATATTTTGTTTACATTCCTCTTTATGAATTTTGGTGGCTTACCTGTCACTTCAGGTGTATTTGACAGTTGGGAGCTCATTCAAGCCCAAGATCTTCGCAATAAACTTAGAACAAAACAAAACTTGAAGCAGTGGCAGCAGCTGGACTCAGATATCAATGATGTCACCCTTTGGCTGAAAGGAACAGAAGCTGAGCTGGAAGAGTTAGAGATGGCGGAGCCTGCAGCTAACATCCAGGAAACGGAGCTCAGAGTGAAGAAATTAAAAGTACGTTAGCCAGGTTGCAGGGTCAAGTAGTCAGAATTTGTGGGTGAACCTAATGCTATGCTTCTGTTATATAAACACATACAATGTACGTTTTCTTTGACTGCTCCTCTCTAGCACATGATAATAATAGTAATAGCTCCTGTTTCTAAGGGCACTTTCCACCACAACAGCTTTGTGAAATAGATAGCACAAGGATTATTCCCATTTTACAGATGAGCAAGTAAGTATCTTAAGTGGGATTTGAACCCAGGCTAATGCTAGCACTCATTCTGCTATACCATGCTGCATTAATAATTTCATAAATACTTTCCATGTACTTGATACCACTTGTAGATCTTTTCAACTTAATAGTTTAACACTCAGAATTAAAAAGCTAAGTTTTATTTTTTTAGAAGCTATTGTAAGGCTGGCTCTCTAATGTTCTATTGTCCAATCTTAGACTTACAGCTGAAGGGACCAGAGAGATATTCTAATCCAGCCCTCTCATTTGAAAGGTGAAGTTACTAATGCCCTGGATCCCCTCAAGCCCTAAAAGACGTGATCTAATTTTCCCTTAGATCAATGTGAGCTTATGACTGAGGAGTGAAGTTCCCTATTTACATGAGGTGGTGATATTTCATAGGTTTAGTTAAAAAAAAAAAGAGCCTTTTCATGTAAAGTTAAATATGGAGTCTCCTATTTATATTAGGTAAGATGATGATATCTCATAGGGGTATTAAAAATCTTTTATGTGTGGTTAAATAATGGAGTAACCTATTTACATGAGGTAAGGTGATCTTATCTCATGGGTCTAGCAAAAAATGGCTTTTTATATGGTTAAGTAGGGGAGTTTCCTATTTACATGAAGTGAGTTGATAATATTTCATAAGTTTAGTAAAAATGTAATATATATCATATTTCATAGATCTAATAAAAATGTCATATGTAGTTAAATATGTAGTGGAGTTCCCTATTTACATGAAGTTAGGGGATGATATTTAAGATCTTGTAAAAAATGTCTTTAATATATGGTTAAGTAGTGGAGTTTCCTAATTTTGAGGTGAGCTGATAATATTTCATAGGCTTAGTAAAACACACATACACACACACACACACACACATCCATTTCATATCTGGTCAGAAAAGTTTCCTAAGGGTATCCTACTTGGAAGTAGAGCTAGAGGTCAGCTTGATCTAGTATTACTAACTCCCCTTAAGGCCTGGGAGAGGCTTATTTGCATATAAACTCTTACTGGCTGGAGATCCCTGGCTATTTTAGTGACCTCCACAGGCTTGCTCCTCACCTGACTGCTTTCAGCCAGTCCTGAGGGGAGGTGGAGGTGCCCATATCTGTCTATCTCGGGGTGGGGTGGGGGTGTTGATAGATTTTCCTGATAACTTTCTAAGGGAGCACCCGCACCATTCTTCCCCCAGGAGGGCCTTAAACTGTTTTTTTCTTTACTCCTTCTCGCCTTTCCACTGTTAGGATATACTAAAAGCCTTTGATAACTACAAGGCATTAGTGATCTCCATCAACTTGAGCAGCAAGAAATTGCAGCAGCCAGATAACACTGAATCCAAAGAACTCCAGAACAGACTCCGGCAGCTGAATTTGCTCTGGGAAAAGGCAAATCATTTGTTGGACAGCTGGAGAGAGAGCTTGCAGCATTCCCTCATGCAATGCCAGGTACACTGACCAGCTGAGAGGACCCCAGTACATCTAACGCTATGTTTTCTCACACAAGTGCATGGCTTACAAGGAGGCTGTTAATGAGCAGGTTTTTGTAGCATTTCAGCAGTTGAGATGCTCAAGGTAATAAGTGGGCTTTGGTGTGTTTGGAACCATGATGTACTACAGGAATCCCCAAGGAAGGCATGGCCAGATTCTAAAGGAACTGGTGCTGCCTTCCATCCCTCCTTCACTCAGCCCAAGGGAGGGTTTGGTACTCTCGTGCTCTCCAATGGGTTAATTTAACTATTCCCGCCTGACATGGAGCTTGTCCTCGGTATACAAAGAACTCCACTGAAGAACCCTGAATTTAAAGGCTGGAGACCTGTGGTCAAATCTCAGCTTTACTGCTTACTAGCTGCATAGCCAAACTCACTTGAAGCCTTTTGAGTGTCTTTTCTCAGTTGTCATAGGAGTAGGTTGGACTGAATAAACCTCTTAGGCTTCATAACCACTGCCAGCAGATCTGCTTCCACAGCCACACTGAACAGAAGTTTTTTTTTAAACCCACAAGGCCAATATTTTTATTAGGTGGGTGCTTCATTATTTAATCCTATCAGAGAATTCAAAAGTTGGAAATATTCGGCTTTCTAAGCTGAGAACACTATTATTGTTAGAGCCAATCCTCTTCAAATCCTTGTGTCTCTTCTTTTTACTTCCACCCCCTTTCCTTTTCTTGCTTTCTGGACTAGGCCATTTGGTTTCATCTTTTTTTTTTTCTAATTGCAAATGACAATGAAAAAAATTGATAAAAGTATCTCACAGTTCTTGTGGAAAATATGAAGAGATGTGGTTCAAGACAGTAACACTATTAAGTGGATTTGGAACTAGTAGAGTGATCAAACTGAGTTGTTAAAGGTTCAGTGTCAACTTTACAGGAGATCTTTGAAAGAAAACCTCAGAGATCTGTGCTTGGCCTTATCTTAATTTTTTTTTTAATTAATGACTGGAGTAAAGGTATAGATAGCTTAGCTAATCATATTTGTAGATGACAGTTCACTGGGTGGGATAGCTAATACTTCTGAAGGACAGAGGCCAAGATCCCTAAAGAATTCCTCAGGCAAGAGCATTGGCCAGATCTAAGACAATGAAATTCAGTAAGGGGTGGAGAGATGGTTTCAAGTATTTGAAAGACTTATCCTAAGGAAGAAGCATTAGATTTGTTCTTTTTCACCACAGAGGTAAAAGTCACAAAGAAACAAATTTAGACTTGATGCCATAGGGCAAAGCTTCCTAAAAGCAAACAGTGAAATGGTCTGCCTATCCAGGTGGTATGGGCTTTTCATCAAAAGTCTTCAAGACAAATGCTCGAATGACCATTTGTGGGGATCAGTTTTTGGTGTAGTATGGGCTGGCTGCTGAGGGTCCTACTTTAAAATTCTGTGAGAATGACTGATAGAAATATATGTATATAAATAAAATTTTCCACAAGATTTTTATTTACATATATATATATGTATATATATATATATATATATATATATATATATAGAGAGAGAGAGAGAGAGAGAGAGAGAGAGAGAGAGAGAGAGAGAGAGCAGCAATATTTCCTTACGTTCATGTACCACGATTTGTTTTGCCCTTCGTTCCCCCTATGGATGGATACCTGCTTTGTTTTCATTTGCAGTGAAAAGAGATTTATTTGCCTGTTTGTTTGTTTTTACCCCCAGGATTTTCATCAGCTGAGTCAGTCCCTCCTGTTGTGGCTAGCAAGTGCAGAAAATCGGAGATGTAAGGCCCAAGTTGTGGATCCAAATGCAGATCCCCATACCATCCTGGAGTGCCAGAAAGAGCTGATGGTACTTTTTTCTTTCCTTTCTTTTAAAATTAGAAACATAACAGTGAAATATCAAATCAAACAACTGAATTTTAATGGCAACTATTTACATTTTTTCAGTATTTAATTTTAAAATATAAACTATACTAAGACTTCTATTTTTTTCCCCATCCCTCTAAATCCCCATCAGGATTCTTTGTCCATTCAATCTCCTTCACTTATCCGCATAGGTCTAACCCTGTTTTTCTGGTTCTTCTTTTTTTCCCTACTCTTATTGGTCTTCATTGCTTTCTAGTATTTATAGTAGTCTATGACACAAATATACCACCATTCAACCATTCCCCTCTCATGGGGTATTTAGAATCTGGTGGAAAAGTTATTGTTGTCTGTCCTTCATTTTCAGAGCCCCTAAAGGTGCTTTTTCTACCAGGGTCTGGTTATGAGACTGGATCTGGATAGTCTGCCAAAAACATGACAATAAAACAAGTTGCTCTTATTTGCTCACTGTATCTTAGTAAGGGGTCCTCACATAGAAATTCTAGGCTGCTTTCCAGGCTCTCCCAGCAACCTTTGGGTTGCCCTGAGGGCATCACTTTTATGATACTGTACTCTATTTTCTCAACTGTACTACCTTGTCCTTTATTCCTAAAAGAGACTGACAGGATATAATAAAACTACCTGGACTAGATGAATGTCCCTGCTTCCCACCACCCAGATGCTTAGAAACAGAGGAACTCAAAGCATTTGCATCACTTACTTTAATCCTCTGGTCAGTGTTTCACTTCATCTAGTTCAGGAAATGCAAGGCACCATGAAGTCAGCCAGATGATTTTTAATTCAAATAGCATTTAGATTTGTGTTTCTTTCAGATATTTTTAATTTGGGGGCAAATTTGAGACTGGTGTCACTGAGGCTAAGTAGCTTGAGATCAGGATTGGATGGATCTGTGCCTATAGATACTGTACAGTTTTCTCTCAGGGTCTCCAGCCAAACAGCCTTCAGTTTTAATTTTCATCATTACCTCTGTTGAAAAGCTGGTTACCAAAAACTGTCTTGGCCTCTGAATAATTCAGTAACAAAAGGCTGAGGTGAAGTCTTTGATTTATACTTTTCAGTTGCAATCACAAAGGCCCACAGTGACATTTTTTAAACTTTGATTTTTTTTTGTAATGGCTTACTATTTTTGAATCTTCTCCATGAAACCAAGCAATTCTTCTTGCAGTCAAACCAGCTTTCTGGACTCTCCTCTATCCTTCTTGAATGTTACATGTAAGGTCATCTGTGCACAATGTCTTGTTTCAGGATCTCCATTTAATATCTCTGAGCTCCTTAGAGTAGAACCTACTAAAAATAAAATGGATCCTGCCCTTGAGGAAATAATGAGATTCTAAAGCAGCTAGATAGAAAATTTACCTGCCAACAAATTTGCTGGAGAGAAAGTATTTTTACCTTTAGGAAGCTCAGAAGATCAGTATTTATATTGTGCATAAGAACATACACGTGTATGTACCCACAAACCAAAATTAGTATATTGATTCATTTCAAATATCCATGAAACGCCTACTGATATGCAGGACACTGGAATATCAATAATTTAAATTTAAAATGAATTGAAGTATCTCTTTTTTTTGGATAGTACTATTTCATAAAATGATATGGTGCTAACATTCTTATATGCCGAAATGGCAGCCTCACTATCTGTTCCTTCCTCCCTGTGACTCTCAGTCAGAGAAGCCTCTCTTCCTTACATCTTTCAGTTTTTGTTTATTTTTAGCAACTAGAAAAGGAGCTGTTGGAGCACCAGCTTCAAGTAAGCTCTCTCCAGGAGATCTCAAAGTACCTACTTGCTAAGGGAGATGGAGAAGATTATATTGAAGCTGATGAAAAAGTTAATGTTATTGGGAAGAAACTCAACCAGCTACTGGACCAAGTCTCCCAAGATTTAGAATCTTTGCAGGGAAGCCAGGTGAGCCAACTTATTCTATAGAGAAATATTAAATGTAATGTATCAAGATTTGAAAAAAAATGTCTCAGCCTATTATGTGCAAAATGAATCCTAGTTATACAACCCAATATTATCAGTCTATGGGAGGAAAACAGAAAGGGCAATAAGAGTTGACAGCAGTCCTCCTAAGATAGGGAATTGAACTGATTATAGGGAGACACAAATTAGATAAATGGACTTCTTCTAGTCCCCAGGTCACTTGCAGTGCAGGTGTTTCTGTCCTTCTCAATACCACAGTGACATAACTATAGTGATAGCTCACAGTTATAGAGCATTTGAGGGTTGATAAATACTTCACAACAACACCAGGAGGGAAGGAGGGAGGTAGTATAAGGATTGGTCTTCTTTTATCAAGGACTAAACCAAAACTCTGAAAGTTAAATTACTAGACTATGGTCCTACAACTAGTAAGTTCCAGAGCCAGAATTTGATCCTCAGTCTCCTTCCCACTTTGCCACCTAGAGTACCTGTCACTATGCTATGGTTGCTCCCTCTTATGGTATGGCAAGGGAATGGAAATCTGTTGATAGTCAGAGGACATGCTCAGTGGCCTGGTCGTGAGGACTGCTTGGCAAAGGGATTGGAATGAAGGGGAGAGGATACAAAAGTGATGCTACTGCTCCCAGGGGGACAAGAAGGGGGAGCTCTTTCTTTTGGGGTTTTCAGATCCACTTTCAAGATAGCATCTGTGTCTGTACCTGTTACGATGGGTACACCATGGCTGCTACTCTGTATTCATATCAATTTGTCAAATATAATAGCAATTTAAGGTTTGCAAAGTACTTTACCTGTTATCTCATGGTCCTCACAACAACCCTGTGAAATAAGTACCATTGTTATCTTTGTTTTACAAATAGGGAAACTGAGACAGGATTTGATCTTGCTTCCAAATTTAGCATTCGACTCACTGTGCCACCTAGCCATCTCATGCATGCCTGTCTTGGCACTAACCATGCTTTGATAAAAGGGGAAGAGGGAGTAGGGCAGCAGGGGCTTAGGAATAAACTAGTGAAGGGAAAAATGATACTCTGTAAGAAAGATTCTAAAGTATTTACTCCAAAGGACACTGGCAATTGCCTAGAATAAATATAAATATGTTGCATTTTTTGTGTACATATAAAATTGCCCATATCTGGATCTCAAGGAATAGAAATTCATCCTCACACTCTTTTAAATCTAACTATGAGACTTAATAGTATAACCACCAATGGTGCGCACACAGAAAATGGATACAAGTATACATGCAGTAATAGGCTTCACTCCTCTGCACCTCTCAACTGATTCTGGCTTCTGAGAAATAAAGGAGCAAACGTGATAGTTTTAGGAAAATCAGCCCTGCCCTTCAAGTACTTTTCTATTCAAGAAGGCAAAGGAACTGTAACCTTTTTACCAGATAAGGATAGACGTAGTAGACTTCCTTTTGGAGTCAAGGGTTCTGCTTAAGATCTGAATTCTTAATGATGAGTGGTGGTTTATATTTACATTTATATACAGTACTTAAATCTTTGCAAAGTAGGAGGTCGTCATACTACTAACTTATAGGTGAGGTATCATATGAGGACTTAATGATTCACAATTGGAAGAGATGATGGGCTAGTCATGTAGCCAGAGTGAGACATGACAGCCCAAGCATTGCCCTGAGTTCTGGGAAATATTAAAATGAAAATTTTTTAGAGCATTGGGTACCTTCTCTGTGAAGGATTTCTGAAAAGAAACTGAGAAAAGCGGCACATAAGGAGAAAGTAGAGATGGGTTGACATCCTCGCTAGTAGGAAAAGGTGTGCACCAGGAGATCGTGACTTCATTGAAGTTGATTCAATCCACATTTCTTGTGACTGGGGAGGAGGAAGATTGCATGCTTTTGTGCCCTGAGAACGCTTCAGGCATTTACATCCTAGCATTTGTGCTGGACTCATATTTGTGTTGAATTATACTTTGTTGATGTTTGCTTCAAGTTCTTCCCATTTAAGCTTGATTTATGGATTTCAGGATGAGGATACAACATTGACAACTTTTGACAATGTAGACAGTAGTGGCCATGATCTGTCATCGAAGTCCATGCCTACTGAGCAAGAAAAGGTAAAAAAAAAACAAAAAAAAAACCCACCACTTTTTCCTTTGATAATGAAATTTGCATTATTAGAATATGTTATCCTGATGACACAACCCTAGTACTCACTAAGACATTTAGACAAGGTTCCATAAACACATATCATTGCAACTCATTCCTTTCTTAGATCTAATTGCCAATGAAACCTAATCCAAATTCTTAGTTCTACCCTTTGGGGTTAAGCTGAACAGGTATAACCCCTCTTCCACAAGAGGACCCTTCAGATAGCAGTTACCTAGCTTGTCTATTCCCTTGGTCCAAGTCATAATATCCAAGATTTAGAGCCAGAAGGGGCCTTAGACACCATTACATCAGCTATTTTGTTTTGAACAGTCAAATTTTCGGGTTGCTAGATTAGCACTCATTTGATATATGCTACTGAGAAAGTCAGATTATACACATTCCAATCAAATTAGAAGGTCTTTAATCAATCCCTAATCTTATCTATGATTTGTTTTTGGGGCATGTTGAAAAAGCTTACTCAGAAAAAATAATAAGTCCTTCCAAAGTGCCCAAGAGCAGTGTTGAATGTATTTCCAGATGGAATTTTATCAACAAATGAAAAGTGAAAGAGCTTTTGCTATTTCCTACCTATTTTTAAAAATCTATTTTATTGCTGCCTGTTGTCTTTACAATGCAGCCATTTCTAGGGTAAAAAAAAAATCCTTTCTTCTCCTCTCTCCAAATTGAACTCCTCTCCCTCTTATAATATATTGAGGGAAAGAAAAATCATCACATAGGTTTGCCCCCATTTCAAATCCCATGCCAGTAATGCCTGAAACTCCACGTCTTTGGCTGCATCTGTCTGTATTTTGACTAAAGTGTCTTCAACTTACTAATTAGATCCTTTTCATCCCAACAGGTTGGAGCAGAGAGAATTACAGAAGAAGAAAGCAAGAAAGATAACAGGTAACATGATCTCATACTAATGATTAACATGGGAAATCCACATTCTCTGTCTCATCTTTTCTCTACCCACCAATAATTGTCAATGCAAATATTGACGCTTCTGTATGATTTTTGACACCTTCTCCACTTCAGCATTCTATTCTCTCAATGTTTATCATTCCTCGGAAATTAAGGCTGTATTCCTGTCCTTAGCATTTTTGTTTCCTTGGATGGAATTCTATGATTCCAATCTCATTAAAATGTAAAAGCAGGAAGTCGCATGGCTGAGACTAACATGGGTCAGTACCTTTAAAAAAAATCTTTTAGAACTCAACATTTAGGGAGTAAGAGGGCTAAGGAAGTCTCACTAGGTGTTCTGCTCTTTGAAACTTATTGCTAACCAATTGTTGTCCTTTATTTACAGAGCAGAACATCTCTCTGAACCTCCCTCAACTCTGACCAGCTCTGGGCCCCGCTCCTTCCTTTACCGGGTGTTTAGAGCAGCTCTGCCCTTCCAGTTGTTTTTCCTCCTCTTTTTGCTTCTGGCTTGCATGATCCCATCTTCAGAGGAAGACTACAGTTGCACCCAAGCCAACAATTTTGCCCGATCATTCTATCCTATGCTGAGGTACATCAATGGGCCCCCACCAACATAGAGAGGGTGCATCCTATACCAACACATTTAGTGTGGGTGCTCAAGTCTTGGGGCCCCTAGTGCTTTCAATCCCAATGTAAGTAGCTTTTCCATTAGGCACCATGTTCACGTGCCATGAATTGGAGTCTGCGTCTCTGAAGCCACTATCGCTGGGATGGATGTGTGGTTCATGGCAACTGGCACACAGTCCAAGGGTGTAATGTTATATGACATTCTTACACTGGGGTGAGGACCTGGTCAGACCTCAGAGCACCAGTTGTTCTGTGAGAGACCTTAGTTGCTTTGGCAAAACTCAGTGGTTTCTGTTCACGTTTAGCCTATTAAAACTGTGTGCGGAAGAGCCAAGCATTTTTGTGGATGCTGACTTTTTATTTCCAAAACTCTTAAGATGAGTTTACAGAAGGGAAAATTAGTTATCCCATGTAGCCTACAGTTACTAAGTAGTAGTTTTCACTACAGTATGTACAGTAAAAGTAAATAGCTTAGGGAATAAGATGTCCCTTAATGGTTCAAAACCTCCAGTCCACACTTTGTGATAAAACTGATCGATACAATCACATTTGAGATGTTTAGCACAAAATTGCTGGAGAACCAGAATACAATGAAATTTGATACTAGTCAGTTCTAAATGTAAAGTGTCTTGTATTTGTCTACTGAGTCCGACTTTTTTATATGTAGTTGGAAAAGTGCTTTTCTAAAAATAATTATTCTATTGCATGGATGTGGTTTCATATTGTGCATATTTTTGAAATTATTTCTCTAAATTACTGTATGAATACAAATGAATAATGTAAAATTCGATTTTTTAAAAATCTGGGCTTTAGCTTAAGCTTTTGACTAATGTACAGTAAATGACAAAAGACAGACTGATATGTTTTTTATAAGTTAACTTTGTAAGATTTTTCACACTTTATAAAGTGATGCTGCAGGGTCTTTTTTGTTGTTGTTAAACTGTATAGTCAAGTGGGTTGGTACAGAAACACGAAGCTAGTTGTGGCATGTACTCTTCCAGTGTGTTGTTGTTTTTCTCATTAAAAAGAAATCTGCCCTCTTTGCAACACTGAATTTTGTAACTTTTAGCTTCTGATGTGTGATTGATTGAGTCCTCTGTGGAGTGAAAACTCAGTTTGTTCTAAGTGTCGAACAGCCTGTAGGCTGGATTACAATGGTTTTCGTTTAGCGCTTCAGTGGAACTGGGTTCTTGCTGGTACCAATTATGACCCCTCCACACTTCATCCTGTGCATGTCTTTCTAGTGCACTGGAGTCAGTAAATCACATAGCCAATGACAGCTAAATACAAATACGCACAAAGTACCAGCACTGTCTAAAAGTTATGATTCTTTAGCACTTTCTACTACCTTTTCTGCCACTCTATCATCCTCACTACCAGCATGGGAAGGGGCTACATAAGACTGAGATCCATTTTGTACTTTTTTTATGTCCTGGCTCACCAAAATAGGTTCTTCTGCTTTCCAGACTTAAGCTAGGTGGTCCTCAGGTGATTCTCAGACAGCAGGCAGTCACAAGGTCTGAATTATAGGCCTTTCCTTGGTAGACTAAGTTACTAGAGTTTGTTCTATGTTGATTTAGCCTGTTCAAATCCAATGTCATCCCTGTGTTGTCAGAGGCTCTCTTTCATCATTCTAAAAATAGCAGAAACACACTCATTCAACTAGTATGTGTTTATTGACCACAGAGTGTTGACATGGCACTGTGTTGAGCTCTCAGTGGACTCCTGGGGAAGAGAAGATGTAAACACAAAGTTTTTACTAACCTGGGTGATCTTGGGCAAGTCACCACCTCTCTGAACTTCAGATTTCTCATCTATAAAATGTGAGTGACACCTTTGTCACCCCTGTCCCCACACAGCCTTTTTGTGAGGAAAGTGTTTCTTTTACCTCTAAAAGCACTACAGAAATGTGAGGTATGTGTATATTTTTGTTAGATGAAGTAGGACCTAAAGTGGACTTTGAAGCATGGTTAAAAGTTGGTTTATATAAGTGGAGAAAAGAAAATGACAGTATCCTGGCATAACTCATTAAGAATGGCTGGTATTATGCCTAGTTCTAAGACACACAGGAGAGTCTCCATTTTTGTTTATGATGTTTTACTATCTGCATTCCTTTGGGCACCTTGCAGAATTCAAGTAATTTCATGTGAAATCTGTTAACTATTTTTTACAACACTGATCTGTCAAGGACTTGTTTGGCTGACACTTTAGTTGAAGAAACCAGAGGTGAACTGGAAGCCAATTCAAAGCCAGCAAGCCAACTGAAAATTTTCCAGTGTGGTCATTTACTCCTTGGAAATTGGCAAATGCTACCCATCAAGACTTGATACATCGTTCTGTTGATTATCTAGACTCACATTTTCTCTATCACTTTCTTAATAGGGGAAGGGGCATTTATATAGTGTTTACTATGTGCCAGGCACTGTGCTAATTTTAATAATGCAGATTAGACTTAGGTATGTTATGCATGTTTTCCACCCCAACCTCAGAAAACTAGTACTTAAATACTTACCAGAACATGACTGGCTAATACCATATTTGCAAAGAAGAATTAACTCTGTAATACTACAAGAGAATAATTTCAGCCTTATTTCCTAAGACCTTTTTTTTGGCAGATCAAGGATTCAAGAGAGCAATACCTTTTCCTCTCTTCATTTTTGATACTGCCAACAGAATATTTAATTACTCATTGGAATCTTAGTATTTTCACATCCTCAACTTTATGTCTGCCCATAGGAATCACATTCCCCATTTCCAGTGTCTACATAACTGAATTCAGTTAAGCTGTTAACATGCCAAGTGAGGCTTGCCATTAAGCAGCTTATATAAGGTTGAAGATTTGAAGAGTGTTAAAAGGGCCAAAGGAAATTTCAGTCTGCAATTTACCTTCATCACATACAGTTTTATCAAAATTGCTGAGGTGATGTGATATAATAAAAAAAAAATGCTTTTTAGCAAAAGTCTCAAAATGACCCCCCAAAAATTCAAGAAATGTCTCAAGTTATATTTTTAGTCTTTAAAATCATCTTTTATTCACTGATGATTACAATAACTCAAGAAACTTAAAAAGTCTAAGACCTAAACTGGTCATTTTCTCATATATACATACTTCCCATACACAATTTTTAAAAAATGGAGCTATAGAAAGATCACAATGGAAACCTATCTAGTTCTTACCTTATTATTCTGGAAAACTGGAAGCCTCCATCTTCTACATTATGATTCTGTTGAAACCTTACCTCTATTGAAAAGTCGTTGCATCTTATGACTGAAGTTCTTTGGAACTTGTGTTTTACCTATCAAAAATCTCCTTGTATTCTGAGATCCCTCCCCCCACAGCGTAACTAATAAAAAGCAGTTAGCTTGAGTCGTTCAATGCCATATATAATGGGGTCCTCCTAATTTATCCTGGTTAAAGCAAGTCACTCCTGTCTCCTGAGTGGGCAGTTCTTTCTGGTTCTATGGCCAATCTTTCTGATGTAGCCCCCACCCCCACCCACCCACCCACCCACCCACACACACACACACCCTTTCACCTCCCAGGGACTCACCATATTGGTACCAGATTTAGTATGGACACCCACTTGGCTTTGGCCCTAGTGCAGCTTAGAACTGAACTCAAGCCATTCACCAGTTTCATCCTCCACATAGCATGAATGACAGATATGTTAACATGCCCAGCCTGAATTTGCTTACTAGAAAATGTCAGCCCAAAAATTCCCTACAATTTTTTCAAAAACTAAACCAAAAAAAAATGTGTGAAAAACATTTTATTTAACTTACATGATGTCATGCCTCATTTTGTAACAGCAACACATTCAAAAGAACATAGCGAGGAAAAAATAGTATCCACAGGAATGGGAAGCAGAGAATAATCACTAGCTTTTATACAACAGAAGAATCAAATTCATGTTTAAAGGAAGGTCCAGTCTTAAAAGTTTCAGTGGAGGAAAACACCAATTACTTTTTTTAAATGTACAAAAGCATAAATAAAGCATTCACCTGAAAGGCCTAGATAAGTAAAAACTAAGACAATCAATAAATATTAAGTGTCCACTATGTGCCAGGCACTGTGATAAATGCTGACAAAATATAACCACTCATCTTGGACTTAGACACTCACATATACTTTCATAACAGTTTAGAAAACTAACCTATCATGGGGAAAAATTATACAGCACTTGGAAATTTATCTGTAACTATCCTTGTGTGAATGCTAGTGATGACAAACTTTTGTCATTCTTGCCAATGAACTATGAAGAGAACAAAATAGCATCATATAACAAAATGGCCTCAGAGGTGAAGGGTGAGACTTGAAGAAGCCTGGATCAGAAGGCACAGAGATCGACTGCTTAATGGGATAGAAGCTGAGCTGCAAAAGAATCTGAGATTCCAACTTTTTTTAGGGCCACAAAAGGAAAACACAGTAGGTTACTATACATTATATGCTAGTGCTATACCCATCTCCATAGTGGGGGAATGGCAAGAAAAATATGGACCTTCTAAAAATTTTCAAGAATTTTAATTAAACAACTTGCCAATGATTATACTATTGACCTAAATGTGAGTTATATCCCTAGTCACCTGTAGTTTGAACCAATTTCTCACACACAACACTCCATCCCCAATCTTCATGCATTTGCACTGGCTGTCCCTCGTCCCTAGAATGCTCTCCTTCCTCACATCCACTTCACAGAATCCCTTTCTTTAAAATATCACTTAGGCACCCCTCTTCTTCAAGGAGCATTTCCTAATTCCCCTAATGGCTCAGTGCCCTTCCACCAAACTACCTTGTTTTCATTATATGTTTGTTTTTACTAACTTTGTATTTATGCTGTGTGTGTGTATATATAATATATTTTTAAGTACTTATCTCCCCCATAATTACAGTGTTGGCTCATTGTTTCATTCTTTGTACTTGTACCTCCTGTGCCTAGCAAGTGCATGAAACTTGGTAGGTGTTTAATACGTACATATTAATATCACCAAGCAGAGAGAAGAAGGAGGAGGGACACACCTTATTCCCCACAGGATATGAAGGCAAGCACCATTTTTCTGTCCTATCTCATCATTACTTCCATTTAAGGGCACACACCCCTTCCCCAGTAACAGAGAGAAGAATATTTTTGAGAGGCAACCTTGTGATATAAGTGGCAGTGGAAGGTGCCATTAGCCAAGCATTTTTCTATGGAATTCAAATGCAGCTGATGTAATAGAATCTCAGAAACAAGTATCAATGTCCTGTGGTGAGAAGAGTAACTTAGGAATCAATACATTGAGGTTGGAATTCTGCCACCAGCCAGCTATGCTAAAGCCCTTCACTTGGCTTCAGTTTTCTTATCTGTGAAAGTGGGGAGTTGGATGATATGACCATTGAGGTCTCCTCCAGATCTCTCTCTAACTCTGATCTATGGCTAGCCACTTACAAGCCTAATTTGATTCTGTATTTTAACCATACCAACCTTATCTTACTTCTTGACTATTGTTCTGTTTCAGAATTTAGGGCAGCAAGGTGTCATGAAGTCAGAAAAAGCCAAGTTCAAATATCGCTTCAGACACTCCCTGTGTGACCCTGGGCAGTTCACTTAACCTTTCTAGGACTCAGTTTCTTCATCTGTAAAATGAGTGATTGAATTTAGTGACCCTGAAAGTCTCTTCCAGCTCTAAGTCTATGATCCTATGTGGCTAAGGACTCTTTAAAAAATATATAACTTCATATTTTTCTTTCTTTGAAGAAATGTCTTGCCATTAGTAGATGTGTCAAACAAATACTGGTAGGCAAAAATAAAAAATTAGGAGAAGAAAGAATGTGAAGACCTGAGAGGGTACCATGAATGTGAAATATATGGCATGTATGTTACTCCAAAAGGAAGCTTTTAAAAATGTTTCAAGTCTAGAATTGCTTGCACCTGGCTAAAAGTGATGAATGCTTAAAGTAGATTTTTTTTTCTTTTAAGCAAAGAACTGTGGGTATTAATTTTCAAAAAAATTGATGTGACCTTTTGGTGAATCAGCAGGTTAATGTAATTAGGATAAAGGTAGGAAGCTTAGTCCAGGTAGAAAACTGATAATATTCCATCAGGCATAAATCCAAAAATAAAATATTTATGATGCACAAACTTGGTTCTTGAATACAATGCCTGATTAGTATAAGGAATTGACTAAAGAAGATGGATAGCTCCATGAAAGGGTAACTCAAAAATAGGAGCCACATCATCGTCCTTTGGAAGATGGCTGAAGCTACCAAGGTCAAAAGGGACAAATGATCCATTAGCTGGCATTCGTAAAATGTTGGGGAGCAGCTTAGTCTTTTTTAAAGGCACCTTAGCAATCCTATAATTGCTAAAATGTCAATTATTTGCTTCAGCTTTTTATCAGATACTTTTTTCCTCTAAAAGTAGTGGCAAAGCATGAGTACCTTTAAAAAACAACAACCCTCACCAAGGCTGTTTTGGTCTTTAGGTTTGTTGGGTTTTTTGGAGGGGAGGAAAGATTTTTGTGTTTTTGGTGAGGATTTTTTTTAAAACTAAAGAGGAAATTATGGATAATACTAGATAATTGTGGATAATAAATAGGGCATACTGGGAGAACAAGATGGCTAACCTTTTAAAATTCTATGTTTAGACTTCTATTTTTCAAAAGAGAAAAATCCTGAGTTTCTCTGAAATCTTTTTTATATAAAAGTGGATCAACTGGATCTATGACTTCATTAAAATTTGGACTTCCTAGATAAGAGAACTCTACCAATGTTGGTTGAGTTGATAACTTCTCTGCAACTTAGTCTCAGATGCCTAAAGTACTGAGATGTCATCACTTGGCAGGGGTCATACAGCCATTTTGTGTTGCAGACAGGACAGAACCCAGGCGTTCCTGGCTATAAGGCCAGCTCTCTACTACATGCCACACTGACTTATCATACAAATCATCAATTAGGTGTCATTAACAGCTTCTAACTGGTAGGTATAGGATTAAACAATGGGATGTAGGAAAATTCTGGACTGCTCTAGCTCCTCAAACAAATTTGTTTCAGATAATGAGATTAACTCCCACCCCCCTCATACCTCCACCCCCAGTGAGTTAGGTGGGTGTTTTTTCCTCTTCCATTTTAATTTTTGTAAATGAGAATGCAAATTAAGCTTCCCAAGAGCTAGATATACTTTTTGTTCCAAAAGTTCTCAGTTAATACTATTCAATTTGATTATTCAATTAATATTGAGTGCCTAAAGGGTGCATGATCCCTTTATTAGCCACTATAATATTTTTAGAATTAAATCTAAGTCTCTTCTCCCTCAACTACATTTTTTTTTTCCCTTAAATGAAAGCCTTGGTTTCTTGGGAGGAATTCAATTCAACAAATATGTGTGTGTATTTATGTTTCCACTATGTGCTGAACACAGTGATCTACTATTATAGACCAATGGTGTCAAACACAGAACATGTAGCCCACAACACTCCTTAGTGCAACTTAAACCAGATTAATATTAATTAATTGTTAATTAATTGGGAAATATTTAACAAAATAAAAATATAATAAAACATAAATAATACTAATGTGGTTTTCTAAGACAATATGTAGCCCACAGGAATCCTTACGTGTGGTTTTAGCAGCCCCTATTTCTATATCAGTTTGACACAACTGTTGTAGATTATGCCTAAATAATCTGCAGTGGATAGAGCAAAGGCCCTGGAGTCAGGAGGACTTGAGTTTAAATCCAGCCTCAGACACTTGACACTTACCAGCTGTGTGACCCTGGGCAAATCCCTTAACTCCCCATTGCCTTGCCAAAAAAACCCCAAAAAATCTAAAGAAGAGCTAGGAGAGAAGCATTGTTAGACTGGGTCACAAGGAAGAGATAAGTGACTATTCAAAAGTTCTTTAGGTCTGGATTTTTCAGAGTTCAGTTTCTTGTGATTTTCTTCTCCCCTCCCCCATGCCGGCATGTACCCAATTAGTTTTCTATGAAAACTAAAGCTGTAATTTCCCACAGAATGTTCAGTGAAGCCAGAACTACCTGCCCTGGGATTTAGGAAAATTTCAAAGAATCACAGATAGCCAATGTTTTATAAATTCTGAAGGAGCTCTGCAAATGGTAATTTGTGGGAAAGCTGGTGGTTTGGGAGCTACAAAAATATTCAAGGCTATAATAATATAACTTATTATTTGAAGGTAGACCTTAGAAGATACTGCCCTGTTCTTCTTGTGCCATTCTCTCCCCTAAGGTATGGAGGGGAGGAGCAGGGGGGGAATATAAAAGGAAACTCATATAAAGAAGCTTGAGCCTTTAATCTCGATTGAAAATTCAATTCTGTGTCAAAGGTGCTCCCACAATAACACATCAACTAATGTCACTTATCCTTCATGGGTCTCAGAATCCTAAAATCTTTTAATTGGAAATGACCTTGAAGATCAGCTAGTTGAATCCCCTCATTTTGCAGATAAAGAACCTGAGACCCAGGAAAGTGAAGTGATTGACCCAGTCATTCACGTTATCAATGGAAGGCTGACACTTGAACCTCTGTCTTTTGGCTCTGAGCCCCATATTCTATCCTTACCCGACTGCCTCAGGTTCTTTGTCTGTAAGAAAGGGATGGGGATGGGGATGGGGGGTGGGGGATGGGGGATGGTGGACATGATCTCTATGGTTGCCTCTAGCTCTAGAATTCTATGCAACTATGAATCCATAATTTTATTTTTAACAACCCAGTTATTCAATGAGCATAGAGTTCAGCTATAGAATTTTAAAAGCTAATGGGGCCTTAGTGGTGATCACGTCCAATTCTTTCATCTTACAAATGAGGAAAACTGAAAGCCAGACAGGTTAAGTGATTATGCAAAAAAAAAAATCATTCAGCTAATAAGAACCCAAGTCAATATTTGAACCAGGATCTCTGATCCTAAATTAAATACTTTAGATAACCTGGTGGGGTTTTTAATTAAAATTTCTTTTCCATCAGCAAAAATCTACCATCTCTCCTTCCTTCCCCCCACATAGGTATAGTCAAGCAAAATAAAATTTCACTACATGTGTGGGTATGAAAAAAATTAATTTAAAATCACTAGATTATCTAAAGCACTCAATTTAGGATCAGAGATCTTGATTCAAATCTTGACTTGGTTCCTTTGTCTTTGTCTGTGTTTCTGTGTGTCTGTGTGTATATGTGGCAGGGGAGGGGGAGACATAGAGGGAAAGGAAGAATGAGAGAGAAAGAGATATATTTCTCATTGTGCACTCTGAGATTTTCCCCTCTCAAGAGGTGGATAGCACATTTTATCATTAGTCATCTGGAATTATGGTAAAGTTCCTAAATCTTTCAAAGTTGTTTGTCTTTTCCATGTAGTCACTGTATATCTTGTTCTCCTCAAACCCCTTACTTAATGAGTGAATTACGGTACATAGAGGACCAAGTTTCATATGGAGTATGCCTTTTTAAATGAAATCAAATTATATATCACTTTCTCTAAACAAAGGCAACACATGGACTTGTTTTTTAAAAAACCTTTCATAAAACATAACTAATCTTAAAAATAATTTCCTTTTCTCCAGAACTACCTAAAAATACCGAAATGATCTTCAAAAACTATTGGCTTCATTTAGGAACATTATTATTGGGTTGCATGCATGCATATACACAGTCTCACACACACACACACACAAAGCACATAACCCTTCCACCCAAAAACTTATACTGCTAGCAAGTGCATCTGAAACGAGAAAGTCTTAGTTCTATGATACCTGGAGTCAAAAGAGCTCTAGAAACCTCATGTACTACACAAATTCAAAGAAAAGGGAGCATAATAAAGGTTAAGAAATTAGTAATAAGTAAACATAAGTTGAGTTTTCACATTAACTCTATCTTTGGATAAATGCACTCAAAGAGGGAAGCTATGTCTTTCTGGTCACTACAGTGGAGCTCACAAACATGTCGATACTTCAGTAGGCCTGTGATCTCAGCAATGTGAACATTCCTAGACCCAATGATGCTAAAATCTCTCCAACAATAGTGATCTCAACATGGAATCTCAGAGCCAGAAGGTATATCATAGAAATTATAAAGGAGAAAACAGAGGTCCGAAGAAGGAAAACAGTCACGCAGCTATTTAAGAGATAGAACTAGGACTCAAACCCAAGTCTGCCTCTTGGGTCCAGTGCTACACCACACCTCTAATGAGAATGATTTTCTTTTCCTCTTTCTATCCATTCCCCTCACCCCCATCCCACCCCTGACTCCCTCAGGTTTTGCTCTCCTATATGGACCAATCTTACTGTTCAATATTTAGAGGGTGCCAAGGTGGGCCCCCATCGGGAAATAGGGGGACAGGGATGGGACAAGTTAATACTTCTCTTATGGTTCACTAGAATTCCATTAGAAGTTTATTCCTTTGACTCAAAGGAAGGTCCCTGACTAAATTTCAGGGAAGAAAGGGAAGAATAAGAGTCGCTTTAGTATGAGTGATGGACCTCAGTTTTCTCATCTATAAAATTAGGGTGACTTTAGCAATCAAGTCCAATCTCTTTATCTAGTCAGACTAGATGACCTCGGGTCTCTTGGAGCTCTGGTTCTGTGATTCTATGCTCTGGCCACAGGCTTCTGAGAAGAGAATTCATTTATGCCTTTTCATCTGATCAACCCATATTCAACTTATAAAATTATTAAATCTTGTGCTTTTAAAAAAAATTATGAGCTCCAAGGGAATAAATATCTGGGCTCTGAGTAGAGTGACAAATACACTTCACGAAACTTTTGAGAGATTGTTGGGTTTTCTTTTTGTGTAACAATAGATATTGACTCCAGTAGGGGAAGAGACCACATCAAGTATAGAACTGCCCTTCTGGTAAGCTTGGAAATGATCTTCCAGTTCTCCAAAATTCCACTCATCTCTGCACTATACGAGGTCCTAGCAAGACCACAGAGGACTGACTCGTAGAAAATATTTTTAAACCTCTCCTAATACAAATTTACCCACTTTACAATTCAGCTGTCATTCCTCTAAGTATACTTAACTATTTTCTGATCCCATTTCTATTCTCAATTCTAAGCACTAAGTAAAGTGATTCCAAGAGATAATTAAAAACTTTTATTTACAGAAGTTCCTGGCAAAAGTCCACCTATCTGAAACCCAGGGTGACCTTGCAATCAACATATGGTACCCAACATATGCTAGCCAAAGGAAAAATGGTTAGCTTTTTTCCCCCCAAAAGCAATAAATACATTGAATCCCACATCATAGTTACATTGCTTGTAAGCACCTTCCAAAGATGCTACCACAAAATTCGTCAAATATGATGACTTAATGGCCCTTTTCTCTCCAAAGTAAAAGTATGCATATTTGAGTATTTGCAAATTGAATTATATAGTAATTTCATTACTGCTTTCCCTTAGTTATGTAGTAAAATTACATTTCAGAGGCACTAATAATTTATGTTTCATTTTCCAACCCTACCCCCATTAGCTGTTAATTATTAAATGCTACGTAAGCAAACAGCTGAATTAGAGCCACTCCAATTAAAAGAAAAGAAAAACTCTCTTAAAATGAAGAATCCTTTTATGATGCAACTAATTATGCCCTCAAGATTTTCAGACTATCAGGTATTACGAAATTTAATGATGAAGAAGACTGGAAATGATTCCTCAGAACAGGAGTTTATGCAGGGTACTGTCCATTTGTTTTTAAGAATTCATCACAGTAAGCATATAAAGCTAAAAGCAATCAGACCTTCACACCCAGGATCCCCTAGTAGTCTTGGAGGAAGATGGTTTATTTTTTCTTTAAAGCATTTCACTCCTCCCTCCCTCCTCCTGGGCAGGGGACAGACTTGGAAATTTGGTAAAAGATATACTACAACATTGAACCATCAAACTGAATTTATGAACTCTACAACAGTCCAGAGCCAAACCCATGTTTATTTGTTTAATTCCTTGATGCCAACCTTATATTCCACGTTGGAGGCTTACAACTAGGCTGCTCCTGCCTCCCACAGTGGACATCCTCCAGAGGCTGGAGGATGGAGAAGCAAGGGAGCACAGGGGAAAGACCCAAGCATTGGAGAAAGCTAGCTCACATTTTCACATGATTCACAGTGTGCCTACCACACAGCTGCTAGCAGCATCACCACTCCTAACTCCGCGTCTTACTCCCCATAATTTCTTTTCAAGTCCACCTTATAACCCTGGCTTCAAATTTTAACACTGCCTATAAAACCTATTTACAGGAAAAAGAGAAAAAACCCAGTTCAAATGGGCCACGTAGTCTTATGCTTACTAAGTTATATCAACATCAGGAGGGACAATATTCTTCGGTAGTCAAAATTCACATTGTAACCAATAATCAGAAAATAACGACACAACCAAAACTAATGGGCTCAGCACCAAGCAGTGATTTGCAGGTGATCACAAAGCATGGAAGAGGCTTTGGCCTCACTGGAGTTATGGATGTACTCTATACAGTGCTTAAGTTAGTGCTGTCACAAAATGAGCTGGGGAGGAAGCTGGGGCACAGTTTCATTTCTGGTCCTCTCTACAGTCCCAGAGACATCCAAAGACCTCTGTGCTCAGTAAGGTGCACACAGATGGTATCGAGCACAGGCTATGTTGCCAGAGCATTAAAGGGCTGGTTGGTGGCTCAGATGAACATTTATCAGGGATGTTTTTGTTGTTTGTTGTTGAGTCGTTTTACTCATTCCTGACTCATTTGGGGTTTTCTTGGCAAAGATACTAGAGTGGTTTGCCATTTCCTTCTCTAGATCATTTTGCAAATGTGGAAACCGAGGCAAACAGAGTTAAGTGACTTGCCCAAGCTGTTATAGAAGGAATTATTGATTTAGAGCTAGAAGGAACTTCAGAGGTCATCTGGTCCAACACCTTCATTTTATAGACACGGTATCTGAGGCCCAGATGGGTGAAGTGATGTCAAATTCCAATCATCATCCTTGGGTTCCTAATTTAGAACTCTTTCTCTCTATATCACAGTGCTTCAAAGGATATTTTTTATATTAGTGGCCAACTCTGAGGTCCCTTTCAACTCTGGGATACTCTAATTTTATCTTCTCTCCAGCCTCCTTTCCCACCACTCATCACAAAAAATAATATAAGAGGGGGCAGGGAGGTGATGAAGGTGCCAGATCTGAGATCCTGCAAGATCTCAAGAGATATAAACCCTGCATCCCAGTTTACTATTCAACAACGGAGACAATGCTTTTCTTATCCCAGCCCCTAAAAATCACAGTTGTGCTCATAAATAGGCCATCAGTGTCATAGAGCTGAGCACTGAGTCTTCAACCAATGATGAAAGTCTACATAAACTGGACAGAGTTTCATTTCCCATGAGCTTCTCAAGACACCCAACAGCCAAGAAAGGATTCTTTACTTTGGCTCAGGTCCCAGTCACCTCTGTGTACATCTCAATTTCAGCCCAACTCCTCCTGGGTAAAAGGACATCACTGAGACAGCAGGTTCTGAGGGCCCACGTCCTTGCTCTGAGTCTGCTCTGCAGGGTCATACTCTGACACAGTGACAGGTGACTTTTTATATCCCCTCAACGTGTGGGCATTCAGCATCTCCAGGAGCAGGTCGTAGACAGGGACCACATTTTTGCACTTCATGCTGAGCAGGTGTTCCATACCTTTGTTACTGTTGGGGAGAAGCATAAAAAAGAAGAGGAAAAAGAAAAACTAGGATTCGGGGTGGGGCGGGGGGGGGGGAAGGATATCATGATGCTTGTAAAATACAGGGAAAGGGAGTAATGGAATCATGTTTCTTTTCCTCCCATCTCTGGGTAAAATAATTTGTGTGTATTATCTATCTCCAAATCTCTGACTTTAAGAATTTTCAGTGTTACATGATTGCACATGTATGAACTCTATTGGCTGCTTACCCTTTGGGGGGGGAGGGGAGAGAGGAAGGGAGAGTGAGACTTTGCAACTCAAAATTGTTTTAAAATGTTAATTTTTAACCTGTAATTGGGAAAAATAAAATATTATATATGCATATATGCACATACCTGCATGTACATGTATATGGACACATACATTATGCATGTATGCATACACACACACATGAATTTTCAGGTCAGACCCTATGTTTCTTTTATTGTTTTATGTATTACCCCACCCCCACCTCCCTGCCTATCAAGTAAATTGAGTATGGATACATGGTAGACTCAAAATGTTTATCATCATCTCATCATTAATATCAAGCAGTTAGTCCTCCAATGTAAACTCTTCCTTGACCTTGGGTAAATCACTTTGCCTCCCTAGGCGCTAGCTTTCTCATCTGCAAAATGAGGAAGTTGAATTAGATAATCTCTAAGGTCCCTTTCCAACTTTAACATTCTATGAATCTATGATAGAATCCTTGTATGATTGTTAAACTAGAGGACACCATGATACAGACCTTTCTCAAAGTCTTGGAACGTAACAGTTTAATTGTATTTTTTTTCTTTCCATGAATCCTGTTCCACTCAACGGGTGACTATTCTTAGATCTCTTTCCTCCAGTTATCACAAGAGTCACCTCTTCCCCTTCCCCAACTCTCCACCTCTTGCTCTTCCTCTCGGGATGATGATCAAATCCATATTACCATTACCACTGGAAAAAGAGTGACAATCCAGTACCTAGTGGAAAACACCTTTCCCAGGCCACCTTCTATCGACTCTCTCCCATTAGAAAGTAAGTTCCTTAAGGAGCTTACCTCATCTTTGCCCAGGGCCTAACACGGTGGGGGTGAGGGTACAGATAGGGGTATAAGTATTAGGCTTTCTTCAAACACTTGTTGATTCATAGAAACTACATCAATGAAGGAGAAAATAGATTTTTTGGGGGGGAAGTCTTTGATAGTTTCCTCCAAATCTCATAGCATCAGAGGTGTCTCTTACCTTGCAGATGATGGAGAGAAATAGATTTAGACTTCTTCAAGCAGGGGTTCTTAACCTGGAGCCTATAATTTTTTTAAAAAAATATTTCTGATAATTGCATTCTATATAACTGGTTTCCTTTGTAATCCTATGATTTTGTTTTACGCATTTAAACACACTCGGCAAGGGGTCCATAGACTTCATAGAAAGGGGTCCATGACACACACACAAAGGGTTAAGAACCCCTTAAGGGCTCTGTTGTGAGTGGAACTGGAATCTCTAGCAAAGAAAAGTCTGAGGACCAGTGTAGTGCCACCAGGATAAGCTGCACGGTGAGTACTACTAGCATTAAACCAGAAAGACAACGTTATGTATCTTAACATCACTGGTTAGAAAGATGCTAACAAAGCACCAACTTCCCATTCAGGGTATCTTTCTCCCTTTCTTCCTTTCATTGGAATTTTGCCTTATTATGCTAAGTAAACATTGAAGCTTGCACATTAACAGAATCACAAAATGTTAAGTCTGGAAGGAACATTTGTCCAACTTCCTCATTTTACAGATGAAGAAACTGAGAGCCCAATGGTGTAAGTGGCTTCTTAGTCACACAATTCATAAGAGACAGGGCTAAGATGTGAACTTGAGTTATTATTTTTTAAACTCAGAATCCATTGGATTCACTATACTGCCCATTCCTGTATTGACAACCTCTCTCCCCTGCAAAAAAGTGCACTACAGCATTTACCACCACATGTGTACCTTGCATGCCTAACATGAGAAAGCAGCATCAAAAGATTAGCCAGACGTATGGACTGCTGCTGAGAGGAGATTCCACTCTTTGCAATAACCCACACCAGTGCATCAGTCACAGCATTAAGCAGGTGATGTAACTTCCTGCTGCTCTCCGGTTCTTCAGTTGCTGTTGCTAAAGGAAACATACCTAGACAGAGATGAAAAACCATAACACATTTTCTGTCACTAAAAGAAGGGGAAAAAATCCCTTCCCTCAGCAAGTCAGCGGGCATATCTCCTCTGGCAAGACCACATTTGCTTTGAGTTTTTCTGATACTTTGCTGAGCCTTAATCTGAAAAGTATGGCTTTGATTTTATGCAAAGTTACTGAAGCATACCCCTCATCTTCCACCTTAGCCATTTAGTAACAATGTTCCCAGAGAAATGGGTAATTCTGCAGAGAGATAAGCTAGGTAACATCTCTAAGTCCCTAGCATACCTGGGTGGGGGGTGTTTCACATCAGCCCCCAAAATGAAATAGAGCAATTGTGTCACTAGAGACAGAATAAGCCCTCAATAAAATTCATCATCAATTCATGACAAAAATGCTAAGGAAAAGTAAAAAGGGATTTTGCCTAAATAAAATAAAAATGATCTACTTTAAGCCGAGAGACAATACCAAATCTGCAATGGAGAAACATTAGAACCATTCCTACTAAAAACAGGTACTAAAGCCAAATGATTATTTTGTAAAGCTGGACCAGGAGTTCTTAACTTGGCATCTATAGGTTTCCTACAAAGGGATCTGTGGATAGATTTCAGGGAAATGGTTAAAAAATTATTTCAATGGAATTGGTTTCTTTGGTAATCCTATGTATTTTATTTTATGCATTTAAAAATTATATTCTGAGAAGGGTTCAACAGGTTGCTACAGGGGCTCATGCAAAAGATTGAAAACTTCTGATCTAAACAAAATATTAATAAAAGTCATCTGAAGGAATAAAAATTCAAGAATCTCGAGAGAAATCATGAAAAAAAATATGAAGGAAGAAGGCCTATAAATTCCAGATCTTTAATTATACCACAAAGCAGTAATCATGAAAATAATTTGGTACTGGTTAAAAATAAGGTTGATCAATGGAATAGATCAGGTACACCAGACCCAAAAACAATCATTGGCAGCAACTTTTGTAAGGTCTCACAATGCAACAAAAACTATTTGGAAAACTGGAAAGCAGTCTGGCAAAAAAAAATTATGTTTATAACAATGTCTATAAAAAACTCCCAATGAATATGGAAGCTAATTATAAAAAAGTCATACAATAAGTAAATTAGAGGAGCAAGGAAGCAGACACCTTTCACAAAAATGGATATGGGGAGATGCTTTTACCAAACAAGGAATAGAGATAATCACAAAAGATAAAATGGACAATTTAAATTAAACAAAATTACTGCAGCTAGCATTCAGAAGGAAACAATAAACTAAGAAAAAATATTTGTGGCAAATTTCTCTTAAGAGGCTGATATTCAACATGTGTATAGAATTCATATAAATATGTAGGAACAAGAGCAAGTCCTCAATAGATACATGGTCGACAGATATAAACAGGTAGTTTCAAAAGAAAATAATTCAAACTACCAACAACCACATAAAAATGTTCCAAATCACTAACATAAGAAAAATGTAGATTAAAACAACTATCACTTTCTATCTCATACCCATCAGATTGGCAAAAAGGAAAAAGGAAAGTAACAATTGTTAAAGAGGCTATGTGGAAACAGACCCAGTAATGTACCATAGATAAAGCTATGAATTGTTCCAACCACACCAACCTAAAAAGTCCTGCATATGCCTTTTGACCAACAGATACCACATCTTTGACCTCCCAAAGAAAAAAGAACAGATTCATATGAACAAAAATATTTTTAGCTAATTTTTTGTAGTAAAGAACTAGAAAGAAAGTAGATGCCAAACTGTAAATTAAAATTATATTAATGTAATAGACTAATATCGTACCATTAAAAATATTTAAAGGGACAGACTCAGAGAAATCTGGGAAGACTAGTATGAACTGATGCAGAATGAGGAGGAATTATAAAGCAACTAAAGTGTTGTATAGCAAAATAGTTTTGAAAAAATTAAGAACTCAATGCAATGAGTGGTCAGGACATCAGAAGACTAACGATGAACAATGAATCCCACCTCTTGGCTGAGAGGTGAACTATAGATGTAACATGAGACATACATCATTTTCAGACACAATCAATGGGTGATTTAAGAAAAATATATTAGTTTGTTACAAGGAGGGGGGTCTTTCTTGGTGGGGAAAGAGCTGTGGCAAGGATTGGGAAACGGAGGATTTACTTTTTTTTTTTTGAAGAATAAAAGAAAACAAGCTCAATGAAATCCTCAAAAAGAAGAGCAGAATGGAGGTCAGAATGGGAGACAGACAAGTATAGTATTATTGGTACTACTGTATTAAGTGTAATAAAAAACAAGCTGTATATATTAAAGATTTATATGTAAGCCTCTTTTTCTGTTCACCATCTATTGAAATATTCATGTTCATTGATGTTTGTTAGTGAATAAGGAAGTCCACTCTTGCCACTTCAATTTGACAACATATTAGAAACCCTACCAATTTCGATAACAAGAAAAAGACCTTTTTCTTAAAAAAAATCAGATTTCATCAGATTTATGATCAGATCTGTGATTTCAATGCATTTCACAATGAGATAACTCCCCCTTCCAGTGCAGATCAGAAACTACTTTGCAACTAGTAATCATAAAAAATTTCCTGGGGGACTGAGAGGTGAAGTTACTTGTCCAGGGTCACATAACCAATGTTTGGTCACAGTCAAGACTTGATCCTGTTCTTCTAAAGACTAGATGTCTGTCACTATGCAGCACCGCCACTCACAGAGAAAAGATAAAAGAAGGATTAACATTGGAAAGAAGGAAATCAAAATACTATTTGCTGATGACATGATAGAACATCTAGAAAATCAAATTTCCTCTGCCAAAAAACGGGACAATAAATGAAGCAGGAACATTTAGCCCGCAGAAGAGACTCTCAGGGTGGGAGATTATAACTGTCTTCAAGTATTCAAAGGGAATTTTATATGTTCTGTTTGGCTTCAGAAGGCAGTAGAGGAGCAATGAGAAGAGTTTGAGAGAGGCACTTCTAGCAGTGGTGAAGTCCCTCTGGAAGGCGATTTTCAATCAGAAGCCAAGATGGCCTCTTATCTGGTATGCTGGCAAAGGGGGACTTATTTTGGGCATGGATTGGACTGGATAACCACTGAGGTCCCTTCCAACTCTCCATGTCCGTGATTCTATGATATGTGCAGGGCCCCATGATAGTCCCTAGAGATGAAAAGATCCAAATAATTACCCTTAAGGGGGTAATTACTATTCCCATATGAGGAAATTTAGGCAGAAAGCTTAAGGAACTCACTTAAGTTCTCAAAGCTAGTGAATAATGGTCTTCGGATTCCAGATCCAGGGCTCTATTCAGTAAACTGTGTTGGATACTTTCGATGATAGGACTTCTTGTCACTGGTGACAGTCCAATGGCAAAAATTCTTTTGTACAGTCAAACCTGTTGGTAATACCCAGCTACAAATACCCAGTTTTCCTCTACAATGAGAGACATACTACCAGACTCAACTATCTAATCTTAACCAGTTGGGTAGTGCAACGGATAGAGCACTGGGCCTGGAGTCAGGAAGACCTGAGTCTAAATCCAGCCTCAGGCATGAGCTGTGTGACCCTGGGCAAGTCCCAACTACTATATGCCTCAGTTTCATCATCCATAAAATAGGGATAAATGATACCATCTTCCTCTCAGGATTGTTGTGAGGACCAAATTCGATAATTGTAAAGCTCTTAGAACATTGCCTAGCACATAGTAAATGCTATATAAATCCTTGCAATTACTGTTCTTCCCCTCGATGTCATTAGGAGTCCCTCTACAAAAAGCTATCTTTGTACACGGTGTACCTGTTATCAGAGAATGTCTCTAAGTAACAGATTCACCTCATTTTCCACACAGGAAGATTAGAGGACAGCTAACAGTCATTAAATGACTACTATCAAGAGAACTCCCTGCCACTTACTTCTCCTCCTAGTGGAAGATGAAAATTATTGTGGTACGACCTAGAATTCTTAATGAAAATGTCAAAGAACCCTATAATTTGCAAAGTATATTGTGAGTTTTCATTATTATTATATGAATTCAAAGGGAAATAAGTCTCTTCTGGAGTTCTAAGCCTAAGCCTGTGGCCACAATACATTTCTCAGCTCTTTGTGCTCTGGGGCTTCCTCAGCCTCTCCTCATCCCCTCCGTCAGCTCCATGTATTGTCAGGAGCTGCTTTCCAGCTAGAGCGATAGAGAATGCTGGCAAACTTGATTCTTTCACATGGCATGACATAGTCAGTCTTTACCAAGCCAATGCCAAGTTCCCCTTCCAAATAGCTAGCATGTACATAGCACCTTAATATATATGTATATATAAAATGTGTGTGTGTGTGTGTGTGTGTGTGTGTGTGTGTGCGTGTGTATACAGAGTGTTCCTAAAGTCTGGATACATAGGAAAAATGCATATTTTGAAATATTTGGAATATTAACAGACCTTAGCCCCCTTGACTTCTTTTTCTGGGGTATGCTAAAGGCGGAGGTGTACTCAATGAAAATCACAGATGCAACACACTTGATTGAACGCATAAAGAGTGAATGTGCTAAAATTGACGGCAATGTGGAATTACTGCATTGAGTTCACGTGAATCTTGCAAAGTGCATCAACCTTTGCATCACAAATGATGGAAATCATATTGAAGATGTTATTTGTTAATATTCCAATTAAATAAAATGCCGTTGAAAATTTCATTCATTTCATTTCTTGAAAATATGCAACTTTGCCTGCGTCCAGACTTTAGGAACACCCTGATTTTCACAACAAGCCTGGAGGTAGGTGCTATTATTGAAATAGTAGATCAGTAGATAATAGAAATCATCCACAGAAACAAAATTCTACTTCAGAATAGCTGCAGCAAACTTTTTTTAAACAAATATTATAGTTAACAAAAAAGTAAGGGGTTTTCTTAAAAGGAGGAAAAAAGAGCAACATTGTATTTGCCTGGCCATTCTACACACTGGTTCCAAAGAAGCCTCATTTTCCCCTTTTGATCTTCTGAATGAGTTAGATATGGAGGATGCTACTGACTGAACACGGTATCTCTAACCCAATCTTGCTCCTCTCTACAGTGGTTGGCCCAGGTTTTCAGTAATGGCATATGATGGGCTTGAGACTGAAATGATTATAAAAGGGTCTTGTCAAACATAAGGCAAAAAGCAAAAAAAAAACCCTCTTTTTAAAAAGCCAACTGTTTCTTGAGGAGCACTTTGCAGCACAGAAATGAGCTTTAAATTATTTTTGAAGATGAAATAAAAAATAAATTCCATGTCAGGAGGTAAATGTATTTCTCCAACCACATCTAGCACCCCGCCCCTTTCTTCAAGATAGCAGATGTGCCTGTGGCATAATGCCTGGTAATCTGGTCCAAATAGAGGGCCAGAAAAACATAGTTTTCCCTCAACAAGTAACTTCAAAGGTTTTGGACTGAGATCTCCCACACACCTCAATTACATCCAGCATAGACGTAAGTGGTGCTTTCTTTGCATTCAGAAAGGAAAATGACAAGTCTAGTCTTTGGCAAAGTATGGAAAATAATCACCATAAGAGGCCAGGAAAATCTTCCCTGAAAAGATCAGAGCACTTTCTAGGTCTTTTTCCAGATCGGATTTTGTCCATCTTTGCTTTTCCATTGTTTCCATTCTATACATTCTTTTCTCTACTTGTGTACCTTTCAGAGTTGGGCAAGGTCAACCTACGGTCATAACCTGAATCAGGGAAAGGTGCCATATGTCTTTCTTTTTTTTTTTTTATAAATTTCTTTATTTATTTTTAGTTTACCCATATGTCTTTCTTATCTCCTTTTTTCACTTTTTCCCCAGTGGCTTCATATTGCCCCCCTGACTATTTGTCTGTCACACTCAAGCCAGTCCTCTGAGTTTCTACCTTCATCTGAACATACCTCTCCTTTGACCTATGCAAGTAGGACCTTGTTAAGAGATTGAGCTAGCTCTTTTGACAGCTCACCTCCAAGCAAAGTTGTCAATAAGTAACAATAGTTACCACTACCACCACCCCACAGCTTCATTTCTCCATTGTTTTAGAGCAACAATGATTTACCCAAGGGATTGACTAATTTCAGGTTCCTTTTGAGTAGGTCTCCCCATCAGAAGCCAAAAACTGGAAGCAAGTATAGAAGGGAGTGAAAGGATGGCTGTTAACCCTCCAGAAAGCAGGCCACTCCTTTGTTCATGGCTCCTTTCTGCCTAATGGCCAGTTTGATTTGTCTTAAAGGCTCATAGTTCATCTAAGAATTCTTCACAAGTCTGTGGTCATTTTCTGGGACTAAATTATTATAAAAGAAATAGAATCTTATTCCTAAAGTCATTAGATGTTGCCTGTACCATTTTGTTTCTAAGAAGTCCTCCCGGGATTAAAAAGTGGATACAAGTTATTTACCAAGTAAACAGCATCCCAAAATTTGAGAATTGGAAGGGATCTTAGGGGTTGTTTAGTTCAACCCATACCTGGAAAGAATCTCCACTATAACGTAAGACAAGACAAGTGGTCATCCAGTCTTTACTTGAGAATCCTTCCCTGGCCGCTACCTTTTCCAGTCTTCCAATACCTAACTTTCTTCCATGCACTCTGTGAACTTGCTATACTTGGCCTACTTCCTTTAACACAACATTCCATCTTCCATCTTTATGCTTAAACTGGCTATGCCTACTCTTGCCCCATGCCTAGACTATTCTTGCCTTTCTTCATATACCCAGAACTTTGCATTGTGCCAAGTACATAGCTCTTAATCAATGCTTGTCGAATGACCTCTCAAGACAATCCATTGTGCGTGTGAACTGCCCTCTTGTTAAGAAGTCTTCCCCAACTTCAAGCCTAATTCAACCTCTTTGCAACTTCTGTCACTTCTGTTTCTGCTCTCAGGGAGTAAATAGAACAAGTCTTCAATGACAGCCCTTCAGTTAATTGAAGACAGTTATCATGTCTGCCCCTGAGTATTCTCTTCCCCAGGTTAAACATGACTACTTCCCTTCAACCACTCCTTATAGGATATGGACTCAAAGCTTTTCACTATTTAGGCTGCTCTTCCTCCAATTTACCAATGTTCTTCTTAAACTATGGTACCCAGAATTCAGCACAATATTCCAAATGTGGTCCGATTATGACAGAATACAGTGGGAATTTTACTTCCTTATTTCTAAAAGCTATATATCTCTTAGGGCAGCTAGGTGGTACAGTAGATAGAGGCCAGATAGAGACTCCAGGCCTGGAGTCAGGAAGACTTTTTCTTGAGTTCAAATCTGGCCTCAGACACTTACTAGTTGTGTGACCTGGGGCAAGTCACTTAACCTTGTTTGCCTCAGTTTTCTCTCTGTAAAATGAGCTGGAGAAGGAAATGGCAAACCACTCCAGGATCTTTGTCAAGAAAACCCTAAATGGGGTCACAAAGAGTCAGACATGACTGAAAAATAGACAATAATAACATCTACCTTCCAGTGTTGATGTTAGGATATAATGAAATAATATTTGTAAAGCACTTTGCAAACCTCAAAGTATGCTATCTAAATGCTAGCTATTATAATTTTCTTCTTACAGTCTATTGATAGCATAAAATATGTAGTCATATAGGTAAGAATAAAATATATGCAAAATCAATGAAGCTGGAGACGATATCTTATCTAAATTTGGTCTCATTCCCAGCACCTAAAACCAACTGATGCATATGGGATGCACTTAATCACCATTTGTTGGATTGAGCTGAACTTCAGACCAATTTAGCTGTATAATTAGGAACTGGTAAGAACCAGAAAGAAATCTGTTGAAACGCTGGCATGTCGGGAATTACTGAAAAGCTTTTCTTCTTAATAAGAGTAAATACATTTTGATGTTGTCCTACTCTTTTCACTTGGGAAACATGCATTCTGGGGGAGAGACGCTAAACACAGCTGTGTGTTTACTCACTGGAATTCAGGAGAATCATAGCCTTGACACAGAGATACTCCTTGTGTTGGAGTTTCAACTCTCGGAACCTTGAAGTCGTTGCCAGGAGCATGTCAAAGATTTCCAAAATCCCTTCAACACATTTGCCCTCATCCCTACAAAAGAACATTTAGAATGTTACTGAACACGTTTCATATAACTTTTTTTTTTAATAACACCAGAATCAGTGGGGAGGTAGGTCCTGTGTCAAATCCACGCTTTTCTAAAGACCTTTAATGGGGAAGGGGAAGACAGCTATTTGGAAGAGCTGGAATTGTACTTAAAAATTCAATCAGTTAAGGAATTAATTGCATTTATTTTTCCTGAGGAAAATAAGTTACTTAAACACTTTTGTGTTTGATGGAAGTCTCCATATCTCTATGAATAACAAAACCCAGGTTATACCAAAGCTGAACCAATAGAATGGACTTGGAAAAAAAAGAAGTCAGGGAATGATACAGTGCAAATAGCACTTGACCTGGAGCCAAAATATAGGGTTATTATCAGCAGTATCAAACACCATCACCACCATCATACATTTATATTATGTTTAAGAAATTGTAAAATGTTTTATGTGCAATATTTTAAGTATCCTCACAAACTTGTTTTAAGCATTAGAAGTATTTGTACATCTATTTTATAGAGCATGAAACTGAGTGTCAGTGAGGTTAAGTGACTAATCTAAAGTCAAGGTGGTGCAGTGGGTACAGCCCTCAGCTTGAATTCAGGAAGACCTGAGTTCAGATCCTGCCTCCTAGCTATGTGACTCTGGGCAAGTCATTTAAACTGCTTCAGTTTCCTCATGTGTGAAATGGGGATAATGGTGGCAATCACCTCCTGGGGTTGTTGTGAGGATCATCTGAGATAATAATTGTAAAGTGCTTTATAAAGTGCCTGGTAAACCTCAGCCCCTGGAGGCCCTAAGCCATTTTGACTATTACAAATACCCAAATTAACTATAAAGGACATATGAAGAAAGATGCTATTCACATCCAGAGAAAGAACTGATAAACAGAAGTACGTATAGAATAATTTTACACATACATATATACATATGCACATATACATATACACACACATATTCCTATATGCATACATACATAAATGCCTATTCGTGTCTAATGGTAGCCATTTTTGAAGTGGGGGGAAGGAAATTTACAAGACTGTTATATATTTAAAAGGAATAGCAAGTTGTACTTTGTGAACTAGAGGTTTCATGAACAATCATCTTTTTATTTTACTATGCTATGGAAATGCTTGTTTTATTATATAAATAAAAATAAATCTAAATTTAAAAATGCCTGGTACATAGTAAGTGTGATATAATTATTAGCTGCTGCTGCTGCTGGTGGTAGTAGTAATAGTGGTGGTGGTGGTGGTGATAGTAGTAGTAGTAGCAGCAGCAGTAGTCTGAGGCAGGATTTGAACCCAGGTCTTCTCTACCAGTTCAGCATGCTATATACTCTGACACACTGCTCTGAGACCTGGATTTGAGTCCTTTGGAATTGTTTTAGGGCCTTGCATTGCTGAGAAGGGCTAAGTCTATCGAAGTCAGTCATTGCACACTGTGGCTCTTACTGTGCACAATGCTCTCCTGGTTGTGCTCCCTTCACTCAGCATCAGTTCATGTAAGTCTTTCTAGGTTTTTCTGAAGTCCACCTTGAACAAAAGTCTTACAAGAAGCTTTGATTAGACCATTTAATCAGATTTATTTGCTCATTCCTGGTAAAAATGAACTATACAATATACATTACATGTAACATGATTTCAGATTTAGTTCTTCAGTCTGCTAAGGAAGACATCCTTCCTTTCAGATCTTTCAACTGGTTTCCCTTGAATTTTACTTAGAAAATGGCAAATTGGACTTATTCTAGAAAAATTTGCACAATTCCATGACTGTCCCCAATGCTTGGAATTCTCTCCCTCCTCATCTGTGCCTCCTGACTTCCCTGACTTGCTTCAAGTCTCAGTTACAACAGCACCTTCTGCAAGAAGCCTTTGCTCTATGTTTGAACATGGCTTTTTCCATGTGGTCTCCCGCATTTGCCAGTGAGCCACCTGATGGCAGGGACCATATTTTTTGCCTTTCTTTGCATTCCCAGTGCTTAGCACTGAACCTGGCATGTATTTGGTGCTCAAAGAAATGCCTGTTGACTTGACTTCCACCACTCAGCTCTCTCAATAACATTACTAAAACACAGCAGACACAAAACTAGGCTTCATTTATTTAACAAGCAGACACTATTATACGGGGTGACCTTTTTTCCTTGAAAGCTTACAACTCATTCTGTTGTTTCGTTTGGTCATCTCAGTCATGTCCAACTCTATGTGACCCCATTTGGGGATTTCTTGGCAAAGATCCTGGAGTGGTCTGCCATTTCCTTCTCCAGCTCGTTTTACAGATGAGGAAACTGAGGCAAACAGGGTTACATGTCTTGTCCAGGGTCACATAGCTAGTAAGTATCTGAGGCTGGATTTGAACTCAGGTCTTTCTGACTCCAGGCCCCGTGCTCTCTCTACTGTGCCACCTAGCTGTCCCTAGTGGAGGGCTAATAGATATGGGGAGGAGGGGAAAATTTTTGTGGGATGTTTCTGTCACTCATATCTAAGCAACTACCCTTCCAGGCCTTAGAGGTGGGATCTTCAAAAAGGATACTTTATGAAGCCCTTTCACTAGAGGCAGCTAATACCACAGTGGATAGAGTGCTAGGCTTAGAGTTCAAATCTGACCTCAGATACTTACTAGCTATGTGGCTCTGGGTAAAAGACTTCTGTCTGACTCAGTTTCCTCAACTGTGAAATGGGAATAGTAATACTACCTACCTCCCAGGATTATTGTGAGGATAAAATTAGATAATATGGGCAAGGTTGTTAGCACAGTGCCTGGCATATATTATTAGCCTTATAATAAAGATTTGTTTCCTTCCTTCTGCTCCCTCCATAATACCTGGCAACTTAGGGTATAGATAGTAGACTTGAAGAGGATTTTTGTAAAATTTTATTTAGCAGTATAAAACTAAAACGGAAGACCCTGCTCGCACCCATGCCTTTTCTTCCTGAACAAAAGAGTTTCCCCTCATTTCTTTCATCCTTGTTAACATCAAATAGGATTTAGGGTTGGATGAAACCTTCAGGCCATCTAGTGTAACACTTCCTCATTTGACAGATGGGGAAACTGAGTCCCAGAGCAAAAGGCAACTGGCCCAAGATCACAGAAATTATAAGCAGCATTAAGATTGGTGCTTTATCCAGGGAATTTTTAGAATGTCTCAGCTCTCTCACAAGTTGCTTGGTTGTGATTGGGGAAAGAGCTCTGTTTTCTATTGATACTGCTGTAACTTTCCTTCAGTAAGGTATTTTGAGACAGGAGGCTTTGAAAAGCTAGTGGGAAGAGTAATTAATTTGGAGCCGGGATATGAAAAGAAAGGTCTCCTAACTCCAAATGCCTTACAAAAGAAAAGCTATGGACATACAAAACGAATATGAGGCCCTTTACCCAGTCACATGGGGCAACTTCTGAGACATTCTGAAGATTTCCTTGGTCAGGACCTAATATTCACTACATTACTAGAAAATCTCTTGGTTATACCACCACTAGGCCTTCTTGAAATTACTATGCAGAAGATCCCAAGGCCCAGGACAAAAGGGGACTGAGGAAGATTATTACCTAGGCTATTAAAATTCCCCCTCATACAACACCTATCAAACTAACGTCTCTCTGAATGACTTTTATTCTTTTGGAAGTTGTACTTACTCCAACTTTTCACATTTATATAACACTTCAAGGTTTACAAAAGGCTTTTCTGACAAGAAGCCTATGAGGTAAGTGAGGTTTTGAGACATTCAGTAACATGGTCAGTTCTTGCGTAAATGTCTGAGACAAGATTTGAATGTACTTTGCTCCTCACTTCAACTCTTCCCATTACACCTCAGTGAATCAGAGAAAACTCTCCCACTCCATCTCCTAGAGGAAAAGTTGAAATTATCTTCTGATAGCTCCCTAGGAGCTGCTTTCTATGCAAAGGGGAAGCCAGGTGATACAGTGGATACAGCACCAAGCCTGCAGTCAGGAAGATTCCTCTTCCAGAATTCAAATCCAGCTTCAGACACTTACTAGCTGTGTGACCCCGGACAAGTCATGTAACCCTGTTTGCTTCGGTTTCTTCATCTGTAAAATGAGTTGGAAAAAGAAATGGCAAACCAGTTCAGTATCCTTGCCAAGAAAATCCAAAATGGGGTCACGGAGAGTTGAATATGACTGAAATGACTGAACAACAACATACAACAAAATTTGGCATGGATATGGGGCTAAAATAAGGCTCCCTTGAAGTCAATCTTTGCCTTAGCCCCCTAAAGACTTGGGTGTGCATGAAGAGAATTGCTATTTTTTTCTCCAGAATACCTAAAGTTGTTAATGACAGTCAGACACAGTCAAGTCTTATTGGAAAGGATAACTTAGTCCCATGTCTTAATTTTACTGTGAAAGCAGTTAAAGACCATGGACGTGAACTGACTTGCTCAAGATCACACAACTAATAAGGAATCAGAAGGGAACTGGAATCCACGTCTCACATGTACCAGGTTAGAGCTCATTGTTCCATAATGCTTTTGGAAACTCTTTTCATGGATTTACTTCAAAGCCCTACTGTATTTTATTATCTTGGGCATCTTATCACCTCACACTGTAATACAGCATTCAGAACATGTGTAACATAGGTCTGATTACTTCCTTTTCAGAAGACATGACACCCAAGTACTTCATTTTAAAGGGTTGGAAGGTTAGAATATTTTTACTCATTTCAAGGCTTTCAAAACCAACACATTTCTGGCAAACAAATGAGAAATATTGGGGTGATAATGTACAATACCTCTAAAGCGACCCTATAATAAAATTTTAATGTAAGGTTAAACACACAAAACAGTTGCGATAAGGACCTTTGAAAGAGAAAATTAGTAGAATTTGTTCCATTTAATTCTCAACTATAGATTGATAATGAATAGTGAGTAAGAAATTAAGAATGTATTAGGAGATCTGAACTTATAGCAAGCAGAATATACTTTGAATGCTAAAAGATTAGAACCCAATATGTCAATCAAACCAATGCTCTGAAGGGAGTTCACTTCTGTACAGATGTGCCATATAATCACATGCTGAATAAGACCAGTCCCAAGGTGTAGGATGGTTGTTAGCTGATAATGGCAACACCTCCATGGAACAAAATACTAGTGATCAAATACTGAAAGAGAAGCCTTTGTTTGAGAGTGCACTATTTTGCACCCACAAATAAAATCTTTCTGGAAACTCCTACAGGCACTCAGGGTCTGCAATTAAACAAATTCTCCATCTCCCCATTTTGAAATTGCTTCCTCTTTAAAACTTGAGAAGGCATTTCCTCTTTCTTTGGTCTCTTTCAGGCATAGGCTTAGATGGGGTAATCTGAGTGAAAGGATATGCACAGTTTGGGGCATACTGCTTTCCAGAATGGTAGGACCAATTCACAGCTGTGTTACAGTAATTAAAGTGGGACTTTTTTTTAACTGTTTTCTCTTTTTGAGCACTTATTTAATCAGGAGCCCTTGATCAGTCCAGCTTTTGTTTCTTTGATGAAATCAGGAGTCTTTGATGACCTCCTTACCTCAAGGGAAAGCCTAGTTTACATGGGTTTGAGTCACATGTTTATGACGCCAAAAGCTTTTAGGCCATGTAGGTTTGAGTTGTGTGTTTGTGACACTTTCAGGTCTCATGGGTTTGAGTCAAACATTGTGATGCCCTTTGACCCTGAACAGGGTATATAAACTCAGAGGTTGGCGTTTTTCTTTTGGGGCTCTCACTCAGTGGAAGAGTGGCGCGTGACTCTGGGCAAGCCGTTGTAACTGCCCCCCAGCTTAGCTAACCCAGATCCATTGGTTCTTGTCTGGCAACTGAATTGTGATTTGGTCTGTTTACGTTGTCTCTGTTTGTAATTTGATTGTATTTGCTCTGCAGTTCAGGGTGCTGGCTTTTTCTTCTGAACTAAGTGAATGATATTTGTATGTTGAATTAAAGTGAGACTGTTAACCCCTTAAAGTTGCTTTCCTTAGTAAAGTAGATCAAATAATTTGTGCTGGCAGCCCTTCTGTGTGCTGGTTGTTGTTGGTTTTACACAGCCATAGTAGTGGCAAGTCACACTGTTGTGACAAGCTGCCCCAATAATATGCCTGTTCTCTTGTAGCCCTTCCAACACTTGTCATTTTCTTTTCTTTTTTTTTTTTTTGGTCATCATTGACATGTTATGAGCAGAGTGGAGTGAGCAGAATCAGTAAGCAGAAGCAGGAGAATAATTCATAATATAACACTAATATGAGAAAAACAAACAATTCTGAAAGATTCAGAAATCTGATAAGCACAGTGATTCCAATGTAATTAACACAATTGATTAAAGCAATGATTCCAATCAAACACAGAATGAGACGTATTTGTGGATGTGACCAATATGGGAATATGTTTTGTTTGACCAAACTTACATGTCACAAGGGTTTTGTATTTCTTTTTTTCCCTGCAGTGGGAGATGTGGAAGGAATTTTTAAAAATGCTTGATAATTTTTTAAAAATTAAAGAATTCATACAAGGATCTGACACCACATAAAAGTATAATGAAGATGAAATAATTGACAAGAATGTTCCATGAATATCTTAGAGGAAAAATACCACAAAACTACTATAACAAATGAACACTTGGCATTTATTAGGTGGTCTCACTGAAAATGTTCAATCATCCAAATAGATATGTAAGAAGGAGGGAAGAGAATAGGCATTTATATAGTGCCTACTATGTTCCAGGCATTGCACTAAGCATTTTTACATGTCTCATTAATCTTCATAACAACCCTGCAATGTAGGTGCTATTCCCATTTACACTTGAGGAAACTGAGGCAAACTGAGGTTAAGTGAGGTGCTCTGGGTCACATAGCTAATAGGTGTCTGAGGCTGGATTTGAACTCAGGTCTTCTTGACTCCAGGCCCAAAGCTCTATCTTCTGCAGCCCTAACTGCCTAGATATTATACTAGCAATTCTGTTGCAAAACACAAGTTGATGATGGAATGGATATTAAAACAAACACGTATTCTTAACTCTCTTTATCAAATGACCTGGGTTCAAATTTTGGTTCTAATATTTACTACTTGCATAATCTTGGGAAAGTCATTCAACTTTCTTAAGCCCCACTTTTCTCGGATTAAAACAAGGGTATTGAATTAGATGGCTTTTGGGTCCCTTACAACTCTAAATGGACAATTCTAAGTGATGTGTCCAAGGTTACACAGTTAAAAATTGCATTGCTAGGGTTCAAATAGCCCAGGATGTAATGAAAAGAGTTCTAGATGTAATTAAGTAGGTAATGAGGCACTCAGCTCTTACTGCAGACTTTTCATAAACATACATGGCTCCTCTTTTTCCTAACAGGACAAATCGCCTTGCCAGAAATGAGCTAAGAAGACTGGCCTGTCTGTCCACCCTTCAGCAGATTCAATCTTTCTTTCTTTCTTCCCCTCAGCAAGCATACAGGGAGGATATTATAAGTTGCTTCAAGTCTTAATACCCTCAAGCAAGCTAGTCATTACCTAAACAGGTGAACTCCTATGTTAAGTAAACCTGATTTGAAAATCAGGATTTACAAAAAGGATAGTGGATGTCTATTCACCCTGCCGAGCAGCTTACAATTCTCTTCCTATGAAAAATAAACTCCCTTCCTTAAAAATGTATTTTAGATACACAGATTGAGATACACATTTACAAAATGCACTTTCTCTATAACATGAGATAGAATGGATGTACTAAATATGGATGTAGGCTTAAAGGCCAAATTCCAAAAGATAATAATGCAACTATTAGAATTTCATCAAAAAGCACATACCAGAAATTACACAAGGCATTGTCGGAATGCATATACAATTCTTAGTAGTCGTCAAAGGTAGCATTGTTCTCTCTCCACACCCACACAATCACAAATTTATCATTGAAAGGGGCTGTAGAAATGATATAGCTCAATTTTCTCCCCTAGCCTCGTATCAGAATGCGGGAAAATGAGACTTGCCCAGAGTCATATAAGTCATAAGTGTCCCGAGTGGGATCTCAACCAAGATCTTTTGATTCTAAGTTTAGCATTCTTTTCACTAGAACCCAGTGCCTCTCAAGGGTATTTGAATATTCTGCATTTTCTAAATATTTAGCAACAGTAATATGGATTTTGCCAGGCATTGTAGTACATGCCTTTAATCCCAGCTGCTGGAGAGACTGAGGCTTGTAGATGTCTTGAGCTCTAGAGTTCCGAGTTTCAGTGAATTATGTTGATCAGGTGCATGCACTAAGTTTGGCGTTAGTATGGGAGACGGCAGTCAAATGGGCCTAGGTGGGAAATATATTAGATCAAAGTGGAACCGGCTGGTTGGTAGTTCCTGCAATTCTAGGCTGGGTGAGATAGGAAGACAGATTTGGGGGTGGAGAAGAAGTAATGTGGATGTAAAAACAAGAAACATGGAACAGGAAGGGTGTTTAGTCATCTCCCATGTTATGCAGCTAGGTGGTGCAAGGTGCTGGGCCTAGAGTAATGAGGACTCCTTTTCCTGAGTTCAAATCTGGCCTCAGACACTTACCAGCTGTGTGACCCTGGGCAAGTTGCTTAACCCTGCTGGTCTCAGTTTCCTCATCTCTAAAATGAGCTGGAGAAGGAAATGGTAAACCACTCCAGGATCTTTGCCAAGAAAACCCCCGTCACAAAGAGTCAGACACAACTGAACCACAGCAGCCATGTTATGCAGATGATAAAAATGATTCGCAGAGAGGTGAATCAATTTATCTAGTATCACACAACTAAATAAATGACAGAGTGAAAAGCCAAACTTGAGTGTTCTTACTCTAACTAAAATGCTTTCTCCATTATATCATACCTTTTGAAGCTGTTACTTCCCCACCCCCAGGCTAGCCTATTTTATGATTATAACATGTGGTGGTGGCTCCCGGTGGCAGGGGAAACACTTTCTTCACCTGGTTTTCCCTGCTGAAGGATGGCTGAGGCCACAGGGATGAGAGAACCAATTCTGTTGCAGTTTTGCCTAGGATCTGCCCTTCTCCTGGCCCAGGACTGGTATGTACCAGCATTTCCCCACAACATGGGTTAGATTTACCCTCCTCCTTACTTCCTGAGACAAGGATCTCTAAGAAGAGGTAAAGCAGTCCCCGGGACCTCTGCTTCCTCGACCTGACTTTCTGGTCACCTATGAGCATAAAAAGTCCCACCCACATATGGTCCTGACTTAGTGGATTTCTGAAGACCACTCAAGTCACCTTGTCTTCCCCTGTATGCGTTTTCATAAAGAGAAAAGTAGGGGGGGAGGGTTCAGAGTCCAACAGTGCTAAGTGCCACTGTATCTTTGTTGTGTATCCTTGCTGTATTGGGGCAAAGTGAACCTCCTTTTTGTTAACTGTTCAATGACTTACGAATTGTTGTTGCTGAGCCATTTCAGTTGTGTCTGACTTGTGACCTCATTTGGAGTTTTCTTGGTAAAGGTACTAGAGTGGTTTGCCATTTCCTTTTTCAGCTCATTTTACAGATAAGGAAACTGAAGCAAACGAGGGTAAGTGACTTGCCCAGGGTCACACAACTAGTATGTGCCTGAGGCGGGATCTGAACTGATGACAATGAGTCTTCTGATTCTAAGTCCAGTGTGCCACTTAACTGCCCTAATTTGCAGGTACCTTATTCTGAATGCCACCACTCTTCAGATTAAACATTGGAATGAGATGATTTATAAGCACTTTTTTTTATTCCAATAATGAACCTACACTGAGTGATAGCATTTGAGATACCTCCGACACAGATATAATAGAGAAAAGGGCCACATCACCTTACACTATGTCGCCAGTGATGCGAGGGGCTTCTGAAGGGGAAAGTTAAAAGGATGACAGGGAACTTCCAGTTAGGACCTGGGCACCCCTCAAATGTACCAATGCCTCAAATGCCCCAGTATGACTACAACCCTGAGCATGGTAGGGAAGGGGAGGGAAGAGTTAATCAAAATGTCTGCATGGGAGACTTTAGACAGCTGGGGGGCAGCGTATGAGCCTTGAGTGTCTAGGGGGAAGGGAATACTAGAAAGGTATTAGAGGGACAAGGGTAAGCAAGATGACCCACCTACTTTGTGGAGTTTGTACAGAGCTCTAATGGTGGTGCTAAAAACTGTGAGTAGCCACCGACATCATTCCATGTGTTACTTATACCTAGAATACATTGTTTGTACAAGCCTATGTTTATATACACTGTAAATATGAAGTAACAAAATACTTCATAGATGGAAACACTAGTTATTCAACATAAAGTGTTTATGGGTGAATCAGTGAAATTTCAATCTCTGGGACGGAGGACTTGATTGAACTGAAAGTATGGAGACTGAGAATGTAGCTATATTAAATGAAGTCATTTATATTTAGCTCTATGCTAATCAGGCCACAGATGCCTTAGATACACCTGGGTGGCACTACTCAACGTGGGCAGGGTAGCTGGAAAAACTGTTTCCAATAGATTCAATCAGGATTTTTTTCCTAGTCTACAGAGGGGTAATTCATATATTTAGAGTCTGTGCAGTAAAGGTGTCTGTTGAACACCAATTTACTAAACAGAGTGGTATCATGGTAGTAAGATCAATGCACTGGGAGCCAGAAGACCTAGGTCCTAGTCTAGGCTCTGCTATCATGACTATATAAACTCATTTTCATGTAGCCCCCTAAGTTTGGGAAAGGGTTTTCCTCATAATAATTCTATGAGGTAGGTAGTGCAAATATTATCATCCCCATTTTACTGATGGGGAAATTGAGGCACAGAAAGATTAAGTGATTTGCTTAGGGTCTCATTGCTAGCTTTATATCTCCTGATTCCTCTCAATACAATGACCAACCGTGATTACAGAGGACTCATAACAAATCATGCTTCCCACCTCCTGCTAGAGACATTGATGGACTCTGAATACAAATTGAGACCTTTTTTATGGACATGGCTCATATGGGAATTTGCTTTGCTATACATGTTTGTGATAGGGGTTTTGTCTTTCTTGCTTTCTGGCAGGGGGTGGGGGAGAGAACATAGATTTTTGTGAAAATAAGATAAAATTGAATTTTAAAAAAGTTTGTCACCTGTGTTTAGTATCAGTGACTCCTAGTACACCATTCTATCACCCAGTATTAAGAAGTTACATAACAGTGAATGAGTCACTTAACTTCTGTGGGTCTCAGTTTCCCCATCTACAAAATAAGGAATTTGTACTAGGTGATTTCAAAGGATACTTTCAGCTCTAAAATTCTATGATTCTTTAAATCAGTCAAATACTGCATTTTAACCTCTGGGTGTTCATAAATATTATTCTTAACAATAACAATAATAATAATAATTTCCCCAAGTTGACTTATACATTGAATATTCAGGTAACTCCATTTCAAAGGATACTTTCAGCTCTAAAATTCTATGATTCTTTAAAATCAGCCAAATACTGCATTTTAACCTCTGAATGTTTATCATTAGTATTATTAACAACAACATCGATAATAATTTCCCCAAAACAATGCCTGAATAACCAGGCAACTCAGGTCTTTCTACTTTCCCCTTGCCACCCCTAAACTCAATCAGCCTATGGTAATTAAGCAGCAGGTGGAAAGAATAAGCAGTGACCTATATGGGAGGTATAGGCTGAAAACAGTGTTTAATACATGAAAAAAAAATTAAATGGACCTAAACAGTATCAACCATATATTGCACAAAATACAATTTACTTTTACATTTAATATACCATTGGTCAAACTTTGGAAAACTTGGCCATTATATTATCATGTAATCTAATAACATGATTTTTTTAGAAAAAGATTTATTTGGTTTTCAGAAACTTGCGACAATGTCCTCCAAGTCTGGAGTTCTTGACCCAGTGAAGGTGCTTATGACATTAGCATCACCTAATTGCACTTTCAGGTGTGAGATTTTAATTGCAAGACTAGTAGCCAGGTTCCCTTTCACTAAGTGCTATAGACGGATCTAAGTCAGAAGAGACAATTTATATTTTTCTCACCTGTCCAGAACAAGGTCTGGCGCAAAGATGAGTTTGCCAGGATGATCAATTGATCGCCACATCAGCCCCACCATTAACACTTCCATCCAGCAGTTTTCTAAAAGCCTCACTTGGTCATACAGGCTGAGCTCCACAAAGCCTGGCAGAAACAAAAGGATAAATGTCAGGCATGTCCACACACAGTAAGAGCTAAGAAAACACTTCACAGGCGATAGAGAAAAGTGATCGATGTCTATGAAATGAGGAACAAAATCCTGGTTAAAGAAGAGCAAAATGAGTCAAACACACATTAGCAACTCACATTTTCCTGTCCTCAATGTACAAAATTGATTTTGTTTAGAATTATAATGTACTCCACCTGGACTCTTGCCTCTTAAACGTGTGTCAAGGGAAACTGAGGAAGTTCAGGGGCAAGAAACTGCAACTCAGCTTCATTAGGTTTACCTTTGTTTGCTTTGAACTGATGAGAATTTCAAATCAATAACATTCAGTGGGTACCCACCCTAAGCAGAACACTCTAGGCGGTGCTGTGGGAATAGAGATGGGGGGATGGAGGAGAGAATAAGCATTTTTATAGTGCCTAATAGGTGCCAGGCACTGTACTAAGCACTTTACAAACATTATCTTATGCCTGGAGATACAACAAAGAATATTTTCATTGGGGTCAAGAGGATGGTGGGGGAAGTGGAGAGGGGAGGGAGAGATAGAGTCTTGACTTTGGTCAAAAAATTAGCAAGTGGCAAAGATGGGATTTGAACCCAACTGGGTTCTGGAACTCAAAAAGAAGGACTGAGAAAGGAAGGAAGAATCCAGATGGGAGTCCATTTTGTCATGTGGAATAAGGATTTAACTTCCACTGGGTCCCAGAGAACAGAAGTAGGAGCGACAGGTAGAAATTACATACAGAAAGGTTGGTTTAGGCTTGAAAAGAAAAAGAAAAACAAAAACAAAAGAGAAGGGCTGTCTCTAGATGTGGTGAGCTCTCTGTCCCTGCTTGTCTTCATGCAAAGGCTCAATGACTCCTCATTAGGCATGTTGTTGAAGTGATTATTATTCAAGTATGAGTTATGCTAGATGCTCTCTGAGTTCTCTTCCCAACTCAAAGATTCTCAAGTAACCTCCAAACCATGATGAAGAGTTGGACACAACTGAACAACCACGACATCAACTACTCAGGTAATCAATGCTTCCTGCTGGTGGGCTAGAGGGATAGGATGGGCTAGAGAAAGAAAAGACTGCATGGAAGAAACTAGTAATGGGACTACTACAATAATCCAGGCAAGGTGTTATGAGAGGGCCCAGATAGTCAAGCACTTCAATTGTGATATTTTGTTTACTAGGAGACTAAGAGTGCCTTTCTCAGACCTCTTGACAAAACTGCCGACTCCCTACTCCACAGATGAAATGTCTGGCCTCGCCGAGAAGGATATGTGGAAATTCCAGTGGAGAGGCTGATGTCAGAATAGAAAAGAAGCAAGATGAAAGACTGTCTGAAAGATGTTTTAGAAGTAGAAATGTAAAGATTTGTCTAGTGATGGGTGGGGGTAGGGGGTTAAGGGTGAAGGAATGGGGAATGTTTGCAAATCTCAGGACTTCACAAACTCTGATACAGGTATAAAGTTATATTTGAAAAAACAGGGAAGGATTCATAAGGTGCTATCAAGAACATAATTATTGTGATCCTTGCAAGGGAATCATCCTCACTCACCTCTTTGCTAGTCTCTGTTTTTAAGACCTCAAGCAGTTTTCAGCAAGTCCCCAAGGACACAGAGGAAATAGGGAAACAAAAACCTAGACACACAAGGGAACCACCCTAGCCTCATTGTTCCACCACAAAGAGTTCTTAATCTATTTCCTTGTTCTCCCTTTCCCCAATATTGTTGTTTTGCCAATGTTAATATAATGAATTTACTGAAATACCAGCCTAGAAATTCAGGCCCTCCTGATTTTTATATACTACTTACTGGGAGCCTAAGAGACTGGTGCCCTTCTTCTACCTACTGACAAAACATGATGACCTTCCTCCTTTACCAATGGCCCTCCTGAGAAGGCTATGTGAAAAATATAAAAAATTTTTGCCTGGAGACTTTAAAATCTGATTAAAAGCTTTAAAATGAAAATAGGGAAGACAGGAGAAAAATGCAGCCAAGTCAATATACCAAGCTAGATAGTACAAAGAATTTAGGTATGACTTAGGAAGTAATTCATAGAAGATAATATCTAGGGGCAATAATAAAACCTATGGCTTCAGATGTCAGTATATTCAAATATAGAGTATGATCAATAAATAAGATGATCACATCGGGTATGTGTGAGGTAAAGAAAATGTGAAGACTTCACAGGGAAGATATGTATAAATACACATCTATATTTATGCTCAGAAATGTTTAAAAATCAAGAAACAGGGAAATAGGGAAGTGGAAAAATTCTGAGGCCGCGAGAGTCTGATGGCTCAGCCTCTGGGAAAGTTTACCCTGAAACTTTTTGTTCTTTCTTCTGGTTCTGGTTTAAAGATTTGCTCAGTAAGAATAGGGTCACTGTGACCTGCTTTCCTTTACTGTAAAAGCACTGTAAAAGATTGGAGAGAGTCTCCCCCTCCCCTTATCCTAATCTCCTTCTTCAGATTTATAGATGTCACCTCAGCTGTAATCATTAACTAAGGGAATGGGAATCGGAGTTTCTGTGCCTTGATTTCCCGGTTTTTTGTCTAGTTTTTCGTGCTTAGATTGTAAGCCTGCCTCCCAGCTAATGGTGAGAAGGGTCAGAGATGGGCGGGAATTCTCTTGAGTTGGGTATAATTATTGGTGCTTTGCCCCTTGTATTTTGCCTCCTTTGCTGGTTCTGTTCTGTGTTGGCAGAGGATGCCCTATTCTTGAGAATTGAATAAAACTTATTGCTGTTCCTACCCTGAGACGGTTATAAATTATAAAAAGTTACAAATATAACTATATATATAACTATAAATATAAAAAGTTATAAATTAACTTTTTAATTGGTGAGGGTCTTTCATCCCACACAGGTGTATTAGAGCAGGATTTTTTGAGGGGGTGGATATGAGTTAGAATAGACAGCTACCAAGCACCCTCCCAAAATTGAACTTGGCAAGATGAAACTCAGGGTTATAAAGAGGTATATTGTATTAAAAGGGAACAGATAAAAGGATCGGGTTAACGGGGGATACCCCAAAGGATATAGTCATGAAAGGAAATCCATGAACCAAAGGGGAGTAGACAACATTTGGTCCAGGGTCAATTTGGTTCAGGATCACCTAGACAGGTAGAGGAAGCAAATTATGAGAAAAGAAAATTAGATCTAAATCTGGCACAAATATGAATTTCAAATATCCAGACATCTGCTGGCACTCGCTCAGCTAAAAGCAGAGTACACTGGAGTAGTGATAGTGGTAGTAGTGGTGGCAGGGGAGTAGGGTGAGGTTAGTAGTTAGTAGTAGTAGGTTAGTAGTAGTTTGTTGTTGTTGAGTCCTTTCAGTTGTATCCAGCTCTTTGTAATCTCATTTGGGGTTTTCTTGGCAAAGACATTGGAGTGGTTTGCCATTTACTTCTCTAGCTCATTTTACAGATGAAGAACTGAGTCAAACAGAGTTAAGTGACTTGTCCAGGGTCACACAACTAGTGCCTGAGGCTGGATTTGAACTCATGAAGATGAGTCTTCCTTATTCCAAGCCCAGTGCTCTATCTATTGGACCACCTAGCTGCCAAAAGTAGAGTAGAATAACTAAGTCAATTCTTGACTTTCCATAATGACAGGAGCATTCTTCAAAAAGTAGAAGTGATTAGGCAGACTTATTCCAAACACGATTCTGAACAAAAACCATAAATTGTTTTCTGAAGTATAAGGGAGCGGAATCTTGGGATAAAATGATCTATTCATACAGCAGATTCGAAAAAGTTTGGGGGAAAGGATAGGTTAGATGCTATTGTCTAAAACGCTACAAGGAAAGTCAGACTAGGAAGAAGAGGGTGGCCTTTTAAGAAAATTCTGATGACAGAAACAAGAAAGATGCTGATGAGGAAGAAAAGGAAAGTGATAACAGTGATGGTAATAGCTAATAATAGCTAGCATTTATATGCTACTTTGAGATTTGTAAAGAGCTTTATATACGTTAACTTATTTGATCCTCAGTGTGTACATGAATGCAGAAGAAGTTCAATCAACCCACTTGGATTTTAAAGAGAAGCCATAAATGGAAAGAGAAGAACTGAGGGTAAATACAAAAGAGAGACACCATGCTGTTAGGAATGGGATCAGGAATACCCAGAACTCAGAAATAATTAAGGTCTGGGATGAACATTAAGGACAAGAGAAAGGGTTTTATCTTTTAAAGCTAGGTTAGGGGCAAGAGGATTAAAAAAGAGAGAATAAGGGAAGGGAAAGGAAAGGAATAAGCATTTTTATAGCACCTACTACATGCTAAGTGGACAGCGGGCCAGGCCTGGAGTCAGCAGGACTCATCTTCATGAGTTCAAATCTGGACTCAGTCATTTACTAGCTCTGTGACAGTGGGCAGGTCATTTAACCTGGTTTACCTCAGTTTTCTTCTCTGTAAAATGAACCAGAGAAGGAAATGGCAAACCACTCTAATATCTTTGCCAAGAAAGCCCCAAATAGGGTCACAAAGAGTCAGACATGACTGAAGTGACTGAACAACAACTACAAAAAGCATTTAAGTGCTTACTACATGTCAGACTTTGCTATGTGCTTGGTAAATAAGAAAGATAAAAAATAGGCTCTATCTTCAAGGAGCTCACATTCTAACAGCAGAAACAACATAGAAGTAACCAGGTATATATAAGCTACATACCAAGTGGAAGGTAATCTCAAAAGAGAACACACTAATAGCTGCTAGTAGTTAGCAGGAAAAGCCTCCTGTGTAAGGTAGGATTTTAGTTAAGACTTCGAGAAAGTCAGGGAAACTAAAAAGCAGAGGTAAGGAGTTAAAGCATGCTAGAAATTGCCAGTTCCAAGGCTCGAAGACAGAAGGAAGATAAAGTATCGTGTGAGGAATGGTGAATACGCCAGTCAAACTGGATCATAGAGGTGTGAAGGAGAGTAAAGTGTAAGAAAATTTGAAAGGTAGGAAAAGGCCAGGTTATTAAGAACCTTAAAAGACAGACTGAGGAATTTATATTTAATCTTAAGAGATAATAGGAAGACATGGGACTTTATTGAGTAGAAGATGACATGGGCACTTTAGGAAAATCACTCTGACAGCTAAGATCAGTATAGATTATAGTGAGGATACACTTGAGACAGGCACACAAAATAGGAATCTACTGTGATAGCCTAGGAAAGAGGTGATAATGGTTGTGTGGGTGCAGAATAGGGGACTTATAGGACTCATGAAGGTAAAAAAGATAAATTTAGCAGCAGACTGAGGAACTGAGGATGACACCAAGGTTGTAAGCCTGCATGAGGATGATTGTACCCTCAACAGTAATAGAGAAGTTAAAAAGAGGAAAGGGCATTAGGGGAAAAGAGGATGAGCGCTGTTTTAGACAAGTTGGATTTGAATTGTCTACAATATATCCCATTTGAGATATCCAAAAAGGCATCACTGATGTGGGACTGGAATTTAAAAAAGGGATTATAGCTGAAAAAAGACATTTTTATAAAGAATTTGTAAAGACATTTTATAAAGAATAAAGACAAATATTATTATCTCTATCATACCGGATGGAGGGAATGGAGGTCAGAGTGAAGATAAAGAACAAGGTAATGGATTGTAAGGCCCCAGGAAAGATGAGGTAATAAAAGAATATGATATAAAGAAAGTTTGGTGTTCATGAACAAAGAAGTGGACAGCAAGCTCCGGGTATCTGTGTGAAGCTGAGGTAGAGTGAAGAGTAGGTCGTGCAAACTGAAAGGATTGAGAAACTGGAAAATTAAGATATTTGAGGGAACATCAATATGTATGTTGAAGTCCCCTAGTGTGAGGAAGGGAATTGGGGTAGAGAGAAAAACTCTGAGCCAGGTACTAAATTCATGAAGGAAAGAAGAATTATGGTCTGAGTATCAATAGGTAATGACTACCAGGGTCTGGGTTTAATGATAAATTTGAATAATATGGACCTCAAAGGAGGAGAGAGTTTAATTAGTGATGATGGTAGAGGGAAAATCTGGAAGTGGCAGTGGGGATCAAGGATTATCCAAACTTCCCCACCATGACCAATGAGTTGGGAGTATGAAAGAAATTGCAACCAGTGTTGGAAAGGGTGGTAAGAGATGCATTGTTATCATGGGGGAGCCAGGTCTCAGTAAGTGCTTGAAAGTGGGAGGAATGAGAAAGAAGGTTTAAGATAAAAGAAAGGCTGTTGATTATGAAGCAGACATTATAGAGTCCCCAGCAAAAAGAATGGCTAGATTTGGAAAGGGACATGGGGGGGGAGGGCAATGAAGAAGAAGAGGTTGGATTGAGGTAAAAGGGAGTAAAAGAGGGGGCAGCTGGGGATGAGTAATGGAGATTACACATCAGGAGTACAGAAATCAGAGGGTGGGAGTAATTAAAGAGTGAATGCAGGCAGAGTTATCAGTGACTAGAGAGAGGTCCCCTGCAGGAGGGATGTGATTAGACTGCCAAAGTCCTTCCTTGAGGTTCAACTTTGTGGTAGGTGGTGATATTGTATCCTGTGATGTCTCAGAGTTCTACCTCACTGCCAGCAGGAGAAAGAGGAGACATGGGAGCCTCATCAGGAGGTGCCATCCTTCTAGGTGGTAGAAGGTAGGAACAATCTTGTTCTAGGGAAGGCTGATACTGGGGAAAACCCTCAAGACCATGAAAGTCAGGAGACAGGTCTTGCTCCTCTGATCCTCACAACAACCCTGAGAGGTAGGTGCTATTTATTAGCCTCATTTTATAATTAAAGAAACTGAGGCAACCAAAAATGACTTTCTCAGAGTCAAACAGCCATTAAATGTCTGCAACTGGATTTCAACTCAGGTCTTCCTGATAGCAGGTCCAGTGTTCAATCTACTGTGCCACCAGCTGCAACAGTTGGAGAAGGGCCTGGAACAGGACCAAAAGAAGAATCTTGAGCTAGGGCTGGTGTCTGAGGCCAGATGTGCTTAGAGAAGACCCTGGGGCTGGAGCAATAGAAGCCTCAAAATGAGTGGTAGGGTCTTATCCCCAGGAGAAGTAGAAGTTCCTGGGGCAGGACTGACTATGGAAGCCTGGAAGAGGATGGGGACCCTGAAAAAAGGAAGAGATTGAAAATGAACGAGAAAAAACGAATGAGAACCAGAGTCATGGAAGAAATGGGAAGGAATGGAATCAAGGGCATAACAGAAAGATTAATTTAGGTAAAGAGGAGAGCTGTGATACTGGAGATCGGGAGATGGAAGGCAGTTTCTACTATCTATGAGCAATGTGATTTTTGGCCAAATCACTCACCCTCTTATCCTCATCTGCAAAATATGAAGAAGAAGACCCGTTCAGACAATCTCACAGGATTGTTACAATCCCGTGAGTTGACTCCTATGAAAGTGCTTCAAAAGCCAAAAAGTCCATACAAGTATGAGTTACTATTATTGATGATGATCAAAATACACACCCAGAGAAAGGAATGGTTTTGATTTCACACCAATAAAACATAAGTTATCTGTTTTACCTCCATCACTCTCGTTTTCCTCCACTTTAAGAGTAAAAAGAAAAAAAAATCTCTTTTTTTAAGTTCAGGTTTCCTCTGTGACTACATTGGCTACAGGAACTGATCAGAACCTTGTGATGATAGTCCGATAATAGCAGAAAAAGATAAAAGCCTATTCTATCAGTTTGGATTCAAGGAAAAACATGCAAGAACGATTCAAAAATGAATAAGTAATTTCAAGTGGACAAAAATTACAATTTAAGGAAGAATTCCCAGAGGGAGCCTGGCATTTTTCTTTATACCTCTGACAAATGCTAATTTTCCTATGCAGGAAGAAGAAAACAGAAAGAAACAATTTCTTTTCACCTCTAGTCAAAGTAGCCAGATGAGTACCTGCAAGAGAACACAGGTTCCCTTCTCCAATTGTAGGAGGCATTTTCAAAAATTGGAACGAGTTTAGCTGCTGCTTCTTGTACCACTGTTAAAGATTAATCTGCCAGCTCTTAAGGCTTTTCTACAAGGGGAACTGGTTGAATTCTGGTCTGCTCTTAAATGAAATATCTTTCCCTTCTACCCTAAACTTGACATTTTACTTACGTTTTCTTCTGGATTTGCCTTTCGATGCTGATCATTCCCTACCTGGAATATTCTTTTTGTTTAAAAAAGAATACAGAAGATTTAAATTTAAGTATACTCCAATGAATCTGTAACTTTGTTAAAATGCACAAATCACAATCCATCCACGCTTGCTCATTTGGTACAATTTGGGGCTGTGTCTTTCTATTAATCTTTTATTAATGGTCTACCCAACATGCTGGAAGGCTTACTTCCCCTCTAGGACCTGAGGTCTAGGGCTTCCTGACTTCCCTATTTCTGTTGATACCACCATCCTTCCACACAGGTTCTCGACTTTTCCACCCGTCATATTCAATTAGTTGCAAAATTATGTTGGTTTTATCATTACAATATGCCCTGTATCCACTCACTTGGTTGTCACCTCAGTTCATGTCATCATCCCCTCTTCTCTTGACTATGGAAGTAGCCTCCCAGTTGGTTCCCCTACATTTAGTTGTCTCTCTTCTCCAATCCACTCTTCACAAAGCTTTTAAAGGGATATTCCTAAAGCAGATTTGACCATATAACTCCCCTGCTCTAGTGGCTCCCTTTTGTCTCCAGGACCAGTCAATCAGTGCAAATTCTTCTATTAAACATTTAACGCTCTTCACAATCTGGCTCCAGACCTCATTTCTAGAGTCCCTTCACATTAATCTCCTTTACCCATACAACATTCCAGCCAAACTGGACTACTTACCATTCCCCCCATACCTCCTTCTCTCTCCCATTTTAAGTCTTCGTATAGCCTCTCTGCCATGCCAAGAAAGCACTCCCTCCTCGACTCTTAGAATCCCTAGTATCCTCAAAAGTTCAGCTTAAGGGGAATAACCTAAAAGATACTTATTTTGATTCTTCACCCACAAGCTGCTACAGTCCTACTCACTCAGGATAGTTTTTTCACCTTGTACATAATTTGTATTTACTAATTTACATACATGTTTCTCCTAAAAGAACATAAGCTCCTTGAGCCCTCTAGTGTTTGTATTGCCAGCAGCTAGCATAGTGCATGGGCATTTAACAAATGCTTCTTGATTGAGTACCAGTGCTGAGGTTATCCATCTTTTTTTCCCTCCCTCTTATTAAATGACCTGCACACCTCCTTTTCCAGTCAGCCTGTTCTTGACAGTGTTCTTTATACCACTTCTCACACACAAGATATACTTGGGCTGTACTCACTATGCACCTTTCCATTGTCCTTTTGGTCAACCACCATTATAATTCTTCAAAAAATTATGTGATTTACAGTCATGTAGCATCACCAGGAAGAATTCTGGTTTTTAAAGAGGTACATTTTTATAGCAGTAAGCAACTTAGGATCATTAAAAGCACTGTGAAATTTCCTAAATGTGACCAAGCACAACCTTCTCTTCCTGTTCAATTATGGATCCAGTTTACCATCCATAGATACTGGCTGACTAAGATGTACCAATCTACTAAATAAATGAAATTCACTATCTAGAATTTCTTTTAATTGCCTGTAGGAAACCCACACAGAATACACTGTGAATCAAGTCCTCTTTTATATGAACTTATTTTAACCTTCTTAAAGGATTTAATTATTTACTCAATGTTCAGGAAATATTTGTCTGTATTTTAGGTGAAGAAATAATGAGCACTTAGGTTAAAAAAATTAATCATACAAGAGACAGAAGAGATGTAACTAGAAAGCAATTCTTATTAAAACAAACGAACAAAAAAGTCAGAGGAGTTTCAATGACTTGGCATGAGTCAGTAACATCATGTGGCAGGCAATAAAAATAGGCATGAACCAAGCATCATGACAGATAAAAAGATAGATGGTTTCATACTGAAAAGGTAGAGTGAGTAGCCATACCAAAAAGATCAAGGATTACTCAGTGTATCTGCTCTTAAGCAAGATATGAAATTAGTGTCTTCATCAAAATCAGACACTAGAATCTGCATGCTTAACTAAATTGGAAAAGATATTTATCATGACCAAAGCACATTGACCATTATATGAACCTCTAAAATTTACAGAGTGCTTTACATATATGATTTTCTATGAGGTCTCAAACAGCCCTGTGAAGTAGGTACCATTGGTATTATCTCCACCTCACAAATGGGGAAAGCTCAAGTGACTTGACCCTGATGAGTCCACAAATAGATGTCCCAATCAAGAATTGAACCCAGTTTTTCTTGACTCCAGGTCGAGTACCATGCCATATCAGCTCTTTAATAGGAAAGAGTAAATTTGGAAGTTAACATGAGAATTTTAAATTTAACACAATACTATAAATTACCTGAACTTATTCATGTTAGAATTAGTATCAGGTGTTAACAAAGGTTTTGAATACCTGGGAGGAACATTCCTCTGGAAATGATTAGGAACAAACAAAATTTGAGAAAAAGATCCTCCAAGTAATGAATTGCAGAAGAGTGAACAGACCACTGGATTTGAAGTCTGAAGACTTGTGTTTGAATCCCAGCTGTGCTACTTCTGTGTCCTTGGGCAAGTCCAGATCTTGGGTTCCTCATTTGTTACATGAAACCAACGGACCAAACAACCTCTGTGTTTGCTTTCGACTTTAAAACTATGATTCCTAGCAATAATCTCTATAAGGAGATCAAAGCACACATGCAAAAAAAAATCATAGATTCTTCCATCAAATCTGTAAAGTAGCAATTATTAAACAATTTTCAGATGATGCTACAATTGGTTTATCCAGCATACTACCAAAATGCATAGTCTTATAATTATTCTACTAACCAAGGAAAGATTAGGTACCCATTTGTAGAAGTGTGTCATTTAACAATGACAATTGCTAGGAGATACTTGTTATAAGAAAGCCAACATAGATGCATTTTGCTCCATCAAATCAAATGTCTAATTAGAGTCAATAGACAGTAATTACAGTTGGATCTAATATTCTCTGCACCTTTCAGTCAATTTTGTGACTAAATATATGATCTTCTGCATATTTTTTAAAGCTTGTCTATTCCCTTTGTATACCTTTATCAAGGCAACATAGATATATACCTGAATGTGCAAATTTTCCTCACATTTTATATAAATGGAAAAGAAAATATGTAGGGTGAATAGCTGATATTTTCTTGATTGCATTTTTTTTCATAGACAAAACTTCTGGGTATAATTGGTCAATGCTGTCATTATCCTAGACCAGGGGAGGGGAAGAACCTGTGGCCATAGGGCCACATGTGACCTTTGGAAACTTGGTCCTTGGGTACAGCCTTTTGACTGAACCCAAGTTTCACAGAACAATTTTTTTTTATTAAGGGGATTTGTTCTGCGAAGTTTGGATTCAGTCAAAAGTCTACACATGTGGCCTCGAGGCCGCAGGTTCTACCCCTGTTCTAGCCCTTATATTCTTTAGTGTCACTTTCTACTTCTTTATAAGGCACATTGAGGGACTGTAATGTTAATGTACAAATGTAAACTTCCACTATTATTGATGGAGAAGAAATGTGTTACAGAAATACCGACGTATCTTTTCCATTTTTCATATGTTTGTTGTCCTTCCAGCTGTGATCCCTGCCCCCATGCCACTTATGCTAATTTTATCTTAAAAGCTATTGAGGCCATCCCAGAGACATAGTTGGGGAACTAAAGGCTCAGGTTATTGATAGCACTTTCTAGTTAAACGAGCATAAAATAGCCACAGTGAACTCCAGGGATTCACTGATGCTCATAAAAGTGAGCTTCCCTTAGATGAATCAGCTTGAGGTGTCCTCAGTGCCCATCCTTGATAAATGTACTCCTGCCATGGTTAAGTAAAAGGGCAGCTAAGGTGGCACAGTGACTAGAGCACCAGGCCTAGAGTCAGGAAGACCTGAGATCAAATCTAGTGTCAGACATTCACCAGCTGTGTGACCCTGGGCAAATCATTTAACCCTGCTTGCCTCAATTCCCTCATCCATAAAATGAGCTGGAGAAGAAAAAGATCTTTGCCAAGAAAACCCCAAATGGGTCACAAAGAGTCAGACATGTCTAAAACAAATAAATTGTACTGGTGTCTCACTTTGTTTCAGTACTGAACCTAAACTACCAGGGTCCTGGGTTCCCAGGACAACTGGCATGATGTTGCAGGATTGGAACATTATGACCTCAAAGTAGAAAAAAGTGAGCCCAGTTTGGTCTTCATGCTTCTAGTAGTGCTTTTGGTGACACCTCTGGAGGTGGAGATTGCATGAGGCATCCCCCACTTCTGGGAGATTAAACTGCCTTTGGTCATTTAGCAAAAAGAGACTAAAGAGCCAGATGTGAGTAGGCTCAGTGTTTTAAGAACTGAATCTGAAATATAATTAAGGTAAACTCTTTTAGGTGCACAGTTATGTTTATCCCTGGGCCTTTCAACCTGATAATTAAGTCATCCTCCAATTTCTACTGTTGGATTTACTTAGAACTCAGTTTACCTTCAAAGCAGCCAGGAGAAAAGTTACTTTCAAGTGCCTCCCACAATGGTTTGCACCAAAGAATCACAACCAAGTCCATTGGGTAGGATGCCATTTGACCTCTCATATGACAAATGAAAAAACAAAATTCACATTCTTCAGTGCAGTTGTTAGATCCTAATATTCCATGGATATAAGAAATTGAATTTTGGGGGATTGAAATCTATGATTTACCCATTATTAAAAAAGACAATTACTGAAGGACTAGGTGTACTCCTCCCTTCTTAGGACTGGATGCCTTTGCACTGCTATTGGCTATCACCACCCAACTGCCTCAGAGGAACGTCACTGAAAGCCCTGCCAAGTTTTAATGTGGTCATAATTATGTTTGAATAGTGAAAGGATTGTTTAATTTTGAATGGCTTTTTGGAAATGATGATGTAGCTGAAGAAGCAGCCGTCAGTCCTATAATTACACAGTAACATAGCCAAGCAGATGAAGTGTGGCATGAGGGACCCCACTAGTGAGAGAATGCAAAGCAAGACAAGTCCATGGAACCTTAGATCTAAGATTAGATTTCATTTAGATCTAACTATTCTGAAGAATCTGTGAGTTTTGTTTGTTTTCTAATTTGGCATTTGAGAGGCCAAAATGGAATCCCACCCCATGGACTTGGTTGTGTTGTTTAGTATATACCATTGGGAGAGGCACTTGAAAATACAATCCTTAATTCTCCACAGACACCCGAGACCTTTCTGGAATTGAGAATAAGGGCATATGTGCCAATTGCACCCCCAGTTAATTTGCTGAGGACAGTCAGGAGTGCTCCATCAATTCAAAACGTCTCCACTCTCACTCTCAAACTGTGGCAGAGCATGTAGCAGGTAGAGACATGGACCCCAGTAGCAGTGGGGAGGGGGCAGCAGGCACAAATGCAGGAAACTGAGAAGATAAATAATCTGTCCATAATCACAGAGCTCATAAAGAGCAGATCTGGAACTCAAGTCCAGACTCTTACAGTGGCTCATTTTTAGTATGCAAAGCATTTCACTTATGACAATTCTATGTGGAAGCTAATGCAATGTTTCCTATTTTACAAAGGAGGAAACGGGTTCAAATACAGTAAAAGGCTTGTTCATGTTCACACAGCTAGTTCCAGAACTGGAATCCAGTCCTCCTGACTCTAAGTCTGCTGCTACCACATTTCATCTTAAGATGCCAACTACATAAACTCAAACCATCTAAAGGGAATCTTCTCCCTTTCTACTTGCCCTTTCTCTTTTCCCGACAAACATGCTCAAGTCTCCCTTATCCTAAAAAAAAAAAACAAAAACTTCTTCTCTTTACCCTGATATTTCCAGGCTCTAGTTAGATTTATCTGTTCCTATTACCATGCATATACATTAAGATAAATGGTAGTCATTGGAATCTCTGAACTATTCAGACAGTACATATGGTGTATTTCTTTATTATTTCTAATTTGGCCTGTTTTAAAAAAACATTCTATAGAGTATTTTAAAAAATATTTTAGATTTGTTGTTATTTTTTAACATTTGAAGATTATGTACTAGTAAAGACAATTTTTAGTACTGCCTTTGATGTAGGGAATTTCCTATACACCCTTTCATTGATGTAGGGAACTCCCAAAGAGGAAATTCTTTTTTACCAATGTCGGGCACCTTATCTGCAATTTATGGTCAATGAGCATTGCTAGGTTAAGTGACTTGCCTATTCTCATACAGCCTATGTGTGTTAGAGGTGGTATTTGAACCCGTGTCTCTTGACCCTGAGTCTGGCTCTCCAGTATCCATGCTGCTGGCATGCCATCTTCTTAGAAGCATAAATGGCATTCAGCCACTGAAGGCTGAGCAATAACAGGTCGGTGACATTTTTTGACTCCTCCCATAGCACCAGGCTGGCCATTTTCATTATCTACTTCTGAATAAAAATGAATATATTCACATTTGATTCAGGGAGACAGCAACTGTCTTTCACAATTTGTGTTGGAACTCTCAACGGACCTACAAACCAATGACAAAATAAGCCCCCAAAACTCCTACCAGGAATTTTCTTGGCCCATCCGATCATGTGAACCAACTCCTTGTCAGCAAGCTTGGTCAATGACATCATCATGGAGGCTTCGGTAAATGGTTTGTTGGGGCGACTCACAAATACATTGGGTGGCTCTGCTTCCAGGAGAGATAGCACAAACTGCTCAGGGCTCAGGGCATTCATCAGCAGCTCTTTTACTCGGGTTACATTTTCACTGTTTTTCTTTGCTTTGCTAAGACAATTCATTTGCTCATCTGCATTCCGCTGCCTTCGGATAACTCGATACCCACAACGTTCTCTCCGGGAACCTATAGATGCGGGGGTGGGGAAGGGAAATATTAGTAAAATGTTTTCCCTCTGGTTCTCCTGCCAATCCTTAGCATTTCCTGTGCTGCTAGGTTGGTGAGCCAGAGGTCAATGATCAGTTCTTTGTGTGTGAGCTGCATATTATTAATATATTATATAAAAACCAAAACATATATTATGTATATTACATATGATCTATGATTGCTTAGCTAATATAAAATTATTATTACTATGTATTAATATGATATTAATATAATGCATAATTCACATGTGATTTCATTATATTACTATGTAATATCTAATTTAATATCTAAAATCATATACATCAATATAATTATATATTATCTATATTATAACTAGTATGCATATATTATATTAATATAACATTGTGCATATTATATATTGATATTATTATATATTATATGTATTATAATGTATGTGTACATATATATACATAAGTTCTATCTCTAAAGTTAAATTTTTTTTTTTGGTGACTGCTACTTTATTCTGTGTTATCAGTTTTAAAAGAGGTAAGAAAAAGGAAGGGAAAAGAAATACACCAGAGAAGGAATGGGGAAGAAACAGGAGGAACTTACTATTTTCACAATTGGAATGCTGGCCTTATGCTTATTGGTCTTATAGTCCAAGTTCCTCTCCCCCTTGCTTTCCTTCAGGCCCTTTCTTCCTTGTTTTTCCCCATTCCATGTTTTCTCTCTACTCCCCAAAGAGGCACATTATTTTAAAGCTGGGGATAAATCAAAACTAGAAGGGTTGAAGGTATTATTTTATTTTGAAAACTGGTACAAAATGGAATAGAAATGAGATAGAATATTCTTTCCCCAGTTCTGTCTTCCCTGATCAACCCCCATCGCCTCTCTCCCTGTTCCCATCCATTTCCCTATTGAATTTAATAATAATACTAATAGCTAACATTTACATAACTCTTACTGTATGCCAGGCAGGTGCTAAGCACTTTACCATTATTACCTTCTTTGATCGTCACAACAACTCTGGGAGGTAGGTGCCATTCTTATCCTCATTTTATAATTGAGGAAACTGAGGCAAACAGAGGTTAAGTGACTTGTCCAGGGTCACACAGCTAGGAAGGATCTGAGGACAGATTTGAACTCAGATCTTCCTGACTGCATGCCCAGTGCTCTAGTTACTGTACCACTCACCTGCGCCAAGCTCTTTGTGTTTGTATTTAACCCTCCTTTACTCAGCTCAGATAAGAATGAGGTTTATGAGATGCCTTCTATTCTCATGCTCTCCTACATATATTTTCATCAATTCCAATTATGCAAAAATGGTAAGTTCCTCCTGCTTTCCCCCATTCACTCTCTGGCATATTTCTTTTCCCCTCCCTTTCTTACCCCTTTTAAAATCAGCAACACAGAACAAAATCACACTGACAACGTGTGTGACCTTAGGGAAGTCCTGTAATCTTTCAGCCTTAGTTTCCTCATCTGTAAAATGCGGAGGTTGGACGAGACAAACTATCAAATCTCTTCCAGGTCTAAATCTAGGACCCTGTGATCCTTCCCCCAGATTCCAGGACAAAGTTAGCTAGTTTTAAATAGAGGCAGAGCCAAGCCTAAGGTGTAAATAGTTGTGATAGGGGCATCACAGAGGATTGTCTAACTGCAGCCAATGTTGTGCTGAGCAAGGGAGCAAATCTGCCCTGTGTGGTGTAACCCAGAAGAGAACCAGGAGGTATAGAAACCAACCAAGGTGGGAGTCAGTGGCAGTATAGAGAAGAATCCAACTGAAGGTACAGTTAAACTAATAAAGATTGCCTCAGTCAAACTGAGACCTGTTGAAGACCTTAGCTTAAAAAGGCCAAGCTCTCCCGCTGCATCCAGGGCCATCTCCAGTTGTCCTGATCTATATCTCGCCACTGGGTCCAGATGGCTCCAGAGGAGAAAGTGAGGCTGGTGACTTTGCACAGCTCTCCTCACTTAAATCCAATTCACTTGCATCCCATGGTATCACCTCCCTGATGTCATGGTCCTCTTGGAGAATGAAGGACAAACAACAAAAACAACAACTAAGAAAGACATGAGGATTTCACAACATAGGTCAGCAGAGGGCAGGATCTGAAGGACACCATCCTAAAGTCACCACAGGAAAAATAAATGTCCCCAATATCAACATCCTGGGAGCAAAATCTCAGAGAAACCCTAGTCTGCCTGGAACTCTCAACACAAGAATGGAGAGAGTATTTTGAAAAGTATAAAGCACTGTATAAATGTGAGAGGGTGTTATTCTATAGGAAAGTGCTAGATTATGTGGTCAAGGCTAAATGCTATACACCTTCAGAGGAAACAGGTTAGGAAGACATAAAATCAAGGACCCTAGGTTGGGGTAGTGGCTCCAACACTATCTGGAAACGCAGCCCTAGACAAGTTACTTTCCTTTTCAAGGCCTGAGTTTTGAATAAAATTAGGGAGTTAGATAAGATGACCATCTCTCAGGTACCTCTCATCCCTAACATTATAAAATTGCCTCCTTCTATATGCCAGCCCCATGTAGATCTCCCCCTCTGGCTCTAATTCCTGAAATCCTACCATTAGGGCTTCATTCCTTTAAGTAGACACTGCCTCTTTAAAAAAATGTGAACTGTCCCAGAAAAAGGGTAATATATCAAGTCATTTATATTTTAGGATGAATTAATTTTTTCATTTGATTTTTACACAGAAGATTGGCCTATGGGCATGGAATACCTAGGAAGTGGTCACTAAAAGAAAAGAGCTCTAATTCGGGGAAGAGGAAACTGGGATAGGGGAGGTAAGTAGAGAAAAGTTCACATAGGAGGAGAGAGATGCCAACTCTACTTACCTTCAAAATTTTGACCATGATAGGCTTTCCACAGGGAAATACAAGCAAAAAATTAAGTCGAACAGAAAAGAGGCTCCTCTGCCTCAGTTTCCTCTTCTTGCAAAATGAGGGAATTGGAGTCAATGGCCTCTAAGGCCAGCTCCAAATCTATTTTTCTATTGTATGCCACAGATCATCTAAAATAATTACCTAAAGCATAGAGCTGGGCATGTATTCCTCTGCTCAGATTCCAGTGGTTCCCTATCATATAATATATTAAATAAAAATTCCTCTGTTTGGCAAAGTCCTTTATAACCTAGCCCCCTGCCACTCCAGCCCACCACCTTTCCAGTCTTCTTACATCTGATTCTCTGTAACATACTCTGTGATCCAGGGAATTGACCTCTTAGCTTATCCTCAAACAGGATACTCTATCTCCTGACTCCGGCCATTTTCTTTTTTTTTCTTTTTAAAAAATTAATTTCCCCAAGTTACATGTAAAAACAATTTTTAACATTCATTTATAAAACTGGGAGTTCCAAATTCTCTTCCTTGCTCCCTCCCCACACTCCCTCATTGAGAAGGCAAACAGTTCAATATAGGTTATACGTGTATAGTCATGAAGAACATGTCCATAACAGTCATGTTGTGAAAGAAACATAGAACAAAACAGATCTCAAGAAAAATAAAATGAAAAGAATTATCTTCAATCTGTACTCAGACACTATCAGTTCTTTCTCTGCTGATGGCTAGCATTTTTCATCATTAGTCCTTCAGAGTTTGATTGGATCATTGTATTGCTGAGAATAGCTAAGTCGTTCACAGCTGATTATCTTACAATACTGCTGCTATTCTGTACACAGTACATTTCACTTTGCATCACCCCATGCGAGTCTTTCGAGGTTTTTCTGAGACCATCCTGCTCATCACTTCTTATAGTACAATAGTATTCCATCATAATCACATACCACAACTCATTCAGCCATTCCCCAATTGATGGGCATGCCCTCAATTTCTAATTCTTTGCCTCTAGAAATGAGCTGCTATAAATATTTTTGTACATATAGGTCCTTTTCCTTTTTTAAAGAAATCTCTTTTGGGATACAGAGCTCATCGTGGTACTGCTAGTTCAAAAGATATGCACAGTTTTATAGCCCTTTGGACATAGTTCCAAATTGCCCTACAGAATGGTTGAATCAGTTCACAACTCCACCAAAAGTGCATTAAGGTCTTATTTTTCCCATATCCCCTCTAACATTTGTCATTTACATTTTCTGTCCTATTAGCCAATCTAATAGGTATGAGGTAGTACCACAGAATTGTTTTAATTTGCATTTCTCCAATCAATAGTGAGTTAAAGTATTTTTTATACGGCTATAGATATATCACCTGAAAACTGATCATATCTTTTGATCACTTATCAGCTGGGGAATGGCTCCTATTTTTATAAATTTGACTTAGTTCTCTACATGTTTGAGAAATGAGGTCTTTATCAGAGAAACTTGCTTCAAATTTTTTTTCCACAGTTGTTATTCTAACTGTATTTCCCTCCATCCTATACCCACTGCCTGTTTATTCTATTTTCTCTCTCCTTTCACATTGCCCCTCCTCAAAAGTGTTTTGCTTCGGACTATCCCCTCCCCCAATCTGCCCTCTCTATCACCCCACTCCCCTTCTCTTATGCCCTTCTCCCACTTTCCTGTAGGGTCAGATAGATTGCTATACTCAATTGAGTATGTATGTGTAATAGCAATTTAGATTTGAAGATCTTTCGCACCCATTAATAGGCCATATGACCTACTTAAGTCACAGGAAACCTAAGTCACAAGTGGTGGGAGGAGCTTGCTGAGAAGAAAAAGAAAGTGTGTCACCAGAAGCGAGGAGAGAGCAGTTAGAGCAGAAGGAAAGAGCAGATGTGTGCTGTGACTATTGGTGGCAAGGCCAGAGCAAGGCAGGGGGCAGAAGATCATGGGATGGAGTGGTTCTCTGCTGTGATACTGTGCATTGAATTCTTCACTGCTGTGGTGAATTGGGATCATTGGTTTTGGGATCTGGTTCTCTGGTGTCTGAATAAATGGTTTATTTCTTCTACCTTCTATATGGAGAGTCTCATATTTTGTGATACAGAACCACATAGGCATTTTGATAATTATCATCTATATTGTGATTATTACCTTGCCAATATGATCTTATTCCCTTTTTGAGACAATTCTGATTAGAGTAAGGTTCACTCACTCCCTCTCACCTCCCCCCTCTTCCCCTCCACTGTAAAAGCTTTTTCTTGCCTCTTTTATGTGAGATAATTTATCTCTTACCTCTCCCTTTCTCTTTCTCGTAGTACATTCCTTTCTCACCCCTTAATTTTATTTTTTTAGATATCATCCCTTCATGTTTAACTCACACCTGTGAGTTATATATATATATATGTATGTATGTATATATACACACATACTCTTTCTATGAGAAAAGTCTTATGAGTTATAAATATCATCTTCCCATGTAGAAATGTAAACAGTGTAATCTTATTAAGTCCCTCATGATTTCCCTTTCCTGTTTACCTTTTCCTGTTTCTCTCGAGTCTTGTATTTGCAAGCCAGCTCTGGTCTTTTCATCAAGAAAGCTTGAAAGTCCTCTGTCTTACTGAATGTTTATTTTTCCCCCTCATAGATCATACTCAGTTTTGCTGGGTATGTGATTTTTGGTTGTCCTAGCTCCTTTGCTCTCTGGAATATCATATTCCAAGCCCTTCTATCCTTTAAAGTAGAAGCTGCTAAATCTTGTGTTATCCTAACTGTGGCTTTACCATACTGGAATTGTTTCTTTCTGGCTACTTGCAATATTTCCTCCTTGACATGGGAACTCTGGAATTTGGCTATAATATTCCTGGCAGTTTTAATTTTGGGATCTCTTTCAGGAGGTGATTGGTGGATTCTTTCAATTTCTACTTTACTCTCTGGTTCTAGAATATCAAGGCAGTTTTCCTTGATAATTTTTTGAAAGATGATGTCTAGGCTCTTTTTTTGATCATGGCTTTCAGGTAGTCCAATAATTTTAAAATTATCTCTCCTGGATATATTTTCCAGGTCAGTTGTTTTTCCAGTGAAATATTTCACATTGTCTTTCATTTTTTCAATCTTTTGGCTTTGTTTTATTGCTTCAGTCTAGATCTCAGTAATTGGATAACAATAGGCCCCTGCCCAAGCATCACTTAAAGGTTATTTTTTTGGGCCCTCCTGGCTCAGAGTGATGTAAATAGTAACTGTTTTTCTTTTGGCTAGCAACCCTGAGGGTCTTCCCCTCCCAGTTTAATTTTTTTTATTAAAGGGGCCATTTCTTGGTTCACTTCTTAAAGAGGCCTATTCACTGGATGGGTATTGCCTAACTCAAAGCAAGCACCTGAAAAGACCTTAGCTTAAAAGGGCAAAGGTCTCCCACTGCATTCTGGGCCATCTCCAGTCATCCTGATCAATGTCTGGCCACTGGATCCATATGGTTCTGGAGGAGAAAGTGAGGCTGGTGACCTTTCCCAGCCCTCCATCACTCAAATCAAAGTCAATTGCAAGTCATGTCATCACCTCCCTGATGTCACGGTCCACTTTGAGAATGGAAGACAGACCACACAATTGCTTGATTTCTCATAAAGTCATTGACTTCCACTTGCTCCATTCTAATTTTTAAAGAATTGTTTTCTTCAGTGAGCCTTTGGACCTCCTTTTCCATTTGGCCAATTCTGCTTTTTAAGGCGTTCTCCTCATTGGCTTTTTGGGCCCCTTTTACCATTTGGCTTTATTTTTTAAGGTGTTATTTTCTTCACTATTTTTGGGATCTCCTTTACCAAGCTGTTGACTCATTTTTCATGATTTTCTTCATCACTCTCATTTCTCTTCCCAATTTTTCCTCTACCTCTCTTACTTGATTTTCAAAATCCTTTTTGAGCTCTTCCATGGCCTGCAACCAATTCATATTTTTCTCAGAGGCTTTGGATGTAAGAGCTTTGACTTTGTTGTCTTCTTCTGAGCATGTGTTTTGATCTTCCTTTTCACCATAGTAACTTTCTTTAGTTTGAGTTTTTTCCTTGCTGTTTGCTCACTTTCCTAGCATATTACTTGACTTTTAACTCTTTGTTAAATTGGGGCTCTGCTTCCAGGGTGGTGGGAGCACTCTCTCAAGCTTCAGGGGTTTTGTGCAGCTGTTTTCAGAAATACTTGTAGGGACCTGCAAGTTTTCAATTCTTTCAAGGTGGTATGATCTAAGGAGAGGTAATTACTACTCTCCTGGCCTGTGCACTCTAGTCTATGAGCAACCACAAGCATTCTTTTCTGCTCTACAATTGTGAGGAGGGGGTCACCCCTCCACTGTGGCTGCAAGCTCTGCTATATTAGTGCTCCTCCTCACCCTGGGGATTGTCACCCAGGACTGTCATCTGGATCTAAGCATGGGCAAAGCAACAGAGATCTACCTCAGTGCTAACAAAAAGACCTCTGTAATCTCTTTCTGACCAGTTGTTTGACTTCCTTACCATCAGTGAGCTGAAAGCCTCTGCTTCTCATTTGCTGTGGCCCACGCTGTGCTGGTATGGCCTGTGCTGGACTGTGCTCCACTCTCACCCAGGTGTGACAGACCCTTCCTGTCAACCTTCCAAGCTGTTTTTGATGTCTGTGGTCTGAGAGGTCTGGAAACCACCGCTGCTGCCACTGATTCAGTTGCCTCAAGGCCTGCTTCAGGTTTGCTGGGGCTGGGTCTGCGCTGGCATGACCTGTGCTGGACTGTGCTCCTCTTTCATTCTGGTGCAAAAGACCTTTCCTGCCGACCTTCCAAGTTGTCTTGGGCTGGAAATTTCTTTCATTTTGTCTTTTTGTGGGTTCTGCTGCTCTAGATTTTTGTTTAGAGTAATTTTTAAAGGTATTTGGAGGGTTTGGGGGGAGAGCTCAGGCAAGTCCCAGCCTTTACTCTGTCATCTTGACTCAGCCTCCAGTGACTCTGGACATTTTCATTGGTTTTCCTTCATTCCTGGAATTTTCTTCCTTCTCATCCCCATTCATCTCATCATCTCAGCTGGCTTCCTTCAAGTCCTAGCCAAAATCCTACATTCTACAAGAAGCCTTTCTCAATCTCTCTGATTCTAGATCCAGTGCCTCCCTTCTGTTGATGATGTTCTAGCACATTGTCTGGCACATATTAGGCATTTAATAAACGTTTATTGACTAAAAGACCATCTGTCAGTTCTCTTCCAGGGGGTGGAACTAGGAACAGCAGACAGAAGGTGGAGAGGCAGATTTCAGTTTTATATAATGGAGGAACTTCCTATCAATTAAAGCAATCCAAAAGTGAATGGACTGCCTTCTAAGGTATCCAGTGCTAGAAGTCTAAGTGGAAGATAGATGCCCATTTGTTGCAGGTGTTCTTGCTCAGGGTGAAATAGATGGCCTTTGAGGTCCTTTTCAACTCTAGGATTCTATGACCATATGACTCTGTTCCTGGAAAAATGAGATTATCATCTGTACACTCACACGAGGCTCACTTTATGATTTGTAAACAAAAAGATTGATACCTTGGATAATATGCACAAGGATTGCCGGACAAAGGTTTGTTTTCTGAATTTAGATTGGTACATTTTCTCAATTGGTATTAAAAAAAATCCTTGATGGTAAAGTAATTGGCATTGGTAGTAGCTCCAGTGTGAGTTGTTGGGATAGAGTAACACTAGGCATAGGCCCAATTTTACAAGGAATTTTTTCCCCTTAAAGTATTCTCTTGACTTAAAATGAGGTCAAAATCTAGAAGAGACCTAGTTTCTCTAACCACCATTTGTCTGTTGTCTAAATTCAGTTTTGCCATTGCATATTTTTGAAAGAAATGTTACCTTAAAACAATGGCCCAGGATTAAAACATAATCTTCCAAGCATAATTAAACAAGCAAACAAATAAATAATTAAATAAGTAAACAATACATGATTGAATGAATGAACAAAGAAATCAGAAAGTGTCTCTTACCTTCCACTAACTATAGAATCAATATCTTTAGAACATAAGAGACCTTCCTTTTAGGGGCACTTTGAAATGAATTTAGGCCACTTTCTGGCAAGATTTAAAGTCTAAAATGCAAATCTTTCTGGTAGTGACTTAATAGAGTGGTGTAAGCACTTGACCAGTTATATTCTCATTGCAAAATGTACCGATGTAAGTATAGCTAAGGAAAGAATAGCAAATTTCTGATCATTTAATTCTCCTTTGAAGAATGTATATGGGGTACAAATGAATTTCCTACTAGAAGTAAATGTGATATAATTCAATTCAACAAATATTTATAGAATATCTAATCTGACCCTGATACTGTGCTAAACACAGCAAGAGATACAAATAGGAGTAAGATGCATGATCTGCTTTCAAAAGTTTTAAAATCTAGTGTGACAGAAAAGGTTGGGAAGAAATAAGGTACTTTTCCACAATCAGTCAACAAGTATTCAATCAGCATGTGCTTATTTAATATAACATCAAATTTAATATAATTTATATATTTGTAAATATATATTTAATAAACATATGATCTATTATAACACTTAGTAAGCATGCTAAGTGCTGGGAATACATGGAAAGACCAAAAAAAATCCCTGATCTCAAGGAGCTCAATCTAAAGGGAGAGACAACCAGTAACTATGTACAAATAGAGGGAAGGCACTGGCATTAAGGGAATCAACAAAGTCTACAACAGAAATAATGAATAAGAGAACTGAAAGTCCTGTCTAAGAGAGGAGGAAAGAATGCTCAACCTTCTTAATAGACAGAAAAACTTTTTACTGAGACGGAAGTCATTTTTGCATCAGGAAATCATTGACTTGTTATAGCCAAGATCAATATTCATACGAAACTAGAAGAGCAAAAAAATGAGAAAAAAGAGGGGTTGTCTAGTTAAAACTCTAATCTGATCTTATAAGCAAATTATTAAAAATGGGAAATAGATGAAGGTACATCAAAATCAACTGAACTATTTCATACAGAAGCTTAACCAATACAAATCAATTACTATAATGAGCAAAATTATCTTACTTTGATTTCCTCTATGAGTGGAAAGACATGGCAGCCAAGGGCAACACCAATTGAAAATGAAATTTCCTTTGTAAAATCTTACAAAAAAGGATGATGGAAGGTGATACTCTAAGTACTATCACCTCAGACAGGAAACAGGAGGAAAATCAAGCTTAAATAAAGCTTGGTGAGTTGTATGTAATAAATTCAAGGTGTCTGTGTTGGCAATCAAAATGAGCTCTTAGCATTTAATTCAACCAAGTTGCCCTTGAAGAGTTTGGCCTTTATTTCCCTGATTAAATTAGGAGTCCTTGATGACCTCCTTGCCTCAAGGGAAAGCCTAGTTTACATGGGTTTGAGCGACACGTTTGTGACATCAGAGGCTTTTAGACCACATGGGTTTAAGTCACACTTTTGTGACGATTTTAGGTCACATGGGTGAGTCCAATGTGTGACTCATCTTTGACCCTCTACAAGATATATAAAACCAGGGGTTGGCTTTCCTTTTTGGGAGCTCTGACCCACAGCAGTAGTGGCGCGCATGCCTCTGGGCCAGCCATTGTTATGAGCTCCCGGGCTGAACTCAGATGTTGGTAACTATGAATTGTATTTGGTCTATCTGTCGATGTTTGTAATTTGTTTGTATTTGCTCTGAAGTTCAGGGTGCTGGTTTTTTCCCTGAACTAACTGAATGATATTTGTATACTGGATTAAAATAAGATTGTTATCCCCTTAACGTTGCTTTCCTTAGCAAAGCAGATCAAAAGGACCTGGGCTTTCTGTTCTGTGAGCTGTTTGTTGTTGGTTTTACACCCCCTACAGCAGCTGCTAACCGAATTGTTGAAACAGTGTACTACATGAGCCTCTTTTTTTGTTCCTTGTGTAAGAAAATATTTATATTTGTTGGCATTTATCAACCTCATAATAATTTTTTTAACTAAAAAAATAAAGCTTAGTAAGAGAATGAGCTAAGCAGAGCTATTCCAGGAGCTTTGAAAAATGGAATAGTTCTGTAAAGATTTTTATTCCAAACTATTTTCACTATCAAGGAAAGTAGAGCCACTATTTTAGACTCTAACATCACAGTCCTGGACATACTTCTTGAGGAAGTAGAAATGGCACCCAAAAAAAAAAGTTGAGAAAAAACAGTTGCAAAAATATTCAGAGATCTATATTGGCCACAATATAATTTTGATAGTATCGAAGAAGGTGAAAAGTGTATAGTTGCAAGTTGTAGAACACAGCAGTCTTTGAGGAACTGAAGTTCAAGACCATCCAGAGGTTAACAGAGAGGTGGATAGTGGCCACAAAAAGGCTGCAATACTTGACAAACAAGGAATTACATAGAAGAAGCAAGGTAAAGAAAGTCAAAGAAGTGAAAACCATAAAAAATGATATGCTGGTTCTTTTTGTTGTGGCAAAGAGTTGGAAATTGAGGGTAGGCCCATCAATTGGGGAATAGGTGAACAAGTTGTGTTATATGACTGTGATGGAATATTGTTGTGCTATAAGAAATGATGAACAAGATGCTTTCAGAAAAACCTGGAAAGACTTACATGAACTGATACAAAGCGAAATAAGAGAACCAGGAAAGCAGTGTACATTGTAACAACATTGAATGATGATCAAGTGTGAATGACAGCTCTTCTCAGCAATACGACTATCCCAGACAATAGGCTTTTGTTTAACCCATTTCCTGCAATAACGACCTCTATTACTTCTACACAACATCACAATGTTAGAAAGTAAAGGTCTTGATATTCAAATCCCCTTTTGATTCAAATGTTTATTAAATGTCTACTATGTACAAGGCACTGGAGAGAGGAGAGGGAAACAGAGACATCCAGGGCCTTCTAGGAGTTTATATTCCAGGAAATTAGGGGGTAACTAACATACAACAAGAACACAGAAATGGCCTCAGACACTTACTGTGTGACCCTGGGCAAGTCACTTAACCTTGGTCTGCCACAGTTTCCTCATTTGTAAAATGGGTGTCATAATAGCACCTACCTCCTAGAGTTGCAAGGATAAAATGAGATAATAATTGTAAAATGCTTAGTGCAGTGCTTGATGCATAGTAAGCGCTATATAAATTCTAACTATGATTGTTATCATTATTATCAAAGTGCTTTGCAAACTTTAAGGCATTCTATAAGCACTTTCCATAGAAATAATAATAGTTATTATTAAGTAAATAAAAGGTAATTTTAGGAGAGAGGGAGAATTCAAAACTGAACTGGAAGAATGGGAAGAGCCTAAGGTGGCAGCCTGACAGGATTCTTGAAAGCAAGTAGAAATTCCAAGAATCAGGGCTGAGGAGGCAGTGAATTCTGGGCTTATAAGTCTATGTTTATATTCAGAGAGGGAAGATAATTTTTAAAAATCTAGCATTTACATAGTATTTTAAGGTTTTCAAAGAGCTTTACCAATATTTTATCCTCAAAACAGTCCTGAGAATTTGGTGTTATTATTATCATCATTTTATAGATGAAGAAAACTGAGGCAGACAGAGGTTAAGTGCCTCGCAGAGGATCCCACTGCTGGTAAGTGTCTGACGCTGGATTAGAGCTTAGCGCTTCCAGACTCCAGGTCCCACTGGAATGGCCAGAGTTTAGGGAAGATTTAGTGGGTCAATCTGTTTAGAAGGTAGAGTGTGTAAAAGAGAGAAATGTGAAATGAGACTGAAAAAATAGTCTGGAGCTAGTTGCAAAGAGCTCTAAGTGCCAGACTGAATCATTTGTATTTTATCCTAGAGGTATACATTAGGAAAGATGTAAGGAGGGAGAAGAAGAGAAGGAAGAAATACAGTAAAACTGGTGCCTCAGGATTGCAGTACTTTAGGCAATCTTATTTTGGCAGCTGTGTGGACGATATATTGGAGAGGGAGGAGACTAGAAGCCAGAAAACCATGAGTAGGCTAGGTTGTACTTTAGGAAGATTAATTTGATAGCTGGCTTTGAAGGGAAAACAAAGAAATAGCCTAGGAGCTTGAGGGGATAGCAGACCCTAGAAAAGATTTTTACGTGTTTGCTTTTTTTTTTTAATGATAAGGGAGACCTGAGAATGTTTATAGACAGAGAAAGGAATCAGTGGAGAACCAAAAAAAAATTGAAGATGCAAGACGAGGAAGGATGATTACTGTTAACAAGGCCATGCAGTAGACTGGAAAATATATGATCAAAGGCACATGTGCAAGGGTTAGCCTTGGCAGGGAGGAGGGATCCTTGTTCAGGGACGAGGGCAAGAAGATAAGAAGAGATTCTGAAGTTGAAAGAAAGGAAACTAAGGGAGTTCATATTGGATGACTTGTGGTCTTGGAGTCAAGAAGACGTGGATTTAAACCCAACCTCTCGAGCTTATTAGCTATATAACCCTAGGTCAATCACTTAATTTCCCTAAATCTCAGTTTCCCAATCTGTAAAAGATAATACCTATGGCACCTATTTCAGGGGGTTGTTATGAGAACAAAATGAGATAAGTTATATAAAGGACTTTTCAAACAATGAAGATGTAATAAATAAGTGTGAGTTGCCATGATTAGATAATTTGAGCTATGACAGGCATGAGAGATTAATGTCCAGTCACCTCATTTTAGAGCTCCAATTCTGTGAATAAAATAAAATGCAATGTTTTTCTATTATGCTAGAAATCAAAAGGTCTTCTTCTGTAGGACACTCACTTCTAACAAAAGAGAAGGTGCATCAAAATAAGGAAAGAATCTAGTTACGGTGGAACCTACCTTAGAGAATGGTTGGGAGATCATATGAGACAATTACTTTGTATATATTCTTTGCACTTTTTTGCCTTAAACAACAGTACTTCATTTCATTTGAGCACCAGAGTTTAGTTACCTATTCCCCTTTTTGTTGGACATTTAAGTTGGTTCGAGTTTCCCCAGTAGCAAGGATAACTGGTGTGAACCATGATGCCTGGCTCAGGTTTTGATTTTTGTATCACTCTCATTGTATATTTCAGACAATACTGGTGATGTCTTATCTGCTAAATCAAACAGCCTCTTCTCAGTTCCTACTCCATTTGGCCCCTTTTATTCACTTTCTTTTGTTGACGCTCAGTCATTTCAGTCCTGTTTGATTCTTTGTGACCCCATTTGGGTTTTTCTTGGCAAAGAGACTGGAGTGGTTTGCCATTTCCATCTCCAGATCATTTTGCAGATAAAAAAACTGAGGCACACAGAATTAAGTGACTTGCCTAGGGTCACACACCTAGTAAGTGCCTGAGGCTGGAGTTGAACTCAGGAAGATGAGTCTTCCTGACTCCAGGCCAAGCACTCTAGCTGTCCTTACTCACTTTCTACCCTGGTGACATTCTTCCATGAGTTCAGATTCTCTTTTTTGAACTCTGGTTTTCCCATGTCATCTCCACCTGAAGATCAATCAGCATGTCTGAAATCAAATTGATTGTTTTTCCCTCTTAGGGTACCATCCCATCCTTCCAGTCACCTACGTGTGTAAGTTAAAGTGATTATTGATTCTTACCTCTAACTCACTGGCCATACCCAGCCAATCTCCAGGTCTTGTCAATTCTATCTCCATGATGATGCTCACATCCTTCTCCTCTTCCCTCACACAGCTCCCATCCTAGATCAGGCCCTCACCATCACTTACTTGTGAACTCCTTGAGGACAGGGACTGTCATTTGCTTCTTTTTATATTCCCAGCACTTAGCAGAGTACCTGGCATATAGTAGGTACTCAATAAATGCCTATTGACTAAATGACACCAGACAACTCTACAAGCTTCCCCATTGATCTCCTTGCTTCCCTCATCTTCCACACCTCAGCCAAAATAACCTTATCACATTAAAGATCTGATGATGTCATTCTCCCTCTTGAAAACATCCCACTGATACAAGATAAAATACAAAACTCTTTAGTCTGCATTTAAAGGCTTCCACTATCTTACTCTGACTTACCTTTCCAGAATGGATTTGGAGTCAGGAAGACTTGGGTTCGATTTCTTCCTCCAACATACTCTACGGGACCATAGGCAAGTCACTTAACATTTATTATCACCTCATGCCTGGACTATTAGTCCATGTTGGTGCTATAGCCTGCTGGTTAATCCTCCCTGCTCCAAATCTCTCCCCATTCCAGTCCATTCTGCACTCAGCTATCACATTAATCTTCCTAAAGTGCAAGTCTGACCATGTCACCCTCTAACCACCAAGATCAATCATAAAAATCTGCTGTTTGATTTAGAAAGTCCTCCAGAACTTGGCACCTTTCCAGTCTTCTTACACCTCGTTTATCCCCACGTGCTCTCAATGCTCAGTCTCCAGACTCCAAGCATTTTCCTTTCCTGGAGTTCTTGCCCTCCTTGTCTTTATGTCCCAGATTCCCTGATTTCCTCCAATTCTCAGCTGAAAACTCACCTTCTTCAACAAGTCTTTCTCCATCCTCCTTAATCCTGGGGCCTTCCCTCTGTGATTATCTCCAGTTTATCCTATTTGTATCATGTTTGAACAGCTAGGTGGTGCAATGAATAGAGTGCTGGGCCCTGGTCAGGAAGACCCAAATGGGGTCACAAAGAATTCAGACACGACTGAAAATGACTGAACAAAAATATCTTGTGTACTTATTTATATGTGTTCTTCTCCAGTAGATTGTGAGCTCTCTGAAAGCAGGGGCTGTCTTTTGCTTTTCTTTGTATCCTCAGTGCTAAGTACAGTGCCTGGCACATAGTAGGTGCTTAATAAATGCTAGATAACTGGCTGAGCCTCAGTTCCCCCATTTGTAAAACTGGAATAATAACCCCAGAGGGTTGTTGAGAATGAACATGAAGTACCTTAAAACTTCAAAGTCCTATATAAATGTCCATCATAATGATAATTCACAAAGTCTGTTCCAGTGAAAAGGGACCACCATCTAGTCCCAGAACTAAATATCTCATCTCCTGCCTCTACACATTTGCACAAATTGTTCCCCATGCCTGGAATATGCCTTCACCTCATTTCTACCACTTGTTCTGTGAAGTTCCCTATGTCTATCAATTTAGTGCAGGTTTTCTTCCTTAAATTACCTTATCTGATACACATTTGTGTGTATGTGTGTGTATATATACATACACATATGAATACATATGTACACAAGTATATGTGTATATATAAAAATATAAATATATACACAATACACATATGCACACACATACGTATGTATGTGTATGTGTGTATACACACATACTATATATGTATAATATCTTCCCTCTATCCTCACTGGCCAATAGATCGTAATCTCCCAGAGAGCAGGTATTTTTGGTTTTGCCTCTGTATCCTCACTATTTAGCCAGCGCTTTGCAATAATAAATAACGAACGTTTCACTGAATGTGCATGACTAACCCAGCCTCAGACACTTATTAGCTGTGTGACTGTGGGCAAGTCACTTAACTTCTGTTTGTCTTAATCTACTAGGGAAGGAAATGGCAAACCGCTCTAATAACTTTGCCAAGAAAACTCCACGGGCAGTATGGTCCACAAGGTCACGAAGAGTTGGATATGACTAAATAACGTAACAACAGCAACATGCAGGACAGATGTGAGGGGATGGGGAGGTGAGGAGTGAGAAGGAAAGGAAAGGAAATTCACTCTCAAGGACAAACTCCAAGTCCTTGATTAACAGGCAAGGCATCCTTTCATCACAGTCACATCGAAAGATTTTTAAAGTGTCATAGAAATCATCCACAGTGCTCTCTGCCTCTGCCGTCTTGGGCTTGGCCAAAATCCTGTCAAATCATGGACTAGCTCATCAAAACCCTTCTGGATTCATAACAACCAATGTAGCCTAGCTTCCTTTTCTCCTCTCTCCATCACCAGCGGTCCATTCGCATTGCACTTTCTAGTTGATAAACTTTTAGTTTCACTACAAGTTGAATTCAGTTATCTAAAGTTAATATCATAAGACTTTGGGTGAACAGAATAGAGCAAACTAGTTCATTTTCATTGAATTCATTATTTGATAAACTTTTAGTTTCATTAAAGTTAAATTTGGTTACCTACAATATAAAAAATAATAAATGATATGGTTATTTAATTATATATTTGTACATAACATATAATTATATTAGGCAATTTATGTTCACCATGAATATATAATTATATTATGTAATATAATTATATATCATGTAATATATAATTATATTAGGCAATATAACTATATATTCATATAATGTAAAATTATATTAGACAATATCAACCAATATAGTTATATATTATTTATATTATTATATGTATATTATATATAATATAGTATAAAATAATACAGTTAATAAAAAGACCTTGGGTGAGTAAGATACAATAAACATGGAAATAAGCTTACCACATTTCATCATTCCAACTTCGTAACATTTCCGAAGTCTACAAGCCTGGCAACTTTTGCGTCGATTCTTATCAATTGTGCACTGATTTGTAGCTGGACAAATATAATCATTATGTCCTATTTTTCAAAAAATCAGAAAAAAAGAAGTTTATGGTTACAGTATTTTGTTTATGTACCTTCTGGTGAACAACACTGGTAACACAGAATAGCTGAAATGCTTTGCTCTCTCTTCCTACCAGGTAAAAGACCAAAAGCTTCTAGCATGAAGGAAAAACCATCAGGTATCATTGAAATCAAAGAAAAACATGTAGGTTTAAAGATCAAGGACATTTAGAATATTCCAATGTTCTTGGCTGTGAGTAAACTGACTTAGATTGCCCTATTCTCTGACTCTGCATTCTTAGAAATCTCTCTTGAATGTATTCATACATGGAACTAAACTGAGATAGCCACGCAAACAGACTGTATACTTACATCCTTATCTATCTTTCTCCACTTTCTTCCCTGCATTCTCAATATAAAATTGTGTGTGTGTGTGTGTGTGTGTGTGTGTGTGTGTGTGTGTGTGTGTGTGTGTCAAAGCCCACAGCATTCAGGTAAGGGGCAAACAAAAAAGGCCAAGTAATTTGCAATCTTAATGAAAATTAAGACAAGAAACCGGATGCCTCAAAATGGAAAATTTGTTGTGTTTTGTCAATAAACTGCTTCTGCTGGAAGAGTCCCTAACTTTTTCATGATCCATGTTTTGAATTCTGAATCTATTTCCCCATGGCAACAATATAATAAATGGTAATTAGGTTTCAAGGTCAGCCCACAGAAGCCTAGCCAACCTCACATGTCTGTCTGTTAAGTGGAATATTAATGGGACTATTTCAACTACACCTAATTACTTTTTATAACATTGTTTCTATGAGTCAGTGAGTCAATAAGCATTCATTCAGCACCTACAGTATGCCAGGCACTGTTCTAAGACTGAGGATACAAAGAAAGGCAAAAGACAGTTGTCCCTGGTCTCAAAGAGCTCTAATGGGGAAGACAACATACAAAAAACTATGTACAAACAAGTCGTATACATGATAAACTAGAAATAATCAACAGGGAAGGTACTAGAATTAATGCAGATGGGCAAAGACTTCCTGTAGAATGTAGGATTTTAGCGGGGACTTGAAAGAGTCCAGGAGAAGACAAGGAGAACATTCCAGGCATAGGATATAGTTATTCAAAATGCCCAGAATATCTTGTGAGAGAGACAGCAGAGGCCAGTGTCAGTGGATCACAGAGTATATGAGGAGTTAGACGGTAGTGAATAAGGTTTAAGAAGACTGGTAATGTAGGGAGAGGCCAGGTCACGAAGGGCTTTGAATGCCAAACAGAGGATTTTATATTTGATCCTGGAGATGATAGGGAGCCACTGGAGTTCATTGAATAGAGGGGTGACATGATCAGACCTGCACTTTAGGAAGATCACTTTGACAGCTGAGTGGAGGATGAATTGGAATGGGGAGAGACCTGTATCAGGGAACCAACCAGCCAGTTATTGCAATAGTCCAGGCATGAGCTGATAAAGACCTGCGCCAGGATGGTGGCAGTGTCAGCAGAGAGGAGCATTCATATGTGAGAGATGATCCAAAGATTAAATCAACAGTCCTTTGCAAGACTGGATATGAGGAAGGAGAAAGAGTGTACCGTCATGGATGACACCTGGGTTACAAGCCTGAATGACTGGGAAGATGCTGATATCTTCAACAATAGTAAGAAACCTAAGAAAATGGGAGAGTTTGGGGGAAAGATAACGAATTCAGTTTTGGACATGATAACTTATTCAATTTGAGATGTCCAAAAGCAGTACTGCTGGAGCAGATAAGTGGGTTCCTTCTTCCCCATTAGATGGTAAGCCTCTTGAAGGCTGGGGCTGTTTTTAGCCTTCTTTTGTATCCTAAGTGCTAAACAATGTAGTGCACATAGTAGGCACTTAATAAATGCTTGTTGCCTTGATTTCTCAGAATAAAGGAAATTTCAGTCATTCCTTTGATTACCATTTTCCTCATTGTGTTCCCACTCATATAACCAGAGGTTCTACGGGGAAATTTTGATTGTATCAATTTATTCTTCCTTGAAAATATTAAATTTTATGCCTGTAAAACATTTCATGTGCCATGTTTTCCCATATAATGCTCACTCCAGACATATAGAATGTTAGAGCTGGAAGAGACACTGGAGATCATCGAGTCCAAAACCCTCATTCTACAGGTGAGGAAACTGAGGTACATAAGGGCAAAATTACTTGCTCCAAATTGCATAGTCATTGTGAGGGAGAGGCAGGATATAAATTCAAGTCTTCTCACTTCAAGGCCAATCTTCTTCCTACTATCATATACTGCTTTCTTATATAGCTATCTCCAAAATCTATTAGATATTATTAAAGCTTTTGAGATTATAAAACTGGTCCCCTAAGACTTTTGGGACACCCTATATTTTGCTCCAATGTTTGCTTGTCCCATTTTGTTAAAGGATTTTTCATAACTTGACCTACCCCATAAAAGCATTTAAGGGTTCCAGAGATCTATTTAGAGGGAGCTAGATGGGACAATGGATAAAGCACTGGACGTATATTCAGGAAGACCGGAGTTTAAACGTGGCCTCAGACCTTTGTCCGCTATGTGAGGCATCTGCCTCCCAGAGTTATTGTGAGGATAAAACACGGTATTATTTTAAAGTACTTTGTAAAGCTTAAAGTGCTACGTAAATCTTGACTATTAGTATGACTTAATAAGGCGTTAAAGCATTCTGTGGACTTAATAGTTTGGGAAATGCTACCTTAGGAGTTCAATTTTAGAACAAAGGTCACCCAAGGAAGTTCAAGGTAGGCTGCTGGACTAGACTTTTTTACAGGTGGGTTTTTGGATGTGTGGGCAAAGTGTGATGAATGGGAGTTTCTAAATCAGAGCCTAAAAGCAAAACTGCTACTTCATTCTGGTAGACAATAGCAATTTCTGAAGGCAGAGGAAAGATACTCAAAAGATTTTCAAGGACAAATAGTCATGGCCACACCACTTCTAGGAAAAAAGATGAGTTAATTAAGAACTGAATTAAATTAATTTAATTTTACACTCCCCAAGTAACCACTGATTCACGAAAGTGATTTGTGAGTGATTTTCACAACAAGCACAAAAACATGCAAAATTTAGATAATACATCCTATAGAATTAGGTTATCATTGAATGATTTTTTTTTTAAAATGTGAATTTGTGATATTGGAATAAACATTTTTCCAGAGAGAAGGAGAAAGTATACTTCAGCATAGTTCTGATTTCTAAAGAAGGTAGAAAAATTCACTTTTCTAAAATGAGGAAATTTCGATAGGGCTATCACCCACATGTTCTCTTCATGCATGAGGAAGTTAAACCCAGAACACTTCCTCAGACTTCTCCTTGCCTTCTTCACTCCCTGTCTTTTTTTGTACTTATCTGGGTATATAAATAATAAAACATAAATTCAGCAAGGGCAGGGATAGGCCCAAGGCAAGAGGCCTTGCACAAAGAGGGCACTAATTAAGTGATTGAATTGAATTATAGCAGTGATGAGCACCCTTCTTCAAATGTACTTTGACAAAAAATCAAAATCACTTTAGACATAGAAGGTTTTCATTACCTTTGCCTGGTCCTACCAGGTAAAAAAATTGGTGCTTTGGAGTCCTCTTAAAAAACAAAACAAAAACCAAAACAGGGAAGGTAATTATCCTACCATAGCTTTTGTCTTCCTTTATAATATTTTAGCTAGCATCCAAACTCTGCCATAGAAAGCTCAACTCTGATGGGCTGGCCACATTGAGTGCCAAAAGTACATTTGTCTAAAAGATCATTTTACAGAAAACTCACACAAGGGAAGCACTCACATGGAGGTCAGAAGAAGCAATATGAGGACACTCTCAAGGTCTCTCTGAAGAACTTTGGAATCAATTGTGAGACATGGGAGACACTGGTACAGAACCACTCAGGATGGTGCGCCTGCATCAAAGAAGGCACTGTGCTCTAGGAGCAAAGCAGAATTGCAGTAGCTCAAAAGAAACATGAGCTGTGCAAATGTAGAGACATCTCCACTCCAGATATTCATATGGACTGTTTGTGTCCCACCTAGGGTAGAGCCTTCTGAGTTCATATTGGTATGATCAGCCACAGTTGGACACACTGTACCTTGACTCCAACGTGGTGATATCATTTTGGTCCTCTTTCAGAATGAAGGACGACCCATATATTTTAGTTTCTGAAAATGATTATAACCAAAAAGCCTGCTATTTCTCTTTGAAATTTAGGCATAATTCTACTGTCTTCTCTAGAGCAGTTGAAGGCTTTTTAAGCATCTTCCTGAATTCTGCAAAACCTTCAGATTAACCTCACTAGTTAATAAAAGAAAAAGATTCTACAATGATAATCCCTACAAAAAAATTCATTTAAAAATGATTAGAAAGCAAAATAACACGAAGCATTCAGAGAAATAGAGTTATAAAGTAGCTCACACAATAAACATCATGACTTTACTTCTGGAACAAAGCCAAATACTCCAGTATCCAGAAAGAACACGTGATAAAGTTACAGTACTCTTTATTACTGTAACTGAAAGATTACTAAAACTACATTAGGCATGTTTTTATAATAGAAATGCACATTTTGAAGGAATAGTTCTTTTAAAAAATAATGTGAAGATTTAGTTAACTTAAAAATCTAATTCCCTCCTTTTCTCTGCCAAGTTTTTGTTATAATGATATGTATACTTTCTGATTATCAGTCTTCTGAGTCATCTTTCTCTGACTTTACTGGAAGGCAGAGAAAGAAGGGAAAAGAGAAAAGGAATGAATGCATCTCACACCGTTTTTATTTTCTATCCCTCCCTCTTCATTCTACTTCTGTCTTTCCTAGATACCTACTTCATGCTCAACTAGATGCTAACTGATCTTTGAATGAAAATATTAGTTTGGTAGTAGTAACCTCTTCTGTTGCCTGGACACTATTTCTTGGATCCAATTCAATCAGTGTAGGGGTGTGAGTTAGCAGACACGAGCTGTTAACAGCCTTGGCCACTACAGTAGTGGGGTAATAGCAAAAGAGGAGAGGGAATTTTATTTTTATGCATTACTGGTGTTTCATTACATAACTCTCAAATCCCAAGGACTTCCTAAACAGACTCAAGAGAACTTTCTCTTGTAACAAATAAAACGAGTTAAGCAAAATAAAATACTAATCTGGAAACACATGCTTCATTCTAGGTGTCTGGTCTACCACCTTTCTGTCAAGAGGCACACTTCATCATCAGTAGGAGTGGGATTTTACAAAGAACTCTGAATGAGCAGAGGGAAGAGAAAACAGAAGGCAGACAGGAAACAGAAAGATGCTATAATGTAACTGAAGGCAAAGATGCAGGAGAATTAAAAGGGGATAAAGATAGCTTAAAGCATAGGCAGATTAGAATTGGTCACCTACAAGTTATGACAATATCATGGAGAACCTGAGATAGGAATACTTTACGTAGCTGACATTCCATTAAGGTATTATTTTCTTGGGCAAAACATATTCTCTTTTAAAATGAGGATTTGATACTTTGGTCACCAATCATTCGTACCTTAGAGGAGGAATTAGTTTCAGATTTATTTGCTCCTTGACAGCTAGTTAAGAAAGAAGCACTGAGAAATTAAAAATTCTCAGGGAAAATATGATAGGCAATTTTTGGGTAATAGAAAATGCTAGGTAGAAGTTAGGTACTAGAGTAAGAAAAGGGCCAACCATAAGATGAGAAGGGACTGAAGACAAACTATCTACTTCACAATTGTTCCTTCATTGAAGGAGCACATGGGAAAAAAAGCTTTATAATATAATGGAAAGAATACCAGATTGGATCAAAATACCTGAATTCTAGTCCAAGCTTCACCATTTAGTAGCAGTGCAGACTTGACCGATTTACTTCTAAAAGGTTCAGGTTCCTCATCTGTACTGTGGAGATATACTATTTTTACCTACCTTATAGGACTGAGGACTTATATAAAGGGGTTTGCAACCATTTGCCAAAAATCTTAATGCAGTTTTAAGTTGTTTAAAATAGCACTACAACTTTTGAGACACCCTATGTAAATGTGAACTATCACTTAGAGTAGGTACGGGAGAAAAAGGGATAGATGATAATAAGAGATGACTGGCAGTAAGATTTAAAACAACTATACATTGTTTAAATTTGAAACAAAAATGATAGAAAGGGTACCTTTGGATTTTGAGGAAAAGAAAAAATTGTCTCTCAAAAACAATCAGAAAGGTGAGATGGAAGTAAAGATAGTAATGGAAGAAATAGTAAAGGGTAGCCTACAAAATGGGGCAAAAACAAATGCCTACCCCAATGCTAACCATACTTCATGGCTAAATATTTTCCTCTTAAGGCACTGAATACTACCCTTTTTGCTTGAAAGACTGACTTCATCTCCAGAAAATTAGTATTTCCCATCACTATTCCATTAAGATCCTTGTTAATTATTTTAAAAAATGTCTCAAGGAGAATCATGCCATGTTATCAGGTCCTCCTGGCCTCACTCCTGATTCCTCTGTTTTTTTATTCTGGAATTTCACTTAGTGGCTGGGACCTCTTCACTCAGGAACATCCTATCACTTCTGTAACCTGCTCACTCTGAAATATTCCTCTACTCTGCTCATCGCACCCCCTCCCATTTTTGAGTTCGTCCAGGAGGCCCATTTTGTGAAGAAGTCAGATGGCCCTATTCATGATGTTGCATGTTCTTGATATGTTAAAATAATACCCTTGTCCCAGTTATATTCTTCTCCACTGACTCGCCCTTTTCAACTCCATCTTGTGTGTTGTTTTCCCATGTTAGAATGGAGGTTCCTTGAGGGCAAAGAATATCTTTCTCTAGACTTATATTTGTATGCCCAGTGCTTAGTACAGTTACCTGGCACAAAGCAACACTTAATAAATTCTTTTTTCCTTCCTTCCTTAAATCAGTGCTTCCCAAAGAAAATGAACCTAATTGAGTTTGGCTGAGACTTGAAATAAATCTTTCTTTTTGTGGATTATATTTAAATTTTCCATTAGGAAAAATAACCTCTGTCAATGTCATATCTCAGTTATGAGCATGGAAATTAGAAATATTTTTCATCTTTCACATTAAAGAGGTCTCCCTATATAACACAATATCAACTTTGGCCAGCCTGAGAGGAAATCCCGTAAACTCCATCTTTTGCATTTCTATGCCATAAAGACTTAGATGAAAGATTTTATGAAACCACCCCTACAAAATGTTTATAACAAATTCTGGAAAAACAAAGTTAAACAAAACTTACACAACAAAATATATATCTAATGATGCTTTCTTACCTTGAATGCTCCTTTTAAAGAATGCCTTACATCCTTCACATGACCACACACCATAGTGGTAACCAGATGCATAATCACTGCAGACAGCACAGAAGTGGGCATCCCTCTTTGAGCCCGGGCTATTGATAATGGGGCTGTTACAACTGTTCCCATTAACTTTTCTTTTCATTGTCTCTCTAGTGGCAAAGAAAATATCATTAGGAAAAAACAAAAGAAAAATTATTTGTAAAGAGAGTTAAGGCAAACATAACAAGAAAACATTGTCAATTTTCTTAACTCTTTTTCTTTATTCTCTGGGGTTCATTATCACTGTTTTCCAGTGATGACTGTGGCAAGGTTTTAGTTAATCTGAGAGACGTGTGGACAGAAAGAATGGATGTACTCTTGGAACAGTCAAAAGCCAATGGGTTTATACCAACTGATTCATATTGTGGAAATAGAGAATTAGTAGTCCATTTAATTGTAGCTTTCACTGTGCCATTTCATAAAGTGGTCTATGCAATAGATAAAGACCAGATGAGTATCTTCTACACCACATTTTCAGAGCTGGTTTTATACAAGGTAGAGTAGGAAGCTATTTTACTACAATGATTTCAAGGGGAGCAAAAAATCTTTTACACACCTTGCAATACATCTTATCAGACCTATAGAATTACTTTAATGGAGACAAAGCCTTTCATTCCATAACTGCAGAGAAGGCTTAAAATAGTAATAACCTCAGGAGACTGAAATTATAGACAGCCTGGTGTACTGAAAACAGACTTAGATTTGCAATCGAAGACCAGGGTTCAAATCCTAGTTTTGACAAAATTATAGACAGCCTGGTGTACTGAAAACAGACCTAGACTTGCAATCAGAAGACCAGGGTTCAAATCCCAGTTTTGACACTTTTTAGCTGTGTGAACATGTTCAAATCTCTCTAAGCCTCAGTTTGCTCACCTATAAAATGAGGATACTGTGGGTGTGCTGGAGCCAGCTCAAACTGGCTCATGATAACCAACCTTTAAGTTTTCAGTGTGAGCATTTACATCTCAGAAATTACCAAATCCTACAAATAAGGGCTTGATTTATTGTTTTGTTGATTGTTTGGGCTTAAAAAAGTGATGGAAAATATGATAATAATGCAGATTGAAATTGAGTTAATATGCATTTTTTGGTTTGGAGAGCCAGTTGTTAAACACTTACCCAGCACACTGCTGATAACAATACTTGCACTGATAAAGTCATAGAATCATTGTGAGGAAAGCATTTGGTAAACCTCAAAAAACTATATAAATTTACTTATTTTATTATGTATGTAAAATATAAGGTCCATAAGAATGGGGGCTGACATTGTTTTGTTTTTGCTTTATCTTTGTACCTCCAGTATAGTGCATCACATACAAATGGCAGTTAATAATTTGGAAAGGTAGTAGTCAAAGGTGTTTAATGAAAAAGACGTAAAGAAGCAATGGGTCCACATTCTATTCTCTAAATCTCAATATAGTACATTCCAAAGAATCTGAACTTCAAGCATTATCCTTTCAATGTTACTTTTTTTTCAGCTAAAGCATAGAATAGATGCATCTGTAAATGTTAAAAGAAAAAAAATCATTAAAAATTCAAGTGAATCTCCTTGCTTCATTACAGAAATGAGCCACTATAAAAATATATTGTTTAGCTTTGCAGAATTTGTTTCCTTTTCTTGATAAGGGATTGACCTCTGGGAAAGAATGAGAGGAATATAGTAGGTGATATAGATGATATTAAAATATATCAATAAAAATGAATATAACTAAAATATGCTACTAAAATAAAAATATAATAAAAAGATAGACATGAAATCCCGAAAATGGAGAATGAAAAGGCTGTTTCCAATCTCTCATATTTGAATATGACAAATTTCAAAGCCCACAATAGCAAAAATAGTTAGAATTCTTCGCCCCCCCCCATACTTAAAAGGATGGCTCTGGAATGTGATAGTGGCATCCATAGCAAAATGCTTCAGTGGACTGCAGTGCTTGAAGAGGACCCAATGATGTGGGTATTTTCTCCACTAATGATGAAGGGACACAACCTTATCTTCTGTCTTACCCTAAATGTTCCAAAGTGAATTTACCAAAGATAGTAGAAACTTTCACTTTATTTTGTCTTAATAATTTTTATTGATGACTTTTAGTTTTATATCACCTCCATTTCTATATGTTATTCTCCTCTGCCCTCCTCAGCAGCCAAATTTGTATTAATAAATATATACATTCATATACATACATATCAACAGCCATATGTCTCTATATGACTATAGAAAGAGATATACAGCTATATCTATACATATAGATGTGATATAGTTCTATAGCTTTGGATATACCTACATAGATCATATATATTAAAGAGAAGGGAAAACAGCAGTTTGGCACAACTAAATGACACATCAACACAGGTCTGGCAGTATGTATTATGTGCCATACCTATAGACCTACTTGTTCTGCAGGAACAAGCTTGATCATTATAATGACAGTATTCCATTTCTTTTTGTTGTCATTCTTTCATTAAAATTGTTCTTAGGGTCCTTCATTTTCTCAGGAGCCTGACCCTTTACTGCCAGCTCCTCTGCCTTAACCTGGGATTCTAACTTCAAGATAAAATGGAAGGAAGAAATGAAGACTTCCATCCTGCCTTCAGCTTTTTGGGACAGGCCCAGGCCACACAAATCATCTCCAGGAGCCTAAGGGAGGGAAGCAAGACCACACTCATGAATGACTTGTAATTTTGTGATTTTTGTATCTTTTCTCCTCAGGCAAATTAGATATCTCTGTTTCTATCCAATTTTTCTTCCTTGACTTTATTTTAAATATATCTTTATATGGTGAAAAAAATCATGGTAGCATTGTAAGGGATGTTTTCCTGCTTCTCCTTACCTCACTCTGTTATCAGTTCATCTAAATATTCCCAAGCTTTTCTGGATCTTCATGTTGATCTTTTTTTATAGTGTAGTAAAATTCCATCACATTAATATACCATAATTTGTTTAACTATTCTTCAATTGACAGGCATCTAATTTGTTTTCAATTCTTTGCCACCTTAAATAGTGCTGCTTTGAATATTTTAGGGATATATGGGACCCTTGTACCTCCTCAGGTCACAGACATTTCTATTTGTGTGTATATAGTGTATGTATAGAAGAATCTGTCGCAAGTTTAGGGGAAGAATATTTTGTAGCTATTGTCCTTACCATGCCATCAAAAGAATTATCTTTGCTATGAGCTACTTTTGCCTACTGGCTGTTAATGAGAAAGATCTTGGTAGGGGCTTATGTGCTATCAGTTTAGGAGTACCATAGCATTACTCCTAGAACCCAAAGTAGCAGACACACCCTGGGGATGTAACCTGCTAGTGTAAGTTGGGGGAGTATCCCAGAAAGGATGCTATACAAACTCCATAGGAAACTAGCACAAATATATAAGAATATAAGCCATTCACCAAGAGTTAAGTGGTAAAAAGATAAGAACAAGGATTTCTCAAAAGAAGTTGTTGTTCAGTCACGTCTGCTTCTTTGTGACCTCATTTGGGGTTTTCCTAGCAAAGATACTGAAATAAATGGTTTGCTATTTCCTTCTCCAACTCACTTTACAGATGAGTCAACTGAAGCCAACAGGGTTAAGTGACTTGCCTAGGATCACACTGCTAGTAAATGTCTGAGGCTAGATTTGAATTCAGGAAGATGAGTCTTCCTGACTTCAGGCTGGGCACTCTCTACTCTTCCACCCAGCTACCCTACTCAAAACAAGAAATTCAAACTGTTCATGCCTATACAACAAATACAATTATCTAACTTATCTTTTGTCATCTGGAAGCCTTCAATTTAAACAACAAATTCAAACGATATTGAACTTGGTTAGACAAATATACAGGAATGTCACATCTACATGGGCAGGCAACCATAATCAATAACAAAATTTTGTCAGGGACAGAAGAAACACATTAAATTCCCTTCTGCTTGAATGGCATGATATTATTAAAACTTTAGGAAAGTTTCCAAACTTACTGTAACATCTAAACAGCCAAATCTTCATCTGTTTTCACAAGACTACGTTATTATTTTAATCCAGAGATTTATGGTAAAAAAAAAGCCAAAACATTTCCTTCTCTGTCTCCATCTCTAACACTTCACTGAAGTCATACTTCTACTATAATTGTTGCCATGGAAATAAATGTTCATGAATACCAAGTTACAATTTCTTTACAAGCAGAAGCCAAAGAACCCAAACTGAGAAGGAAATAGTTCTGTTGCAAACCCAAATATCTCCATCAAGAGAAAAATGACTTGCACCTAATCCTTGCTTTCTGAAAGCAACAATCATAGTAGAGATCTCAGTTTTGGTCTAGATTACTAATCTGAATTAAGACTAAAATATTGTGAGTCTGTTTTATTCAACAGCTTTTCCTTGGGAAGATTTCTAAAACAAATAAAATGTGAAGATTATGTGAGAAAGTCAATACAACATTTAGGTCCTGTCTACACAGATCTAAGGTTGCATATGTGGGCTGATAAAGTGAATTCCAATTGACTTGCTACCTACAATTTCCTATCATTTTGGATCAGAGATGCAAATAAATCACTTTATCTCTCAGTAAGAGTTTTTATTGAAATTTACAGACACAGACATTTGCCTCATTCATTTTGCTTTGCCTGTGTAGAACCACGCAATTATAATCAAGTAGAACTTCAGCCCAATGTAAATAGTCAAATAAAGTCATTTAGGCTAAAAAAAATTCAAATCATTCTAAAATCTAAATTAATTGAATTAGCTATTGGCATGGAGCAGGTTCATAGACATAGCTGAAAGGAACCTCACAGACCATCTACATTAATCTCCTTTTTTTACAGATCATTTAAAAAAATGATTCACAGACTCACCTTGTCTAAAGTCACTTATGGAGTAAGGGGCAGACCTGGAATTTGAACCTAAGTCCTTTTACTCAAAATCTTTCTCTCTTTCCACTGTACTATGATGTCTCTAGGTAATAACTTATTTTTCATTTTACTTTGTACTATACACAGTGTATTTCCCATGTGGGAACTCTCAATCTATCCATAACTTTTAGTCTTAGAGAACTACCCATGTCACACAACTGTTAAACATGAAGAAAGAACTTGAACTCAGATCTTCTTTATTCCAAATCCACTCTATCTACTTTACCGTGGGGCCTGTGTTTAAAAAAATTAGGAAAAAAAAATCAAGCCTATTTTTTTTCCCACCTTTCCCTTTAGAATTAGGAATAGAATTCATATAACACTGTCACTTCCAATGAAAATAAAATTCCAAAATACTGACGCATTAAAGAGATAATTGTCCTGAACCAATTAATATAGGAATACCAGTGATGCAGAGCTTTCAATTAGTGAGTTTAACAGATAAAATAAAATCATTACTCATAGCACTGTCTTTTAACAAGGCTACAACAGAAGTGAATGCTTGGTGGGGCAAGGCGGAGAAAAGATCAGCTAGACATAACTACTTCTAAGCAAATGTTTCTCAAACTGAGGGCAGAAGGGCAAGATTCTTGAGGGTGTTTCAAGATGAGGGAAACCAGAAGTGCAGGAATTCAAATACGATTTTGGTGGTGGTTGCTGCGTACATACCATATGAACCATTCTCCTCCCATCACTAGGTCCTTGCCTAGCTCTCATTTCTAGGGCTTACTTTCTTTTAAAATTTTTTTTAAAATTTACTTTACTAAAATCACTGTGGTCATCATTTTACATAGCATAGTAGTATTCAATCACAGTCATGTACTACAAGTTGTTCATCCGTTTCCCCAATTGATGGGCATTCCTGCAATTCCCAGTTCCTTGCCACCACAAAGAGAGGTACTATAAACATTTTAGAACATATAGGTTCTTTTCCTTTTTCCCTAATCATCTTTGGAAAAAGACCTAGTAGTGGTATTGCTGGGTGGGCACAGGCAATTTAAAACTCTTTGGGCATAATTCCAGATTGCTCCCCAAAATGGTTGGATCAGTTCACAATTCCACCATGAATTATTATTAATTGGGAGTTAAACTGCCCAATTTACCTTACCCAAGCTTTACCTTCTAACACAATGCTAAAAAGATGACAATGATTAATCTCCCAGAAAATCTTTGGAAGTAGTAGCAGTGATATCCATAAGACCAACTACAGCCTTGCAATTACAAGTTGAGTCTGGTGAAGGACTCATGTGATAAATTTGCCATGAAAATCTGACAACCAACCAGAAGTCTAAAATTCAATGGTGTGAGGCTCAAATTGAAACACATCCTTTCTGCCTTCATGTTGACTTAGAAAATCACAAATTAGCATTATCTGTGTGGTATTATGGCATCTAGGTGGTACAGTAGATAGAGTCAGAATGACCAGACTTCAAATCTGGCCTCAGACAAACACTTATTAGCTGCGCAATCCTGGGCTAGTTCCTTAGCCCTGTTTGCCTCCGTTTTATACTATTTTATTGTAGTATTGTATTTTTATTAATTTTGTTAAACATTTTTATAGACCCCACAGCAGCCCTATCTAGATGATAAACTTTGAACTACATATGAAAGCCTAGATAATAATACCTAAGGAAACAAGAGTTTTCTGCCTGTAGGAATAGTTAGAGGCTGTTCGATTTACAGCAGACTCCACTGGTTAATAACATATTTTAGATCAAAAGAAGGCTAGCACAATTTTACAGAGCTCATGTCTTTTAGAGAACATAGTCAAGAGACAATCATGTGAAAAAAGAAAAAACAACCTAGTAGGGAGAATCGGGGGGAGCTTTACAAAAGCTATCCAAAACTTACCACTTGGAGGATGGTGTACAATACTGGTATTACTCTTACTTTACAGATGAAGGAATTAAGGCTCTGAAGAGTCAATGCATATTAAAAAGTTAAGAGTACTGTATTATGTAAAAACACTAGCTCATGGTCATACAGCTTTTTCTTAAGGTGCATCCCTTTATATTATATAATATATACATACCTTACATACAGTATATAATATAGTATTGTGCATTATATACAATAGCCATATATAATATATTCAGCTATATATCATATTGTATATAATGTGAACAAGGTATCCCAAGAATCTTGGCAGTAAGACTTTTGGGAATATGTATCTATGTATGTTTATATGTATATGTATATGTGTGTATGTATGTGTGTGTGTATAGTGAGAGTTCATTTTTAGTTACAGTTCATTTTCTAGTAAGTTAGCATGGACTACGGAAATCAGCCAAAAGACTGTTTATTGGCTACCTACTATGTGCTCAATACTCTGTTAGGGGTATATAATAAGAAGAATAAAATACGCTCTTGCCCTTAAAAAAACTTACCGTCCAGTCGGAAAGACAATACATGAAACAGCAGCAGATAGCAAACAATACGTAACTGAGTGCTAAATAGTGTAGTATTGACTGCAAAAACTTTGGCAGTTTAAAGGAAAGGGAAATCAATGAGATTCAGTGGAAGCAACAGAAGTAGAGCTAGTTCTGGAGGAATGCATAGAATTTATACAGGCAGAAAAGAGAAGGATCACTCCATGCATCACTGAAATTTTAAAAAACATATGTAAACTGCCTTATATTCACTAAAACACAGTCACTTAAAACAATAGCAGGGACTACAAGTCAGGAGCAAGAGTCCACTTACCTGCTCATGGGCAACACATGTTCCACTGCTCTTGCTTCACACCAGGGGCCTTTCGGGGGTTCTGCATATAAGAGCGATGACTGGCAGTGCAGCGTCAAAGGTGAGAGGTGTCCAGGAGTTGGCCATAATATGTTGGGACTGGTTGTCTGTCTGACGGCTCCACCTTCTGAGTCATTGGCGTTGCTTGGAATGCTGTAGTTCATCACAGTGGGACTATAGAAGGCCATTGCTGAATACTCATGGCACCCTTCAACGTAAGATGAAGGAATATAAAGGGGACTATGTTCCAGGGGCAGAACGCCTTGGCTGCAGTTGTAGGGAGCGGGAGAACTAAGGCCAGATGGTGAGCTTTTGATCTCGGCTTTGTTACATCCAATATCTTGAATGGGGAGAAGCTGAGAAAACTCCTTGTGAGAAGATGCACAAAGAGACATTGTGATGTCTCCTACTTAAACACTTATCAGCAGGTATCTGAGCTAGAAAAACAAATACAGCATGATACGTTAGGGCTGTATTTCTAATTTTGGCATTATTGCTAAGGAGATGAGAAATAATACCTTTGATGAAATATTAAAGTAACTAGAATAATTAAATTTGAAGACAAGGCTGGCCACTTACCATTTTAACTATAAAAACAAAATAAGAGGAAATAGGTTTCAAATGCAAACACGAACACTTACTGTATACATTAGGTCCTGAGAATATATATTTAAAAAAAAAGACATTTTCTGTAAACTAAGATTTTACAATCTACCTGAAGGAGTTAGGCCCCAAATCCATACCTACTTTCTTCTCTCTCTTTACCCTGTTACTCCTGTTAGTTACAAACCCCAAAACCAGAAATAGTTTTAGAAAAATTTTTTATCGGGTCATTCGGCAGAGAAGAGAGCCAGAAAAAGGTGTTCAGACAAGGGCATGATGACGTTTGCCTGAATGGCAGTAGGTAGTTTCCAGAGGAAGGCAGCTTGAGATTTATATACATATATCTGGCAACTAAGTGGTGTAGTGGATAGGGCACTGGACCTGGAGTCAGGAGGACCTGAATCGAAATCTGGCCTAGACACGCACTAGCTGTGTGACCTTTGGCAAATCACCTGACTGCCTCCAAAAAAAGAGATAGATATAGATCAGCAAGTATAAATATGGAAGGTAATTTGGGGAACCCAAAACACAAGCTTTGGGTGGAAACTAAAATACAAGTTTTGGGTACACCTCAAACAAGATCTGAATCCAAAACAAGCAATGGGTGGGATCTAAGCATCCTTTACAGGCATTGGACTTCCCTTGAGCATCTCTGAGGTCAGCCTGACTTCTGTAATAAGCTTTAGGGTCAGACGATATTCTACCCACATAAAGCTAGGTTCGAACAATTTATAATAATTAATAAGTTTTCAGAACAATGTAATAAAGTATTTTTCCATATTCCCTCAAACTATTGTCATATAGCTCTCATTCCATATACTGCTAAACATCTAGAAAGAATAGCCTTTTCTTGCTGCTTGCATTTCACCATCTCCCCCATCCTCAAAACCCCGCAATCTGACTGTCTTCACCATAACTACCCTAAAATAACTCTCTCCAACATCACTCATTGTCTGAAAGGCCGCTGGCCTTTTCTCAGTCCTCACCCTCTTTGAATTTTCTGTGGTGTTTGTTATTGATGGTCCCTTCTACCTTGTTACCCCGGTTTCACGACAATGCTCTTTCCTAATTCTTCTCTCATCATATCCTAAAGTGTAGGGGTCCTGTTCTCTCCAGCCATTCTCTTCCTTGATGATCTCTTCTACTCCTAGGACTTTAAGTATTGCTTTTTATGCAGATGACTCTCAAATCTATTATCTCCACCTGAAATATGTCCTCAGAATTCTAATTCCGAATTTTCAATTACTTCCTAGGCATTTCCATCATAATATTTTGCCAATGTCACAAATTCAACATGTTTATATCTAAACTTCACATAAAAAAGCAAAAGCAAATAAAAACCCTACACCATCTCCTAACTTGTATATTTCCTCTGATCATACTACCACTTTCCAGGTCACCCAGGCTAAGAACCGCAGAATCATCTTGAAATCATTCTTCTCTATCCCCATGAAATCATTTGCAAGTTCTGTTGATTCTATCTCCAAAATATATTTCTAGAATCTATCCCCTCAAATGGACTACTATAATAATCAAAATGGTGTGCCTGCATTCACTCCATTCTTTCACATTGCTTTCTTGGTGAAAAGATGTTTTCTTACACACTTACTGATGAGGAAGATCAAGACATGCAGCCAGAGGAAGACAACAAGGTCAAGGCTCTTACATCCAAAGCCTCTAAGAAAAATATGAAATGGTCTCAGGCCATGGAAGAGCTCAAAAAGGATTTTGAAAATCAAGTAAGAGAAGTTGAGGAAAAATTGGGAAAAGAAATGAGATGCAAGAAAATCATGAAAAATGAGTCAACAGCTTTCTAAAGGATACCCCCAAAAATGCAGAAGAAAATAATACCTTTAAAAATAGACTAATCCAAATGGCAAAAGAGGTCCAAAAACCAGTGAGGAGAAGAATGCCTTGAAAAGCAGAATTGGCCAAATGGAAAAGGAAGTCAAAAAGATCACTGAAGAAAATAAGTGTCTAAAAATAAGAATGGAGCAAATGGAAGCTGATGGCTTCATAAGAAATCAAGAAATTATAAAACAAAACCAAAAGAATGAAAAAACAGAAGACAATGTGAAATATCTCGTTGGAAAAACAGCTGACCTGGAAAATAGATCCAGGAGAGACAATTTAAAAATTATTGAACTACTTGAAAGCGATGATCAACAAAAAAGAGCCTAGACATCATCTTTCAAGAACCAGAGGGTAAAATAGAAATTGAAAGAATCCACTGATCACCTTCTGAAAGAGATCCTAAAAGGAAAACTCCTAGGAATATTGTAGCCAAATTCCAGAGTTCCCAGGTCAAGGAGAAAATATTTCAAGCAGCCAGAAAGAAACAATTCAAGTATTGTGGAAACACAATCAGGATAATAGAAGATTTAGTAGCTTCTACAGTAAGGGACCAAAGGGCTTGGAATATGACATTCCAGAGGTCAAAGGATTAAAACCAAGAATCACCTACCCAGAAAAACTGAATATAACATTTCAGGGGAAAAATGGTATTTCAATGAAATAGAGGACTTCCAAGCATTCTTGTTGAAAAGACCAGAGCTGAATAGAAAATTTGACTTTCAAATATAAGAATCAAGAGAAACATGAAAAGGTAAATAGGAAAGAGAAGCCATAAGAGACTTATTAAAGTTGAACTGTTTACATTCCTACATGGAAACATGATATTTGTAACTCAAGAAACCTTTCTCAGTATTGGGGTAATTAGAGGGGATATATATGCATGTGTATGTATGTATGTGTGTATGTATGTATGTGTGTATGTATATATGTACCTATATGTGTACATATATGTATATATGTGCATATATATATATATACACACACACAGAGGGCACAGGGTGAGCTGAATATGAAGGGATGATACAAAAAATAAATTAAGTGTTGAGAGAAATGTACTAGGAGAAAGAGAACGGAGAGGTAGAATGTAGTAAATCATCTTACATAAAAGAGGGAAGAAAGAGCTTTTACAATGGAGGGGAAGAGGGTGGAGGTGAGAAGGAATAAGTGAGCCTTAATGTCATTGAATTTAGCTTAAGGAGACAATAACATACACATTCAATTGGGTATGGAAGTCTATCTTACCCTACAGGAAAGCAGGGGTGAAGAGGATAAGAGAGGGGAGATAACAGAAGGGATGGCAGATTGGGGGAAGGGGCAATCAGAAGCAAACATTTTTGTGGAGGGACAGGTCAAAGGAGAGTAGAATAAATGGAGGGCTGGACAGGATAGAAGGTACTATAGTTAGTCTTTCACAACATGACTGTTATGGAAATGTCTTGCATGACTACACATGTATAACCTATATCAAATTGCTTGCTTTTTCAATGAGGGTGGTTGGGAAGGGAGAGAATGTGGAACTCAAGGCTTTAAAAATGAATGTTGAAAACTGTTTTCACATGCAACTGGGAAACAAGATATACAGGCAATGGGGTATAGAAATCTATCTTGTCCTACAGGAAAATAGAAAGGAAGGGGATAAAAAAAGAGAGTGGAGGGCAGTAGAAGAGAGGGCAGATTGGAGGAAGGGGTAATCAAAATGCATGCTGTCATGGGGTGGGGAGAGAGGAGAGATGGGGAGAAAATTTGGAATTCAGAATCTTGTGGAAGTGAATGTTGAAAACTGAAAATAAACAAAATTATATTAAAATGATAGTTTTTAAAGTAATAAGTAATTTATTGTATATTTTTAAAGGTATAAAATGGACACTGTCCATTTCAAATCTAACTTTTTTTGTGTGTGTTCTGCTGGTTATACAGAAATGTTCACGGGGGAAGGAATAATGTTTAAATTTAGAATAAAGACATAAAATTTAAAACAAAAGGGAGAAATAAAGGGGGGAAATGCCCAGATCTATCTGTGAAAATAGAATCGACTGGTCACTTGCTTAAACAATCCCCAAATTGAAAAAAAATCTGGAAATGTCATAGCCAAAATGCAGAATTTATAAGTCAGAGAAGAAATATTTCAAGCAGTCAGAGAGAAAGAGTTCAACTATCCAAAGAACCATAGTCAGAATCATCTAAAACTTAGCAGCAAATAACATGAAGTAGAGAAAATTTTGGAATTTCATATTATAGACAGGGAAAGATAGAGGCTTAAAATAATTTACCCTGTAAAATTGAATATATGGGGGAACGTGAGCCTTATACAAAACTGGAGCACATTCAAGAAATCTTTACCAAAAGACAGGGAATGAGTATGAATTTTGAAATGCAAGCACAGGAGGCAATAAAAGCCTGGAAAAGAAATACATTTTGGCAAATAAAAGTGACTAAATAATGAAGAATTGCTAAAATTCTAATAGGGAGAAAAGAGATACCCACCTCGATATAACCCTAATGTCTTCATGGATCACAGTGGGAGTTAAATAAAAAAAAGCAAGGGCTGGGTATGATTTTCTTCTGTTCTTTTTTAAGAGAGGAGAGGTAAAAGGAATGGGCTAAGGAAGAAACTAGAAGGCAGAACTTAATATTTCGCGTCATTGGAATGTGTGAACATGAAAGGGGGAGAGAGGAGCAGGAATCTCAAGACATTATACATACCAGAGCTAAATAAAGGAGGAGAAACACAGTTTGGAGGATATGAACTCAACAAGGGAATAAAGAAGTCTAGGGAAAGGAAGGAGAAAGGAGGCTATAAAAGGGAGAGTAGAGTTGGGAAAGGAATAATCACAAGCAAAAAAAACTTCGTGCAGTGGGTCACAAAGAGTTTAAAAAGAAAGTATAAGAAGTGGAATTGGGTTCTAGGATTGGTAAAGAATGGCAGAGCAAAAAAGTAGAAGCAAGTCATTTCAATTATAGATTACTAATATATATCATATTCCTTCTCTTTCTTGACCCCCTTCTTTATAAAGGAGAGGAGAGAAGAAAAAGCATAAGAGACTATGATGGAAGTTGCATATACAAATGACAATCATAACTGTGAATGGAATGAACCCATCTATTAAATGGTGCAAGGAATCATAATGATTTAACAACCAGGCTCTAATACTATGTTGCTTGCAAAAAACATACCGCAAAAAATAAAGATTCACATCGAGTTAATATGATGGGCTGAAGAGAATTTATTATGCTTCAGACAGTTTCAATAAAAAAGAAGGGTAGCAATTATGAACTCAGACAAGGCAACAATAAAATTAACAATTTTAAAAAGAAAAGCAGAGAAACTACATTATGATTAAAAGTACAAGAGAAAAGGAAATAAAATTGATACTTAATATATAAATATGTATATATATACATACATGTGTGTGTGTATAGACACACACATTATATATATATATATATATGTATATATATACATATTAGTACCTAATGACATAGGAGCTAACTACTTAAAAAAAAAGGGAAATAGACAGCAAAATTATAATAGTTGGGGCCCTGAGTCTATACTTTTCAAAATTAGGAAAGATAGGCAAGGGTGTGAACAGAACATCAGAAAAGTTAGTTATGCTAGATCTCTTAAGATTACGGAATAGGAATAGAAAGGAATATACATATTGCTCAGTAGTGTATGTTAGGGTATTTCAGGATTGTTGGATATCCCAAGATTTCTCAAGTCATCATACTTTGCCCTACTAAATCTCACCAGTTTCCATATGCAAGTGATGCAAATTGCATCTACCTATACCAGATACTATATCTTTGTTAAGTATTCTTTCTCTGTACTGGCTAAGCAGGCCTCCTTTCTCCCTTTTAAAAAACTGTTTGATAACCTACAAGTGCCTCATCTTGTTCCAATATCAGACCTAAATAACTGGCAGACTTGCCCAAGTCAGGCTGGTCCTACTACATGAGAGATTCAGTAAAAGAAAAAAAATCTTGGAGTATTTCTGTTTCAGGGCTCGACTTTCTCTCCTATTCCATATAGCTACTGTCCTGTGTGATGAGAAATCATGTCAATCCAGCATATATTCTGGGCTCATCCTCCCCAATCCCCATTCCCACTAGCAAGCTGGGTCCCCAAAGCTATTAATGTTCTCAGGGTTCTAAGGGGTTAGGTAATTTTTTTTTTTGTTTTTTGACTATAGCTCATGACCCCCACCCCCACCATTGTTCTTCTATAATTGCTTATCGATTTATATTAGCCAGCCAAACCCAATTAATTCTTAGAAATAGATATTTACAAAAGTGGTATAGTAAGAACACTTTGCATACAACGACATCCTTCTAAATGGGGGGCATACTTCCACAAACGCATACAGAATCCAGAGAAAAATGAACTCAAGCTTAAAGAGCACATGCAGGAAAGGGATAAATCATAGTTTCTGGTTGATCAGAGTCATTTTCTCTCCTTTATCAAATCCTCATTAAGTTCCTCTTAGGTAGCTTTCTGCTGGGATCCTTGTAGAGTCCTAAAGCTGCCTTTCCTCAACATATCTAGTTTGTCCTTGACACCCAGGGCAGACATTACTATCAGCCACTAGTGTTCTTAGGACCCTACTAGCACATCCATAGGAAACAGAAAATCTGCTGACCTTTTGAAGTTCACAAAGTCATCCCCTGGTGAAAAGCAGGAAGGGACAGAGGCTTTCCCACTCCCCAACAAGTAATTCTTTCTCAAGGGCTTGGCTAAAGCAGCTTCCATCACTGGGCTGGCCCAACCTTAGAATGCTAGGTTAAAAACTGGTTTGGTATTTTATCCAAGTCTCACAGGATATGGCTGAGTCTCCTCAATCAATACCAATACACTTCCTATGTAACACCATTTCATTTCATCCAATGGTTTCCCCTCCTTCCAAATTGATTAAGAGCTTTTCAACTAGTTTAGTGATTTTTGTTGATTGATGGATTCAGTTGAGTACCTGAACTAAGTGGAGTTGGGATGAAGTTGTTCACTCAATCAGCTCCCATCCTTGTATCCTTTACCACCACCACCACCACCACTATAATATTTGCTCCCTCAGGAAATCTATTTCAGTGTATTTGGTAAAAGCCATAGTTTCAAATCTTGGCTGGATCTCTAGTAACTTGGAGAGCTTTGGTATTATGCTTTTGAAATGTCTTCCTTGGTACTTTGTACTAAATAGTCTCAGGAAAAATCTATGTGGCACAGGGCATAATCAAATTTGGTAATTAACATGTTTCTATACTTCCAAATAGATAGCATCATTTGCCAAAGTCTTAATACATTATTTTCTTGTCTTGGTATGTAGAAAAGGCTTTTCCCCATCCAAAAACAGTAAACAAAGAAGAAAGGAAAAAAGGTGAAGACAATCATATCTCCCTTCTCAGAGGGAATGCCTGGGCCCTACAGAATTTTCAGAGCATGTGGGGCTCTCCCCAAAAGGATTAGGGATGTGGGGTCAACATCACCCTATAGGAGAAACAATATTCTAGCCTCTGCCTCCATTCAAGTTAGACTAGTTTTTCCTCAAAAGACATTGAGACTATCTTCAAGACTTGGTTGGCTCAGGGTACTAAAAGCTCAGGATCTTCCTGAATGCCTGAGTATAAAGCAACCACAAGGATCTCTAGAAGTTCTGACACTTGGCAATAGATCATGATGGGCAACTCTGGCAAGGATGCATTGCTCAGCTGAATTAACACAAGGTATCCTCAGTGTCTATTCTTGTTGAATACTTTCTCCTGCTACAGCTAAGTGAATCTTCTGTTAACTGTTGAATGACCTATGAATAAGTATCTCATTATGCTTTTTCCCTGTTGAACCTATTCTAACAAGGGATTGGCCCGACACTGGTCCAACCCAGAACACACTCCCTTATCCCTCAAGGGAGAAAAACCCCCAAAACTTCTTGAATAAAATCTCTTCTATAATTTTCTTAGTACATAATTCCATGCAACAAGGATATCTGTGCAAAATATCTATACAAAATTCCCCTTTACACATGGGGCATGCCAAAATTTCTCTAATGGTTTCTGTACCATAGGAAATCCCCTTGAAGATCCAGGCAAATTTGTTCTGGATCCCTATGCTAAAAGATACCTGAATTTTCCCCAGTGGATCTCTGACACTGTAAGAGCAATCCAGATGGAGTTTGTTCACTTCATTAGGTGTCCAACTTAAAGGAAACCATACTAAAAAAAGTCTTCAAACAAAGAGGTATGGCCCTCCCAAAAAAGAATTAAGTACTTATTATTCAGGATTTCTAGACCACTAGACAAACCTTACAGTATGGACCTGCAGTCTACAAGTAACTCAGACAAACCATCTGTACTCATGTCACAAACAAGGCAAAGATCCTAAGAGTTTTTTTAGAAGAAATTTATGGCCTATAATGGTATGCTCTAGGCAAACTGCTGGGCACTAGTATTTTAAAGATACAAAAATCTAGCTTCTAATCTCAATATTCATGCTAAGTATACTAATACAACAGATTTTGTTACATAAGTATTCATGCAAGCAAAAGTAATCACGAATAACTTTTCTGATTTATAACAAAAACACACTGGAAACTGATTGTGCAATTACAGGCAAAAACAAGAGGAGGAAGGGAATTGTTTAATTTTTCTACATCAGATCCCCCAAAATCAATGAATCCAATAAATACAGTCTTAGTTGAAGAATTTCTTCAATGGGATCCCAAAAATTAAGAGTGTAGTATATCACAGATGAGGCCCACCTTGTAACACCAGTTGGCTTGCAGATAGATAGTTTATGGTGGTGACTGCCCTTTCCTCCCTAACCCCTTTCTCTCCAGTAATTTGATCAGCCATATGCTATTACAACAATTAACTATTTTTGTTGTTGTTTTTCAGTTGTGTCCAACTTCACAATCCCATTTGGAGTTTTTCTTGGCAAAGATACTGGAATGGTTTGCCATTTCTTAGGAAACATGCAAACAGGGTTAAGTGACTTGCCTAGGGTCACACAGCTAATGAGAGTCTGAGGCCAGATTTGAACTCAGGAAGATACACCTCCCTGATTCCAGGGCTAGCACTCTATCCACTGTACTATCTAGCTGCCCCAGCTATTTTTTTAGCCTGGCCTGTTGAGTCTATGTGGTCCCTTCCCCTGCTGCTTTATAAAGAAAAGAGTACAATCGATTTTTCAAAACCTCGAATTAGGAAAATTCTTAACATTTAGGCAAAGTTTTGACTCTCAGGTTTCATCTACATTTGGTTATTTCCAGCTAATCCCTGTTATCTTTGTGTTTGAAGCAAAATTCTGGTAAAGAATTGAGCGGAGGACTTTGCAGTGTCTATTAATGGACAGGCACCAGGAGAAAAAGTTGGAGAAAGAGAAGAACTTTTTTTAAAGAACATCTCAGTCTTTGAATATCAAGATCAATGATCAAATAAAGTTTAAATTACTGAATGATGCTATAATTAAGGACAGGAAGATGACCTGGCGAATTTTCAACTGAAGAATTCAAACTAAAAAAAAAATTTCTCAATAAATGGAAAAATTATTGGAGCACACAATTCTACACACACTTTGGTTAACTGTGGTTTTACTGCATCGATGTTTCAGTTCAATACTCCTAAAAAGAAATTTAATAAGGCAGTAAAATGAAGAGGAAAAGTGAGAAATATTTTAAAATATTTTAAAAAATTTTCGATTTAAATGCTAAAACTTAAATGCACAAGAAAAGAAAAATAAACAATTATAAATGTTAATATTAAAACAAATACAAAAGAAGAAAAGAAAAAAAGTCATATGAACAGTGGAATATAAGAGAGGATTCAAAATATATAGCAAAAAATTTCCATTTCAAGAAAGCCTATGATACCACACATTATGTTGAGAGCTGTCCATCTTTTCTTGTGTCCTTTGTAAGTTTTCTTTTGGTCTCTGCTGTGCACTTTTTACTTTGTTCTTTTTTTCCAACCTTCCTCCCCCCAACCCTCAATCCAGAAGGCTACAATTAAGCATGGATATATTCATATAGAGATACACACACACACACACACACACACACACACACAAACACATATACATATATAAACACACACTTTCCCTAACAAATTCTATTCCTGATCTTTGTTTTTATGTTTGTGCATATCTCTTATTTCCTATCCCTCCTGACTCCTCTACTTTACTGCTACCTTGCCCTGTTACTTAAACTACCCCCCCTTCAAGGATTCCTTCCTTATTCTCCCATTCCCATAAATCTAAACACCCTTCTATATCCCCTTTTGATCTATTCTCTCACCCTCCCTTCTAGAGATCCCTCCTTTATCTTCTCTGCCCTCCCTATCCCCTTAGCATTTTCTTTCTGAATTAAGAATACTTTTATACTCTTCTAGATAGGTATGTATTGTTCCCTCTTGAACTCATTCCTGATGAAAGTAGGTTTTGAGAACTAACAGCATTCATCCCCCATCTAATTTCTCTGTGTCAGTTCTTCCTCTTGCACCTCATCTGTATAAGATAATTACTTTTTTAAACTGTTCCTAAACAGTTTTACTTTTTAAAGTCACATCATACCCAGTCTTTCTTACGAGCTACCCAATTACTAATAACAATCTTAGATATATATTTTGTATTTCGCATAAAAGGTAAACAATTGGTCCTTATTGAGTCCCTTGTAATTAGACTTTGGTATGTACCTTATCTTTCTCTTGGCACCTGTATGTCAAATCTTCTACTAAGTTCAAGATTTTTTTAAAACAAAGTCCTGAAAATCTGACAATTCATTAAATATTCTTTTTTTCATTTAAGGTTATCCTTAGCTTTACTGGGTACAATATTTTTGGCTGGAACTCCAGTTCTTCTGTTCTTAAATATATAGTGTTCCAAGACCTGTGGTCTTCTGGTGTTGCCACTGCTAGGTCCTGCGTCATTCTAATTGTGGCACTGCCATGCTTAAATGGTTTTTTTTCTTGTTTCTCATAGTATTGTATGCTTGACCTGGGGGTTTCGGGATTTGACTGTAATATTCCTGTGGGTTTTTCTTGTAGGATCTCTTTCAGGTGGTGATTGGTGGATTTTTTTTTTCCATTTCTACTTTCCCCTCTTATTCTAATACTTCAGGCCAATTTTCTTTAATTATTTCTTGCATTATTGTATCAAGATTCTTTTTTTGATCATGACTTTCAGGTAGTCTGGTTATTCTTATGTTTTCTCTTCTTGATCTGTTCTCCAGAACAGTTGTTTTTCTTATGAGATGTTTCACATTCTCTTCTATTTTTTCATTCTTTATATTTTATTATATTGTTTCTTGATCTCTTATAACTTTTCTGGCTTCTCATTGACCAATTCTGATTTTCAAAGATTGGTTTTCTTCCTTAAGATTTTGGATCTCCTTTTCTAATTGGTTGCCTTTCTTTTCATAATCTTCTTGTTTTCTTGGATTGTTCTTATTTTTTTAAAGTTTATCCTCAATCTCTCTCATTTGATTTTTAAAGTCTTTTATAAAGTTCTTCTATGAATTCTTTTTGGGCAGGTGATCATTTGACATTGATCATTTGACATCTTTGGGGTAGAAGAGGGTTTCCTTGCTTCAGTATCCTCCGATGAAAATGAACCCTTATCTTCCCTATTCCCATAGTAACTCTCTATGGTTGGATTCTTTCTCCTTTGCCCATGCATTATTTTTAAATTTGTGGTAGCCTAGTTTTTGTAATTACCTCTAGTCCTGGGGTATGGGGGATAGTGCCTCTGGCCTCGGATCCTCCTTCAGTTCTCCCTTTTGGTCTGGAACTGAAACAAAGTCTCCAGACTCCTGTAAGTGCCCACAGCCACCTGTGTCCCTGCCCCACTGCTTCTGCACTCACTGGGCATGTGCTGGCTCCTTCTCACCTTGGTCATATCTCCACCGTGCAGCTGGGTTTGGCATTCCTTGTCAGCAGAGTTTCTCTTGATCTTTCTTAGTTTAGACACCCAACTCCCCTCACTGTCTTGGGGGTAAAAGTTCCTGTGGCAGTGTGGAGGCAGCCTCCCAACCCAGCTAATCCCAGGGCTTGCCACTTGTTGTAAAAGCAGTCCTACTTGGAGGGACCAAACCTTGTCCTGGGATTTTTCATCAGATCATCTCTGATTATCCCAGGAGAATGACTATTCTGTCCCTACTCTTATTTATTTTTACCTCTCTATATTTTCCCTCAGGTGCTATCTCTTTTGTGGGGGAAAATCTTGAGAGCTTGGAATTTTCTGACCTACTCTGTCATCTTCCCAGAATCCTCTTAATGATAAAGATTTTTAACCAAGCCAGAATAATGTAATAGCAAAGAATCAAAATTATTAAAGGCTTTCCTTGTATTAGTCAAGAAATCTTTCTAAATAGAAAGTTTTCAGCTAAGGATGAGAACTCACATATTATATAGTGCTTTCAGGTTTTCAGACACCTTTCCACACAACTATCCTTTTCAGGGAGTGAGTACAAGTAACGATACACAGAGCAGTGAAAAGCAGCATGTAAATTCATGAACTTGAAATGACACTTCTCATTACCTAGTTGAAGAGTGAACACAAAATTTAAGATGTTATATTCATCTCTCTGGGGGACAGGATCAATCATATCACTCATTTTCACCTAGAGGTGAAGCTTTCATTCTCAGCACAGCAACACAGAAATGACCCAACTTGCAGACAGAGTTCCAAATGGAGAGTACCATGATTAAGAGAGTTAATAAACAAAAGCTGCCATGCCAACTTGGTTGATAAAATAGTGATTTTTAAACCCATACACCTTAGTACCAGATTTGAAACCAGACGACTTGGGTTTGAATTCTATTCTGTTTCTTTCCACCTGTGTAATCTTGGAGAAGTTATTTGACTTCTCTGGGACTCAGTTTCCTTATCTATAAAATGAAAGGGTTGGAGTACATGGTCAAAGGATCATCCTTTTAGAGCTAGAGCTCATCTAGTCCAACCCTTTCATTTTATAAATGAGGAAACTGAGGCTCAAAGAGATGAGGTAGCTTGTCCAGAGTCATACAAATAGTAAGTAGTTGAAGAAGTATTTGAACTCTGGTCCTCTGACACCTAATCCAGCATGCTTTCCACTGGAACATGATGCCCTTTTCATGTGTATTCTCTTACTGCCATACGGGCATAAACTTGATGCTTATTCCTCTCCAGATTGCACTCCAGATTTCTATCATATGCCAGCTCTTCTGAAAACTCACTTGGGCCCTGGAATTCACACACAGAGGTACCATCCACTTCTGCATATACCACCCTCTCCCTCTGACTGGTTCCTACCCAGAACTTCCATTTAAGGAGGGCACCTAACCCAGTGATATCTCATGTCTCCCTAGGCTGCACTCTAGATTTTCTCTACCATGCTCCCATGCTTTGGACTTTTGATCCCCACACACTTTATATGTGTTGTCTTTCTCCATTTAAATATAAGTTCCTTGAGGGCAGGGACTGTCTTTCCTTCTACTTGTATTTCCATTCCAAGCATTTAGCATGGTGCCTGGAACATAGCAAGCAGAGAATAAATGCCTTTTGACAGACTGCTCAGGACAATGACTTGCCAAAGCATCACAAGATGACAAGCTTTGCTGGTAAGTGGTTTGAAGTGTTTGGGATGTACTCTGTGGCATATGGTATCCAAAATATAACAGATGACATGATATTACCAACAAGTGAGTAAATTTCCAGCCAATGAAATCACAAATGGCCTTTGTTTCCTTTTGCAAGAACAAAATGCAAGTTTGCAAGAGGACAAATGTGGGCAAGATACCAAGGACTTCTTGATAGTGAGCATCCTCAGACAGCGGAATAAGATACCAAAGGATAATTTCTGTATGTGAAATTGGAAGAAACAGCATGGATCCAGACTGAGAAGTATTCTTACTGAGAACTAGAGGTAAAACTTTATCTTACCTATGCTTCTGAGGAAGGAAGGATTGTTTGTAATTCTCACATGTGGACTTCATTAAATTTTAACGTGTTAGATGTCAGAAAAGGAATCTGAAAAATTCTCAGCAAGCTGGAAAGATGGACAGAAGTTAATAATATGAAAGTTAATAGGGATAAATACAAAGCACTGCACTGGGGATTTAAAAAAAATCAGCAACACACACATATGAGATGCATGAAATGTACTTAGATAACATTTCCTGTTTTTTAAAAAAAAGGCTTGTGGGTTTTAGTGGACAGCAAGTTCAGTAAGAGTCAGCAATATGATGCTACATAAGCTATATAAGCTATAAAGCTATATAAAGAAGTACAGTGTCAGAATTGACAGTGGGATTTAGAATACTGTATATGATTCTGAGTGTTATATTTTAGGATTGCTGACAAGCTAGAATGTATAGAAAAGAAAGCCACCAGCATTGTGAGGGGAGTAGAAACCATAACATATAAAGATCATTTTTGGAAGCAGTAGCTTAGTTTGAAGAAAACCAGATTTAGGATGGAGAGAGACATAACTCCTGTCTTCAAAAATCCATAGGATTGACTTGTTAAAAAAAGGAGTCAGGCATCTTCTGCTTTTTGTATGTGTATATAGGGGCTATGGAGTCAGAATTAGTAAGTGGAAGATACAAGAAGGCACATTTTCACACGTAATAAGGAAAAAAAATCCTCTAGTTATAAAAAATGGAAGAGGCTTCCCATCCCCCACCCAAAGAGACGCCTTTAAAAAAAATAAACTCAAGCAAAACAAATCAACAAATTGGTCACAAGTGAAAATGTATACCACTTTTAACAACTCTACCCTACCACCTCTCCATAGGGAGACTGGAGGCACGCTTCTACATTAGCCAGTTGATTGACCAATGAAATAATCAGAGTTCTTAAATCTTTCAATGTTGTTTTCTTTTACTGTGATCAAGCTGTAATTTATTCTCTCTTCTTTTTTGCTTTGAATCAGTTCACACAAGGCCAACAAAATTTCTATGAATTCTTCATATTTATCTTTTCCGTAGTGCAATATTCCATTATATTCATTATATTTGTTTAGCCATCTTCCAAATGGTAGCATCTGCTTTTTTTCCAACACTTTGCTACTACAAAAAGTGATGCTATATGTTTTGTATATATGGGAACTTTCCCTCTATTTTTGACATCCATAGGATATATATCTAGGAGGGATATTACTGGGCCAAATTTACAGTTTAGTGAGTTTTTAGTACAGCTCTAAGTTGTTTTCTAGAACAACTGGACCCAATCACAGTTCCACCAAAGGTACATTAGTATTCTGTTTGTGCATACCTCTTCAAACCCTGATCACTTTTTTTGTCAGTCTGATGGATATGAGGTGAAACCACAGGGTTGTTTTGATTTGCATTTCATTATTAGTGATTTGGACATTTTGCTGTTGATGATGCTTGCATTTTGTCTTTTAGAAAAGTGCCTGTTTTTAGCAATTGATCACTTATCCATTGGGGAATGGCTCTTGTTCTTATATATTTTTATGATTTACTTATATATTTTAGGTATCCTTATATATCTGATAACAGAGATACTTTCAGAAAAGATTTCCCTAATTAACTGCTTCCTAATTCTAACTACATTGATTTTGTTTGTGTTAAACTTTTCAATTTTATGTCATCAGAGTTGTCCATTTTATCTTTTATATAATGAGGATTTTCTATCACTGGAAGTCCTCAAACAAAAGCTGAATTTGTTAAGGATATAGTGGATACATGCTTTGGGTTGAACTGGGTGACCTCAAGTCCCTTCCAACTTTTGGATTCTGTTGTGTCTGGGTTTTCCGGTCCCTTTGTATTGGTAATTAAGAAGAAACTTTTTTTTTTTTTTTTACCATTTTCTCTTTTGGAGCACTTATGTAATCAAGTGCCTTTGATGAGTCTGGCCTTTGTTCTTTTGATTAAACCAGTAGTCTTTGATGACCTGCTTATCCCAAGGGAAAGCCTAGTTTACATGGTTTTGAGTCACATGTTTGTGATGCCCTTTGACCCTGAACAGGGTATATAAACTCAGGGGTTAGCATTTTGTTTGGGGCTCTCACTCACAGGAAGAGTGTTGGTGTGGAGCCTCTGGGTAGCTGCTGGAGCCCCCCACTTTGAAGAAAACCAAGATATAGATGCTTCTCTTTTTGGCAACTATGTATGTAATGTCTTGATCAGACAAAGTTTGTCTGTTGAATTATATTATTTGATCTGTTGATATTTTTTGTTTGTAATTTCTATTTGTATTTGCTCTGAAGTTCAGGGTGCTGGCTTTCGCCCCTGAACTAAGTGAATGATATATGTATATTTGATTAAAGTGAGATTGTTCACCCCTTAAAGTTGCTTTCCTTAGAAAAGCAGATCAAAGAACCTGTGCTGGCAGCTCTTGTTGTCGGTCTTGTTGGGTCTTACACCCCTACAGCAGTTGCAAGTCAAATTATTGTTACACCCTTTATTTCAAATAACAAAGGAGAAATCAACAATAGCTTATGGGTACTCACCACTGCACAAAAATAGGGTTATCTGCCATTATCTTTTAGTTTTGCTACTATCATGAGAGACTGGCACATATACAGGGCATTTCTAATGCTACTCATCATGTGAAAGAGGCTTAGGAACCTGCTTCTGGGATAGCCATGATGTATAATGGAAGTACCCTGGAAAGACTTGAACATAAAGCATATACAGACATTCTGTTGCTTGCTTCTGGCTGTTAACCATGTGGATAGGAGAGGCCTTCTCAATTGAGTACTTTCAAAAGACACTAGCTAGCAAAACCTCAGTCATATTTCCTTGCCTACTTTCTCCTGATTTGACAGCCAATGAGAGACAATATTATGACAGGAGAGGCCCTAGGTTTTCTTCCTTTTGAGACTGATATGCAGCGTGACAAATGGACATTTGTTCATTTCCATCTAAGATGAAGGGATTGGAGATTTTGAGCTTGTCAACTTTGAGAAGTCAGGAGAGAAAGCCCCTGAACATTTCAACATACCCAAGTCCCAAAGTCTAGCTTTTGCAGCCAGTATTGCAACCAAGAAACAAGGAGTGAACTTCAGAAGCCAGCTCTGTGGTAGTTGCTACAAGGATTCATCTAGCAATCATGCCACATTTGGACATGAATTCAGTGGGACCAATGTTGTATTAGACCTCGACTAAGTCTGAACATACTCTCCAGAAACCAAGGTAATATAGGGGAGAGTGTGATTCCCAAAGGATTGGAGAAAAATATTTGTACTTTTGTTATTTCTTTATCTTCAAAGTAAATATACCTTTGTAAAAGCTAATTGATATTAAGTGGTTAAATGGAACTGGGCACTGGTCATTGTCATTTAATAATAGTGGGGGAAGGAGGGAACACAAGCAATGGGAGCTCCAGCCAATAACATTAGAGAAGAGATACTCTCAAACCCCTAGAGCTTTGAGAGGGTGATGTGGCTAGCTTAGTTCTGGCAGAGTAAGCTACAGCATATTCACTATATCTAGATATGGAATAGAGGAAGGTTTAGGTAGCAGAGAAAGAGCTGGCCTTGGAGACAGGAAGACTTGGGTTTGATTTCTGCTTGTCACAAGTCCTATTGTATTGAAGTAAATAATTTAAGCTCTCAGGACCTCATGCAACTCTTTAAGAATATACATTGCATAGTAGGCATTAATCTGTCTTGGTAGAGAAAGTTTTGTATGCAGAGGAAACTTCTGACACTAATAAAAATCAAATATTGAGTCCAAAAGGAAAAAAAGAAGAAATTGTTAACTATTCCTGATTTTTTGCCATGTATACCAGCTCGTCTGAGGATTTCCACACAAATTCATAGGAACACCAGAACACAACCATAGTCCCCAGCATCACTCACAGATTGCTGGATGGGGTTTTCCAGATTTACTTAATAAGTCAACAAAGCATTTATTGAGTGCTTACTATGTGCCAGGCACTATGCTAAGCCACTAAAAACTTAAACTGTTGGCTGTGGAAGGCAGGATACCTCCTGTGGCCAGCAACAGGGCATGTACCCGGACATCCTCATTTGGAGAATTATCCCTTTGCACATGTAACTTTTTTCTATTAAATCAGCATGGCCTAAATTCTTTGACCCTTATTCTTTTTTGCTAACAACCCTTTCCTTCTGTCTGAAGTCGTTTCCATCCCACTCCCCTGATACACACACCTGTGTTTGCCTTCTATGGGGTATGATGTGAGCATTCAGTGGAAAAGCTTTTTGTACATATGGGAGGATACAAGGTGTTCTAAAGTCCTGGCTGGTATTCCGGTGAGAAAGGAAAGTCTTAGTATCTGAACAGTAAGACAACACAGAAATTACCGTCGAAAATGTAAGTGCATGTCTATCCCCAGAGAGATCTGTATTTGTCCTCTGTTATTTTCCCAGTTGTATACTTATACTTTGAGTGCCGGGCCTAGAGTCAGTAAGACGTAAGTTCAAATCCGGCCTCGGACACTAACTGTTTGACCCTGGGCAAGTAACCCTGTTTGCTTCAGTTTCCTCATCTGTAAAGTGAGCTAGAGAAGGAAATGGCAAACCACTTGCAGTATCTCTGCCAAGAAAACCCCAAAAGGGGTCACAAGAGGTCCAACACAATTGAAACAACTGAATAAAATTTACTTTAGCATACTCACCCCTTCCTTCTCCCCGCCGCCGCACCTCCCCACCTCACAAACTTCCCTTTTCAGGTTACACGCTACAAAATAATATTAGGAAAATATTTACATATTTATAAATAATGCAAGGACAATACTTAGTATGAAGTCTTTGGTCATACCTGAATTAAAAAAAAACACCTCATCAGTAATTAATCAGAGTCCTAGTCTGAACATTAACACTTTAACATTCTTTTGAAAGGTCTAAGCCCATTCTAATGGGAATCCAAGTCAAAATCCAGGGAGGGACTCTCCTCTCCAGAAGATAGAATTAAGGTAAAGATCAGAGTAGGAGGCCTTTTATTAATCCACTTAAGAGTAGTACCTCCATTTCCCCATGCCTTGACTGGATTAAGGAAATGATTCTGCAGGATGCAGAAGTTAAGTTGAATTAAAGTTAAGTTTTGCTTGAAGAATAAAAAGTGTTGCCTAGATTTTTGTCCTATTTAATCTCAATTATGGAATTTGTCTGTGTTCTCAATCCCTATAAATTATAACTTGAAAAAGACTTGGGTAGAGAGAGTTTCAAAGGTATGATAAATTTTTGTCTCTTTGGATTTTTTCCCTCCCTCTCAGCAAAGATTATTAATTAATAAATTTATCTCTGACAAACTTGTGCCAAAAAACAGAAGACAGAATTTTTCTTCCATGGTAGATATAGTGGTTCTCTAAATCAGAGGGCAGTATTTAAATAGATATTAGGATACAGCACAAAGGGCTCAGGGAACAAAAGTCCTAACTGTTACATTCTGGGGTTTGTGGGAAATTTTCTAGTAAATTTAATTTAGTTAGTTTAAACTAGGTTTTTCTCCTTTACTCTAAAGTACTATTTTTAAAATTACTTTGTTTGGGGGCAGCTAGGTGCGGTAGTAGATAGAGCACCAGCCCTGGAATCAGGAGGACCTGAATTCAAAATAGGCCTCAGACACTTGACACTTACTATCTGTGTGAGTCAAGGCAAGTCACTTAATCCCAACTGCCTAGCCAAAAAACCCCCCAAATTATGTCTTGAAACCTTATCTAGAAAGTCCATATGTGTATATACATACACACTAATATTTATATATTATTATATATTATAATATATAATTATACATTATAATAATTACAATATTATAGATTATATAAAAACATATTTACATATAAATACTTGTCCTCTTCAGACAATTTTCCCTTTAAAATATCATCATATTTTCATTTGGGGTTTTCACCATTACTATTTTTTTTCCAAGCAACTGTCTCAAACTATAAGTTGTCAATTTGAACTGGTAGAAAGGATGTTTCCTCAGTGGAAATTCTCAACAACCAGTGGTGTCAAACTCAGATAGAAACAGGGGCCACTAAACTGTACATAAGGATGCCTATGTGATACATATTGACTCAGAAAACTATGTATTAATCTATGTTTTATTACATTTTTATTTGTATTGTTAAATACTTCTCAATTACATTTTAATCTGGTTAAAGCTGCACTCGGGAGTGTCCCTTGGTGGTATGCAGTCCACATGCTTGACACCCATGTTCCACATCCATGAAATCACTCATCCAGATTTAATAAGAAATTTCTTCCTAGCTACCCATCAAATCCAAATAGTTTATACTAGAAGAGGATATAGAAGAGTAAGGTGGGGAAAAAGGGAAACCACTACATACTTTTACTGAATCATTTTCTTTAATCCATAAAAATAGTTACCTATTAAATGGAGTTGAAAGAGGATTTGGAGAAAAGGTACTGTGTTCAAATTCTAGCTCTCTAAATACCTGTGTGATATTGGGTGCTCAATTTCCTTATCTGTAGAATAGGACTAAATGACCTCTAGCTTCCTTCAAACTCTACATAGTATTATCTATAAGTTTCTTTTCTCTCAAGTAGTTTTCATATTGGGAACCATTGCCAATTGAATGGTCAGATATAAAGAAAGCTGCTTGAACTGATCAACCAGCTCCCATGCAGTATCTTCAGCAAAAACCTAAATTTCATCATAAATCAAACAGTGATCAAGAAATACAATAATGTTATGTCAGAAATGCAAATATAAAAAGAATTGACCATAGTAACTATAAAAACAATAGAAATCATATGATTTATCAATAAAAAAGGCTTTTTTTGAAAAAAAAAACATCAATTTCTTATTAAAAATGAGAGAAAGAGAGAGAGAAAGAGAGAGAGAGAGAGAGAGAGAGAGAGAGAGAGAGAGAGAGAGAGAGAGAGAAAGAGAGAGAGACAGAGAGAGAGAGGAGAAGAGAAGAGAGAGAAATGAAAGGAACTCAGTATGGTATGTAGTCAAGTAGTTGTATCAGATTATGCAAATCTTATGGGAAAACTAATGGTGGGAGAATCAATTAAATGGAGCAGAGATATACATATCAAGCGCATTACTGGTGTGATAGTATACAAAATGAATATATATTAAAGGTGATGAGTCTCTTATTTTAGCAAGGCATATTATTTTTTAGCTTTTCTTACTGTGAGAAATGAGCAATAGTTTTCTTTATGTAGGGTTAGCATAAATATTATTTTTATTGTTTGTTGTTCCATATATGTGTGTGTGTGTGTGTGTGTGTGTGTGTGTGTGAGAGAGAGAGAGAGAGAAAGAGAGAGAGAGACCCTGGGAGAGTCACTTAAACCTGTTTGCCTCAGTTTCCTCATCTGTAAAAATAAGACAGAAAAAGAAATGGTAAACCACTCCAAAACCACACCAGTCATGGATGGTCATATAGTTCTTATATATCTTGAAGTTGTTAGTCTTTTTTTGTTTTTTTTCTTTTTTTACTAAGATTTTTTATTTTTAGTTTACAACACTCAATTCTGCATGACTTTGAGTTGCAGATTTTCTTCCCCCCTCCTTTTCCCCTCCCTCCCCAAGATGGCATGGAATCCGATATATCTTCTACATATAACTTTACATCGAACTTATTTACACAATAGTCAAGTTGTAAAGAAGAATTATGACCACTGGAATGAATCATGAGAAAGAAGAAACAAAACCAAAAAAACCCACTAAAACAAAAACAAAAGAGAGAAAAAACAAAGGAAAAAAAAAAAAGGAGAGCAAACAGTTTGCCTCAATCTGTATTCAGTCTCCATAGTTCTTTCTCTGGATGTAGATATCTCTCTCCCTCATGAGTCCTTTGGAGTTGTCTTTGAACCTTGTATTGCTGAGAAGAGCAAAGTCTATCAAGGTTATCACAGAATCCATATATCTGTGGTTGTGTATAATGTTCTACTGGTTCTCCTCTGCTCACTCAGCATTATATCATATAGGTTTTTCCAGGTTGTTATGAAGTCCGTCTCTCCCCCATTTCTTATAGCACAATAGTATTCCATTACATTCATATACCACAACTTGTTCAGCCATTCCCCAATTGATGGGCATCCACTTGATTTATAGTTCTTTGCTACTACAAAAAGAGCCTCTATAAATATTTTTGTACATAGGGTCCTTTTCTCACTGGTGTGATCTCTTTGGGATACAACCCTAGAATTGGATGGCTGAGTCAAAGGGTATGAACTTTTTATAGCCCTTTGGGTATAGTTCCAAATTGCTCTCCAGAATGGCTGGATCAGTTCACAACTCCACCAGCAGTGTAACAGTGTTCCAATTTTCCCCCATCGTCTCCAGCATTTATCATTTTCCTGTTTTGTCATTTTAGCCAATCTGACAGGAGAGATGTGGTACCTAAGAGTTGTTTTGATTTGCATTTCTCTAATCAATAGTGATTTAGAGCATTTTTTCATTTGCCTATAGATGTCTTTAATTTCTTCCTCTGAAAACTGCCTGTTCATATCCTTTGACCATTTCTCAATTGGAGAATGACTTGTATTCCTATAAATTTGACTCAGTTCCCCGTATATTTTGAGAGATGAGGCCTTTATCAGTGACACTAGTTCTAAAGATTTTCTCCCAATTTTCTGCTTCCCTCCTAATCTTTGTTGTGTTGGCTTTTTTTATACAAAAACTTGTCGATTTAACATAATCAAAATTATCCATTTTGCATTTTGTAATGCTCTCTATCTCTTGTTGTGTCATGAATTCTTTGCTTTTCCATAAATCTGATAGGTAAACTATTCCTTGCTCTCCCAAATTGCTTATAGTATCAGGATTTATTCCTAAATCATGAACCCATTTTGACTTTATTTTGGTATATGGTGTAAGATATTGGTCTATGCCCAGTTTCTGCCCTACCATTTTCCAATTTTCCCAGCAGTTTTTGTGAAATAGTGAATTCTTAGCCCAGAAGCTGGATTCTTTGGGTTTATTAAAGAGTAGATTGTTGTAGTTGTTGACTTCTGCATCTTGTGTACCTAACCTATTCCACTGATCCACCACTCTGTTTCTTAGCCATTACCAGGTAGTTTTTATGACTGCTGCTTTATAGTACAATTTAATATCTGGTATGGCTAGGCCACCTTCCCTAGCATTTCATTTTATTAATTCCCTAGATATTCTAGGCCTCTTGTTCTTCCAGATGAATTTTGTTATTATTTTATCCAGCTCTGTTAAAATAATTTTTTGGTAGTTTGATGGGTAATGGGGATGAATAAATTAATTTGGGTAAAATTGTCATTTTTATTATATTAGCTCAGCCTAACCATGAGCAACTGATATTTTTCCATTGATTTAGATCTGACTTCATTTGTATGAAAAATGTTTCATAATTATGTTCATATAGGCCCTGGGTTTGTCTTGGCAGATAGACTCCCAAATATTTTATAGTGTCTACAGTAACTTTAAACGGAATTTCTCTTTCTATCCCTCACTGTTGGGCTTTGTTAGCAATGTATAGGAATGCCGAGGATTTATGTGGGTTTATTTTACATCCTGCAACTTTGCTAAAGTTGTTTATTATTTCAAGTAGTTTTTTACTTGATTCTCTAGGATTCTCTAAGTAAATCATCATATCATTGGCAAAAGTGATAATTTAGTTTCTTGTCTGCCTATTCTAATTCCTTCAATTTCTTTTTCTTCTCTTATTGCTACAGCTAACATTTCTAGTACCAAATTGAATAATAGAGGTGATAATGGACATCCTTGTTTCACCCCTGACCTTACTGGGAATGCATCTAGCTTATCCCCATTACAAGTAATGCTTGTTTATGGTTTTAGGTAGATGCTATTTATAATTTCAAGGAAGGCTTCATTTATTCCTATGCTAAAGTTGTTAGTCTTTACAATGCTGTTATGTGAATTGTTCTCCTGGTTCTACAGAACTTCAGTCTTCATCAGTTTATAAAAATCCTCAGAATTGTTCATTTTATGATATAGATGCTATAGCACATATTGTTCTTCTGGTTCTGCTCACTTCACTTTGCAGCGGTACATATAGAATGTATCATGTCTCTTTGAAATCACTTATTTCCTCATTTCTTACAAAACAATAATTGAATTCAACTACATTGATATACCCCAATTTATTCAGCCATTCCTCAGTTGAGAAGCAACCCTTTAGTTTCCAATTTTTGCCACCAAAAATGTCACCCAAAATATTTTGTTGGACCTTTCCCTATTTCTTTGATCACTTTTGGGTACAGGCCTAGCAGTTGCATAGCTGAGACAAAGAGCATGCACTCTTTAGTAATTTTGTTTATAATTACAAATTGTTTTCCAGAGTGGTTGTAGCCATTCATAGGTCCACTAACAGTACAATGTACAGTGTATCTCTTTTCCCACAGCTCCTCCAACACTTATAATTTTCTTTTTTTTTTTTGGCATCTTTGCCATTATGATGTGAGCGAATATGAACTTCCTGAGAGCTGAGGGCCTGGCATATAATAGGAGCTTAAGAAATGCATGCTGTTGAGAAGCGTATTAAATTTTACCAGCAAGTGGGCAAGGAGAAGTACAGTCTTGGTGGCAAAAATATGGGGGATCCTAGGGTCCAGGGCTAATAATCTATCCTTTCCAGATTTAACAATATGTATTCTATACCTCAGGCAAATAGAAAATGAGAGTTCTCTAGCCCTTTCTCCAAGCATCTTTTTTCCTGCTAGCTGTGTCTCTGTTTCATTTAATTCCTTTCCTCAAGAAATTCTCCAAATGAATCAATGGGCATGAAAGAGGCTCATTCCTCTCTCTATTGCAGCCCCCTCTCTCTCCTTGTTATGGCAAAGCACAGAGTCTAACTGGATGTCTAAAGGAACCCTTTAAAATTCCCTTCTAGCTGCATCTTTGACTGCAGGACAGAAATAGTATGTTTACCAGCATAGTGTCATCTAGTTATGATGATAAGAAAACCTACAAGTAATCTTTCTATGTGACCTTTTCTCTTCTGCACTCTCAAGTGTAATTATACCTCCAGTTTCAAAGATAAACCCTTAAACTTCAGCTAACAGTCAAGACACCAGCTAGTAATGCCCACTGACTAGTTTACTGGATTCTTATAAAGCTGTTGGATAAATCTAAATTACTTTCATATGCAGTGAGTTGGGGGGATGAAAGGGTTAGCATTTATCTAAAATATCAATGCTACCTTATTTTTTACCTCACAAAGGAAATGTGAGTTATATATATATATACATACATACACATATAGACATATATTAAGAATGCATAATACATATATGTGTATGTATGTGTGGGTACATATATATATACACACACATACACACATTCTTATATATATTTGAAAATATTCGAAGGGTCTACAGGTCTTTCTTCTCTCTCCCCACACTCTGTATTTGTTCCTGGAAAGTTATCAGATGCTTGAATATGTGTGTGTGTGTGTGTGTATGAGTGTGTAGATTCAGCAATCTGGGAAAAGTATATAAGTGCACTTTTAACTGAGTGTGTGGCTGGCTGTCTAAACCTGCTCTGATTTCTTTTTGAGGGCAGGCAGCAGAGACACTATATCAAGGGTTCTTAACTGTGAACTTTTAAACAATATCTTAATAGCTGTATTTCAATATAGTAGGTTTCCTTTGTATACCTATGTTCTGCTATGCATTTAAAAACACTATCCTGAAAAGGAGTCCATAGACTTCCCCAGCCTATGAAAGGGAACCATGGCACAAACAAGTTAAGAATTCCTGGACTAAAGTCTCTTTTTCCCTTTCGCCCTTACTTGCCTTGTCCCTGGAAAGGGAGTAAAAGATTAGGACCTCTGCTCCTGCCCTGGTCCTGGAAATGGCCCTGGAGTCTCTCTGGTTGCTGAAGTAGGCAGAGCTTTGCCAAATCTACTGACCTGAGCCTCTGTTCGTGCCCCAGGGCTTCACATACGAATATTCTTACATTTCCTTTGTGTGGTGAAAAATAAGACAGTATTGCTATTTTAGACAAAAGCTTCTCCTGTCATTCACTGTACAAAATAACTTGGATTTGCAGAAACACTTTTACAAGAACCCAATGAATCAGTCAAAATAAAAACATAATGCATTGTTTTAAACTGTATGTAAAATCCCCCAAATCTGTGTTCCATATAATGGCCTCTAGTTCTCAAAGTACAACTCAGAAGTTCAAGCATTAATACAGTGAATAAAATGAGGCTAATAAGAATTTTAAAATGGGACTAATAGGAATAAAATGATATTTATATACTTTATACACAAGTCATCTCAAAAAAATACAAATCATTTATTTTAACCTTCAGTTTCTCCATTAAAAGTTGTCATTTTCCACCCTGTCTGCTCTCTAGCATCAATTAAATACAAATTCAGGCAGCCTTCTTTATATCAAACAGTATGAAATGAAGGTTAAAATACCAGGATTGCAGTGGGATTGTGGAAATCAGGAAACAACAAAAGGCATAATATTTTAACTCAAGAAAGCTAATGATTTAAAGAAAAGCAACTTCATTTAATGAGTAATTAAAAATTAATGTCCTAACAGGAATTTTCAACTAACAATGCCTTTAATGCTAGAGTCATTTTCCTATGATACTACTACTAGCTTAAACATTTTCCCAAAGTTCATGATATTATACATTAATGGCTTAAACATTTTCTCAAAATTCATAATGTTAAAGCCTAAAATATCATATTCAACAAAAATTAAGCCTTTTGGACAGCAGCAGCAGAAAATATGAGCCCAGCATAAGTGAAATAAAGCTCTAAAGGGGAGATATTTCCTCTAACTAAACATACCCCTGAGAGCCTGACCGAATCCAAAAGGCTTGTTGGGTTCATAACACTTGTTGATGCACTAAATATATCAATTTTCCCTTTCTTTTTTCCAGCAACTAGATTCTAAAACAACACAAACTTTTTTTTTTCAGAAAAAGGCAAGATAATGACCACAGCTATTAGTTTCTTTATAGCCAAAGTACACTTAAAAGAGAATATTTTTAAGTGCTTATGAGTGCCAGGCACTGCGCTGAGTGCTGATAAGAAGATAAGACTCTCCCTAATCAAAGAATGAGTTCAATAAATGTGCAGGTAACCTTTATGATCAAATCAAGCATTTCCTTCACTACTCCTATAAAAACAGGCATTTAAAGATAGTTAGCAAGAGTAATAATTTCTCCAAAAGAAATCTTTTCAGGTTGCTAAAGAAGATTCTAAGATACACATATCTATCTATATATCTACATGAATAGACATGTAGATAGACATAAAACCAAGTGGTTATACTATTCAGTAGCAAGGCAAATAAAGCTTCTTTTTATAAAGTACACCATTTGGCTCTTCTGAACTATGATTTCCTCTTCTCAAAAAAAGAGACCACTAGAAACCTCACTTCCATTTCCCCAAAAAGAAAATATTTATTCACCTGAATGGCATTCTCATTCTATTAATCTCACTTTGCCAGTACGAAATGGACCACTGATGATTCCCGATTTCTTCTAAAGCTTGTCTTCCTTCTCAATAAGTAAAACAATCCGGTGTTCCCCAAACCTCTCACATTAAAGTGCCTCTACCTTTCACAGAAAATATCACTAATTGATTCAATTCAGCCAGAACACCTGTCATCTGACATATCTCCCCATCCCCAGTGAAAAAATTAAGTGTGGCTTTCTTTTTTTTAATTTAAACCTTAAGTGGATAATCTCTGAAGAAGATACTTTAGAAGGGAATTTTTCTAGAGCGTTTTCTTGTGCACAAATCAACACAAAAGTGTTCCTATTTCACAGATGGCACATACCAGCAGAAGAGATTAACTTTTCTGTGCCATAAATGAAAAGGTTGAGTAATACAGCATGAAAGCAGCAGTTATTAGTTTCCAAAACGTTTTTTGTTTGTTATACTAGTGCCTCTCTACACCTGAATTTTAAAAATTAATCCAAACAATTAGATTCTGAATCAACTGTTACACCTACCTGGACAGGAAACAATCCGTTTCTTCAGAACAACCTAGCCAGACTAAACATGCACATGGTTATCTTGCAAGAATTCTCGATGCTCTAGGAATCCCAGTCTCCTCAGAGCTGGCTCTCAGTCTCAGGAGGGATCCCTCCCAACTACAACACTGTAGGATGTATCCAATCCACGCAAGCGCAAGCTGGTCAGCGGCAGTTTTTACTGGGCAGCAAGACGCCAAGTCATCAGTCCAAGTCTATTACACCTACAGCGGACCCTCTTGCTGCCTGTCTTCCAGGGGAGGGAGGCACAATTCCTTCCTCCTCCTTCCTGCTAGGACAAGTTTCAAAAGCAACTCCTTTTCAGCAAGGACAGCTTTCGTTTTCTCGAGCATCAAGTGGTTAAAAAAAGTCAAGAAAGCCTGAGAAAAATGTAGATCACAAATGATTCACCCGTTGTCTATCATCATCCCAGCTCCCCCACGCTTCCCACTTTCCCTCTGGAGATAATCCAAAGCGGGAATTGACGCCGATCCTCCCAAAGGACCAAGCCAACCGTTTCTCCCCAGGAACACTTCGCTTCCTTCTCCAGCTAGGACCGGACTCTGAAGAGCCGGCCTCATCCTTTGGGGGACCCTAGGACAGCTCAGCTGCTCCCCAGCCATTTCCAATAGTGTTGGGGGACCCTAAGTCCAGTATTCTTATTAGGGTCCCCCTCAGTCTATTGGAGGTGGTTAGGGGAGCGGCTGAGATTTGTGAAACACACCTGTGCATGAATCTGTGCAGTTTTCTGGCTCTTTAAGCTATAAGCATTTTCCAAGGGCTCACAGATCCCTGCAATTAAAAAAGAAAAACACAGGAAGGATGGTGCTTCTGAAGGTACAAAACACACCTGAGCGGGGTGGGGCTGAACCCAGCTGCCAGGCACCTGAAGCACAGGTTTAGAAAGGAGCAGAGGAGCGTGGTGCTTGTTCCACTAATCCGCTACAGGAGCCTCAAAGAGCAGGCTGGCCATTCCAGACTGGAGCCGGACATGGCAGTAATGCCGCTGATCCTATTGTCTTTCCACCGGGGTGGGAGGTGAGACAGCTGAAAGCTGCCCCAGCCCCAATAGTTTATAGGGGATTCCCTTTCCAAACTCAGGACCCTCCAGTGTGGGAGCTGCTGCCCCCTTGTGGCACTTTAAATCCCTCCCACCACTACCCCCAACAAAACATAAAATTTGTTCTTCCATTGAGGGTAGGGGGTGAAGGAAGGTGGCGACGACAGAGTCTCAGATCCAGCTAACCAAATATGTTTAGGGGATAGGGCTAAAATACTTGACTCTATTAATCATATAATGCTAGAAGAGACCTTGAGGTTATTCAGTTTAACAGCTTTACATTTACAGACAAAGAAACTGAGAACCAGATAGGTTAGGTGACTTGCCCAAGGTGATACAAGTAACAGAGCTAAGAATCAAATTCAGGTACTTCTTTTCCAAAACTAAAGTTCTTTCAGGGCTAGGTGGCACCTAAGAGTGCTGGGCCTGGAGTCAGACAGACTCATATTCCTGAGTTCAAATCTGGCTTCAGACCTTTACTAGCTGTGTGACCCTGGGCAAGTCTCTTAACCCTGTTTACCTCAGTTTCCTCATCAGCAAAATGAGCTGGAGAAGGAAATGGCAATCCACTCCAATATCTTTGCCAAGAATACCAGAAATGGGGCCATGAAGAGCCAGGCATGACTGAACAACAACAAAAGAGTTCTTTACACTGTAGTTTGAAAGAATCCAGTTGTGTGTGTTCATTAAAAAGCAAATGTCAGAGAACTTTGGAAAGGGCCTTGGATTTGTAGTCAGAGAATGTGAATTTAAATCTCAGTTCTTCTGTGTTATCATGGACAAGTCAATTAACCTCCTTGAGACTCAGTTTTGTTATCTATAAAATGAGAGGCTTGAACTGAATGATTTTGATGGTCCCTTGCAGTTCTAAATCTGTGCACACTTCTATGCAGGGTGTAGGCAGTGAAGACATAAGGGTGCTGTCCCAAGTCCCTTTGTGAAGGAAGGGCAAATCTTCCCAAGCATAAATGTCAGAATATATCAGACCTATGGTTCATCTATTTATAACCCAATACTGGCTCTTCCAGAGAGATGATTGGTTGTTTAATAATTCTCCTCTGTGATATCAACCACAGCAATGTGAAAGAAAGGATTTGGTCCTAACCCTGGAATGGGGATAGCTGGCTTCACAGTTTAGTTGCTGCTCAGAATAAAATCAACCTGCCTTGCCCAGAAAAAATCTACTTATTCATCCAACTCAAAACTGCTACCCCTGCTATCCTACATACAGGCTCACTTACTTTTTGATGTCTAAAAGAGCTCCCTCTCCAGGCCTCAACTTCTCCATTGCAAAATGAAAGGAATCATAGATCTCTTATAGCACCAAATCCTAAGACATTAGGCATCCAACCTAAAGCAACCTAATTTCCCCTAATAGCCCAATATAGAACTATTATCTATTAATATCTAAGTCCTTTTCTTAAACATATAATTCTAGAAAAAAATCATCCATCTCCTGATGTAAATTTTTCAATTCGTTTTAATTTACTGGTTAACACAGATATATCCTTCCTTTCCTTTGATTCATTCCCAACTATGTTCGGGGTAGGGTTACCATCTTCCAAAAGCTTACAACTTAGTACCGAAGACAAATTATGTACAGAATAGAATTCAGTGAGTACATGAACAAGGCACAAAGTATTATGAGAAAGTAAAGGAGGGACTGGAAGGTCAGAGGTGATAGAGGTGACAGGGAGGACTTCACGGAAGGGGTAGCCTTTTGAGATGGAACTTGAAGGATCTGACAGAATTTGGATAGGTGAAGAGAAGAGGGTGCAGGCATTGCAAGGAAAGGGGATGCCATGAGAAAAGGATACTGGGTCAGGAAAGCACAGAATTTATTTGGACAGTGAGTGGTCTGTTTTGGCTGAAACACGGGGTATGCATGTGGGAGTAACATAAGGCTGGAAAGATAAGTCGGACCAGAGGATAGAGGACCCTCAGTGATAAGGCTAGGGAACTTGGGCTAGTTAGTTAACAATAGTTAGCTATTGATTTTTTTGTTTGTTTGTTTTGAATGGTTATATGACATAATAGAAAGAATGTTGACCTGGAGTCAGAAGACCTGGTTTTGCTTCATGACACTTAGTCTTTGAGGCCACTAGATGATTCAGTAAATAGAGTTCTGGGCTTGGAATCAGAGAGACTCATTTTTATGAGTTCATATCTGACTCCAGACACTTACTAGTTGTGTGCCCCTGGGTAAGTCACTTAACCCTCTTTGCCTCAGTTTCTTATCTGTAAAATGAGCTAGAGAAGAAAATGACAAACCACTCCAGTATCTTTGCCAAGAAAACACCAAAATGGGGTCACAGAGAACCTGAAACAACTGAACAAAAAACTTATCCTTTGACAATCTCAGTTTCCTTATCTATAAAATGGGAATAATTCATATATTACCCACCTCATGGGACTGTTACAAAGAAAGCCTTTTGCAAAACTTAAGCAATCTATACGTATAAGTTTTTTCTGGGGGAATGGGAGAGTATCATGATCAGTGTGTTGAAGACAACTTATACTGAGTGTAAAATTTTCAGCATTTGCACCATAGAAATCAGTAAGTGCGACAAATCAGGGCTGGATTTACTGTTTTGTTGCTTGTATAGATTTAGGAAACTGATGAAGAAAATGTTAATAATGCAAATTAATTTTAAAAGTATATTCTGTGCACTGTTTTTATTTGTTTGGTTTTGGAGAGCCAATTGTTAAATATTTACCAGCACACTCTTGCTCAGTTTTGAGTTGAATGAATAAGTAGATTTTTTTTCTGGGCAAGGCAAGTTGATTTTATTCTGAGTATCAAATAAACAGTGAAGCCAGGTATCCCCATTCCAGGGTTAGGACCAAATCCTTTCTTTCACATTGCTGTGGTGTATGTGTATGGATAGATAGATATATGGATAGATAGGTAGATAGATAGATATAGATAGGTAGATAGATAGATATAGATAGGTAGATAGATATAGATATTCTAGATTATAGGGGACATAGACTCAAGGCAGGGAGAAATAAAAGATAATGAGGATTTGAATTAAGATGATGGGAGTGGAAGTTGACAGAGAGAGACACAAAATAATAACTCCTAGGTTTCTGTATTGAGTAACTTAGAGAAAGGTATCTTTACCATAAATTGGGTCTTTGGCCTAATGTTATTTAAGAGCATGTTTCAACAATCTGGCTAGCAGCTGCTGCGGGGGTGTAAAACCAACAACAACCAGCTCACCAGAATGCTGCAAGCCCAGGTTCTTTTCATCTGCTTTACTAAGGAAAGCAACATTAAGGGGTTAACAATCTTACTTTAATCCAGCATACAAATACCATTCACTTAGTTCAGGGGAAAAAGCCAGCACCCTGAACTTCAGAGCAAACACAACAAATTACAAACATCGACAGACAGACCTTGTCTGATTCAAATCTCAATGCATAGTTACCAGAGTTTAACCAAGTCTGAACACCTGAGGTGTTACAAGCTGGAGGACTCTTAACTACAGCTGCTTGGAGTCTCCACATCAGCACACTACCAAGAGTGAGGGCCCTAAGCAAATAGCTCTGTCTTCCCTTTTTATGCACTCTTTAGCCATCATCAAATGTCATCTGAGCAACCAGAACTTAAGCTCTTACTATTGGCTCTGGTCTTAGCAACTCCCCTTAGGACCCTGGGGGCTTCATGCCCACATAGGCTTAGCAACTAGTAGCTAGGGGTTTTGGGCCAACTTGGGAGGGAAGATATAATCAGACCTCTCTTTGTTGGCCCCACCTTAGTTACCAATGCAAATCATCAAGAGGCAACCTCCAGTTCTAGAGGTCTAAGATTTGTAAACAAAGTCTACACTTACTCTATTCATATTTCTTTATGATTTTAAAGACGAGAAGAATGACAAGTCCTAAGTGGCCCAGAAAGGATGTGGGGAAGTAATATAAGGCACCTAGTAGGTAGAAAAAGGTAACTTGGGACAGCACTGGCCGGGGAGGGACATATCTTAGGCAATGGAACACTCTCAAGTTTGACTAAATATAAGGCTGGGATTGTCAACAACCCACCTACCCCTTTCTAACTGCCTTTTTAGTTGTAGCTCCCCACGTCACTAATATGAGCAAAGGTTCAAATAGAGAATGGGCTGGGAGTAGTGCTGGCACCGGATCTATGCTCTCCTACAAAGCAGTGTCATATAGGAGAAAAAGTGCTGGCCTCATCAGAAGACCCGGCTTCAGTTTGTGGGTCTGTCACACACTAGCTCTGAGAACTTGGATGGGATATTTGATGTGTCTGAGTCTCAGTTTTTTATATGTTAAATGGAAATAATGCCTCCTCTGCTCTGCCCCGTAGAGCCCTGAGGAGTTAATGCATTTAGCAAATATAGCACATAGTATTATATAAAAGCACTTTGTAAATAAAAACTACCATATGTTACATTTAAAAAAATTAGTTATTATGAACAAAACAAGAAAATGAAAGTGCAATGGAAAGAGAAGTGGATTTGAAGTCAGAAAATTGGATTCAAATTCCAGCTGGGCAACCTTGGGCAAGTCATTAGTCCTATGTAAGCCTCAATTTCCTTATATGTAAAATGAGAATACTGGGCTCAGTGATCTCTAAGGTCTCTTCTAGATTGAAGTCCTGTGAAGGATCTCCCCAGAAAAAGTATCTCTGATGCAGAAAAGAAGATGGGAAATAAAAACAATCAAATCCTATAACCACAACTTTGTCATTTTGCCCCAGGCCAACACTATGTATAGCAGGTCATCACTATCCAAGAGAATCAGATGCCACAGTATTTTTTTGATTATACTATGCTTTGAAAGTTCCTGTTTTACTAAATAAATTAAAATTAAAAATTTTAAAACCACAGTAACTATTAAAAAAACTCAGTAGCTTTCTAGGACTGATGTAGGGGTCAGATGAACCTGTATATAAAATTATAACACAGAGAGGCCCTGCCCAGCCTTGTAAATAAGTCTTAAAAAGTTTTAAGGAGGAGAAGAATGACAGGTCCCAAGTGGCGCAGAAAGGATGTGGGGAAGTAATATAAGGCACCTACTGTGTAGAAAAAGGTAACTTGGGGCGGCACTGGTGGGGGAGGAGCAAGAGGAACAATCCTCTGGGACTGCCAAATTTGCACTGGCCTTGACTACATTTACAAATTCGAATAACCAGGGTGAAAGTCAAAGCTTGGCCTCCACATCCTCCCTTTCCCTTGCTGCCTCTCTGATTCTGTCTGACATTCCAGGGGCCCTGTGCTTACCTGCTTCCTCCGGGGTGCCTCAGTCACCCCACTCAAACACTAAGTAGTGCCTTGCTTAGATATACTCTCCCTATGCTCCCAAACTATTTTCCCCTCCACCTCTGCCCCACTCAGAAATGGAGCAGGAGCCCTGGCTTCACTACTTCTAGCTGTGTGGTCCTGGACAATCCATTGGACCTTTCTGAGGCTGTCTACATAATGGAGATAATATCTGCCCTACTGGTCTTCACAAAGGTTCTTCAAAAGTTAGAAGAGATACATAAAACTCATTTGTAAATTGGAAAGCAGGACTCAAAAATGTTTTGTTTTTGCAAAGCACTTCATTAAATGTTTATTGAATTCTACCATGTACAAGAGCCTGTACCTAGTCTTCAAGGAGCTACAAAGACTTTCCTTAGAAAAGCAAATCAAAGAACCTGTGCTAGCAGCCCTCCTGTGTGCTGGTATTGCTGGCCTTATGCCCCCACAACAGCTGCTAGCAGCATTGTTGTTACAACCTGGCACTCAACTCTTGCCTATTACTTCAAGAAACCGTGGCATACCCATTCCTACTAAAAACACTAGAGAACATAGAAATAAAATGAAGTTTCCCTTAAAATGATAAGTAGCTTCTATCTATAATCATTATAATGGGGGATAAGCTAGAAGCATTTCCAATAAGATCAGGGGTAAAACAAGGATGTCTATTATTACCACTGTTATTCAGTATTGTACTAGAAATGTTAGCTTTACCAATAAGAGAAGAAAAAGAAATTGAAGGAATTAGAATAGGCAAAGACGAAACAAAACTATAACTCTTTACAGATGATATTGCATGATATTATGGTATACTTAGAAAATTCTAAAGAATCAACTAAAAAACTACTTGAAATAATTAACAACTTTAGCAAAGTTGCAGCATATAAAATAAACCCACACCAATCATCAACATTTCTACATATTACTAACAAAGCCCAGCAGCAAGAGAAATTCCATTTAAAGTAATTGTAGACACCATAAAATATTTGGAAGCTTACTTGCCAAGACAAACCCAGGAGCACAATTGAACACAATTACAAAACACTTCCCATACAAATGAAGTTAAATCTGAATAACTGGAAAGAATATCGGTTACTTATAGGTAGGCTGAGCTAATATAATAAAAATGACACTCCTACCTAAACTAATTTATTTTTTCAGTGCCATGCCAATCAAACTATCAAAAAATTAAGTTATAGAACTAGCAAATATAATAACAAAATTCATCTGGAAGAACAAAAGGTCCAGAATATCAACAGAATTAAAGAAAAGAAATGTGAGGGAAGGGGGCCTAGCCATACCAGATCTAAAACTGTATTATAAAGCAGCAATCATCAAAGCTACTTGGTACTGGCTAAGAAATGGAGTGGCAGATCAGTGGAATGGTTAGCTACACAAGACACAGTAGTCAATAATTATTGTAATCTACTGTTTCGTAAACCCAGAGACTCCAGTTTCTGGGATGAGAACTCACTATATGACAAAAATTGCTGGGAAAATTGGAAAATAGTATGGTAGAAATTGGGCATAGACCAACATCTTACACTGTGTGGTAAGATAAAGTCAAAATGGGTACATGATTTAGACATAAAGGGTGATACTATAAACAGATTAGAAGAAAAAAGAATAGTTTACCTGTCACAAGGGAAGAATTTATGGCCAATTAAGAGAGAACATTATGAAATGCAAAATGGATAATTTTGATTACATTAAATTAAAAAAGTTTTGCCTGAACAAAGCCAATGCACCCAAGATTAGAAGGGAAGTGGAAAGTTGGGAAACAATTTTTATAGCTGATGTTTTTGATAAAAGCCTCATCTCTAAAATATACAGAGAACTGAGTCAAATTTATAAGAATACAAGTTATTCCCCAACTGATAAATGGTCAGAGGATATGAACAGGCAGTTTTCAGATGAAGAATTTTTATTTTATTTTATTTTATTATTTTTAGTTTGCAACACTCGGTTCTACATAATTTTGAGTTCCAGATTTTCTTCTCTCCCTCCGCCCCTCCCTCCCCAAGATGGCATGTAATCCCATATAACTTCCATGTGTAACTTCACACTGAATTAATTTACACACTAGTCAAGTTATGGAGAAGAATTATGACCAACGAAATGAATCATGAGAAAGAAGAAACAGGATGAAAAAGAAAAACCGACCCAAAAACAAAAACAAAAGAGAGAAAAAGAAAGAAAAGGGAGAAAAAAGGCTAGCATAAAGTGTGCCTCAATCTGCATTCATACTTCATAGTTTTTTCTCTGGATATAGATAGCATTCTCCATCGTGAGTCCTTTCGAGTTGTCTTTGTACCTTGTGTTGCTGAGACGAGCAAAGTCTGTCACGGTTAGTTCTCACAGAATCCATATATCTGTGGTTGTGTATAATGTTCTCCTGGCTCTGCTCTGCTCACTCAGCATTATGTCGTGTAGGTTTTTCCAGGTTGTTATGAAGTCCGTAGCATCCCCATTTCTTATAGCACAATAGTATTGCATTACCTTCATATACCACAGCTTGTTCAGCCATTCCCCAATTGATGGGCATCCCTTTGATTTCCAATTCTTAGCTACCACAAAAAGAGGCTCTATAAATATTTTCATACCTATGGGTCCTTTTCCTACTTGTGTGATCTCTTTGGGATACAATCCTAGAAGTGGTATTGCTGGGTCAAAGGGTATGCCCTTTGGGTGTAGTTCCAAATTGCTCTCCAAAATGCCTGGATCAGTTCACAACTCCACTAGCAATGTAACAATGTTCCAATTTGCCCCCATCCTCTCCAGCATTTATCATTTTCTTGTTTTGCTATTTTAGGCAATCTGACAGGAGAGGTGTGGTATCTAAGAGTTGTTTTGATTTTCATTTCTCTAATCAGTAGTGATTTTGAGCATTTTTTCATATGCCTATAGATACCTTTAATTTCTTACTCTGAAAACTGTCTGTTCATATCCTTTGACCATTTCTCAATTGGAGAATGACTTGTATTCCTATATATTTGTCTCAGTTCCCTGTATATTTTAGAAATGAGGCCTTTATGAGTGACACTAGTTATAAAGATCTCCCAATTTTCTGCTTCCCTCCTAATTTTTGTTGCATTGGCTTTTTTTGTACAAAAACATTTCAATTTAATATAATCAAAATTATCCATTTTGCATTTTGTAATGCTGTCTATCTCTTGTTGTGTCATGAATTCTTTTCTTTTCCATAAATCTGATAAGTAAACTATTCCTTGCTCTCCCAAATTACTTATAGTATCAGCCTTTATTCCTAAATCATGAACCCATTTTAACTTTATTTTGGTATATGGTGTAAGATATTGGTTGATGCCCAGCTTCTGCCCTACCATTTTCCAATTTTCCAAACAGTTTTTGTGAAATAATGAATTATTAGCCCAGAAGCTGGCCTCTTTGGGTTTATCAAAGAGTAGATTGCTATAGTTGTTGCCTCAGATGAAGAAATTAAAGCTATCTATAGTCACATGAAAAAATGCTCTAAATCACTACTGATTAGAGAGATGCAAATTAAAACAACTCTGACACACCATACCACACCTATCAGATTGGCTAACATGACAAAATAGGAAAATGATAAATGTTGGAGAAGATGTGGGAAAATTGTAACATTAATGCATTGTTGGTGGAGTTGTGAACTGATCTAACCATTCTGGAGAGCAATTTAGAAATATGCCCAAAGGTCTATAAAACTGTACATACCCTTTGACCCAGCAATACAACTTTTAGGTCTGTACCCCAAAGAGATCATAAAATTGGGAAAAGGACTCATATGTACAAAAATATTTATAGCAGCTCTTTTTGTGGTGGCCAAGAAGTGGAAATTGAGGGGATGCCCATCATTTGGGGAATGGTTGAACAAGTTGTGGTGTATGAACGTAATGGGATGCTGCTGTGCTATAAGAAATGAAGAGCAGGCAGACTTCAGAAAACCTTGAAAGACTTACCTGAACTGATGCTGAGTGAAGTGAGCAGAACCAGGAGGACATCATACACCATAACAGCCACATTGTGAGATGACTAACTTTGATAGACTTAACTCTTCTCAGTGATATAAGGATTTAAGACAATTCCAAAAGACTCATGATGGAAAATGCTATTACATCCAGAGAAAGAACTACAGAGTCTGAATGCAGATAGAAGCATACTATTTTCTTTCTTTCTTTTGTTCGTTTCTTCTTTCTCATGTTTTTCCCCTGTGGTTCTGATTCTTCTTTACAACATAACTAATGTGAAATATGTTTAATATGATCATACATGTATAGCTTATATCAGATTGCACACCATCTTGGAGAGGGGGGAGTAGAGAGAGGGGGAGGAGATTTAGAATTCAAAATCTTACAGAAGTGAATGTTGAAAACTAAAAACAAATAAATATATAAAATTTACGATAAAATAAAATATTTTGCTCAAAAAAAGAAGAAGAAGCACAGTGGCCTGGCTAATTGTCTGGGCAGATGGCTAAACCAGGTTGAGACCACAGGCCTCACACCCATTGGTGAGTTAGAGGGATGTCTGTGAAGAGTTTCCCTGATGGAATGGGTAGATGAGAACAATTTGTTCTAACGGCCATGAAGGTGGCTAAAGCAGGCATTGGGGAATGCTTAGATCTTGGTCAGACATCAAAGATGCCAAAGCCATTCACTGCATCCCCTAGGGCTTTGCCAGTTGTCCTGACTTTTGTCTTGCCACTGGACTTTGATGACTCTGGAAGAGAGAGTGAGGCAATGACTTTGTGCAACTCTGCCTCACTTAAATCCAATTCATGGACAAGTCAAGACATCACCTCATGAGGTTACTGGTCCTCTTCAAAAGTGAAAGACAAACAACAACAACATAGACCTTCTACTTCCCAGGAATAAAAAGTGACAGACAACAACTGTGGTGGTTACCGCTCCCAGTTGTTTTTATATTTAAACAGAGTTGGAAGCCTAATGCTCCAAGGAAAGAAGGTCTGGTCCTAATATTCTAAAGATGAGCTTGCAGCTCCAGCACCTCAGCCAAACTGGTGGGCTGCTGCCTAGTCCATCTATGAGTAAGGCCTGTCTGTGACCTGGTCTTGTCAGTGACCAAGCAGGTGTTTTGCTAGCTGGAGCAGCTCCCTAAGTGCTTTGGATTTTTTTTAATCCTCAAAATGTGTCCCTCTCATGAGAACAGACTGTTCTTTGTTTAACCCACTCCAAGAGCCATGAAATCTGTTTAATAAACTGTGAAAAACTCACTCCAGGAAACATTAAACGAGAGATAATGTGAGCACACATCACTTTGACTTACCCTATTGCTTGAGGAAAAATGATAATTCCTACAATGGCTCTGGCCTCACCTTCCTTCACTATGGCCAAACCTGAGTAGGCATTAAACTCTTTCTAGGACAGTTAATACCATAAGAGGAACCATATAGAGTGGTGAGGACAATTAGTATAGCCTTTAAACCTGAGAGAGATCTTCAGAATCAGCTATTTCTGACCTCTTCACTTTACAGATAAAAAGACTGAGGCTCAAAGACAGTAAGTAATTTGGTTTAGGTCAGAAGACGATTAAATAGCAGACCCAAGAGTCAAACCCAGGTCTTCCAGCTCCAGGACTGGTGATCTTTCCACTGAGATGATATTTGTGGAATGCTTTTAAAACCTTAAAACCCCATGTAATGCTAGCCATCATCATCACTAAAGGCCACTATGCCACAGAACCTTAATTAGCAATTCTTATACTTGGAACAAGCAATGCAAAGAGCACCAAGGGGAAGGAGTCTAAAAACACTCTCAAATTAATTTTCTTTTTCTTTTCTTTTTTTTGTGTGTGAGGGAGTCAGGATTAAGTGACTTACCTGGGGTCACACAGCTCCCAAGTGTCAAGTATCAGAGGTTGGATATGAACTCAGGTCCTCCTGACTCCAGGGCTGGTGTTCTATCTATGGTACCACCTAGCTGCACCTCAAGTCAACTTTCTAAGCCATGTTCAATTAAGGGGGAAGGGAAAAATCTCAGAGTTTGGGACAAAGAGCGCCACAAGCTACTGGAGAGGCTGCCTTTGGGAGCAGGACAGGGCCAGGACCAGGTCAGAGAGGAGCTCACCTTATGTATGGTCACCAGAAGCTGATCATCTGGTAGCTTCCTATTTTCATGAATGTAACCCAAAACCCAAAGACCATTGATATGGGCCTCTCTCCACATCAGTGAAGATCAGTGCCCCACACCTGTGTTGAGGGTCAGGGCAGAGTGGGTGAGAGCAGGGGAGAAGAGAACTCCAGTCTCTTCAAGTTTCTTTAGTGTGAAATAAATAATTATTAATAACCAATACCTTGGGGAGTTTCAGTCTCTTGAAGGACATTACTGACAATGAGATTGAATTAACCCTCCTCATATATTTTTAACATGATTGTACATATATAAACTACAGGGTGTTCCTAAAGTCTGGACACATAGGCAAAAATACATATTTTCAAGAAATGAAATGATTGAAATTTTCAACAACATTTTATTTAATTGGAATATTAACAAATAACATCTTCAATATGATTTCCAGTCTTTTGGGGGGGCAGAGCCAAGATGGCAGCTGGAAAGCAGGGACCAGCCTGAGCTCCCTGCTGAGTCCCTCCAAAAACCTATAAAAAATGGCTCTGAACCAATTTTAGAATGGCAGAACCCACAAAACAGCAGAGGGAAGCAGGGTTCCAGCCCAGGACAGCCTGGATGGTCTCTGGGTGAGGTCTATCCCACACGGAGCTGGGAGCTGGGAACAGAGTGGAGCAGAGCCCAGCCTGAGCAGCGTGGACCAACCAGACCACGAGCCTGGTGGAGGGGGCCCTAGCACCCTGAATCAGTGAGCTGCGGCAATTACCAGACTTCTCAACCCACAAACACCAAAGACTGTGGAGAAGGTTAGTGGGAAAAGCTGCCGGAGTGGAAGGAGTTCGCGGTTCGGCTTCCAGCCCTGAGGGCAGCGGAGGTGGGGCAGCTACAGCTGCTGCTGCTTCTGGCCCCAGGCCCACCTGGCAGGAGGAATTAAGTGGCAGATCAGAGCAGGAGTGCACAGCCTGCTGAAGATCTAAGCCCAGTCCGGGTTGAGGGTTGTTGGGGAAGGAGTAGTGCTGGTGTGGCAGAGGTGGCACCTCCCCCCCAAACGTGGAACATAGAACTCGTTAGTCTACAAGCAGTCATATCCCACTGAAAAACTCAAGGGTCAAGTTAGTTGGTTGGGAATATGGCCAGGCAGCGAAAACACACCCAGATTCAGTCTCAGACTTTGCGTTCTTTCTTTGGTGACAAAGAAGAACAAAACATACAGCCTAAAGAAGTCAACAAAGTGCAAGAGCCTACACCAAAAGCCTCCAAGAAAAATATGAACTGATCCCAGGCCATGGAAGAGCTCAAAAAGGATTTGGAAAAGCAAGTTAGAGAAGTAGAGGAAAAATTGGGATGAGAAATGAGAAGGATGTGAGAAAACCATGAAAAACAAGTCAATGACTTGCTAAAGGAGACCCAGAAAAATACTGAAAAATACACTGAAGAAAACAACACCTTAAAAAATAGATTAACTCAAATGGCAAAAGAGCTCCAAAAAGCCAATGAGGAGAAGAATGCCTTGAAAGGCAAAATTAGCCAAATGGAAAAGGAGGTCCAAAAGACCACTGAAGAAAATACTACTTTAAAAATTAGATTGGAGGAAGTGGAAGCTAGTGACTTTATGAGAAATCAAGATATTATAAAACAGATCCAAAGGAATGAAAAAATGGAAGACAATGTGAAATATCTCATTGGAAAAACCACTGACCTGGAAAATAGATCCAGGAGAGATAATTTAAAAATTATTGGACTACCTGAAAGCCATGAGCAAAAAAGAGACTAGATATCATCTTTCAAGAAATCATGAAGGAGAACTGCCTTGATATTCTAGAGCTACAGGGCAAAATAAAAATTGAAAGAATCCACCGATCACCTCCTCAAATAGATCCCAAAAAGAAATCTCCTAGGAATATTGTCACCAAATTTCAGAGCTCCCAGATCAAGGAGAAAATATTTCAAGCAGCCAGAAAGAAACAATTTGAGTATTGTGGAAACACAATCAGAATAATCAAAGATCTGGCAGCTTCTACATTAAGAGATCGAAGGGCTTGGAATACGATATTCCGGAGGTCAATGGAGCTAGGATTAAAACCTAGAATCACCTACTGAGCAAAACTGAGTATCATGCTCCAAGGAAAAATATGGATTTTCAATAAAATAGAGGACTTTCAAGCTTTCTCAGTGAAAAGACCAGAACTGAATAGAAAATTTGACTTTCAAACACAAGAATCAAGAGAAGCATGAAAAGGTAATCAAGAAACAGAAATTGCAAGGGACTTACTAAAGTTGAACTGTTTTGTTTACATTCCTACATGGAAAGATGACATGTATGATTCATGAGACTTCAGTATTAGGGTAGCTGAAGGGAATATGCATATATATATATATATATATATATATGTATATATATATGTATATATATATATATATAAGTGAATGTGTATGTATGTATATATCTATGTGTATATATATATAAAAGAGAGAGAGAGAGAGCCGGCACAGGGTGAGTTGAAGATGAAGGGAAGACATCTAAAAGAAATAAAGTCAAATTAAGGGATGAGAGAGCAACATACTGAGAAAGGGAGATAGGGAGAGATAGAATGGGGTAAATTATCTCGCATAAAGGTGGCAAGAGAACCTTGCTCTCATCAGATTTGGCCTGAGGAGGGAATACCATACATACTCAATTGGGTATCTTACCCCATAGGAAAGAAGAGGGAGGAAGATAAAAAAAATAAAAGGGGGGGATGATGGAGGGGAGGGCAGATGGGGGTGGAGGTAATCAAAAACAAACACTTTCAAAAGGGGACAGGGTCAAGGGAGAAAATTCAATAAAGGGGGATGGGTTGGGAAGGAGCAAAATATAGTTAGTCTTTCACAACATGAGTATTGTGGAAGGGTTATACATAATGATAAACATGTAGCCTATGTTGGATTGCTTGACTTCTTAGGGAGGGTGGGTGAGAAGGGAAGAGGGGAGAGAATTTGGAACTCAAAGTTTTAAAAACAGATGTTCAAAAACAAAAAAAAAGTTTTTGCATGCAACTAGAAAATAAGATACACAGGCAATGGGGCATAGAAATTTATCTTGCCCTACAAGAAAGGAAGGGAAAAGGGGACGAGAGGGGAGTGGATGATAGAGGGGAGGGCTGACTGGGGAACAGGGCAACCAGAATATATGCCATCTTGGAGTGGGGGGGAGGGTAGAAATGGGGAGAAAATTTGTAATTCAAACTCTTGTGAAAATCAATGCTGAAAACTAAATATGTTAAATAAATAAATTTAAATTAAAAAAATATGATTTCCATCATTTGTGATGCAAAGGTTGATGCGCTTTGCAAGATTCATGTGAACTCGATACAATAACTCCACAACTTTAGTACATTCACTCTTTATGCATTCAATCAAGTGTGTTGCATCTGTGATTTTTATTGAGTACATCTTCTCCTTTAGCATACCCCAGAAAAAGAAGTTAAGGGTGCTCTTAATATTCCAAATATTTCAAAATACGCATTTTTTTTCTATGTGTCCAGACTTTAGGGACACCCTGTATATCAGATTGCTTGCTCTCTTGGGGAGGGGGGAGGGAGGGAAGGAGGGAGAAAAATTTGGAACTCAAAATTTTATAAAAATAAAAGTTGAAAACTATCTTTACATTTAATTGGAAAAAATACTATTAAGGGAAAAACAGAATTAACTCTTCTCAATCTTGGTCAGACTCCATCCAAACTTACAAGGAATTTAATCTAAGGTGGGGAAGTCCATTGTGTTCTACTCAAGCTTAGGTGCAGACAGATCCTTTTGTCTAGATGGCCCAAGGCTGGGGGTGGTCTGAATATAGAGATATTTTCTCTGTCCAAGGGTGACATGATATCACTCTCAGCACCTCATTGAATACCTACTTTTCAAACGATATATAAACTTTGAGCCTGTCACTACGATTGTCGTTGAGTTAAGAAACATGGACAAATGACCTTTCTTCTCTTAATAACCTGCAGGCCTTATTAATAAAATGTTTCTTGAACAGTTTTGATTATTACGAGTCTCTTTGGGCTTTGAGTGATTCTGGCTTCCAGGTTCAAGAGAAAAGATAGAAGATGCCAACCTCACGTCAGGTTGTTGAAGGGACTTTGGGAGGAAGTTGACATGAGTACTCATAGACGCCCAGGTTATAGAAATAATCTTTATTAACTAGGTTCTGAGTTTAGTTGTTTCTGCTTTCTCTGTCGATTCTTCAAATGTTGTCAGCACCCTCTACATTTCAACACCCTAGGACCAAGCTCCAGTTGCTTTGGCCTTGTTGTGGTTCTGATCTGCTGATGTTGGAAGTACTGAGGATAGAGCATGTCCTAGACCTTTGGGGACCTTTGTTCACTGTTTCATAAAATCAAATATAGAATTAGAAGAAGCCATAGAGATGATCTCATTTAATACCCTGTAACAACAATGCTGCTAGCCACTACTGTGGCTGTGTGAGACCAACAACAAGAGCATACAGCACAAAGGATTTACATGGTGGATTTGAACCTTCCCAAATCCAAGTCAAGCAGTTAATCTATCAGAGTCACTACACCATACTGCTGTTTATGACAAATAAAAGAATGGAAAGGATTACATCTTTAATGAGAAGTAGCCGTTTACATTGCCCAAATTCAGAATGTCAAACCATATTTTAGTTGTCTCTGAATATTTTCAGGCTATGAAATGGCTCCCTACTACCTAAAGAATAAAGTCTAAACTCCCTAGCCTGTATTTCAGAGCTCTCTACAATGTAGTCCTCATACACCTTTCTTTTTTTTCTGATTTTATTTATTTAATATATTTAGTTTTCAGCATTGATTTTCACAAGAGTTTGAATTACAAATTTTCTTCCCATTTCTACCCGCCCCCCCACTCCAAGATGGCGTATATTCTGGTTGCCCTGTTCCCCAGTCAGTCCTCCCTTCTGTCACTCCACTCCCCTCTCATCCCCTTTTCCCTTCCTTTCTTGTAGGGCAAGATAAATTTCTATGCCCCATTGCCTGTGTATCTTATTTTCTAGTTGCATGCAAAAACTTTTTTTTTGTTTTTGAACATCTGTTTTTAAAACTTTGAGTTCCAAATTCTCTCCCCTCTTCCCTTCTCACCCACCCTCCCTAAGAAGTCAAACAAGTCAGCATAGGCCACATATGTATCATTATGTATAACCCTTCCACAATACTCAGGTTGTGAAAGACTATCTATATTTTGCTCCTTCCCAATCTATCCCCCTTTATTGAATTTTCTCCCTTGACCCTGTCCCCTTTTGAAAGTGTTTGTTTTTGATTACCTCCACCCCCATCTGCCCTCCCTTCTATCATCCCCCCTTTTTTTATCTTCTTCCTTCTTCTTTCCTGTGGGGTAAGATACCCAATGTATTCCCTTCTCAGGTCAAATCTGATGAGAGCAAGATTCACTCATTCCCCCTCACCTGCCTTCTCTTCTCTTCCTACAGAACTGCTTTTTCTCGCCGCTTTTATGCGAGATAATTTACCCCATTCTATCTCTCCCTTTTTCCCTCTCTCAATATATTCCTTTCTCATCCCTTAATTTGATTTTATTTCTTTTAGATATCTTCCCTTCATCTTCAACTCACCCTGTGCCGGCTCTCTCTGTCTCTCTCTCTCTCTCGCTATATATATATATATATATATATATATATATATATATATATATATATATATATACATATACATATATATGTATATATATATATATACACACACACACACACATACATACATACCTACACATTCACTTATACATATATATACATAAACATATATATGCATATTCCCTTCAGCTACCCTAATACTGAGGTCTCATGAATCATACACATCATCTTTCCATGTAGGAATGTAAACAAAACAGTTCAACTTTAGTAAGTCCCTTGCAATTTCTTTTTCTTGCTTTTTTTCTTGATTACCTTGTCCTGCTTCTCTTGATTCTTGTGTTTGAAAGTCAAATTTTCTATTCAGCTCTGGTCTTTTCACTGAGAAATTTGGAAAGTCCTCTATTTTATTGAAAATCCACATTTTGCCTTGGAGCATGATACTCAGTTTTGCTCGGTAGGTGATTCTAGGTTTTAATCCTAGCTCCATTGACCTCCGGAATATCGTATTCCAAGCCCTTCGATCTCTTAATGTAGAAGCTGCCATATCTTGGGTTATTCTGATTGGGTTTCCACAATACTCAAATTGTTTCTTTCTGGCTGCTTGCAGTATTTTCTCCTTGATCTGGGAGCTCTGGAATTTGGTGACAATATTCCTAGGAGATTTCTTTTTGGGATCTATTTGAGGAGGTGATCGGTGGATTCTTTCAATTTCTATTTTGCCCTGTGGTTCTAGGATATCAGGGCAGTTCTCCTTGATAATTTCTTGAAAGATGATATCTAGGCTCTTTTTTGATCATGGCTTTCAGGTAGTCCAATAATTTTTAAATTATCTCTCCTGGATCTATTTTCCAGGTCAGTGGTTTTTCCAATGAGATATTTCAGTCTTCCATTTTTTCATTCCTTTGGTTCTGTTTTATAATATCTTGATTTCTCATCAAGTCACTAGCTTCCATTTGCTCCAATCTAATTTTTAAAGTAGTATTTTCTTCATTGGTCTTTTGGACCTCCTTTTCCATTTGGCTAATTTTGCCTTTCAAGGCATTCTTCTCCTCATTGGCTTTTTGGAGCTCTTTTGCCATTTGAGTTAGTCTATTTTTTAAGGTGTTGTTTTCTTCAGTATATTTTTCAGCATTTTTTTGGGTCTCCTTTAGCAAGTCATTGACTTGTTTTTCATTATTTTCTTCCATCGCTCTCGTTTCTCATCCCAATTTTTCCTCTACTTCTCTAACTTGCTTTTCCAAATCCTTTTTGAGCTCTTCCATGGCCTGAGACCAGTTCATGTTTTTCTTGGAGGCTTTTGTGGTAGGCTCTTTGACTTTGTTCACTTCTTCTGTCTGTGTGTTTTGGTCTTCTTTGTCACCAGTTTTCGCTGCCTGGCCATGTTCCCAGACAACTAACTTGACCCTTGAGTTTTTCAGTGGGGTTTGACTGCTTGTAGAATTTAGAGAACTATGTTCCAAGCATCTGCTTGGGCAGATGCACTACCACACCATCACTCCTCCTTGCCCAAGAACCCCTAACCCGATGTGGACTTAGATCTTCAGCAGGCTCTGCACTCCTGCTCTGATTCGCCACTTAATTCCTCCCACCAGGTGTGCCTGGGACCATAAGCAACTGCAGCTGTAGTTCCTTTAGCTGCCTCACCTCTGCTGCCCCAGGGGCGGTAGCCTAATCGCGAACTCCTTCCACTCCGGCAGCTTTTCCCACTAACCTTCTCCACAGTCTTTGGTGTTTGTGGGTTGAGAAGTCTGGTAACTGCTGCAGCTCACTGATTCAGGGCACTAGGGCATGCTCCGCCCGGCTCCTGGTCTGGTTGGTCCGCGCTGCTCAGGCTGGGCTCTGCTCCACTCTGTTCCCAGCTCCCAGCTCCGTGTGGGATAGACCTCACCCAGAGACCATACAGGCTGTCCTGGGCTGGAGCCCTGCTTCCCTCTGCTGTTTTGTGGGTTCTGCAGTTCTAGAATTGGTTCAGAGCCATTTTTTATAGGTTTTTGGAGGGACTCGGCGGGGTGCTCATGCTAGTCCCTGCTTTCCAGCTGCCATCTTGGCCCCGCCCTCCCATACACCTTTCAGCCATCTCTTTTTATACAGGGTTTCCCAAAAGTCTTAATGCAGTTTTAAGCTTCTAGGACACCCTCTATTAATCCTCTACTCAACACTAACTGGATAATTCTTGTGCTTTCCTGTCTACTCAAGTATTTTCCAAGTTGTTTTTTTTTGTTTGATGTTTTGTCTTTTCAACAGTTTGACTCTTTGTGACCCCATTTAGGGTTTTCTTGGGAAAGACACTGGAGTGGTTTGCCATTTCCTTCTCCTGCTCATTTTACAGATGAGGAAACTGAAGCAAAGAGGATTAAATGACTCGCCTAGGGTCACACAGCTAGTAAGTGTCTGAGGCCAGATTTGAACTTGGGGAGATGAATTTTCCTCACTCCAGGCCCAGTACTCTAAGGGAAAGGAAATGAACAAGCTACAACTTTCTCTTCTCTTCCCCTGCCCCATTTCCACACCTACCCAAAATCAGCCTTGCATATAGGACTTGTTAAAATCTTGCCTATTCTTCAAGGCCCATTTCAGGTCCCAATTTTCCATGAAACTCTTCCTGATCCTCTAGGCCAGAATGGGTCTCCTCTCCTTTACACTCTCATAGCCTTTTGTACCTTTGTGATGTACTTGTCATAATTCCATTTTGTACTGAAGTTATTTATAGATATCTTTTATATCACCTGCCAGATTGGAAGTTCATTGAGGACAAGGACTCTATTTTATTCAATTTTATATCTTATCTAGACTAGCACTGTTTTGTTTTTACCTCTGGACTTGCTTTCCCTCTTCTCCCCATGCCCCTCACCTACATTGAAATTTCCCCATCTCAAATACCATATCACCACGAAGCCTGTCCACCCCATCCAGAAGCACTCCCACCTTCCTCTGAACTCCCATAGTACCAATATGACACTGCCACATATTATAGTTGGGGAAAGGCAGGGGATGTCTCCCCTTACCAACTAGACTGTGAGCTCTAGAAGCTGAGGAATCATATCTTGTATGTATATCTTTGTATCTCCCACAGTCTCCTGCATTTAGTAGGTGCTCAATGAATTTTATTGAGTGAATATAAAGGAGGAAAGGAAAGCATAATATTCCCTAATGGATTAGATTTAGGAAACTGCACAGAATGGTGCAAAGAATGGCGGCACATGCCTATAATCCCTGCTTCTACGGACGCTGAGGCTGAATAATTGTTTAAGCTCAGTTCTGAGCTATAGTGGGCCAAGCCAATTGGAATTAAGCATTTATTAAGCATCTACTGTGTACCAGGCTCTGTGCTGAGCACTTTAAAAATATTATCTCACAACAACCCTAGGAGGTAGGTGCTATTATTATCCCCATTTGATAGTTGAAGAAACTGAGGCAAACAGAGTTGAAGTAATTCACTCAGGGTCACATAGCTAATAAGTATCTGAGGCTAAATTTGAACTCAGGTCTTCCTTGACTCCGGGCCCAGTGCTCTAGCCTGTGACACCTAGCTGTCTCTGGATTCGATATGTTGACCTACCTAGAATAAAGGGAGGGGAGATCCAGGTTGTCTAGGGAGAAGGGAAACAGCCCACGTTGGAAACAGAGCAAGTCAAAGTTTCCATGCCCAGCAATACAATAGTGGTATTAGGCTCTGGAGAGGCCACAGCACTTCCAGCTTTGGCAAGGTTGGGAGACTCAGTCTTTAAAAGAAGAAAAAGAAAAAATACGCATAGTGCTTTTAATGATCTGAAGTTCTCTCTCTCTCTCTCTCTCTCTCTCTCTCATTGCGGGACATTTCCAACAATGACTGGAAAGCAAGAAGTGGAATGAAGTATTGTCCCCAGGAAGTAAATGTAAGGTTGGAGAAAGAGAAGGGTCTACCATGCCCAAGAGGGAAGGACCACAAATGTGCAGAAGAATGTTGTGCCTCCATCCATCAAATATAAAAGAGCTTAGAGAAAGGTCTCCAGTATGTAGAGGGGCATTGTCTTTGGAGTATCTGTCAGAGAACACACATGAGAATTGCACAGAACCAGAAAGTGTGAATTGGTTTCAATCTGTACTGAAGCAAAGAATGCCCTCATAGATGAGATTCATGGATTTACTGAAGTAAAACAAAAACAATAAACAGAGTATCTCCTCCCCTCTCCACCCCATTATGTGCACAAGCTTAAAAGAGAAGAAATATAAATGGATTAGTTCTATTCCATGGCCATAATAGTCAATAAGTTTGAAACTTTGAACCCTTTGGAAATGGCTTCCCTTTTTTCCAAGCAGGAGGCTCTGGTTCAACATAGTAGATCTTCTAATAAGACATTGTACTTGCCCTATCATATTTAGTAATGGCCAGTTTCTACAGTTATGTGAATATAGATGTGTCCTGCTTCATGAAGAACTAATAAATTACTTTATACTTATAACCCAGGGTTCAAATCTAGTGCATTTATATAAGACTTAATGGAGAATGGGAAAAATGATTGACATCTCTACCCCACATTCAGGCCCAGAGCATCAAGTAATCAAGCTTTCTTTCTACTAATGAGGAGAGTCCTATGCAAAGATTTGGGACCTGGGTTACATTTATAAAACCAAGAAATGAGGATATAAGAACTTGCATTTTCAATGATTTTTTTTGCATTACTAAACTATTACATCTCAAAGTTTCTTTAAAATAGAAGATTTTCTAGTCCACTTGATTTACACAAATCACACTTAAAGTGCAGCTTTTCAGTGGCATAACTGTTGTGCAAAGTGAGGCACACTAGCCCTCAAATTGAGTTCAACCTGTAGCACTTGGCCATCTTCGGATGAAGTATTACAAAGGTCTTTGATGTACTTGACTTTTTAAGAGGAAGATCACCTAGTATTTTTTTTTCCATAGGTACTCTGTCTGACTAGTGTCTTCCTTGGAGAAGTTGATGAAGTAAGTAATAGAGTACACATTAGCAGCTACCTCTCTGCCCCCAGTTCCCCATCGCGTAGGTATGATTGAGTCAGCAGAGCTAGCAGTTGAAATGAGCACAGGCCTCTGGGAAATGGATACCACAAAGCCATGTAGCCTTTACCCAGGCCGTGATGGTAAACCACTACTGGTCTTCATCTATCTGGATTTTAGCATTAATTTTTGACATCTGATTTTTTTAAAAGGATGTTAGGACTGACTTCTACTTTATGTTATAACTGAGGTGGTATAACTATGCTCCTTGAGAGAGTATAAGCACATGTAAAATTTACCTGTCATAATTTACCCATTGTCTTAGAATATTGACTATATTAAACTAAATAGCATGGAGAATTGATATTCATCGAAAGCAGCAATTCATGCTATCTTCTATTGAGCTAGATCCAGATAAGCAATTAGTCAGAGGTTTCCAAAGTGGGTGATACTGCCTTCTGGGGGGCCCTGGAAGGGTTCAGTAGGGGCAGTAGTAGCCTTGGGTGCAATTGAGGGCATTGAATAAAAGTAAGGTGGTGGTGGAAGCATAGGGAAAGAAGAGAATTTTGAAAAACCATTCATATAATTTTCATCTGTTGTGTAACAGAGTTAAAGTTGTAGCGATTACATTGTTTTCCAAATAAAAGCACAAAATGCAAATTATAACTAATCAGTGGTCAAGTCCACTAACAGGTTATGACAAACAAGTGTTGTCAGGTGAGCTTGTTGTGCATTGTTGGGAAGTCCAGCAGGCACTGGAAGGAATATGTGCATGTAATGACTTGTTTACAACACAATACAGTTACATGATACAATATTGCATCATCAAAATTTCAATGCAGGAAAAAATCCACAAATTTACAATAAATTACTAAATTTAAGATGTGTCATTTTAAAAAAAAGTATTTTTTTTGTAATGACACAAATTTCAAAAAAAAACTATTAATGGTTAAAGTATATTTCCATAGGGGTGCTGAGTAACTTTTTTTAAAGGGGGTAGTAAGCCAAATATGTTTGACAATCTCTGAACTAGAGGATGCAAAAAATGAATCTGAAGATGCAGACAGAAAAAGAAGAAAATGCTAAAGTTGTTGGCTGTGGCATCAAATTGTAATCTGCAATTTTATAAATGTCTCAAATGCATTCTAAAAAGGTAGTTCTCTTATGTCCTTTGGAATAAGATAATATAAAATAACAGGCCAGGCAGAGCATCATACTTTTAGTAATGAGGTCAAAAAAAATTGAAGTGTATGCAGGTATGATTTAAGAGGCCAGGATTACTAACAGGACTTTACAATTCTCTTTGTAGCTTAGTTTGAGGAGAAAATAGTGCATGAATTTTTTTCTATTTTCCTCTATAAAGTAATTGATATTTAGATGCCTCTGATGCATACATAGGACTCTATTTGTGTGACTCCCCACATGGAGACACATTAAACTCATATAATATTTATAGAGGGTTACCTGAGGCTCAGAGAAATTACATTACCTACCCATGTTCACACAGTTAATAAGTGTCAGAGACAGGATTTGAACTTAGCTCTTCCTAAAGTATTATCATCTACTTTGCACTTGTATTCTGTCTCTTATTAGATAGAATGTGAGCTGCTTGAGAGCAGGGGCCATATTTTTACATTTCTTTGTTGGTTATTGGTTTATTGTCCAGCTTATAGCAATTGTTTAATAAATTTTTATTCACTGACTGACCGTCCACAACATAAGCCTGCCTCTCTTTTGGCTCACAGTTACTGAAAATGTTTGATAATGTCCTTTAGTCCAGGAACAACAACTTATCAGCTGTGTGATTTAGGGCAAGACTTTTAATTTCATCGACCCTCAGTTCCCTCATTTGTCAAATGTTGTATTGGTAATTAGGGTGGGACTTTTTTTTAAAACTGTTTTCTCTTTGTTATAATCAAGAGCCTTTGATGAGTCTGGCATTTGTTTCTTTGATTAAATCAGGAGTCTTTGATGACCTACTTACCTCAAGGGAAAGCCTAGTTCACATAGGTTTGAGTTGCATGGTTGTGATACACTTTGACCCTGAACAGGGTATATAAACTCAGAGGTCAGCGTTTTTCTGGGGCCTCTCATTCGCTGGAAGAGCATTGTGTGATTTGACCAGACGAGACTCTGGGTAGCTGTTGTGGAGACCCCTGGCTTTGAAAACCAAAATGGTGGTGCCTCTCTCTGGTAACTATGTAATTCTTTAGTCAGACAGCTAGAAACCTGTCTGTTGATAACCGCGTGTGTCTGCTCTGTTTATATTATCTCTGTTTGTAATTTCTGTTTGTATTTGCTCTGAATTTCAGGGTGCTGGTTTTTCCCCCTGAACTAAGTGAATGAAATATGTAAGTTTGATAAAAGTGAGATTGTTAACCCCTTAAAGTAGCTTTCCTTAGAAAAATAGATCAAAGGACCTGTGCTAGCAGCCCTCCTGTGTGCTGGTGTTGTTGATCTTTCATTCCCATAACAGCTGCTAGCTACATTGTTGTCACAAATGTGAATAAAAATTTCTACCCAGGGTACACTACCTTACAGGGTTGTTGTGAAGATGAAATCAGATAACCATAAACACTCTCTAACATTTGCTGTTATTAGTATTGTTATCATTACAGGAATGGTTGCTGTTTTAAAAATACTGGCATTCTCCTATGTATTATATAGCTATTAAATGGCAAAACCAGGATCTGAACTGAGATCTTTCCTGACCCAGGACAAGGACTCCTTCCACTAAACGATGTCTCTCAGTTAAGACCATTGTATACAGCAAACATTTACTTTTCTGGCCAAATGGCATGGCCTGGCAGCCATGGGCAATAGCAATTTAGAGAAGAATTTGCAAAACAGTGTAGAGGTGAAAGAAAGATTACAATTATCACCTCACCAAAAGCAAACCACCCTACAGAGAGTTTGGCATGAGACTCAGCTAAATCCTATCATTCTGAAAGAACTTGAGGGTGAAAGTAGGAGAAAAAAGAGACACAAAATGGAGCAGATATTCTGGCATTTCTATTGTGATCTATGCACGGCAATAATGAAGGTGGAACCACCTTATTTAGACTGGTATCTCAGTACCAATGTACTATTGTGAGGAAGTAATGTTTGTACTTAAGAAAGATGAAGCTGGGGGTGGAGCCAAGATGGCAGAGTGAAAACAGGGACTCGCTTGAGCTCTCCCCAAAATCCTTCCAAACACCTGTAAAAAATGACTCTAAACAAAGTCTAGAGCTACAGAACCCACAAATGACAGAGTGAAACAAGTCTCTAGCCCAAGATGGCTGGATGGTTGCTGGGAAGGGTCTATCATACTGTGCTGGGAGCAGAGCACAGCCCAGCGTATGCCACAACGGGACAGACCAGGCTGGAGCAGACCAGGTAGAGCAGGCCTCAGGGCTCTGAATCTCTGAGCTGTGGTGGTTTCCAGACTTCTCAAACCACAAATCTCAAAGGCAATGTAGCAGGTCAGTTGGAAAACTGTTGGACCTGGGTGAGAGAAGGGCACAGTCTGACCCCAGCCCTGGGGGTGGTGGAGGTAGCTGCTGTGGCAGCAGCAGTAGCAGCAATGGTGGCTGCTTCCAGAGCTCCAAGCACACAGATGGTGGGGGGAATCAAGTGGCTGATCAGAGTGGGAGTGGAAGGATCTCTTTGCTGGCACCGAGGCAGCTTTGCCCTACTTGGATTTGGATCATAGTCCTAGTTGGTGGTCCTTGGGGAAGGAGGAACACTACTGCGGCAGACCTTGTGGTGGCTGTGGAGAGGGAGTCCTTGTGGTAGTTACACAGTGGAAAGGAGTGCTTGAGATCACTCACAGACCAGAGTACAGGCCAGGAGGGAGTAAACACCTCTCATTGGATCATACCATCTCAGGAGAATTGAAAATTTACAGGTGCCTAGAATTATCTCTGAAAACAGCAGTACAAAACCCCTGAAGCTTGGGACAGAGCACTCTCCACCCTGGAAGCAGTCATACCCTGACAAAGACCTCAAAAGTCAAGTAATTGGCTGGGAAAATCATCAGGAAGCATAAAACGACTCAGACTATAGAATCTTTCTTTGGTGACAAAGAAGATTCATACAGCCAGAAGAAGTCAACAAAGTCAAAGATCCTACATCAAAAGTCTCCAAGAAAAATAGGAATTGGTCTCAAGCCATGGAAGATCTCAAAAAGGATTTGGAAAATCAAGTAAGAGAAGTAGATGAAAAATTGGGAAGAGAAACGAGAGCGATGGAAGAAAATAATGAAAAACAAGTCAATGACTTGCTAAAGGAGACCGAAAAAATACTGAAGAAAACAACACCTTGAAAAATAGACTAACTCAAATGGCAAAAGAAGTCCAAAAAGCCAATGAGGAGAAGAATGTCTTGAAAAGTAGAATTGGCCAAATGGAAAAGGAGGTCAAAAAGATCACTGAAGAAAATAATTCCTTAAAAATTAGAATAGAGCAAGTGAAAGCTAGTGACTTTATGAGAAATCAAGGAATTATAAAACAAAACTAAAAGAATGGAAAAAATGGAAGACAACATGACATATCTCATTGGAAAAACCACTGACCTGGAGAATAGATCCAGGAGAGATAATTTAAGAATTACTGGATTACCTGAAAGCCATGATCAAAAAAAGAGCCTAGGCATCATCTTTCAAGGAATTATCAAGGAAAACTGCCTTGAAATTCTAGAACCAGAGGGGAAAATAGAAATTGAAAGAACCCACCAAATCTCTCTTGAAAAAGATTCCAAAAGGAACACTCCTAAGAATATTGTGGTCAAATTCCAGACTTTCCAGGTCAAGGAGAAAAAATTTCAAGCAGCCAGAAAGAAACAATTTGAGTATTGTGGAAACACAATCAGGATAACACAAGATCTAGTATCTTCTACACTAAGGGATCAAAGGGCTTGGAATATGATTTTACAAAGGTCAAGGAGCTGGGATTAAAACCAAGAATCACCTACCCAGCAATATAATACTTCGGGGCAAAAATGGATTTTCAGTAAAATAGAGGACGTTCAAGCTTTCTCAGTGAAAAGACCAGAGCTGAAAAGAAAATTTGACTTTCAAATACAAGAATCAAGAGAAGCATGAAAAGGTAAACAGGAAAGAGAAATCACAAGGGGCTTATTAAATTTGAACTGTTTACATTCCTACATGGAAAGATGACATTTGTAACTCATGAGACCTTTCTCGGTATTAGGGTTGTTGAAGGGAATAGTCATATACCTACCTACCTACGTACATACTATATATATATATATATACATATACATGTGTATATATATATATAATATATATATATATACATACACATGTGTATATATATATATAATATATATATATATAGACAGAAGGCATAAGGTAAGTTGAATATGAAGGGATCATATCTAAAAAATAAAATTAAAGGGTGAGAGAGGAATATATTGGGAGAAGGAGAAAGGGGGAGATATAACGAGGTAAATTATCTCACATAAAAGTGGAAAGAAAAAGCTGTTGTAATGGAAGGGAAGAGGGCGTAGGTGAAAGGGAATGAGTGAACCTTACTCTCATCAGATTTGGCTTAAGGAGGGCATAACATACACACTCACTTGGCTATCTCACCCTATAGGAAAGTAGAGGGAAAGGGGATACGAGGCGGGAGGATGATAGAATGGAGGGCAGATTGAAGGAGCAGCTAGTCAAAAACAAACTATTTAAAAGGGCCAGGGTAAAAGGAGAAAACTGAATAAAGGGGGATGGGACAGGATGGAGGGAAATATAGTTAGTCTTTTGCAACATGACTATTATGGAAGTGTTTTGCATAACGATACATGTATAACCTATATTGAATTGCTTGTCTTCTCAAGGAGGGTGGGTGGGGAGGGAAGAAGGGAAAGAATTTGGAACTCAGAGTTCTAAAAACAAATGTTAAAAAAGTTTTTTTGCATGGAACTGGGAAATAAGATACACAGGCAAAGGGGTATAGAAATCTATCTGGCCCTACAAGAAAATAAGAGGGGAGAGGGTAAGCGGGGAGGGGAATGGGGTGATAGAAAGGAGGGCAGCCTGGGGAAAGGCACAATCAGAATACATGCCATCTTGGGGTAGGGGGAACGATAGAGATGGGGAGAAAATTTGTAACTCAAAATCTTGTGGAAACGGATGTTGAAAACTAAAATAAATTAAAAATAGAAGTTGAGAAAAACAGCTGAGCAAGACCTAATACATATAAAAGAAATCTATGCTAGAAAAAGCACTAAACAATTGATTTTTAGAAATATTTCATTGTGGCATCTGCCTCCCTGGGCCCCCCCACCACAGGATCAAGGCCCTCTGTAAGTTAGGACGCACTTATGAACTCCACAGCTTATAAGGTTATAAGGTTTTATAAGCTTATAACCTTTACCAACCATCCAGAGGGCAAATTAGTTCAAAATTTAAAAAAATAAAACATTTTATTAGAAAGCACAACAACGACAAGAAAAGATCTTCCTATGCATACATGGGATATCTTCTTCCATGGGTTACCAAATCAGCAATGGAAGGGAGAGCCCATATTTAGGGGGCATAAGTGACAGGGAACGTGAAAGAGAAAGAAAACATATGGTCTATGTGCATAAAAGTAAATGCCAGAAGCCAAGTCATCTAGTTTGGAGAAAGCAAATACAAAAAGACATATGTAGGCTGGGTACATATGTAGTTAGGGCAAATTACATCTCTAATGCTAGTCATGTAGTCACTCCTCTTTCTTGTGATCTCTGCTAAGTATTAGATCTCCATTCTTTATCGTATCATTGCTTATGTACGTTCCATTGGTTTCCTACCCAACTAATTGCTCTGTGCTGCCATTTTCTGGGTCTTGGGTTTTTAGTTTCTTCATAGCAACAGTTTTTCTCTCTGCTACCTTCTTCTGGGTGCAATAGCTAGAAAACTTCTTCCTGGCAGCAAGGCCTATAGTCCTTCGATAGCTGGGGGTTATGAGTCATCACATGTAGCTAGGTGAATAAACTACTCAGCCTGGAGTCAAGAAGACTCTTTGAATCCAGGTCAAATCCAGCCTCAGACACTTACTAGCTGTGTCACCCTGGGCAAGTATTTAACCCTGTTTTCCTTAGTTTCCTTTTCTGTAAAATGAGCTGGAGAAGGAAACGGCAAATCACTCTAACATCTTTGCCATGAAAACCACAAATGGGGTCATGAAGAATTGATCATAACTGAAACAACTGAGCAATAAATGAGCCATCATACCCAACCCAGCAGCAAACAAAAGCCAGCAAAATTGCCTAGAGCAAAAATTAGTCTACTCTCTTGACTTCCTTTCTTTTGTGCCCATTCAGCTTCCTTGGTACCATACAACTATCTTACTTCAGGTAAGAAAATTCCTTTTATTCATTGTGAGTTCATGCCCGATTGTGAGTTTGTATGGCCAACATGAGTGGGCCCATCCTTTCCCAGTCCCTACTCTTAAGCTATAAGAGCTATTCAAGGGATTAAGAGTCTAGGGCTCCTCTTACTTCCTCTTGAATTGACACACAGATGAAGCTAGCTGAAGGACAAAAGATTAAATGAAGTAGGCAGGGCCATAGTCCTCTGCCCCAGGCCAAATTTCTTCCATTATTATACATATGCCAGTAACAAGATTACTGGATGTTTGAGCTAACATCAAAAAGAAAACAAATCCAAAAGAACAGAAATTATGGACAGCTCTTTTAACCCCAAAAAGATTACTGAGATGACACCAACAGCCACCAACCCATATGCTGACTTTCTTAGTTCTATAAAATCCTTGAGAATAGACTTGACATATATCTAAGATATCCTTGATGAAAACATGAGAAGAGATTAAGTATATTTTTGCAGACTTTTTTTCTACTACAAACATTTGCATAGCCCTAAAAGTAAGGGAGAGATCTAGAGAATATTATTCCACTCTTGTAGGATCTCTTGTTCATAGATTAAAAAACTGATTCTACAAAAAAGAAAAAAGGAATGTCATGTACATTTTAAAATCATGTATAATTATTTGACAAGTAATGTCAGAAGATAACTGTTCATATCTCCAACTACTAGCAAGGCACAAACAAAAAGATTTATGTCTACTAAAAGAGTTTACCTGTGTCATGAAGATAGTTTTCTAGAATTCAAACCATAAAGATGCTGATGGAAACCTCGTGCTTCAACTCTAACACTTTTGTCTTTGAAGGACTCTATCAGGAAAACTAGGAGAAAGAATTTGATTGTCTTTTATGGTATCCTTGGGGTCCATATGTAGAGGTATGGAGTAAGACAATAGATTAAGTTGATTCAGAATTGCTTAAGTGCCAGACTCAGAGGGTCTGACAGTGATAAGTCAAGAGGATATGGTAGGTCCCATTAAAGAAATTGAATAGCATTATTTATTAAGCTTAAGTCTTCTTAGCCTTAAGTCTTTTCCCATCTAGAAGAGATATTTGTTACCTCCTAAACATTCTACGATGAAAATTGGGTTTTGTCTTATGTGATAAACTCTTTGTTGTTTTCCCTGATTCTGAAAAATAAATATGAATGTTTGTCAGGTGCAAGGCATCAAATGGGAATAGAACTGGCACATGCTCTCTGTTCAAGCTTTTCCAGTCTAGTAGGGAGAGATATAGGCCACTAGCAAAGAGCTGAGCATGACTTTGTAGGAAAGATATCCCACTGAAAACAAAGAGTTGCTCTACCAGAGGTGTCAGACTCATGAAATATTCTCTAGTGGGAATGAACCAGATTAAAATACAATTGAGATGTGTTTAACAAAATAAAAATAGATTAAACATAGCTAATATTAATGTGTAGTTTTCTAAGTTAATATATGACCTGCAGAGAACTCTTTCTATTTGAGTTTGAGACTGCTGCTCTAGGCAGTTAAGTGTTAATGCCCTGGAGATAGAACAGGAGACCAAAAAAAATGCTGGCACCATTTCTAGAACCTTGTTTGTACAGTCTGGCTAAATTGTGGATTTGGGATTGTGGGGTGAAATGGAGAGAGGATTCATCTACAAACAAATCCAAGACCACTCCTGTATTTAACTTCCATGTATCTTCATTGGAATTAAGCTTCTAGACTAAGGTAGATCTACTATGGGCTCAAGGGAGTAAGTGCTGCATGTAGTAGTATCTAGACCTACATTCTAAGGCTTAGCATCTTTTTAGTATGCTTCATTGATTACTTACTTTTACATCACAGCTAGATCTAAAGTTCCCAAACTTATTTGGCCTACCACCCCCATTTCAAAAAAAATACTCAGGGCCCCCATGGAAATCTACTTTCTTTAACCTTTTAATGTTTTTTTGGAAATTTGTGTCATTTTTTTAAAAAAATGTATTTTTTAAAAAAACACATCTCAAATTGAATAACTTATTGTAAATTTGTGGGTTGTTTTCTGCATTGAAATTTTGATGATGCAATATTGTGTCACGTAATCACATAGTATCATATTGTAAACAAGTCATTACATGCACATATTCTTGACAATGCATGCTGGACTTCCTGACAATGTCCAACATGATTCCTGCCAACACTTGACTACTGATTGGTTATAGCTTGCATTTTGTGTGTTTACTGTAGTCACTATGACTTTAACTCTTATACAAGAAATGTGATATGTACAAATGGTTTTTCAAAATTTTCTTATCTTCTTTTTTCCTTATGCTTCCACCACCCCCTTATTTTTATTCAATGCTTTCCAATTGCACCCAAGTCTACTACTACACCCCTGGTCCATTCCAGCACCCCCTAGGCGGTATTGCCCACTTTGGGAACATATGTGTCTAGATTAAAACATCCTTTGCAGAAAAAGAAAAGTAATTGAATAAAACATCTGACACAGAGACTGTGCCTGAGAGTATGCATAATATTTTGACCTAATGTACCCCACACTCTTCTGCTATTTGGGAAGAAAAACGTTTAATTATCTCTCTTCAGGACCTTCATTATTTAGAGTTCATTAATTAGATTTTACTTAGAACTTATTTTAGAGATGTTTTTCATTTTATTAGTCTTTTCATTTTCATTGTTTTGGTGACTACATATATTGTTCCTTCAATTCTATTCATGTTGCTCTGTGACAGTTCATGTGAAATTTCCCATGCTTCCCCAAATTCCTCATTGCACAATAATGTTCTATTACAGTCTTGTGATGTAGTTTTCACAATGGGTGACTACTTTGTTTCCAGTTCTTTGCTTCCACAAAGAGTGTTGTCATGAATATTTTGGCATATATTGGACTTTTGTTTCAATTTTTTTATTTCAGGGTTTACCATTTTGACTAAGATGTACAATTTAATGAAAACTTTCAGTTCTCCATCTTTTGGCCAAGATCAAGAATATTGTATAATGGAATAGATATATGGCACTCAATGGAATCATGTCTCCCTCTAGTGGTTGGCCATTCAAAATAGAAGATTTGGAAATTTTTTCATAAAAAGGTGTTTTTCTGTGCAAGATGCTTGAACTGTGACTTCATAATCATATTTAAATTTATCCTAACTCATCAAGATACTCAAATCCTCTGAACACCATAACTGACAGCCCTATGCTTATTGTTTCCAATTCTATCCAAAGATTTCAACCATAAGAACCTTAAATTTTGTCTCCTGCTTATTTAAGGTCCAGTGGATTCCAATCTTTGGCATTGGTTGGGTAGTCCACTCAATGTATATTTTCATAGCTTTATAATATTGGTCATGTAGCATCTTATGGTATGATAGATTGGCCCCAATACATTTGCCATGCCTGGCCTTAACATTCTATGAGATGATACATTTAAAACTGCGCAGTATTCAGTCTTCTTTTGCTAAACATGCTAGGGATTACCATGAAATCTAGGGAAGTTTCCTTGCTCTGCTAAGGCTTCCCTTGTATTGTGGATGACTTAAAAAATGAGGAGGGATTTGGATCATCAATATTTAGGCTATTATGTCTGTTCAGAGCCCAGATGGTTTGCACTTTATTTTCAACTACAAGGGAAAAAAAAACAAACCTCAGATTCCTCAAATTAGTTTTTAAGAGAAAGAACTGTGCATGCAATTATCTACAATGCATACAGAAAAATGCATTTGGGGGGTATTAATATATAACAATGATACTATAACATGCCTCTTTACATCATAAGTTCACCTAAAAGACAGCTTTTGCTATTACTGCACAGGTGCCTACTTAGGGAAAGTCCTTTCTGTTGTTTTGGAGACCACATGCTGCTCAGGTGTTGTGGTAGTTCTATTCTCTAATTGGCTGAGTATTGTGGGCCTATCTAAGATTAGATGGATCTGGTGGTTGTATTTGAGTGCATAGACACACCTGTTGTTTCTGTGAGAAATATGAAGACTAGGTCTGGGGGCAGTGGCTACCTAGAGGTAGTGGCTAGCATTTCATCATGTGGACACACCTGCTGTTTTAGGGGGCAGTGAGTCATATATGAGGAAGTTAGGATATTGAATCAGGAAAGGAGGGGGCAGTACAGTGGCTAGATAGGGGCAGTGGGCCAGCTGTTCAGTGAGGCCTATGATTGAGTCTGGGGCCTGTGGTGTGATTAAAGTCATATTGTATGGTCAAATCAGGAAATGCCTGCTGTTCAGTGAGGCCCTTAAGGAAGTAAAAATATTGGGGCTAGGGGAAGCTTTATTAGGATCCCATCAAAGCAATGCTAGGACATTAAAATCAAAGTGTAAGATATATATGTGTGCTAAGTATCTAAGAATATGGCCTGTGGTTGGCAGGGACAGATATCTAGGATCTGACTCACCTTTGTGGAGAATAGGAAAACCATGCTAGCACCACCAGGCTAAGGGGAAAAGCAAGCAAGATCCAGGACCACCATAGTTGCTTGGCAATCTCAAAGCCATTTCCCAAAGAGATATCAGGGCAGACATATCTACCACTCCTCAAAAGACTCTAGTCTAGGGATACAAGTATGGATTTGGAAAGGAAGTCACTTACTTCTCTGATTGCTCTAGGGAAAGGTAGCCTTTAGCTTTCACTCACCAGCTTAAAACACTAATTATGCAATAGCTAGTAAACCTCTTTACCAAAGAAAGCAGCAAACAAAAGCTAGAAAAGCTATACAGATCAGAATATACCAAAGAATATGTGACGGTATTGGAGACTTTAAGAGAAAGGTAACAATCTTCCCCAGGGAAAGCAACATGCTGAGAGTCCAGGGGCATAACGGAGGGCTGGCTCCCCCTACCTGCCTGTGGCTCCAGGGCTCCAATATGCCATTTAAACACCACTCCTTGATTATCTCAACCAATTTTCTTACAGGTCTTCTTTCAGAGTATAGTTATCACTTCTATAAGGTGGGGGTTGGGGGTGCAGTGCCAAGGCCATATGGAACATCTGCATAAAATTTTTTGGCCCTCCCTTCATACCAGAGAAGAAGTCTGATTTTTTTCTTATTTGGGGTGTTTACCTTACCTTATTGTAAAATTTGGATTAAGTACTTGGTCATAGGCTCAGTGTCATCTGCTGGCCTTTGAGTGTCATCTGTGTCTTCTGCAAAACTCCCTCAAAATTCCAAACCTGTGATGTATCGAAACCTCTGTGGGGAAAGTCATGATGTGGAAGAGATGTCCCACTCCCTTGCACAGTTTATCATCATGTTCAGCATTCTCTCATCCAGCTGGGAGTCGCTCACACAGTACACTGCTTTGTCCCTCAGAAAAACAGACCCCCGACAGGAATGGAAGTGGGTATTGTACTAGAATTTGTGATGATTTTAAATTAATCATATTTTACTATCCTAATCTTGCACAACTTGGAAGTCTAGACCCATACTTTAAACAAAATTAGCAACAGAATAAAAAGAAGTACCAATTGTTTATTGTAGCTGTTAGGTGACACAGTAAATAGAACACTGGATAGAAGACCTGAGTTCAAATATGACATCAGATACTTATTTGCTGTATGACCTTGGGTAAATCACCTAACTTCAATTTGCCTTAGTTTCCTCATATGTCAAATTAGGATGACAATAGCACTTACCTCCCAGGGTTGTTAGAGGATCAAATGAGATAATAATAATAATTGTAAAACATTTAGCACACTACCCGATATACAGTAAGTGCTATATAAACGTTAGGGCAGCTAGGTGGTACAATGGATAGTGTCAGGCCTGGAGTCAGAAACGCTCATCATTCTGAGTTCAAATCTGGCCTCAGACACTTCCCAGCTGTGTGACCCTGGGCACGTCACTTAACCCTATTTGCTTCAGTTTCCTCATCTGTAAATGAGCTGGAGAAGGAAACGGCAAACCGCTCTACTACGTTTACCAAGAAAACCCTGATTGGGGTCACAGACTCAAACACCACTAAAATGACTCAACAAGAACAAATATAAATGCTAGCTATCGTTACCATTGTTTTGGAGAATGAAGAACAGAGGAAAGATAGTCAACAGTCACTTTTTTCTCTTTACCTCTCAATTCTTCTTTCTTATCTGTCTTAACTCATCTGGTTGGTTCACTTGTTTTACCAGAAATCTGGCTTGCAGTGGACTGTGGTGACAATCCATCAGCAGATTCAATCCAGAAATAGGTTTGGTGGTGGCTCCATTGGGCACCTAAGCTTTTCATCCATCTCTGACATTAGGAATGAGTGGAAGAGGGAGCTAGAAATGCAACAGCTGCCATACACTCCTTCCATTACCTCTAAGTCGGAAATTGAAAGAAAATATGAAATATAAAGATCAGTAACGGTCATATTTTTCCCACGCTTTCTTCTCATCCCCTTTCTCATTCTATCACAAAACCCATTTTCACTTTAGCACTTTCACAAACACTTTGTAATTATTTGCTCCATTTTGCTTTAAGCAATGCTTCTTGAAAATACACTCAGATAAAGGAAGGGATTTGAATGAGATCTTAATTAACTATGTTGCTGATTGCTCTCTCTTATACTGTTATCCAGTGTTCTGATACAGCTCCTTATGCAAGCCTCTCTTTCAGCTCATGGATCATTAGTAACAGGAATTCTTCTGCCTGTGGGGAACAACACCATTTAAAGAAAGGAGCAGATCTCATCTTCATAGTACATAAAGCACTTCTCCATACTCCTCCTTTCCACAACAGTTTAGGGACAGCTAGATGGCAAAGTAGATAGAGTGGGGACCTAGAATCAGGAGAGATATGAGCTCCATTCCAGATACTTACCAAAATGTGACCCTGAACAAGTGACTTCATTTCAGTTTGCCTCAGATTCCTCACCTGCAAAATGGGGATGTAACAGTACCTATCTCCCAAGGTTGTTGTGAGCATCAAATGAGATAATACTTGTAAAGATCTTAGCATAGTGCCTGGCACATAGTAAGCACTAAGCAAATATTAGCTATGGTTACTATTATTATTATTACCTGGTAAATCCTTATTGCTCATAAATTCTCTACATTCAATTCCCTTTAAAGCAGGGGTTCTTAATCTTTTTTGTGTCATGGATTACTCTTTGGTAGTCTGATGAAGACAATGGACCCCTTCTCAAGGATAATATTTTTAAAGGCATATAATAAAATATAGGGGATTGCAAAGGGGACCAATTATATTGAAATAAGAAAACATTAAAAGACAGATTTGTGATATTGTAATATGGCAGCAATTTCAAAGTAATGATGAATGTGAACAATATTTTGAGATATCTCCAACAACAATGTGACAAAACTTGTTTCTATTAGTGTAGGGTCCCAAATGGGAAAAAGCCATAAATTACAGTAGTAAGTGAAAAGCCATCAAACCTTAAACTCTGTCGAAGGCGGAAGCCTAAACTTCAATACAAAATTGTATTTTAGACACTGAGTCGAAACTCAAGATACTATAACCTATAACAAGAATATCATGACTGTTACATGATCAATACACAAACTTATATTTGGGCATAACAATGACTTAATTCCCAAGCTCATTACTAAGCAGAAATCTAAAAATATCCACCAATCAGTAGTGATGAACTCTCTAGGTCCTCCTCCCCAAGCTACTCAGAGAGAATGTGATCCTGAACTGTTACAAGTGGAGGTTTGTATCTAGGAAAATCCAAGAGGACAACCATAGCATCAGCCTAAGGTGGGATCCTCTTGGCTCAGTTTCCCCATTGTGTTCCTTTGAAAAGGAATGTTTTCCACCTGGCTAGCCCCAAGTCTGGCTATGAGGTGGAATTGTTACTGCATGGTGGGTTGCCAAACTGTGACTCTCATTTAAAATCAAACATAGCTAAGGATGCTTTATCCTGCCATATATGCACCCTTAGGCTTAAGCCTGAAGGACCAGTTTTATGCTGGTATAATCACGGCCCTGCTTTTTCCTTTTATAGCAATTTTCTAAAATCAGAGCAAAGGATCAGTAGAAGATATGAGCATGGTGCAAGTATGTGAGATCTTACTGTTTTCAATCTGAATGTATAGTAATTCCATATCCCAAACAAGTAAGTGAATTAGCACTCAGGCTTCTCATCAGCCTGCTAAGGTACATATAGTCTTATGAAAGATTGAGTTTCTTAAATAGCTCCTTTCAGAATAACATGGGAATAATTGAGAAAAGATAAAATAAGATCCCCAAATGTTGGAAAATAATACAAGAATAATTAGGTGTTGGTACAACTGATTAAAGGACCTAGCTGTTATTCTATTAATTACATAAACTAAATCAGAAACATCTTCAGTTTGGTTTAAAGAAGAGAATTTCAGTGCAATCAATTTTCTTAGAGACAGGTAACTTATGGAATATTATGTTACATTAATGGAAATGTCAATTTCATTCAAGTTTATTACTAATGTGGGAATAACACATTTTTTTTACTCTGGGTCCTATAGTACAAATGTGTTTTATTATAAGCAACTTATTGATATGCTCTGTTTTGGAATGAATGAATGAAGTATCCCCCGAGTTCTTTATTATAATTGTGGGTAAGTCAGGCTCTTATAAGTAAATTCATTTGTATAATTATTGAATCCAGGAGTGGAAAGCTTCTACCATCTTATCCTCCTAAAGGAATTGGAATCAGAATGGAAACTTTTGAGAAAGTAACAAGATTAGACAATCCAGTATATCAAATGTAAATGATTTTAATGGGGCATAAGAAAACTTAAATTTTTCTGAAGCTTCAAGCAAACTCTGCATTCCTACTTTGATGTTGCTCTGTATAGCTCTATTGTTAAAATCAGAACTCTAAGGTTTGAGTTGTTTTTCACAATATAAACTAGCTACTGGAGAAGTAAAATTTGAAAGGCAATACTAAAATTGTATTGAGGTCTGTTCTATAAAAGATTTTAGCAGGAACATCCCAAGAGTGTCTACAAGTACCCTGGAACCAGAAAAACAATTCTAATGAAGAGCTGCCTCTGACAAGACATTTTCCAGATGGCCCAAAGAAAAGATGTACCAGAGGGACAGGGCCAAGATGGTGGAGTAAAAGCAGGGACTTGATTGATCTCTCCCCCAAACCCCTCCAAATACCTGTAAACTCTAATACCTCTAAACAAATTCTAGAGCCACAGAACCCACAAAATGACAGTGGAACGAATATCCAACCAAAGACAATCTAGCAGGTCAATGGGAAAGGTCTATCACATTGGGCTGTGAGTGGAGCACAATCCAGTGTGGGCTGTGCCAGCACAGACAGGGCTAGAGCAGGTCTCAGGGGACTGAATCACTGGCAGCTTTGGCAGTTTCCAGACTTCTCAACCTATAAATGCCAAAGATAGAAGGCCAATGGGAGAACTGTCGAACTGGGTGAGAGAGGAGCATGGTCTGGCCCTAGCCCCAGCAGCAGCAGCAGTGGCTGCTTACAGAGCTCCAGGCCCACAGATGGTAGGGTGATCACGTGGCTGATCAGAGGGGGATTGCAGAGATTTCTTTGCTGATTCTAAAGTAGGATTCTCTTGCTTTGCCCTGCTTGAATCTGTGTTGCAGTCCTAGGTGGCAGTCCTGGGGTGAAGTGGAATCTGGCATGGCAGAGCTTATGGCAGCTGTGGAGGGGGAAATCCTTCTCAGACTTCCAAGTCAGAAAAGAGTGCTTGAGGTCACTACAGACAAGAGCACAGGGCAGGAGAGGAGTAAATACCTCTTCTTAGATCATACCACCTTAGAAAAAATGAAAATTTACAGGTGCCTAGAACTATCTCTGAAAACAGCTGCACAAAAGCCCTGAAACTTGGGACAGAGCACTCTGCCCTCTGGAAGCAGAACTCTACCTTGACGAAGAGCTCAAAAGTCAAATAATTGGCTGGGAAAATGAGCAAACAGCATAAAAATATTAAACTATAGAATGTTACTTTGGTGACAAAGAAGATCAAAACATGCAACCATAAAAAGACAACACATTCAGAGCTTCTACATCAAAAGCCTCCAAGAAAAATGTGAATTGGTCACAGGCCGTGGAGGAGCTCAAAAAGGATTTTGAAAATCAAGTAAGAGAAGTAGAGGAAAAATTGGGAAAAGAAATGAAAGGATTGCAAGAAAATCATGAAAAATGAGTCAACAGCTTGATAAAGGAGACCCCCAAAATACAGAAGAGGATAACGCTTTAAAAATAGACTAAACAAAATGGAAAAATAGGTCCAAAAAGCCAATGAGGTGAATAATGACTTAGAAAATATAATTGGCCAAATGGAAAAGGAGGTCCAAAGACTCACTGAAGAAAATAATTTCTTAAAAATTAGAATGGAGCAAATGGAAGCTAATGACTCCATGAGAAATCAAGAAATTATAAAACAGAACCAAAAGAATGAAAAAATAGAAGGCAACATGAAATACCTCATTGAAAAAACCACTGACCTGGAAAATAGATCCAGGGGAGGTAATTTAAAATTACTGGACTACCTGAAAGCCATGATCAAAAAAAGAATCTTGGGTTCTTTTAAGCAGGGACTTACTGGAGCTCTCTTACAAATTTTGTCAGACACATCTAAAAAAGTGAATATGAGCAGATTTGAGAGAGATAAAAGCTGCTAAGAGATGGAGTGTGGCAGATTTCCAAGCCAGGAGAGTTTGCAGGGTTGTCAGGATGGATTTGTGGGCTGGGAGAGTGCTGGGTGCACAGAACTGGACCCAACCACACCATAACAGGAGAAGTGGCAGAACCCAGCCAGCAGACTGGGCTGGGAGAGGACTGGGCACATGGAACTAAACTAAACTGGAGAGGTAGCAGGAGGAGACCTGGGGTGGAATTGTTGGCTAAGGTGGCAATCCCCAGGCCTCTCAGCCCAGGATGGGAGTCTGTCAGAGCTACGTGAAACAGCAGCACAGAGTCTGTGGCTGTGGCAACAGCTGCTCCTGAGGCTTTCAGCTCACAGTCTAAAGGTTTGAAACTCACCTTTTTGAACTTCCAGGAGCCTTGATGACCAGGTAAAACAGCCCTCATCCCTCCCTTCCTCACCCAGAGAATACTGCCCTGGGAGAAACCCTGGAATAGAGGAGCCAGAAGTAGGGCTTCAGCAGCCTTTTAGCTTGGGAGGCTGGGGAGACAGGCCCCTATTGTGGTGGTGGAAGGAGACTAGTGCAGGAAGAGAGGTGTCCCAGCAGGCCCCACAGCAGAAGGCCAGCAGGAGTTCCTGGGCTACGGGGAGGGGGGTAGAAACCTCAAGTGCCAACACCAGGACCCCAGAAGTGCCTTTGCACAGCCAGGGGAATTGGTAGACACCAGTGCAGACAACAGCTGAGACCACCCATGTTGTAGCACAACCCTAGGAGAGGAGGAGACTTCTAGCAGCCAGACCACCAATTCCCCACACCTCACACCAGGAGCTTCAGTATAACCCAGGGGAATTCAAAAAGACCTCCACATGGCCTCGACCTTGGCATACCAGCCAGCTCCAGCTCAGCACCAGGTGAGCAGCAGCATTATATAGCCTCTAGCTGACAAAACCAGAGGCAACAGCACACAAAGCCAGTAACCAGGTCCCCAGTTCCCAGCACAAGAAGGTTGGGACAGAGCCCCCTGGGCTCCAGAAGCAGAGAGTCACTTTAAAAGCAAGGAAAAGGACAACCACAATGAAGAAGCAATGTGGAACAACAAGGACTATTGGTTCTTATTATGGAGACAGGGAAGATCAAAATGCCAATTCAGAAGAGGACAGCATTGACACTATACCCATATCTGCAACCTAAAAATGAATTGTGAACTGGTCTCAAGACCAAAAACCATGCCTGGAGAGCTCAAGGAGTATTTAAAAAACCAAATTAGAGAGGTAAAAGAAAAAAATGGAAAAAATCACTGATGAGAACAAATCTTTAAAAAGTAAAATTGGCAAAATCGTTAAGGAGTTTAAGAAACCAATTGGAGAAAATAATTCCTTGAAAAGTAAAATAAGCCAAAATGAAAAGGAGGTACAGAAGCTAAATGAAGAAAGCAAAACATTAAAAATTCAATTTGGGGAAGTAGAAGCTAATGACTCTATGAGGCATCAAGAATCATTCAAACAAAATCTAAAGAATGAAAAAAATAGAAGAAAACACAGAAAAACTACTGACCTGGAAATGAGCTCCAGAAGAGACAATCTAAGAATTATTGGTCTACCAAAAAACCATGATGAAAAAAAGAACCTGGACAGTATCTTCCAAGAAATCATCAAGGAAAAGTGCCCCAAAGTCCTAGAACCAGAGGGTAAAAAAAAACTCCAAGGAATATTGTAGTCAAATTCCAGAATTATCAGGTCAAGGAGAAAATACTGCAAGCAGCCAGAAAGAAACAATTCAAGTGTTGCAGGACTACAGTCAGGATCACACAGGACCTGGCAGCTTCTACCTTAAAAGACAGGAAGGATTGGAATATGATATTCCATAAGGCAAAGAAGCTTCGACTACAACTAAGGTTCAACTATGAACCAAAATTAAGCATATTTTTTCAGGCAAGAAGATGGACATTCAATGAAATAAGGGAATTCCAGACCTTCCTGATGAAAAGACCAGAGCTCAATGGAAAATTTGATCATCAAATACAAAACTCAAGAGAGAAAGTAAAAGGTAAATAGGGAGGGGAAAAAACCTTGTTATTCAATAGGGACAAAATGTTTACATCCTTATGTAAGATTATATTGTTTTATATATGTTATATATATGTTGATCTTGAGAATGGTACAGTTATTATGACAATCAAAAGGGATATACATAGACAGAAGATTGAGTATAAATTAACTGATGTGATGATAAAAACATAATTAAGGGGTGCAAAGGAATTGGTCTGGGAGAAGACGTAAGGAGGAGGTAGAAAAGCATAAATTAGATCACATGAAGAGGCACAAAAACATATTAAAATAGAGGGAAAGAAAGGAGGGAGAAGACCAGAATTTGAGCTTTACTCATTGGATTTGGTTCAAGGAGGGAATAATATACTCTGATAAGTATAGAAATCAAACTTGTCCTACAGGCAGTAGGAGGGGATAGGTGAAAGAAAAGGGGGGAGTTAGAAAGGAGGGAAGGGGGCAGCTAGGTGGTGCAGTGAGCCCTAGAGTCAGGAGGACCTGAGTTCAAATCCGGCCTTGGACACTTGACACACTTACTAGCTGTGTGACCTTGGGTAAGTCGCTTAACCCCAATTACCTTGCCTTCCCTCCCTTGAAAAAAAAAGAAAAGAAAGAAGGGAGGAAAGTAGTAAGGGGAAAAGGGTAAGAGACTGGGGGAGACTGAAAGGGAGGGAATATGGAGGGAGGTGGTAGTCAAAAGCAAAACTCTTTTGAGGAGGGGAAGGGAGAAGGGAGAAATAAAAACATAAATGATGGGGAATAGGAGGGAAAAAAGACACAGATAGTAATCATAACTGTGAATGTGAATGGGATGAACTCTCCCATCAAACAGATGCAGATAGCAGAATGGATTAAAAACCATAATCCTACAATATGTTGTTTACAAGAAACACATATGAAACAGGGCAATACACACAGGGTAAAGGTAAAAGGCTGGAGTAGAATATATTATGCTTCAGCTCAAGTGAAAAAAGCAGGGATAGCAATCCTAATTCAGATAAAGCAAATAGATCTAATTAAAAGAGATAAGGAAGAAAACTATATCTGTATAAAAGGACCCATAGACAATGAAGCAATATCATTACTTAACATCTATGCACCAAGTGGTACAACATCCAACTTCTTAGAGAAGAAGTTAAGAAAGTTACAAGAAGAAATAGACAGCAAAACAATACTAGTGGGGGACCTCAGCCTCCCCCTCTCTGCACTTGATAAATCTAACCTCAAAATAAACAAGAAAGAAATTAAGGAGGTAAATACAATTTTAGACAAGATAGATATGATAGACCTCTGGAGAAAACTGAATGGGGATAGAAAGGAATACACCTTTTCCTCAGTGGTACATGGCACATACGCAAAAAGTGACCATGTACTAGGGCATAAAAACCTCACAATCCAGTGCAAAAAGGCAGAAATAGTCAATGCATCCTTCTCAGATCATGAGGCAATAAAAATTATTTGTAATAAAGGGCCATGGAAAGATAGACTAAGAACTAATTGAAACTAAAAAATCTAATCCTAAAGAATGAGTGGGTCAAACAACAAATCATAGAAACAATTAATAACTTCATTCAAGAGAATGACAATAATGAGACGATATGCCAAAACTTATGGGATGCAGCAAAAGCAGTTCTTAGGGGAAGTTTTATATCTCCAAATGCTTACATGAATAAAATAGAGAAAAAGGATATCAATGAATTGGGCATGCAACTGAAAAAGCCAGAAAAATAACAAATTGAAAATCCCCAATTAAATACCAAATTAGAAATATTGAAAACCAAAGGAGAGATTAATAAAATTGATATCAAGAAAACTATTGAACTAATACATAAAACTAAGAGCTGGTTTTATGAATAAACCAATAAAATTGATAAACCTTAAGTCAATTTGATTAAAAAAAGAAAGAAGAAAACCAAAATTGAAAAGGGTGAATTCCACTCCAATGAAGAGGAAATGAAAACAATAATTAGGAATTATTTTGCCCAATTGTATACCCATAAATTTGACAACCTTAGGGAAATGGACGAATATTTCCAAAAATATAAATTGCCCAGGGTAACAGAAGAGAAAATAAAATACCCATCTCAGAAAAAGAAATTGAGCAAGCCATCAATGAACTCCCTAGGAAAAAATCTCCAGGGCCAGATGGTTTTACATGTGAAATCTAGCAAACATTTAAAGAACAATTAATTCCCATACTTTATAGACTATTTGGTAAAATAGGTGAAGAAGGAGTCCTACCAAATTCTTTTCATGACACAAATATGGTACTAATATCTAAACCAGGAAGAGTCAAAATATAGAAAGAAAGCTATAGACAAATTTCCCTAATGAATATTGATGCAAAAAATTTAAATAAAATATTAGCCACAAGATTGCAGCAACTTATGAGGAGAATAATACACTAGGACCAAGTAGGATTTATTCCGGGAATGCAAGGCTGGTTCAATATTAGGAAAAGTATCAGTATAATTGATCATATTAACAACAAAACTAGCAGAAACCATATGATTATCTCAACAGAGGCAGAAAAAGCTTTGACACATACAACACCCATTCCAATTAAAAACACTAGAAAGCATAGGAATAAATGGAGCCTTCCTTAAAATTATAAATAGCATCTACCTAAAACCATCAGCAAGCATTATATTTAATGGGGATAGGCTAGATGCATTCCCAATAAGATCAAGGGTGAAACAAGGATGTCCATTATCACCCCTATTATTCAATTTGGTGATAGAAATGTTAGCTTTAGAATTAAGAGAAGAAAAAGAAATTAAAGGAATTGGAATAGGCAAAGAAGAAACTAAATTATCACTTTTTGCAAATGATATGATGATTTACTTAGAGAATCCTAGAGAATCAAGTGAAAAACTACTTGAAATAATAAACAACTTTAGCAAAGTTGCAGGATATAAAATAAACCCACATTCCTCGGCATTCATATATATTACCAACAAAGCCCAACAGCAAGAGATAGAAAGAGAAATTCCATTTAAAGTTACTGTAGACACTATAAAATATTTGGGAGTCTACCTGCCAAGACAAATCCAGGGCCTATATGAACACAATTATGAAACACTTCTCACACAAATAAAGTCAGATCTAAATAAATGGAATAGTATCAGTTGCTCATGGTTAGGCCAAGCTAATATAATAAAAATGACAATTTTAACTAAATTAATTTACTTATTGAGTGCCATACCAATTGAAGTACCAAAAAATTATTTTAAAGAGCTGGCTAAAATAATAACAAAATTCATCTGGAAGAACAAAAAGTCCAGAATATCAGGGGAATTAATGAAAAGAAATGGTAAGGAAGGTGGCCTAGGCATACCAGATATCAAACTATACTATAAAGCAGCAGTCATCTAAACTACCTGGTACTGGCTAAGATAAAGAGTGATAGATCAGTGGAATAGGTTATGTACACAAGATGCAGAAGTCAACAATTATAGCAATCTACTCTTTGATAAACCCAAAGAATCCAGCTTCTGGGCTAAGAATTCACTATTCCACAAAAACTGCTGGGAAAATTGGAAAATGGTAGGGCAGAAACTGGGCATAGACCATTATCTTACACTGTATATCAAAATAAAGTCAAAATGGGTTCATGATTTAGGAATAAAGGCTGATACTATGAGCAATTTGGGAGAGCATGGAATAGTTTACCTATCAGATCTATGGGAAAGGGAAGCAATCATTACCCAACAAGAGACAGAGAGCATTACAAAATGCAAGATGGATAATTTTGATTATGTTAAACTGAAAAGTTTTTGTATAAACCAAACCAATGCAACAAAGATTAGGAGGGAAGCAGAAAATTGGGAAATAATCTTTACACCCCCTGTCTTTGACAAAGCCCTCATATCTAAAATATACAGGAACAGAGCCAAATTTATAGGAATAAAAGCCATTCCCCAATTGAGAAATGGTCAAAGGATATGAACAGGCAGTTTTCAGAGGAAGAAATCAAAGACATCTATAGGCATATGAAAAAAATGCTCTAAATCACTATTGATTAGAGAAATGCAAATCAAAACAACTCTTAGGTACCACATCTCTACTGGCAGATTGGCTAACATGACAAAACAGAATAATGATAAATGCTGGAGAGAATGTGGGAAAATCGGAACATTAATACATTGTCGGTGGAGTTGTGAACTGATTCAGCCATTCTGGAGAGCAGTTTGGAACTATAACCAAAGGCTTATAAAAATGTGCATACCCTTTCACCCAGCAATACCACTCCTAGGGCTATATCCCAAAGAGATCACACAAGTGGGAAAGGGACCTGTATGTACAAAAATATTTATAGCAGCTCTTTTTGTGGCAACAAAGAATTGGGAATCAAGAGGATGCCCATCGATTGGGGAATGGCTGAGCAAGTTGTGGTATATGAATGTAATGGAATACTATTGTGCTATAAGAAATGGGGGAGATACGGACTTCATAATAACCTGGAAAGACCTACATGATATGATGCTGAGTGAGAGAAGCAGAACCATGAGAGTATTGTATACAACCACAGACATACTGATTCTGTGATAGACTTGGCTCTCCTCAGCAATACAAGGCTCAAATATAGCTCCAAAGGACTTATTATGGAGAGAGCTAGCTACATCCAGAGAAAGAACTGTGGAGTCTGAATGCAGACTGAGGCAAACTATTTGCTCTCTCTCTTTTTTTCTCTTCCTTTTCGGTTTTGTTTCTTCTCTCTCATGACTCATTCCATTGGTCATAATTCTTCTTTGCAAATTGACTATTGTGTAAATAAGCTTAATGTGTAAGTTTATGTAGAATGTATATCGGACTGCATGCTGTTTTGGAGAGGAGGGAAGGGAAGAAAATGTGAAACTCAAGAACATGTAGAACTAAGTGTTTTAAAGTAAAAATTAAAAATCTAATTAAAAAAAGAATTATGGAGTCTGAATGCAGATTCAGGCAAACTATTTGCTCTCTTTTTTTTCTTTTTTGGTTTCGTTTCTTCTATCTCATGATTCATTCCATTGGCTATAATTCTTCTTTATACCTTTACTGTTATGTAAATAAGTTTAATACGAAGGTATATATAAAACCTATATCAGATTACATGCTGTTTTGGGGGAAGAGGGGAGGAGAGAGAGGGAGAGGAAATTCGGAACTCAAAAACTTGTGGAACTGAGTGTTGTAAACTAAAAATAAACAATAAATTAAAAAAAGAAACTAGACATCCTCTTTCAAGAAATTATCAAGGAAAACTGCTCTGATATCCTAGAACCAGAGGTTGAAATAGAAATGAAAAGAATCTGCCAATCGCCTCTTGAAAAATATCCCAAAAGAAAAACTCCTAGGAATATCATAGCCAAATTCCAGAGTTCCCAGGTCAAAGAGAAAATATTTCAAGTAGCCAGAAAGAAATAATTTGAGTATTGTGGAAGCACAATCAGGATAGCACAAGATCTAGCAGCTTCTATATTAAGGATCAAAGGGCTTGGAATATGATATTCTGGAGGTCAAAGAAGGTAGGATTAAAATCAAGAATCACCTACCCAGCAAAACTGAGTATAATATTTCAGGGGAAAAATGGTTATTCAGTGAAATATAGAATTTTCAAGTATTCTTGTTTAAAAGGACAGAGCCAAATAGAAAAACTGAATTTTAGAGACAAGACTCAAGAGAAGCATGAAAAGGTAAATAAGAAACAGAAATCATAAGGGACTTCTTGAAGTTGAATGGTTTATGTTCCTACAAGGAAAGATGATATTTGTAACTCATGAGACCTTTCTCAGTATTAGGGTAGTTGGAAGAAATATATACATATACATATACATATATATATATATATATATATATATATATAATAGATATAGATAGATATAGGAAGGGAGCAGTAGAATGAGATAAATTATCACACATAAAAGGAGTAAGAAAAAACTTTTACAATGGATTGAAAGAGGGAGGAGGTGAGAGGGAATGAGTGAACCTTACCCTCACTGGATTTTGCTTAAGAAGTGAAGAACACAGATACTCAATTGGGTATCTTACCTTACATGAAAGTAGAGGGGAAGGAGATAATTGAAAGGCATGATAGAAGAGAGGGTAGATTGGGGGAGAAGGTAATCAGAAGTAAACACTTCTGAAAAGGGACAGGGTTAAAGGAGAAAATTGGATCAATGGGAGATGGGATAGGATGGAGGGAAATCTTTCACAGCAGGAGTATTATGGAAACATAAGTACACATACAACCAACATTGAATTGCTTGCTTTCTCAATGAGGGTGGGTGGGGAGAGAAGAAGGGAAAGAATTTGGAACTCAACATTTTAAAAACAAATGTTAAAAATTGTTTTTACATACAACTGGGAAATAAGATATATAGGCAATGTGCTATAGAAATCTATCTTGCCCTACGAGAAAGGAGTAAGGCAATAAGAGTGGGAAATGGGATGATAGAAGGGATGGCAGACTGGAGGAAAGGATCATCAGAATGCATGCTATTTTGCGTTGGGGGGAGGGGAGAGATTGGGAGAAAATTTGGAGCTCAAAATTTTGTGGAAATGAATGTTGAAAAATAAAAATAAATAAATCAATAAAAAAGAAAGATAAAAGTAGTGGATGGGCAAAGTGATGGGGCAGGGTAGAACAAGTAAAGGCAAAGGGAATGTGGTGTATTTAGAAGACTTGGTTCTTGGGCCTAACCCTACCACTAATTTAATGGGACAAATTACTTAATTTTTCTGTAGCAGAGTTTCCTAGAGAAACAGTATTGTTTAGTGAAAAGTGGGTTGGACTTGGAGTCAGAAGAAACCTAAGTTTAAATCCCACCTCTTCTTTTTACATTTTTAAAATAACCTTTTATTGATATTTCCTGTTTCTTAAGGGCCATAATATCCCATATATCTGAACCATCCTATATAACAAATAGTATTTTTAGAGAGGAGAAAAATAAAAATAAATGTCAACCAACAGATGAATAAATTGAAAAAAAGTGGAAATTCGTCTACTCTGTAACACCAATGGACCTCCGACCTCCATGAAGGGCCATGTTGGGAGTGTCTTCTCATAGCTCTTCTTTTGAGTCCCCAGTGATTTTTATAATTCTGTTAGATTTGCTAAGGAGTATATTGTTTTCTTGGGTCTGCTTACTTCACTTTGTATTAGTTCATATGGATCGTTCCATGGTTCTGTGTATTCATCACACTAACCATTTTTTTCACTGACATTCTGGTTTGTGTTTCTCTTTTTATAATTTTTTATTTAATATTTTAGTATTCAACTTTGATTTCCACAAGATTTTGTGTTACAATTTTTCTCCCCATTTCTACCCTCCCCCCATTCCAAGATGGCATATATTCTGATTGCCTTGTTCCCCAGTCAGCCCTTCCTTCTTTCCCCCCACTGCTCCCATCCTTTTTTCCCTTACTTTCTTGTAGGGCAGGATAGATTTCTATGCCCCATTCCCTACATATCTTGTTTCCCAGCTGTATGCAAAAAAACACTTTTTTTAAGCATCTGCTTTTAAAACTTTGAGTTCCAAATTCTCTCCCCTCTTCCCTTCTCACCTACCCTCCCTAGGAAGGCAAGTAATTCAACATAGATCACACTTGTATCATTATGTAAAACATTTCCACAATGTTCATGTTTTGAAAAGCTAACTATATTTCCTTCCATCCTATCCTATCCACCTTTATTCAATTTCCTTCCTTGACCTTGTGCCTTTTCAAAAGTGTTTGCTTTTGATGAACTCCTCCCCCTATCTGCCTTCCCTTCTATCATCCCCACTTTTTTATCCCCTTCCCTCTACTGTCCTGTGGAGGAAAATACCCAATTGAGTGTGTATGGTATTCCCTCCTCAAGTTGAATCCAATGAGAATAAGATTCACTCATTCCCCCTCACCTGCCCTCTCTTCCCTTCCAACAGAACTGCTTTTTCTTGCCACTTTTATGTGAGATAATTTACCCCATTCTATCTCTCCCTTTCTCTTTCTCTCAATATATTCCTCTCTCACCTCTTAAATTTATTTCATTTTTTTAGATATCATTCCTTCATATTTAACTCACTCTGTGCCCTCTTTCTATATTCCCTTCAACTCCCCTAATACTGAAAAAGGTCTCCTGAATTACACACATCATCTTTCCATGTAGGAAAGTAAACATAACAGTTCAACTTTAGTAAGTCCCTTATGAATTCTCTTTCTTGTTTACCTTTTCATGCTTCTCTTGATGCTTGTATTTGAAAGTCAAATTTTCTATTCAGCTCTGGTCTTTTCACTGAGAAAGCTTGAAAGTCCTCTATTTTATTAGAAATCCATATTTTGCCTTGGAGCATTATGCTCAATTTTGCTGGGTAGGTGATTCTTCATCTTAATCCTAGCTCCTTTGACCTCCGGAATATCATATTCCAAGCCCTTTGATCACTTAATGTAGAAGCTGCTAGATCTTGTATTATTCTGATTGTGTTTCCACAATACTCAAATTGTTTCTTTTTGGCTGCTTGCAGTATTTTCTCCTTGACCTGAGCATTCTGGAATTTGATGACAATATTCCTAAGAGTTTTCTTATTGGGATCTTTCTGAAGAGGCCATAGGTGGATTCTTTCAATTTCTATTTTACCCTCTGACTCTAGAATATCAGGGCAGTTCTCCTTGATAATTTCTTGAAAGATGATATCTAGGCTCTTTTTTTGATCATGGCTTTCAGGTAGTCCAATAATTTTTAAATTCTCTCTACTGGATCTATTCTCCAGGTCAGTGGTTTTTCCAATGAGATATTTCACATTGTCTTACATTTTTTCATTCCTTTGGTTCTGTTTTATAATATCTTGATTTCTCATAAAGTCACTAGCTTCCACTTGCTCCAATCTAATTTTTAAGGTAGTATTTTCTTCAGTGGTCTTTTGGACCTCCTTTTCCATTTGGCTAATTCTGCCTTTCAAGGCATTCTTCTCCTCATTGGCTTTTTGGAGCTCTTTTGCCATTTGGGTTAGTCTATTCTTTAAGGTGTTATTTTCTTCAGTATTTTTTGGGTCTCCTTTAGGAAGCTGTTGACTTGTTTTTCATGGTTTTCTTGCATCACTCTCATTCCTCTTCCCAATTTTTCCTCTACTTCTCTTATTTGCTTTTCCAAATCCTTTTTGAGCTTTTCCATGGCCTGAGACCAATTCATATTTTTCTTGGAGGCTTTTGATGTAGGCTCTTTGACTTTGTTGACTTCTTCTGGCTGTATGTTTAGATCTTCTTTGTCACCAAGAAAGGAATCTAGAGTTTGAGTTTGAATCTGAATTCATTTTCACTGCCTGTTCATGTTCCCAGCCAGCTACTTGACCCTTGAGCTTTTTGTCAGGATATGACTGTTTGTAGAGTACAGAGTACTTTGTCCCAAGTTTTAGGGTCCAAGCACTGCTGTTTTCAGAACTACTTCTACTCCACTGTCACCCCAGGCTGTGTCACAGAAGCACTCCTCCTTCCCCAAGAACCGCCAACCAGGACTGCAATACAGATCCATGTATGGCACAGCAAGAGAATCTGTCTTTGTGCCCACAAAGCGCTCCTTGCGCTCCCACTCTGATCCATTGCTAGATTCCTCCCACCGTGTGAGCCAGGGACTCGGGAAGCAGCTGACACTGTAGCACTGGAAGCAGCCTCAGGAGCTTCCTGCTGCTGCCACCACCACTGCTGCACCACCTCTGCCACCCCCAGGGCTGGTGGCCAGGCTGCTCTGAAATCGATCCTGCAGTTTCCCTCTAACCTGCTCTTTGGCGTTTGTGGGTTGAGAAGTCTGGTAACTGCCACAGCTTACTGATTCATGGCCCCAAGGCCTGTTCCAGCTGACTGACTACAGGTCTGGTTTGTCCTGGTGTGGCCCACTCTGGGCTGTGCTCTGCTCTCAGCACCGTGTGATAGACCCTTCCTGGCGACCATCCAGGCCCTCCTGGGCTGGAGACCTGTTTCCCTCTGCTATTTAATGGGTTCTGTGGCTCTAGAATTTGTTCAGAGCCATTTTTTACAGGTGTTTGGAGGGATTTGGGGGAGAGCTTAAGCAAGTTCCTGCTTTCCGGCTGCCATCTTGGCTCCGCCCCCAATCCCGCCTCTTTTATTTATTAGTTGTGTGATCATGGGTAAGTCACTTAAGCATTTTGACTCAGTTTCATCATTATAAAATAGGGATGATGATTCCTTGTATTTTACTTTACAGGGCTGTTGTGAGGAATAAGTAAAGTATGTAAAAAAAAAAAAGAAAAAGAAAAGGAAAGATGTACCAGAGACCAGACAACTACATGGGACATTTGGATTCCAAGATGAAATTTGCTAATTAAATGAACATTGGGGGTGGGTTAATGATTGTCATTGTACAATTTTCCTCATCACAAAAAGAGGAAACTGAGAAAATCAAATTGTTCTGATCCAATTCTGTAATTGATTCTTTTTCTGTCACCCCTAATATGTTGTAAAACTGCCCAAGCCATGTTTATTTGTCTCTGAACCTAGTTCAGAAACTCAACTGGCCTGTACTAAATTAAGTTCAGAAATTCTGGTTACCAATTAATCCCTAAATGCCATTGGTTCTTCATTTACCTCCCCAGGGGTGGGATGGAAGAAAACTGTACCTATCTGTGCTTGTATTGCTTGTGTGGTTTATGCTTACAAATGAGATCACCCTCCTGTATGTAAAAAGGCCCCAAAACACCCTCATTTAGAGCCACTCCAGGGACATTATGGAAGATATATGGAAAAAATGAATGGGCTGTTTTCAGGGGTAGATTTTAGGGTTCTTATTGGGAAAAGAGCCATATAGTACAGTAATAAATGAAAAGTCATAAAAACGTAAAATCTGTGAAAGGTGGAAGCCCAAATATGGTGACCTGTATAAAATCATAACTTGGATGCAAAATTGTATTTTAGAAACTGAGTCAAAACTTAAGATACTATGACATATGAAAGCCACAATTAGAATACTGTGACTGGCACATGATTGATAATGCAAATGTATGTTTGGGCATAACATTAGCTTACCCCCACCCCCAGCTCATTGCTAAGTAGAAAACCAAAAATATTCACCAATCAGTGATGTACTCTCTAGCTCCTCCTCCGTTTGTCTGTTTTCTATAATACCTTGGGAATTTTGGGTGTTTTTAGTTGGGATCCACTGAACGGTCTGGCTGTTGCCCCAGACTGAATATTGCCCCTGTTTTCATGTATTCATAATGATTGATTAACCTACTATTTATTATCAACCTGGAGATACTTGGACTCTTCTTTTGGTATCAAAAGAATATCCCATGGTTAGAGGGGAGGTACAGTGTTTCCCAGTCAGGGGAATTCTAGATCCTACAATTGGGGACAAAGTCAAAGGTACTGCTAATACTACTGTGGTTTGTACAAAGAAATGCTAAATTTCATTTAGAGGTTAGTGAAAATAAAGACATAATTTTTTTCCCTTTCAAGTTTAGAGACCTCTTGAAACCAATCCTTGGGGGACCACAGACCCAAGGTTAAGACACCTGGTTTAAAGGAAAAGAGAAAAATAAGTATACTCCCAGACAAGGTTTTCCCTTTTTTTCTGGGGTGCACATGTTGTGGAGAACTAGTTAAGAACTAGTTTTCTCACTTTGGATTAATCTTCCATAAAATGTAACTAACAATTATCTAATCTGACACTAGCTTGGATCTGAAAGTCTCCTTTCCCTTACATTTATTATCTAATCTGACACTAGCTTGGATCTGAAAGTCTCCTTTCCCTTACATTTTTGAATGAATGGAGATTTGCCAGCTCAATCTTAGTAGAAAGAGATATTTTCCAAATGGCTCCAGAAATCAGAATTAACATACAATGATAGTTACTCATTTAGGGCTTCACAGTGATTGTTAGAATGCTCTTGCAGGAATCCCAGGTTCCAGATTTGACCAAGGTTTCAGTTTCATGTGATAATTAATCAAAGGTACCTTAGTAATACATGAAAAGACCCTTCATCAAAAGGAAAAGGAGGGGGGTGGAGCCAAGTTCGTAGCCAGAAAGCAGCGACTTGCTTAAGCTCCCCCCCCCATCCATCCAAACACCTACAAAAATGGCTCTTAACAAATTCTAGAGCTGCAGAACCCATGAAATAGCGAAGGGAAGCAGGGGTCCAGCCCAAGACATCCTGAATGGTCACTGGGAAGGGTCTATAACAGAGAGCTGGGAGCAAAGTGGAGCAGAGCCCAGCCTGGGCCACGCCAGAACCAACCAGACTGGGAGCCAGGTGGAACAGGTGTAGCACCCTGAATCAGTGAGCTGTGGCAATTATCAGACTTCTCAACCCACAAATGACAAAGACAACAGAGAAGATTAGTGGGAAAAGCTGCTGGGACAGAGTAAAAAGAGTTCCTTGTCAGCCACCACCCCGGGGGGCAGGGGAGGTGGTGCAGCTCTGAGGCCACTTCCAGAGCTACAGCTGCAGTTGCCTCAGGCCCCAGACTCACCTGGTGGGAGGAATTAAGTGAGGGATTAGAGCTGGAGTGCAAAACGTGCTTTGCCCAGCCTGAATCTGGGCCACAATCCTGGTTCGTTGTGCTTGGGGGAGAAGGAGCACTGGTGTGGCAGAGCTTGCCATGTAAAAGTAGCTCTGAAAATAGCAGCACAGCCCTTCAAGCTTGGGACAAAGTACTCTCTGCTCTATAAGGAGTCTTACCCCAACAAAAAGCTCAAGGGTCAAGTGGCTGGCTGGGAACATGAACAGACAGCAAAAACGGTCTCAGATTCAGACTCAGACTTTGAAATCTTTCTTTGGTGACAAAGAAGACCAAAACATACAGCCAGAAGAAGTTAACAAAGTCAAAGAGCCTATATCAAAAGCCTCCAAGAAAAATACAAATTAGTCTCAGGCCATGGAAGAGCTCAAAAAGGATTTGGAAAAGCAGAGGAAAATTGGGAAGAGAAATGAGAGTGATGCGAGAAAACCATGAAAAACAAGTCAACAGCTTCCTAAAGGAGACCTAAAAAATACTGAAGAAAATAACACCTTAAAAATAGACTAACCCAAATGGCAAAAGAGCTCCAAAAAGCCAATGAGGAGAAGAATGCCTTGAAAGGCAGAATTAGCCAAATGGAAAAGGAGGTCCAAAAGACCACTGAAGAAAATACTACCTTAAAAATTAGATTGGAACAAGTGGAAGCTAGTGACTTGATGAGAAATCAAGATATTATAAAACAGAACCAAAGGAATGAAAAAATGTAAGACAATGTGAAATATCTCATTGGAAAAACCATTGACCTGGAGAATAGATCCAGTAGAGAGAATTTAAAAATTATTGGACTACCTAAAAGCCATGATCAAAAAAAGAGCCTAGATATCATCTTTCAAGAAATTATCAAGGAGAACTTCCCTGATATTCTAGAGTCAGAGGGTAAAATAGAAATTGAAAAAAATTCACTGATCACCTCCTGAAAAGGATCCCAAAAAGAAAACTCCTAGGAATATTGTTGCCAAATTCCAGAATGCCCAGTTCAAGGAGAAAATACTGCAATCAGCCAGAAAGAAACAATTTGAATATTGTGGAAACACAATCAGGATAATACAAGATCTAGCAGCTTCTACACTAAGTGATCAAAGGGCTTGGAATATGATATTCCGGAGGTCAATGGAGCTAGGATGAAAACCAAGAATCACCTACCCAGCAAAACTGAGTATCATGCTCCAAGGCAAAATATGGATTTTCAATAAAATAGAGGACTTTCCAACTTTCTCAGTGAAAAGACCAGAGCTGAATAGAAAATTTGACTTTCAAACACAGGAATCAAGGGAAGCATGAAAAGGTAAACAAGAAAGGGAAATCATAGGGGACTTACCAAAGTTGAACTGTTTTGTTTACTTTCCTACATGGAAAGATGATATGTATAATTCATGAGACCTCAGTATTAGGGTACTCGAAGGGAATATTTCTATGTCTATATCTATATCTATATTTATCTATCTATCTATCTATACAGAGGGCACAGGGTGAGTTGAATATGAAGGGATGATATCTAAAAAAAATCAAATTAAGGGATGAGAGAGGAAGATATTGAAAGAGAGAGAAAGGGAGAGATAGGATGGGGTAAATTATCTCGCATAAAAGTGGCAAGAGAAAGCAGTTCTGTTGGAAGGAAAGAGGGGGCAGGTGAGGGGGAATGAGTGAATCTTGCTCTCATAAGATTTGACCTGAGGAGGTAATATCATACATACTCAATTGGATATCTTACCCCACAGGGAAGAAGGAGGAAAGGGATAAAAAAGGGGGATAATAGAAGGGAGGGCAGATGGGGGAGAAGTTAATCAAAAGCAAACATTTTTGAAATGGGACAAGGTCAAGGGAGAAAATTGAATAAAGAGTGACAGGATAGGAGGGAGCAAAATATAGTTAGTCTTTCACAATGTGGGTATTGTGGAAGGGTTTTACATAATGATACACATGTGGCCTATGTTGAATTGCTTGCCTTCTTAGGGAGGGTGGGTGGGGAGGGAAGAGGGGAGAGAATTTGGAACTCAAAGTTTTAAAAGCAGATTTTCAAAAAAAGGTATTTCTGCATGCACCTGGGAAATAAGATATACTGGCAATGGGGCATAGAAATTCATCTTGCCCTACAAGAAAGTAAGGGAAAAGGGGATGGGGGGGAGTAGGGTGACAGAAGGGAGGGCTGACTGGAGAATGGGGCAATCAGAATATATGCCATCTTGGAGTGGGGGGGGAGGGTAGAAATGGAGGGAAAATTTGTAATTCAAAATCTTGTGGAAATCAATGCTGAAAACTAAAAATGTTAAATAAAAAATGTAGATACTGTAAAAAAAAATAAAAAGCAATAGGACTTATATATACAAAAATATTTATAGCAGTTATTTTTGTGGGAGCAAAGAATTAGCAATTGAGAGGATGCCCATCAACTGGGGAATGGCTGAACAGGTCTGTGGTTTATGTGGCATATGTGTCAGAAAAACCTGGGAAGACTTATATGAACTGATGCAAAGTAAAGTAAGCAGACCCAGGATATCACTGTACACATTCACAACAGTATTGTAATGATGATCAACTGTAAAAGATTTAGCTATTCTGGTCAATACAATGATTCATAACAATTCCAAAGGACTTATGATGAAAAATGCTATCTACCTCCAGAGAGAGAACTGATGAACTCTAAGTGCAGATTGAAGCATACTTTTTTTTAACATGGTAAATATGTTTTGCATTATTTCATATGTATAGCTGACAACAAATTACTTACCTTTTTAGTTGGTGGGGAAGGGGTTAAAGGGAGGGAAAGAATTTGGAACTCAAAAATTATTTTAAAATAATCTTTTAAACAAATAATAAATTTTAAAAAAGAAACAAATCTTCCATGGTTATATATAGTATAGCAAAATTTTTCATAACAAATCTTTACTAACCTCTCACATGCATCTTTATTTCAAAGCCAAATGGTATCATCAGTTATAGCAAATGGAGAAATTCTGAATGCTGTGGATAAGTTCACTTACTTTGGCAGTATACTTTTCAGGGGCCGCCCAGCATGGCATTCCCACATCAAAGAATGCACTGTGCTCTACCAGCAAAACAAAATTGCAGTAGCCCAAAAGAAATGTGAGATGAGCAAATTAAGAGACATTTCCACTCAATGTTCATAAGGACTATTTGTGCCCGACTCGGGGAGAACCTTTGGAGCTCATATTTGTCAGCTCAGTCACAAACAGACGCATCGTACCTTGAGTCTGACATGGTGATATCACTCTGGTCCTCTTCAAGCAGGAAGGACAACCACCATCCATCTCATCAGAGGCAGCTAGGTAGTACAGTAGACAGATCATGGGAAGTGAAGTCAGGAAGATTTGAACTGCAGTTCTGCCTCGGACACTAGTTGTGGGACCCTGGGCAAGGTCCATAGAATCTCTGGGAATCAGTGTCATTAGCTGTAAAATGGGGTTCATAATAGCACCTAATGATTTAACATATATAAAGTGCTTTGCAAATCTTAAGGCACTATATAAACTAGGTATCATTGTCTCAGCTCAACTGTGTTCTATTTCTGAGACCATCTAGGGACTCATATATTCACTAGCTTCAGGAGGTCTGAACAAAACAGTTTAAATCATATTATAGCATTATTTTTTCTGTATTGCTCTTCTCTTCAAAAGTTCCCCATTAGAGATAGTTCAATTGGCATATTGATTTCAAGCTCTCATTTACAGAGCATTTGAAATACTTAACAATATAGTCTGTCTGACCTACTCATACCTTCTGTTCCTGGTTTCTCTGTCAATTACCCAATGCATCCTCCCAGCAAATGGAGTCGGTTTTATTAAAGAAGTTTTATTCACTATTCCTCTGAATTTATATCAACTTGCTGCTGGATTTGGAATCTAGGAGGGGAAAAGAACATTGGTTTAGGTGATATATTTTTGGATAACAATAAAGAGAAACTTTGAATGTTGTTGTTCAGTCATTTCTGACTCTTCATGACCCCCATTTGGGGATTTCTTGGCAAGGATAGTAGAATGGTTTGTCATTTCCTTCTTCAGCTCATTTTGCAGATGAGGAAACTGAGGCAAACAGGGTTAAATGATTTGCCCAGGGTCACACAGGTAGTAAGTATCTGAAGCTGGATTTGAACTCAGATATTCCTGATTTAAGGCCCAGCACTCTGTCCTTTGGGCCACGTAGCTGCCCATAGCAAATCTCAGTCAAAGCAGATCTGTTATAAAATTCTTTTGGTGACTGTGAGGGATTAAATGATGCCAAGAAACTCATTTCACTTTGCATTATGGTGTAAAGAAGACAGACTAGAAGAAGTATAAGAAACTTGAGATGCAACTAAGCTGGGATTTTTTGTTTCTGGGGACCCTGTTATTGGATTTGCAGACAATAAAGCAACTTTGCCAAGACAATTCCAAAATACACTGACAGCAGTTCTTCATTGCCTATACAATTTCTGCCTTCCCATTCCACACTATTGTCATAGGCTGAGAAAGAGCCAAGACTAGTGTGAGGTGATCCCATGTTCCACAATTTAATGGCCCCTAAATTTGGAGGCAGCTAGTGGCACAGTGGATAGAGAGCCCTGGGCCTAAGTGAGGAAAGACCTCAGTTCAAATCTAGCCTCAGATACTTACTGTGGGATCCTGGTCAAATCACTGTAACTTCTGTTTGCCTCAGTTTCCTCAACTGCAAAGTGTAACAATCAAATTAGATAATATTTGTAAAAAGTACTTAGCATAGTACTTGGTAGGTGGTTAACAAATGCTTATTCCCAACGTCTACCCCCACTAAGCCCTTTCAGTCCTTCAGAACCATAGAAATACTTGAGCTTAGCATTCATTTAGCTAGCATAATTAATTATTAGATCTTTTACCTAAGGCAGGCGCCCCTCACCCTGAGCTTTTCTGTGCCCTTTCCTTAATCTCACAGCAAACTCTCCAGCCATATCTGAGGGTTCTTTTGCTACATTTCTCTTACTGCAAAAAGTGATCATTATAGTTCTTGTCACAACTGGTGGCAGCTTTCCTAATTTCCTATTTGAAGACCATCCAGAAAAGCAACTAAATTGCTATCATATTAACTCCCAGAATTTACCTAACTGGAAAGCAGACTTATGCTGCCTCCCAAAAAGAGTAAGTAACTGAATGCAAGATCATTATTAAAGGTATTACTTCGAATACTTCATTGGATTCTTTGGCTTGCAACTTTTATCTACAAAACTTATGACTCATTCTATCTCTGGAATAATACTCAAGGCTAACATATCTGTCTGGAGCTAAATGTCAGTGTGGCTGCTAACTTTCCATGAGGAGTTAAGCTATTTTAAAATGATGGTATTTAATACGTTTAAGTTTTAATCTCTGAATTATGTGTGTTTGTTAAGACATGAAGAATATTTAAAATTGGAGAAATATTTTTGCATCCTGGAAGTAAGTCTGCTCTGAGTCCATAGTTTAAATGTTCTTTCTAACATACACATATTCAGTGCACTCTGTGTATTTTGATCACACAATGTGATTCAGACTCTAATTTGATAAATGGATTCCTTTGACAGGAAAATGGTCTCACTGTAATAGTGACATTTTATCTTGTCAAAAAAGGATTAGGCCATAGCACCTTAAGGCAAACTACACAATAACATCACAATTTGAGGATGAAGAAAGTGACTCAGGATAACATTCAATTACTTGGGAAATTTCTGATTTTGCAGGTGGGTGCTTCTTATTTCCTTCTTGAATGAGTAATGAAGAGGATTGTTTTCTTCCACCTGCTATTACTCTAAGGTCTAGTCTAACTTTACCTCTCCTACCCCTGGGATTCTCTAGACCTAATCCTCACAAGACCATCTAGACTGAATGATTACAGCCTCAGGCCTTATCTGATTTCCATCCACTATCAAAAACATGCCCCCAATACCCTGGGACTTAGGGGGTGTGGGGCAGGGTCCTGAATCCCTAATAATGCTGTGATTTTTTTAAAGTAGTCCATACATTTATAGATAGCCCTGCCATGTCCTGGTGGAGAATATCTCCAGTGTGTACCAGTATGGTGGGTACCCAAATGTATCCCAGATGAAGCCCCTGAAAGTTGTGCCCATACTGGGGTTTACTTGCCTGACTTGAACTTAGAGGCTGGAGTTCCCCAAAGGCATCTGCTACCTTAGGTTCTCATGTAAGTTATGTATGTCTCATGTAAAGGTCCCCACATGTAAATCTGTCCCAGCATATAGGCTGTTATTCATATGTGGAGTGGTTTCCTAAGTGTAACAAACAATGGGGACAGGGCTCCCACACATTGGATTTAATGGTGGTCATGACAGTTAAAGAATGTAAAAAGAAGTAGAGACAGGTAGGTGGTGCAGTAGAGAGAGTGCCAGGCCTGGAGTCAGGAACACTGATCTTCCTGTGTTCAAATTTGGCCTCAGACACTAGTATACTAGCTGTGTGACTCTGGGTAAGTCACTTAACCCCTTTTGCCTCACTTTCCTAATTTGTAAAATGAGCTGGAGAAGGAAATGGCAAACTACTCTAGCATCTTTGTCAAGAAAACCCTAAATGGGGTCACAAGGAGTTGGGCACATCTGAAAAACGGCTAAACAACAACAACAAGGGGAAGTTAAGTCAGCATCCCCTTGTGTAGTATTTTACCAGGCTGCCCCACTCGACTTTAGAACAGGACGACTGTATTGAGTTGTCTCCTCAACAGCTGGGTAGAAGAAAGGTGGCTGCCCTATCTCTCACCTGGTCACGGTGCCTGGGAGCACATGGACACATGTGTTTGTTTTTTCCTGATTCCAAACAAGAGAGTATTTTAAGATGAAACTATCGAGGTGACCTGTTAAGTTCTTATGGGTAGATAGAACTGAAGAGAGACAATGACAACATCCTCAAAGCAATAATGAACAGTGTCATTGGAAGCACCTGCATCAGAGTAGAGACACACGAAGAATAAATTGACGTATTATTTCCTCTGGGTTCACTCTCCCAACTCACACTGACACTGGCAGGTTGGATCCCCTAATGGGTGACTAACTACTCTTCCCAAGATTCTGGAAGTAAGCAATGTGATTTTCCTAATGTGCAGATCCAACCATAACACTTCCCTACTCAATAAATTCTAGTAGTTTCCTATGACCTCCAGGATCAAATACTAAATCCTTTATTTGGTGTTAAAGTTCAAAACAACAAAGTTCAAAGTTCAAAACAATCTTACCCTCTTACCTTTCCTGTCTTCTTATTCTCCACCACAATTCTGTCCAGTGACATTGGCCTTCTGGCTGTTCCACAAACAAGATACTCCATCTCTCAACTTCAGACATTTTCTCTGGCTGTCCCCTACACTTGGAATGGTTTCCCTCCTCATCTTCGCCTACTGCTCTTTAAATCTCAACTAAAATCCCATCTTCTACAGGAAACCTTTTCCAATAGCTCTTTTTTTCTTTTATAGGCAATCAGGGTTAGGTGACTTGGCCAGAGTCACACAGCTAGCAAGTGTCTGAGGCTGGATTTGAAGTCAGGTCCTCTTAACTCCAGGTGCTCCATCCACTGTGACACTAAGCTGCCCTTTCCAACAACTTGTAACACTAGTGCCTTTCCTCTTTTATTTCCTATTTATCTTTTATATAGTTTGTACATATTTGTTTCCTTGTTATCTCACCAAATAGATTGTGATCTCCATGAGGGCAGACACTGCCTTTTGCCTCTGTTTGTGTCCCCAGTATGACTGACTGAAAACCCAGAGGGGCTGTGCTTCTCTTAGCATCATTGCTCAAAAGCCCCTATCCCTATGCTCCTTATTAACAATCATCCAGAAAGACTTAATTAGCTTTTAGAAAAGGCAATCCTCAAAGTGCATAGTAAGAAGAGTTGGTATGACACATTCTGGCCCCACACTTGGGTCATGTTCTACATTGAGGAAAAGTACTATCTAGTGGAAAGAGAGCTCTTAGAGTGCAATGGTAGTGAAGTGCATGTGAGAAGAACAAAGGGATAACCCATAACTCTGGCACTTTCAGTCCTTTTCTTCCTTTGTGGAATTCTCATAAAGTTCCCTTAAGTATAGCTCCAAGCTAGATTCTGTGGATTGACTCCTTTCTAGAATGCATACTGGTAATTCTCTGCACTTTGAGAGGTTACAGTCCCAAAGCAGCTGCCGTTCTCAGTTGATTGTCTTTCCATAACTACTGCAGGTGTCTCCACTAATGACAGCAAACTGTCCCTCTACGGGACACTTCCTCCTCTGCCTCTAGGAGAGGGTGATACAACAGTCACTCAGCTCCATGGGGCTTGGGGATCTTCTGAGCTCGTCAGGTTATACAAACACTTCCATCTAGGAAGGCTCGCCTACCTAAGATCAGGAATAATCACAAAAAGACAGGTCTTCCATTTACCATGGCTGGGTGGTACACAAAGAGACCAGTCAGCCACTCTTCCGCTACCTAGCTCTTCAGGCAGCCTTCCTGCTTCAAAGCCAAGAGGGAGAAAGAGAGAGACAGAGAGACGCAGATAAGGAGACAGAAACAGAGAGAGAGTGCGCGATTAAGCTAAGTTGGGTTTGGATTCGCACCTGCAATATGACACACTCCCAATGGAATCATGCTATTATTAAAAGATGGAGGGAATATTACATTGAGTTTACAACCCAATAACTAACAGTTCCTTTAACACAGCAAAAGCAGCAAAGACACAGAAAGCAATACATTAATACATCACCAATTCGGGGAACACCAGCGTCTAATCCTTCAAAGCTGGGGGATCCCGGGGTACAGCTTGATCAGGGTCCCAAATAGGAAAAAATCCCAGGCAAAGTGTCCTCTCCGTGGGTGAGATCCCAACGTGACTCACCCATGTGGAGACTTAAATAAGGCCTTGAACAAAGAAAACTTACTGCCAATTACTCCAGATGTTCCCATTGAGAGGGGAGCCAATCCTCACAATGGGGTCACATGAGGTATCATTCTTGGGAGCTGGCTAGGCCCCCAGAATGGCAGTTTCCCCAAATGTTTAACCCAAAGAATGTTAATTATCCTTTGTTCAAGGCTTATCACATCTCCAAGAGGGAGAGTCTGAAGGTTTGTCATTTTTTGCTCAAGGCTTATCACATCTCCAAGTAGGAGAGTCCAGAAGATTGTAAAAGTGGCTGACAAAGAGATCTCATGCAGAGGACAACCTGATGCATATGTGATGGGCCTGCACTATAACATGGAGGATCTTTTATATATAATGATTTATCATTCGGAGGGAGAGACAGAGACAGAGAGAGAGAGATGAGTCATTCCTTTTATATGCACACTGAGCTCAACTTGGAAACTCTACTCATCATCTCTTAGGACCAATTAGAATATTTTTCTTCAACACATAGAATATGCACATTAATTAGGCATGGCCAGAAGAAACAGGATCTTCACAATTTTCCACTTGGCCTGGAACCTGGTAGGAAAAAGCTGTGCATGCATCAAGAACTGTCTCCCTTGTGGCCAGTATACTCAATGATCTTGCTATCCCTAGATATTTTATGCATGATTATCAAATGCTCATCTCTGTCAAAAGGGAATCATCATCCAAAAAAATACCCTACAATTCTCATGTTTGTTCTTTATAGGGAGCTTAAAGTAACCATAAAATTTCATCTTGGAAATACACACATCTTTAACCATTGGTCAAAAATACTCTACCTGTGTACAAAGAGGACAATGAAATATTACAGAATAATTATCCTGATTTTAACTGCATTGTGTGGAATGAGAGTTAGGAGATAGGAAGACCTAGGTTCAAATCCTGCCTTTTACACATACTAGCTATGTTACTCTGAGTTTGCTAATCAACCTGTCACCATCCCAAGTAATTAAGACAATAAGTTATAGGCTAAAATATGAATAGAAGCCAATACTATGAACCACAGAACTGCTGGTAAGCATTAGTGGAGTTCCCACAGTGATGAAATCTCAGGTTTAGACTATGTCATATAAATTACAGATGACAAGTCAAAAATAATCCATAGCAAAATCAGAGAGAAACAAGGTGGACGGAAGAAATAAGAGAAAGAGGAAAAAAGTCAAGTGACAAACATCGCAGAATAGATAAATGAAAATGCCAAATATATTTTATTCATTCTCTAGTTATTTTCTGCATGTCTTACATACAAACAATTATAGAAAACAGCCTGTGATTTTAGGTCTGGTTGGTGACAGTGCAGGAGAAAATGGCAAATGTCTTTTGTGTCCTGTATTCTCTTGACCAATCTTAAAATCACCAGTAACATTTGATATCATGTTAGGTGTAATTAAAGAAATTTCATAAGCTTGTATGATGGTCTTGAGTTGATTAATGATTTCCTTGTATGGAATTTTGATGTTAAAGCACATCATCTTTGTAACAGATTCTCTGAAATCTGTGAGCTACAAGTGGGAAAAACATACACACAAAGAAAAGAAAAAGTAGCATCAATGGCACAGGATTTTTGACATTCACTTAAGACAACTCCATAAGAGAGCTACTTTTTTAAGACTAATGATAAAATGGAGCATCAAACTAGATTTTTAAACATTTTCCTAGAAAAGTGTCCTTTCCTGGTATGAAGTCTCCATAAAGCGATATTTTATTTTCAAATGTATTTCTCAATATCTAATTCAAAATTTATTACACATCTATCTTTTCCGTTCAATAGCAGAGTTTTTATTAGAGTAAATATAGTCTGTCCCCAAAGTCTTAGAGCAGTTTTAGGCTTTAATAATAAAAGTAATAATACCAAAAGCTTCAGTATCTTTTAAAATATTTTATTTTTCCCTAATTTCATGTAAAGACAATTTTTAACATTCATCATTTTTAAAATTTTGAGTTTCAAATTTTCTCCTTCCCTTCTTCCCTCACCTCCAACCTACCCTTAGATAATAAGCAATTTGATATAGGTTCAATACAAGTTCAATCATGCAAAACATATTACCCTATTAGTCATGTTTTAAAAGAATACACAAACCCAAAGGGGAAAATGTGAGAAAAAGAAAATTAAAAATAGTATTCTTTCATCTGCATTCAGACTCCATCAATTCTTTCTCTGGAGGCAGATAACATTTTTCATCACAAGTCCTTTAGAAATGCCTTATATCATTGTATTGCCGAGAGTAAGTTTCAATATCTTAAAACTACACTTAGACTTTTGGGATCCATGTACAGCACAATCTTATTTTATAGAGTCTTTTCATACTAGAAAAGAACAATTTTCTAGGAAATTTGGTCAAAAGAGAGATTAATGAATCCATAACCAAAAAAATAAAAAAAAGATTTCCACAGTAATTGAATAGGAATATAACTCCCTAAGCTACAAATATGAGATACTGACTTTTAATAGAGAAAATGCTAATTGTGACCAACCCTTTAGACATTCCTTTTTAAAAATGGTTCTTGTTAGAAAGTGGGGGAAAAAGTACCCATTTTCTTATTTTATTACTTATTCAAGCACTCTTTTTACTGTATATTGTTCATTAGTGACAGCTTCCAGGGTCTGATAGGCTATAGTTTGTCCTCTCTGGCTTCTTGCTCAGGGTAGTCTGATGTTGTTTTCAAATTGATCTTTTTGAGCTGCCTTCTCTTTAACTGTTTTAACCATTTTCAAATATTCCCAGAGTTCCTCAATGGTTTCATCCTGTGGGGATGAGGAGAGAATGATTATGATGCTGTCTCTCCTCTATATGATGGGTCAGTCTATGCATCTTCCCTCCAAAATGCTGGGCAAATATAAAAGCAGGGAAGTATACAAGTATTTATTAATTACCTGCTAAGAGCAAGGAACCGAGCTGAACACTTTACAAAGATCATCTCATTTGATCCTCACAACAACCCTGGGAAGTGGCTTTGAATATGATCTTCATTTGACAGTTGAGGAAACTGAGGTGGAACAGAGAGTAGTACCTGGGGTCATGCAGCTAGTAATTGTCTAAGGCTAGATTTGAACTCAGGTCTCCCTGACTCCAGGGCCAGGGCTCTATCCATTGGACCAGCTAGTGGCTCACAATTGAGGAGCAATGACACACAACCACAAATATCATCATTATTGACAAATAACAAAAAATAGTCATCAAGGGTCTACTCACAGTGAAGCAAAGTATGCAGGGCATTGTGTCTCAGACCAGAAATTCAATCTAAAGTATAAGTGGAGATCCTGGCTTCAAGGAGCTTATAGCCTGTGCTATCCACATATAGAGAAACAAGGGGGAAAGTCTGGCTAGACTGTTTCTAGTAAACTACAAATTTCACTGACTAATCCTGAAGAATATATAATAACAGCCACCATTCATATAGAACTTTATATTTGATATCCACTTTAAGCCTCACAACAAAACTGATGAGGTAAGAAGTACAGGTCTGACTGCCCCCATTTTGCAGGTGAGGGAACTAAGGCTTGGAGCTTTTCCCATGGTTGAAGAGCTGCTAATTTCAAACACAGGTCTGCTGACTCCAAGTCTAGCCCTCTATGGATTGTGCCAACTATCTCTGAATTGAATGGTAATATCTGGTGAAATGTAGAAGTTGACTTAGGACACTTAGTGAAGAACTTGGAGAAGGTCCAGAGGAAATCAAGATGATTAATAGCTTGGAAAATTTGCCTTAAGTGAAGAGCAAAAGGGACCCCTTTGTTTAAATGAAATAGAGGAGCTTTGGGAAAAAAAGGACAAAGATCCTGCTTGAGTTTCTGAAACAACCTCACTTATGTCACCTTACTTCAAGGTGGATGACTCTCCTCAGTTGAATTTTCATGATTTGATTTGACAATTTAATTTCAATGAGTGCTTTCTTAAGTTTCTCCACCTTTTCTTTCAGTCTTAGTGTTGCAGTGTTCTGCATGCTCTGCTCCATACTCAATAGAATCTGTTGACTTTTTTCTTCCTCTAGCTGCATGAATTTCTCGTCCAACTCTGCTGTCAGCAAAGTCTTCATTTTGTTTTGTGTCTCCCCACATTGAAAAAAAGCAGTTGGTCCTTACAAGTTTCTTGAAATACTAAATGTTTCTAGGGTTACCCATACTAGAGCCATAGTTGATTATAAGTCATTCTTTTAAATCAAAGTTAAATTCATTAACGAATACAATCTGCACCCATTTCAGAAGCAAACTATGTAGAGTGCTAGACAAGGTGTCAGATGGCCTGGGTTTTGAGTCCCAGATTTGTCTCACTTGCTTAGGCATCAGTTTCCTCATCTCTAAAATGGGAATCATAATCCTTGTACTTCCTACCCTACAGGGTTATTGTGAGGATCAGATTGAATAATATAGGCGAAATGCTTTGTAACAGAAAAGTCATATTTCCATGTAAATCATAACTTCTTGTTTTTAATGCTTTTGGTTCCATTTGTGAAAGGCACTGAAGGATTGGTATTGTTAGCATGAAACCAACCTTTGACTTAGTTGGGATGGGGTGTGAGGTAATTTCCAAATACTTCATTTGACAACAGAAGCAATGCGTTATTACTTCTGTTGTCAGAGGAAGTGGTCACTATTGCAGAGATAAAATCCAGGAGTCAAACTAGCCCCAGACTCATGAGTCTGAGCTCCAGGCTCTATCTGGGCCTAAATAGACTAGATTCAATCTTGGCAATATTAAAAATAATTTTCTCTTCGGTTCAGGTTGCTTCTCCTCCCATGTTGCCTCCAAGGAAATCATAGCATGATATTTGAATATAACAAACATCTAGGTCTCTACAGGTGTGGATAAAGGCACTCAAAATAAGAAATATATAATTAAGGCACAGGATGACCTTTGTTCCACTCCTCAGAAAACATACAAAGGACTCACGGTAGTCCATAAACAAATTCTACCATTTTCCTCCCCCTCTGATGAGTTCCACCTTTTACTCAGGCTCATAATGTCCTTGAGAAACACTGTAGTTTGGACTCCTTGTGGGAGGAAAGTAACTTGGAATTACCAGAGTGAAAGTACACTAATATTCTTCTTTCACCATCAGAGACCCAGACTAAACGCCATAGTTATGGTAATAGCTGAGGGCTTTACACACTTGAATGAGGATTCTAGACATACAGACCTACTTTGGCCAAGTAGCACATGGTAATATTAGGGGTTAAAGTTCATGTCTTGTGCTCCCCCATATTGTGGTGTAGATTCCACTGCCGTCATGTGTGTGACCTTCTTCTCATATCGAGACAACCCCAACTCCAGGAAATCACATTCTCTTCATAAAAATCTGGAATGTGGAACCATGCCACCCAGAGAATTCCTTCTCCTCTTTTTTGCCTTGAGGTCTGGGGCTTTCTTCTCAAGCAATATGGTTGAGAGCCCAAAGAGCTCATGTGCCTTTGCCTCAAGACAGATGTTAATGGATTCCTGGGGGAGAAATATTCTTCCTCCCTTCCTCCTCACCATTACCCTTCCTTGGCCACCAAGAAGGTTCGGGTTCTCTCTACTGTGCCAGGCTATACTTTGGAAAGGAGAAAAAAGAGAAAGAGGTTGAAAATGAGACTGAAGCCTCCCTTTAAAGGCCAGCACAATGGGATCCCACTGACCCTTAGAATGCTGGCTCTTGAATGGTGAGCATTCAGTTCTCTCAACTGGATGTTAGGAGAATTCAAACCAATAGATGATGCTAGTGTTGCCATTGGGTATACTCACATCCTCCATAAAAAGTTAATTAGTCCCAAAGGCTTACCACCTGATGCACTCATCAAGTTGAGTAAAAGACCTGACATTTATATAGTGTTTTCAGGTCTGCAAAGACCTGCACATACAGAACCTTATGAGACAAAAAATAGTCCAAACATGTACTTATGTCACCATACTAGGATGGATACTGAAATAATTATTATTGTCGAAACCTTTGTTGATGCTGAGTCCAATTGGTTTGGAGACGGAAGTTGGAGAAGAAGAGGAAAATAATATATACTGACACTCCTAAAGTGTTGCACAAGCCAGCTTTCATTCACAATGGAATCAAAACTTTCATAGCTCCTCGGATAAAGATTAAATTAAAGAAAAAAATTTAATCTAATAAAACTAAAATTTTTTCAAACCAAACCATCTGATTTCCAAAATGTTACTCCAGAATAATTTTCATTAATTGCAACCGTATTATCTAGTTAGTCATCTAAGTTGTTTAAAAAATAAATTCACAAAATTTATTGCTAATGCGTTCCCCACAGGGCAATCACTTTTTTTGATGGCACAGAATTTTGTTACGTAAAATAATTCCTCCCATTTTCAAGGCACTTACAGGTTTACAAAGCATTTTAGATCCACTGACTCCTTTGAACTTCACTACAATCCTGTTAGTGAGTTAAGTCTTATCATCCCCGTTGTACAGATGAGTAAGAGTTGAAGCTGTTCATTCAAAGTCACCTAACAACCAGTGGATAGAGCTAGGATTCAAATTCAGATTTCATCCTAAGTCCTACATTATACTATGCTGTCTCTCATGAATGGCATGAACAGCATTGTAAAGTCGACATACGACTGTTTTTGATTTTGTTGAAAGTGTGTTATTTTCTCTTTTCTTTCTTCCCCTTCCTTCTTTCTCTTGCTCAATAAGTCATTTTTTCTTTCTCTCTCTCTTTAAAATACGTAACTTAATATTTTCAGAGATAGGTACCTCGACCTTTCCCAATTAATTTCCTCTTCTATGGCCACCTCCATCATCACTTGCCTTTTTTAGGTTTAGTCCTAATATTACCCCACAATGAATAGTAAAGCATGCCCCTTCCTACTGTACTATCCTCTCCTCCATTGGTACAAGATTCGCCAAGTTCACTCTCTATGAATGGCATTAATAGATCTTGAGATTTGGTCACTTTTATCAAACCACATTTAAAAAGAGTAATAGGTTATCAGAACTTTTCTTTGGGGAAATTTTGAAATATCTTCTTCCTTGTGTCTGAGCAAGTGAATAAAGTCCTCTAAATGAAGGAAAATTGAGCTACCACTACATTTAGTTGGCCCTTACCTATGAAAGCTTAATCTAATTTTCCAGTTCAAATTTCTTGATTAGGCTGAGTGTGATCCTGAGAACTAGTAAGAGAGGAGAAATAAAAGACAGATTTGCTTTTACTTGACATTGTAAAAGAACATTTACTTTATAACCAGAAAAAGGTCAGGAACATTTTGTTACTGGAAGAAATTGCATCAATTACAAGCACTGTAATGCCTAATGGGAAAGATGACCTAAGGACTGGGTTCTTTGAGCCACAGATTTTTACTTTAGAATGCGTTGAGGAAAAAATAAGGAGGGTGCCTTATTCTATCTTAAGAAGCCTCGTAAAAAATACAGTGAGCTAATAACAACTATGTGCTTATGATACATACAAAACAGATCTTACATTAATGTTCCAACAACATAAAAAATTGCCATTTGTAGAGTACTTAAATTTGCGAAGCACTTTACATACCTCATCTTTTATGAGCCTCACAACACACCAGGGAGATAAAAATTACGGGCATTATTATCACCATTTTACAGATGAGAAAACTAGGGCTCAGAGTTGTTTAAGTGATATGCTCATGGTCACATAGCTAGTATGTGTCAGTGGCAGGATTGGAATCCAGGTCTTCTTGACCTAAGACCAGTATTCTATCTACTATGCCATATTCCTTTAACCTACTGCAGAACATTTATAGGGAAACATCAATTATTTATGTCCTCTAAGAATTTACAATTCATACAGTTTGAAAACATAAAATTTACTTCCCTAAGTTAATTTGCAAATATGTCTTTCCCTGCAAAACACTTGGTCCAAGTGCTTTTTAGGGCTCAGCCACCACAGCACATCTTTGTCAAAGATTGGGACCAGGTTCAGAGATATGCGTTCAGAAAGTCAGATAAGAGCAATAAGCAACAATTTGACCAGGCAAAAAATCCCCCAAAACTTGCCTATTCCTATGGAAATCACCATAAAGTCCAACTTTGTCACAACTGGTCACATCCTTGAGCATTAAATATGTGCTGGTCCTGAAACGTTCAACATTTTAAGTTCAACAAATACAGTGCAATCCAGAAACTATGTTTCAAGATTCCATTTTATTTTATTTTTCTGTAAGAGGGATGTCCAACACGCCTCCACCCCAAGTAATATGTCTAAAAAGATGCCCTGATAGCTTTAGCAGGTAAGAATGCCTACCTGATTGAGTTACCGAATCAATCAAAGGTGTAAACTCAGTGTAAATAATGCCTAGTCAAATCTATTGAATCAATCAAAGGTGTAAAGTAGGTACAGATTCATTGAAACCAGTACCAGACAGGAAATAATCTTATAGTTGCTGAAGAAAATCAATCACTCTCTATGGGTTTTGGATAAAAGAACAAGATAATTCAAAATCAAGCATTCCAGTATCAGGCCAGCCTAGTGGTCAAAAAGCTCCAGCTGAGCCCCTGGGAAGGAATCACTTGTGGGGTGAAGGGGAATGGGGAGATGGAGGGAGAAAAGAGAGTGTCTATTGTTGCACCAGAAGTGAGTGAGACACCACACCACAGAGTATAAGTTTTAAGTGGAGAATTTATTAGCCGGCGGCCATTGGGGTACTGTACCACAAATCAATGGGCATGTGTTGGGGTGATGGCTTGGCTTATATAAGATATGTGGGGGTACAGGGCAGCGAAACAGGAACAAAGGTCCTGGCTGATCAAAAGATTCAGTCAGGTTATCGTACTAGTGGGATAATCTCATTTACATTCCTTGGTGGAGTCACGGAGCCCCAGGGATATCTGCTAGAAAGGGTCTGCCAGGTTATCCTTCAGTGGGATGGTCCTATCTATTGACATTCCTTGGTGGAGTCATGGAGTCCCAGGGGGTTTGCTAAATGCCAAAGATATCTGAGTCCATTGTTTCTGGGGGTGCTTGTCAGTAGCTAGGGGTTTCTCAGGGGTTCCTAATTTTCCTTGTATTACATATTCCTCCCCCTTGACCAGAGGATGTCCTTGTGAGCTTCAAAATGAAGGAGGAGTTGGACATACTTCTTACTGGCTCTTGGCAACCACATCCCCAGAATAACAGAGGCTGATGGCTACATCTGTTCTAGGAGCCAAGGACAAAGTAGACACACCTAGAAAAGCTACCCTCAAGATGCTACAAGGCACTGACTCTTAGAGCCCAGCAGAGACCAAACTCACCAAAGGGGTACTTTGTGAGGACTGCACAGAGGGAGAAAAGATACCATGTACTGTGTGTCACCCCTTTGTCACACGTACTTTTGTAGTAACAATCTACTAGGAGCTGCTGTAGGGGTGTAAGACCCACCAACAACCAGCACACAGAAAGCTGCCAACACAGGTTCTTTGATCTGCTTTACTAAGAAAAGTAACTTTAAGGGGTTAACAAGGCAAATACAAACAGAAATTACAAACATCAACAGAGAGATCTTGTCTGATTCAAATCACAATACCTAGTTACCAGAGAAGAACCAACATCTGGGTTTCCAAGCTGGGGGGCAGTTTGCAGGTTGTCTAGAGTCTCAACACTCCTTCCATGAGTATGCCCTGAAAGTCAAACTCCAAGCCCTCCTCAATTACATCCTGTTCAGAGCCCTGAGAGCTCTGACCTCACCCAGGCTGTGTGTGGGAAAGTTCCCCATCCCCAGTATCACATCAAATACATATCGATGACTCCCATTTGTCTCAGTGTTGAGAAATACTCCAAGACAAAAAGATTCCACTTTGTCTGCCCCATTCAAACAAAGGCCGGAATTATTAAAGACACTTAAGAGAAGAACAGCAAAAAGTCCCACCTTAATTACTATTACAACTTTCAAGTTTCAGTTGACTTTGCCCTAGCTTTCACATATACTTGTGGAAAAGTGTGTCCCAGACATTTGTAGAAAGGTTTTATACCAACTATTCTTACTACGTATCATGAGTAAATACATTTTCTATAAACTAATTAACTCTGGCTGACTGATAATTAATGGGGGAAGCACACTGAATAGGGGCAATTGTACTACAAAAGCACCCCATCCTCTCAGGGTTACCCTTAGGACCCTAGAAGAGAAGTAGTTGCCCTCTCTCTGGGAACCTGTAACAGCAAGCACCCTGGCACACCCAGGATGGCCTGCTAGCACAGGTTCTTTGATCTGCTTTTAAAGGAAAGATTGCTTTTATAGTAGTCTACAATTTTAAATTAATTACATTCATTAGTTCGGGGAAAGGTCAGCACCTTGAACGTGGAGAAAATACAAGCAGAGAAATTAGAACAAAGAACAACAGACAGGGCTCCAACTGTCTGAACAAGGTAATGCAACCACCTACATACACCACCATATTGGGGGAACACAGATACAACTAAGTAGTCAGGGGGGCTCTGAACAAATGGCTACTCAGATTCCTGTCCACAGAATCAAAAGGTCCTTCTCATGTGCAAGCCCCCAATGCAAAATACCAACTTCGGAATATATATACACTTCTCATAGCCAGAAGGCATTACAACCCTCATGACTCAGTGACTAATAAGCTTAGTACCAAAAGGCATGAAAGCCTTCCTACAAGCAAGCCTCCTCTAAGCAAGCTTCCCTTTAGGCAAGTTCCTCCCCCAATGGGCTCTATGTGACTCAAGATGTATCACAGCTGTGATTGAACATATGTGGTCACATAGGCCATTAATGGACAGGGAAGATCTTCCTATTCTATTAACATTACAGGACACGGCCAATCAACATGAGTGGGGATTGGGACAGTGAGTCTTGGGTCATGGGGAAGAGAGGGAAGCTACATTGCTATATAACATTCTACAATATTGAGGAAATATGACATTCTATAATATTGATGAAAACTATTCAAGAAACTAGAAAGGGTTTCTATGGTTGCATCCTATCCATGCCCCTTATTGTGGCTGGACAACACCATTAGGTTGTAGACTGCATAACACAATGTAGTATTGTCAACAAGCCTTCCCAAAAGACCTGCTAGTCCTCTGGTTTCTGTTTTTAATCCTCTTAGTTCATCACAGTGATTGTTTTGCAAATCCGAAGTTCCATAACCCTCCAGCATGGTTTTAAGTGTTTTACAATGCAAATCCATTAAAGAGTCTTGAGGCTAGACCTGAACTTGATGAGATGGACACAGATATAAATACATATGTATTAGATATGTATACATATATAATATATACCTATATGATAGATATTCATAAATATATATGTATATATGTATATGTATATATGTATATGTGTGTGTGTGTGTGTGTATGTTACACCCCGCCCCCCCTCAACTCACCAGCAGGTTTGAGACCGGGGCTGTATGCTTGCTCCCATGCTTTTTAGTATGATGTTTTCAGCCATGTTGTCAGATGCTTTCAATGAGGATGAACACGGCATCAATGTTAGCTACCACACTGATGGTAAATTCTTCAACTTGAAAAGGCTATAAGCCAAGACTAAAGTGGAGGGAATGTTGGTGCATGATTTTCTGTTTGCAGATGACTGTGCACTCATTGCTGCCTGTGAAGCTAAGATGCAGCAAAGTATAGATCAATTCTCTGCTTCTTTTGCTAATTTTGGCCTAACAATTAACACCAAGAAAATACAGGTGCTCCCTCAGCCACCACCACACCATCCACATGTGGAACTATCAGTTACAGCAAAGGGAGAAGTTTTGAATGCTGTGGATAAGCTCACTTACCTTGGTAGTATACTTTCCAGGGATGTACACATTTTTTAATGAGGTTGATGCACACATTGTCAGAGCTAGCTCAGTGTTTGGGAGGCTCTGAAGGAAAGTATAGGAGAGAAGAGGTATTAGATTGACTACCAAATTGAATATCCACAGAGCCATTGTGATGACCTCATTGTATGCCTGTGAAACCTGGGCAGTATACCAGTGCCATGCCAGGAAACTGAATTGCTTCCATTTGAATTGTCTTAGGAAGATTCTGAAGATCACCTGGAAGGATAAGGTACCAGACACTAAGGTCCTTATTCGAACTAAACTGCCACGCATTCAAACTCTGTTTCAGGGAGCGCAATTCCAATGGGCTGGCCATACTGTTCAAATGCAAAATGTACATTTCCCAAAAAGACTATTTTTTGGAAAACTCACACAGGGCAAGCATTCACATGGTGGTCAGAAGAAATGATACAAGGACACTCTCAAGGTCTCTCTTAAGAACTTTGAAATTGATTGTGTGACATGGGCAACATTGGCACAGGACTACTCAGCATGGTGTGCCCACGTCAGAGAAGGTGCTATGCTCTACGAGCAAAGCAGAATTGAAACAACTCAAAGGAAATGCAGGATGTGCACATTTAGAGCATCCACTCCCAATGTGCACACTGACTATTTGTGCCTGACCTGTGGTAGAGCATTCCCACCTCATATTGATCTGATCAGCCACATTTGGACACATAGTGATGTCATTTTGGTCCTCTTCAAGAACAAAAGACAACCAACCAACCAACCAACATATTACATATATACATACATAACATATAAAATCAGGACTAAATTAAACAAGTTCAGGCCTTCTGAAAAATTCAGACATAGCTAGTGAGGGAACAAATTGTCTAGTGGCCTAATTAAAGTTTTTTTTAGTTCAAAAAAGTTCTGCGGTTTACGACCAAAATCTCTTCTCAGTGAACCCTAGAGATATCTAATGATGATAAAGATGATGACAACAACAGCAATAACTACCATTTCTATAGTGGCAAAGTTTGAAAAACACTTTACAAATATTAACCCATTGAGAGAAGTTATTTTTCTATTATGTTGATAACCAATTACGAAATTAGGATCAAGGTTTTTATTTTCTATTTCCTCATTCAGGGACCTGTGTCTGTGGGTCAATCAGCCTAATCCTTGGGGTAAATGGTCCCTGATATTGGGTGGGACTCCACCCAACTAGGGGACCTAAGTTTTGTTCATAGTGTAAACTGAATCTAACCTAGGTGCATTCCACCCCTAAAGCATTAAGCCCATGTCTTTGAATCCCTTCACTAGAGTTTAGGGTTAACCTAGTTCATGAAGTAGAAAATCAGCCAGGGAGATGGCTTGAGGCAGCTGAGTCTCATGACCAAGCCAAGTTCTCAGCAGGAGGAGCTAAAGCTTTAAGCCCACCTCCTCAGTTGAAAGTCCACCCCCCTCAATAATTGTTCACTAATCAAAGTTGATTTTCACCTATCAGGAGCGCCTCCCCCACCTTTTCTACAGCATATCAAAGCATTCAGTATCTCCATTAGGTCTCTGTGGTTTCAGAGAGAAACCACTAACCATCAGTTTGTTGATTACCAGCTAGCCTAATTAATAAATTGATTATTAATTACTGAGAAACTTGGTCTCAGGCTTTTCATTTGACTCATCATTTTATCCTCACAACAATTGTTGGGAGATAGGTGCTATTATTATCCCTAGGTGCTATTATCCCAATTTTACAGATGAGGAAACTGAGGCAAATAGAGGTTGCTTGGGGTCAAAAGCTAGTAAGTATCTGAGAGTGGATTGGAACTCAGGTTTTCCTGAGCCCAGAGCCAGCAATCACTCTGTTCACTGAGTCATAGAGGTCTCTTTCATGGAACCTTGGGATTTCATGGAGGACAAGTAGAAAGACATTCTATTAGAGACTTTGGGGGTGGTATACAATGCAGGTGGCAGAATTCAGTCACGTGACTCAATTATCAGCAATTCTACCAAGTAAAATGTTAGAAGGAAAGACATGATATTTGAGCAGCTGCTGTATGATCAGCTCAAATGGAATAACCACAAAGGCAATGGATGAAAGAAATTAAAACATCAAGGCAATATTTACCCTCAGATGAGGAATGGACTAGTCTGAAACAATAGCAACAGGCCAGTTAGCCTGTCATGGCAGTGACTGAGAACTGGATAATTCTTTGTGACCCTTATGGGGGGTTTTCTTGGCAGAGATGCTAAGGTGGTTTTCCATTTCCTTCTTCAGCTCATTTTACAGATAAGGAAACTGAGGCAAACAGGGTTAAGGGACTTGCCCAAGGTCACACAGCTAGAAGTGTCTGAGGCCAAATTTGAACTCCAGTCTTCCTGATTTCAGGCCTAGAGCCTTATTCACTGTATTGCCTAGCTGCCCCATATTGTTGGAAGGGGCAACTTTCCTGGCTACCATCCTCTTGTCTTCCCCAAGAGAATGTAATCTACTTGACAGCAAGGACTATCTTGCTTGTTGTTATTTGTATTCCCAGTGCTTAGCCCAGTGTCTAGCACATAATAAGCATTTAAATGTTTTTTTTTTTCATTCTTTCATTAGTTACATTTCATCATTTTGGTTTTTTTATTTTTATTTTTTTATTTTATTTTATGGTTTTCTTTTTTTCCCCTCAATTTACTAATTTACTCATTTTCAGTTTTCAACATTCATTTCCGTAAGTTTTAAATTTTCTTTCCTTCCCTCCCCCCTCCTTTCCCAAAATGGCATGCAATCTTATATGGGATCTACACATACATTTCTATTAAACACACTTTCACATTAGTCATGTTACACAGAAGAATTATAACAAATGGGAGAAACCATGAGAAAGAAAACCAAACAAAAGAGAAAATAGCCTGCTTCATTCTGCATTCTTACTCCATAGTTCTTTCTCTGGATGTGGATGGCATTTTCCATCACGAGTGCTTTGGAAAAGTTTTAGGTCCTTGCATTGCTGAGAAGGGCTAAGTCTATCAAAATCAGTCCTTGCACACTGTGGCTGTTACTTTGTACAATGTTTCTCCTGGTTCTGCTCTGTTCACTCAGTTCACAGAACTCTTTCCAGGTTCATCATTTCTTATAGCACAATAGTACTCCATTACATTCATATACCACAATTTGTTCAGCCACTCCCCAATTGATGGGCATCCCCTCAATTTCCAGTTCTTGGCCACCACAAATAGAGCTGCTATAAATATTTTTGTGCATGTGCATCCTTTTCCCATTTTTGTGATCTCTTTGGGATCCAGCCCTAGAAGTAGTATTGCTGGGTCAAAGGATATGCACATTTTTATAGCCTTTTGGGCGTAGTTTCAAATTGCTCTCCAGAATGGTTGGATCAGCTCACAGCTCCACCAACAACGAATTACTGTTCGAACTTTCCCACATGTTCTCCAACATTTATCATTTTCCTGTTTTGTCATGTTAGTCAATCTGATAGGTGTGATGTGGTTACCTCAGGGTTGTTTTGATTTGTATCTCTCTAATCAATAATGATTTAGAGCATTTTTTGACATGAGTATAGAAAGCTTTAATTTCTTCCTCTGAAAACTGCATGTTCATATCCTTTGACCATTTCTCAATTGGGGAATGACTTGTATTCTTGCAAATTGACTCAGGTCTCTATACATTTTAGAAATGATGGCCTACTCTCTTTTTTAATTAATTAACATTTTTAGCTTTCAGCATTGATTTTCACAAGAGTTTGAATTACATATTTTCTCCCCATTTCTACCCCCCACCCCACTCCAAGATGGCATATATTCTGATTGTCCCATTCCCCAGTCAGCCCTCCCTTCTGTCACCCCAACCCCTATCCCCTTTTCCCTTACTTTCTTGTAGTGCAAGATCGATTTCTATGCCCCATCACCTGTATATTTTATTTCCTAGTTGCATGCAAAAACTTCTTTTTTAATATCTGCTTTTAAAACTTTGAGTTCCAAATTTTCTCCCCTCTTCCCTCCCCACCCAAGCAATTCAACATAGGGCACATGTGTATCATTATGTAAAACCCTTCCACAATACTCATGTTGTGAAAGACTAACTATATTTTGCTCCTTCCTATCCCATCCCCCTTTATTCAGTTTTCTTCCTTGACCCTGTCCCTTTTTGAAAATGTTTGCTTTTGATTACCTCCTCCCCTATCTGCCCTCCTTTCTATCATCCCCCCCTTGTTAACTCCTTCCTCCTTCTTTCCTGTGGGGTAAGATACACAATTGACTGTGTATGTTATTCCCTCCTCAGGTCAAATCCGATGAGAGCAAGATTCACTCATTCCCCTTCACCTGCCCCCTCTTCCCTTCCTACAGAACTGCTTTTTCTTGCCACTTTTATGTGAGATAATTTACCCCATTCTATCTCTCCCTTTCTCCCTCTCTCAATATATTCCTCTCTCATCCCTTAATTTGATTTTATTTTTTTAGGTATCATCCCTTCATATTTAACTCACCCTGTGCCCTCTGTCTATATATATAATGTACATTTCCTTCAGCTACCCTAATACTGAGGTCTAATGAATTATACACATCATCTTTTCCATGCAGGAATGTAAACAAAATAGTTCAACTTTAGTAAGTCCTTTATGATTTCTCTTTCTTGTTTACCTTTTCATGCTTCTCTTGATTCTTGTGTTTGAAAGTCAAATGTTCTATTCAGCTCTGGTCTTTTCACTGAGAAACCTTGAAAGTCCCCTATTTTATTGAAAATCCATATTTTGCCTTGGAGCATGATACTCAGTTTTGCTGGGTAGGTGATTCTTGGTTTTAATCCTAGCTCCTTTGACCTCTGGAATATCATATTCCAAGCCTCTCGATCCCTTAATGTAGAAGCTGCTAGATCTTGTATTATTTTGATTGTGTTTCCACAATACTCAAATTGTTTCTTTCTGGCTGCTTACAGTATTTTCTCCTTGATCTGGGAGCTCTGGAATTTAGCAACAATATTCCTAGGAGTTTTCTTTGTGGGATCTTTTTCAGGAGGTGATCGCTGGATTCTTTCAATTTCTATTTTACCCTCTGGCTCTAGAATATCAGGGCAGCTCTCCTTGATAATTTCTTGAAAGATGATATCTAGGCTCTTTTTTTGATCATGGCTTTCAGGTAGTTCAATAATTTTTAAATTCTCTCTCCTGGATCTATTTTCCAGGTCAGTGGTTTTTCCAAGGAGATATTTCACATTATCTTCCATTTTTTCATTCCTTTGGTTCTGTTTTATAATATCCTGGTTTCTCATAAAGTCACTAGCATCCACTTGCTCCAATCTAAATTTTAAGGTAGTACTTTCTTCAGTGGTCTTTTGGACCTTCTTTTCCATTTGGCTAATTTTGCCTTTCAAGGCATTCTTCTCCTCATTGGCTTTTTGGAGCTCTTTTGCCATTTGAGTTAGTCTATTTTTTAAGGTGTTGTTTTCTTCAATATTTTTGGGGTCTCCTTTAGCAAGTCATTGACTTGTTTTTCATGGTTTTCTCGCATCACTCTCATTTCTCTTCCCAATTTTTCCTCTACTTCTCTAACTTGCTTTTCCAAATCCTTTTTGAGCTCTTCCATGGCCTGAGACCAGTTCATGTTTTTCTTGGAGGCTTTTGTGGTAGGCTCTTTGACTTTGTTGACTTCTTCTGGCTATATGTTTTGATCTTCTTTGTCACCAAAGGAAGATTCCAAAGTGTGAGTCTGAATCTGAGTCTATTTTCGTTGCCTGGCCATGTTCCCAGCCCGCTACTTGACCCTTGAGTTTTTCGTCGGGGTATGATTGCTTGTAGAGTAGAGAGTACTTTGTCCCAAGCCTGAGGGGCTGCACTGTTGTTTTCAGAGCTATTTCTACACAGCAAGCTCTGCCACAGCAGTGCTCCTCCTCTCCCAAGAACTGCCAACCCGGACTGGACTCAGATGTAAGCAGGCTCTGCACTCCAGCTCTGATCCACCACTTAATTCTTCCCACCAGGTGGGCCTGGGGCTGGAAGCAATTGTAGCTGTAGTTCTGTAGCTGCACCTCCTCCGCTCCCCCCCGGTGGTGGCTGAACCGGGAACTCCTTTCACTCTGTCCCCCGCAGCTTTTCCCTCTAACCTTCTCTGTTGTCTTTGGTGTTTGTGGGTTCAGAAGTCTGGTAACTGCCACAGCTCACGAATTCAAGGAGCTGGGGCCTGTTCCGCCCAGCTACCGGTCTGGTTGGTCTGGGTGTAGCCCACACTGGGCTCTGCTCCCCTGTGCTCCCAGCTCCTTGTTTCTTACCTTACCCAGCCACCATCCAGGCTGTCTTGGGCTGGAGCCCTGCTTCCCTTTGCTATTTCATGGGTTCTGCAGTTCTAGAATTTGTTCAGAGCCATTTTTTATCAGTGTTTGGAGGGTCCTGGGGGAGAGCACTAGGCAAGTCCCTGCTTTCCAGTAGCAATCTTGGCTCTGCACATTTCATCATTTTGTGAGGTGATACTATGTATAATTTTCTCTCATTCTCTATAATGGAGATTGAACTCTTAAGTGTTATTGCATGTGTTTGAAATGTATTTCTTCATGCCAAGGAGATAAAAGTGCCTGTGTTGATTTCTGGACTCTGGGCTTCTTGCTTCGAGAGCAGTTTGGGGTATTTGGTCTCTGAGCAATGGTAATAAAGTCAAAATCATTATTTTTGTCCATTTCTTATTTTTTCAGATTTGATAGCCTGTTTAAATAAATTTTCATCTTTCTCCTTTCTCTGAGTTTTGTATTGATTTTGGCTTTTGCTCTGAACAATCAATGTTATGTATAAACACAAAGAGTTGATTTTGAATCAGTTCCTGATCTGACAACCAGACATTTTCTTTGTATTAAGACATAGTCCATTTTGGATTTTCCAGTGAAGATGATGGAGGAAGGGCTTAAAAAGAGCCAGGCTCTTCATAAACCTCTCAAAAAAGAAACAACAATAGAAATACTAATAGAAGAAAGGCAGCTTTTAAAAATACCCCTACAAAAAATAACAATCAAATAAACAGAAAATGAAAAAAGAAGTGCTGACACAATTTTTAAAATGGCTCAATGGACATAACTAAAGTCCCAAAGGGAACATAGACGGGAAAAGAACTGGAGACACTACTCATTTAAGCAAATTAATCCAAAATTAACACTGGTAGAAAAATCAGAAGATTAATTAAAGAGGCACTTGCAAAAGTTAAAAAAAATCATGAGAATTACTGAAGTTAAAATAAAAGATTTTTTGAAAGATTACAAGGAAATATTAAATCTTAGTCAGTTTCTCAAATTAGTAAACTGGATTGGTACTATTAGTATCATTATGGAGGAAGATTAAAATAAATATGACAGTTTCACAGGACATTCAATTGGGAGATGACATTCCTGTCAAATACCACTCAATCTAGCATTCAAAGGAATCTAATATTGGTTTTGCATTCTGTGTTCATAAACAAAATGGGCTCTTAGCACTCAGTTCAACCAAGTGCCCTTGAAGAATTTGACCTTTGTTTCCTTGATTAGATTTGGGAGTCCTTGATGACCTCTTTGCCTCAGGGGAGGGCCTAGTTTATACATGAGTTTGAGTGACATGTTTGGGACATCAGAGGCTTTTAGACCACATGGGTTTAAGTGGCCTCTTTGTGACGATTCTAGGTCACATGGGTGAGTCGCTGTGATGATTCTAGGTCATGTGGGTGAGTCGCATGTGTGACTCACCCTTGACCCTGAAAAAGATATAAAACCATGGGTAGGCTTTCTCTTTTTTTGGAGCTCTTATCCACATCAGTGGTGGCACATGTGACTCTGGGCCAGCCCTTGTTATGAGCTCCCAGGCCAAACTCAGATGTTGGTAACTATGAATTGTATTTGGTCTGTCTGTCAATGTCTGTAATTTGTTTGTATTTTGCATGGAAGTTCAGGGTGCTGGATTTTTCCCCTGAACTAAGTGAAGGTATTTGTATGCTGAATTAAAGTAAGCTCATCAACCCCTTAATGTTGCTTTCCTTAGTAAAGCAGATCAAAAGAACCTGGGCTTTTGCAGTGTGCTGGTAGTGTGCTCGTTGATGGGCTTGTGTTGGTCTTTCACCCCCACAACAACTGCTTGCTGGATTGTTGAAATACATTTATTTAATGAAAATATAATTTTTGGTTTTATTTAATATGCATTTCAACCATCATTTATTAAGTGTCTGATTCATGAAAGGAACTGTGCTGGGTGCTGAGGATACAAAAATAAAAAAAAATGTTCCTTCTTATAAGTCTTTTACCTTCCACTGGATTTTTTGTGATATTGTCTAATCCCAAATTTGGTTATAAAAATACCAAATTATAATTAGGCTACATCGAATTACACAGATTTTAATAGTATAGCAATGGGCAGCAAGCTGGCAGGCACAGTGGATAAAGAGTTAAGCCTGGAATCAAGAAGACCTGTCTTCCCAAGTTAAAAATCTGGCCTCAGACCCTTACTAGCTGTGTGACCCTGGGCAAGTCACTTAACCCTGTTTGCCTCAGTTCTTCTTCTGTAAAATGAGCTGGAAAAGGAAATGGCAAACTGCTCCCATATCTTTGTCAAGAAAACTCCAAATAGTGTGAGAAAGAGTTGCACAGGACTGAAAAAATGACTGAACAACAATAAAGGATAGCATAGAGACATATTAATTTTATATTTTTATATTACATTATATTTATTTCATTATGTTAAATTCAAGCCATCCAATAAATATTTATTAGGAGCCTACTATAAGCAAGCCCCTGTGCTAAGTGCTAAAGATACAATTAGTTAAAAGAAAGACAGTGCCTGACCTCAAGGACCTTACCATCTAAAGTGGTTGACAACACTCAAGAGAAGGAAGGAAATCAGGTTGGGACAGGACTAGGGGTTTTCTTGTGGAGTTGAAAGCAGGTAGGGCAGCAGATGCAAAGGGAGGTGAGTTGAGAGGCCAGTCTCTGCTCCCTATAAAGGAGGTAGGAGTTTGGTACTCTACTTTCCAACCCTCCAATGAGAAGGCTGAGGGAGATGGAGCCAATTAAGGCTTGAGTTAGCAGCAAAGTGATGAGGCTAGACAGTTGAATTTATCTTAGGATGGACATCTTGTTCTATGAAGTTGTAATGGTTGTGAATCCTGACTCTGAGCTTGCTGTGCCTTGGACAGATCACTTGACTTCTCTTGATTTAAATTTCCTCATCTGTGAAATGAGGGAGTGGGACTAGATGACCATAAACTCCTTTCTAACACTAAAGCTATCATTCTATGACCTTATACTCTTATGAAATGACCTTTTGAATGGTCAATATAGAGAATATAGTGGAAAACTTCAACAACAACAACAAAACTATGTACAACCAACAACAGATCTGGTATAGTGGAAAACAATTGCAGACAATGGAAATAAACTAGGAAAACAGGCTCAGGAACCAAGGAACTATTAAAAGAATTAGAAAAGTAGAAAACACAAAAAATCAAGGGATGAATATGGAGGATAGGTCAAGATATGGAAACCTCAGAATTATTGTTATACCAGAATATTTAGAAGATAAAAATAATTTGAAAAAAATGTTTTCTGGGAAATAACCAAAGAAAACTTCCAAGGTTTTAAAAAAAGTAGTAATAAACAACTAGAAAGAATCCATAAAATCCCAAGAAGTACCAACATTTTAACTCTGCTAGACATATTTTTCTTAAACTAACACTTTGATTAACACTTTGATAAAAAAATTTCTAAGCTGCAAAGACAGAAATAACATGCAAAACACATCAATCAGTATTACAATAAACTTCTTAAAAAAGAAAATAAATATTTAAAGATATTGGAATACATATTTAGAACTTAGACATGTGGACCACAAATTATATATGAAAGCAAGAAATGAATGTGATGTAATACTATTATGCTGTAAAAAATTATGAAGGACATGGCTTCAGAAGCAACTGGGAAGATTTGCATTAATTGTTAAAGAGTGAAGTTTTTACAACCAGAACAATGTTGTAAAGACAAACAACTTTGAAAGACTTAGGTACTCTAATCAATGCAATGAACAACCATGATTCTCAGGGACTCATTAAAAACCATTCTTCCCACCTATTGCCAGAGAGATACATGATGGACTGAGGATGATTGGACAGAGGAGACTGAGTTACATATTTGTTTTGCTTGACTATGCATACTTGTTGCAAGTATTTTATTTTCTTCTTTTTTTCAACGGAGAGAAGTAGATAGAAGGGAGTGAAGATGGATTTTTGCTAATAGAAAAAAATTAATTTTAAAAAAAGAAAGCAAGATATGGTTATTTGAGCTTCACTTAGATTTTGAAAAGTTTTCAAAGACACACGTTCACTTCAAGGAAATCTTTACTCAGCATACAAGCCTCCACATTAAAAAGATCAGGATTTAAAAGTTTTCTTTTTTCTTTTATATACATACATAAACATATATATATATATATATATATATATTTAGTTTTCAACATTTACTTATGTAAAATTTTGAGTTCTAAATTTTCTCGCCCTTCCTACTCTCCCACCTCTCCAAGATGACTTTCAATGTGATATACACTATATATATACATTCATATTAAACATATTTTTGCATTAGTCACATTGTAAAGAAGAATTAAAACCAATGGGAGAAACCAAGAGAAAGAAGAAATGAACAAACAACCAAAAAGAGTAAATAGTATGCTTTCATCTGCATTCACAATCCATGGTTCTTTCTGTGGATGTGGATAGCATTTTCCATCGTGAGTCTTTTGGAGTTGTCTTAGATCCTTGCATTGCTGAGAAGAGCTAAGTCTGTCAAAGTCAGTCATTGAAAGTGTGGCTATTACTGTGTACAATGTTCTCCTGGTTCTGCTCATTTCACTCATTATCAATTCATATAAGTCTTTGCAGCTTTTTCTTAAGTCTGCCTGCTCATCATTTATTATAGCACAATAATATTCCATTACATTCATATACCACAACTTGTTCAGCCATTCCCCAATTGATGGACATGCCCTCAATTTCCAATTCTTGGCCACTAGAAAAAGAGCTACTAGAAATATTTTTGTACGTGTTGATCCTTTCCCCATTTTTATGATCTCTTTGGGATACAGATCTGGAAGTGGTATTGTTGGGTCAAAGGGGTATGCACAGTTTTATAGCCTGTTGGGCACAGTTCCAAATTGTTCTCCAGAATGGTTGGATCAGTTCACAACTCCACCAACAGTGTATTACTGTTCAAATTTTCCCACATCTTCTCCAACATTTACCATTTCCCTCTTTTGTCATGTTAGCCAATCTGATTGGTGTGATGTAGTTCCTAATCAATAGTGATTTAGAACATTTTTTCATATGACTATAGATATTTTTAATTTCTTCAACTGAAAACTGCCTGCTCATATCCTATGACCCTTTATCAATTGGGGGATGACTTCTGGGCTTATAAACTTGACTCAGTTCTCTATATATTTTAGAAATGAGGCCTTTATCAGAGACACTGATTGTAAAAACTCTTTCCCAGCTTTCTGCTTCCCTTCTAATCTTGGTTGCATTGGCTTTGTTAATGCAAAAAAAAATTTAATTTAATGTAATCAAAATTATCCATTTTGCATTTCAGAAAGTTCTCTATTTTTTTTTGGTCATAAATTCTTCCATTCTTTATAAATCTAACAGGTAAACTATACCTTGCTCTCCTAATTTGCTTATAGTAGCAGCCTTTACATCTCAATCATGTACCCATTTTGGTTTTATCTTGGTATACAGTGGACGATATTGGTCTATGTCCAGTTTCTGCCATACTATTTTCTGGTTTTCCCAGCAGTTTTCATCAAATAGTGAGTTCTTGTTCCAGAAGCTGGAGTTTTTGGGTTTATCAAAGAATAGATTACTATGGTCATTGACTACTGTGTCTTCTTTACCTAACCTATTCCACTGATCTACCTCTCTATTTCTTAGCCAGTACCAGGTAAGTTTGATGATTGCTGTTTTCTAATAGATCTGGTACAGCTAGAGCACCTTCCCTTACATTTCTTTTCATTATTTCCCTTGATATTCTGGAATTTTCTTCTTCCAGATGAATTTTGTTATTACTTTTTCTAGCTCTATAAAATATTTTTTTAGTAGTTTGACTGGCATGGCACTGAATAAGTAAATCACACTAGGTAGACTTGTCATTTTTATTATATTAGTTTGGCCTACCAATGAGCAACTGATATTTTTACAATTATTTACATTTGACTTCATTTGTGTGAAAAATGTTTTGTAATTGTGTTCACATAATTCCTGGATTTGTCTTGGCAGATAGACTCCTAAACATTTTATGATATCTACAGTAACTTTAAGTGGAATTTCTCTTTCTATGTCTTCCTGTTGGGCTTTTTTAGTATTATACAGAAAAGATGATGATTTGTCTGGGTTTATTTTATATGCTGCAACTTTGCTAAAGTTGTTATTTATTTCAAGTATTTCTTTGATTTTCTAGGATTCTCTAAGTATACCATCATACCATCTGCAAAGAGTGATAGCTTTGTTTCTTCTTTGCTTATTCCAATTCCTTCAACTTCTTTTCCTTCTCTTAAAAGCTAAAGCTAAAATTTCAAGTATAATATTGAATAACAGTGGTGATAATGGACATCTTTGTTTTACCCCTGATCTTGCTGGAAATGCTTTTAGCTTATCCCCACTACATATAAGGATTGCTGATGTTTTAGGTAGATGCTCCTTATAATTTTAAGGAAAATCCCATTTATTCCCATGCTCTTTATTGTTTTTTTATATAGGAATGGGTGTTGTATTTTGTCAACAGCCTTTTCTGCATCTACTGAGATAATCATATGGTTTCTGTTAGTTTTCTTATTAACATGGTCAGTTATGCTGATAGTTTTCCTAATGTTGAACCACTCCCACATTCCAGGTATAAATCCTACCTGGTCATAGTGTATTATCCTTATGATAAGTTGCTAAAATCCCTTTGCTAATATTTTACTTAAAATTTTTGCATCTATATTCATTAGGGAATTTGGTCTATAATTTAATTTCTCTTTTTGACTTTTCCTGGTTTAAATATCAGCACCATATTTGTGTCATAAAAAGAATTTGGTAGGACTCCTTCACCTACTTTCTCAAATAATTCATAAAGTATTGGAACTAATTGTTCTCTAAGTGTTTGATAGAATTCACTTTTAAATCCATCTGGCCCAGGCGATTTTTTTCTTAGGGAGTTCATTGATGGTCTGTTTAATTTCTCTTTCTGAGATGGTGTTAAGAATTTTATTTCCTCTTCTGTTAATTTGGGTGATTTATATTTTTGGAAGTATTCATCCATTTGATTTAGATTGTCAAATTTATTGGCATACAATCAGGGAAATTTGCTTCTAATTATTGTTTTAATTTCCTCTTCATTGGTGGTGAATTCATCCTTTTCATTTTTGATGCTGGTACTTTGGTTTTCTTTTTTATAAGCAAATTAATCAAAGGTTTACCTATTTTGTTGCTTTTTTCATAAAACCAGCTCCTGGTTTTATTTATTAGTTCAATAGTTCTCTTAATTTCAATTTTATTAACCTCTCATTTGGTTTTCAGTATGTCTAATTTGGTATTTAATTGGGGATTTTTAATTTGTTCCTTTTTCCAGCTTTTTTAGTTGCATGTCCAATTCACTGGTCTCCTCTTTCTCTATTTTATTCATGTAAACATTTAGAGATATAAACTTCCCCTAAGAACTGTTTTCACTTCATCCCATAAGTTTTGGTAGGTTGTCTCATTATTGTCATTCTCTTGGATGAAGTTATTGATTGTTTCTATGATTTGTTGTTTGACCCACTTGTTCTTTAGGATTAGATTATTTAGTTTCCAATTAATTTTTAGTCTGTCTTTCCATGGCCCTTTATTACATGTAATTTCATAATCTGAAAAGAATGTACTTAATATTTTATCTGCCTTTCTTCATTGGATTGTGAGGATCTTATGCCCTAATACATGAGTTCATTAATTAAAATAAGAAATAATGTGACATAACAAAATAAAGAGTTGACCTGAGAGCCAAGAAAACCTAGGTATAAGTCCTACCTCAAAACTTACTGACTATGTTACTCTGGCTAATTCATCTAACCTAAGTGCCTCAGGGAATTCTGTGAGACTAAATTACTAAACAACTACAGATCTACATTGGTAGAGGGGACTCCACCTCTCAAATTACCCCTATACCCATGAAATCTTAGGTCTGGACCAAAAAGAGAGAAAAAGGAGATAGGAGAGAGGGACACACAGAGCGGAGGCAATGTCAGGGAGAAGAGGGAAGGAAGGAGGAAGAGACAGAGATAGGGAGAGAATATCCTCCATCTCTTGTTTGGTTAAATATTCTTTGTCTAGCCCAATTGGTATTTACACATATTCAGGAAGTTCCAGTGGTACCCTCTTACTTCTGAATGCCACATTTCAGGTAATCAGACTTAAAAACTACATGAAAGTAGTGAAAATTAAGGACCCAGTTTAAATAAACAAAAGTACAGAATGTCAAGAAAGATGGATAATCCCAAAAATAATTCACCCAGACCTATGACTATCTAACTCCAAAATGTCATCAATAGAAAGAGGATCTTGCAAGCATGCAGAAAGAAACACATTATATATAAAAAATAATTTTAATTGTGTAGGATTTCTTATTCCAGACAAGAAACAATAGAACTAGACTGTGATATACTGGAATTGAGAGAAACTGGCTTGTATCTCCAAATTACTCATTCATCTAACAAAATTGAGCACATTTTCCAAGAGGAAAAAAAACATTTAACACAATAGAGAAATTCCAGGCATTCCTATAGAAAAATCCAGACCCAACAAGGGCCTTTGAAACACACATCAACTGTATAGCACACCACAAAACAAAGTAAAGAAACTTTAAAATAAAAATGAATGAGTGTTGGTTGTATGATATATCATGAAGCTATTATTTCTTAGACATTTTGCAAGAGGAACGTTAGGGAAGGCATAGCTATAAATTGTCAAATGCTGAATAATTCTAAGTTGAAAGCATTAAGAGAAATAGGGAAGAAAATCATCTCCTGTTTCATGGCTCCACAACTGACAACACAAAATCAATATTAAATGCATGGTGTTGAAAAGTATAGCAACTAAATACTGAAAGTGACAGTTAAACATTCAAATTCAGCAGTATTCCTCTCTGCCAGCAGGTGTACTCCAAGTGAACTCTCCCTTCCACTTGCCTAGGAGCAGTGGACAGAGGGCTGGACACGGAGTCAGAAATCCCTATATTAAATTCAGCCTCATATACTTACTACCTGTGTGACCCTGGGCATGTCATTTAACTTCTGTCTGTCTCAGTTTTCTCAGCTTAAGTAAGAGGACAATAATAGCACCAGCCTCCCAAGGTTTGTGTAAGAATCAAATGAGATAAAATCTTTTTTTGCTTGGGACATAGTTGGTGTTCAATAAATGCTCCTTTCCTTCTTGCCTCCCAACCCTTTCCTTATCTCAACTACAAAAATATTTCTAAAGTATAGGTTTGGCCAGGTTACTCCCTTGTTTAAAAATAAAAACAGAAACTCCACTGGTTCTATCACTTCTGAGTTAAAGTACAAACTTCTATGTCTGGCATTTATAGGAAATTTTACAATCTGGCTCCAATCTACTTTTCCAGGCTTACTGCACATCCCCTTCATGCCCTCTACATTTCAGCCAGACTGGCCTGCTTGCTGATATTCACACGCCACATTTCATCTCCTATCTCCCTACCTTTGCTAAGACTGTTCCTATTGCCTAGAATGGTCTTCTTCTTCATCCTAGAATGTCTAGCTTCCTTCAAAATCTAGCGATTGTCTCCTCCTACGTAAGTCCTTTCCTGATTGCTCTGGTTCTTAATGTTTTCCCCATTGAAAAATTATCTTGTATTCACTTAATCTGTGTACATATCCTTTCCTTTAATATAAATATATTCCTCTAATATAAATTCTTTGAAGGCAGGTACTGTTTCCTTATTTTTTGTCTTTGCATCCCCAATCCCTAGCAAATGGTAGACAATAAAATACTTTTTTAGTTGATTAAAATTCCTTGTAAACTGCTTTGTTCTCCAGCCCCAGAGTTTCTCCCTCTTTCTCTATGATCTTTCAAGAGACCACAGATCAACAGTTAGAAGGAACTTCAGGGATTATTTGGTCCCAGTCCCCAAATGTTGAGGCTAACAGTGGTTGAGTGACTTGCCAAAGATCGCATAGGGAATAACAGGTGCATGTGAACAGACATGAACCCAGGTCCTCTCCCTCCAGAGCCAGTGCTCTTTCCTTAGTATCAAAAAACCTTCTACCATCTTTTTCTTCTTCATTATCATTGTTCCATCTACTCAGGCTACAATCTTATTCCTGACATTGGCTAAACAGTCACATTTGTCAGATCTTTCAGGACCTTGGGCTGTAACTTGTCTGGACCTAGTGACCTGAGCTCCTCAAAGGCAACTGCGTACCCTCTTGCTACTTATCATCTTTGGTTTCACTCCTTATTGGTTATTCTTGGTCTTTTCCAACAAAAGATTATCCTCCAAGAAGCAAAATAACAATCCAGCAGGGTCATAGAATTAGAAGGGTCCTCAAAGGTCTTTTCTTTTCTTTTTTAGAAATAAGGTCCAGAAATGGTTAATGACTTGCCCAAGGTCCTATAATCGTAAGTGTCAGAGCTGGGATAGGAATCAGGAGTGTGCTGGAGCTAGTGGGAGTCCATTGTTAAATTTTCTTTGTGGGCACTTATACTTTGAAAATCAGCAAATGCTATAAATCAAGGCTTGATTTATTGTGTTGTTGAATATCTAGGCTTAAGAAATTGATTAATAAAATTTTAATAATGCAGATTGAATTAAAAGTACATTAGGAGAACATTTTTGGGGGGGGAAGCTGGTTGATAAACATTTACTAGCACACTCTAGGATAAAAAGCCAGACTCTTTACCTCCAGAGACTTTCCTCCGTCCCACAAAATCTTCTCCCTTTTCTTTATTGTCATTGCCCCATCCAACCCATGCAGCTTTCTATTCTTTCTTTGGTCCTCCTCTTTCCCCAGTATAGCTTTAAAAAGTTTTGGTTTTGTATTTTTGCTGTCCCTAGCTTCCTTTTCCTTTCTCAGTGCAATCTTAGCTTGAGGACTCTTTACATTATTCTTTTGGGCGGCTAGGTAGTGTAGTGGATAGAGTATCAGGCCTGGAGTCAGGAGGACTTGAGTTCAAATTTGACCTCAGATACTTACTAGCTATGTGACCCTGGTTAAATCACTTAACTCTTTTTTGCCTCAGTTTCCTCATCTGTAAAATGAACTGGAGAAGGAAATGGCAAACCACTCCAGTATCTTTGGGGTCATGAGACTGAAAGGACTGAACAACAACAACAAAGAACACTACTCTTTTAAGACCATGACATGCTTTTGTAATCCCTTGTTTCTATTTTCCATAGGATGGCATTCTTAACACTCTCTGCTGTCATCAATGAGAAAGAGAAGGGGTCTCACAAAGTAATGAAGGGCATTTTGTATCTTTATCAGTTTAATGGGTTGCCATGGTCAAAAAGTGTATTACTTTCTAGTGATGAATGTCTTGTTACTTAATTAACCTGCTTCTTAGACAGCAGACAGTCTTTTGCTGGGCTTGTAATAAAAATCTACCAATCTACATTGGGAAAACAAAGTGAATGAAAAATGCACATTGTCCAGATTTATGATCTATAGATAGGGAAACTCGCTGAGCTAAACCCTCTGTTCAAAAATCTTTATCCTAAACTCCAATCATTTTGCCAAGTGCCTGTTGTGCAGCTACACAGAGATATTCTGTGTACATGTCAAGCTCAACATATTCAAAATGAAATGCATTTCCCAATGTTATGAGGTATGAAGAGATCCTCTGAACTTGTCTTTTTGAGTTGTTGTATTTTCCAAAACCACTGGTCCCAGAGCATGCAGGAGGCTATAAATGTGTCAAGTAAAAAGCTCCCCCTTGGCTTATATAATTTCTTGTTCCGCCCCAAGCTAGACTCCCCATGTGCCCTTGTGAGGCAAGACAGGCACCAGCTAGTCTGTGCCAGGCTGGGATAATGCTTGAGCAGCTGTGGGTCCTTTGCAGGTAAGCAGACCCTCCTATCTTCATAGCCCAGCAGTTCCCAAGGGAAAAGAGTGAGGCTTTTGCCATTACCTGGCTCTTCCCCATTGGGATGATCTTGTCTTTCTTCCCACTTTTGCTGCATGTCCCCCCTCTCATGTCATACCCTTTCCTGGGATCTCCTCCTCCCCTTGGCCTGCTATTATAAAAATGTAAACTTCTGTAAAGATGGGAACCCTTTGGGTTTCATATGCATGTTCATTTCTTTTATAATAAACCTGGTTTTCACATTAGTCTCATGATGTTGTGATTGCCTGTTGACACTCCCTCCCAAATACGGCCCTCCTCCAAACTTACTGATTTCTGCTCAGGACACGACTATCTTCCCAGTCACCCAACTTTATCACCTTGGAGTCATCCTTCACCCCCGCTCTGTCATAGCTCCGTATCTATTCATTTGCCAAATATTTTTCCTCCTGCATCTGTCTCCTTGGCTACTACTTAGTTAAGGGTCTTAGTTAAGCTCCTCATCTCATCTCATCTCATCTCGTCTCATCTCATCTCATCTCATTGAACTCACAAAGTCTCCCCATTGGTGTGTCTACTTCCAGTCTCTTCCCTCTCTAGGGAATCCACTACATAGTTGCCTAAATAATATCTCTAAAATGAAGTTATGACTGTGTCATTCCCCTGCTCAAAAATCTTCAGTGGCTCCCTGTTACCTTTAGAGTAAAATAATCATGATACTTACTTAGTATTTGAAATTTGCAAAACACTTTATATACTTTATCTCCTTTGAATCTCACAACAACCCTATGGGAAAAGTTCATAAAATTATCCCCCATTTAACAAATGAGAAAATTTACATATGGAGAGTTTCAGTGACTTACCCAGAGTGATACAACTACTAAGTGTCAGAGGTAGAGTTCATACCTAGGTCTTCCTGGCTCCCAGTTCAATATTCTATCAACTATACCTCATTGCCTCTCACTACAATGTTCTCCGTCCCTATTTAAAACCTGCCATAACCTGTGTCCAATCAACTGTTCCAGAACTATTTTATAAGATATACCTCTTTCTCCCCTGCCCCCCATGTAGTTTACTTTGCAGCAAAACTGGCCTGCTAACTATTCCCTATATTCAACATTGCATTGCCTTTCTTCATGTTTTGCCCAGGTCACCTTTTATACCTGGGACACATGCCCTCCTCGCCTCTTTTTGTCTCTTAGAATACCTAGTTTCTTCAAGAGCCAGCTTGAATGCCGCCTTCTATGTGAAGCCTTTCTTGAGCCACTCCCACTCCTACCCCCACCTCCTTGCTAGTAGCATTTATCCTCCTCACACTACTTTGCATTTACTTATTTATGTTGTCAACAGGCAATCACAACTTCAAAAAACTTACATGAAAACCTAGGTTTATTGCAAGTGGAACCCTAAGAGTTCAGAATCCATAGAGAAGTCTGCATACTCATAACAGTACAAAGAAGGAAGGAGGAGGAAACACAAATCTCCACCTAAGGGGGCATGGCATGGGAGGGGGAAAGGTATGGTAAAGGTGGGAAAAGGACAAAACTCTTCCCAAAGGGGAGGAGCAAGGCCATGGCAAAAGCTTCATTCTTTTCCCCTGGGGACTGCTAGACCATGAATATATGGTGGCCTGCTCATCTACAAGGGCCCCAGCTGCATAAGTAGTCTCTCAGCCTAGAGCAGACTGACTGTCACCTATCTTGACTCCCAAGGACACACAGGCAGGGGACCCCTAAATACTCCTTAACAGTGTATACTTTGGAGGGGCGGAGCCAAGATGGCAGAGTAAAGGCAGCGACTTGCCTGAGATCTCCCCTGAATGCTTCCAAACACCTTTAAAAACTGATTGTAAACAAATGCTGGAGCAATAGAACACAAAACAGGAGAGTGAAACAAATTTCTAGCCCAAGACAACTTGGAAGATCGGTAGGAAAGGACTGTTGTACCAGGGGGAGAGAGGAGTGCAGTTCAGCACAGGCCGCACCAGTACAGACCAGGACCCAGCAAACCCTGAGCAGGGCTAGGGGTGACTGAATCACTGGCAGCAGTGGTGGTTTCCAGACCTCTCAGCTCACAGATACTAAGACAGCTTAAAAGATCAACAGGAAAGGTCTGTTGGACCTGCGTAAGAGTGGAGCACAGTCCAAGACAGGCCACATCAGCATGCCCCAGCCACAGGCAACCAAGAGCAGCCATGGGGAATGACTGAATTAGCAGTGGCAGCTTCCAGAGCTCTCAGACCATAGATGGTAAGGAGGTCAAATAACTGGTCACAAGGAGATTAGAGAAGTCTTTTTTCTGGCACTGGGGCAGGACTCTCTTGTTTTGCCCATACTTCAATCTGGTATACAGACGTGGATGACAGTCCCAGGGCAAGGAGGAGCAATCTAGCAAAGTAGAACATGTGGCCACAGTGGAGGTGGGGCAATCCTCACAGTTCCAAGGCAGAAAAGAGTAATTGTGGTTGCTCACAGACCAGAGCACAGGCCAGGAGAGTAGTAAACACCTCTCCTTAGATCATACCACCTTGGAAGAACTGAAAACTTACAGGTCCCTAGAGGTATCTCTGAAAACAGCTGCACAAAACTGCTGAAGCTTGGGACAGTGTGTCCTTCACCTTGGAAGCAGAGCCCTGCTTTAACAAAGAGTTAAAAGTCAACTAACAGGCTGGGAAAAGTAGCAAACACTGGGGGTGGGAAACAAAACAACAGACTATTGAAAGTTACTATGGTGACAAGGAAGATCAAAGCACACACTCAGAACACAACAATGTCAAAACTTCTATATCCAAAGCTTGTATAAATTAGTCTGAGGCCATGGAAGAGCTCAAAAAGGATTTTGAAAATCAAGTAAGAGAAATGGAGGAAAAATAGGGAAAAGAAATGAAAGTGATGCAAGAATATCATGAAAAATGAGTCAACACTTTGGTAAAGGAGACATTAAAGAATATTGAAGAAACTAACACCTTAAAAAACTGGCTAGGCCAAATGGTAAAAGAGGCCCAAAAAACCAATGAGGAGAAAAATGCCTTAAAAAAACAGAATTGGCCAAAAAGAAAAGGATATTCAAAAACTCACTGAAGAAAATGGTTCTCTAAAAATTAGAATGGAGTAAATGGAAACTAATGACTTAATGAGAAATTATCAAGGAAAATTGCCCTGATATTCTAGAACCAGAGGGGAAAACAGAAATTCAAAAAATCCACCAGTCACCTCTTGAAAGAGATCCCCAAATAAAAACTGCCAGAAACATTATAGCCAAATTCCAGAGTTTGCAGATTAAGGAGAAAATATTACAAGCAGCTAGAAAGAAGCAATTCAAGTATTGTGGAGCCACAATCAGATTAACGCAAGATTTAGTTGCTTCTACCTTAAAGGATCAGAGGGCTGGGAATATGATATTCCAAAGGGCAAAGGAACTAGGATTAAAACCAAGAATCACCTGCCCAGAAAAACTGGGTATAGTCCATGAGGGGTAAAAATTGACATTCAATGAGATAGAGGAATTTAATCATTCTTGAGAAAAGATGAGAGCTGAATAGAACATTTGACTTTCAAATACAAGACTCAAGAGAAGCATAAAAAGGTAAACAGGAAAGAGAAGTCATAAAGGATTTATTAAAGTTTAACTGTCTATATTCCTACGTGGGAAGATGATATTTGTAACTCATAAGACCTTTTTCGTTATTAGGGTAGTTAAAAGGAGTATATATAGACAGAGGGCACAGGTGTGAGTTGAATGTGAAGGGATGATATTCAAAAAATAAAATTAAGGAGTGAGAGAGAAATGTACTGGAAGCAAGTGACAGGGAGAGGTAGAATGGGGTAAATTTTGTCACAAAGAAGAGGCAAGAAAAAGTTTTTACAATGGAGGGGAAGAGGGGAGAGGTGCAGGGAGTGAGTGAACCTTACTCTCATCAGAATTGGCTCAAAGAGGGAACAGCATACATACTTAATTGGGCATAGAAATCTATCTGACCCTACAGTAAACAAAGGGGGAAAGGAAATAAGAGAAGTGGGTGGTGATACAAGGGAGGGCAGATTGGGGGAGGGGTTAGTCAGAAGCAAAACACTTTTGAGGAGGGGCAGGGTAAAAGGAGAGAGAGAATAGAATAAATGGGAGGGAATAGAATGGAGGGAAACTTTTAACAATAGTAATTATGAAAAAATTCTGAAGCATATTTCTCTAATAAAAGCCTCATTTCTCAAACATATAGAGAACTGAGTCAAATTTATAAAAGTGAGAGCCATTCCCCAACTAATAAATGAACAAAGATATGATCAGTTTTCAGATGAAGTAATCAAAGCTATTTATAGTTATATGAAAAAGTTCTGTAACTCACTATTGATTAGAGAAATGCAAATTAAAACAATTCTGAGGTACTACCTTATATCTATTAGAATGGCTAATAGGAAAGAAAAGCTAATTGACAAGTGTTGGAGGGGATGTGAGAAAAATGAGACATTAATGAACTGTTGGTGGAGTTGTGAACTGATTCAACCATTCTGTAGAGCCATTTGGAACTATGCCCAAAGGGTTATAAAACCACATATACCCTTTGACCTAGCAATGCCACTACTAGGCTTGTTTTCCCAAAGAGACAAAAAAGAAAAAATGAAAAGGACTTATATGTACAAAAAATATCTATAATAGTTCTTTTCTGGAGTTAAAGAATTAGAAATTGAGGGGATTCCCATCAGTTGGGAAATGGCTGAACAAATTACGACACGTGATTATGATTGAATATTATTGTATCATAGAAAATGATGAGAAGGATGCTCTCAGAGAAACCTGGAAAGTCTTATATGAGCTGATGCAAAGTGAAATGTACTGTGTACAAAGTAACAGCAATATTGTGGGATGATTAGCTATGAATGTCTTAGCTATTCTCAGCAATATGATGATCCAAGACAACCTTGAACAACTTATGATGGAAAAATGCTATCCACCTCCAGACAAAGAACGGAGAGTATCTGAATGCAGAATGAAGCATACTATTTTTTTTACTTTATCTTTCTTAAGGTTTTTTTGTCTATGTTTTCTTTCGCAAGATCATTATTATGGAGGTGTTTTGTATGATTACACATTTATAACCTAGATCTAATTGCTTCCCTTCTTAATGAGGGAGGGAGGGTACAAGAGGAAGGAGGAAAGGAAAGAATTTGGAACTCAAAGCTTCAAAAATGAATGTTAAAAATTGTTTTTACATATAACTGGTGAAAATAAAATACTAAAAACATTGAAAAAGAATTTAAAAAAAACTCAGTGTACACATTGTATCCTAATGTGCTTTGAGGACAGGGAGAGTTTTGTTTTTCTCTTTGTATCCCTAGCCACCTAGCACGATGCCTTACATACAGTAGGTGCTCAACAATTTCTGATGAACTGAAATTTAATATTTCATGGTTACTAGTGTAGCACTTGAGTTTTCCATGTTTGTTATCTCTTGTCTCATCACATGACTAACCACCTACACTTCTTGCTCCATCCATGTAATGGTGTCTTTCATGGTACAACATATACACAAACCTTTATTAGTAATACATTACAGGTGACAGTACTTACATCCACCACCTATCTTTAAGTTGTTCTTTGGGATTCCTGCAGTTTTGATTTTTTCCAAGATTGTTGTGTTCCATGGCTTGTGGCCATAGACCATCACTGGGAAAAGTAGTAGCATTAAGAAGATGAGTTTTTGCAGCGCTGAGAAGGATATGATCATTAAGAACACCCACCTCCAAATGTTGTCTAGCCTCATCTCCTTCGATCTTCATTCTCAGTTTTTGTCTACTTATGGCATATATGATATCCAGAATTTCATACAGCATACATGGGGACAAGTTACATGAGCTAAGCCTTAAAACTGAGGGTGGTGCAAGATCATGCAGGACCTTAAAGGCTGGGGAAAGGAGTCTGGCCTTTGCTTAGTATGCAACGGGAAGATGCTGATGGTTTTTGAGAAGAGTGGAATGAACAGATCTATTGGTCAAGGGAGACATCTGGCAGAGGTATGAATGACAGATTGTAAGGGTGGGAAATTGAGACTGGAGGACATGTTAGAAAATTATTCTACTTGTCTAGGCAGCTGGTAACGAGAGCCTGCACCAGGATGGAGGTAGAGCAAATGTTGTTGTTTGTCCTTCGTTCTTGAAGAGGACCATGACATTAAGGAGGTGATGCCATGCCATGCAAGTGAATTGAAGGGCATGAACTCCCTGATGTCATGGGAGTGGAAACAGAAAGAAGGGGAATAGATGTGTTTGAAAGGTGCAAACTGAAAAGACTGGTAAGCTGACTGGAAATCCTTATGCTCCCCATCATCCAGCAGCTTTTATTGTGGTGGGGCAAGTCATCTCCACCAACTGACAACCAACTGACACCTCCAAGGCAAGCAAGCCAGCACAGCTAAAGAAGAAAAGGCCCCTGGAGGGAGACATAGAGGGCGGTATGTGCCAGGGGAATCAAGACACCACCAGTACTTCCACCACAGCCTCCCATGAGACTCAGATGAAGATAGCCCAGGACCCTGAACCCAAGAGCCCTAGAAGTATCACTGTCCCCTAGAACATTGATCCTGCTTCTAGCTAAGGTCCTGAAGCCAGAAATGAGAGGAGCAATCATTGTGAAGAAAGGACCCACCTTTCTCATCACCACCAACAGTTGACCAACTGCCACTGATGAGCCCAAGAACCCAGAGAGTGAAAACACTCCTACACCAACCAATCCTCCTTCTAAGCCAAGCCCCTGAAACTATCATCCCAGAAAGCAACCCAGGAAGAAAACGGATCCATCAACTACTTTTCCAGGTACTAAAGCCCCCACATCCTTTGTAATCATACTTACTTAAGACCCAGAAAAGAAAGTTCTCCCCACCAAAGGTCTTGGCATTGTTGAATGGTTCAATATTATAAATGGACATGAATGTATGTATCAGTGAAAAGAACATTACAGAAGATGCATTAATATATGCTTTGCCACTGAACCCATGGGCCCTATACAAGTCAAGTCAAGCCAATAAATAATTAACAGCTGAAATTTGTGTTATCCCATTAGAATGTGAGCTCTTTGAAAGGAAGGATTATCTGCTTTTTTATCCATATGCTCAGCACTTAGCACAGCTCTGCACATAGTAAGGGCTTAATCAATGATTGTTCATTCATTCAAATGAGAAGTGAGAGGGAAGGAAAGGTCAAAGAAAATAAGGTTTTGAATATGTGAGACTGGGAGAAAAAATATCACAATCAGAGTTATAACTTGGAAGTTTTATGCTCTTGGCAAGTACCTCAAAGGGTGAAGTCAGTTGAGGGTAGTGCAGAGTACACCCTCTCCGTAGGGGGACAGATACACAGGATACCATCCTACAGTTGATGTTGAGGAGGCCACCATGCAGGAGAGAGAGCATAGCCCAGCCTGCCACTCAGCTTATTTTAATTATTTTTATTAACTAGATGCTTACCTACACTGTTTCTAGCTCCAGAAACACTGCAAGTACTGTTAAGTAGCCTCTAAATTTGGTGCCCTCGAACAAAGCACTCATAAACCGACGCTGGTTAAAGTTTTAGCTTCAAATGACAGAAAAAAGTGAAGTAGAAAGGAAGGAAGGTAATAACTTCTCAGCTTCAGGCAAATTAGGTTTTAAGTATTGCAAAAGAGGCAGATTTAGAAATACAGATCTAGAGCTCAGAAGAGATATTAAAACTAGAGCTATAGGTTTGGGAGTGTGTATTAAAATGATCATTGAAACCAAGGGTATGAATTTTTGCCAAGAAAAAGAGCATATATACAGAGAAAAAAGGGAAATAAAAAGTGAAACTTGAGGAACACTCATGTAAAGAAATCAGGACAAGGAGCTAGGAAAGGAGATAAGAGAACAATTTGAGAAGTAGGAAGAGGATTCCTGGTGTAATGTGTGCTTTTCAGTGAGTCAAGGGAGGAGAAAGTATTCAGTAGGATAGGGCGTTCAATAACTCAAAAGTTGCTGAGGGTTTGCAGTTAAAGAAACTTTTTAAAAAGGCACTACTAGATTTATCAATTAGAAAGGAAGTCCTTGGTGACTTTTGAAAAAGAAAGCAATTTCAGTTAACTAAATTGTCAATAAGCCAGACTGCAAAATTATTGTTCTGACTGATCTTCTAGACAAATTTTATCAAACACTTTAGAGAATCCCCAAAATTCAAAATCAGCACTTTAAAAAAAATTTGTCAGAAATTTACAAAAGCTAGTTGGGGATTCCATTTTGAATGTTGAGGACATACAACCACTGACAAGGAGATTTCACATTGGGACATGCTTCTAAATCTTTGCAAACAGAGAATGAGAAGGGGTGATTTTCTCAAATATTTAGAAAGGGCTTTTATTAGAAAGTGGGCATTTTTCTGGAAATGTGTCAAACATACATAAGTTAATTAATCAAAAAGCATTGATTGTGCCAAGAATTTAACCTCATAACAAAGATCAGCAGTCCACAGAATCTTTTTTGACCAATAAAATCTGTGTTGCTTTGACCCAGCTTTTCCACTGCTATGTTCATTTCCTTATTGCTCTTCTTTTAATCAATTAAGATAAGGGAAAACAAGCTTCTCTTTACATGAAATACAATCAAAATGTCCTTAGAAAGGGAAGCTTCCATGAAAATCAAATAAAAATTACTTGAAAAGAAGTTTCTCTTGGATCTGGTGGCATATTTCCATATTTCCTGGGTTTTTAAGGCATGTTAGTAGTGCTTTTTTTACTTCAAGCTACTTTTGCACATTTCCCGGCAGCGTATACACTCACCTGGCATTATACCAGGCCTGTTGGAAAGTACTGACTTATTCTCAGACATGATAGCCACCAACCAAATGCCCAAAGTACCACTCTCCTACCCCATGACTTTCCCCAGATACTGTTTGTTTAACACTTTCACAGAAGTTCACCGTGGCTCATTTGCCATGTTCTGGAAATAGATTAGTTTTAATTTGAGTTACAAACCAATTAAAGATTGCCAAACTGACTCTTTCAAACTGACCCACTAGCTCAGGGGTATAGTTGACCCTTTTGATAAGGCTTCTGAAGATATGAGAAGTGGGGATGGATTGTGACTTGTCCTATCTGAAGGATGATTCTCATTAGTGAACCACAGATCCATTGAAGTGGACTGGAATGGATATGTTTTGCTAAGGTTTCAAAAACTAGAACTAGTTACGATAGCATTTGAGACCCAATTTTAAAAAATATTTCATACAGTTATTTCTTATCACCAAGTAGGTAGCTCCTAGCTGCTTTGCCTGGGTTATAGTTCGCAGAGTTGTCAAAAGGAGGCAGTCATTTTAATTTGAACACCATATGATCTTTCTACACACTGGGTACTATAGTTATAGAGTCACACGAAATTTAGACCTAGAAGAGATTGTTGAGATCAACAAGTTGGAACTCTCATTTTGCATATAAGGAAATCGAGCTCAGAATCATTAGGTGATTGTCTTTTTCCTCTTTTTGTATCCCCAGCACTCAGCACAGTGCCAGGCACATAGTAACTATTTAATCAATGTTGACTGATGGACTGATTTGTTTAAGATGACACAGCTCATCACCTCTTCAAGGCTTCTTGTGCATTCAATCATAAATGTTCCTGAAATGTCCTACATAAGCTGGCAGTTACGTGGCTAATGGCAAAGCTTATTTCCATAAAAATATTGAAGAAGTACACTTATTATGAGATTATAATGTGGGCACAGGAAAACTTTTGCCATATTATAAAAAATAGACTTTGTTGTGATTTTTCCTATGTATAATAAAAATTTCACTAACGTGAATGTGAATTCATTAATGTGAGCACACTAAATTTTAATGTAGAATTAACTCTAGAGAAGACCAATTGGAACAATGTACTGTTTTTAAGGTATTAACAGAAGCTGAATCTCTTACGTGGACCTGCTTTTTTTGCCGAGGGCATTTTTCTTTATTATTTAATATTTTTAGTTTTCAACATTGATTTCCACAAAATTTTGAGTTACAAATTTTCTCCTCATTTCTACCTTTCCCCCACCCTAAGATGGCATATATTCTGATTGTCCCGTTCCCCAGTCTTCCCTCCCTTCTGTCACCCCACAACCCCTCGCCCTGCTTATCCCATTTCTCCTTACTTTCTCATAGGGCAAGATAGATTTGTATACCCCATTGCCTGTTTATCTTATTTCCCAGTTGCATGTAAAAACAACTTTTTTTGAACATTTGTTTTCAGAACTTTGAGTTCCAAATTCTCTCCAGGCTTCCCTCCCCACCCACCATACTTGAGAAAGCAAGCAATTCAACATAGACCACACATGCAAAACACTTCCATAATAGTCATGTTGTGAGACACTAACTACATTTCTCTCCATCCTATCCTGTCCTCCTTTATCCAGTTTTCTCCCTTGATCCTGTCCTTTTTCAAAAGTATTTGCTTTTGACTACCTCCTCCCCTGATCTGCCCTCCCTTCTATCATCCCCCCCTTATCCCCTTCCCCTCACTTTCCTGTAGGGTAAGATACCCAATTGAGTGTGTGTGTGTTATTCCCTCTTTAAGTCAAATCCAATGAGAGCAAGATTCACTCATTCCCTTTCACCTTCCCCCTCTTCCCTTCTATTATAACTGTTTTTTCTTGCCACTTTTATGTGAGATAATTTACACCATTCTATCTCTCCCTTTCTCCTCCCAATATATTCCTCTCTCACTCCTTGATTTTATTTATTTTTTTATTTGTCTGTTTGTTCATTCATTTATTTTTTATTTATCTATTTATTCATTCATTTATTTGTTTATTTATTTGTTCATTTATTTGATTATTCATTCATTTATTTTTTATTTATCTATTTATTTATTTATATTAGATCGCATCCCTTCATATTCAACTCACCCTGCACCCTCTGTCTACATATATATGTATGTATATTCCCTTCAACTATCCTAATACTGAGAAAGGTCTCATGAGTTACAAAAATCATCTTTCCATGTAAGAATGTAAACAAAACAGTTCAACTTTAGTAAGTCCCTTATGATTTCTCTTTCCTGTTTACCTTTTCATGCTTCTCTTGATTCTTGTATTTGAAAGTCAAATTTTCTATTCAGTTCCAGTCTATTCATCGAGAATGCTTGAAAGTCCTCCATTTTATTGAAAGTCAATATTTTGCCCTGGAGTATTATACTCAGTTTTGCTGGGTAGGTTATTCTTGGTTTTAATCCTAGCTCCTTTGACCTCCGGAGCCCTTCAGTTCCTTAGTGTAGAAGCTGCTAGATCTTGTATTATCCTGATTGTGTTTCCACAATACTCAAATTTTTTCCTTCTGGCTGCTTACAATATTTTCTCCATGACCTGGGAACTCTGGAATTTGGCTATATTATTTCTGGCAGTTTTCAGTTGGGGATCTCTTTCAGAAGGTGATTGGTGGATTTTTTGAATTTCTATTTTACCCTCTGGTTTTAGAATATCAGGGCAATTTTCTTTGATAATTTCTTGAAAGACGATGTCTAGGCTCTTTTTTTGATCATGGCTTTCAGGTGGTCCAATAATTTTTAAATTATCTCTCCTGGATCTATTCTCCAGGTCAGTGGTTTTTCCAATGAGATATTTCATATTGTCTTCCATTTTTTCATTCTTTTGGTTCTGTTTTTTAACTTCTTGATTTCTGATAAAGTCATTAGCTTCCACTTGCTCCATTCTAATTTCTAACGTGTTATTTTCTTCAGTGGTCTTTTGGACCTCCTTTTCCATCTGGGTAATTCTGCCTTTTAAGGCATTCTTCTCTTTGGCTTTTTGGAGTTCTTTTGCCATTTGAGTTAGCCTATTTTTAAGGTGTTATTTTCTTCAGTATTTTTTTGGCGGGGATCTCTGTTAGCAAGTCATTGACTCAATTTTCATGATTTTCTTGCATCACCCTCATTTCTTTTCTCAATTTTTCCTCTACTTCTCTTACTTGATTTTCTAAATCATTTTTGAGCTCCTCCATGGCCTGAGACCAATTCATATTTTTCTTGGAGGCTTTTGATGTAGGATCTTTGACTTTGCTAACTTCTTCTGGCTGTATGTTTTGATCTTCTTTGTCCCCAGAGAAAGATTCTATAGTCTGAGTCTTTTGCCGTTTGCTCATTTTCCCTGCCAATTACTTGACTTTTCAGCTTTTTGTCAGGATATGACTGCTTTCAGAGTGGGGAGTGTTTTGTCCCAAGCTTTGGGAGTTTTGTGCTACTGTTTTCAGACCTACTTCTATTCTGAGGTGGTATGATGCTCCTCTCCTGGCCTGTGCTCTGGTCTGTGAGTGCAGGCACTCCTTTCTGCCACATAACTACCAGGAGGACACCCTCTCCACAGCCACCACAAAGCTCTGCCACACCAGCACTCCTCCTCCCCCAAGAACCGCCAACCAGGACCATGACCCAGATCCAAGCAGGGCAAAGCAAGAGAACCTTGCTTCTGCACCAGCAAAGAGGTCCCTGCACTCCCTCTCTGATCAGCCACTTGATTCCTCCCACCATCTGTGGGCCTGGAGCTCCAGAAGCAGCTGCTGCTGGAGCTCTGGTAGCAGTGGACAGAGCTTCCTGCTGCTGTTGCCACATCCACTTCTGCCACCCTTGGGGCTGGGGCTGGACCTTCCACATCTCTCACCCAGATCCAGCAGTTTTCCCACTGACCTGCTTCATTATCTTTGGTGTTTGTGGGTTGATAGTCTGGTAACAGCCACAGCTCTGTGATTCAGAGCCCTGAGGCCTGCTCTGCCCAGTCTGCTCTAGCACCGTCTGTTCTGGCTGTGCTCCACTCCCAGCATGGTGTGATAGACCCTTCCCAGCAACCATCCAGGCCTTCTTGGGCTGGAGACTTGTTTCCCTCTGTTATTTCATGGGTTCTGTAGCTCTAGAATTTGTCTAGAGTCATATTTTGGACGTGTTTGGACGGATTCAGCAGAGAGCTTAAGTTAATCCTTATTTTAAGCTGCCATCTTGGCTCCATCCTGACACCCTCTGAACTGGCTTTAATAAATAGATAAGAATGACTTTGTAATTACCATGTTAATTTTCTTATGTAAATATTCTTTAAAATACTTAAGAGGGCATTAAAACTGTTCTAATAATTTGATTAACCCCATCCACTACAATCTTCTCCAAAGGTACATCATTAATGAGATTTACATCATTAATTTGATTAGTAATTCTTTTCTTCATAGCCAATAAAAAGGTAAATATCCCAACTTACATTCAAATTAAGACAAATTATAAATAAATATGGCCCATGCTACTAAGGTTTGCTATACAATCCTCCCTCTTCCCAGAGTTGTAAATCAATAAAATTAATATCATAATTTCCAGAGATTGCCTTCAGTGATTTTTAAAGGGAAATTTTTATGTATAAAATTCACTTCTCTCTTATGTAACCAGTCCATTGTACTTAATATTCTTTTTCAATTTATATTTAAATAGAATTAGATAAACTAATACAATGGAAGTAGTGTAATCAACTATTAACTATCCAAGCTAACAGAGTAATATTTTTAAAGGTAAATAGCATAAAGATGCACAGGAAATTACTTATAGAATCTAAAATCTGGTTTTGGATTGGTGAGAAGGGAGAAACAGGATCATATGAAAGTGCTGGGTGGGATGGGGCACTGGGAACAACTAGGCAGTAACATTCCAGGAATTTGTCTAGTCAGACCACCTGGCTGACAGCAGAAAGTGGCAGCAGGAGCAGTTAACATGTATATAGCACTTTCATGTTTGCAAAGCACTTTCCCTGTGTGATCTCATTTGATCTTCACAACAACCCTGGGAAGTAGGTGCTATTATCACCTCCATTTTACAGATGAGGAAATTGAGGCAGAGAAAAGATTAAGCACTTGCCCAGGGTCACACAGTTAGGTTAGGTGTCTAAGGCAGGATTTAAACTCAGATCTTCCTGGAAACAGACCAAAAATAAGCATGGTTAAATGTACTTTAAGGTGTTGATGTATTTCTTTGAAGATCTGTGCATAGCAGATCTTGGTTACTTCATTCATCATCATTCTTTTCAGCCTTAGAAAGATTTCTCAAATTTAATTTTTAATTTGTTATTATCTTTTCCCACCCTCATCGAATATTTCCTAGTAACAACTATTAAAAAAGAAAAACAGTTCAACAAAACAATCTTCTCAACCACATCTCATGGTACATGCAACATTCTATCACCATAGTCTCTCATCCACCTCTGAAATAAGGAGAGAGGAGTTTATTTTCTGAGTTTTTCTTTGAGGCTTAACTAGGTCATTACAGTTATACAACATTCAGTTTTGTTTTATTGTTCTTTCTGCTTACATTATTGTAAGTCATCGTGTATACTGTTTTTCTGGTTCTGCTTACTTTATACTGCATCAGTTCATTAAGTCTTCCCACATATATATGAAATCTTCATATTTGTTGTTTTTTATGCAGTCCATTGAACCATTCTCCAATCCATAAATATCTACTTCATTTTCAGTTCTATACTACCACCAAAAAAGTTCTGTAAGGAATATTTTAATCTTTATTGGGAAGTATTTCTATGAAAACCTGTGCATTGCAGATAAATTCTGTTTAGCCTTAAAAAGATTTCTTACATTTTAAAATTTAATTCTTAATTTATTATTATCTTTCCCCACCCTTATTGAACATTTCCTAGTAGTAACTATTAAAAACAAAAAAGAAAAACAGCTTGACAAAAAATAACTTTCTCAACCATATCTGATGGTATATATTCTATCTCCATAGACCCCCCCCCTGCCCCACCTCTTCAATGAAGTGGGGGAGGATATTTTCTCAATTACTCTTTGGGGCTTAACTAGGTCGACACAAAATTCAGCTTTCTTTCATTGTTCTTTCTGCTTATGTTACTATGAGTCATCATGTATACTCTTTAACTGGTTCTGCTTACTTTAAGTTGCATCAGTTCATTAAGTCTTCCCATGTGGATATGAAAACTTCATAGTTGTCTTTTGTGTAATCCATTGAATCATTCTCCAATCCATAAATATCTGCTTTATTTTCAGTTCTATACTAACCACCAAAAAAGTTTTTCAACAAATATTTTAGTCTTTATTGTTCTTGTTTAGTCATGTCCTAACCTTTCACTACTGAATGGGTATTGCCTCAGACAAAATGAGACCTAGGAAAGACCTCAGCCTAAAAGGGCCAAGATCTCCGCCTTCATCCAGGGCCATCTCCAGTCGTCCTGACCTGTGTCTTCCCCCAGACTCTGACGATTCTGAAGGAGAGAGTGAGGCTGATGACTTTGCATAGTTCTGCCTCACTTAAATCCAATTCACTCAAGTCAAGACATTACCCTCTTAATGTCACTGGTCCAAGAGTGAAGGATGAACGGCAACAGCAGCAACAAGCGATCAGCCGTGTCTGACTCTTCACGACCCCATCTGAGATTTTCTTGGCAAAGATATTGGTGTGGTTTGCCATATCCTTCTCCAGCTCTTTTAACAGATGAAGAAACTGAGGCAAACTGGGTGAAGTGACTGCCCAGGGTCACACAGCTAATAAGTGTTTGAGGCCAGATTTGAAATCAGGAAGACGAGTCTTCCTGAATCTAGAACAGAGACTCTATCACCGATGCTCTTTCTAACTTTGACCTCCTTGGAACATGTGCCCAGGTATTAGATAGCCTTTTGCAAATTCAGGTTCATTAACTAATTTCTATAACAAGGAACAAGAGGCACAATATTTCCTTGTTGTTTTCCCATCTGAACATATTACTGTTTCACCTAATAAAGCATTCACTGATGCAAGTAACTGTTTGATATACAGGTGAAATTTGAAAGTGGGAGTTCATCCTTTCCAGGAGGAAGTGCAGGGAAGAGCTTATCTGATTAACTCACATTCAGTTGGTTACTTTGCTCAGGTTGGTGAGGAAAGGCAGCCTGATATGACTGATGAGTGCTAGATATGGAATCAGAAAATTGAGTTCAGTTGACACCTCTAACACATACCAGTTGTGTGATCATGGGCAAGTCACCTGAACTTCTCCAAGACTCAGTTTCCTAATCTGTCAAATGGGGTTATAGTACCTTACAAAGTTGCAGTAGGGCTACATAGCGTTCCATACAGTATGTCCCAAAAGGCTTAGTGCCATTAAAAAGTATAATAGCTTTGGTGACACCCTAAAATATTAAAGCCTTATGTAATTGTTGGTTGTTTTTATTTGGTGCATGCCTTGCCAAGAAGCAGCTTGCTCATTTTCCAGTATATGGCCTTCTGCCTGAAGGCCACCTTACCATTCACAAAATTCAAAGCTGCTTTTTGGAGGAGAAGATACAGTGCCAGCAGCATAGTAAAAAAAATGGCTAATAAGTTGCAGGATAGCCACTAATCAGCATGTTTTTCTTTCACATTTAATAAGCAAGAATTTCCCCTGAAAATTCTGTTTGTAAATGATCCACACACCTCTGTCCAAAGAGTCTTCTTGTCTTTCTCCAGCAGGTCTGCATGGTCAGTATGGACTGGGTCGGCTCCCATTTTAAAGTAATCTATATGGTTTGGAGAGGAAACTGTTCAAGGGGTGAGACAAAAGGAGACTCAAAAGAGAAATTGTAGCCTAAGTATTTGAGCCTTTAACACCAGCCTTATGAATAGAACTAAAAAAAAAAATCACCATTCCCACCACCACCACTCAAATGGGAAACAAGTAACATCAATATTCTTCCCTGCTAACCTAGCACACGCCAATAAACAAAAAACAGTCTTACCATGATGATCAGCAAAGGGTTTTTACCTTCTTTCTGAAAAACATGATTAAACATTTATCTCATGTGTACATGGTTGTTTGCTTGTTGCTTCCCCCGTTAGAATGGGAGCTCCTTGAGGCAGGGGACTGTTTTGTGCCTTTCTTTCATGCTTAGCACAGTGACTGACACATAATTGGCACTTAATAAATGTTGGTTGATGTAACTTGGCCTACAAGCGAATGTGTCTATCTAGATAGATCTATGGGGTACAAGGACCATGAAAATTTATCTAAAAATATCTGAGGAAAATTTGTTTAACATCTAATAAAAGTTTTGCAGTGACATTAAGCCCCAGTGGTTCACTCATAGAAGATTTCTTATTATTTTGGTTAGTAGGCAGATCCCATTTAATTCCAGAGCACTGCAGGATTTGAAACTAGAGAACACTTTTAGGGAGGGAAAAATGAGAGAATATGTGAGAAAACTAAGGTGCAGAGACATAAAGTGGCATTTTGGTCAATCCCAATCTAATTTAATTGGAAACTTTTACATATTGTTGCTCATGGTTATTATTGTTATTACTATCATCATCATCATCATCACCATCACCATCACTACCACCATCACCACCACCACCACCATTCTTATGAGCCACTTTTGTATTTGTCTGCTAACTTGCTAAGATATTTTTCCTTTATTACAAGAGCTCCCCCTAATGTCAAATAACGAGAAGAACAATTTTTAAGCTGTCAGTTACATTAACTTTTTGAGTGAGTTTATGAAACTAAAATACAACAAAGAAAAATATTCTCCTATCAACTGAATAACAATCAGAAGAAGATGAATGGATCACATGAAACTTGGTGAAATAAAAATTTCAAACCCCAAAATATATTTCTGTAGTTATCAGTTTCCAAGGTTTTAGGCCTATTAAAAACTAATAAAATTGTCATGAGCAATATTGGCACTAGAAAACAGATAATCAATAATCCTCTCAGACAGGTAGAGTAACACAAAAGCAGAGAGGACAGATGGTATTATCAGACTAGGTTGCAGTTATGATTGATTTACCTTAAATGGTTCTGTTGGTTAAAAATCAATCTGAAATGCTCTAGGGGCTCTTTGCAGCACTCTGCCCTGAGTGACCCCAGGTTCTTAGAAAACTCAGTGCACTTTTGCTGCTGCTATCGTTGTTCAGTCGTTCAACACTGCTTGACCTCATGGATTCTGTCCATGGGGTTTTCTTGACAAAGACACTGGAGAGTCTCCATTTCACAGATGACAAACCAAGGCAAACAAGAGATAAGTGTGCTGCCCAGGGTAACACAGCTAGTAAGTGTCTGAGAAGCAATGTGAACTCAGACCTGCCAGCATTCTAAGCACAGACATCAAGAGTAGTACAAACTAGAGATAAGAGTCCAGATAATACAGATCAAAATGAAGCAAGATCCCACTATCTAAGAGTGCAAGAGTGGGAGGAACCTGACCCTAACAAAAGTTCCAATTCAGGAAAAGCTGAATATATGAATAAGCAGGAGATGACACTGACAATAAAGGAATTTTATGGAACCAGGGATGTCTAAGACATAAAGAAGAATGTAATAACTCCAAAGTGTACTTAGATAAAAGAGAGGGTGGGAGAAAGAAGCAAAAGGAAGGAAAGAAGAGAGAAAAGGAGGGAGGGAGGGAGGGAGGGAGGAAGGAAGGAAGGAGGACTCTATACTCTGAGTTCCTGTGATATTGACCTCCTTATTTTTCCTCAAACAATAAACTCCATCTCTCAGTTAGATGCATTCTCACTGGTTGTACCCCATGCCCAGAATCTTCCTCCTCTTCATAGCCATTTCTTGGCTTTCCTGGCTTCCTTAAAGTCCTACCTAAAATCCCACCTTCACCAAGACTTTTCCTTTAATTTCCTTAATTCTCACACCTCTCCTCTATTGATTATTTCCAATTTATCCTGAATCTAGCTTTTTTTATACCTGGTTCTTATATCAACATGAGAGAAACAGAGAGAGACAGAGAGAGACAGAGACAGGGGAGAAAAATGTTCCATCTATATCCCTAAACAAATGTCACTGAACAGAAGAGCTTTGGTGAATCTTAGAGATCACAATTTTGTGGACAAAGAAACAGTCACACAGTAGCAGAACTGAGATTCTAAACTAGGTCTCCTAAAACTAAGACTTGGTGGTATTTTTTCCACTACATTATGCTGCCTCTAAATTAAGAACCATCCAAAAACAGTGATTTAGTGAGGCCCTCAGAAGGTATTAAGTTCAGTTCCTACCTCAAGTATGAATTCCTTTAACAATATTCTTGTCAAGGGGTCATCTATACTTTGAAGATTTGCAGTGACAGAGAGCTCGCTACCACTAAGGCAGCCCCTTCTTCTTTTGAAAGTTGTAATTGTCAGCAAATTTCTCTTTATATTGGGTCAAAAGTTGCCTCCTTGTAGCTTCCTAATTCTTCCCATTGGCACTAAGTAGAACACAACTTTCTGATGACAATCCTTTAATTACTTGAATTAGCTAAAAAAAATCTCTCCTAAATTTTCTTTTCTCCAAGCAAACATTCAAAGTCACACAGAAAGTTAGTAACAGTACCAGCACTTAAAACTCAATCTTTTAAAATCCTAATCCAATCCTTTTTCGAGGGGTAGGGAATACAATCTGTATGTTATCTCTTCCTGGTGACTTGGATTAATACTAGATATTCTTTCTTCTAGTACAATCCTGCATTAAATAATAGAACTAGAACATTTTAGGTTGAATTTTAATTTTTTTTCAAATGAACACTTGCATACGGTACATATGATTAACTGGTAATCTTAAAGTAGGATGGTCACTTGCCTTACTCTTAATAGGGTGAGGAATAGAGTTAACATTTTCAGCCTTTTTAGCCCCTTTTTCCTTGCCATTTGCCAAGAGGATATTTTGTTATTGAGTTCTAGGCCATTCTGTTTAGAACAAGCCATAAAATATATGTATGAAGTGAATGAGTCAGTATTAACTGACTATTTCTACAGTTAGAGGCACCATAAAATGCATCATAAGTACTGAAACAAAATTAATTCTGCTTTAATTTTCATTGGAAGAAAATGTTTCATTATTTATTGGTTCAGAGTTGTTAGCAATGAAATCAAGAATTATATTGGGAAAAGGATTCAAAGAATCTTAACTCTGGTGACTTTTACTTTCGTGAAATCCACTGTCTCATCAACTATGGGGAGATGGACATCACACAGAACATTTTTTTTCTTTTTTAATAAGAATATAGGCTAAAAAAACCCAACCACGTTTGCAGAAAACTATTGTACAATATTATATCTTGTAAGGGTGTGGAAGGTAGGTGGAAAAAATGTCAGAGTACCTGACCCAACACTGTGCTTTTTTTCCTAGATGTAGCCCTTTTCTTAAGGTTGCAACAGACTTTCCTGAATCTGATTGCCTTGAAAACTCACCTGCCATTCCAGAGGCAGCAGAAGTTTGAAACAGATCTTCTGGTGATAAAGCTGGTTCTGCAAGGAGCCAGTATATATATATATATACACACACACATATGTCAATTGGAAGGAGGCCACAAGGGACAGCAATGCCTTCAGAGGGTTCCACTGTAGTCTCTTTCTCGCTATTTAGCAATTTCTCCTAGGACCTGCCCCAGATGAACTGTGCTCCCTATGCTGCTAGGGGCCGAGAAGTTGGGCTTTGTATCTAAAAAGATGATCAAAACACAGTGTATAGATTGTAACTGTTGCAGTTGCAAAAATATATATATGTATATGAATTTATGTATGCATATTTACATGTATACATATATATACTGTGCCACCTAGCTGCCCATATAAAATATATAAATAATATATGAATCTTATATTATATTATTATATTAACCTATACAATTGGGTTATAGGCATTGATTGCTGTTCATTCTTCATTCTTGAAGAAGACAAGTGACATTAGGAAGGTGAAGTCTTGACTTGCAAGTGAATTGAATTTAAGTGAGACAGAGCTGTGCAAAGTCATCAGCTCCACTCTCTCCTCCAGAGTCATCAGAATCCTGGGCAAGACATAGGTCAGAACCACTGGAGGTGGCCCTGGATGCACTGGGAGACATTGGCTTTTTAAAGTTAAGGTTTTTCCCAGGTCCCAGTTTGTCTAAGGCAACACCCATTCAGTGATCAAGGCTAGGTAAGCAATGAGGCAAAAGATGGCCTACTCTGTCGTCCCAAAAGATTCCATATGGCAGAAGAGTGCCCTCAGAATTTCTGACCAGAATAGATGGTGCCCATTAAATGAGGACAGGCCTCTACAGCTGAAACAAGCGATATCTAAAAGGAATAACATTAGTCATTCATACCTTTGTTGTCATTAATCAGTTCTTGAGAACAAGAACTAGCCAGTTATGTAAAATTTTCTGGATGAGAAGAGAAAAATGTATAATCCAATCTGGGGATTATATAATCTAGAATGGGATTTTGTCTTGGAGGGCAGACACGGGTGTGAAGCTTAATGATGATCCCTGAACTGGTAGACAACAAGTGGGTATCACCTTCAAAAGGAAGGAAGGTGATGAAGAAATGTAGGTGGGGGAAGGGGTAAAAGAGGAGGTTTCCTGAACCCAAACTTTACCTCCTTCACAATTTAGCAAAGGATCATCTCTGTTTAAAATTTATCCATGTGTGAGTACCCATGTCTATTTCAGTATAGGATTGTTCCAACTAGGGCATTTTGTTCTAACTCTGGAGGGGACTCTACTGTTTAATCTTTTGCTGTTCACAGAATCCCTACAAAAATACTATCATCTTGTCTGATTTGATCCTCCTCATAACACTATGAGGTAGAGAGGGAAGCTATTATTACTTCCCATTTTTCAGGTGAGGAAACTGAGGCTCAAAAGTTATAACATTTGCTTAATATTATATATCATATAGAGACCTTCCTACTCTGACTCTGCTTAGGTCTGACCCTCTAGATGGTGATGTTTTCTATGTTCCCATTTTATGAATCTTGTTTGCTCCAAAGGCAAACTTTTCTTAATGAGAGTTTCATTGATTTTGCTTCTGAGAAAAAACCCAGATGTGGATGTATTATGTTCACTAAAATATATTGACTATATCAGAAAAGTCCCAATGTATTTAGTTTTCCTATATGGCTGATTTTAGTCCTAGCTCTAAAACCTAGTTGGGCACCAAACATTAACTGAGCAGTTTTTGGAGCCTTTGAAGCATAATGTCTACAATACAGTAATGTGATTATTTTAATTTGTAAAAATTTAAACTTAAATACAAAATAAGAAAAAAATGTAAATAGAAAAACTAAAATAATACAAAATAAGAAAAGACAAAAATAAAGCATTGCTATGTGCACAGCAGAACATGAGAAAGGATTCAAACAATATAGCAATAAATTTCCATGTCAAGAAATTCTATATAATAAACATTTCTCGCTGTGTTGAGAGCTGTCCATCTTTTCTTTGCTTCCTTGTAAGTTTTCTTTTGTTCCCTGCGGTGTACTTTTTACTTTGTCCTCTTTTTCCACTTCCTCCTCCCTCACCCCCTGAAGGCTACAATTAAATGGGGATGCATGCACACATATGTGTATGTGTGCATATATGTCTATACACAAATATATAAATATATACCCACATATATAAATACAGACATATTTATAATATACATAAATAAATACATACACATATATACATATTATATATACATATATATATATACACACACACATACATACATATATATACATATGACTAACTATAAGAACTATAAAACAGGAAGCTGCTTGGAGATCAGATCACCCTGCTGTGATTTTGATGGCTATATGTCTCTTTTTTCCAAAGCAGTGTTAAAAATGATATAATGACTTGTAAGTAGAAGTATATGATGTACTATGCTTTATCTAGAAAATAAAGAAATTTGACATTTTTACTGTATCTGGTAAAACAGGAAAATGTAAATTCAAGACCAACACATAGAAGGATCCTGTGTCCTATTAAATGGCTGCACTACTATGCCAGTAGCATGTTGACTTCCTTTTTGCTCTTAAACAATTTTTTTTATCATTTAAGTGCCTATTGTGCATACAACTCTTTAGTATACCTTTTATGCCCAACAACAGAAAATCTTTTGGTATGGACTCCTTTTTTTATTTACACTATTTTTCCCTTGTATTTTCTTTTTTTTTAATTTCATATTTTTATTTAATATTTTTAGTTTTCAGCACTGATTTTCACAAGACTTTGAATTACAAATTTTCTCCCCATTTCTACCTTCCCCCCCCAGTCCAAGATGGCATATATTCTGGTTACCCCATTCCCCAGTCAGCCCACCCTTCTGTCACCCCATTCCCCCCCACCCCCTTTTCTCTTACTTTGTTGTAGGGTAAGATGGATTTCTATGCTGCCTTGCCTGTATATCTTATTTCCTAGTTGCATACAAAAACTTTACTTTTGAACATATGTTTTTAAAACATTGAGTTCCAAATTCTCTCCCCTCTTCCCTCCCCACCCACCCTCCCTAAGAAGGCAAGAAATTCAACATAGGCCACATTTGTATCACTATGCAAAACCCTTCCACAATACTCATGTTGTGAAAGACTAACTATATTTTGCTCATTCCTCTCCTATCTCCCTTTATCCAATTTTCTCCCTTGACCCTGTCCCTTTTTGAAAGTGTTTGATTTTGATTGCCTCCTCCCCCTATCTGCCTTCCCTTCTATCATCCCCCCTTTTTTCCCTCCTTCCTCCTTCTTTCTTGTAGGGTAAGATACCCAATTAAGTGTGTTTGTTATTCCTTCCTCAGGCCAAATCCGATGAGAGCAAGATTCACTCATTCCCCCTCACCTGACCCCTCTTCCCTTCTTACAGAATTGCTTTTTCTTGTCACTTTTATGTGAGATAATTTACCCTATTCTATCTCTCCCTTTCTCCCTCCCTCAATATATTCCTCTCTCATCCCTTAATTTGATTTTATTTTTTTAGATATCATACCTTCATATTCAATTCACCCTGTGCCCTCTGTCTCTCTATATATGTAGTTCCCTTCAGCTACCCTAATACTGAGGTCTCATGAATTATACACATCACCTTTCCATGTAGGAATGTAAACAAAACAGTTCAACTTTAGTAAGTCCCTTATGATTTTTCTTTCTTGTTTGCCTTTTCATGCTTCTCTTGATTCTTGTGTTTGAAAGTCAAATGTTCTAGTCAGCTCTGGTCTTTTCACTGAGAAAGCTTGAAAGTCCTTTATTTTATTGAAAATCCACATTTTGCCTTGGAGCATGATATTCATTTTTGCTGGGTAGGTGATTCTTGGTTTTAATTCTAGCTCCATTGACCTCTGGAATATCATATTCCAAGCCCTTCGATCCCTTAATGTAGAAGCTGCTAGATCTTGTATTATCCTGATTGTGTTTCCACAATACTCAAGTTATTTCTTTCTGGCTGCTTGTAGTATGTTCTCCTTGATCTGGGAGCTCTGGAATTTGATGACAATATTCCTAGTTTTCTTTTTGGGATCTTTTTCAGGAGGTGACTGGTGGATTCTTTCAATTTCTAGAATATCAGGGCCAAATTTTTCCTCTACTTCTCTAACTTGCTTTTCCAAATCCTTTTTGAGCTCTTCCATGGCCTGAGACCAGTTCATGTTTTTCTTGGAGGCTTTTTATATAGGCTCTTTGACTTTGTTGACTTCTTCTGGCTGTATGTTTTGGTCTTCATTGTCACCAGAGAAAGATTCCGAAGTCTTGACTCTGAATCTGAGACCATTTTCACTGCCTGGCTGTGTTCCCAGTCAACTTATTTGACCCTTAAGTTTTTCTTCGGGATATGACTGCTTGTCGAGTATAGAGTCCTTTGTCCCAAGCTTGAGGGCTACACTGCTGTCCGCCGACCCATCTAAGCTGGCTCTGCACTCCCGCTTAGATCTGCCACTTAATTCCTCCCAGCAGGTGGGCCTGGGCCTGGAAGCAACTGTGGCTGTAGTCCTCAGAGCTGCATCACCTCTGCTGTCCCTGGGGCAGTGGCCAAACTGTGAACTCCTTTCACTCTGACCCAACAGCTTTTCCCACCAACCTTCTCCGTTGTCTTTGGTGTTTGTGGGTTGGGAAGTCTGGTAACTGCCACAGCTCACTGATTCAGGGTGCTATGCCTGTTCCCCCTGGCTCCAGGTCTGGTTGGTCCAGGCGCGACTCATGCTGGGCTCTGCTCCTGTCTGCTCCCAGTTCCATGGGATAGACCTTACCCCATGACCATCCAGGTTGTCCTGGGCTGGAGCCCTATTTCCCTCTGCCATTTCGTGGGTTCTGCGGTTCTAGAATTTGTTCAGAACCATTTTTATAGGTGTTTGGAAGGACCTGGGCGGGGAGCTCACGCAAGTCCCTGCTTTCCAGCTGCCATCCTGGCTCCGCCCCTTCCCTTGTATTTTCTGTATCTTTTCATCATTTAAACACTTACTGTACATAGACTGTGTTTTCCTTCTGTGAATACAGAATTTTATGATTCTTTTATATTTTTGTAATTCAACAAAATGTGTCCTTTATAATGAATTTTCAAAGCTATTTTTTAAAAGTAAAGTGTCCCCTTCCAAATACCTTTAGATTAAGTGTAAATAATCCTATGCTATACTTCAGAAGGACACTTGCAGTTATATGTATGCATTACTAAGACAATCAGTTTCCCTTTTTTTGAGAATCTCCAAATTTATATTTGAATCATTTTTTTATTTATCACTTTCTACAATGCCAAGAATTTTTTTCTCTTTCTCCAATATTAGTGACTCTCAAGGGTAGAACAGTTTTTGCCTACAACTGCCCCTATGTATGGAACACTTTTTACCATGAACATTAAATGGCACCTAAGAAAAATAAAGGAAAAAAAATAATCTAGCATTTTCAAAATTGCTTTTTAAGTCTGAAGCTGAAGAAAGACTGATTAGAGCAGATCATGCATCAGGAAGTAATAGATTCCCAGAACAAATGAAGAATCTACTATGAAACTGGTCCAGATTATATGTAATCTAAGAAATCAAATGCAGGCACTTAATATTCTCAGCCACTGACATGACAGTTTTATTTAAACTCCTTTAAGTGATGAAAAGAGAGAAACCTGTTCATTAACATCTTGTAGCTTTTTAAAAAATATTCTGCCCATTATCAATTTAAAAATTGTTTTTAGTAATTCTGGACCATAAAGTGCCCATTTTCTTTCCCTTTTGATTTATATCATTGTTCTGTTTTTACAGCTTATTGTTGACAGAGTGAGGCAATTCAACTATAACTTTTCCAGTGTTTTTCCCCATGTACATATAATCTACAGCACGGAATACAGACTCTAAGCCGATAAACTTGCCCCCTGGAGACAAATCTCCAAGGTCCACCTCACAAACCAGTTCTTGACTTTCATACATCTTCAGCAAGTGTTCCATGGCCTTTTGGTACTCAGAAAAGTAATGGTTCAAGAAGAAACCTTGGACACTGGCAGATTTCTTCAGCAGTTTGCCTGGCAAAGTCCTTGCTTTAACAGGCAAAAGGCCAGTAGGAGTTTGGTAGCCAGAGGTAAGCCCAATAATTATCAAGCGCCCTTTGATGGCTAAGGCGTTGACAGCCAAGTCAAACATCTCTCCACCAACAGATTCATACACTACATCCACACCTTCTGGGTACTCCCTTTTAAGGACAGCATCAACATTCTCAGTCTTATAGTTGATGGGAAGGTCACAGCCGATAGATTTCAAAAACCCAGACTTTTCAGCTGAGGAGCAGGTTCCAATTACATGGCATTTTGCCTTCTTTGCAAGCTGCACGGCAAACTGTCCAGTACCCCCAGCTGCAGCTGTCACCAAAACTTTCTTCCCCTCAGACAATCCTCCAAGTTCCTTCAGACTGACATATGCGGTAGTGCCACTTACAAGCAAGGTAAGGTACTCAGGTTTCACAGAGGGTACTGGAATTGCCATTTTGGCGGGCACAACTATATATTCAGCAAAAGAACCATGTGTCGTGTAAGCCACAGCTTGGCCAATTGTGTATTTGGCACTAGCAGTGAGGCCTAAGGCTACTACCTCACCCATACCTTCAAAACCTGCATCAAATGGGGTCTTAACTGAGGTGTTATAGCCATCAGCTGAGAAGTTTACGTCAGATGCATTAACACCAACAAATCTGTTTCTAACGAGGAGGTCTCCGTCCCCTGGGAGGGGCACCGGGGAATCCCGAAGAAGGGTAACTGCTTCTCTGAAGTTGGGGCTCAGCTGGGTCACCACCAGCTTCTGCATGAACTTGGAGATGGAGGAGCCTTGGAAATCCAGAAAGTGGCGTGCGTAGGACATATCCACGATAGGCCGGGCGGTGGCAGGTGTGGTTGGCAGCCGGGGATCTGCGTGGCCAATCTGCGGGTGGGGTGGCGTCGGCTGCTGCAATACCGGTGCGGAGCCGCAGCACTTCAGCCACAGAGAAGCCCGGCTCCTTACAACTGCAGCCGCCCTCATCGTCCGTCCCCGCCCTGGACCGCGACCTCCTTTCCTTTCTTCTTACCTCTACAACCTTTGCCTAAGTCCCCTCCCCCTCCCCTACACACACACACACACACACACTCACTCACTCACTCACTCACTCACGCACACTCTCCAAGCCCCGAATGTTGACATTTTAACAAATGGTTGCTGAGTGATGACATCACAAGGATCAATGGTCAGGAAACTTGCCGTGATTTAACTCAATTCAATTTAACAGATCTTTACTACTTGCCTACTACATGACTGGGAAATCCCAAATTGGATGAAACACTAAGGATTTGGATTCAAATTATGATCGATTATTACATATGTGGACATGAACATATCACTACATCTCGCTTTCATTTGAGGTTTCTTTATCTGTAAGACAGTACAGAGTAGAATATGCTTGAAACCCCTTCTAGCTCCAAGTCCTGTGCTTAACTCTCCTTGCCCTCAAGGGGCTTGCCATCAAGTTAAGGGAAATAAGATCAATATACAAATGGTTGTAACACATGGTCTAACAGGTGCCAAAGAGAGGTAAAAACAAAGTGCCATGGTCGTTCAGAGAGGAGAGGGATAATAGCAACTTGGAGGGATCACGGAAGTCTTCACAGAGGAAGAGGAACTCGAATTTTGAAAGATGGGAAGAATATCAGTCAGATAAAATGGCTTTTTATGTAGTCAAATTAAAACCCTAAGTAGTTTCAAAAATTGTTTCTCAAAAAAAGCATCTAACTGACCCATTAAAATTCAAAACACAAGAAATGGTGAAATTGTGTTTTTGATATTTCTACTTTTTATAAAATTATTTTTCCATCAGAAAAAACAAATAAAACAAAATAAATAACAAATAACCTAAGCCCTCAATGTGACAACATAAAAATGGTTGTATGTCCACACTTACTTTCATTATTTACCAAATGACAAAAGAAATGAAGAGCACACAAATTAACAAGGAAGCACCAATATTGTCTGTTTTAATTCAGAATTTTGAAGCTGTTTTGTATTATCTTCTTTTATTTAGTAGTTACAGGGTTTAATTGCTCTTTTGGTCCTGTTTTTTGGGAGGTCTGAGCCCAAGAGAGATAAATAAGCTTTTCTTCATTCTCTGTGGCTCATTATACCCTCAACTTCAAAAATCTCTTGAATCTTAGGCATGGCTCGTGTGTAAAGTTTCCCCAAAAGGAGGGTTCCATCTAGAAAAGATACTCAGTGTGAGAAGTAGTTATCAAGTATAGGACAGCTTTTGCTTTCTTCTACCACAAAGCAAATGCTTAAAACCAACAAGAGTCAAAATTAAGTATTAACAGATAATTAAAATATGAAAGAATGACCAAGCTACTAATTTACTCCCCAGGAGGTAAAGATAACTATGGAGCTGATGAACAAATATTTCACATTCACCTCAGATCTGAAGTCTCTGAGCAACAAAGTTCAAAATGTTTGGCCTACCAGGTGTGGCTCTTTTGTCCCCTTTCACACATAGAATGCTCCTGGGGATACTGCCCTGATATATCCATCCCCCTAGCTAATATCATACATCACTCCTCCCTTTTGTAAATAAACTCCTTGAGAAGGCCATCTATAGGCTCTCTCCAAAATTCCAGATAACCATCTACTGGATATCTCAAATCTGTCCTATAGACATTTCAAACTCAACATGTCCAAAACTGGATTCATTATCTCTCTCCTCCAAAGCCCTATGATAAAGTTAAGACTGTCATACTATATTCAAATACGATTGCATCACAAAGCATAACCAATAATATACTTCATAGCGATTATCCTTACATTTCCAAATCACAAAACTATACTGAACTACCATTATTTCAACAATTAAAAGAAATAAAGATACTATCAAGAGTACCCACCATCCTTCCACTCATCCTGTTTTGAAACCTAGGTGTCATCCTCAGCTCCTAATTGTCTCTCACCCACGCTCCCATATCCAACCAATTGCCACAACCTGTCAGTTCTACCTCTGAAACATCTCTCCTATAGATCCTCTTCTCTCCTCTGGTATAGCCACCATCCTAATCTGTCCATCTCCCAATATATGGCATTTTCACTGGCTATCCCCTGCCTATAATTCTCTTCTTCATCTCTGTTTCCTGTCTTCCCTGGTTTCCTTCAAATTTCAGCTAAAATCCCATCTTCTTCTTCATCTCCCTTTCCTGGTCCCTCTTAATTCTAATGCCCTCCCTCTGTTGGTTGTCTTCAATTTATCATATATATATATATATATATATATATATATATATATATATATATATATATATATATATATATATATATATATAACTTATACATAAATTATCTCTTCCATAAGACTGTGAACTCCTTGATGGTAGGGAACTGTCTTTTGCCTTTCTTTCTATCAGTGCTTACTATAGTGCCTAACATATATCAAGTGCTTCATATATGCTTGTGGACTGAATGACTGCCTGATAAGATTTTGCAGAAATCACTTTCTACTCACCATCATTTACAGGTGGTGAGATGACTGAAAATTCAAGCATAGTATGGCTGGCACTAGTCCTAGATGTAGGGAGCCATTTAAACAACCACTAATCAACACAGTGGGTATAGCCACAAAGGGGTTAAGTCCTTCAGGGCTTGCCTCTGCTTTGGGTGGCATCTCACCTAGTGAAGAGAGGCCAGGGAGTTCAGTCAGGCATGGCTGGAAGCAGATGAAAGAGCACCAGATGTTGGATTAATTACATTTTCCATCAAACTGCAAGCCAAGTTTTCTAACCGTTTTTATTGAAAAATAAGTTTTTTTTCCCTAGTAATGTGATGGGGGGGGAGTTATTGAATATCAGACGTTTGTGTACATTTGGTTCTAAATCTTCATTATCTAATCTATTTCTCTGACCAGTCTTCTATTTTCAGTTTAATACCAGAACTTTTTGATAATTCCTGCATTCTTCTATTATTTTAGATCTCTCATTGCCATTTTACCTTCATATTTTTTTCATTAATTCTCTTGATATCCTTGACATTTGTTCATATCATATTTATTTTTGCTATTATTTGGCTCACTTCCATAAAATATCCCATTTCTATTTGGATTCATATTATGCTAACTCCATTTTTTCAATCTTTATTATAGCATCCTGGCTAAGCCATTAACATTGAGTACTTCTCCAATTGTTTAGATCTAGCTTGATTTTTGCAAAAAATTTTGTAACGGTATTTGTGTAGGTCCTCTGTGTCTCTTTGTAGATTTATTTCCATATATTTAATTATATTTTATATCTTGCTACTTTGCTAAAGCTATTCATTACTCCATTAGGTTTTTTGCTTATTCTCTTGGGTTTTCCACATAAACCATCTTATCTCTTGCAGAGAAATTTTAATCTCTTCTTTCCCAGTGTTTATTCATGTAATTTCTTTTTTTTTTGTTTTATTGCTCTATTTAGAGGTAACATTTCTAGAGTGATGTTTAATAATCATGGAGAGAGTGAACCATCCTTGCTTCATCCTAGATATTTTTGGGAAAATATATAGTCTTTTTTTTCCATAACAAACAAAACTAGCTTTTGTTTTTAGATAAAAGCTTTTATCTGTTTTTAAGAAAGATCCTTCCCTATACTTTTTAGTATTTTTAAAAAAATGAGATTTTTATTGATTTCTTTCCTGATATAATCACATGACTGTTTCCATTATTAATATAATGGAATATAATGAAATAAAATGTAATGGCCCAACAAATTGTGGTATATGATTGTGATGGAATACTACTCTTCTATGAAAAATGATGGGCTCAATGAGCTTAGTAAAAAAATTAAAAAAAATTAAAAAGAAGGAAAAGCCTGGAAATGAGAGCTAGGCAAGGACCTAGTGAGGGGAGGAGAATGGTTCGTATGGTATGTGTGAGTATGCAGCTGCCACCACCAAAATTGTATTTGAATTCCTGAAATTCTGGTTTCCCTCATCTTGAAACACCTTCAAGAATCTTGCCCTTCTGCCCTAAGTTTGAGAAACATTTGTTTAGAAGTAGTTATGTCTAGCTGATCTTTTCTCCACCTCACCTCCCCCAAGCATTCATTTCTGTGTAGCCTTGTTAAAAGATAGTGCTATGAGTAATGATTTTATTTTATCTCTTAAACTCACTAATTGAAATCTATGTATCACTAGTATTCCCATATTAATTGGTTCAGGCCAACTATCTCTTTAATGCATCAGTATTTTGGAATTTTATTTCCATTGAAAGTGACAGTGATATATGAATTAGGCTTCTATTTTTTTAAACACAGGCCCCATGGTAAAGTAGATGGAGTGAATTTGGAATAAAGAAGATCTGGGTTCAAGCTCTTTCTTCATTCTTAACACTTGTGTGAAATGGTGTAAGGGCAAGCAAAGTGGGACTTTTTACTGTTCTTTTCTTTTGGAATGCTTCTCAGCACTAAGGCAATCAAGTACCTTTGGGTGAGTCTTGCCTTTGTTTGTAGGAAGGCCCACACCCTTTTGCTAATTAGGTCATAAGAGGTGTGAAGCCCTGGAGAGGTGTGAAGCCCTGGAGAGGTATGAAGCCCCAGGGCCTTAAGCAGGGTATATATGCTCTGAGGTTAGCATTTTGTTTGGGGTTCACTCATTGGAGAAGTGTTCCTGTGATTTGGCCAAACGAGACTCTGGGTAGCCATTAAGGAGCCCTCTGACTTTGAAAACCCAGAAACATTCTTTCTCTGGTAACTGTTTGTGTATTGCTTGGACAGACAGCTAGAAGCCTGTCTGCTGATTAGTGTTTATTTGCTCTGTTTATAGAATGTATGCTTGTAATTTCTGTTTGTATTTGCTCTGAAGTTCAGGGTGTTGGCCTTTCCCCCTGAATTCAGTGAATGGTATATGTATGTTTAATTAAAGCGAGATTGTTAATGCCTTAAAGTTGCTTTCCTCAGAAAAGTAGATCAGAGGACTTGTGCTAGCAGCCCTCCTGTGTGCTCTTGTTGTTGGTCTTTCACCCCCACAACAGCTGCTAGTAATGTTGTTGTTACAAAATGGTATAGTTGGCAGGGTCTGCAAATTTAAAGGAAAGCATGGGGCCTGGGATACTTGTTCTCTGTTTCCCAGTTGTGGTAACTATGATTCTATGGAGCCTGGAGCAGGAGAGGAGAGTTGCCTGCGTGGGAGCTTTATTTTCCCAGAAACAGAAATTTCAGACAGGAGCAGAAAGAACTTGAAGTGGAGCAGTCTCCATGAGCTGAGACAAGGAGCAGGAGCAGAGAGCAGCTTGTGTGTGAATCTAGGCAAGAGCTGGGAGCAGTTGGCTCACAGAGGAAGAGACATTGGACTTGAAAGATGACCTTGGGTCAAGATAAAAAGAGGGCTTTACTTGGATGCTTTGTATTGACTGAGGAGATTATAACTTGCTATGACCCAAGGGTGGATAGTGTTTGTATTTTCTGCCACCCTTTAAGGATGATGTGTTGTGCTAGGGAAGACCCTGGCCTGGGACCCTGTGCTTGTGTAAACAAGTATTTTGGGGAATGCTACTGAATGATATTTTGCATATGGATATTGCTATGAATGTTACGGTTTAGTTTATTGAACAACGTGTGGGTATTCTGAGAAATGCTAATAAGATATACTGAATGATATGTTTTATTTAAGACTATATTGCCACCTTACTAATATGTCAGTATGTGATGGGATTACAAAGTATACTGCCTCTATTTGTTCCAGGATACATTCCAAGCTCTGCCCTCCAGAAGGCTTTCAAAGATGTTTTGAAGGACTGAGATACTAACCCAAAGAACTCTGGCACCAGCTCTGTCTTGTACTTCCTTTGTAATGTTTTACACATATTTATTGTTTCACCCAGAACCTAAGTACCTTGAAAAAAAAAGAAATTCACAAGTAAGTGATGGTGAGGGCCTAATCTAGGATGGGAGCTATGTGAGGGAAGAGGAGAAGGATGTGAGAAACATTGTGGAGAGAGAATTGACAAGACCTTGGATATTGCCTGGGTATGGCCAGTGAGTTAGAGGTAAGAATGAATAATCATTACAAGCTTACACACCTAGGTGACAGGAAGGTTAGGGTGGTGCCCTAAGAGGAAAAAACAATTAATTTGATTTTAGACATGCTGATTGATTTTCATGTGGAGATGATATGGAGAAACAGTTTCAAAAGATAGAATCTGAGCTCATGGAAGAATGTCATCAAGGCAGAAAGTGAATAAGGACAGCTAGGTGGGTACAGTGGATAGAGTGTATGGCCTGGAGTCAGGAAGACTCATCTTCCTGAGTTCAACTCCAACCTCATATGCTTACTAGCTATCTGATTTTGGGCAAGTCACTTATTTTTGTTTGCCTCAATTTCCTCATCTGTAAAATGAGCTGGAGAAGGAAATGGTAAAACACTACAGTATCTTTTCAAAGAAAACCCCAAATAGGGTCACAAAGAATTAAACAGAACTGAAACGATTGAGCAACAACAAAAGAAAATGAATAGAAGGGCCAAATGGAGTATAAACTGAGAAGATTTAGCAGTTAAGACATTGCCAGTATTGTTCAAAAATATAATGAGAGTGTTATGAAAATCAAAACCTGAGCCAGGCATCATGGTTCACACCAGTTATCCTTGCTACTGGAGAAATTAGAAGCAACCCAAATGCCCAACAAAAGGGGAATAGGTAAATACACTGTAGTGCTTAAATAAAAGGGAATACTAATATGGGGAGCTAGGTGGTGCAGTGGATAGAATATCAGCCCTGGAGTCAGGAGGACCTGGGTTCAAATTTGGCCTCAGACACTTGACACTTAGTAGCTGTGTGACCCTGGGCAAGTCACTTAACCCTGAATGCCACCCCCCTCCCAAAAAGGAATACTATGATATAAGACAGACAAGTGCAAGGAATACATACAAAGCAATTGTCTCATATGGTTTCCCAACCATTCTCTAAGGTAGGTTCCCATAGCTAGAATCTTTCCTTATTTTGATGAACTGTCTCTTTTGGTAAAAATGAGTATCCTATAGAAGATCTTTTGATTTTTAGCATAATAGAAAAATGTTACATATATATTTTATTCACAGAATTGGAGCTCTAAAATGAGATGGCTGATCTCTCATGCCTGTCATAGCTCTAATCATCAATAATCATGGTAACTCACACTTATTTATTATATCTTCATTGTTTGCAAAGTCCTTTAAGTAACTTATCTCATTTTGTTCTTACAACGACCCCCGGAAACAGGTACCGTAAATATTATCTTCTTTTACAGGTTGGGAAACTGAGACTTAGGGAGATTAAGTGATTGACCTATGGTTATATAGCTAATAAGCTGGAGAGGTGGGGTTTAAATCCACGTCTTCTTGACTCCAAGACCACAGATCATCCAATATGAACTCCCTTAGTTTCCTTTCAACTTCAGAATCTCTTCTTATCTTCTTGCCCTCATGCCTGAACAAGGATTCCTCCTCCCTGCCAAGGCTAACCCTTGCACATGTGCCTTTGATCATATATTTTCCAGTCTACTACATGGCCTTGTTAACAGTAATCATCCTTCCTCGTCTTGCATCTTCAATTTTTTTTGGTTCTCCACTGATTCCTTTCTCTGTCTATAAACATTCTCTTATCATTAAAAAAAAAATGAACAGAAAAATCTTCTCTAGGATCCGCTATCCCCTTAAGCTACTAGACTATTTCTCTCTTTCCCTTCAAAGCCAAACTAGCCTACTCCTGGTTTTCCGGCTTCTAGTCTCCCCTCTCTCCAATACATCCTCCACACAGCTGCCAAAATAAGATTGCCTGAAGTATTGCAATCCTGAGGCACCAGTCTTGCTATATTTCTTCCTTCTCTTCTTCTCCTTCCTCACATCTTTCCTAATCTATACCTCTAGGATAAAATACAAACAATTCAGTCTGGCATTTACAGCTTTTTGCTATCTGACTCCAGACTTTTTTCATCTTATTTCACATTTCTTTCTTTTACACACTCTACTTTCCAGTCAGACTGACCCACTAAATCTTCCCTAAACTCTGGCTTTCCAGTGGGACCTGGAATCTGGGAGCTCTAAGTTCTAATCCAGCCTCTTACACTTACTTGCAGTGGGATCCTTTGCAAGGCACTTAACCTCTGTCAGCCTCAATTTCCTTCATCTATAAGATGGTAATAATAATAACACCTAACTCCCAGGGTTGTTTGGAGGATAAAATATTGGTAAAGCTCTTTTTGAAAACTTTAGAGTACAATATAAATGCTAGATACTATTATTGTGATTATTTTTCTTGTCTTCCCTCTCTGAATATAAACATAGACTTATATACCCAGAATTCACTGCACCGGTCCGGTGCAGGCTGTGCCAATGCAGACCTGACCCCAGCAAACCAGGAGCAGGCCTTGGGGATGACTGAATCATAGGCAGCAGTGATGGCTTCCACACCTCTCCCCTGACAGACATCAAAGGCCACTTAGAAGGTGAACAGGAGCACAGTCCAGTGAAGGTCACACCATCACAGTCCCAGCCATATAGCAAACCAGGAGCAGGCCTTGGGAGTGACTGAATCAGTAGCGGCTGTGGCAGCAGCGGCTTCTGGACCTCTTAGCCCACAGATAGTAAGGAGGTTGAACAAGTCTTCAGAAGGAGATTATGGGGGTCTTTTTGATAGCACTGAGACAGGATTCTGTTGTTTTGCTGATACTTGGATCGCAGTCTTGGGTGGCAGTCTCAGGACGAGGAGGAGCACTAGCATAGCAGACCTTACAGCCACAGTGAAGGGGGGACCCTCCTCATAGTTCCAGTGCAGAAAAGAGTGTTTGTGGTCACTCACAGACCATAGCACAGTCCAGGGGAGAAGTAAACACCTGTTCTTAGATCATACCACCTTGTAGAACTGAAAACTTATAGGTCCCTAGAAGTAGCTCTGGCTTCCCAGATTTCCAGGAGCCAAGATGGCAGAGTAAGTGGTAAATCACTCTCACTCTCCCTTATTGACCTCTAAAAAACCAAAAGAAGATGGCACCCCAGGAAAAATTTTGGAATAGCAGAGACAGCAGAAAGACAGGGTGAAGCAGTCTTTTAACCCATGAAACTTGGAGGATTGCCAAGAAAGGTCCATCTCATTCTGATAAAAGGGGAGCACACTCCAGGATGGAAGATATCCCAGCAAGGGTTGGGGGGGAGTGGGGTGACAGAAGGGAGGGCTGACTGGAGAATGGGGCAATCAGAATATATGCCATCTTGGAGTGGTGGGGAGGGTAGAAATGGTGAGAAAATTTATAATTCGAACTCTTGTGAAAATCAATGCTGAAAACTAAATATATTAAAAAAAAGATATGAGGATCATCAGATTGCAAGGGGGCAAGAACATTAGAAGCTGAGATTGATCTTAAGCTTGGTTCCTTTGCAAGGTAAAATCTCTAGCTGGGTGGGTGGGTAGGGGTGAAGTCCAACTCAACCTAGTCAAGAGTAAATATCTTAAGAGTAGCAATGTGAAGACATTGAAATTCTGACATTACTAGGATTGTGGTGCTGGAGAAATCAGTTATTGCTAAGGAAAACCCTGCCCCCAGCCCCTAACTAAAAAACCCGTTTGCATAAGAAAAACAGACTCAGTTCCTGCCATTTGGCGTTCAGTGGGTGTCCTTGGTGCCTCCCCCCCCCCACCAGACTATTCTGGGAAGTATGGACTGCTTGGCCAGGGAGGGGCCTGATGCTAGCAATCTCTGTTTCCTGAGTGGGCTGAGAGATGTCTCTATCTTGTGTCAACAAACCCAGCTGGAGCATCCCTTGGTCTGCCTATGGCCTTGAAGGATGAAGGCCTCAGCCCCAGACATTCTCTTGAATTAGGTGACTGTTCCTAGCTCTTATCTCATGAGTCATGTTTCGGGATGTAAATGGCAAATTGGACACAGAGATCCTGGGTTGTAAGTCAGTTGACACTTTGTCAGCTGTCCGACATGCTGTATTTACAATCTGTTCAGGAGGTTCCTCTTCATGTATCATGATCATAAAAGTGAAATAACAAAGGCTTGCCGAGTCTGCTAAAATAACATATGTAAATTTCAAGAGATAATTAACCACTGCACCTTGATCTTTTGTATAAATTCGACCTCTCCACCCCAACTCCTGGCCATTCTGATTTGGGTTGAACCCCGAATGGCCGCTGGCTAATAAGTTCTCCATTTAAAACATACTCTGTGGCGTGTCTCACTCGCTCTCAGTATAACAGGATCATTAAGGGAGTGGCTGTCGATATTACATTTGGTATTGACAATTTTCTGTTATTAGGAAGCTTTTTCTTATATGAAGCCTTACTTAGGCTTTCTGTAACTTCTGTCTATTGCTCCTAATAGGAGAGGATTCTGGGAAGATGGCAGAGTAGGTCAGAAAATTCCAAGCTCTCAAGATTTTCCCCCACAACAGTTAAAATAGCACCTTAGGGTGAACAAAATGTGGGTGGAGACAAAGGGGCACAACCCGGATATTTCTCAGACAGTTTGAGAAGATCTGAAGAAAAACCCCAAGACCAGGTTTGGTCCCTGAGAGGAGTAAACACCTCCAAGCTAGGTTCTGTTTCAACAACAAGCCGCAAGCCGCTTAAATAACTAGCGGCAAGCCCCAGGGGTAGTTGGCTTGAGAGGCTGCCTTGGCCCTAGCCATGGGAACTTTTCACCCCGGAATAGTGAGGGGAGTCGTGCGTTTGAGCCCAGGAAGATTTGCAGGAACCTCTGCTGACGAGGAACGCCAGACCCAGAGCAGTGGGGGCGAGAAGGAATCAGCACACGCCTGGTGAGTGCAAAAGCAGTGGGGCAGACTTTTGGATGCCCCCTCCCCCCTCTGCAGTTGGAAAACCTGAACAGACCTAATCTACCCGGTTCCCTAGTTCTCTGTCTAGTTTTTCAGGCCTAGATTGTAGGTCCACCTCCCAGCCAAAGGTGAGAAAGGACAGAGGTGGGAGGGAATCTTTTCATTAAGAGTATAAATTAGGGCAGCACTTCTTTTACTCTGCCTCCTCAGCCAGTTTTACTAATGGAGGCATGCCCGCATCTTGCAAGGTTTGGCTTCTACTAAAGATGTCTCTCCTATTATTTGAATTTTCCGTCCCATACAAGGAGAAAACAATGTTGTTGCTGTTGCATTTCTTAAACAAGTAAGACCCTCCTGTCTTAATAAGAAATTTTATTAAAGGAAAGGGCGAGTCTTGTCCCAGGCACCGAGGCAGTGTCCTACTACCGGACAGGATGAGAGGAAGGCAGATCCTATGGGGAAGACTCGCCATGAATTTGAGCCCTGCTCTAGGACCCAGGACCACGTCTAGAAACAAGTACATCCCTGATCAAGTTCCTATGGGGCCTTTTGCTCCATCTTGGACAACTCTGCCTCCTTCCCCCCTCTCGGAGCAAGATCCTGAGAAGGGGAGGGGGTGTGGGGTCCTTCCAGTTCCTCAATTCCGCAGCTCCCTGAACAGGAAGGACTTGTGGCTTGCGCAGAGACCACTTTCCCGTCGAGGATTTCTCCTGGTGCCGTAGCCCTTCTGCGTCCACTGCCCTCTTCCGGTCTCACAGTTCACCAGCTGAAAGACACCCTAGAGGGGCGTAGGGCCAACAAAGAGCACGTGCCCGCCGCAGAGGGGCAGTATAACTACTACGCAGGCGCGGGATCCAGGCGTGCTCCAGGGCTCGCGCTCCCGGTAAATCCAGAAGGCGGGGTTGGGGGGGGGCGTGGAAGAACAGGGGCGGGGAGAAAGGAGACAGAAAGACGAAGCCGCTAGTGATTGGCTGGAGGGAGCGTGGGTTGGTCCTCGATTCTAGCCAATCAAGGGGCGTAGGAGAGGGGCGGTGAAGGGAATGCGGAGTTGGTTGTGGGTGGGTGGGAATTGTTGAGGCTGGGGTCGCGCGTGTGTTTTGCGTACATGCGTACATCCCTACGTCCGGGATAAGAGCATGAGCCATCCGGCTTTTCGGGGCCGGATAGGCTGACTCCTGGGTAACCTTCCCCGAGCTGGTGTGGGCGCTCAACTACGGGAGCTCATAAAGGACAAATGTGAACGTTACCCCATCGCGCCTGATTCGGCTTTCAAAAACAACCTTGTAATAAAAAGCACCGTAGACTTCGCCTCTGGTTTCCGAGAAAATGTGTTCTCTTTGGCCCGGACGGTGTTGCAATAACCGATATAATGCGCCTTTTAATTGACAGAAGGATATGCATAGAGCTGTGTCAGGCTTTTCCTTATGTATCAATATTAAAGAGTAAGGCTGTATTTTTTAGAATGCTAGCTCTGCTGCTGTGTGACTGTTTCTTTGTCCATAACATAGTGATCTCTGAGATTCCCAAGAGCTCTACTCTTCAGTGACAGTGTTCAGGGATATAAATGACATATTTCTCTCTCTCCCTCTCTCTCTCATGTTGAGATTCAGGTTACACTGGAAATAATTAACAGAGGAAAGGCACTAGAATGAAGGAAATTGCAAGAAAGTTTTGTTGAGGGTGGGATTTTAGGTGGCACTTTAAGGAAGCAAGGAAAGCCAGAAAATGGCTATGAGAAGGGTGGGGATTCTGGCCATGGGGTGCAACCAGTGAAAATGACCGGCACTGAGAGAGGGAGTTTCTTGTTTGAGGAACATTGAGGAGGCCAATATCATAGGAACTCAGAGTACAGGGAGAGCCCTCCATACTTCCTTCCTTCCTTCCTCCCTCCCTCCCTCTTTTTCTTTCTTCCTTCCGTTTCCTCCCCCTCCCCCCCTCCCCCTCCTCCTCCCCCTCCTCCTCCTCCTCCTCCTCCTCCTCTTCTTCTTCTTCCCCCCTCCCCTCCCCTCTCTTTTATCTAACTACGCTTTGGAGTTATTATATTCTTCTTTGTGTCTTAGATATCCCAGGTTCCATAAAATGTCTTTATTGTCAGTTGCATCTTCTGTTTACTCATATTTTAAGCATTTCCTGAATTGGAACGTTTTTTGTCAGGGTCAGCTTCCTCGCACTTTTACACTCTTAGATGGTAGGATCTTGCTTCGTTTTGATCTGTATTGTTTGGACTCTCGTTCAGATTCAAATGACTAACCCCTGTTGACAACTCTGAAGAATAACCTTGGCACAAGCTGCTAGGAAGTACCTACCTGGCATAACAAATAACTGCACCAACCATTAAAAATAAATCAGGCCTCAAATGCTATGGTAAGAAGGTCGAGTTTTTGAAACCTTAGTATAATATGTCCTGCTAGGGTCTTGACCAGCAAGTTGCCTTATCTCAGTACACAATGATGAGGGGAGCAAAGATGGATATAACTCCGATTTATTGGAAGCCATTATCCGTATTTATAGGTTTTTGCACTACATAAGCAGAAGCAGGTGTTCAAGGGGATGAAAGCATGGGGGAAAAGGGATGCACTTCAGTAATGTATTGTTGCACTTAGATTAGATGTAAGTAGCGATATCTGGTGGGAAGAATCTGGATTATTGTAAACTATGTTGCCTACAAGCGTAGGGGAAAAACTAGGGCTGTGGTAAGGTGGTTTCCATAGGAGTATGGGAACAGGAGGGGAGTGCTGTTTATACAGTATCTAAAGAGGCATGGGAAGGCTCGGGCAGGATACAAACTGGTATCAATACTGTATGAGCTATGTGAGGCATGGGACAGGATGCCCTTGTAAAGTATCCAAGAAGTTCCCGTTAATTAAAGCATGTTTGTGTTAGGCACTGGTTCAAGAGCATTCGGTAATGGCCAGCTGGGTTCCTCCTACTGGGCTTGTGAGTCCTTGGTGGATGGACTCTGCCTGCATGAAAAAGGATGGCTATCAGAGCAGGAGGGGGGTGCTGTTAGGAGGGCTGCTGCTAGGGACGGAAGTCTTTCCTCCGGGTGCCTACTGTTCCAACTCCTACTAAGCCTGTCTGGTATTACCCAGGAAACAGGCCAAGCGCTAGGGTCCGAGGAGCCCGGGGTTCGGCACTAACTCCCTACAATGTCCATCCTAGTCCACTGCAGTGGACTGTGGCCCAGTAATGTGAATCATCACCCAGATAGGGCAAGTCACAACCCTTCCCCACTTCTGATACCTTCTGAAGCCTTATCAAAAGGGTAAACTGTACCCCAGAGCTTACCTTGTATGAGCCAGTGGGTCAAATTGGAAGAGTCAGAATGGAAATTTTAAGTTGATTTGTCTTACACCAAAATCAGGGTTTTTAATGCTATTTTTTGCATTGAAAATTATTTTAAAAGTTACCTTCAACTCTCATGCTTTTAGCATTGATACTTGATCTCCAAATGCGTCATCTCTTCCTTTTCCTCCTAACCCTAATCATACATAAATTACATTTTCTTGCCAAGCAACTTTTCTCTTTGGATACCCTTTTAAAAATTTTTTTCCCTGAATTTAACCTAATCTATTTCTGGAACATGGCAAATGGGCCACTGTAAACTTCTGTGGAAGAATTAAGCAAATAGTCTCTTTTGGGAAAGTCATGGTGTAGGAGAGTGATCCTCTGCACATTTGGTCGGTGGCTGTCATACCTTAGAATAAGTCAACACTTACTAACAGGCCTGGTATAATGCCAGATGAGTATATATACTGCTGGGAAATGTGCAAAAGCAGCTTGAAGTAAAAAAGCACCACTAACATGCTTTAAAAACCCAGGATCTTAAATGGAAGTATGCCACCAGATCTAAGAGAAACACAATACACTCTTCTGTTTTTCAAGTAATTTTTATTTGATTTTCATGGAAGCGTCCCTTTGTAGGGAAATTTTGAATGTGTTTCATGTAGCTAGATGCTTGTTTTCCCTTAATTGATTAAAGAGCAATAAGGAAATGAACATAGCAGTGGAAATTTGGGTCAAGACAACAAAAATTTTATTGGTCAAAAAAATGTTCTGTGAATTGTTGATCTTTATTTATTACAAGGTTATATGTTTGGCAAATCAATGCTTTTTGATTAATTAACTTAGGTTTGACACATTTTCAGAAACATGACCACTTTCTAATAAAAGCTGTTTCTGAGTATTTGATAAAATCACCCCTTCTCATTCTCTATTTGCAAAGGATTAGAAGGATGTCCAAATATGAAATATCCTTGTCCATGGTTGTATGTCATTGATATTCGAAGTGGAATCACTAACTAGCTTTGTAAATTTTTGGAAAGCTTTTTTAAAAGTGCTGATTTTGAATTTTGAGGGTTCTTTAAAGTGTTTGGTAAAATTTGGGGGGAAGATCAGTCAGAGCAATAATTTTGCAGTCTGAGTGATTGCCAATTTAGTTAACTGAAATTGCTTCCTCTTTCAAAGGTCATCAAGGACTTCTTTTCTAATTGACAAATCTAGTGACTTTTTTAAACTTATCTATCAACCCTCAGCACCTTTTTGAGTTATTGACCACCCCATTCCACTGAATACTTTCTCCTCCTTTGACTCAGTAAAAAGCATACAATCAGGAATTCTCTTCCTACTTCTGAAGTTGCTCTCGTTTCTCCCTCACTAGCAACTTGTCCTTTCCCTGATTCTTTTAGGTGAGTTTTCCTCAAGGCTCTGTTTTTATTTCCCTTTTGTCTCTCTGTATATGGTCTTTTCCTTGGCAAAAATTCATACCCATGGCTTCAACGATCATTTTAATACACACTCCCAAATCTATAGCTCTAGTTTTAATGTCTTTTCTGAGCTCCAGATCTGTATCTATCTCTCTCACAATATTTAAAACTAAACTGGTCTAAAACCAAGTTATGACCTTCTTTCCTAATCCTGCTTCTTCTGACTTCACTTTTTCTGTCATTTGAATCTAGAACTTTAACGAGGGTAGGATCATGAGTATTTTGTTCAAGGGCACAAATTTATAGGGTACTTACAGTACTTGCGGTGTTTCTGCACCTAGAAACAGTGTAGTTTAGCACCTAATTAATAAAAATAATCAAAATAAGTTAGGTGGCAGTCTGAGATATGTTCCCCTGTATGGTGGCCTCCTCAGCATCACCTGTAGGATGGTATTCCATGTATCTGTCCCCCTACAGAGGTGGTGTACTCCACACTCCCCTCAATTGAGGACATGCTTTGAGGTATTTGCCCAGGGCACAAAACTCCCAAGTTGTAACTCTGATTGCAGTAACTTTCTCACATTCTTCCATATTGAAAACCTTATTTCTTTGACCCTTCCCTCTCAGTTCTCATTTGAATGAATGAAAAAGCATTAATTGATCCCTTACTATGTGCAGAGCTGTGCTAAGTGCTGAGGATACAAATAGAAAGGCAAATAATCACTTCTTTCAAGGAGCTCACATTCTAATGGGAGAGCTAATATACAGAAGGAATTTCAGCTGTGAATTAATTATTTATTGGCTTGGTTGACTTGTACAGGGCTTAGGCATGCAGTGGCAAAGCATATTTTAATGTCTTCTATAGTCATTTTCACTGATGAATACATTCACTTCCATTTATAATGTTGAACCATTTGACAGTGCCAAGACCTTTGGTGGGGAGAACTTTCTTTTCTGGGTCTTAAGTAAGTGTGATTACGGAGGAAAATGGGGGCTTTAGTACCTGGGGAAGTAGCTGACAGGTCCCATCTCCTTCCTGGGTTGCTTTCTGGGATGATGGCTCAAGGGGATGTGCTTGGAAGTAGGACTAGTTGGTCTAAAGAATGTTAGCACTCTCTGGGTTCTAGGGCTTACCGGTCCGTCAGTGGCAGTTGGTCAGCTGTTGTTGGTGGTGAGGAAGGTGGGCCCTTCACAATGACTCCTCCTCTTATTTTTGGCTTCAGGACCTGGACCAGAAGCAAGACCATTGTTCTAAGAGAAGGTGATACTCCTAGGGCTTTTGGGTTCAGGGTCCTTGGCTGTCTTCATGAGTCTCATGACAGGTTGTGGTGGAAGGGCTGGTGGTGACTTGATTCCCCTGGCACATACATTCTACCTCTCCCTCCAGGGGCCTTTTCTTCTTTAGCTGTGCTGGCTTGCTTGCCTTGGAGGTGTCAGTTGGTTGTCAGTTGGTGGAGATGACTTGCCCCATCTTGATAAAAGCTGCTTACCCGGATGATGGGGAACATAAGGATTTCCAGCCAGTTTCCAAGTCTTTTATATTCTACTTGTATGACACCTTTCCCACATATCCATTCCCCTTCTTTCTATTTCCTCTACCATGACATCCAATTCACCTGATGTCATTGTCCTCTTCGAGAATGAAGGACAAACAACATTTCCACTATATCCATTCTGGTACAGACTCTCATTACCACCTGCCTAGACAAGTAGAATAGTTTTCTGACAGGTCCTCCAATCTCAATATACCCCCTTTCAACCTCTCATTCATACATCTGCAAGATGTCTTCTTTGACCCATATATCTATTCATCTCACTCTTCTCAAGAAAAATCGTCATCTTCCTATTGCATCCTAAGTGAAGGTGAGATTCCTTTCCCTAGGACTTACTCCTTTCCTCAACCTTTAAGGTCCTCCATGATCTGGCACCACCCTAAATTTTAAGCCTTATCTCATGTGACTTCTCTCCACGTATGTTGTACGAAATCCTGGATATCACATAAATGCCACAAACAGGCAAAAGCTGGGAATGAACATCGAAGGAGATGAGGCTAGACAACATTGGGAGACTAGTGTTCTTAATGATCCTAAGCTTTTTAATGCTGCAAAAACTCATCTTTTTAACACTACTATTCTTTATGTAGTTCTTTATGGCCACAAGCCATGGAACACAACAATCTTGGAAAAATCAAGTTGCAAGAATCTCAGCGAACAATGGAAAGATACATGGTCGATGTAATTACTGTCATCTGTAATGTATTATTAATAATGGCTTGTGTGCATGAGTACCATGAAAGACACAATTTCATGTATAGAGCAGGAAAAGGAGGTGGGTAAGTCAAGATGAGAACCAGGGGTAACAAATGTGGTGCTACAAATGCTACAGTACTAACTGTGAAATATTAAATTTCAATTTATCATACATTTATTGAGCACCTACTATGTGCCAGACATTGTGTTAGATGCTAGGGATACAAAAACAAAAATAAAACTCTCCCTGTCTTCAAAGCATTTATGTTTTATTGCAGGATACAAAGTGTACACTGTTAAGGAATATTAAGGAGGCCCCTGAACTTGTCTTTTTGAATTGACATATTTTCCCCCAACCTGGCAGACCCAGAGTATGCAGAAGGCCTTGAATGTATCAAGGGTGAAGCCCCACCCTGAGCTGATGGAATTTGTTGGTTGAATTCCAAACTGGACTCCCTGTGTGTCTTTGGGAGTCAAGACATATGTCACTAGGCTGAGAAACTGCTTGTGCAGCTGGGACCCTTGCAGATAAGCAGACCCTCCTATCTTCATACTCTAGTAGTTACAAAGGGAAAAGAATGCAGCTTTTGCCATGCCTTGCTCCTCCTCTTTGGGAAGGATTTTGTCCTTTTCCCACCTTTATTGCTCTTTTCCCTCTCTCATGCCATGCCCCTTCAATTGGAGATTTGTGTTTCTTCCTCCTGCCTTTGTTATATAGTTACAAACATGCAAACTTCTGTATGGATTCTGATTTCTTTGGGTTCCATATACATGTTCATTTCTCTTGCAATAAACCTAGTTTTCACATAAGTTTTGTAAAATTTTAATTGCCTCTTGACAACATAAATATGTAAATGCAAAGTCATTTGAGGAGGGTGAATGCTACTAGCAAGGGGGGTGGTGGGACTTTTTCAAGGAAGACTTCATGAAAAAAGTGGCATTCAAGCTGACTCTTTTTAATTTTTTTTTTATTTTCACATTAGTCAGGTTGTATAGAAGAATTAGAATGAATGGGAGAAACCATGAGAAAGAAAAACATAAAACAAGACAAAAAGAAGAAAATAGTCTGCTTTGATCTGCATTCAGACCCACTTATTTTTTTCTGGATGTGGATGGCATTTTCCATCATGATTCCTTTGGAATTGTTTTAGGTCCTTGAATTGCTGAAAAGGGCTAAGTCTGTCAAAGTAAGTTATCACACACTGTGGCTGTTACTGTGTACAATGTTCTCCTGGTTCTGCTCACTGAGTGCAGCGTCAGTTCATATAAGTCTTTGCAGGTTTTCCTGAAGTTCACCTCCTCATTTCTTATAGCACAATAATATTCTATTACATTCATATACCACAACTTGTTCAACCATTCTTCAATTGATGGGCATCCCCTTGATTTCCAGTTCTTGGCCACCACAAAAAGAACTGCTATAAATATTTTTGTACATTTGAGTCCTTTTCTCATTTTAATGATCTCTTTGGGATACAGCCCTAGAAATGGTATTGCTGGGTCAAAGGGTGTGCACATTTTTATAGCTCTTTGGGTATAGTTCCAAATTGCTCTCCAGAATGATTGAATCAGTTCACAACTCCACCAACAATGAATTAGTATTCCAATTTTCCCACATCCTCTCCAACATTTATCATTTTCCTGTTTTGTCATGTTGGTCAATCTGATAGGTGTGATGTGGTACCTCAGAATTGTTTTGATTTGCATTTCTCTAATCAATAGTGATTTACAGCATTTTTTATATGACTATAGATAGCTTTAATTTCTTCCTCTGAAAACTGCCTGTTCATATCCTTTGATGATTTATCAATTGGGGAATGACTTGTATTCTTGTAAATTTGACTCAGCTCTCTATATATTTTAGAAATGAGGGCTTTATCAGAGACATTGGTTGTAAAAACTGTTTCCCAATTTTCTTTTTCCCTCCTAATCTTGGTTGTATTGGCTTTGTTTGTGCAAAAACTTTTCAAGTTAATGTAATCAAAATTATCCATTTTGCATTTCAAAATGTTTTTTATCTCTTGTTCAGTCATAAATTCCTTTATTCTCCATAAATTTGATGGATAAACTATTCCTTGCTCCCCTAATGTGTTTATAGTATCAGCCTTTATATCTAAATTGTGTACCCATTTGGACTTTATTTTGGTATACAGTGTCAGTCAGACTTTGGTCTGTGCCCAGTTTCTGCCATACTATGTTCTAGTTTTCCCAGCAGTTTTTGTCAAATAGTGAGTTCTTATCTCCAAAGCTGGGGTTCAAGCTGACTCTTGAAGAAACTCAGAATTCTAAGAGACAGAAAGAAGTGAGGAGGGGATGTGTCCCAGGCATAAAATGTGCCCTGGACAAAACATGGAGAAGAGAGATACAATGTTGAATACAGGGAATAGATAGTAGGCCAGTTTGTTTGGAAAGCAGAGTGTATGGGGGCAGGGAAGAGAGAGGTATATTGTGTGAAATAGTTATGGAACAATTGATTGAACACACGTCGTGACAGGTTTTAAATAAGAAACTGAGAACTTTATAGTGAGAGGCAATGAGGTATGTAATTGATAAAACATTCAACTGGGAGCCAGGAAGACCTAGGTATGAACCCTACCTCTGACATTTAGTAGTTGTATAACTCTGGGTAAGTCACTGAAACCCTCTGTGTGTAAATTTTCTCATTTGTAAAGTGGTAGATAATGATACTTATTCATAATTCTATGAACTTTTTTCATAGGGTTGTTGTGAGATTCTAAGGAGATAAAATATTTAAAGATAAAGTATTTAAATTTCGAAGGCTATATAAATATCATGATTATTTTACTCTAAAGGTAACAGGGAGCCACTGCAGATTTTTGAGCAGGAGAATGACACAATCATAATTTTAGAAATACTATTTTGTCAACTGTGTAGTGGATGCCCTAGAAAGGGAAGAGACTGTAAGTAGACACACTGATGAGGAGACTTTTGTGAGTCCAGTGAGATGAGTCTAGATGAGGGGCTTAAACAAGACCTTTAACTAAGTAGTAGCCCTGTGAGTAGAGAGAAGGAGGCAAAATGCAGAAGGAACAATATTTGACAAATGAATAGATATGAAACTACGGGAGAGGGGGGAGTGAAGGATGACTCCAAGGTTATAAGCTTGTGTGACTGGGAGGATGGTTGTGTCCTGAGCAGAAATCAGTAACTTTGGAGGAGGGACGTTTGGGAGGAGATGTCAACAGGCAATCACAATGTCATTAAACTTATGTGAAAACCTGGTTTGTTACAAGAAAAATGAACACGCATGTGAAACCCAAAGGGTTACTGTCTTTACAGAATTTTACAGTTTTATAATAGCAGGACAATGGGAGGAGGAGATACTAGGTGACATGGGAGGGGGAAAGGTATAGCAAAGGTGGGAAAAAATACTAGACCACTCGCCATGGGGAGGAGTCAGGTAATGACAAAAGCCTCATTCTTTTCCTTTGGGAACTGTTGGGCTATGAAGATAGGAGGGTCCACTTACATGCAAAAGACTCCCAGCTGCTCAAGCATTATCCCAGCCTGGCACAGACTGGCTGGCACTTGTATTGCCTCCCAAGGGCACATAGGGAGTCCATCTTGGGGTGGAACAACAAATTAGGTCAGCTCAGAGGGAACTTCATCTTGTCATAGAGCCTCCTGCATGCTTTGGGTCCAGTGTTTTTGGAAAATATGGTAACTCAAAAAAACAAGGTCAGGGGATCCCTAAACAGCCCTTAACATCAGGAAATCCATTTCGTGTTGAATATGTTGAAATTGAGATGTACATGGAATGTCTAGGTGTATTTGCCCAATAGGCAGCAAAAGGACTGGAGTTTAATGTAAATATTTTAGAAGTGATGGTTTAACTTAGGGGGTTTCCCTACCTCTAGATCATAAATTTGGGCAATGTGCATTTTTCATTCATTTTGTTTTCCCAGTGTAGATTGCTATATTTTTATTATACTCCCAGTAAAAGGCTCTGTCTGCTGAATAGGAATCAAACTAATTAAGTAAGAAGACACTCATCACTAGAAAGTGATGCACTTTTTGGCCATGGCAACCCATTAAACAGATAAAGATACAACATGGCCTTCATTACTATGTGAGACTCCTTCTGTTTCTCATTGACGTGTTAAGATTTTCATGATATGGAAAATTGAAGTGAGGGATTACAAAAGCATGTCATGGCCTTCTTTAAGGTTACAGCGTTCTTCGTTGTTGTTGACTCCTTTTAGTTATCTCAGACTCTTCGTGACCCTCATTTGGAGTTTCCTGGGCAAAGATACTGGAGCAGTTTGCCATTTCCTTTTCCAGCTCATTTTACAGATGAGGATACTGATGTGAACAGGTTTACATAGCTAGTAAGTATCTGAGGTCAAATTTGAACTCAGTTCTTCCTGACTCCAGATCTGGCACTCTATCCACTACACCACCTGGCTGCCTCAAAGAATATTGTAAAGAGTCCTAAAGCTAAAATTGAGCTTTTCTCTTTTACTTTCTCGTAAAAGGAAGTTAGGGACAGCAAAAAATAAAACCAAAACTTTTTAAAGCTATAGTGGGGAAAGAGAAGGACCAGAGCAAGAATAGGAAAGCTGTGTGGGTTGGATGGGACAATAATTATAAAGAAAAGGGAGAAGATTTTGTTAGAGAGAGGAAAGTCCCTGGACTTAGACAGCCTGGCTTTTTATCCTAGAATGCACTGGCAAATGTTTACCAGACAGCTCTCCCCTCCAAAAATGTTCTCTCAATGTACTTTTAAATTCAATCTACATTATTAAAATATTATCCATCACTTTCTTAAGTCTTGACAATCAACAACACAATCAAGTCCTGATTTATAGCCTTTGCTGATTCCAAAGTATAAGTGCTCACGCTGAAAATTTTATAATGGCCTCTCACAAGATCCAGCACACCCCTCATTTCTATCACACCTATGAAACTGTTTAGAGGATCTTGGGCTGGTCACTTACCATTTCTGGTCCTTATTTGTAAAAAAAAAAAAAAAGAAAAAAAAGAAGAAGGAAGAGGAGGAGAAGGAAAAGGAGACAGAAAAGGAGAAAGAGAAGGAGGTTGGCCTTTGAGGACCTTCTAATTCTATGACCCTGCTAGATTTTTATTTTACTTCTGGGAAGATAATCTTTTGTTGGAAAAGACCAAGGATGGCCAATAAGGAGTGAAACCAAAGATGATAAGTAGGAAGAGAGCGTACAGTTGCCTTTGAGAAGCTCAGGTCACTAGGTCCAGACAAGCTACAACCCAAGGTCTTGAAAGATCTGGTAAATGTGCCTGTTTAGCCACTGTCAGGAATAAGATTGTAGCCTAGGTAGATGGAACAATGATAATGAAGAAGAGGAAGGTAGAAAGTTCTCTGATACTAAGGAAAGAGCACTGGCTCTCTAGTAAGAGAACCTGGGTTCAAATCCACTCGCATGCACATGTTATTTCCCATGTGATCTCTGGAAAGTCACTAACCATTGTTAGCCTCAACATTTGGGGATTGGGACCAAATCATCCCTGAAGTTCTTTCTAACTGTTGATCTACGATCTCTTGAAAGATCATAGGGAATGAGAGAGAAACTCTAGGGCTGGAGAACAAAGTAGTTTACAAGGAATTTTAATCAACCAAAAAAAAAACCATTTTATTGTCTACCATTTGTTAGGGATTGGGGATGCAGAGACAAAAAAAGGAAACAGTATCCGTTGTCAAGGAGTTTATATTCTATTAGAAGATATAACGTGCACAGATTAATTGAATTCAGGGTAATTTTGAGGTGGGGAAACATTAACAAGCAGAGGAATCACAAAAGGACTCATGTTAGAGGAGACAATTGCTAGATTTTGAAGGAGGCTAGACTTTCTAGGCTGAGGAAGAAGACCATTCTATGCAATAGGAACAACCTTAGCAAAGGTAGAGAGATAGGAGATGAAATGTGGCATGTGAATATCAGCAAGCAGGTCAGTCTGGCTGGAATGTAGAGGGCATGAAGGGGATGTGTAGTAAGACTGGAAAGGTAGGTTAGAGCAGATTGTAAAGATTCCTGTAAATGCCAGACACAGAAGTTTGTATTTTAACTAAGAATCAACAGAACCCATGTAGTTTTTTTTTAATTTGAAAAATCAAATTTTGAATTCATCTCTGATTTTTTTTTATCAAGAATGCTTGACAGTCCTTTGTAGAAAATCTGTTTTTTTCGCCTGAAGAATTATACTCAGTTTTGCTGGGTAGGTGATTCTTAATTGTAATCCTAGCTCCTTTGTCCTCTGGAATATCATATTCCAAATCCTTTGATTCCTTAATATAGAAGCTGCTAAACCTTGTGTTATCCTGACCATAGCTCCATCATTCTTGAATTTTTTTTGTTTGCTTGCAGTATTTTTCCTTGACCTTGGAACTCTAAATTTGGCTTTAATATTCCTGGCAGTTTTCATTCTGGTATCTTTTTCAGGATGTGATTGGTAGTCCTTCAATTTCTATTTTACCCCCTGGTTCTAGAATATCAGGACAGTTTTCCTTGATAATTTCTTGAAAGAAGGTTTCCAGTCTCTTTTTTTGATTGTGGCTTTCAGGGAGTCCAGTAATTTTTAAATTATTTCTCCTTATCTATTTTCCAGGGGCAGGGGACTAGAGGGAGAAGTTGTAGCTTGTTCATTTCCTTTCCTTTAGAGTGCTGGGCCTGGAGTGAGGAAAACTCATCTCCCCAAATCAAATCTGGCCTCAGATACCAGCTTTCTGACCCTAGGCAATTCACTTAACCCTCTTTGTCTCAGTTTCCTCGTCTGTAAAATGAGCATAAGGAAATGGCAAACTACTCCAGTACTTTTGCCAAGAAAACCCTGGGGTCATGAAGAGTCTGACATGACTGGAAAACGAACTGTCAAATGAAAAAAAAACTTTAGAAATACCTGAATAGGCAGGAAATCACAAGAATTAGCCAGCTAGAGTTGAGTGGAAGGTTAATACAGGGTGTGCCAGAAAGCTGCACTAAGACTTTTGGGTCACCCTGGATAAAGAGTATTGAAAGGTGTATGAGGACTATGTTGTGGAGAGCCTTGGAAGGTATCCTAGGGAGATTAGACTTTATTCTTCAGGTATACTAGGGAGCCATTTCATAGCTTGAAAATATTCTGTGATAGTTAAAATATGGTTTAACATTCTGAATTTGGGCAATGTAAATGATTACTTCTCATTAAAGTTGCAATCTTTTTATTTGTCATAAAGGGCAGTGTAGTGTAGTGACTAATAGATTAAAGGCTTGGCTTGGAGTTGGGAAGACTGGGGTTTGAACCCCATACCTAAATCCTTTTGCCTAAGGAAGTCAGTTCCTTGGCCTCTTCTAGGCAGTGGTCTGGAAGAGTGGAGGAGGTTCCCCTACCAGATGTTCTCCAGACTGATGTCTGGATATTTCCTCTGTTTGAAGGTCACTAGGCTTGTTGGAACCTGATTCCCACTTTATTCTTGCTCCATAGGCATGAGACTTGAAGACATTACTCCTTTCTGTCTTGGGCCCTTTAATCAGGTAGTGAAATAAGCTCCTAGTTTTTAATTTCTTTTGGAGGAAATGAATGCAACTTCCAGGGCCTAGTTTAATGGTAAGTGACTAATCAAAAATTTATTGGTGCACTGGGAAAGACCCTGGAATAAGAGGCAAAGGTTTTAGTTGTTGTTGTTGTTTGTCCTTCATTTTTAAAATTTATTTAGTATTTGATTTTTCCCAGTTACATTTAAAAACAATTTTTTTACATTTGTTTTAAAGTTTTGAGTTCCAAATTCTCTCCATTCATCCCTCCCCATGCCCTAATTCAGAAGGTTAGCAATTCTATGTAGGCTATATATGTATAGTCATGCAAAACCTATCCATAATAGTTATGATGTGAAAGAAAATGTAGATGAAAAAAAACATCTAGAAAAATAGAATTAAAAAAAGTGTGCTTCAATCTCTATTCAGACACCATCAGCTCTATCTCTGGAGATGAATAACATTTTTCATCCTTCAGAGTTGCCTTGGATTGTTGTATTGCTGGTGTAACAACAATACTACTTGCTGCTACTGTGGCCGTGTAAAACCAATAACACCAGCACACAGGAGGACTACTAGCACAGGTTCTTGGATGTGCTTTTCTAAGGAAAACAACTTTAATTAAACACACATATATCATTCACTTGGTTCAAGGGGAAAAGCCAGCACCCTGAACTTCAGAGAGAATACAAACAGAAATTATAAGCAGAAATTATATAAACAGAGCAAAAAACACAAATCATCAGAGAGGCTTCTATCTGTCAGACCAAGACATTTAGAAGGGGTATATAGAGACAAAGGGTATGGGTATAAGTTGACTTTGTGATGACAAAAAATTTAAGTGGTGAAAAGGGATTGTTCTGGGAGAAGAGGAAAGAAAGAGACAGAAAAGGGTAAATTACATCACATGAAGAGGCACAGAGACCTGTTACAGTAGAGGGAAAGAATGGAGGGAGGCAAGCATTGTTTGAACCTTACTCTCATCTGATTTGGCTCAAAGAGGGAAAATCATACACACTCACTTGGGTATATCAATCTATCTTACCCTATTAGAAGTAGGAAGAGGTAAGGGGAAAAAAGTGTGGTGCTGGATAGAAAGGAGGGCAGAAAGGAAGGAAGAAGTAGTAAGGGAAAGGGAAAAGAAAAGGAAGGGATGTTGATAGAAGGGAGGGCAGATTGAGGGAGGTGGTGGTCGGAAGCAACACACTAGTGAGGAGTGAAAGGGAGAAAGGAGAGAGAAAAGCATAAATGGGGGAAAAACAGGAAGGAGAAAAAGACACAGAAGTCATAACTGTGAATATGAATTGGAAGAACTCTCCCATAAAATGGAGGCAGATAGCAGAATGGATTAAAAACCATAATCCTAAAACATGTTGTTTACAAGAAAAACATGTGAAGCAGAGAAATACACACAGAGTGAAGGTACAAGGCTGGAGCAAAATATATTATGCTTCAGCTGATGTAAAAAAAGAGCAGTGGTAGCAATCCTGATCTCAGACAAAGCAAAAGTAAAAACAGAACAATTTAAAAGAGATAAGGAAGGAAACTACATCCTGCTAAAAGTTACCATAGACAATGAAGTAATATCAATACTAAACATATATGTACCAAGTGATATAGCATCCAGATTCTTAGAGGAGAAGTTAAGTGAGTTACAGCAAGAAGTAGACAGCAGAACTATACTAGATGGGGACCTCAAGGTCTCCTCCTCAGAATGAGATAAATCTAATCACAAAATAAACATGAAAGAGGTTAAGAAGGTGAATAAAATCTTGGAAAAGTTAGATATGGTAAATCTCTGGAGAAAACTGAATAGGGACAGAAAGGAGTATACCTTTTTCTCAGCAGCTCAGGGCACCTACAAAAAAAACTGACCATGTACTAGGATATAAACACATCACAGTCCAATGCAGAAAGGCAGAAATATTAAATGCATCCTTTTCAGATCATGATGCAATAGAAATTACCTGTATTAAAGGGCCATGGGAAGATAGACTAAAAACTAATTGGAAACTAAATAATATAATCCCAGAAAATGAGTGAGTTAAAGAACAAATCAGAGAAACAAAGACTTCATCCAAGAGAATGACAATAATGAGACAACATACCAATGCTTATGGGATACAGCCAAAGCAGACCTTAGGTGAAATTTTATATCTCTAAATACTTACATGAATAAACTAGAGAAAGAGGAGATCAATGAATTGGGCATGCAAATAAAAAACAGAAAAGAACAAATTAAAAATCCCAAATTAAATACCAAATTATGAATTCTGAAACTCAAAGGAGAAATTAAGAAAATTGAAATTAAGAAAACTATTGTACTAATAAATAAAACTAAGATTCACATTATTCAAAATTTTTCCATTTGTTTTATGCCTTTATACTGCCCATAACCACTTCCTAATATGCACTCCTTCTTAACCTGTGCCTCACTGACTCTTGTCAATTCAAAACAGAGCTCAAGAATCCCAACTGCTAGTGTCATATCTTCCCAATTATCTTGTATTTAACTATTTTGATTTATTCTTTTATATTTATTCTGCATATAACTTCACATGTGCCTGTTGTTTTTTCTTCATCTGAATGTAAACTCTTTGAGAGTAAGTGTTGTTTCATTCTTTGTATTTCTACCCCTATCACCTAGCAGGCTCTAAATCAGTGCTTACTGGCTGACTAAAGAGAAGGTGCTTTGTAGTACTTTACAGGAGGTTAAAAAAAAAAGATCAGATGACCCTGATAAGAGTTGAACTGGGAAAAAGTATGAATTTTTATGCCTTGAGTCTAGGTACTGCAGATAAATTCGAGTTATTGATGAGGTGGGAAGGATTTGAGGAGTCTTCAAATTGTAAAACTATTTGAAAGAAAGGAGATGAGAAGCTTAGAAAATCTCATTTCTAAAATCAAAGATCCATGTTTAGGGCATGATAGGAGGAGTTTGTGGGATGTGTTTGTGTCAAAGTACAAAGTTATGTACTCAGTAAAAGTGAAAACTCAAATGGCTCTGGGATCTAATCAATTTGGATAGCCATTGTAACCTAGGAATGGTAAAACATTCATATTAATTAATTAAAATGTATTATAGTTCAGCTGACCCAGGAGCTGATCAGTAGCATCTATGATGCTTCGAAATTAGCAGAAGACAAAATATAGCATATTAACAGAGTTAAACAAGAAAATTATTTCCTTTTTAAAGGCACCACAAATAATAATAATGATACCTAACAATTATATAGTAATAATGAAATACTTTTGCAAAATGGTTTTATTTATATCATCTCATTTAAACTTTACAATATCCAAGTGAGCTAGGTTTTATTAGCCCCGTGTTACACACAAAGAAACTGAGACTGAGAGAGGTTAGGTGACCTTTTTCGGGGTTGCACAGTTAGTAAGATTCTAAAGCAAGAGTTGAGCACAAGTCTTCCTGTTTCCAAGTGCAGTTCTCTATATACCACCTATTAATATTAAAATATATATTTATATCTATATTCTAAATGGCATGGGAACTAATTTTTGAAAAGAAAGATAAACTGAAATTTTAAAAAAGCATTGACAGTAAGACACAAAATCATAGAATTTCAGATTTGTTAAGGACCTCAAAAACAATTTAATCTAATCATATATGAACAAGGGTCTCTTCTACAAATCCCACAAACCACTGTACATACTTAAAATATGCTTGTTGACTGACTGATTCAAACGTTGCTTGAAAACCTCAAATCAAGGAGACTCCATTACCCCCAAATAGCTCACGATAATATTTAGATAGCTCTAATGATTAGAAAGTTTTCATGTGCATTAAAGCCAAATTTGCCTCCTTTTAAAACTTCAAACCTTTGCTTCTTGGTCTGCTCTCCACAGTCAAGCAGCACAAGTCTAATGCCTTTTCCATCTGGTTTGCCTTCAAATGCTTGAAGACAGCTAGTATATCATCCATACATACCTACACACACCTTACCAAATCTTCTCTTCTATTGGCTAAGCATCCCCAGATCAAATACTGTCTGTGTGACCTTTCTGAGACTATTTCCTTTGTTGTAATGTCCCACATCTTCTGTTATCTAGTTTAAATATCCGCAGTCTTTGAAGTAGTCTTCACAAGCTATAATCTTGAAGCTCTTCATGATCTTGTTTGCCTTGAGTTGGATATACTCTAGCTTATCAACATCCTTCCTAAAATGTGGCGCCCAGAATTAACATAGTACCTCATCTCTGAGCTGACCAGGACAGAGTACATTAGCACTACCAGGTCCTTGGTTCTGGGTATGATATGTCTCTAAATTCAGCCTAAGATTTCATGTGCGTTATTGGCTGTATTATCTATCATATGATTGATTCATACTGAATTGGCAGTCTACTAGAACAGCTAAATTGCTATCTAGCCATATTCCCCACCTTATAGTTATGAAAAATTTTAACTTTCTTTTCTCAGTATTGGAAAAGTCCAACAGAAAGATAAGTGAAGTTTTAGAACAGAATATTGAAAAAAAAACTGGTTTGATATATGGGAAGAGCTAAATATAAATATTAAACAATTTATTTTCTTCTCAAACAAACCTAGGATTTTTAACAAAAACTGGTCATCCTTTAGTGCATACAGAATTTCCAATAAATACAAAAAGGCAAAAATCACAAAGACTTACTTTACCAACAAAACATGAAAAAATAGTAAACATGATGGTTAAAGTATAGTAGACTTAAAAGGAAGCTAAATAAGGATTAGTTAAATAATGAATGGTTTAAAAGCCAATCATAATGACAATGAAAAGTGCAACATAATGGCAGTGTTTTTTTACATATAAAATTAATGGGTTGTCACTAAAACTTTTCTCAGAGACAGATTTATATCTGTGAATGTATGTATTTTTAAAAGTGAAAGAAAAGACAAATTAACTGAATATAGTTTAACAAATTAGAAAAGCAACAAATTATCCCAAAGCAAACACAAGAAAGAGAAATTTTGAAATTAAAGGTGATTTACACACAATTGAAAACAAAAATAAAACTCTGATGAACACTTGCTGAATTGTCCTCCCACATTGCAGTTGCTACTTGTTTTTCCTGTTTTTTCCTATATTTTGAGGTGCCAAAGAATTGGGAGAAGAAGAAGTAGGGGTAAAATGGCTCAGAATTAGTGCAAAGGGAGATACAATGTCACAAAACTTGGTGGTACTTTTTAAAGGACTCTCTCTCTCTCTCTCTCTGTATGTATATCTGTCTGTCTTTGTTTCTCTCTGCGTCTCTCTGTCTCTTTCTGTCTCTCTCTGTCTCTCTCATATGCAATACAGTGGAAAAGTATTATATAGAAATATCAGGAATAGAGAGGAAAGAAGTTAATTAACTGACCTAAAGTGGAGATCTTCCCTGGAGAGTGACCAGGTGTTCAAGTGAAAGTCATTATTTAAGTAGCAAATTGTGGAAGCCAAGAAAGTTGACTCTGTCCCCTTTATCTTTGAGACTGAAAATGCTTGTGGAGTATTTCTCAGTCTTATGATTTTGGCATCCAATTGTCTCTTAGACAGGGGTTCTTTTGTTTTGTCATGGACCCCTCTGGCCATCTGGTGAAGTCAGTAGAACCATCTCTTAGAAGAATATTTTTAAATGCATAAAATAAAATCCACAGTATTACAGGAAACCAATTATGTCAATACAGTTATCAAAATATTTAAAAAAAAAACAAATGACCTTGGGTGAAGAGACTGCTTTATGGCAACAACAAAAGGCAGAATGTAAAAGAGTGTTGGAGGAGTTGAGATTTCAGAGCCTGAAAACAGTGGTCCCATGGGAATTTTTAACACTATACCTTTTACTTTCACTCTCTTTTCTGAAAATGTGTTTTAATTTACATTTTAATGAATAACACTTTCTGGTCACTGAGAAGGGAAAGTGGGATGGGGGCAGAAATGAGTTAAATGAATTCTGAAGTGTAAGAGGAAGGTCTTTACCCTGAGATTGTTGACAGAAACCTGGGAATAGATGCAACTAGAGAGGCAGAGAGGTTTGTCACAGACTAAATGAGATCAAGACTCAGGTTTAAGAATAGCACTCAGAGCATGCTGTGTCTGGGTGAGCCATCAAGCAAAAAACTAGTGCAAGCTAAAGTGCATGTACTAGCCAGATTTAGCAATTCTAATCTCATATCCCTAGGACCATCTGATGTCCTGTCCCTTCCATGGGGGAGGAGAAGAGTGGTAAGTGGAACAAACAAATAAAATAAAAACTTTTTATTAAAAAAAAAGAACTGATAACTATTATTCAATTTAATCAAAATAGTGAGGGAAGGAAGCTAAAGCAGCAAAACTACAATGGGAAAAGGGGCAGATCACAACTAAGGAAGACGAAATAAAATTTAAAACCATTGTGGAAAGACTGAACATTTTACAACAAAATTAAAACTATAAACCCCCTAAACTGACAAAGCAAGAAACATATAAACAACTTAATTTCAAAAGATAGTATGGCCAAAGCATAACTAGACTGATACAGAAGAAAGCATTAGGACCAGATGGACTTGTAAGTGAATGCTGTCAAATATTTAAAGAAGAAATAATTCTATTCAGAGAAAGCTAGAGCCAGCTCTAACCTATTATGAAAGCTGATTGTTAAATTTTCAATGTAAGTGTTTATACCTTGGATATTGGCAAATGCTACAAATCAAAGCTTATTAGTAAATTATTATTATAGTATTGTATTATAATGGTATTATATTATACTATTGTATATTATTAAATCAAAGATACATTATTTTGCTAATTATCTAGACTTAAGAAAGTAATGGAGAAAATATTGATAGTAGAGGTTAAATTTAAAAGTGTCTTCTGTGTACATTTTCCCCCTGAGAGAGCTGTTGTTAAACATTTACCAGCTCATTCTTTTCTGTGGTTAATGAAATAGTCTCACAGATAAAGAGAGAAGGCACTTGTGGTAGGAGTAACATCCTAGCCCATACCCAAACCCTTCTTTAAGTTAAGCTGATTCTTCCTTAAAACGTACTAAAACCATTCTTGAGATATGATTGGCTCAGAGGACTAAAGGCTCAGGCTATTGCCATCATTTCCTGGTCATACTGAGTACAAACATTGAAAAGGGGCCCAGGAATGCTTTCATGCATAGCTGGAAGTCTGCCTCTGACTACAAAGGGAAACTTGCTCAGCTGAATCACCTCTGGATCACTTCAGGGTTTATCATTTTTGAACATCCTTTTCTTCCTCTGGCTAAATAAGTCACCTTCTCCTAACTGTTGAGAGATTTGAATGGCTCATTTTGTTTTAGTATTGAACAGAAGCTACCAAGTGACTAGTTTGAGTCAAGCCCTGCCTAAAAGAGCACTAGACTCTTTCTATGAAACAAGTATGATCCTGAGGCCCAACTCAGGGTGGATAAGGCCAAGTAAAAGAACTGCAGATGTTAACACTAATGAACATTGACCAAATGCTAGTAAAAATAAATTATAGCAATGTCTCTAAAGGATTACTTATTTTGACCAAAGTGGATTAATTTGGTAATAGAAAAAATCATAAACTTATTAGCACGTGGTCCAACAATAATGAAAATATTAATAATTGATCAATGTTATATGATGATATCAAAAAGAAAAATCTCAATAAAAATCTCTTTTGCATTAAAAATACTCCAAAAGTATAAGAATGGGAGGATTTTTCTTAACACTGATGAACACATTAATCTAAAAACAAAATCTATTATTGTTTGCCATGGACAAAAATCAAAAAGTTCTGGTATTAAATTGAGAATAGAAGACTGGTCAGAGGAATAGATTAGATGATGAAGATTTAGAACCAAATGTACACAAAAGTCTAACATTCCATAAATCCCCAATCATATTGCTAGTGAACAAAATCCATTATTTAACAACAACTGATGGAAAACTTGGGTTGTATCTTGATGGAAAATGTAATTAACTAAACATCTGGTGCTCTATGGGCTGGTTCCAGCCATGCCTTACTGAGTACCTAGCCTCTCTTCACTAGGTGAGATGCCACTCAGAGTGGAAATAATCCCTGAAGGACTCAACTCCTTCATGGCTATGGTCACTGTGCTGACTAGTGGTGGCTTAAATGGCTCCCTCCCTCTGGGATTGACTCCAGCCATGCTCTATTTGAATTTTAAGTCACCTAACCATCTGTAAATGATGGTGAGTAGAAAGTGATTTCTGCAACATCTTCTCAGGCAGTCCTTCAGTCCACAAGCATTTATGAAGCACCTGATATATGTTAGGCACTGTACTAAGCACTGAAGGCAAAAGACAGTCCCTGCCATCAAGGAGTTCACAGTCTTATGGAAGAGGTAATATGCAAACCATTATGTACAGATGAGATATGTACAGGATAAATTGAAGATAATCAACAGAGGGAGGGCATTAGAATTAAGGGGGACCAGGAAAGGGAGATTAAGAAAGGATTTCTGTAGAAGCTGGGATTTTAGCTGAGACTTGAAGGAAGCCAGGGAAGACAGGAGACAGAGATGGAGATGAAGGGAATGATAGGCATAGGGGTTAGCCACCGAAAATGCCCTATATTGGGAGATGGACTGATTAGATGGACAGATGGCTGTGTCAGAGGAGAGAAAGGGATCTATAGGAGAGATGTTTCACAGGTAGAACTGACAAATGGTGGCAAGTGGTTGGATATAAAGGTGTGGGTGAGAGAGAATTAGGGGCTGAGGATGACACCTAGGTTTCAAAACAGGGTAAATGGAAGGGGTCTACCCTTGTTAGTATCTTTATTGCTGTTAATTGTTGAAATAGTTAAGTATAGTTTTGTGATTTGGAAATGTGTTGATAATTGCTATGAAGTATATTATTGGTCATGCTTTGTGATGCAATCGTATTTAAATATAGTTGTGACATAGTATAAACTGTATCGTAGGGCTTGGAAGGGAGAGAAAATGATTTAATTTTCAACATATTGAGTTTGAGATATCTATGGGACAGACAGTTTGAGTCTGTGATTTGGGAGAGAGGTTGTAGGTAGCCCTCTCAAGGAGTTTAGTTGAAAAAGAGAGAAGTGATATGTAATATTAGCTAGGGGGATGGATTACCTAGGGCACTATCCCTAGGAGCATTCCGTGTTTAAATGGGACAAAAGAGCCACATCTGGTAGGACAAAATTTTTTGAACTTCTTTGCTCAGAGAGTTCAGATGTGAGGAAAATGTGAAATATCTGTTCCTTGATTCCATAGTTATCTTTACCTCCTGTGGAGTAAATTAATTTCTAGGTCATTTTTCATATTTTAATTATCTGTTAATGCTCAATTTTGAATCTTGTTGGTTTTAAGATTTGCTTTGTGTCGAAGGAAAGCAAAAGCTGTCCTATACTTGATAACTACTTCTCACATTGAGTATCTTTTTCTAGATGGAACCCTACCTTTGGGGAAACCCTAGACACGAACCATATTTAAGATTCAAGAGATTTTTGAGGTTAAGGGTGTGATGAGCCACAGAGAATGAGAAAGAGCCTAATGATTTCTTTTGGGCTGAGAACTCCCAAAAAATAGGACCAAAAGAGCAATTACACACTGATGTCTACTAAATAAGAGAAGATAATTCCAAATAGCTTCAAAACTCTTAATTACAACTGACAGTGTTGATGGTTCCTTGTTAACTTATATGCTCTTCATTTCTTTGGTTATTTGGTAAATAATGTAATAATTAGTGTTCATGTACAACAGTTTTTATGTTGTCACACTGAGGGCTTAGGTTTTTTTGTTTATTTTGCTTTATTTGTTTGCTTTTTTAAAGGGAAAAAATAATGTTTTAAAAGTTAGAAAGATCTAAAACACAATTTTCACCTTTTCTTGTGTTTTGAATTTTAATGGGTCAGTTAGATGCTTTTTTTGAGAAACAATTCATTAAAACTAGAGTTTTAATTTGACTACATGAAAAGCCATTTTATCTGACTGATATTCTTCCCATCTTTCAAAATTCAAGTTCCACTTCCTCTGTGAAGACTTCCTTGATCCCTTCAAGTTGATGTAATCCCTCTCTTCTCTGAATGACCATGGCCTTTTTTATTTTGACTCTCTTTGGCACATGTTATACTGTGTGTTAGGTCCATTGGTATGTTTATCTTATTTCCTCTAACTTGATTACAAGCCCCTTGAGGGCATAAAGTTAAATATAGAACTTGAAGCTAGAAGGGATTTCAAACATATTCTACTCTGTACTTCTAATTTTATAGAGGAAGAAACCTAGATAAAAGAGGAGCAATATGTTCATGTCCACACATGTAATGGTGAATTATAATTTGAATTCACATCCTTAATATTTTACTCAATTTGGTATCTGCAGCCACATAGTAGGCAATTAATAAATATGTATTGAATTGAAATGATTTGAAATCATTGCAGGTTCCCTGACCATTGATCCTTGTGTTATCATCACTCAGCAACCATTTCTTTGAAATATCAACATTCTACTGGCAGAAGAAGTGCAGCCATTTAATAAGACACAGGATCCTTCTATGGATTGGTCTTGGATTTGCATTTTTCTCTTTTACCGGATATGGCGAAAATGTTGGACTTCTTTATCTTCTAGATAAATCATAGTACATCATATACATCTCCTTACCAGTCAGTACATCATTTGTAAGATTACTTTGGAAAAAGGTAAGAGACATAAAGCCACCAAAATCACAGCTGGTGATCTGACCTCAAAGCAGCTTCTTGTTTTATAATTCTTATAGTCATATATGTGTGTATGTGTATATATGTGTGTATTATAAATACATGTATAGATTTACATATGTATGTAAATATTTATATGTGTGTGTATATATACACACATACAAATGCACACATATATGTATATGTATATATATCCCCAGTTATTTGCAGCCTTCTTCAGTGGGGGGATGGGAAGGAAGGGGGGGGGAAAAGGGCAAAGTAAGAGGTATGCAGCAGAGAACAAAGGAAAACTTACAAGAAAGTGAAAATATACAGATCTCAACATAATAAGTAATATTTATTTTATATGCTTTCTTCAGAAGGAAATTTATTTCTGTATATTTTGAATCCTTTCTCACTTCTGAGATGCACATGACAATGCTTTTTTTTTCTTTTTCTCATTTTGTATTGTTTTAGTTTTAGTATTTAATTTTGTTTCTTTTTTCTCTTTTGTATTTAAATTTAATTATTAAAAATATTACAAATGAAAATAAATAGTCACACTACTCTGTTACATACAGTATAATTTAAAGGCTCCAAAAAGTGTTCAGTTAATATTTGGTGCCCATTTTATAGCACTAGTTTTTGAATATAGGACTAAAACCTGCCATATAGGACAACTACATTATACTGGAACTTTTCTGACATATTCAATATATTTTGCCTGGAACAATATGTCTACCTCTTAGTTTTTGTCTCAGAAGGAAAATCAATGAAATTCTCATTAGGAAAAATTTCCCTTTGGAGCACAAAAATTCATAAAACGAGAACACAAAACACATCACTAACTATAGCATCAGACCTAAGTCAGAGTAGAAAGGTCCCTGTGTGATAAATAATCTTGGACAAATATTATAACTTTTGAGCCTCAGTTTCCTCAGACAAAACAATGGGAAGTAATAATAGCTTCCTTCTCTGCATCATAGCAGTATGATGAGCATCAAATTAGACAAGATGATAATACCTTTGATGGGATTCTGTGAACTTCAAAAGATTAAACAATAGAAAGGTGTTATTATTATTAAGTCATCAGTATTTGAGTGACAGGCACCAGAAGAGCCCAAATGTCTCAATGTCTCATCCTACTATTCTTACCCTTCACTCACTACACAGTACTAGAACCATCCCTGTTGGATTAATCTTGCAAATTCCTTAGATTGGGAACAGTATTATGTTAATAGTCATTAGAATAATAGAACAAATTAGTCTAGCATCGCTCTAGGATACAGCAGGGTGTATTAGGAGGGCAGAGTTTATAATCTCAAAGAAGATCATAAACATGTCTGAAAGGTTCAGAACCGCCGGATATAAGAAACTCTCAAAGTAGAAGGCAGAAGAATCAAAACATATATTTAGGCTCCACAGTAACCAACCCATGAACCAGCAACCCCATTTTGATATATTGATCAAAAGCTTCCAGGCCCAATAAGTACACCTTGAAAGAGTAACCAGGAGGCTACAGAGAAGCATGATTGCGTAAAGCAAAATCATGCTTCCCCCTCTATGGTAAAAAGATTACCCACTGGCCTGAAGTCCTTGTTCAGCTTCCTCCCGTAGGTCAGCTCTGCCACTGGCAGCTCCTGCTTCGGCTGTGGCTGTGGCTGTGGCTGTGGCTGTGGCTGTGGCTATAGCAGCCTCTGGCTCCAACGGGAGCTGCTTTTAACCATCCGGCTTCTGCGGGGGGTGTAAGGTACGCCGGGGAAAGCACAGGTTCTTTCAGTCTGCTTAAGCAAGGTGAAGGGGTTGACCAGGAAAGCACAGGTTCTTTCCATCAGCTTAAGCAAGGTGAAGGGGTTGACCGGGAAAGCACAGGTTCTTTCCATCAGCTTAAGCAAGGGAAGCAAGGTGAAGGGGCCGACAAGCTTGCTCCAGTCCAACATACAAACAGTATTCAGTTCAGGGAAAAAGCCAAACTAGTCAAGGGCACTTGTTGACTAAGTGCTAAGGAGCCCATTTTTGGTTGCCAACACACAGGGATCTGTTAGAACTTTCAGGCCTGAGCAAAGCTTTGAGTAAGGTTGGAAGGGAGATGATTTGGAGAGATGAGGACAAAGTAGGGTCTGGCAATGAGGGTGGAGGGCATTCTGGGGCACTTGGCAGCCCCTGAGGAAAATACTAAAAGGGAAATGAGGGGACACCAAAAACATACATTGCTTAATTACAGCACCAAATGTCCTAGGGCTACCTGGCCTGTTTAATCCTCTCTTTTGCCCTCTTCAAGGTCAGTCCCATTAAAGGAGCAGAAATTTAAATAAATCACCATTTTACCTTAATGAAGGATCTGCACCTTAAGGAACACTTAGAGAAAGGACTCTTTCTTGGAACGATCCCAAAGAGGGCAACACAAAGTCCCCTCCAGAGTTAGAACAAAATGCCCCAGTTGGAATAATCCTATACTGAAACAGACAGGGGTACTCACAGATGTACACATTTTAAATAGTGATGGTCTTATGCTAAGTTGTAAAGGAGGTAAAGTTTGTATTCAGGAAACCTCTTCTTTCTAGCCCTTGCCCCCACCTGCATTCGTTTATTACCTTTTTTGCTTTTGAAGGTGCTGCCCAGTTGCTCTCTTCCAGCTCAGGGATTGTTACGAAGTTGAACAACCAAGTATACCCTCCTAGACCTAATCCCAGTCTAGACTATATTATCCCCAGATTAGATTATACAATTGTCCCTTCTCATCAAGAAAATTTTACATGACTGGCTAGGTTTTGTTCTCAGGAACTAAGTAATTAGAATAAAGATATGAATGACTGATATCCTTTCAGATAGCTCTTGTTTCAGCTATAGAGGCCTACCTTTATATAATAGGCTCCTTCTCTTCTGGCTGGGCATCCTGAGGGTCTTTCCTTCCCAGGTAGATTCTTTTTGTGAAGGCTTAATAGGCCATTTTTTGCCTCATTACTTACCTAACCTTAATAACTGAATGAGTGTTGCCTTAGAAAAACTGAGACCTGCGAAAAACCTTACCTTAAACAGCTCAAGGTCTCCCACTGCATCTGGGGTCACCTCCAGTGGTCCTGAACTATGTTTTATCTGGGACTCTGATGACTCTGGAGGAGAGAGCAGGGCTGATAACTTTGCACAGCTCTGTCTCATGATGCTCCTGATGTCACTGGTCTTCTTTGATGGTGAAGGATGAACAACAAATCAAGCATATTATCCAATTGTATAGGTTAATGTAATTATATATATATATATATATAAAAATATATAATATGTGTATATATATGTGTGTGTATATATATATACATACAAGATTGATATATCATATATTTCTATATATGGGCAGGTAAGACGCATAGTAGATATATATAATATATGTATATTTACATATGTACATGTATGTACATATATACATATGTGTGTCTATAAATACAAGTTACTGTAATAGTTACAATCTAAATAGTGTTTTCATCATCTTTTTAGATATAAAGCCCACCTTCTTGGCTCCTAGCAGCACAGGTAGCAAAGTTCAACTGGGGCAAGTCCTAGGAGAACTTGCTCAATAGTGAGAAAGAGACTGCAGTGGAACCTCTCTGAAGACATTGCTGTCGACTCTACGTGGACCTTGTGGCCTCTTCCCCATTGGCACATATATTGACTCATTGAAGAACAAGTGATATGACCAGTAGATGTGTTTCATGCTTCTACTACCTCCGGCGTGGCAGATGAGTTTAAAAGCCAATAAGAATCAGGAAAATCTATTTTTAACCAACGAAAAGGACTATGTGACACCATGAATGAAGCATCTCTTCTCTTGGAAATCTTAGAAAAAAAGCACAGTGTTGTATCCAGTACTCTGACAGTTTTGCCACTTAATTTCTACACCCTTTCAAGATATATCACTTTGCAATAGTTTTCTGCAAACTTGGTTGGGGTTTTAGCCTATGTTGTCATTGAAAAAGAAAAGAAAATGTTCTGTGTGATGTCCAGCTTCTCATAATTGATGAGACAGTGGGTTTCACAACTCCTTTTCTTCACACATGCTAGTAAAAGTCACTAGAGTTAAGATTCTTTGAATCCTTTCCCCAATACAGTCCTTTATTTCATTGCTAACAACTCTGAACCAATAAATAATAAAACATTCTCTTCCAATGAGAATTAAAGAAGAGTTAATTTTGTTTCAGTACTTATGGCACATTTTATGGCTATCTCTAACTGTAGAAATAGTCATTTAGTATTGATTTATTCACCTCACCAATACATTTAATGGCTCATATTCCAAAAAGCATGGCCTAGAACTCGGTAGCAAAATGTCACCTTGGAAAAGGGAAAAGGGGGTAAAAAGGCTGAAAATGTTAACTCTACTACTCACCCTACTAAGGGAAAGGCCAGTGACCATCCTACTTTAAGGTTGCCAGTTAATCAGATATACTGTATGAATGTGTTCATTTAGAAAAACTATGAATCCACCTAAAATGTTCTAGTTCTATTATTTAGTCTAGGATTGTACTGGAAGAAAGAATATCCAGTATTAATTCAAGTCACCAGGAAGAGATAACATAGAGATTTTATTCCCTACCCCTTGAAAAGGAATTGGATTAAGATTCAAAGAAACTGAGGTTTAAGTCCTGGTACTGTTACTAACTTTCTATGTGACTCTGACAATTCCTGACAATTCCAACTTTCAAAAGGAGAGCAGGCTACCTTTGAGGTAGTGAGCTCTCTGTCGCTGGAAATCTTCAGGCAAAGTATGGATGACCCCTTGACAAAAAATTGTTGAAATAGGAATTAGACTTAATACTCTCTGAGGTTTTAGTAATTCAGTATTTTGGATGGTTCTTCATTTAGAGGTAGCCTAATATAGAGGAAAGAATAGTATCCAGTCTTAGTCTTAGGAGACCTAGTTTAGGATACCAGTTCTGCTACTGCGTGACTTAGAGACTTAGAGACCACATAAAATAGTGGTCTCTAAGATTCCCAAAGCTCTACTCTTCATTGACTTTTGTTCAGGCATATGAATGAAACATTTCTCTCTCTCTCTCTCTCTCTCTCTCTCTCTCTCTCTCTCTCTCTCTCTCTCTCTTTTCAGGATACATTGGAAATAACAGAGGGAAGGTACTAGAATTAAGGAAATTACAGGAAAGTCTTGTTGAAGATGGGATTTTAGGTGGGACTTTAAGGAAGCAAGTAAAGCAAGGAAATGGCTATGAGGAGGGTGTGGATTCTGGCCATGGAGTGAAAACAGTGAAAATGCCTGGCACTGAGAGATGCAGTTTCTTGTTTGAGGAACAATAAGGAGGTCAAAGTCATAGGAACTCAGAGTACAGGGAGAGCCCTCCATACTTCCTTCCTTCCTTCCTTCCTTCCTTCCTTCCTTCCTTCCTTCCTTCCTTCCTTCCTTCCTTCCTTCCTTCCTTCTTTTCTTCCTTCTCTTCTTTCTTTCCTTCTGTCTGTCCCTCTGTTTCTCCTTTCTTCTCTCTTTTATCTAAGTACACTTTGGACTTAAGATATTCTTCTTTGTGTCTTAGACATCCCTGGTTTCATAAAATTTCTTTATTGTCAGTGTAATCTTCTCTTTATTCACATTTTCAGCCTTTCTTAAATTGGAACTTTTGTCAGGCACAGCTTCCTCCCACTTTTGTACTCTTAGATGTTTGGATTTTGCTTCATTTTTATCTGTTTTATCTAGACTCCCATCTCTGGTTTGTGGTACTGCTGATGTCTGTTCTTAGAATGCTGGCAGGTAGATCTGAGTTCAAATTGGTTCTCAGACACTTATTAACTATGTGACCCTGGGCAAGTCACTTACCTCTTGTTTGCTTCGGTTTCTCATCTGTAAAATGGGGACACACTGGATGGAGAAGGAAATGGCAAACTAGGGGTGGATCGTGTTCATATTGTAAACGGGTATTTTGGGGAATGACACTGAATGATGTGTTTTGTTTTGTTGTGAATGATATGCTTTAGTTCCCTGATTGATTGGATCGCAATGTATAATGCCCCTATTTGTTCCAGGATCCATAGCTGTTTAGAATATGTAAAGCCAAGTATCCTGGAAAGGGATGGAGTGTTATAGTAATTAAAGTGGGACTTTTTTTTTTTTTTACTTTTTCCTCTTTTGGAGCTCTTATTTAATCAAGTGCCCTTGATGAGTCTGGCCTTTGTTTCTATGATTAAATCAGGAGTCTTTGATGACCTTACCTCAAGGGAAAGCCTAGTTTATATGGGTTTGAGTCGCATGTTGTGATGCCTTTTTTACCGTGAACAGGGTATATAAACTCAGAGGTTGGCATTTTTCCTTTGGGGCTCACTCATGGAAGGAGTGTTGAGACTCTGGGCAAGCCATTGTAACTGCCCCCCGACTTTTCTTCTCTGGCAATTGAATTGTGATTTGGTTTGTTTATGTTGTCTCTGTTTGTAATTTGATTGTATTTGCCTTGAAGTTCAAGGTGCTGATCTTTTCCCCTTGAACTAAGTGAATGATATTTGTATGTTTGATTGAAGTATGATTGTTAACCCCTCAAAGCTGCTTTCCTTAGAAAAGCAGATCAAAAGAACGGGGACTAGCAGCTCTTGTTGCTGGTCTTGTTGGGTCTTACATCTCAGCAGAAGCTGCTAGCCATGTTGTTGTTATAGTACTGTGACCCCATTTGATAGGTTAGGAAACTAAGTCTCAGAGAGGTTTAAGTGACTTGTTCACAGTCTCACAACTGGTGTGTGGTAGAATTGTCAACTGAACTCAGCTTTGTGAATCAATGTGGGAGTGGGCTAGTGGAAGAAACTCTGGAATTCCAGAGATTTGGATGATAATGTTGGCTGTGTTTAACTAGTTATATTATCTCCCTCAGTCAAGTCAGTTATTTTTTGCATCATTCTTTCCTCATCTCAAAAATGAGAATAAAAATACAATTCCTTCTTTGTTATAGGGTTGTTATAACAGCAAATGAGATATTAGATGAAAAATTACATTTACAATTCAAATTTTTTTATTGTTATCATCATGAAGTGCCATTTGGAAGAAATTTAACAACACAATATAGCAGAATAGCTCCCAACTAACCCCATTTCCTTTTTAGACTGGTAGATCATGAGGATACTGCACATTTGAATTTCCATCAGGCTTTTCTCATTAAGAAAATTAGTATAAAAATACTACCACTTTCTTCTTTGTTATTAGATTTGTTCTAAAAGGAAATGAGATATTTGGTGAAAAATCCCATTTACGCTTCAAGTGTTTTTATAATTCTCTTCACTATAATTACTGTTGTTATTATCATTATCATTAAGTAAGTTAGGGAACCAATTTAACAACACAGTAGGGCAGCTGGATGACACAGTGGATAGAATGCTGGGCCTGGAGTTAGAAGATTCATTTTCTTAAATTCAAATCTGGCCTCAGACACTAGCTTTGTGACCCTGGGCAAGTCACTTAACCCAGTTTGTTTCAGTTTCCTCATCTATTAAATGATCTGGAGAAGGAAATGGCAGACCACTCCAGTGTCTCTGCCAAGAAAACTCCTAAAGGGGTCATGAAGAGTCAGATATGATATATTCCATCTGAGGAGATTCAACTTTGTTTTTTTTGTTTGTAAAAATCTTGATTGCTTTCACCTCTGCCATTTAGTAAGAGAGTGTTTTCTCCCAGCTTTATATCACCTGCAGATTTTATAAACAGGTCATTTGTGCCTCTAGCTAAATCTGATAAAAAAGAATGTTAAACAACATAAGGACAATTACAGATCCCTCAAGCACTTCTCTACAGACTTTCTTAACCCACTGTAACCTATTCTTTGAGTCTGGTTATTGAACTGTTTTTAAATTCACACAATTGTGTTTCTGTCTATCCCACTTATCTCTATTTTAATCATCAGGATATCAGGAGAGCCTTTGACAAATATTTCCTCAAATCTATGCAGCCTTTATTTGTAGCATTCTCCTGATCTGTAACTAGGGATAGCTAATAGATAGGAAGATCTGAGTTCAAATACAGCCTCAGACATTTACTAGCTATATTACTCTGCCTGCCTCAGTTTCTTCACCTATAAAATTGACATGATAATGAAACCCACCCTCAGGGTGAAGATCAAATGATATAATATTGTGTTTGACACAAAGATTGTGTTTGTCTTAGCCTTTGAAATCATTCATAGATCCTGAGACATGTAATCAACCATCCTCAGTGAGGTATGGTGCCCAGATCCAGGAGATACTGTCTTTGGCCTTCCAAATGTTGCCTTAATTGGCATATCTGTGTTTGTCCTTTGTTTTTTAAGAGGACCATGACATCAGGGAAATGATGACATGACTTGCAGATGATTTTGATTTCAGCGGAGGAGGGTTGTGCAAGGTCACCAGCTTCACTTTCTCCTCCAGAGCCATCTGGGTCCAGCGGCCAGATTTTCTTCAGGATGACTGGAGATGGCCCAGGATTTCCCCCTTGTGTAGTCTTTTACTAAGGTGCCCAACTTGGCTTTGGAGTCAGAAGACTGTATTGAGTTGCCTCCTCAAAAGCTGTGTAGAAGAAAGGTTACTCCCCTATCTCTCACCTGGTCATGGTACCTTGAAGCACATGGCCACCACTATCTATTTCTGTTTGTTTGTTTTTTTCCTGATCCCAAGCAAGTGAGAATGTTGAAATGAATCTAACAAGGAGGCCTGGCAAGTTCCCAAGGGTAGACAGAACTGAATAGAGGCAATCATAACATGTGCAAAGAAATTATTAACGTTTCAGTGGAAGCACCTGCACTGGGAGCAGAGACACTCAAATGACAAAGTGACATATTGTTTCCTGGGCTCACACACCTCGCACTGGCACTGGCAGTTTGGGTTCCCTAAGGGGTGACTCTTCCCAGGGTTCTAGAGGTAACCAAAGTGATTTTCGTAAAGTGAAGATCCAACCATGTTACTTCCCTACTCAACAAGTCCCAGTGGTTCTCTATCACCTTCAGGATCAAACACAAAATCCTTTATTTGGTGTTCAAAGATCTTCACTATCTTGTTCCTCTACCTTTCCAGTCTTCTTACCTTCCAAAACAATTCGATTCAGTGACGCTATCCTCCAGGTTGTTCCACAAATAAGATACTCCAGCTCTGAACTTCAGAAATTTTCTCTGGCTGCCCCCAATTCCTGGAATGCTCTCCTATGTCTATTCTCTTTTCTTTTTTTAAATTTATTTTTTTATTTTTAGTTTACAACTGTCAGTTCCACAAGTTTTTGAGTTCAAATTTCCTCCCTTCCCTCTTTTCCCCTCTCCCCGTCAAGAAAGAATGTTATATAGGTTCTACATATACTTTCACATTAAACTTATTTACTCAATAGTCAAGTTGTGAAGAAAAATTATAACCAATGAAATGAACCACGAGAAAGAAGGAACAAAACCAAAAGAGAAGAAAAAAAGAGAGAACAGATAGTTTGCCTCAATCTGCATTCAGACTCTATAATTCTTTCTCTGGATGTGGACAGCGCTTTCCAACATGAGTCTTTTGGAATTGTCTGTGAACCTCGCATTGCTGAGAAGAGCCAAGTCTATCGAAGTTAGTCATCACAGATACAATGGGTGAGTAATCGTGTATAATGTTCTCCTGGTTCTGCTCCCCTCACTCACCATGAGATTACATAAGCTTTTCCAGGTTATTATGAAGTTTGTCTGCTCCTCATTTCTTATAGCACAATAGTATTCCATTACATTCATATACCACGACTTGTGTAGCCATTCTCCACTTGATGTGCATCCCCTTGACTTCCAATTCTTTGCCTGCTGCCATAAATATTTTTGTACATATTGGTCCATTTCCCACTTGTGTGATCTCTTTGGGATATAGCCCTACAAGTGGTATTGCTGGGTCAAATGATATGCACATTTTTACACCCCTTTGGGCATAGTTGCAAATTGCTCTCCAGAATGACTAGATCAGTTCACAACTCCACTAACACAATAACAGTGTTCCTATTTTACAACATCATCTCCAGTATTTATCATTTTACTGTTTTGTCATATTAAACAATCTCACAGGAGATATCTAATTTCTTCCTCTGAAAACTGCCTGTTTATATCCTTTGACCATGCATCAATTGGGAATGACTTGTATTCCTATAAACTTGACTCAGTTCCCTGTATATGTATTAGAGATGAGGCCTTTATCAGAGACCCTGCTTGTAAAGATTCTTTCCCAATTTTCTCCTTCCCTCCTAATCTTTGTTGCATTGGCTTTGTTTATACAAAACCTTTTCAATTTAACATAATCAAAATTACCCATTTAGCACTTTGCAATGCTCTCTATCTCTTGTTGTGTCATGAATTCTTCCCTTTCCCGTAAATCTGACAGGTAAACTATTCCTTGCTCTCCCAAATTGCTTATGGTATCAGCCTTTATTCCTAAATCATGAACCCATTTTGACTTTATTTTGGTATATGGAATAAGATAGTGATCTATGCCCAGTTTCTGTCATACTATTTTCCAGTTTTCCAGCAGTTTTTATGAAATAGCAAATCCCAGAAGCTCAATTTTTGGGTTTATCAAAGAGTAGATTGTTATAGTCATTGACTACTGTGTCTTGTGTACCTAACCTATTCCACTGATCCACCACTCTGTTTCTTAGCCAGTACCAGGTAGTTTTGATGACTGCTGCTCTATAGTACAGTTTAATATCTGGTATGGCTAAGCCACCTTCCATAGCATTTCTTTTTATTAATTTCCTTGATATTCTGGACCTTTGGTTCTTCCAGATTAATTTTGTTATTATTTTATCCAGCTCTGCAAAATAATTTTTGGTAGTTTGATTGGTATGGCAATGAATAAGTAAATTAATTTAGGTAAAATTGTCATTTTTATTATATTAGCTCAGCCTAATCATGAGCAACTGGTGTCAGATTTATAGGAATACAAGTCATTCCCCAATTGAGAAGTGCTCAAAGGATATGAACAGGCAGTTTTCAGAGGAAGAAATTAAAGATATCTACAGTTGTATGAAAAAATGCTCTAAGTCACTATTGATTAGAGACATGCAAATCAAAACAACTCTTAGGTTCCACATCTCTCCTGTCAGATTTACTAACATGACAAAACAGGAAAATGATAAATGCTAGAGAGGATGGAAAATTGGAACATTGTTACATTGTTGGTAGAGTTGTGAACTGATCCAGCCATTATGGAGAGCAATTTGGAGCTATGACAAAGGGCTATAAAAATGTGCATATCCTTTGACCCAGCAATACCACTTCTAAGGCTGTATCCCAAAGACGTTGCACAAGAGGGAAAGGGACCAGTATATATAAAAATATTTATAGTAGCTCTTTCTGTGGTGGCAAAGAATTGGAAATTAAGGCGATGCCCATCAATGGGGGAATGGCTAAACAAATTGTGGTTTATGAATGTAATAGAATACTATTGTATTATAAGAAATGAGGAGCAAAGGGACTTCATTATTAACTGGAAAGACTTACTTGAACTGATGCTGCATGAGGGGAGCAGAACCAGGAGAACACTATACACGATTACAGACACACGGTATCTGTAAGGACTAACTTTCATACACTTGGCTCTTCTCATCCAAGCAATGTTCAAAGATAGCTCTAAAAGACTCATGCTGGAAAAGCTGTGCACATGCAGAGAAAGAACTAAGGAGTTTGAATGCAGGTCGAGGCAAATTATTTGCTCTCTTTTTTCCCTTATTTTTGGTTTCATTTCTTTCTCATGATTCATTCCATTGCTTATAATTCTTCTTTACAACTGGACTATTATATAAATAAGTTCAATGCAAAGGTATATGTAGAACCTATATTGGATTACATGCTGGTTTGGAGGGAAGTGGGAAGGAGAGGGGAGGAAAGTGTTGTAAACTGAAAATAAAAAACAAAAAAAACCCTTATTTTCTTTGACTCTTCCTTCCCTTTCCCTTCATTTGAATGAATGAATGAAAAAGCATTGATTATACCCTTATTGTGTGAAAAGCTGGGAAGAAATTTCAGTTGTAAATTGTTTATTGGAATGATGAGTTATAAGGGGTCTATGGGTGCAATTAACTGATATATTTGTATTATTTTATAATTTTGAACCATTTGACATTGCCAAGACCTGTGGTGGGAAAAAAACAAAAACCTTTATTTTCTGGGTCTTACCTAACTGTGATTACTGAGGAGGTGGGGGGTTTAGTACCTGGAGAAGTACTTGACAGGTCCCATCTCCTTCCTGGGTTGCTTTCTGGGATGATGGCTTCATCCCTAGAAGTAGGACTAGTTGGCCTAGGGAGTGCTTCTACCCTCTGGGTTCTTGGGCTTACCGGTCCATCAGTGGCAGTCCCATCAGCTGTTGATGGTTCTGAGGAAGGTGGACTCATTCTCCACAATGATTGCTCCTCTCATTTTGGACTTTAGGACCTGGGCTAGAAGCAGAACTGGTGTTCAAGGGGACGATGATACTCCTAGGGTTCTTAGCTTCAGGGTCCTGGGCCATTTTCATTTGAGTCTCATGGGAGTTTGTGGTGGAAGTGCTGGTGGAGGCTTAATTTACCTATTTCTCACCACCTACTACGTCTCCCTCTCAGCGCCTTGCTGCTTTAGCTATGCTGGCTTGCTTGCTTTGTAGATGTCAATTGGCTGGCAGTTGGTGGAAATGACTTCTCCCAGCTTGGTAGATGCTGCTTCCCTGGATGAACTTACGGATTTCCAGCTTTTCAGTTCTACTTGTTTAACACCTTTCACAAATCCATTCCCCTTCTTTCTATTTCCACAACCATGACATCAGGGAGGTGGAATGTTTCTCTTATGTTTTTCCTTCCTTTGTCATATTTCTAGTGGATTAGTTTTATGGACAACTGAGCAAATGCACAATTACCCTTGGGTTAGTCCATCTTTTTCAAAGTGAAGTACACAAGTAGATGACTTATTGACCCCGACTTTTTCCTTACCATAATTTGGGGCCCTAAAATTTCTTATGTGGAATCAAATGAATTTATCTGATCTTTTGGGAGAAGGCAGTTGAAAACTATCTCTAGGTATTCTCTCATCTCTCAGGAAGCTTTAGAAACAACAAGCTAGTGATAGAAGGCAGAATCAAAGTGGGGAGTAAGACAGCTCTGGGATTCAGGATAGTCTGCTATGTTTAACTAGTTATTTTATCTGCCTTATTCAAGTCAGTTAATTCACATCATGCTTTCCTCATCTCAAAAATGAGAATAAAAATACATTTCCTTCTTTTTATAAGATTATTATAAAGGTAAGTGAGATTAGATGAAAAATCACATTTATGGCTGAAATATTTTTTATTATCATTATCATCAAGTGACTTTGGAAACCAATTTAACAACACAGTATAGCAGAACAGTGCTAACTAGTCCCATTTCCTTTTCAGACTTAGTTCATGAAAATAGTCCATATTTAAACATGTATCTTGCTTTCTTCCTCAAGAAAATTAGAACAATTGCCACTTTCTTCTTTGTTAGATGATTTGCAATAAAGATAATGAAATATTAAATGAAAAATCATTTTTATTTTTCCAATATTTTTACAATTGTTGTCATTATCATTATCATGAAGTAACTTAGGGAACCAATTTAACAACACAGCAAGGCAGCTGGGTGGCACAGTGGATAGAATGCCTGGAGTTTGAAAGATTCATCTTCCTGAGTTCAAATCTGGTCTCAGACACTTAGTAGCTGTGTGACCCTAGGCAAGCCATGTAACCCTGTTTACCTCAGTTTTGCCATCTGTTAAATGATCTGGACAAGGAAATGACAAGCCACTTCGGTATCTCTGCCAAGAAAGCCCCTAAAGGGGCCATAAAAGTCAGACACGACTGAAAATTCTTCCCTGTTACATTCCATCTGATAAGATTCAATTTCACTTGTTTGCTTGTAAAAACTTTTATGGCTTCCAATTCTGTCATCAAGTATGATAGTGTTTTCTCCCTGCAGATTTCACAAGCTTGGTTCCACAGTCCCACAATGATTTATTTCAAGGAGTCTATGAACTTGAAAGGGAAAAAATACATCTTTATTTTCACTAACCTCTGACTGAAATTTAGCATTTCTTTAGCATTATTACCAGAGTTGTATTAGTAGTACCTGTGAATTTGTTCCCAATTGTAAGGTGTGGAAATTCCTTGGCTGGGAAACTGTACCTCCCCCATAAGTGTGGGTTGTTCTTTTGATACCAGAGGAAGAGACTAAGTATCTCCAGACTGATTTTAGGTAGTAGTTTAATAAATCAGACAGGGGTAATCTTCAGTTTGGAACTGTGGCCAGACAGATCAGTGGATTCCTGCCAAGAACTTCAAAAATCCCAGTGGTAATTACAGAAAACAGACAAAGGGAGGAGGAGCTAGAGAGTGTATCACTGATTGGTGGTTATTTTTGGTTTTCAGCTTAGTAATGAGCTTGGGAATTAAGCCAATATTTTGCCCTCAAATGAGTTTCCTTTTAGAGGTCCAGGTCCCATAAGCCCATCATCCCTCTTCAAACAAATAGGATGCAAAATCTTTGGGGGTATGAAGTGAAGGTCTTGGCCTCTGAAACTGCTTCCCGCTGGCAAGGGGTGCCTGCTGTCCCTGCCTCACTGGGTCCTTTTCAAGGGGACAGACTTCTGCTTAGGGGCCTTTAACTAGGTTGAAGATTGGTATGCAGCCTGAACAGTCATCTGGAAGTTGATGACCTGGAGCCTGGAGGAGACAAATCAGGTGAGTAGGTTCAATATGCAGGGCCCAGATATAAGGAGAATTAAAAGTATGTCAGAATGGGGGAAAACAATGAAAGTACCTCTCACTAAGTAAATGAATTGCACTGAAATTCTTTTTTCCAAACTGAACTGAAGATGTTTCTGATTAATTTTAGTAATTAATAGCAATATGTGTCCCAGCAACACTCTTCAGGCAGGCAGATGAAAAGCCTGAGTACTAATTTGCCCAGTTGTTTGGATATGGAATGGCTACACATTCAGGTCAAAGCAGCAAGATCTCACATACTTGCATTGTGTTCATACCTTTTACCGACCATTTGCTCTGCTTATAGAAATTTGCTCTAAAAGGATATAGTGGGAATATGATTATACCAAATAAGACAGGATAAAATATCCTTAGCTCTGTCTGAATTCAGATAATTCTCAGTTTTCCAATCATGTGGTATTCTCACCTCATAGCCAGACTCAGGTATAGCTAGGTGGGAAATATTCCTTTTCAAAGGAACACAATGAGGAAACCGACCCAGGACAATCCCACCTTTGATTGATGCTGAAGTTGTCCCCTTGGCTTTTACAGATGTAGACCTTCATCTGTATCACATTCTCTCTGAGTAGCTTCTGGCTTTTCTCTCAGTTGGTGGATTATTGACTATTGATTATTAATGGATTATTATAATCCACCAGACTACTCAAAATAAAATCAGTTACAGTCCCAAAAGCTTTTATGCAAACAGCAAGTTTCACTAATCACAGCTTGGGAAAAATTTACCAGGACTTAATACCTCAAATTTCAATTTGTCCTGGTATAGAGTCAATCGATAGAGATAACTTATATAAACTTACAAATTCTCTTTTCTTTTTATTATTATTTAATGTTTTTAGTTTTCAACATTGATTTCCACAAAATTTTGAGTTACAAATTTTCTCCCCATTTCTACCCTCTCCCACCCCAAGATAGCATATATTCTGATTGCCCATTTCCCCGTCTGCCCTCCCTTCTGTCACCCCACTCCCCACCCCCTTATACTCTTTCCCCTGTCTTGTAGGGCAAGAAACTTGCAAATGCTCAGCAAGCCAAGTTCAGTAATTCTATAAGCCAAAGAACCTCTTTGGCAAATTTACAAAATAAGGGAGATTGACAGGAAGCCTAGAGAAGGGGCTGTCTATCCCCACCTCCCCATCCACCCTTAGACCTGCTCTGGAATGTGCCTTTTGATTAGCCTTGAGGATTGCTCTGAATGGGCAGAACCAATGCAGATAAGGCTATCACCTCATTCTCTCCTTTCCTTACACTGGAAGAGTAATCAATTACCAGTTTTAGGTTTTAGCATTAAAAACAACCCAAATATCTTAGTTGACAATCTTACAATTTTCGTGAGAGTCAAATTGTTTTAGCTGCAACTTCCTCTTAACTCTAAGCTAAGGTGAAAATACCCAGTTTTCTAAATGACAGAAAACATTAAAAGACAGGGTTAGTAGGGAAACATTTTTTCCGTTGTCTTTTTAGTTTCTGTCATTTCATACTTGAATGTTGAAGTTATGAAAAGTTGCTTGACAAAGCTGATAAAAAAGTTACCAATTTGAAACTTGAAACAAACCCATTACCAATCACGTGATTTCAATCTTGTTGAATCCACTTCCAAATTACTTAACACAGAAAATTGGCATCTCATCATTAACATGTTGAAACTACAACTTTAAAAGTGTGGTCTTGCCAAGCGCAGAGGCAGGCTGGCTTCTTAACTTTGTATTGCCTTGACCCATCCCCTTTCACCTTCTCTCTTTCCCCCCTGATGCAGAGGCTGCTTGCAGTTGCTGAAGGGTGGGGTGTGGTAAGCAGGATGTGCTGAGCCTGGGTGATACTTCCAGGCTTTCTGGGTGGGCTACAGGGTGCCAAGGGGTCAAGGACCATTGACAGTGGGGCCCCCAGTTGTTGCTGCTGCGCTTCGCACCTTCTTCTTTTCACCAGGTGGGAGAGGGGGACTCAAATCCTTTACCATTCTCCATCACTCTCTTCTCTTAGTTTGATCTGGGATGAGAGGGGTTAACAGGAAACCTAGGGGCAGTTTGCAATCCTCAGGCTCAGATACCTTCTGGACTGAGGGAAGGAAATGACTAGGATTGTAAGGAGATATTTAAGAAGGGGGGGAGTCAACCCCCAGAATTACTCCAAAACCTAAGGAGTTCTCTCCTGCAAGCTGACTGAAATGGTCAATTTCCAAACTCCTTTATGATCAATCTCAAAACCTACAGAAACTGCTAAGGTGTTTTTAAGCTGTTCTAACCTTTCATTGTAGCCTCTGCTTCCTCAGAACTAACACTACAGGGAGAAGAATCTAAAGAATTTTTTTTGAACTTTTACTCAAATTTCACTTCTAAATTTACCCCCTAAAAACATAAAGTGGGACTTTGAACCTTGCGGACAGGTGAGTCAGGACCTCAGGAAAAAAATCCAGTTTGTGCCTAGTCCCTTCTGAATACTGGAAAGCTTCAAAATTTCACTTTTTTTGGAAAATCTAATATATGTGTGTGTGTGTGTGTGTGTGTGTGTGCGCGCGCGTGCGTGTGAGAGAGAGAGAGAGAGAGAGAGAGAGAGAGAGAGAGAGAGAGACATATTTTTATTATTCAGAAAGAATGTTCATCATTTGGGTCTAGACAAACTCAGACCATGGGTCTTGGTGGTCATCAAAGAGGAAAGGCTCTAAACAGCCCAGTATGATTAAATTTTATTATACCTCTTGCCACTTCTTTTTGTTGTTGTTGTTGTTTGAATTTTATCATTTTATTTAATATTTTAGTTTTCAAAATTGACTTCCACAAGTTACAAATTTTCTCCCCATTTCTACCCTCTCCCCCATTCCAAGATGGCATATATTCTGATTGCCCCATTCCCCAGTCAGCCCTCCCTTCTGTCACCCCACTCCTCCCCATCCCCTCTCCCCTTACTTTCTTGTAGGGCAGGATAGATTTCTATGCCCCATTCCCTATATATCCTGTTTCCCAGCTGCATGCAAAAACAAATTTTTTTTTGAGCATTTGCTTTTAAAACTTCGAGTTCCAAATTCTCTACCCTCTTCACTTCCCACCCACCCTCCCTAGGAAGGCAAGCAATTCAACACAGGCCACACATGTATCATTATGTAAAACACTTCCACAATACTCATGTTGTTAAAGGCTAACTATATTTACTTCCACCCTATCCTGTCCCCCTTTATTCAATTTTCTCCCTTGACCCTGTCCCTTTTCAAAAGTGTTTGCTTTTGATTTCCTCCTCCCACTGTCTGCTCTCCCTTCTATCATCCCTCCTTTTTTATCCCCTTCCCCTTACTTTCCTGTGGAGTAAGATACCCAATTAAGTGTGTATGTTATTCCCTCCTCAAGTTGAATCCAATGAAAGCAAGATTCACTCATTCCCCCTCACCTTTCCCCTCTTCCCTTCCTGCAGAGCTGCTTTTTCTTGCCACTTTTATGTGAGATAATTTACCCCATTCTATGTCTCCCTTTCTCCCTCTTTCAGTATATTCCTCTCTCACCCCTTAAATTTATTTTATTTTTTAGATATCATTCCTTCATATTCAACTCATCCTGTGCCCTCTGTCTATGTATATGTATATTCCCTTCAACTACCCTAATAATGAGAAAGGTCTCATGAATTACATACATCATCTTTCCATGTAGGAATGTAAACAAAACAGTTCAACTTTAGTAAATCCCTTATGATTTCTCTTTCTTGTTTACTTTTTCATGCTTCTCTTGATTCTTGTATTTGAAAGTCAAATTTTCTATTCAGCTCTGGTCTTTTCACTGAGAAAGCTTGAAAGTCCTCTATTTTATTGGAAATCCATATCTTGCTTTGGAGCATTATACTCAGTTTTTCTGGGTAGGTGATCCTTGGTTTTAATCCTAGCTCCATTGACCTGTGGAATATCATATTCCAAGCCCTTTGATCCCTTAATGTAGAAGCTGCTAGATTTTATATTATTCTGATTGTGTTTCCACAATATTCAAATTGTTTTTTTCTGGCTGCTTGCAATATTTTCTCCTTGGCCTGGACACTCCAGAATTTGATGACAATATTGCTGGGAGTTTTCTTTTGGAGATCCTTTTGAGGAGGCGATCTGTGGATTCTTTCAATTTCTATTTTACCCTCTGGCTCTAGAATATCAGGGCAGTTTTCCTTGAATATTTCTTGAAAGATGATGTCTAGGCTCTTTTTTTGATCATGGCTTTCAGGTAGTCCAATAATTTTTAAATTATCTCTCCTGGATCTATTCTCCAGGTCAGTGATTTTTTCCAATGAGATATTTCACATTGTTTTCTACTTTTTCATTCCTTTTGTTCTGTTTTACAATACCTTTATTTCTCATAAAGTCACTAGCTTCCACTTGCCCCAATCTAATTTTTAAGGTGGCATTTTCTTCAGTGGTCTATTGGACCTCTTTTTCCATTTGGCTAATTCTACCTTTCAAGGTATTTTTCTCCTCATTGGCTTTTTGGAGCTCTTTTGCCATTTGGGTTAGTCTATTTTTTAAGGTGTTATTTTCTTCAGTATTCTTTTGGGTCTCCTTTAGCAAGTCATTGACTTGTTTTTCATAATTTTCTCGCATCCTTCTCATTTCTCTTCCAATTTTTCCTCTACTTGTCTAACTTGCTTTTCCAAATCCTTTTTGAGCTCTTCCATGGCCTGAGACCAATTCATGTATTTCTTGGAGGCTTTTGATATAGGCTCTTTGACTTTGTTGACTTCTTCTGGCTGTATGTTTTGACCGTTGTCACCAAAAAATGATTTTAGAGTCTGAGTCTGAGTTTGAGTCTGGGCCCTTTTTTGCTGCCTGGCCATGTTCCCAGCCAACTACTTGACCTTTGAGCTTTTTGTCAGGGTATGACTGCTTGTACAGTAGAGAGTCCTGTGTCCCAACCTTTAGGGGCTGTGCTGCTGTTTTCAGAGCTACTTCTACTCCACTGTCACTGCATGCTCTGCCACAGCAGTGCTCCTCCTTCCCCAAGAACTGCCAACCAGGATTGTGAGCCAGATCCAAAGAAGCCCTGCACTCCCGCTCTATTCTGCCCCTTGATTCCTTCCACTGTGTGAGCCGGGGACTCCAGAAGCAGCTGAAGCTGGAGTCTCACCACCACACTACCTCTGCCACCCCCAGGGCTGGTGGCCAGACTGCTCTCTAACCTGATCTAGCAGTTTACCCACTAACCTGCTCCGTGGTCTTTGGTGTTTATGTGTTTATGTGTTGAGAAGTCTGGTAACTACCACAGCTCAATGACTCATGGCCCTAAGGCCTGCTGTGGGCTGACTCCCAGTCTGGTCTGTCATAGCACAGGCCACGCTGGGCTGTGCTCCATTCCCAGGACTGTGCAATAGACCCTTCCAAGTGACCATCCAGGCCATCCTGGGCTGGAGATCTGCTTCCCTCTGCTATTTAGTGGGTTCTGCAGCTCTAGATTTTGTTCAGAACCATTTTTACAGGTATTTGGAGGGATTTGGGGGAGAGCTTAAGCAAGTCCCAGCTTTCCAGCCACCATCTTGGCTGCACCCCTAACATTGTGTTTTGATAATCTTTTTAGATACAAAGCCCTTTGTAACAACAACGTTGCTAGTAGCTGTTTTGGGACTGAAGGACCAACAACAAGAGCACACAGGAAGGCTGCCAGCATAGGTTCTTTGATCTGCTTTTCTAAGGAAAGCAACTTTAAGGGGTTAACAATCTCACTTTAATCAAATATGCATATATCATTCACTTAGTTCAGGAGGAAAAGCCAGCACCCTGAACTTCAGAGAGAATACAAACAGAAATTACAAACATACATTATATAAACAGAGCAAATAACACAAACCAGTCTATCTGTAGAAATACATAGTTACCAGAGAAGCTCCAACATCTGGGTTTTTTCAAAGCTGGGGGGCTCCTTAACCACAGCTACCCAGAGTCTTGTCAAATCCCATGACACTCTTCTAGTGAGCGAGAGCCCCAAGGAAAATGCTAACCTCTGAATTTATATGCCCTGTTCAGGGTCAAAGGGTCTCACAACCATGTAACTCAAAACCATGTGATGCTTCTTCAGGTGTCACAGCCATGTGACTCAAACCTGTGTGAGCTAGGCTTTCCCTTGACCTAAGCAGGTCATCAAAGACTTCTGATTTAATCAAAGAAACACAGGCCAGACTCATCAAAGGCACTTGATTACCTAAGTGGTCCAAAAGAGAAAACAGTAAGAATGCCCCACCTTAATCACCAATACACCCTCTTTCTTGGCTCCTAGAAGCACAGGTAGCAAAATTCAACTGGGGCAGCTGCTAGGAGAACTTGCTCAATAGGGATAAAGAGATTGCAGTGGAACCTCTCTAAAGACATTGCTGTTGACTCTACGTTGTGGCCTCTTCCCCATTGACATCTGTATTGGTTCCTCTCAGAACCAGCTATATTACCAATAGTTCTGTTTCAAGATTCTGCTGTCTCTGGGATGGCAGACCACTTTTCAAGCCAATCAGATTCTGGAAAGTCTGTTACTATTAGTGCCAATGAAAAGGGCTATATTATCAACAATGAGACATCTCTTCTCTCACTAATCTCGGAAAAAGAGCACAGTGTTGTATCCGGTACTCTGACATTTTTGCCGCTTAATTTCCACACCCTTACAAGATATATCATTGTGCAATGTTTTTCTGAAAACTTGTTTGGAGTTTTAGCATATGTTCTCATTGTAAGAGAAAATAAAATGTTCTGTTGGATGACCATCTCCCCATAATTGATGAGGCAGTGGGTTTCACACTTCTTTTCTTCACAATTACTAGTAAAAGTCATTAGAGTTAAGATTCTTTGAATTTTTTCCTCAATGTAATCCTTGATTTCCTTGATAACAACTCTGAAGCAATAAATAATGAAATATTTTCTTCAAATGAAAATTAAAGCAGAGTTAATTTTATTTCAATACGTATGACTCATTTTATATCTACCTCTAACTGTAGAAATAGTCAATTAATACAGGTTCATTTACCTCACTGATATATTTTATGGCTACATTCTAAACAGAATGGCCTAGAACTCAATAACAAAATGGACCCCTGGACAAGAGGCAAGGAAAAGTGGGTAAGAAGGCTAAAAATGTTAACTCTATTCCTCACCCTATTAAAGATAAGGCCAGTGACCATCCTACTTTAAGGTTACCAGTTAATGAGATAAGGCATAAGATAGGTATATGTTCATTTACAAAAATTATGTCAACTTAAAATGTTCTAGTTCCACTATTTCATCTAGGATTGCACTAGAAGAAAGAATATCCAGTATTAATGAAGTCACCAGGAAGAGATAACATGCAGATTTTATTCCCTACCTCTTGAAAAAGGATTGGATTAAGATTCAAGGAGATTGCGGTTGAAGTCGAAGTACTGTCAGTAAATTTCTATGCCACTTTGAATTGAGATAATTGAGGAGAGATTGTGTTACTGGCTAATTCAAATATTTAAATGTTGTCATCAGAAATTGCTGTTCTACTTAGTGCCAAAGCGAAGAATTAGGAAGCTACAAGGATGCATAGTTTGACCCACTATAAAGAGATACTTCCTAACAATTAGAACTTTCAAAAGAATAGGCCACCATAGAGGTAGTGAGGATCTCTGTCCCTGGAAATTTTCAAGCAAAGTATAGATGACCCCTTGACAAGAATACCATTGAAAGAATTTATACTTCAGATAGGAATAAAACTTAATACCATCTGACATCTTAATAATTCAGTGTTTTTTGGATCTTTCTTTTAGAGGCAGCCTAATAAAGAGGAAAGAATACTATGCAGTCATTCTTAGAAGACCTAGTTTATCATCACAAATCTGCTATTATGTGACTGTTTCTTTGTCCAAAAAATAGTGATCTCTAAGATTCCCTAAAGCTGTACACTTCTGTGACATTTGTTCAAAGATAGAAATGAAAGACTTTTTCCCTTTTCTCTTTCTTCTTCTTCTTCTTCTTCTCCTTCTTCTCTCTGTCTCTGTCTCTCTGTCTCTCTCTCTCTCTCTCTGTCTCTCTCTCTCTCTCTCTGACTCTCTCTCTCTCCATTTCTCTTATGTTGACATAAGAACCACGTATAAACAAGCTAGATTCAGGATACATTGGAAATAATATAGGGTCTGCTCTAGAATTAAAGAAATTACAGGAAAATCTTCTTGAAGGCGAGATTTTAGGTGGGATTTTAAGGAAGCAAGGAAAGTCAGGAAATGGCTATGAGGAGGGTGGGGATTCTGGCCATGGGGGGCAACCAATGAAAGTCCGGCCCTGAGAGATAGAGTTTCTTGTTTGAGGAACATTGTGGAGGCCAATGTCATAGGAACTCAGAGTACAGGGAGAGCACTCCATACTTCCTTCCATTCTTCTTTCCTTCCTTTTCTTTTTTTTTTCCTACCTTCCTTCTTCCTCCTCCACCTCCTCATCCTTTCTTCTTCTTCTTCTTCATCATCATCAGCAGCATCTTCTTCTTCCTTTCCTCCTTGCCTCCTCCTCCTCCTCTCTTTCTCACCCTCCCTCTCTCTCTCTCCTTCCCTCCCTCCCCCCTTCTCCAATTATACTTTGGAGTTAAAGTTCTCTCCTTTGTTTCTTAGACATCCCTGGTTCTATAAAATTCCTTTATTTTCAGTGTCATCTTCTGTTTATTCATATATTCAACTTTTCCTGAATTGGAATTTTTGTCAGGGTCAGCTTCCTCTCACATTTGCATACTTAGAGGGTGGGATCTTGGTTCATTTTGATCTGTATAATCTGAGCTCCCACCTCTGGTTTGTACTACTGCTGATGTCTGTGCTTAGAATGCTGGCAGGTAGATCTGAGTTCAAATTGGTTCTCAGACACTTACTAGCTATGTGAGCCTGGTCAAGTCTCTTGTCTCCTACTTGCCTCGGTTCCTCATCTGTAAAATGGGGAGACACTGGAGAAGCAAATGGCAAACCTCTCCAGTGTCTTTGTCAAGAAATCCACATGGCCAAAATCCATAGGGTCAAGTAGTATTGGACATGACTGAATGACTGAGCAACGGCAGCAGAAGCAACAACAGAACACTGAGTTTTCTAAGAACCTGGGGAACTCAGGGCAGAGTGCTACCAAGAGCCCCTAGAACATTTCAGATTGATTTTTAACAAACAAAACCATTTCAGGTAAATCCACCATAACTGCAACCTAATCTGATAGTACAATCTGGCCTCTGCTTTTGTGCTACACTACACTCTATTCCTAAGAAGATTATTGATTATCTCCTTTCTAGTATCAATATTTCTCATTACAATTTCATTAGGCTTTAATAGGCCTAAAATCTTGAAAACTGATAACTCTATAGAAATATATTTGGGGGTTTGAAATTTTTATTTCATCAAGTTTCTTGTGATCAATTTATCTTCTTATGATGGTTATTTAAGTGATAGTAGAATATTTTTCCTTGCTGTATTTTTAGTTTCATAAAGTTTCATTCAACAAAAAGTTAATATAACTAACAGCTTAGAAATAATTCCTTCCTTTATTTGACATTAGGGGGAGCTCTTGTAGCAAAGGAAAAAGATCTCAACAAATTAGCCCAGAAATATAAGATTGTGGCTTATAAAAATTACAGTGATGATAATGATAATAATAATAAAAATAATAATTACCATGAGCTATATGTTAAAATTTCCGATTAAATAGGTTGGACAAAATGAGCAAGCCACTTCATTTCTCTGGCTGCGGTTTTCTCACCTGTTCTTTCACTTTCTTCCCCCCTAAAGTCCTTTCCAGTTTTAAAACGTATCATGCTCTGGAATTAAATGGGATCTACCTAGTAAAGAAAATAATAATAAATCTTATATTGGTGAGCACTGTAGCTTAATATCACTGCAAAATTTGGTTGGATATTAGACAAATTTTCCTCATTTTTTAATGAAATTTTCATTTTCTTGTTCCCCATAGATCTATCTAGGTAGACATATTCACTTGTAGGTCAAGTTAAGTCAACCAGCATTCATTATGTGACAACTAAGTGTCATTCACTTTGTTAAGCATGGGGGATTCAAAGAAAGGCATAATACAACCCCCTGCCCTCGACGAGCTCCCATTATAATGGGGGAGAAAACAAGCAAGCTACCATCAACATGTAAGAAAAATGTTCATTCTTGTTTCTCAGTAAAAAGGTAAAGACCCTTTGCTGAAAGTAATGGTAGGACTATTTTGGGGGGACCATTAATGATGTGTGCTACGTTGGCAGGGAAATATTGATGTTACTTGTTTCTCATTTGAGTGACTGTGGTGGGATGGTCATTTTTTAGTTTTATCCTAGTCTTGTGCTAAAGGCTCAAGTACTTAGGTTGCAATTTCCCTTTCAGTCTCCTGTTGACCCACTCCTCAAAGCAATTTCCTCTCTAAATCGTATGGAGTACTTCAAAAGGGGAGCAGACCCAGTCGGTACTGACCATGCAAAACTGCAGGAGAAAGATAAGAAGACTCCAGATAGAGGTGTGTAGAACATCCACAAACAGAATTTTCATGGGAAATTTTTCCTCAATAAATGTGAAAGAAAATTATGCTGATTAGTGCTTATCCTGAAACTAACTAACCATTTTTTTTACTATGCTGCTGGGAGTGATGGTGATGATGATGATAATGAAAAGAATAATAAAAATGATAACCGTAAGATCCATAAGCTCCAATACTCTCTTTCTCCTCTAAAGAGGAGCTTTGAATTTTGTGAATGGGATGGTGACCTTCTGGCAGAATGCTGCATGCTGGAAAAAGAGCAAGCTGCTTCCTGGCAGGCATGAATGGAATAAAAACAACTGACTATTACATATGTCTTTAATCTTTTAGAGTGTCCTGGAAACTATTGCAATTTAAAACAGCACTAAAACTTTTGGGACACTCTGTATGGAACACTCTGTAGCTCTTTCATAGTCACCACTTTATCTGACAACAGAAGTCATAAAAGCACTGCTTCCGTGTTCAAATGAAGTACTTGGAAATAACTTCACAGCCCATCCCAAATGGTTTCATGCTAATGATTCCAACCCTTAGGTGCCTTTCACAAATGGAAGCAAAAACATTAATAAGAAGTTCTAGCTTTTTCTTTGATTCTTTTTTAATTTTTAAAAATTAATTTATTTTTAGTTTTCAACACAAGATTTTGAGTTCCAAATTTTCTCCCCATTTCCTCCCTGCTGCCATCCCAAGGCAGCAAGCATTCTGATTACCCTTTCCCCTAGTCTGCCATCCCATATATCACACCCCTCCTTTTATACCCCTCCTTCCTATTTTCCTGGGGTGCAAGAGAGATTTCTATACTCCATTGCCCACATATGTATTTTCCCAGTTGCTTGTAAAATAGTTTTTAACATTTATTTTTAAAACTTTCAGCTCCAAATTCTCTCCCTTCTTCCCTTCCCACCAACAGGGCTTCATTGAGAAGGCAAGCAATTCAATATAGTTTGTATGTGTGTAGTTATGCTAAACCGTTCCATGATAGTCATGTTTTAATAGACTAATTATGTTTCATTCCATTCTAACTTGCTACTCATGTACTCTGTGCTCTTGTTTAATTCTGACTATCCACAAAAGTGTTTACTTCTGACTACCCCCTAGCCCAATTTGCCCTCCCATCTGTCATCACCCTCTCTCATCGTCTTACCCCATGCTTTCCTGTAGGGTAGGATAGATTCCACAGCCAAATGATTGTGTATGTTATTCCCTCCTTCAGCCAAATCTAAGAGTAAGGTTCACTCATTCTCTTCCATTTCCCCCATCTTCCCCTCCACTGTAAAAGTGTTTTCTTACCTCTTTTGGGTGAGATGATTTACCCCCTTCTATGTCTCCCTTTCTCCTTCTCCAAGTCCATTCTTCTCTAACCCTTAAATTTTATTTTTCTGTTACCATTCTTTCATATTCAATTCACCATATGCCCTCTATTTCTCTCTGTCTCTCTGTCTCTCTCTCTCTGTCTCTCTCTCTCTCTCTCTCCCCATATCTATCTATCTTCCCTCAAACTAGCCTAATACTAAGAAAGGTCTCATGGACTATAAATATCTTTCTATGTAGGAATGTAAACAGTTATACTTTAATAAGTCCCTTATGATTACTCTTTCCTGTTTACATTTTCATGCTTCTCTTGAGTCTTGTATTTGAAAGTCAAATTTTCTATTCACCTCTTGTCTTTCCATCGAGAATGCTTGAAAGTCCTCTATTTCACTGAACATACACTTTTTCCCCTGAAGGATTATACTCAGTTTTCTGGGTAGGTGATTCTTGCTTTTCATCCTAGCTCCTTTGACCTCCAGAATACCATATTCCTTCTCCTTTGATCCCTTAATGTAGAAGTGTAGCCAGAATGGACTTTGTTTTCTTTGAATGACTCAGCTCGCCTCGTTGAGCTTCCCTGGACGCTGGGGCTTGCTCTTCCGGGGCAGGACCGGAGCTTCCTGTGTGATGAGTCATGGCGCTGGCTGAGGGGAGGTGTGTTAACGTGGTCTACGCTGGGGGAGGGGCCAAGTCAAGAACCATCGGCCCTGGTCATTCAGGCGGCGCTTGATGATGTCAAAAACTCTATAAGAGGGGAGAGGACAGCTTGAAGATCCTCCTTTCCTTTTCCGGTTGGAGCCAGAGACACCTACAGCCGAAGCTGAGCTGCCGGTAGCAGAGCTGACTAGAGGCTAGTGGGTAATCTTCTTACCGTAGAGGGGAAGCATGTATACGATTTTGCCTTATACCATCTCGCTTCTCTGTGGTCTTTTGGTTACCCTTATAAGGCGGACTTATTGGGCCTGGAAGCTTTTGAAGAAAATGGGGATGCTGGTTTGTGGGATTGTTATTGTGGAGTGTAAATACATGCTTTAGTTCTCCTGCCTTCTGCCTAGAGAATTCCTTGTATCTTGCGGTTCCGGACCTTTTAGGCACATATGAGATTCTCTTTGAAATCATAAATTCTACCTTCCTAATATAAGAAGCTGCTAGGTCTTGTGTTATCCTGATTGTGTTTCTATAATAGCCAAATTGTTTCTTTCTGGCTGCTTGCAATATTTTCTCCTTGATCTGGGAAGCCTGGAATTTGGCTTCAATATTCTTAGGAGTGGTTCTTTTGGCATCTCTTTTGTGAGAAGATAGGTGGATTCTTTCAATTTCTATTTTACCCCCTGTTTCTAGAACATCAGGGAGATTTTTCTTGATAAGTTCATGAAAATGATGTCTAGGCCTTGTTTTTGATCCTGGCTTTCTGGTAGTCTGATACTTTTAAAATTGTCTCTCCTGGATCTATTTTCCAGGGCAGTTGTTTTTCCAGTGAGATATTTCACGTTGTCTTTATTTTTTTATTTTTTTTTTTAATAATGTCTTGATTTCTGATAAAGCCACTATCTTCCATTTGCTGCATTCTAATTTTTAAGGAATGGTTTTCTTCATTGACCTTTTGGATCCCCTTTTCCATTTTCTCTTTTTTGCTATTTCAGGCATTCTTCTGCTCATTGGCTTTTTGGAGCTCTTTTGCTGTTTGGGTTAGTCTATTTTTTTTCCTTTCCTTTTTCCATCATTTATTTATTTATTTACTATTAGTTTTCAGTATTAATTTTCACAAGATTTTGAATTACAAATTTTCTCTCCATTTCTACCCTGCCCCCCACTACAAGATGGCATATATTCTGATTGCCCCATTCCCAAGTCATCTGTCCCTTCTGTTACCCCACTCCCCCCATCTCCTTTTCTCTTACTTTTCTGTAGGGCAAGAGAGATTTTTATGCCCCATTGCCTGTATATCTTATTTCCTAGTTGCATGCAAAAACTTTTTTTTTTGAATATCTGCTTTTAAAACTTTGAGCTCCAAATTCTCTCCCCTCTTCCCTCCTCATCCACCCTCCCCAAGAAGGCAGGCAATTCAACATAGGGCACATGTGTATTATGCAAAACCCTTCCACAATATTCATGTTGTGAAAGACTAACTATATTTTGCTCCTTTCTATCCTATCCCCCTTTATCCAGTTTTCTCCCTTGACTCTGTCCCTTTTCAAAAGTGTTTGCTTTTGATTACCTCCTCTCCCTACCTGCCCTCCCTTCTATCATCTACCCTTTTTTATCTCCTTCCTCCTTCTTTCCTGTGGGATGAGATACCCAGTTGAGTGTGTATGTTATTCCTTCCTCAGGGAATACATATACATACATACATATATATATATATATATATGTATATGTGTATATATATATATATATATATATGCAAGTATGTATGTATACCCCTTCAGCTACCCTGATACTGAAGTCCCATGAATTATACACATCATCTTTCCATGTAAGAATGTAGAGAAAACATTTCAACTTTAGTAAATCCCTTGTGATTTCTCTTTCTTGTTTACCTTTTCATACTTCTCTTTATTCTTGTGTTTGAAAGTCAAATTTTCTGTTCAACTCTTGTCTTTTACTGAGAAAGCATGAAAGTCCTCTATTTTATTGAAAATCCATAATTTGCCTTGGAGCATGATTCTTGGTTTTGCTGGGTAGGTGATTCTAGGTTTTAATCCTAGCTCCATTGACCTCCGGAATATCATATTCCAAGCCCTTTGATCCCTTAAGATAGAAGCACCTAGATCTTGTGTTATTCTGATTGTATTTCCACAATACTCAAATTGTGTCTTTCTGACTCCTTGCACTATTCATCCAGGAGCTCTCAAATTTGGCAACAATATTCCTAGGAAATTTCTTTTTGGGATCTTTTTCAGGAGGCGATCAGTGGATTCTTTCAATTTCTATTTTACCCTCTGGCTCTAGAATATCAGGGCAATTTTCCTCAATAATTTCTTGAAAGATGATGTCTAGGCTCTTTTTTTGATCCTGGCTTTTGGGTAGTCCAATAATTTTTAAATTCTCTCTCCTGGATCTATTCTCCACGTCAGTGGTTTTTCAAGTGAGATATTTCACATTGTCTTCCACTTTTTAATTCCTTTGGTTCTGTTTTGTAATATCTTGAGTACTCATTAAGTCACTAGCTTCCACTTGATGCAATCTAATTTTTAAGGTAGTACTTTCTTCAGAGAACTTTTGGACCTCATTTTCTATTTGGCTACTTTTGCCTTTCAAGACATTCTTCTCCTCATTAGCTTTTTGGAGCTCTTTTGCCATTTGAGTTAGTCTATTTTTTAAGGTGTTATATTCTTCAGTATTTTTGGGGGTCTCCTTTAGACAGTCATTGACTTGTTTTTCATGGTTTTCTCACATCACTCCCATTCTTCTTCCCAATTTTTCCTCTACTTCTCTTACTCGATTCTCAAAATTCTTTTTGAACTCTTCTATGGCGTAAGATCAAATCATCTTTTTCTTGTAGTCTTTTGATGTAGGATCTTTGATTTCTTGTCTTCTTCTGGCTATATGTTTTGATCTCTGTCATCAAAGAAAGATTCTATAGTCTCGAGTTTTTTATGATGTCTGCTCATTTTCCAGCCAAGTGCTTGACTTTTAAGCTCTTTGCCTAGGTATGCCTGCTTCCAAAATAGAGACTGCTTTTTACCAAGCTTCAGAGGTTTTCAGCTGCTGTTTTCAGAGATGCTTCTCCAAATTTTCAGTTTTTCTAAGGTGGTATGATCCAATGAGAGGTGTTCACTCCTCTCCTGCCCTGGGCTCTGGTCTTTGAGTGGTCTCAGGCACTCTTTTCTGCCTCGTAAATGCCAGGAAGACTGCCTCTCCACAGCCACCAGAAGCTCTGGCACACCAGGGCTCATCCTCACTTCATGACCACAACCCATTACTGCTACCCAGATCCAAGCAGGGCTAAGCAAGAGAAACCTGTCTCAGTGCCCTGCACTTAAGCTCTGATCAGCCACTTGATTCTCCCCACTATCTGTGGGCCTGGAGCTCTGGAAGCAGCCAGTTCTGCTGCTGTTGCGGTTGCTGCTGCTGCCTCTCCTGCTGCTGCTGCTGCAGATGCAGACCTTCAGCAGCCACCTTCAAGACACTGGGGATGGGGCTGGACTACACCCTTCTCTCCCTTGTGTCCAACATAGTTTTCCACTGACTTGCTAAATTTTCTTTGATGGTTGTGGATTGAGAAGTCTGCAAACCACCCCAACTCAGTAATTCAGTGCCCTGAGGCCTGTTCTGGGCAGTCTGCTCCATCCTGGTCTGTGCTGTTGTGCCCAAGCTGGGCTGTACCCCAGTCCCAGTGTGGTGCCATAGACCTTTCCCAGCAACCATCCAGGCCAGCTTGGCCTGAAGATTTGTTTCACTGTGTCATTTTGTGGATTCTGTAGATCTAGAATTAATTTAGGGTCATTTGCTAGAGGTGTTTTAAGGGCTTTGGGGGAGAGCTCGATTAAGTCCCTGCTTTCCCTCTTCCATCTTGGCTCCGATGGTACCCCCCACCATGTCTACCTTTTCTAAAATGCTATTCACCCCGTTAAGTTCTTCCTTGTTTATTTTGAGGTTAGATTTATCAGTTTCAGAGAGGGGGAGGTTGAGGTCCCCCACCAGTATTATTTTGCTGTCTATTTCTTCTTGTAACTCCCTTAACTTTTCCTGTACAAATTTGGAGGCTATACCACTTGGGGCCAATATGTTAAGTAATGATACTCATTTATTGTCTTTGGTGCCCTTTCACAGGATATCTTTTCCTTCCTTATCTCTTTTAATTTGAACTATCTTTGCTCTTGTTTTGTATGAGATTAGGATTGATACCCCTGCTCTTTTCACTTCAGCTGAAGCATAATATGTTCTACTCCAGCCTTTTACCATGACCCTGTGTGTATCCATCTGTTTCAAATGTGTTTCTTGTAAACAACATTATATAGGTTTATGGTATTTAATGCATCCTGCTATCTGCATCCATTTTATGGGAGAGTTCATCCCATTCACATTTACAGTTATGATTACTGTCTGTGTCTTTTTCTCTATCCTATTCCCCACCATTATGCTTTTATTTCCCCTTTCTCCTTCCGTTCAAAGTAATTTTGCTTATGACCACCAACTCCATAAATATTCCCTCCCTATCAGCCCCCCACCCTTACTATTTCTTCCTTCTCTTCTAACACTCCACTTTTCTTTCCAATTTCCCCTCCTACTGCCTGTAGGGCAATTTTTATTTTATTCTTAGCAGAGTATGCTATTCCCTCCTTGAACCAAATCTAGTGAAATTAAAGCTCAAACAGAGCTCTTCTCCCTCCCTTCTTTCCCTCTGCTATAATAGGTTTTTGTGCCTATTCAAGTCCTTCTCGTGCCTCTATTTCAGTGTTTTTCCTAGGGCAGTATTCTCTGGGTTATTTAAAGTCAACACTGGAGGAATGATAGCACTTTCACTTCAGTCTGTCATCATGGCTCCTGGAAGTTCAAGCCAGACTGTATTTGTTAAGAAATTTAATTTTGATTTAAAAGAATGATTTACAAATCATATATGGCTCAAATGTGAGCAAAGTGAGAATCATTCAATATTTGAAGGACCAGCTCCTTTGTTTGGAAGTAGGGAGAAACTCAATGGGAACAAAAGAAAATGAAGACTTTGCTGACAGCACATTTGGATGAGAAATTCATCTTGATAGAGAAAGAAAACAGTCAATAGACTCCATTGAGTATGGAGCAGAGACGGGAGAAGCCTACAATGCCAAGAATGGGAGAAAGGCTGGAGAAACCTGAGAGAGAGCTCATGGACATTAAACTGTGAAATCAAAGCCTGAAAAGTCAGCTGAGGTGAATCATCCAGTTAAGTGTAAGTTGACATAAGGGAGACTACGTTCTTTGTCACTTTTCTCCAAAGATCCTCTATTTCATTTTGAACAAACAGATCTCCTTTTTGCTCTTCCCTTAAGGGAAGTCAGCCAAGGTATTAATTAACTTGTTTTGCTATGGACCTTCTCCAAGTTCTTCACTGAGGATCCCAAATCAACTTCTACATTTCACCAGATACTACCTTTCAATTTAGAGACAGTTGGTGCAATCCATGGAGGGCTTGACTTGGAGTCAGCACACCTACCCGTGGTTGAATTACCAGCTCTTTGACCACAGGAAAGGCTCCAAGCTTCAATTCTCGCACCAGTAAATTGGGGCAACCAGACCTGTACTTCTTATCTCATCGTTTTTGTTGTGAGCCTTCAAGTGGATATCATATGTGAAGTTTTCTATGAATGGTGGCTGTTATGATACACTTAGGGATCAGCCAGGGAAATTTGCAGTTTCCTGACAATAGTCTAGCCAGAGTTTCCCAGTTGTTTCTCTGTGTGTTGTTAACACAAACTACAAGTTCCTTGAAGCCAGGACTTCATTTCATGCTCTATATTGAATTTCTGGTCTGAGACACAATGCCCTGCCTACTTTGCTTCACTATGAGTAGGCTGTTAAAGACTATTTGTTTTATTATTTGTCAATAGTGATGGAATTTGTCATGGTGTGTCTTTGTTCCTCAAATATGAGCCCCTAAGTGAAGTAGTGGATAGAGCCCTGTCCCTGGAGTCAGGGAGACCTGAATTGAAATTGAGCCTTAGACAATTACTAGCTTAGTGATCCTGGGCACTAACCTCTGTTCCACCTCAGTTTCCTCAACTCTCAATGGAAGGTCATTTTCAACCCTACTCCCCAGGGTTGTTGTGAGGATCAAATGAGATAATCTTTCTAAAGTGCTTAGCTCAGTGCCTTGCTCTTAGTAGGTACTTGATAAATACTTGCTGGGAAAACTGGGAAATAGTATGGCAGAAACTGGGCATAGACCAAAATCTTTCACTGTATACCAAAATAAAGTCACATTGGGCTCACAATTTAGATATAAAGACTGTTACTATAAGTAGTTTGGGAGAGCAAGGAATATTTTACCTGTCAGATTTATGGAGATGGCAAGAATTTGTGACAAACGAAGATATAGAAAGTGTTTATGTAATGCAAAATGGATAATTTTGATTTCATTCAATTGAAAAGTTTTTGTACAAACAAAGTCAATGCAACAAAGATTTGGAGAGAAGCAGAAAAAAGCAGAAAGAATTTTTACAACCAGCATCTCTGAGAAAGGTCTCATCTCTCAAATACACAGGGAACTGATCCAGATTTATAGGAATACAAGTCATTCCCCAAATGAAAAATGGTCAAAGGATATCAAGAGGCTGATTTCAGAGGAAGAAATTAAAGATATCTATAGGCATATGAAAAAAAATCTCTAAATCACTATTGATTACAGTAATGCAAATCAAAACAACTCTTAGGTACCACATCTCTCCTGTCAGATTGGTTAAAATGACAAAACAGGAAAATGATAAATTCTGGAGAGGATGTGGGAAAATTGGAACACTGTTATATTGTTGGTGGAGTTGTGAACTGATCCAGCCATTCTGGAGAGCAATTTGGAGCTATGCCCAAAGAGCTACAAAAAAGTGCATATTCTCTGACCCAGCAATACTACTTTTAGGGCTGTATCCCAAATAGATCACACAAGTGGGAAAGGGAACCGTATGTACAAAAATATTGATAGCAGCTCTTTTTGTGGTAGTAAAGAATTGGAAATCAAGAGGGTGTTCATCAAGTGGAGAATGGCTAAACAAGTCGTGGTATATGAATGAAATGGAATACTATTGTGCTATAAGAAATGAGGAGCAGACAAACTTCATAATAGCCTGGAAAAGCTTATGCGATCTCATTCTGAGTGAGGGGAGCAGAACCAGGAGAACATTATACATGACTACTCACCCATAGTATCTGTGATGACTAACTTTGATAGACTTGACTCTTCTCATCAATGCAAGGTTCAAAGAGAGCTCCAAAAAACTCATGATGGAAAGAGCTGTCCACATCCAGAGAAAGAATTATGGAGTCTGGATGCAGATTGAGGCAAACTATTTGCTCTCTCTCTCTCTCTCTCTCTCTCTCTTTTCTTCTCTTTTGGTTTTGTTTCTGGTTCATTCCATTGGCTATAACTCTTCTTTACAATTTGACTATTGTATAAATAAGTTTAATGTGAAGATATGTGTGGAACCTATATCAGATCACATGCTTTCTTGAAGGGGAGAGGGGAAGAGAGGGAGGAGGAGAAAATTTGGAATGCAAAAGGTTGTGGAATTGAGTGTTATAAAAATAAAAATAAATTTTAAAAAAAGAAAGAAATAGGCAGAGAGGAGAAGGGAGAACGTTCCAGGGATGGGGGCTGCCAGAGAAAACTTCTGAAGTTCAGAGCTGGAGTATCTTGTTTGTGGAACAGGTAGGAGAACAGTGTCACTCAACTGAATTGTTTTGGAAGGTAAGAAGACTGGAAAGGTAGAGGAGCAAGATTGTGAAGAGCTTTGAAGACCGAATAAAGGATTTTGTTTTTTGATCCTAGAGGTGATAGAGAACCACTGGAATTTACTGAGCAGGGAAGTGATGTGGTTGGATTTTCACTTTAGAAATATCACTTTGGTTACCGCTAGAACCCTGTGAAGGGTCACCCCTTAGGGACCCAGTCTGCCAGTGCCAGTGTGAGGTAGGGGAGTGACCCAGGGGAAACAATATGTCACTTTGTCCTTTGAATGTCTCTGCTCCCAGTGCAGGTGCTTCCCCTGAAATGTTAATAATTGTTTTGAAGGTGTTATGATTGCCATTATTCTGTTGTCTACCCATGGGAACTTACCAGGCTCCCTCCCTAGATTCATCTCAAAATTCTCACTTTCTTGGGTCTGGGAAACAAAACAAGCAAACAAACAAACAAACAGACAGTGATAGTGGTGTCCATGTGCCAAAGTCAATTGCAAGTCATGTCATCATTTCCCTGATGTCATGGTCCTCTTCTAGAAGGAAGGACAAATACAACCTTTGAGTAGCCTGGCCTTGCCTTGCCTTGTCTTGAGTTGCCTGGTCTGGTGTGGCCTGGTCTGGCCTCCCCTTCCCTCCTCTCCCATCCCTGATCCTCCCCTTTGCTCTCCTCCCTTCCTGTCTTCCCTTACCTGAGGGTGCTCTGCCCAAGAGATGGTACATTTCCATGGCTGAAAGTTGCCTCCTTAACTTGGGGTACACTGGCTAGATTTCTTTCTGGTAGACTGTTGGGGTCCTTACCCCCCCCCCAGCTCCCAGGCCTTTGTCCAGCAAAGGCCTGATCTCACGGACAATGAATGAGGCGGGAGGCAAGATGGTGAACAACTCCGTTTATTCAGGTTAGTAGCATACTTTTATATCTTTGGTTACGTAGGCACTAGGGCCACCCTGGTTCCTCCTGCTCTCCTCCCTTCTCCTTCCCACGCTCTTCCCTGATTCCCTTATGTTCAGGCAAGTCCAGACAAAGACCCGGAACTGCCATGTTGGCAACAAAGGCGAGACCTTTCCTCCTGTTGCCATCTTGTTCCACCCTTACCTCAGAGCCCTGAGTTTACCTCAGCAGGCCCTGGGCGCTGAGGTCCAGTGAGGGCAGGGGTTGGCTCTAACTCGCCCCATTACAACTCCCCCTTTTTGTTTTGCCATGAAGTGGACAGGTCACGGAGGACCATAATGTCGTGCTTCATGCCAAACAGGGAGTGGTGCATAAGGGAAAGGAGGCAACAAAAGAGTTAGGGGAGGAGACAAAGACCCAGAACCAGGAACAGAAACCCTATGCCAAGCGGGATGAGCCATTGCTTCAGCCAATGCCATGGGTCAGCTTGTTGAAAAAGGTCCAGAATGTGCTGCACAGTTTTATCAGGGAGCAAATCATCATGTGATGCAACGTTCATGTCCTCTGCCAAGCTGATTAGTTGTTGGAGTTCAAGAGTGATATTGTCCAAAACAGCACCCTGCAACTGTGCACGGATTGTGTCCCAGTTATGTTCGGTGGCGTTATATTGTTTTGAGGTAAGGCAGAAAGTGTTAAAATGATAGTCACATTGTAGTTTGGCCTGTAATTCCAGATACTCCACCTCTGTGCTGAATACCCACACTGCATTTTGTGAAGTTCTAATAGCTTGGTAAAAATCCTCATCTAGCTGAGCCTGATGCCTGAACCCAAGGGAAACATTACGCATGAGGTCATGTAGCTCGGTGGCTTCCCGAACCTCATTCTGTGTGTTTGACACTGCCATTGCTAAGGCCGTGGAACCAATGATACCAAGCATAATACATGAGATGCACCATCTGGTGCGAGTCAAGGCTGTTATCTGGTTGTCTAAGATGGAGAGTCTATGGCCAGCTGGGGTTCGATACCACCCATCAGTCCTTACTACAGTGAGGGCATACCGAGGCCTGGCAATGATGAAGACCCATCCCTTGGTAAATTTTGTTCCCATGCATACATGTACTGAGCACTTAGGACAGGACAAATTGAATACCCCTGATATGTTGTGGCAGGCAATAAGGGTGGAGTTGCCAGTGCGGTCCCACAGGAAGGCATGGGAGGTCCCTAGACACAGACGTCCAGTAAGGCTTATGTTGTTTGTGAACCTCCCTGATAAAGACTCCGGGATGTGGGTGTAAAAACCTGGACACTCGGACCCCCCAACAGCATGGATTATCTGTGCCAGTCCTGTGGTAAACTGGCCTTCTTTGGTGGTATATAAAGGGATTGGGTATCCTGCAATAAAGCGGTCGTTAGTAAATAGGGAGAGGTTATGACAAGAAGTAAGAGTCTGACTGGTCCCATTCAAACTCACAACGGTCTTTTGGCACTGATGCGAGTGACAGTCTATAAACGACAGAAAACCTGTATAATTGTGCCAGAGTGTGACATTGGGATTATTTGTAGGTGTGCAAAAAGGGCGTGGCCGATGAATGCTTTCTATGGGAGACACGTCTTCGCCTTGCAACGCCCAACTCCACAGGTGGAAAAACCGCACATCATTCATATATTGCAATGTCTCCTGGGTTTGAGTGATGTTGGCACACTATGGCACCGTGTTGGGGACCTCTGTAAGGTTCCATGTGGAACCATTCCAGTTCCCATTTATGGCTTTTTGTAGGCATAAAGGGAAACTGGCAAGCTGGTGAAATTCATTTGAGGGGGTTCCTTAGTCTGATTCCCCTTGTATATAAAGGGTTGTCCAAACATGTAGGAAAGATTCCCTTGTAGTACGGGGTGTGGGATGAGTTCGTCCCAACTTTTCACCCTCAACCAAGGGGGGTTGTTGATGAAGGCCCAGTGATGTCGATGGGCTGGTGACTGGGTCCCCTCCCTGAGACCCATCAGGGAGACCGGAAGGAGCAGGTGCAGGAGCATCATGCCGCAGGTGAACACTAATCAGCCCCTGATGTAGCCTCTGCTGTTTCCGTGCTCATCTTTGCCACAGTCCCTGCGATTTTCGCCCCGTCGTGGCCTCCTGTTGTCTCAAGCACACGGATCCTGAGGATGGGAACCCACACCTCGTCACCTTCGCCTGTGGAAACACAAACATAGCCTCGGCCCCAGACAGTTATGGTTCCCGGCCCCACCCACTGTCCATCCGTGTCCTTCCACATGGCAGATGCTCCAACACCTTCAAGTGCAGATTGGGCCCCAGACTGCGGCATGGACTGTGACTTCTGTGGTGAGTGCTTCATTGCTGGGGACATGTTGTGATCATCAAATTTTAAGTAATTCAATGTATATAGAGCCAGATTCAAACTAGTTTGTGGCCCGGACCTGGCTCTCCCTTTTGGCTTTTGCAGGAACGTTTTCAGGGAGCAGTTAGTCTGTTCCACAATAGCCTGTCAGGTGGGATTGTGAGGGATCCCAGTGATGTGAGTAATAGACCATTCCAGGCAAAAAACCCGAAAGGCTTGTGCAGTATAAGTGGGACCATTATCAGTTTTGAGAATTTTTGGGATGCCATGATTGGCAAAACAAGAAAGGAGATGTGCAGTCAAGTCCTTCACTGCCTTTTCTGTTCTGTCAGTGGCCATGGTGAAGCTGAAAAATGTGTCCACACATACATGAACATATTGAGAACGTCCAAATGGGGAATAATGGGTGATATCCATCTGCCAAATGTCATTGGGTCCATCTCCTATAGGGTTCTGGACAGTGACAGCAGGAGGAGGAAGAAAAGGGGCACAGCTGGTGCAAGATTTTACAATTCTCCACGCCTCGGTCTTGCTGAGACCATACAGGTGCCAGAGAGAGCTCGCAGAAAGGTGAAATTTGGAATGAGCCAATTTGGCAGGTGATGTCAGGGCCATTCCCTGAAGCGCAGCATCAGCTGTAGCATTGCTGTGCACAAGGGCGCCAGGCAATCCAGAATGGGAATGGATGTGCATGATATGAAAGGAAGAAGAGCACTCATGCACTGCACTGCATCTCCAACGTGAGCTGGGTAATAGAATCACTGCGGGGGCAGGGGGGTGGGGGGGACATAAGCTGCAACATAATGACTATCAGTAATGATGTCAATGGGAGTGTCTAAAAGCATGGCCTGGAGGACTGCAAACAATTCATTTTGTTGAGTGGAAGTGAATGGAGTCTTAAAGACCTGAATACTGTTCTTAGAAGGGATGTATATGGAGGCCATGGCATTAGTAAATACATTGATCCCATTAACAGATGTAAAAGAAAATTTGTTCCCCCATGCCCAAGGCCAACTGGTGAATTGGTGGGCCAGAGGAAGAGGTGTACCATGGTGGAAGGTGTGCCCAATTATAAGCTGCCAACCAGGGTCCTCTTGGAAACATTTTTGTAACTGTTGATTAGTATACATAGTGTAAATGACCTGAGGGTCTCTGCCACTGAGTGCTTGTGCTGTAACTATGCCCTTCCAGGTAACTTGGGCAACAAGATTGGGATAGGGAGAGCACTTCCTATTCTTGATCTGAGCTAAGTGTACCCATTCAATAATCCCTGCTGCCAGATGAAGAACCCCTGTGGGGAGTGATGGAGTATGAAGCACAGTAAGCTCTAAGTGTTCAGTTGCAAGGAACCTCACAGTGGATCTGGCATGGATGGCAGCTTGTACTTCCTGAAGGCACTGAAGGGCCTCAGGGGCCCAATGCCAGGGGGAGTTAAGGTCAGAGGGTCCCCGGAGCATTTCATATAAAGGGGCAAGCTGTTCAGTGGTTAGCCCCAACCGGGGGTGGAGCCATAGAATATCTCCAATAAGCTTTTGAAAATCATTCAAGGTGCGGACCTTACAAGGTTCTAATTGGGGTTGTCTCATCTGCGCCTCTTATTCATGTAACTTTACTTCCAAATAATCTATGGGCAATGCCTTTTGGATCTTTTCTGGAGCTACAGTAAACCCATAAACTTCTAATTGTGTAACAATGGTCTGCAGGACCTCTTCCAGGAGGTCACAATTGGGATGAGCTGCCAAGAGGTCATCCATATAATGTATTAAGAGAACAGTTGGGTAGCACTCACGGACAGGGTGGAGAACTTGTTGAACATACCATTGGCACAAGGTGGAACTATTTTTCATGCCTTGAGGGAGCACTTTCCATTGATATCTGACATAAGGCTCCTGTAAATTCACTGAAGGAATGGAAAAGGCAAATCGCCTGGTATCATTAGGATGCAGTGGAATGCTATAAAAGCAATCCTTTATATCAATAACCCAAATTTTAGATCCTCTTGGAACCATGTTTGGTGAAGGGAACCCTGGTTGAAGGGCCCCCATTGTTTCCATAGAGGTATTGACCTGACAAAGGTCAGCAAGCATCCTCCATTTATCTGATTCTTTCTTGATGCAAAACACAAGAGAATTCCATGGGCTGGTGGAAGGTTCTATGTGGCCAGCCTCCAATTGTTCCTGAACTATTACTTTGACGGCTGCTATTTTTTCTCTAGACAAGGCCCACTGGTCCACCCATATCAGCTCGTCACTTGTCCAAGTGAGGGCCAGGACCTGAATGGGTGGTGTAGCCTTGCCAGGGGGCCCTATGAAAAACTCTGGGTGGAGATAGTAATACCCAGTTGGGCCAAGAGGTCTCGCCCCCATAGAATTACTGGGAGGCCAGAGACCACATAAGGACTGATCTGACCTTGTTTTCCTTCAGATTCCCATGTGAGAGGTTGGGCAGCCATTGCAGCCGGTTGTATGCCCCCTATTCTATAGAGATCTTGTGTGAGACCTAAGGACCAAGTATGGTCCCACCATTCAAGGGGAATAATGGTGCGATTGGCCCTGGTGTCCATAAGGCCAGTGAAAAGGCGCCCACTCACCCTGATGGTGAGTTGCAGGCGCTGGGTGTGTGTATTAGGAGGGCTCAAAGAGGATCATATATATGTCTGAAAGGTTCAGAACCACCGGATATAAGAAACTCTCAAAGTAGGAGGCAGAAGAATCAAAGCATATATTTAGGCTCCACAGTAACCAACCCATGAACCAGCATCCCCATTTTGACATATTGATCAAAAGCTTCCTGGCCCAATAAGTACACCTCACAAGAGTAACCAGGAGGCTACAGAGAAGCATGATGGTGTAAAGCAAAATCATGCTTCCCCCTCTATGGTAAAAAGATTACCCACTGGCCTCAAGTCCTTGTTCAGCTTCCTCCCGTAGGTCAGCTCTGCTACTGGCAGCTCCTGCTTCAGCTTCGGCTGTGGCTGTAGCTGTAGCAGCCTCTGGCTCCAACGGAAGCTGTTTTTAACCATCCGGCTTCTGCGGGGGTGTAAGGTACTCCAGGGAAAGCACAGGTTCTTTCAATCTGTTTAAGCAAGGTGAAGGGGTTGACTGGGAAAGCACAGGTTCTTTCGATCAGCTCAAGCAAGGGAAGCAAGGTGAAGGGGCTGACAAGCTTACTCCAACCCAACATACAAACAGCATTCAGTTCAGGGGAAAAAGCCAAACTAGTCAAGGGCACTTGTTGACTAAGTGCTAAGGAGCCCATTTTTGGTTGCCAACACAGTGTGGCAGGACCTTCCTCATTAATAAATATTAACAGCACTGCCATCTTTTGTCCAGCATCCAGGGTACTTTCTGTGTTAGTGGTGCTCATTAAAGGTATTTTAGTAATAGGGAGGTTGCTGGGAAAAAGGTGAATTACAGGGACTAAGCCAGTGTATTCATGTGCCGGGGGAGCCACCTAAAGGAAGAGCTCTCCCGCTTTCATAGTATTAGTCTCTTGCATAGGTGCCATGACAGTGGTGAGGGGGTTGATACTGTAATAACCTCTACTGTGGAGATCTATAGTCCAGTAGGGGGCCGCATGGCCGCCAACTGCTGGTACTGTTGGCGAAGCGCCATGGTATTGGCATTCGGCTGATCCCACCATTGGTCCTGGGCTGGTGGGTGGCCCACCAGGGCGTTTAAATACTGTTGAGGGGGTGGTGTTCCCTCGCGGCATTCAGAAGCCCAGTGCCCTGGTTTCTTACACTTGGGGCAAGGTGTCTTTGGGCGAGCCCCTCCTCCGGCTCGTGGGGAGGCTCTACACTCCTTCTTAAAGTGCCCCTGTTTTCCACATTGAAAACACCGTTTGTCCTGATTAGCTCCCTGCTGGCTTCGGGACCATTGAGGCTTGAACCCATAAGCCGCTGCTCTCACTTGTGCAGTGAAAACCTCTGTACCTACCATCTCACACCTTTGAAGCATCTCCTCTATCCCTGCATCTTAAGTCCAGCCATGGCTTTTTTACAATCTGCATTGCAACTATTCCTTATAATTTCTCTGATGACTATAATCGTGCCTTCCACTTTCCCCATTATTTTAGTCACTGCGTCCTGGACCTGGGCACAGAAGTCAGGGAAGGATTCATAGGGTTTTTGTTTTAGGGCAGACAACTGTGTGGACTTTTCACCTTTTACAGGTTTCTCCACGCTTTCAGCTCCAAGCTCCAAGTTCCAGGCTTTCTCCATAGCAAGTCTCCCATATAGCGCTGTGGGGTGATTAATCTGTTGAGCGTCTGTGAGGAAGTCCCCTGTCCCTGACAGCATTTGAAGATATCCCTGAGCCCCTTGAGGGTTGCCTGGATTATACTGAGTAGCCATATACTGGCACTCCTCCGAGAATAGGGAGGTCCAGACTACCATCTCACCTGGGGAGAGAATGGCTCTCATAACCAGCTTCCAATCATTGGGAGTAAGTACGTAGGAAGCCAAGTCTTTCAGTCTAATCTTGACATAAGGGGATTTTAGACCATAATCTGTGATTGCTCTCTTTAGCTCTTTTATCAGGAAAGGGGACACAGGAGTGTGTCTTCTCACTGGGGGAATTTGTTTTACTCTCCTCTGCCCTGGATTGTCAGGATCATCCTCCTCCACCTGCTGGCCAGGTTCCTCCATGGCGGGGAAAGCTGCTACTGCTAGGAGGTCCCGCAGCTCCTCCCTGCTTTGTTTGTTCATCTTTTTTATCATTTGTTGTAATGGGGACATTTCGCCACCAGGGGTCAGCCCACTCGGATGTAATGATTCATTTCCTCCACCAGGAGGCGCCCGAGTTTCACTTATGAATGCCCGCTCTCTCACTTCCCCTTCTCGTGGGAATTTCTGCCTTTGTCTTATTCCCGCATGGCTTTTGGCTAACTTCCTCTTTGAAATGGACCGTTTTCTGTGGAGCTGACTGAGCTGACAATTTTTCTGATTTTCTCCTCAGCTCCTCATTTTCTTGTTGCAGCCTCTGTCTCTCCCCCTTCCCTTGCATTTGTTCCTGAAACTGATCTAAATCAGGGTATAGTGAGTGTGAGTGAGGCGGAGCTCTGGGACCTGGGGAGGAGGGAGAAGAACCGGCGTGGTCTGGGTGGAGGCTGTAAATTGCCTGGGCTGTTTTTCACAGCAGCCTTCTGCAGCTTCAAGAGCTGCCTTGATAATGTTGTATAGAAAAAATGTGCTGGGCTCTAAGCCCCCCGGGTTTTCTGACTCATAGCTTGTTAACTGCTCTCCTACAACTCTCCAAGACCCCACGGTAATGGGGGGGCCGCTGTGCAGTCCAAGGGGATATTTGTTCCACGATTTTAAGAAAACTCCTGATAATCCGGGGAGTGATTGTACCCCCTTGATCCTTAGCCGTCTTATATATGATTCTTACAAATGCGGTCTGATCCGTGGCGGTTCCTAAGGACTCCGCCTCCCCCATGATAAGGGAGATTCCTTACCTCACCAGCGTAGACGCCAGGTTGCCCACGGAGACAGGACTACCCCTCCCGCTGCAAATGCAAATTCGTCCCAGGGTTGTGCACTCACAGTCTTCTCATCTTCTCCGTCTTCTCATCGGAAGGAGGCTCCCTGGGGATCGTGGGGGTGCGTGTGTGGCTCCGCACGGGGCCCCATGTTTGGGCGCCACTTGTTGGGGTCTACTGTAATGGTCCTTACCCACCCCCCCTTCCAGGCCTTTGTCCAGCAAAGGCCTGATCTCATGGACAATGAATGAGGGGGGAGGCAAGATGGTGAACAACTCCGTTTATTCAGGTTAGTAGCAAACTTTTATATCTTTGATTACGTAGGCACTAGGGCCGCCCTGGTTCCTCCTACTCTCCTCCCTTCTCCTTCCCACTCTCCCCTGATTCCCTCATAATCAGGCAAGTCCAGATAAAGACCCGGAGCTGCCACATTGGCAACAAAGGCGAGACCCTTCCTCCTGTTGCCATCTTGTTCCACCCTTACCTCAGAGCCCTGAGTTTACCTCAGCAGGCCCTGGGCGCTGAGGTCCAAAGAGGGCAGGGGTTGGCTCTAACTCACCTCATTACGGTAGACCAAACATTAAACCCACTTCATTCTGGAGCTCATGGATTGGACACAGTAGGTTCCTGCTCTCCTGGCATAGAGTGAATGTAAATAGTAAATAGTAACTCTTTCTCTTTTGGCCAGGAACCCTGAGGGTCTTCCCCTCCCAGACTGATTCTTTTTTTCTTTTTATTAAAGGGGCCATCCCTTGACACAGTTCTTGAAGAGGCATACTCACTGAATTGGCTTTATCTCACTCAAAGTGAGAACTTGAAAAGACCTTAGCCTAAAAGGGCCAAGGTAGCCCATTGCATCCTGGGCCATCTCCAATCATCCTGATGAATACCTGGCCACTGGACCCAGAGAGCTATGGAGGAGAAAGTGAGGCTGGTGACCTCACATAGCCCTCACTCAAATCAAAGTCAACTGCAAATCACGTCACCATTTCCCTGATGTCGTGGTCTTCTTGGAGAATGAAGACCAAACAAAATATAACAACAACAACAACAACCTGGATACAGCACTCTCTGAGTGTTATTCTAGTCACATATCCCTAGGTCCATGTGATGTACTGCTCCCTCTGTGGGTCAGGAGAGGTGTGGTAAGTGGAACGAATGAGTCAAAAAACTAAAAAAACCTGATAACTGTTATTGAATTTGAACAAAATAGTGAGGGAAGGAAGCTAAAGGAGCAAAACTAAAATGGGAGAAGGGGCAGATCGCACCTGATGAAGAGGAAATAAATTTAAAACCAATATGGAAAAACTTAACATTTCAAAATGAATTTTTTAATAAAAATATGAACCTCCTAAATTGTCAAGGGGAGAAACATATAATGTAAACAACCTAATTTCAAAAGAAAATTTCAACAAAGCCTAATTAAAGTTCTACAGAAGAAAGGCTCAGGACAAGATGGACTTGTAAGTGAATGCTATCATATATTTCAGGAAAAATAATTCTATTTAGGGACATGCTAGAGGCAGCTCCAACCAAGTGTGAAAGGTGATTGTTAAATATTGAGGATAATTGTTTACAACTTGGATATTGGCAAATGCTACAAATCAAGGCTTATTAGTACATTTTTATTATATATATTGTTGTACCAGAAGCGAGCGAGACACACCACAGAGTATAAGTTTTAAGTGGAGAATTTATTAGCCGGCGGCCATTGGGGTACTGCAACCACAAATCAATGGCCATGTGTTGGGGTGACAGCTTGGCTTATATAGGATATGTGGGGGTACAGGGCGGGGGAACAGGAACAAAGGTCCTGGCTGATCAAAAGATTCAGTCAGGTTATTGTACTAGTGGGATAATCTCATTTATATTCCTTGGTGGAGTCACAGAGCTCCAGGGATATCTGCTAGAAAGGGTCTGCCAGGTTATCCTTCAGTGGGATGGTCCTATCTATTGACATTCCTTGGTGGAGTCATGGAGTCCCAGGGGGTTTGCTAAATGCCAAAGACATCTGAGTCCATTCTTTCTGGGGGTGCTTGTCAGTAGCTAGGGATTTCTCAGGGGTTCCTAATTTTCCTTGTATTACATTCCTCACTTTCTTTCATGGAGGGTTTCAAATCCTTGAAAAAGGAACTACCTGATGGGGCATAGCAATAAAATTAGGAGGCCAACCAAAACCCTAAGCAGGGGTGAGCCTGGGGAATGGCATGCATTTTGATAGTAACAATAAACGGCAAGCCTCAGGCAGAGATTCTGGCCCAATGACAACGCTAGGTCATTGGCCCCAGGGGAAGGCCACACCTAGTTGGAAGACTCAAGGAGAGTCCAAGGAGCCTCCCTGGGTACTGCACTCCAGAAATTTTAAAAAATGGTATAAAACATTCCACATTTCCCCCTTTTTGGTCAAAGGCAAACTGAAAGTTTTACCTAAAGACCAATTAAAGGTATGGAAAAAACTCTATCTTCCACAGGGGTGAAGTTCTAAAATCCCTATCTAGATGGAATCAGTTTTTCCCTTTTCTGTATTTGGACATCCCCAGGGATGGGCAGAAATTGTAAACTAATTGTAAGTAAGCAGAGGGAACATAATAAAAATTCAGGAAAACAGTCTTGGGAACACAAGGACTCAGAAGAGAAAAAGCAGGTCTTTGCTCAGGTTCTGGTTCCGGATCCTGTGAGAAAGCCATCCGCATCTGGCGCTGTCCCTCTCAGGCTCTTGGAACCGCAGGGCAAGTTCTCCTATAGGCCCAGATGTCCACTCCTCACACGGGGTTCCCAGAACGCCTAATTTGATGATTAAGAAAAGAAACACTACATAGGTCCCAGCCACGCAGGGCTAAGTTCAAACAAATACAAGAAGTAGTTCAGTATCCCAGCCACACAGGGCTGAGTCCAAACAATTACAATAAAGTTTCTTTTTTCCATAATTCACAAACTGCACAATTACATTGGGTCAGGTACAGACCAATTACTTAGATGACTCACAATAGAGGGGGAGATTTGCATGTCACATGTTCTACATTCATAAATTGGACAACAAGAAAACTTAAACCTGTACCATACAAAGTAATGCAATCATTATTAACAATCATATATAACATCATAAACTCTTAGCCATGCCATGCCTGTTTGATGGCATTTACAAATAGTCCACAAACCATTCTTAGCAAAGCTAAAAATGTTTCTGATTCAATTCCAGCAATTAATTGCACATTTTGTATACGAAGTAACTTTAAATTACAGTCTCAATGTTCATTTAAAGCAGTATTTTTAAAATCCCAGATGCTTGGTTGTAGTTATCTGGTCCCTTGATAGTAAAAGAGATTTCTGCTTCTCTGGTTCAGATCTAGAAATTCTCAGACAATTTTAACTTACTATAACTTACAGATACTTTACAAAGGGGATATATTTTCACTTGTACCACTATCTTATACAATTTTTTTATGCTAGCATCCTGATTTAAGATCTTATTACCAAAACACACTTATCAGCTCGAATTTCCAGAATTGATAAATTTTTAGAGCCAATCATGCACATCTGTACATAATTCTTAGGGGAATCAATCTGATCATATTGCCTTTTTCAAAATTCGCTATCCCTTCCTTTATTAGACATTGATCACATTACATCTTTGCCTTATTTGCTTTGCCTAATCATGTTCCTCTTTTGGGAGATGTTAGCCCTATATTATTTCAATGTTTTATTTGGTCATGAACATAAGTTAAAATTGTAAGCTATTCATACCTGTATCCTATTATAATAACTCACAGATATTTCAATATTCATCTATCTATTACCTAACAGATTTAGCATAGTGCTTACAAAACTTCTCGATAATTTAAATTTGCTATGAAAGAAACGAGGGACTATGTCATTTATCTTAACAGTAGGAAAGAACTTCCTTAGCTCTGCTTGATTCCAGGCATGAGTGATATCTGATAGCCAATCTTATAGTCACCAGATACTGAAAGCAGGGCTTAGGTGTAACCAGGTGGGGACTTTCCTTTTCAGAAAGGAAATAGCAGAATTGGGAAATAGAGTCAGGAAGATCCTACCTAGGCTGTGACCAAGGTCGTCTTCACAACTGTTCTCAGGCAGATCCACCTTAAAAATTCTCAGCTTGTAATGCCTGCCATGCCATTACTGGTTTCATGTGACCTAGTCCTGTAATCAGAGCTTAAGACAATATTAAATTGTAGTCCCGTAGAATCTTAAATAGCAAATAAATATCCTTCAGATGAGACTGCCCAAATTTCATTGAGCTAATAATTATCAAATCAAGCTACATAACTTTTCCATCTTCTAAATACTTCCTCACACTCATCTCCAACTTACTTTGGCCATCTGAAACTATCATTCTTGGGACAGGAGAGGTTTAGCTAACTCTCATTTGTCCCCAAAGTTTCTTATCTGCCTTTCCTTAATTTTCCTTTCCAAATCTCTCAAACCCATTACTCAGTCTTCCTTTACATTTCAACCATAAGACAAAACAACTCATAAGTTAGTACTTTCATTGTCATAACTGTGTATACTGGAATCCCATTCCAGCTTCTTAACACACAAACAGGGGATTTGTTTTTCATGATAACTCATTCTAAAGGAAAGGAACACTTATTAAAGAGATCTGCCATCTCATCTCCCCCTGAGGGTGGGTTCTTCTCCATCAGTAGGCAGACTTCACTAATTAAACTACCAGGCCAAACCCATCTCAAGTCTTAGTCTAATCTTATCTTTTTTTTTTTTTTTTTAAGAAGCCAGGTTGGAAGCTTTTTGACCCCTACCCTCCTCTTATTGCTGCCCCTCCCCTTTCCTTCCCTTCTGACAGGTGGTCTAAGGTGAAATTCTTTTCTTCTTATCTAAACTAAGGGCAGGAAGGAGTAAGGAATTCAAACCTCCTTACTAAACTTTCATGAAGAAAATTATTTGGATAGCTCTAAAATGAGATGAGTCTCCTTCTTGAAGCATAATAACCTTTAAACATTGGGATTCATTCATATTCCCAAAGTGCCATCACCAATTAGTCCATAAACCTCCAGATTAACATACATAAATATATATCTTTAGATGATACAGGCTTGAAAATCACACTGAATTCTTTGTTATTACAGAATTTCTAGGTATCACAGAATTCTTTAGTCAAAAAGATGTTGTAATGGGGGTAACACTTAGTTTCTATACCCAACTAAATTAACTTTTATTACAATGACAAAGTTTACCAGGACTTTTAAAAGCTTTGTCCATAAGAATTCCTCTACTCTGAAAACTTTCACAAGATTGAATATCTAAACGTCCTTGGTTCAGTTAACAACCTCAATTTCTTAATTAAGTACAATTCTTAATCTAACAACATCCAGATTATAAGAGAAATTATTCTCTAATAGCACAGGTAATGCTATGTTAACCAATTTGTATATAATAACAAATTTAGAAATAAGTACACCACAAGCAATTATCATGTATTTAAAACTTGAAACAGATTCCAATTAATTACCAATCTAGTGATCATAACTGAGTTGGATAAGCAAATCAAATCTGATTCATAACCACTAGTGGTAACATTTTAATTTCTAAGGCCCAATACTCTCTGCATTGAAAAAGAAAAGGTTACTGTTTATAAAACCACATTTTAACAAAATAGTTGATTTATAACAAGAACAATTTCAACTGAACTTCCAGACAAAACTTGGAGGTAATAAATTCTTAGGTCACAGCAATTGTCCAACTTCTTAACCCAATGCAACTCTCACAAAATATTTTATATTATAAAAATGTAACGATGCCCTAAACATTATTATGTATGTAAAATCTAAACTACTCATTTTAGTCTAGGTAGATACATTTCTAAACCAAATATGACAGTTTAAAATTACCAACTTTTCATCCCATCCTTTAAAAGCATCCAATTCACATATATCTAACTCAAATTAAAATACAGTATAATTTTAGAAATACAGAAACAATAAATTTCAGATGACATCAATTGCATTTCCAGATACAATATAGGAATTGTTGGTCTTATTACTTCTGATATTATATATAATATATTATATATTAATACATTAATATATAAATACATGTATCACATATATTAACACATTAACGTCTTAAATACACTTTATTTAGCTGTATATTCTTCAGCACCACTACCTCTGGCCCAGGTATTAGGAACTTTTGCCTGGCCATGAATGAACTTATGAAAGAAAGAGAAACTTTGGCACTCACTTTTTCCAAACTTCATTTTATACAAAAATACCTAAAAGGATTTTTTTCGGACTCCCAAGGAAGATAAGAGGGATCGGTCCTTAAGAGCACATGGGCTTGCTACTCCCCCATTCCTTCTTTTTACCAAGCTAAAGTATTTCTCAGTTTCCCCTTCAGCCTGCTATCTCAGATAAAGGGAAAAATTCCTTTTCAGTTTTCTAAGGGCTCCTCCCTAGGTGGGGCCTGGCAGCCCCTTGAGGGCAAAGGAGCCTACCCTTCCAAGCACTAACTAACCAGCCCTATTTCTTTACAAGTTTCCTTTTAGCTTCAGTTCCCATAATCTTTCAATGTGGAGGGTGGGGGAAGGGTGTGGCCAGGAGCACATGGCAGCCAAGAGGAGCACATGGACTCCTGGCTAGACAGGTAGTCTCAAGCTGCTATTCTACAACCCTCCTAAATTCCTTTTTTACAAGTTTCTATCTCTTTCACAAAATTTACTTTTAAACTTTACCACAAGGACGGGCTACAAAGGTGCCCAGGGGCACAGGACTGACTGTCAGTCTGTGAATTTCTGTCCCTCTCCTCCTTTTGCCTGGTGGGGAGGGCGATTTAAGTTTTTCCCTACATTTCTCCTGCATTCTCTTCTAATCTGATCTGGGAGGAGAGGAGTTTGATTTAACTGCTCTAACCTTTACTGCAGCCCTAGTGAAAAGATCTCAATGATTGTAATTCAAGTAAACTTCACCCCCTTGCTCACTCCTAAAAACCTCTTTTGTACTTGAATCTAAGGGAATAAGGGACTATGACAAATGTGAGAGAGTCCAACTGAAGACTTTAATGGAGGTTTTAGCCAGAAGGCATTCATTGGTGATGAGGCACAGTCTCTGGGAACCCCTTGAACCCTTGAACTCGCCGTTGAATCTTCCCACTTGATCTGGCCTTGGCCTGAGGCTATAACCATTAGGCCCAAATGCTTACCTTGCCCAGCCCTCTATTGTCCAGCTGTTTCCCACCCTTAATCCTGTTTCCCATCCTTAATCCTGATCAAAATATCTATACCCTAGCTCTGTTACCCTAGCCCTCTATTGTCTGTCATTTCCATGTAGCCTTCAGCTATTTCCCACCCTGGGGTCTGACCTCATCTTGGTCCCATCAAGCTCCTCCTTAGACTCCTCCTCAAGTCCTCCCTAAACCCCTCCTCTGGTCACCCCAGACCACCCCTCAATCCCTCCCACAATCTTTGTGTATATAATCTCCATCTTGCCTCCGTGAAGGGGGGCAGATCCAATCTAGCTCAGATTGATCTGGCCCTCTTCCCTTACAGGTGTTACAAGGGGTGGGATCTCTTGGGGCCAGCCTATTTTGCTAACTCTTAATAAACCTTGTCTTTTCCCTTGGCTGAAAAGGCTTGAGTCGAATTCTCTCGGCAGGACCCGGTGTGTCGGTACCCTGGGGTGTTGAGCACCCCTCACGCCAAGCCCTCTTCAGAGACACACACAGAATTCTGGACCACAACAGGGAGTCTCTGCCCCTGATCCACTTTCTCTCACTTCAGAGGGCCAGCTCCTGGGGATTTCTTTTCCTGGGACTCTGATGTGGGGTGACGGTCTCGGATAACGGGCTCTTTGCTGACCTGTCTCTTTTCGGCCTACGGAGAATTCTGGTTTTCAGACCTCTAGAGGTAAGGTTTTTCTGGTTTGGGGCTAGCCATTTGGGCTCACAGTAACCCTGACGAGGGGTGTTTTCAGACTTGGGGGAAAAATTTGGGACGCCATCTTTTCCCATTTGGGGTGTGGGAAGGTTGCAGGTCGTTATCCCTCCTCCTAGGGAATTTGTTTAGCCTTCAGTCAACCCATGCTGTTGGTTCTCTGTTTTGTGTTGGAGTGTGAGAGAGATTGGGGGTCGTATCTTTGAGGAGGAAATCTTTCATCTTGAGAGGACTTGTTTAGCCTTCGATTTCACCCACACTGTATGGTTCTCTGTTTTGTGTTGGAGTGTGAGAGAGATTGGGGGTCGTATCTTTGAGGAGGAAATCTTTCCTCTGAGAGGACTTGTTTAGCCTTCGATTTCACCCACACTGTTGGTTCTCTGTTTTATGTTCTGTATGTTTTGAATTTGTCTGTGCTCATATGTCTATGTCAAAATTGTGAAATGTCTATGTTTTGTTAAAAAAATCTGAAACATAGGCAGCCAGAGATATTAGGCTGCAACTAGGGAAACAGACTCCTTTCCTTGTGGCTCCCGTTTGGCCAATGTGGAACTATGGAGGGAATGGGTTATAATTTGGCAGATTCTGGTTTTTAAATTGTTAAAAAGTTTGGAAATTGGTTAGTTGAATTTGGGAAGAAAGAACTCCTGAAATTGTAAATTCATTCCAGGAGCTCACCCTTGCTGAAACACCTCCTCCCAATTGATGAGGGCACAGTTTCTGGGAACCCCTTGAACCCTTGAACTCGCCGTTGAATCTTCCCACTTGATCTGGCCTTGGCCTGAGGCTATAACCATTAGGCCCAAATGCCTATCTTGCCCAGCCCTCTATTGTCCAGCTGTTTCCCACCCTTAATCCTGTTTCCCACCCTTAATCCTGATCAAAATATCTATACCCTAGCTCTGTTACCCTAGCCCTCTATTGTCTGTCATTTCCAAATAGCCTTCAGCTATTTCCCACCCTGGGGTCTGACCTCATCTTGGTCCCATCAAGCTCCTCCTTAGACTCCTCCTCAAGTCCTCCCTAAACCCCTCCTCTGGTCACCCCAGACCACCCCTCAATCCCTCCCACAATCTTTGTGTATATAATCTCCATCTTGCCTCCATGAAGGGGGGCAGATCCAATCTAGCTCAGATTGATCTGGCCCACTTTCCTTACAGGCGTCACAAGGGGTGGGATCTCTTGGAGCAGGCCTATTTGGCTAACTCTTAATAAACTTTATCTTTTCCCTTGGCTGAGAAAGCTTGAACCCGGTGGGATGGTACTTTGGGATGTCGAGCACCCCTCACCCCAAACCCTCTTCATTATGGTTCCATGCCAAACCCTCTTCATCTCCAGGGTGGTAACACGAAATACCACCCCATCTCACTGGAGCCTCCAAAATGTTGTACCAGAAGCGAGTGAGACACATCACAGAGTATAGGAGAATTTATTAGCCGGCAGCCATTGGGGTACTGCAACCACAAATCAATGGCCATGTGTTGGGGTGACAGCTTGGCTTATATAGGATATGTGGGGGTATAGGGCGGGGGAACAGGAACAAAGGTCCTGGCTGATCAAAAGATTCAGTCAGGTTATTGTACTAGTGGGATAATCTCATTTACATTCCTTGGTGGGATAATCTCATTTACATTCCTTGGTGGAGTCACAGAGCTCCAGGGATATCTGCTAGATTATCCTTCAGTGGGATGATCCTATCTATTGACATTCCTTGGTGGAGTCATGGAGTCCCAGGGGGTTTGCTAAATGCCAAAGATATCTGAGTCCATTCTTTCTGGGGGTGCTTGTCAGTAGCTAGGGGTTTCTTAATTTTCCTTCTATTACATATTATATGATAATAGAATTATAATATATATTATTATATTATTAAATCAAGGATGCACTATTTTGTTAATTATTTAGCCTTAAGTAAATAATAGAGAAACTGTTGATAATAGAGATTCAATATAAAAGTTTCTTGTGTGTACATTTTCCCTCAGAGAGCTGGTTGTTAAACATTTAACAGCTCACTCCTATCCATGGTTCAAGTAATGGTTTCAAAGACAGAGAGAAGGCCCTTGTGATAGGAGCAATATCCGAGCCCATAGCCACACCCCTCTACAAGTTAGGCTGGTTTTTCTTTAAAATGTATTGAAATCTTTCTTGAGACATGATAAACTCAAAGCACTAAAGGCTCAGACTATTGCTGTCACTTCCTGGTCATCTTGACTATAAACATTGTTGAGGGGCTGCAGGAATGCTTTGATGCATAGCTGGAAGTCTACTCTGACTGCTTAAGAGGCAAGGGAAACTTGGCTCAGCTGAATCACTTGTGAATGACTTCAGGGGTTAGCTTTGCTGAATATCCTTTTACTTGTGTGCATAAAGAGATCACCTTCTCCTAACTGTGTTGTGATTTGAATGTCTCATTTTGTTTTAGTATTGAATAGAAACTATCAAGTGACTTGAGTCAAGCCCACCCCAAAAGAGCCCTGGACCCTTTCTATGAAACAAGAATGATCCTGAGGCCCAACTCAGGGTGGATAAGGCCAAGTGGAATATCAATTAAATTGGGTGTCTTTGAGTTTTACTAGGTGCTAAACCCCAGGCCCAAACCCCTATCTACTAGGTGCTAAGACTATGCAGGCCTGAAGCCCTCAGGGTCCTAAGGGGAGTTGCTAAGGCCAGAGCCAATAGTAGGAGCCTGAGTTCTGGTTGCTCAGATGATGTTTGATGTCGGCTGAAGAGTGTATAAAAAGAGAGAACAGAGCTATTTGCTTGGAGGCTCTAACTTCTGCAGGCGCAGGACTCTGGGCAGCTGCTTTATGAGCATCCGATAGGTTGAACTCAAATGTTGACGGTTTCTTGGTAAAGTAAGATTGTTAACCCCTTACTGTTGCTTTCCTTAGAAAAGCAGACCAAAAGATCCTGTGTTGGCAGCTTTCTGTGTGCTGGTTGTTGGTGGGTCTTACACCCCTGCAGCGGCTGCTAGCAGATAGTTGCTACACCAAGTCAAAGAACTACAGATGTTAACACGAATGAATATTGACCAAAAGCTGCTAAAAATAAATTATAGCAATGTCTCAAAAAGATTCCTTATTTTGACCAAAGTGTTAATTTGGTAATATAAAAAACCATAAGCTTATTAGTAAAATATGGTTAATTGATCAATGTCACCTGATTCTATCAAAAAGAAAAATCTCAGTACAAATCTCATTTGTATTACAAACGCTCCAAAAGTATAAGAATGGAAGGATTTTTCTTAACACTGAAAAGCATTAATCTACAAAGAAAGGCTAGTTTTGTTTGTCATAAAAAGTAGTAGAACTTTCCCCCAAAAGATCAGTGGTGAATGAAGCAGCAATGTCCACTCTCGCCATTATTATTAAACATCACTCTAGCTATGTTACCCAGAAAACAAGAAAAAGAAATTACATGGATAAATACCTGGAAAGAAGATATGAAAATGTTGTTACAGGTGATGGGATGGTCTATGTGTAAAACCACAGAGACTCAGCAAAATAACCCCTACTGAAGTAATTAATAGCTTCAGCAAAGTAGCAAGATATAAAATATCATTAAATATATGGGAATTAACTTACAAAGAGACAGAAAGCATTCTCAATACCATGACAAAAATTTTTGTGCAAAATCAAGCTAGATCTAAACAATTGTAGAGGTTCTCAGTGTTAATCACTTAGCCAGGATAATATAATAAAGGTTCCAAAATAGAGTTAGCATAATATGAATTCAAATGTACATGGGATAGTGTATGGAAGTGGGCCAAATAGTAGCAAAAGTAGTGTGGACTAATTTCAAGCATATCATTGGAAGTAAGGCAAAAAAATTTTTCAAGGCAGAATGGCATGTCATGTCGCAAATAATACAAGAAAGCAGTAATTATGAAAAAGTTCTGGCATTAAATTCAATATAGAAGATTGGTCAGAGGAATAGTTTAGATGATGAAGATTTAGAACCAAATGTACAGAAAAGTTTGACGCTGAATAAATGCCCGAACATACCAGTAGCAAATAAAGTTCACTATTCAACAAACTTGGAAAACCTGGGTTTCAGGTTGATGGAAAATATAATTAATCAAATATCTGATGCTCTATGAGCTGGTTCTATCCATACTTTACTGAAGTCCCTGGCCTCTCTTCACTAGGTGAGATGCCATCTAGAGGAGAAACAAGCCCTGAGGGACTAAACCCCTTCATTAATATAGCCACTCAGCTGACTAGCGGTTGTTTCAATGGCTGTCTCCATCTAGGACTGGTTCTAGCCTGCTCTACCTGTATTTTCAGCCATCTCAGCACCTGTAAATGATGGTGAATAGAAAGAGATTGCTGCAATATCTTCTCAGACAGTCTTTCAGTCCACAAGCGTTTATGATGCACCTGATATATGTTACACTGTACTAAGAACTGACAATGAAAGGCAAAAGACATTCCTGGCCCTCAAAGAGTTCAAAGTCTTAGAGAAGAGATCATATGCAAATCACTATGTACCAATGAGATCTATACAGTATAAATTGAAGATAATCAACAGAGATAGGGCATTAGAATAAAGGGGGGATCAGAAAAGGGAGATTAAGAAAGGCTCTCTGTAGAAATTGGGATTTTGGCTGGCACTTGAAGGAAGCCAGGGAAGACAGAAGACAGAGATGGAGATGGAAGGGAATGATAGGCATAGGGGATAGCCATTAAAAAGGCCCTATATTGGGAGATGGACTGATTAGGATGGTGGCTGTGTCCGAGGAGATAAGGAGATCCATAGGAGAGACGTTTCACAGGTAGAACTGACAGGTTCAAGTGGTTGGATATGGGAGTCTGGGTGAGAGAGAATTAGGGGCTGAGGTTGATACCTAGGTTTCCAAGGAGGATGAGTGGAAGGAGGGTGGTACCCTTGATAGTATCTATTTCTTTGAATTGTTGAAATGGGAGTTAAGTACATTTTTGTGATTTGGACAAGTAAGGATGATTGCTGTGAAGTATATGATTGCCTCTTTGTGATGCAGTTATCCATGAATACACTTATGACATAGCGTAAACTGTATGACAGGGCTTCAGAAGCAAGAGAGAGCGAATTGAGTTTTGGACATGTTGGGTGCGAGATGTCTACTGGACAGACATTTTAAGATATGCAAGAGATACCTGAGTGGAATTGGAGAGAGAGGTGTTAGATGTCCTTCTCAAGGAGTTTAGCTTCAAAAGGGAAGAGTGCTATGTGATATTAGCTAGGGGGTGGATGTAACAGGGCACTGTCCCCAGGAGCATTCTCTGTCTGAAGGGGACTACCTAGTAGGCCTACAAGGTAGGTCAAAAATTTTGAACTTCATTGCTCTGAGACTGAACGTGAAATACCTGTTCCTTAGTTGGGAATTTCTCTTTACCTCCTGTGGAGTCAATTAGTTGCTAGGTCATTGTTTCCTATTTTAATTCTCTGTTCATGCTCAATGTGGAATCTTGTTGGTTTTAAGCATTTGCCTTATGGTGAAGGAAAGCAATATCTGTGTTGTACTTGATAACTACTTCTCACATTGAGTACCTTTTCTAGATGGATGGAACCCTACCTTTGGGGAAACCCTAGACATGAGCCATCACTAAGATTTAAGAGATTTTTCTGGTTGAGGGTATAATGAACCAAAGAGAATGAGGAAAAGCGTAATGATAGCTCTTGGTCTCAGACCTCCCCCAAAACAGGATCAAAAGAGCAATTAAACACTGATGCCTTCTAAGTTAAAGATAATACCATAATTGTTTCATTTCTTTATTGGTTTTCTCTAAAGGAAAAATAATTTTCAAGAGGTAGGCAAATCCAAAACATAATTTTTATCTGGTCTTATGTTTTGAATTTATGGCTCAGTTAGATGCTTTTTTGGAGAAAGTATTTGTTGACATTACTTAGGGTTTTAATTTGACTCCATGAAAAGCCATCCTATCTGACTGGTAGTCTTCCCATTTTTCAAAATTGCGATTTCATGTCCCCCATGAAGACGTCCTTGATCCCCCCAAGTTGCTATTATCCCTCTCTTCTCTGAACAACCATGGCACTTTGTTATACTGTGTGTTCTATCCATTTGTGTGTTGATCTTATTTCTCCTAACTTAATTGCAATGTCTTAAGGGCAAAGAAACTTCAACGCAGAACTTGGAACTGGAAGGGGTTCCGAGCCTATTCTACTCTGTGCTCTTCATTTTACAGATGAAGAAACATCAGCTGAAAGAGAGATGCAGCAATGTGTTCATGTGCATGTATGTAATAGTCAATCATAATTTAATCCAGGTCCTCAGTGTTTTACTCCCATTTGGTATCTGCAGCCACATCCAGGGGATTAATAAATCTTTGTTGATTTCATTTGAGTTGAAATCATTGCAAGTTTCCTGGCAATTGATGCTTGTGATATCATCACTCCTCAACCATTTCTTTCAAATGTCAACATTCTGCTGGCATAGCAGTGCGACCATTTAAGGAGACACAGGATCCTTCTTTGAATTGGTCTTGGATTTGCATTTTTCTCTTTTACCGGATACAGTAAAAATCTTAGACTGCTGTATCTTCTAGATAAAGCATAAGACATCCTATACATCTACTTTCAAGTCATTATTTCAGTTGTAATGTTGTGTAGAAAATAACAGCGAGATGAGACCTAGGTCCATGGTAAATTTATGTGTGGATTTATTGGCCAAGCACGTGACTACCTGTAGTGCATACCCAAAGTATACTCAAATTAGGCAGCCCTGAGCTGAGGGGCTACAATGTTCATAAAGGCAAAAACCACAATTACACAATTGGGGAGGGTCACTAGCAGAAGCAATGATGTACAGAAGCAAAGATCAGCCATTGGTTGAATTCATTAGCTAGAGCTAGTTTGGAAATATGGCAAGATTTAGGGCGCGACCATCCTGTGACACAGGGTGGTCAGTTTCCTAGAATGGGTGGCCCTCTTAGGTTGTAATTGGTTTCCTATAACTGGGTGGAGGGTTCAGGGTGGAATTTCCCAGAAATTAACCTCTACTTGATCAGCTATGGTCTAGGTAGAGGGACCTAGCTTGGCCAGCAGAATAGCTGCACCATAACCCAGGGTGTGGGGCCACCTGGCAACCGGGGGGCTCCTCCCCAAAATAAACCCATACCTTACCCTAGCAACTGATCCTTGCACATAATGCTGATATAGAGAGAATATAAAGAATGTTGAATCATGAGGAAGTGGGGGGTCAGGGGACTAGCCTTGGGCAATACCCAGAATTATGCCTTAAGCAATTTCAAGCCATTTCAGGGTGTAGGGCAGAGACCAAAACAAGAATATAAAGGGGATTAATGGTGGGCTCAAAGGGGATTAATGGTGGGCTTCAATTTAGGTGTAACCTGTCCCCCAAAAAACAATATGGATTACAATATGGATTGACCTCATTGACAAAGCAAAGGGGGCAGTCATGAATACAAATGAATATAGATACATGGGCTCAAATCAAAATGTAATTGTCCCAGCTGAAGTGAATTCCTCGAGGGGTTCTGCTTTCTCTTCTGGAGATGGAGTGGCTTTCACTCGGCTGTGGTGTGGCCAGGCTGGAATGGAGTCAGCTTTCACTGCAGATGGGGTGGTCAGGCTGATAGTAAGAAGCTGTGTGTCTCTGGACTGGAGCAGAGTCCCCAGGCAGGAAGTGATGGAGTGGATGGAGATCGGGACAGGTAGGGCCACTCGGACCAATGGCGTGTATACTGTAGGCCCTATAAAAACCTAATTATGGAAGTGTTAGGGCTCTTTATATTAGATGTTGTCACCCAGGGATAAAATAGACTTGCAACTAATGCCAGGCACCAAAACTGCACACCTCTACTGTGTAATTCTGATGTAAAATCAAGGCATTCATGAAGCTGGACATCATGCCACCCAGGCAATGCACTGCCTCTGAGGTTGAAGGCAAACTCCAAGTGCATCCAGGTGTACCCACCCTCCGTTGGTGTTTTTGGCATGGTTTGAGTGAGTCCAGTACCCTGGCAATACTCGGATGCCTGAGTCACAACACAGCCATCACCTGGACGCAGGCTGAGCATCTGGTGACTGTGCTCACAAAGATATTACCTAGATGGGGTGCTTGTCGATTAGAAATTTGCTGTAAAAGGAAAAAGCAGGGACCGATTGTAAGTAGTGCTGCAGTGACTATGCCACCTCATGGTTATACTCAGAAATAGTCAGGTGAGAAATTTTCCTTTTCAAAGGAACACAAGGGGAAACCGAACCAGGAGGATCCCACCCTAGTTTGAGACTAAGATTGTCCCCTCAGCCCATTTCCATATGCAGATCTCCACCTGTTAAAGTATAGTATCATATTCCTTCTGAGTAGCCTATAGCATTTTCCTCGGATATTACTTTAAGGAAGACAACTGTACCCAAATTTAAACTCAAAACTGAATTAGTCATGGTCCCAGGTGCATTTCACCTTAAACAGCAAATCTCATCAATCACAGCCTAGGGCCTGATGGAGTAATTTTGTTACATGTTTTGTAAAAAGGAAGAAAGATTTTTTCCAGACTCACGTACTGAGATGCCCATAAATAACTTTTCCTGTCTCAAAAAGCCAATCATTATAATCTTTTGTATCTATTGGCCTGCTTTATGGCCAGGTTTATTGTTTAGAATTTAGGACTCAAACAAGTTCTTTTTCTGGGGCTGATAACCTTGCCCAGGGTCCTTTTTAATTTTACAAAATAAGAACATGGTGCCCAGGACCTGTTTGCTATCCTTTGCTGTTTCTCTGAGCACACCTATTCAAGGTCAACATGAACTGCACAATGAAGCTAGGAATGTGTGTTCATATCAGTCTTGAACAACTGCACTCACAGTAGGTCCTTAATTCAGTTATTAGAACTGGTGAGAAAATTTTAAATTTTTAATTTAGAACTACATAGAGTTATAAAACTGCATTTATCCCCCCATAGGACCTCAGAGTTATTCCCCTCCCCTTTAACTGGATGGGACCCAAAATCATTTGGGGTAAGGGACGAAGATCTCAGTTGCTCGAACTGTTTCCTGCTGAAAAAGGGCGTAGAGCTGTCCCTACCTCGGAGGGTCCTTCCTTTAAGGAGTTGGGTCTGTGGCTAGTTCTTGGAATTTGGCTGGTGCCAGGTCCAGGGGGTCATACCATCAAATGCTTTTTCATACATACGTAAATCCTCTGCACACTAAACCAAACATTGTTCTTGGGGCAGAGGGGCTAATCCCCATCTGTCTCTAAACCATCTTATCTGCCTTTCCAATGAAACCATTAGTCCTTTTTTGCAACTTACTTAAACCATCTAATTTCAACCATAAGTTAGTACTTTTTTGCTAGCATACTAGTTCTTTTGGAGGAACTCCTGCTTAGGCCAGGAAATGACTACAATTGCAGATGAAAACAAATGTTGTATATAGGCCCTTTTAAAAATCATATCTTCAAAAAGTGTTTCCCCTTTGAAACAGATTTAAATTTATCCTAATGTTCAGAAATAATCATTAAACTTTTCTGAGGAAGTTATTTAGAGGGTTTTAAAATGATAGACATCTCTTTCTTTCTCCTTAAAGCAAAGTAACCCTTAAACACTGAAATTCATTAACTAAGTTGGTGGGAGATGTCCTCATTCTCATACTGTACAGAATTCCTAGATATTACAAAGTTCCCTAGTCAAAAAGGTGTTGTATTGTGGAGGACACTTAGTTTCTTTTAAGTTTACCCAATTAGTTAGCCTTATCACAATAACAAAGTTTACCAGGACTTTAAAAAAAACTTACTTTATAGGAATTCCTCTACACAGAATGCTTTATACAAGATTGATAAGAATTCATGGTTAGATGGTTCCAAAAGTCCTTGTTTCAGTTAACAACCTCAACTTCTAGATTATAAGAGGAATTGTTTTTCTAATAGCATAGGCAATGCAATGTTAACCAAGTTGCATAATATAACAAATTTAGAACCATAAGTACACCACAAGCAATTATGTATTTAAAACTTGAAACAACCCATTTATCAGTTTAGGTGAACACATTTCTAAATATCCTTGCACAGAGAATCTTTCACCTCATCATTTGAAACTATAACTTTAAATCACCACATATATTCTAATGATGGACAAGATTTCACATGGAAAGTCTATTCTCATAGTAAATATTAGTATTATTAATTATTTCTCGTTATAACCAAATATAACAGTTCCAAATTTTATCACGTCCCTTTAAAAACCCAATTCATATATATCAAAATCAGATTAAAATTGCTATAGTATCATTTCTTACCACACAATGGCCTTCTCAAATTTCACAATCTGAGAGAATTTTAGAAATACAATGCAATTTTAGAAATACAGAAGCAATAATTTTCAGATGATATCAATTCCATTTCCAGATTGTCACAGAGAAAAATTTTCAACTTATTACTTTTGGTATTCAAAAACCACTTAAAAGTTAACAATTGCAGAGAGAGAGAATAATAATGTTGTGTGTGTCTAACATATACCAGACATTATGTTAAGCATTTTATAATCATTATCATTTTGATCCCATAACTACCATCATTATTTTCCCTTTACAAATCAGGAAACAGGTCAAACAGAGATAAAATAGTTTTCCAATTGGAACAGAGAAGTGTGAAGTTACCTAGAGCAGGGGCTTTTTTCAGTGATGACAATTCTTGGAGGCAGAGTTTAGAGAATGCTAACAAGTCCAAATCCATCTACCTCGCCCTTCCCCCCCAACTGCAGAAGTTACTGAGCCTAGAGTGGTTTTGCAGCTGCTGGGGCAGAGTGGGTAGAATGCGTAGGACCTGGGTGACATTTCCAAGCTCTGCCAAAAGGGATGGGCTACAAAGGTACCCAAGGGGCACAGGACTGTCAGGATACTGTCAGTCTGTGAATTTCTTCCCTTCTCCTTTTGCCAGGTGGGGAAGGGTGATTTAAGTTTTCCCTATAGTTCTCCTGCATTCTCTTCTAATCCAATCTGGGACGAAAGGAGTTTGTTTTAGCTGCTCTAACTTTTACTGCAGCCCTGGCTCGGTCAGAGACAGAACAACAATGGTGAAAGATCTCAATGATTGTAACTCAAGTAAACTTCACATTTTGTTCATTCCTTAAAAAAAGTTTTTCACTTAAATCTAAGGAAAAAATTCCCTCTTCGAGTCTCTGTTTCCCTAGCTGCAGCCTTAGAGATTTTTTGGCTGCCTGCGTTTTAGATTTTTCAAGATATAGACATTTTATGGCACACACCCACACATACTAACAAAACTAGCAACTTTTATAAATTGGCTATTAGCATCCCTATGGTCTCCTCGAATCTCACAATTTAAGAGAATTCTTCACCTCATCATTCTAAACTGTAACTTTAAATTACTAAGTATTTACCAAATAGTTGCAGATTGGGAAGTTTACACTGATTTGCAATCTATGAGAAGACTACCTTGGAAAAAGCTAAGACACATATAGTCTACAATAAGTTTTATGTGTGTGTTTATGTGTGTATGTGCATGTATATGTATATTATCTATAAATATATATATATGTATTGTTCTATATGCAAGTATCTACTAATAATACACACCCACAAATACTGAATGATAAATCGAATCCAGATCCTTAGAGTTTTACATAATTCTGTATCTGCAGCCACATACTAGGCTCCTAACATTTGTTGAGTTCAACTGAGTTGAAATCACTGCATGTTTCCTGACTATTGATCCTTGTGATAGCATCACTCAGCCACCATTTCTAGAAAATGTCAACAATCTACAGGCAGAACAGTCATGTCATCACTCAGCAACCATTTCTTTGAAATGTCAACATTCTATTGGCACACCAGTGCAGCAATTTCATAGGATCTTTCTATGGACAGGTCTTAGATGATCATTTTCCTCATTTAGCCGATAGAGGAAAGACATAGCATTCTTTTATCTTGTGGATCAAATATCATACATCATATCCATCTATTTACCAGTGATTATATCATTTTAAGACTACATTAGAAAAAAGGTAAGAGACATGCAGCTATCAAAATCACAACTGGGTTTTCTGATCTGCAAACAGCTTCCTGTTTTATAGTTCTTATAGTTAGTCATATTATACGTGTCTAAGTGTCTCTCTTTCTATATATATGCATATTATAAATATATACATATATCCATATATATGTATTTATTTATATATGAGTGTGTATTTATACACAGACACCTAGATACTATATATCTACTTTCTGTTTATGAGTATATGTGTATGTAGGAGTATATATGTATGTATGTATGTATGTATATACCCAGGTGATTGTAGTTTTCTTCAGTGGGTGATGGGGAGGAAGGGAAAAAAAGGATAAAGTAAAATGTGCACAGCAGAGAATGAAAGAAAACTTACACAGAAGTGATGAAAATATGGACAAATCTCCATACATGGAGTAGTATTTATTATATATGCTCTCTTCAAATGGAAATTTATCGCTTTGTACTTGAATCCTCTCTCACGTTCTGGTGTGCACATGACAATGCTTTTTTTTCTTTTATTGTTCTGTATTATTTTAGTTTTAGTATTTAAGTTTGTTTCTTTTTCCTTTTCTTATTTTGTATTCAAGTTTCATTATTAAAAATAATACACATGCACATTGTATCTGTGATGACTCACTTTAATAGACTTGGCTCTCGTGAGCAAGCAAGGTTATAAGACAACTCCAAAAGACTCACGATGGAAAAAGCTATGCACATCCAGAGAAAGAATTATGGGGTCTGAATGTGGACTGAAGCAAACTGTATGCTCTCTTTTTTTTGTCGTTGTTTGTTTGTTTCTGTTTTGTTTCTCCTTTCTCCTGTTTCATTCCGTTGGTTATAATTCTCTATAAATTGACTATTGTTAAAATATGTTTAGTGTGAAGGTATAGGTAGAACCTATATTGGATTGCATGCTGTGTTGGGTGGGGAAGGGGGAGGAACAGGAGGGGAAGAATATTTGAAACTCAAAAACTTGAGGAACCGAATGTTGTAAACTAAAAACAAATAAATAAATTTAAAAGAAAGAGAGAAATTTGAAAAACTAACTAGCAACCAACTCTCATATCGACTGGCTTATCACAAACAAAAAAGATCTTACTGAAACATATATTACTTTAAAAAATACCATTTAGGCATGTTTTGGATGTAGTCACATTATGTGCTGTAGACAATGTAATTCAAAAGCCCCAAAAGCTCTTTGCTTTGCTTAATGTTTAGTGCCCATTTCATAAGACCATTTTGTGGAGATAGGACTAAAACCTGCCATATAGGAAAATTGTGTCTTTTTGATGTATTCTATGTATTTTTGCAGGCATACTATCTCCACATCTGTTTTTGTTTTTCGTCAGAAGCAATATCAGTGAAATTCTCGTTAAGAAAATTTTCCTTCTGGAGCACAATTGATTCATAAAATGGGAACATAGGAAATATCACCCTCTGTAGTGTAAGCCCTAAGCAGAGGCAGAGTAGGAAGGTACCTGATATCATATATAATATTGGGCAAATGTTACAACTTTTGAGTCTCAGTTTCCTCAGCCAAACAAATAGGAACTAATAATAGCTGGCCTCTCTGCATTATGGCATTGTGGATCAAAATCAACAAGATGATAATACCTTTGATGGGATTCTGTGAACTTCAAAAGATTAAACAGTAGAAAGGTGTTATTACTATTAATTCATCAGTATTTGAGGGACAGGCACCAGAAGACCCCAAATGTCTCAATGTCTCATCCTACTCTTACCCTTCACTCACTATACAGTAGCAGAATCATCCCTGTTGGATTCATCTTGCAAATTCCTCAGGTGGAGAAGAGTAATACATCAGTAGTCATTAGCCCAAGAGAACTCATGAGTCTAGCAGTGTTCTAGGATATAGCAGGGGTCTGTTAGAACTTTGGTGCCTGAGGAAGGCTTTGAATAAAGGTTGTGAGATGATTTGGAGAGATGAGGACAAAGTGGGTTATGGAAATGGGGGTGGAGGGCATTCTGGGGCACTTGACAGCCCCCAGGGAAAATGCTAAAAGGGAAATGAGGGGACACCAAAAACATGTGTTGCTTAATTACAGCACCAAATGTCCTAGGGCTTCCTGGCCTGTTTAATCCTCTCTTTTGCCCTCTTCAAGGTCAGTCTCATTAAAGGAGCAGAAATTTAAATAACTCACTATTTTACCTTAATCAAGGATCTTCACCTTAAGGAACACTTAGAGCAAAGACTCTTTCTTGGGACCATCCCAAAGAGGGCGACACGAAGTCCTCTCCACAGTTAGAACAAAATGCCCCAGTTGGAACAATCCTATACTGAAATAGACAGGGGTACTCACACATGTACACATTTTAAATAGGGATGATCTTATGCTAAGTTGTGAATAAGGTCAATTTTGTCTTAAGGAAACCTCTTCTTTCTAGCCCTTGCCCCCACATGCATTCCTATATCACCTTCTTTCCTTTTGAAGGTGCTGCCCAGTTGCTGTCTTCCAGCTCAGGGATTGTTATGAAGTTCAACAACCAAGTATACCCTCCTAGGCCTAATCCCAGTCTAGCCTATATTATCCCCAGATTAGATTATACAATTCTCCCTTCTCTTCAAGTAAATTTTACATGACTGGCTAGGTTTTGTTCTCAGGAACTGATTAATGACAACAAAGATGTGAATGACTAATCCTGTTCCTTTTGGATATCATTTGTTTGAGCTCCAGAGGCCTACCCTCATGTAATGGGCACCTTCTGTTCTGGCCAGACATCCTAAGGGTCTTCCCCTCACAGAGGGCTTCTTTTGTGAAGGCATAGTAGACCATCCTTTGCCTCATTCCTTACCTAGCCTTAATCATTGAATGGGTGTTGCCTTAGACAAACTGAGACCTGGGAAAATCTTTAGCTTAAAAAAGGCAAGATCTCCCGCTGTGTCTGGGCCACCTGAAGTGCTCCTGACCTATATCTTGCCCAGAACTCTGCCTGTGAAAGAGTCAGTGGGACTGACGACTTTATGACTTTGCACAGCTCTATCTCCCTTCAATCTACTTCACTTGCAAGTGAAGGAATCCCCCTCCTGATGTCACTGGTCCTATTTGATAATGAAGGATGAACAACAATCAAAGCCTATAATGCATTTGCATAGGTGAATATAACAATTTAATATATAAGATTCATATATTGCATTATTTATATATTTTATATACTGGCAGGTGGGTGGCACAGTACATCTCTATGTGTGTATATACATGTATATATATGTATGTCTGTGTGTGTGTGTGCATGTGGTTGTGTTTAAATGTATAAATATACAAACATTATATATACACACATATATGTGTATACAGAAAAGTTATTGCAGCAGTTGTAATATAACATTGTGTTTTGATAATTGTTTTAGATACAAAACCCACCTTCTTGTTTTCTAGCAGCACAGGTAGCAAAGTTCAAGTGGGGCAGGTCGTAGGAGAACTTGCTCATTAATGAGAAAGTGCCTGCAGTGGAACCTCTCTTGCTGTCAACTCTGTGTGGGCCTTGTGGCCTCTTCCACATTGACATATATGTTGGCTCTTCCAGGTGTAACAGAAGGAGGTGAAATATGGGAGAGCACCAGAAAAGGCCATCAGTCAAAGGCCTTTATCGAAAGTGCCAAAGAAAGATGGAAGAAAGGTTTTCATTCCAATCACAGAGAAACTATCAATTATTGGAAGAGGTACTCTGATACTTTTTCTAACTACTTTCCATACCCTTATAAGATAATATCATTGTGCGATAGTTTTCTGCAAATTTGGTAGGGGTTTTAGCCTATATTCTCACTGAAAAAGAAATGAAAATGTTCTGTTGGATGTCCATCTCCACATAATTGAGGCAGTGGGTTCCACAACTCCTTTTCTTCCCACATACTAGTGAAAGCCACTAGAGTTAAGTTTTGATAATGAAGTATTTTCTCCTAATGAAAATGGAAGCAGAGTTTATTTTGTTTCAATGCTTATGACTCATTTGATGGCTGCCTCTAATCTACCTCACTGATATATTCTATGGCTTCCATTCTAAACAGCATGGCCAAGAACTCGATAACAAAATGTCCCCTTGGACAAAAAGCAAGGAAAAGTGGGTAAGAAGGCTCAAAATGTGAACTGTGTTCCTCACCCTATTAAGGGTAAGGAAAGTGATTCTTCTACTTGAAGATTGCTAGTTAATCAGATATACTGTAGGCCTGTGTTCCTTTACAAAAATGAGAAGTCAACCTAAAATGTTCTAGTTTTCTTATTTCTTCTTGGATTGTACTACTAGAAAGAATATCTAATGTTACTGAAGTCACCAGGAAGAGATAACATAGAGATTTTATTCCCTACCCCTTGAAAAAGGATTGGATTAGGATTCAAAGAGATAGATGTTTAAGGCCTGGAACAGTTAGTCCTTTTCTATGTGACTTTAAATGCTTGCTTCCAGAAGGGATCATTGAGGAGAAACTGAGTGATTGGGTAATTTAAATGTTTTCCTCAGAAATTGTTGTTCTACTTAATGCCAAAGGGAAGAATTAGGAAGCCAGAAGGAGGCATGTTTTGATCCACTGGAAAGAAAGAATTCCTGACAATTAGAACATTCCAGAAATTGGGCTATCTTAGTAGTAGTGAGTTCTCTGTCATTGGAAATCTTCAGGCAAAGTGTAGATGGGACCCTGTGGCAAGAATATTGTTGATGGAATTTATGCTTGAGATGGGAATTGGACTTAATAAACTCTCAGGTCTTCATAATTCAAAGTTTTTGGATCGTTCTTCATTTAGAGGCAGCCTAATAAAGAGGAGAGAATACTATGCAGTCTTATTCTTAGGAGACCTAGTTTAGAAACTCAATTCTGCTACCAGGTAACTGTTTCTTTTTCCAAAAAATAATGATCTGTAAGATTCTTGAAAGCTCAGCACTTCTGTGACATTTGTTTAGGGATATGACTGAAACACTTTTTTCCCCTTTTCTCTTTCTTTTTGTCTCCTCCTCCTCCTCTTCTTCTTCTTCTCCTTCTCCTTCCCCTTCCCTCTCTCTCTCTCTCCCTGCCCTTCTCTCTTATCCAAGTACACTTCAGAGTTAAAATATAAGACATCCCTTGTTCCATATAATTCCTTTATTGTCAGTGTCATCTCCTGCTTCTTCATATATTCAGCTTTTCCTGAACTGGAATTTCTGTCAGGGTCAGTTTACTCTCACTTTTACACTGTTAGATGGTGGCATCTTGCTTCATTTTCATCCATATTATCTGGTCTCCCACCTCTGGTTTATACTCCTGCTGATGTCTGTGCTTAGAATGCTGGCAGGTAGATCTGAGTTCAAGTAGGTTCTCAGACACTTACTAGCTATGTGAGCCTAGTCAAGTCCCTTGTCTCCTATTTGCCTCATTTCCTCTTCTGTAAAATGGGGAGACAATGGAGAAGGATATGGCAAACCACTCCAGTGTCTTTCTCAAGAAATCCACGTGACCAAAAGGCATGGGGTTGGACATGTAGTGTTGGACATGACTGAATGACTGAAGAACAGCAGCAGCAGCAGCAACCCCAGACTACTGAATTTTCTCAGAACCTGCGGAACTGGGGGCAGAGTGCTGCCAAGAGCCCCTAGAGCATGTCAGATTGATTTTAAACAAACTAAACCATTTCAGGTAAATCCACCCTAACTGCAACCTAGTCTGATAATACAATCTGTCCTCCGCTTTTGTGCTTCGCTACTCTCCTAAGAGGATTATTGATTATCTCTTTTCTAGTACCAAGGTTGCTCATTACAATTTTCTTAGGCTTTAGTAGGCCTAAAATGTTGAAAAGTATTAACTCTACAGAAATATATTTTGGGGTTTGAAATCTTTATTTCACCAAGTTTCTTGTGATCAATTTATCTCCTCCTGATGGTTATTCAATTGATAGTAGAATATTTTTTCCTTGTATTTTAGTTTCATAAAGTTTCATTCAATAAAATGTTAATATAACTGAGCACTTAGAAATTCTTCTTCCCTTTATTGGACATTAGGGGGAGCTCTTGTAGCAAAGGAAAAAGATCTCAACTTAGAGAAATATATAAAAATGGTGGTGATGATGGTGTTGATGACGATGATAAAAATAATAATAATGACCATGAGGTATAATATATTAAAATTTCCAACTAAATTAAATGGAGGTTGAACAAAATGAGCAAGCCACTTCATTTCTCTGGCTTTGGTTGTCTCACCTATTGTCTTATTTTTTCCTTCCCTGAAGTTCTCCCCGGTTTTCAATTCTATTCCACTCTTTGGAATTAAATGGGATCTGCCTAGTAATCAAAATAAGAAGTCTCCTATTGGTGAGGATTGTACCTCAATGTCACTGCAAAATTTTACCAGATATACCCTAATCTTCCTCATATTTTGTTTTTTGTGCTGCAATTTTCATTTTCTTGTTCCCCATAGATCTATCTAGGTAGATATATACACTTGCAGGTCAAGTTAAGTCAACCAGCATTCATTATGAGGCAACTATGTGTCAGTCACTTTGCTAAGCATGGGGGATTTAAAGAAAGGCATAATACAGCCCCCTGCCCTCAAGGAGCTCCCATCCTATTGGGGGAGAAAACAAGTAAGTTCCCATCAACATATAAGAAACATGTTCAATCTTGTTTCTCAGTAAGAAGGTAAAGACCCTTTGCTGAAAATGATGGTAGGACTATTTTGGGGGGAAGATTAATAATGTGTGCTAGGTTAGCAGGGAAGACTACTGATGTGACTTATTTCCCATTTGAGTGATGGTTGTGGGATGGTCAGCTTTTAGTTTTCTCCAAGTCTTGTGCTAAAGGCTCAAATACTTAGGCTATAATTTCTCTTTCAGTTTCCTGTTGACCCAGCCCTCAAAGCAATTTCCTCTCCAAATCATATGGAGTATTTCAAAATGGAAGAAGACCCAGTCAATACTGACCATGCAGACCTGCTGGAGAAAGATAAGAAGACTCTTGAGATAGAGGTATGGGAATTATCTACAGAGTTTTCATGGGAAATTCTTCCTCAGTAAATGTGAAAGAAAATTATGCTGATTAGTGCCTATCCCGCAACTAACTAACCATTGATTTTACTATGCTGCTGGCAGTGATGTTGAGGATGACGATAATGGTAAGAATAAAAGAAATGATAGCCGTAAGATCCATCAAACCCACTACTCCCTTTCTCCTCTGTAACAACAATGTTGGTAGCAGCTCCTGTGTCTGTGCAAGACCAGCCAAAAGAGCACACAGAAGGGCGTCCAACACAGGATCTTTAATCTGCTTTTCTAAGGAAGGCAACTTTGAGGGGTTAATAATCTCAGTTTAATTAAACAAACATACATCATTCACTTAGTTCAGGGGGAAAAGATCAGCCCCAAGAACTTCAGGGCAAATGGAAACAGAAATTACAAATCACATACATTATTAAGAGTGAATAGCACAAACCAGTCTCTCCATAGCAATACATAGTTACCAGAGAAGCAACAACATCTGGGTTATCTAACCAAGTGGGCGAGCAGGGGTGTTTCCTTGGCTTGCTCAGAGCTTCATCACTCTTTCAATGAGTGTTCCCCCAAAAGTCAATCTCTAAAGTTAGAGTAAATATACTCTGTTCAGGACCATAGGGGATCAAGGCTCACCATCCTGGGTGTGGGAGACCAAGGTCTGGGAAAGCACCACATCCTCTACAAATCAATGACTCTTGATAGCCCCAGTGCCGAGAAGCATTCCAAGACAAAAGATCCCACTTTCCTTGCTACATTCAAACAAAGGCCAGATTCATTGAAGGTAAAAATCCTGCCCTGATTACCATAACATCCTCTACAGAGAAGCTTTGAATTTTGTGAATGGGCAGAATGTCCCATACTAGAGAAAGAGCAAGCAGCTTCTCCGCAGGTAGGAACCAAATAAACCAAATGAAAACAACTGACTATTACATATGGCTTTAAGTTTTAGGGTGTCCTGAACACTATTGCAATTTAAAACAACACTAAGAGTTTGGGGACCCTCTGTATGGAACACTCTATAGCTCTCTCATAGTCACCACTTTGTCTGACAGAAGTCACAAAAGCATTGCTTCTGGTGTCAAATGAAGTACTTGGAAATGACTTCACACCCCATCCCAAATAACCCAAGATTGGTTTCATGCTAATGATTCCAATCCTTAGGCCTTAGGTGCCATTTACAAATGGAAGAAAAACATTAACAACAAGAATTTCTATCTTAGATAAAAATAGGACTTTTCTGTTACAAAGCACTTCACCTATTTTATCCAATCTGATCCTCAGGATAAAAAAAAACAACAGACACTCATGAATATGAAGCCCAGCTTGCAGGACCCTAGAATCCAAAGGCTGGAAGAAAAGGTGGAGAGACATGAGAAAGAGCTCATGAAAATGAAACTATCCAATAAATGTATGAAAACTGAGCTTTGGAGGATCATCCACTTCCAAGTAAGTGGAGATAAGTGAGGTTGTTTCAGAAACTCAAGCAGAGTTCTTTGTCCCATTTTCTCAAAGCTCTCTATATCATTTAAAGAAGTAGGTGCTCTTTTGCTCTACATTTATGGGAAATTTTCAAAGCTATTAATCATCTTGTTCTCCTCTGGAGCTTCTCCGAGTTCTTCTCTGAGGGTCCCAGATTAACTTCTCCATTTCCCAGATATTTCCCTTCAATTCAGAGACATTTGGTGCAATATATAGAGGGCAGGAATTGGAGTCAGCAGACCTGCATTTGAATTTCAAGCTCTTTGACCATGGGAAAAGCTCGAAGCCTCAGTTCCCTCACCTGTAAAATGGGGCAGCCAGACCTGTATTGCTTATCTCACTGTTTTGGTTGTGAGGCTTAAAGTGGATACCAAACATAAAGTTCTATATGAATGGTGGCTGTTATTCTATACTTAGGGATTAGGCAGTGAAATGTGCAGTTTGCTGGCAGCAGTCTAGCCAGACTTTGCCAGTAGTTTCTCTGTGTATTGCTAGCACATACTACAAGCTCCTTGAAACTAGGACCTCATTTTATACTCTTTCTTGAATTTCTGCTCTGAGACACAATGCCCTGCATACTTTGTTTCACTGGGAGTAAACTCTTCAAAGTATTTTTTTTCCTTATTTGTCAATAATGATCTTTGTGATTTTGTGTCTTTGCTTCTCTTTCATTCGCCACTAGGTGGAATAGTGAGGAGAGCCCAGACCCTGGAGTCAGGGAGACCTGAGTTCAAATCTAGCCTTAAAGAATTGCTAGTTTGGTGGAGTTGTGAACTGATCCAACCGTTCTGGAGCACAGTATGGAACTTTGCCCTAAGGGCTATAAAAACATGCATATATTCTGACCTAGCAATACCACTTCTAGGGCTATATCCCAAAGTAATCTTACTAGTGGGAAAAGACCCATGTGTCCAAAAATATTTATAGCGGCAGTTTTTGTGGTAGCAAAGAATTGGAAGAATGCGCTAAACACGTTGTGACATATGAATTTAATGTAATACTGTTATGCTGTAAGAAGTCAGGAGCAGATGGACATCATAACAACCTTGAAATACTTATAGGATCTGATGCTGAATGACGGGAGCAAAACCAGGAGAACGTTATACACGATTACAGACCCACAGTATCTGTGATGGCTAACTTTGATAGACTTGGCTCTTCTCAGAAATGCAAGGTTCTAGGAGAACTCCGAAAGACCCATGATGGAAAAAGTGATTCACTCCAGAAAAAGAATTCCCGAGTCTGAATGCTCTCTGTTTTGCTTTTTTGTTTGTTTTGTTTCTTCTTTCTTGTGGTTCATTCCATTAGATATAGTTCTTCTTTACACCTCAATTATGTGAAAATGTTTAGTGTGAAGGCATATGTAGAACTTAAATCAGACTTCATGTTGTCCTGGGTGGAAAGGAAGGAGCAGAAGGAAAGGGAGAAAATTTGAAACTCAAAAACTTGTGGAACTGAATGTTGTAAACTAAAACTAAAATTAAATCAATCAATTAATTAATTTTTAAAAAGTGAAAGAAGGAAAAAAAATAATTGCCAGCTGTGTGTCCCCGGACACTAACCTCTTTTCCACCTCAGGTTCCTCAATCGTCAAATAGAGTTCATGCTCAAAATATTTTCCAGGGTTGTTGTGAGAAATAAAAGAGATGATCTTTGTAAAGAGCTTAGCTCTGTGCCTTGCTCTTAGTAGGTACTTGATAAAAGCTTGTACCCTTCCTCCTTTTTATGTTTGTCTAGCGTTTTGGAGGAAAGATACATGAACTGACCTATAATCTCCAGGAGAGACAGCATCATAATCATTCTCTCCTCACCCCCACAGGACCATACCATTGAGAAACTCCGGAAATCTTTAAAAATGTTTAAAAACGGTAGAGAGGAGGCAGCTCCAAAAGCCATCAATTTGAAAACATCATACGACGCTGAGCAAGAAGCCAGAGAGGACATAGAATGGCCCATCAGTCCCTGGAACTTCTCACTAATGAGCGATATACCAAAGTAAGAGTGCTTGAAGTAGTAAAATGAGGAAAAAACAGGTACTTTCCCACCTACTTTGTAAGAAGACCCATTTCTACAAAAGGCATGTCTAAAGGCTTAGTCACCATTTAGTATGGTATCAATTAAATGGCAGCTTCTCATATTTGTTGCTCAGGGGGTTAGGTAGAGTCTTATGCAAACATTGTGGTATTCCCTTTAAATTTTTTGGTCAAGGATTCATTTCCTCTCATTTGAGCAAGTTTCCTGGAAAAATTGTTCTTTTCTGATATTTCTAGTCCCCATAACATAAGCTTCTATCTTCAAATATGTTTGTTAGTAGCTAATTCAATATTTATCAGGTACTTACTGGCAATAGTCTGGGCCCAACCTTTTTAACTTGAGTTAATACAACAGCAATGAAATGAAGTACATTTCGTCTTGCATTGTTTCATCACACATTGTGCTCTTCTTATGCTCTCCTTGTGCTGTACAAAATACATGAATCAAATATTTTATGTGGTCATATTGCAGTTTCTTAGGGGTTTATAGGGCAGGTAGATAGCTTGGTGGACAGAGGTCAGGGCCTGAAGTAAGAAGACTCATCTTCTTGAATTCAAATCAAGTCTTGCATTAGCTGTGTGACCCAGGGCAAATCATTTAGTTCTGTTTGTCTCAATTCCTTCTCTGCAAAATGAGCTGGAGAAGGAAATGGGAAATCACTCCACTACATTTGCCAAGAAAACCCGGAATAAGGTCATGAAGAGTTGGACATGACTGAAGAATAACATTTGATTAGTTCTTTAAGTGTTCTTTCTACTGTTCAATTACTGTTTCCTGGGTGATAGCAAATAGAAGGTAATTTGGAGAGGGAGTGTGCATTAACAAATGGGAACAGAAACAGGTTTTTGTCTGTCTGTGTGTTTGTTTTTTGTTCATTTTTGGAGGAGATGCCATATAAGGATGCAATAAGGAACCTGAAGATTTTTGAGAACAGGAGTGATAGGGACATTAGCTGGTCTTAGAAAGACGATTTTGATACCTACATCGAATGTAGATTGGAGAAGGTAGGAAATGGAAGGCAGGAGACAACTGAAGAATCGTTTACAGTATGGAAAGTTAGCAATGATTAGGGTAGCATTTGCATGAATATAGAGAAGTGGATGCAAAAGACATTTTGAGGCTAGACTCAAGAAAACTTGGCAAAGGATCATACATTATACTGTAATCTGTATTCAGACTCTCTCAGTTCTTTATCTGTATATAGATAGTATTTTTCATTATGAGTCTTTCAGAATTGTCTTGGATCATTGTATTGATGAGAATAGCTAAGTCATTCATAGTTGATTCTCATACAATGTTGCTGTTACTGTATCCAAAATTCTCCTGGTTGTCCTCATTTCATTTTGCATCATTTCATGTAAGTCTGTAGGTTAGTTTTTTTATCTGAAATCAGGGAGTACTTCTACATTGTACATTAAAACTGGCTTTAGTTTCCACTTGTGAGGTCAGCACAAGAAGAAAGGGATTGAGATTGCAGTAGGAGATATTCAGCAGGTTAGACTTCAGTAAAGTGACCAGATAGCAGATGTGGCAGAGGAAGCAAGATGCAAAGAGTTGACTCTGATGAATCTTGCCAGCCTGGGAGGTGAGGAGGTGGAAGTGGTTCCTTGGTTCATTAAGAGGAAAGTGTTGATGGTTAGGAAGTCTCATCCAGGGCCTCACAGGATAGGAAACAAAAGAGGCCACTTCAAATCCAGCTTTTTGGACTGTCTCCATTGTGCTACACCTTCTTATCCTGCTTATCCCATGGGATTATCAGCCTCAATGGTTCTAGGAACACTCCAAAAAGAATCCATTTAGTGCACTTGAGGGATAGTTTAATATGTTAAGGCTAAAAATATAGCAAGGAGCTGTCACTCTACTGTCTCTCATTCTTGTTACACACCCAAACCACTTTCTTTTGCATTCATACTTCTCCTGGAAGAGGTATTTTATGCCAATTCTGAAATGCAGTATTGGCTGAAACCTATTAATCCCACCATATGATCCTCAAGACCCTTTTGGATTTCTTTATATTTGAATTTTCCTGCATTTGGCTTTCTCCAAGCAATTGTATCTGAGGCTGTGAGGGAGTCCAGATTCTCTTTGTGATATCTCTCATTTCTCAAGCTAAGAGACCCCAAATCTGGAGGAGGGGGAAACTATTTCATGATACCATTCTACATTCTGGCACAAACTTCCATTGCAAGGCTACAGTTTGGAAAATTAGAGAAGAAAGGTTTTACTGAGAGGAAGAGAAAAACAAAAGTGATGGGAAAACCAACTCCTAAAGGTTGATGTAAATTACATGTCCCAATCTTGAACAAGCAGGATCTTTCCCTTGTTGGTCTTCCAAGATGACAGGATATGTAGAGCCCATTTCAGATTGCACACTATCTTGAGGAGGCGAAAGAGGTGCATAACATTTAAAACTTATGGAAGTGAATGCTGAAAACAAGAAGTAAATTTATTTTTTAAAAAAGAGGAAGATGAGAGGACTCAGGGCTCTGCTGAAGTTCCTAGTTACTTCCAGGAGATGCTATCAAGCATGGCTGTCCATCATCATCATTACTATTGTTACACGCATGCCATCATAAAAGTGACATACAGTGCTGATGAACGTCTCTGGGCAAGCAAATCTTGACAAAATTTTCCATAAGCCCTTATGACTGACTGTATCAAAGTCAGATTGAGGAACATTGTGTACAGACCTCTCTCCTCAGTTTTACTTCTTAAGTTATTTTCTCTAGTTAGGTTTTGTGCCTGCATATCCCTTTTTAAGGAGTTGTTCTCTTCAGTGAATTTTTTTTCCCAGTTTGTCGATAGTATTTTTAAGAAAAGTATTGTTGAATTTTTCTTCTATCTCTCCAATTTGACTTTTAAAATCCTTCTTGAGCCCTTCCAAGAATGCTTTTTGGGCTTAAGACCACTTCATGTTCCCTTCTTAGGTGTGGGATGTGGGTCTAATGACAATGTTGTCCTCTTTTGAATCGGTATTCTGATCTTCCCTGTCTCCATAGTATGAATCTATGCTCTTTGTTTTCCTAATTTGACTCTTGCTCATTGTGATTGAATTTTCCTAGCTTTTAAAGTGGATCTCCGCTTCTGGACCACAGGGGGCTCTGTTCCACACTTCTTGTGCTGGGAACTAGGGACCTGGTTATTGAGTTATATTGGCTTTGTGTGCTATGGCTTGTGTTTCTGTCAGCTAAAAACTATATATTGCTGTAGCTTCCCTGGTGCTGACCTGGAGCTAGCTGCTGTGTGGGGAGACCAGGTGAATCTTTCTGTTTCTGCAGGGTTATACTGAAGTTTGAGGCATGATGTGTTAGGGAAGGGTGTTCTGGCTGATGGAGGTCTCCTCCTCCCCTTGGGCTGCACCAGATCACAGGTAGACTCAGCTGTTGGTGGATGCCTGTCTGTGTTCATGTACACCAGTTTCCCCTGCTGTGTAAAGGTACCCCTGGGATCCTGTTGTTGGTGTTTCACACCTCCACACCCCCCGGGGCTCAGGCTCTCCCTCTGGTCCACTGGGGTGGAGCTTACTGAAATGCCTTTTGTCCTGTCTTTGTCCCCTTCAGCCACAGCAAGTGGGCGCCCACCTGTCGATCTCCCTAGCCTCCCAAGGTAAAAGAGCACCATCCCTTTTGCTGGCTCCACTGTTCCAGGATTTTTCCTGAGGCAATATTCTCTGGGTTTTTCTAGGTCATGCATGGGCAAATGAGAGTCCTTAGGTTAGACTCTGCCATCTTGGCTCCTGGAAGTTCAAGTAGTTGCCTTTCAAACATTTAGTCTGTGGGCTGATAGCTCAGGAATAGTTGCTTTTACTGCCACAGGCCCTGTGCTTCTCTCTCACTCAGCTCATACAGACCCCAGTCCTGCACTGAGAAGATGGGAATTGTCCCTGTTGCTAGCGATTCAGTCCCCCAAGTTCCCCTTTGGCTCTGCTGTGGTTGAGTCTGCACTCATGGGTGCAACCCATGCAGCAGACTGTGCTCCTCTCCCAACCTGGTGCAATAAATCCTTCTCATTGAGCTTCCAGGCTGTCCTGGAATGGATATCTCTCACACTCTGTCTCCTAGTGGATTCTGCCACTCTAAAATTTGTTCTAATTCACTTTTTAGAGGTATCTGAAAGAATTTGTGAGAGAGCTCAAGGGAGTTCTTGCTTTCATTCTGCCATCTTGGTTCTGACCCCCCTCCCCCACAAAAAGCTTTATTTAATATTACTTTTATTATTAAAGCTTAAAACTGCTCTAAACTTTTGTAACAGGCTATATTTATTGTGATAAAAACTCTGCTGTTGTCCAGAAAATGTAAATGCCTAATAAATTGCAAACTGACATGAAGGAATATGTTTGAAAGTACAATATCAGTTCATGGAGGTTTCATACCTGAAAAGACATGTTGTCAAGGAACCTGTTTCAAATCCTAGTTTGATACTCTATGTTAACATTGTTCATGAAAAAGTGTCTGTCTTATAGAATTGTCTTAAGTAAATGTCAAAAATCCTGTGCCACTGATGCTACTTTTTCTTCCTTCTTGAGTGTAACTGCCCTTCCACCGACCCTGCCCCTTGCAGCTCATCGATTTTAGAGAATCTATTGTGAAGATGATGGGCATTAACATGGAAATTCAAGACAAGGAGATTATTAATCAACTCGAGCTCATCATATAAGCTTATGAAATTCTTGAATTACGACTAACAACAGATCAAAGGCTTCTCAAGATGGTTAGACTGGCAAAGAGAACAAATGACACAACATATGATGCTCTTACTTCTTCACTGTCACCAACAGATACATTGTTTTTATTTTTTATTGTTTTTGGGGTTTTTTTGGTAATTTTGTATATAATACATGTAGAAAATAGGGAGAGGATAAATAAAATATGTTTGGCATTTTCTTTGATTCTATTGTTAATTTTTTAAAATTAATTTATTTTTAGTTTTCAACACTCAATTCCACAAGACTTTGAGTTCCAAATTTTCTTCCCATTTCTTCCCTCCTGCCATGCCAAGAAAGCAAGCATTCTGATTACCCCTTCCCCTAGTCTGCCCTGCCATCTATCACACCCCTCCCTTCTTTTATACACCTCCCTTCTATTGTCCTGTAGTGCAAGAGAGATTTCTATACTCCATTGCCTGCTTATGTATTTTCCCAGTTGCATGTAAAACAGCTTTTAACATTTATTTTTAAACTTTGAGTTCCAAATTCTTTCCCTTCTTCTCTTCCCACCAATGGTGCTTCATTGAGAAGGCAAGCAATTCGGTATAGGTTATACATGTGTTGTTATGCAAAACCATTCCATAGTAGTCATGTTTAAATAGACTAATTATATTTCACTCCATCCTAACTTGCTACTCATGTACTCTGTACTCTCCTTTAATCCTGTCTATCCACAAAAGTGTTTACTTCTCACTACCCCCTATGCCAATTTGCCCTCCCATCTGTCATCACCTTACCCCATGCTTTCCTGTAGGGTAAGATAGATTCCATAGCCAAATGAGTGTGTATGTTATTCCCTCCTTCAGCCAAATCTGATAAGATTCCCTTTCATTTCCCCCCTCTTCCCCTCCACTGTAAAAGTATTTTCTTCCCTGTTTTATGTGAAATGATTTACCCCATTCTATAGCTCCCTTTTTCATTCACCCAGGCCATCCCTCTCTAACCCTTAAATTTTATTTTTCTGGTACCATCCTTTCATATTCAATTCACCATATGCCTTCTCTTTCCCTCTGCTCCCTGCCTCTATGTCTCTGTCACTCTCTCTGTCTCTGACTCTCTCTCTTTCTCTCTCTCTTTCTCAATTTGTGTACCTTCCCTTCAACTATCCTAATACTAAGAAAGGTCTCATGGGTTATAAATATCTTTCCATGCAGGAAAGTAAAAAGTTACATTTTAATAAGTCGCTTATGATTTCTCTTTTCTGTTTCCATTTTCATGCTTCTCTTGAGTCTTGTATCTGAAAAGTCAAATTTTCTATTCAGCTCTTGTCTCTTCATCGAGAATGCCTGAAAGTCCTCAATTTCACTGAATATCCCTGTTTTCCCCTCAGTTTCTCTGGGTAGTTGATTCTTGGTTTTCATCCTAGCTCCGTTGACCTCTAGAATACCATAGTCCTTCTCCTTTGATCCCTTAATGTAGAAGCAGCTAGGTCTTGTGTTATCCTGATTGTGACTTTATAATAGCCAAATTTGTTTCTTTCTGGCTGCTTGCAATGTTTTCTCCTGGATCTGGGAAGTCTGTAATTTAGCTTCAATATTCCTAGGAGTTGTCCTTTTGGGATCTCTTTTGGGAGGGGATGGGTGGATTCTGTCAATTTCTGTTTTACCCTCTGGTTCTAGAATATCAGGGAAGTTTTTCTTGATAAATTCTTGAAAATGATGTCTAGGCTCTTTTTTTGATCATGACTTCGTGGCAGTCCAATCCTTTTAAAACTGTCTCTCCTGTATCTATTTTCCAGGTCAGTTGTTTTTCCAATGAGGTATTTCACATTGTCATTGTTTTTCATTCTTTTTTTCTTTTGTAATTTCTTGATTTCTCATAAGGTCATTGGCTTCCATTTGCTGCATTCTAATTTTAAGGAATGGTTTTCTTCAGTGACCTTTTGGATCACCTTTTCCATTTGCTCAATTCTGCTATTGAAGGCATTCCTCTGCTCATTGGCTTTTTGTTGCTCTTTTGCCATTTGGGTTAGTCTATTTTAAAGGTGTTATTTTCTTCAGTATTTGTCTGGGTCTCCTTTAGCAAGCTGTTGACTCGTCTTTCAAGGTTTTTTTTCATCACTCTTATTTCTCTTCCCAATTTTTCCTCTACTTCTCTTACCCGATTTTCACAATCCTTTTTGAGCTCTTCCATGGCCTGTGATCAATTCATCCTTTTTTTTATGGGCTTTTGATGCAGGTTCTTTGACTTTCTTCTCTTCTTCTTGCTGTATGTTTTGATCTTTGTCAGCAAAGTAAGATCCTATACTGTTGAGTTTTTTATGCTGTCTGCTCATTTTCCAGCCAATTACTTGACTTTTGAGCTCTTTGTCAAGTTATGACTGCTTCCAAAATGGAGAGTGCTCTTTCCCAAGCTTCAGGGGTTTGGGGCTGCTGTTTTCAGACCTACTTCTAGGCACCTGCAAATTTTCTGTTTTTCGGAGGTGGTATGATCCAATGAGAGGTGTTTCCTCCTCACCAGGCCTGGGCTCTGGTCTTTGAGTGATCTTAGGCACTCTTTTCTGCCTTGTAAATGCCAGGAGGACTCCCTCTCCACAGCCACCAGAAGCCCTGGCACACCAGGGCTCTTCCTCACCTGCGACCACCACCCCTTCCTGCTACCCAGATGGAAGCATCTCCGGCCAAGCAGGAGAAACCTGCCTCAGTGCCCCGCGCTCCTGCTCTGATCAGCCACTTGATTCTGCCCACTATCTGTGGGCCTGGAGCTCTGGAAGCAGCCGCTGCTGCTGCTGCCATTGCAGCAGCCACCTCCAGAAACCACCTCCAGAGCCTTGGGGCTGGACCACACCCTTCTCTCCCCTGGGTCCAACAGAGTTTTCCACTGACCTGCTAAATTGTCTTTGGTGTTTGTGGGTTGAGAATTCTGAAAAACACCTCAGCTCAGAGATTCAGTACCCTGAGGCCTGCTCTGGCCAGTCTGCCCCATCCTGGTCTGTGCTGTTGTGCCCAAGCTGGGCTGCACCCCAGTCCAAGCATGGTACCGTAGACCTTTCCCAGCGACCATCCAGGCCTTTTTTGTGTGAAGACTTGTTTCACTCTGTCATTTTGTGGATTCTGTAGCTCTAGAGTTAGAGTCATTTGCTAGAGTTGTTTTTAGGGCTCTGAGGGAGAGCTCAAGCAAGTTCCTGCTTTCACTCTGCCATGTTGGCTCTGATAACACCCCCCACCATGTCTACCTGTTCTAAAATTCGATTCGCCTCCTTAAGTTCTTTTATCATTTATTTTGAGGTTAGGTTTATCAATTTCAGGAGGGGAAGGTTTAGGTCACCCAGTAGTATTGTTTTGCTGTCTATTTCTTCCTGTAACTCCTTCAACTTTTCTTGTATGAAACTGGAATCTATACCACTTGGGGCCTATGTGTTAAGTAATGATATTCATTCATTGTCATTGGTGCTCTTTCACAGGATATCTTTTCCTTCCTTATCTATTTTAACCAGAACAACCTTTGTTCTTGTTTGGCCTGAGATTAGGATTGATACCCTTACTCTTTTCACTTCAGCTGAAGCATAATATGTTCTACTCCAGCCTTTTACCTTGACGCTGTGTGTATCCATCTGTTTCAGATGTGTTTCTTGTAGACAACATAATGGTTTATGGTCTTTAATGCATCCTGCTGTCTGCTTCTGTTTTATGGGAGAGTTCATCCCATTCACATTGACAGTTATGATTACCGTCTGTATCTTTTTCTCCATCCTTTTGCCCCCCATTATGCTTTTATTTCTTCTTTCTCCCTTCAAAAGAGTTTTGCTTATGACCACCACCTCCTTAAATATTCTTTCCACATCAGCACCCCACCCTTACTATTTCTTCCTTCCCTTCTAAATCCCCACCCTTTGCTCTTTCCCCTCCTGCTGCCTGTAGGGCAACTTTTATTTTTTACTTAGCAGAGTATGTTATTCCCTTCTTGAACCAAATCCAGTAAGATTTAAGCTAAAACACACCTCGTCTCCCTCCCTTCTTTCCCTCTAGTATAATATGTTTTTGTGCCTCTTTCTGTCCTTCTGGCTTCTCTATTCCAGTGTTTTTCCTAGGGCAGTATTCTCTGGGATATTTAAGGTCACCGGTGGAGGGATGATAGCACTTACACTTCAGTCTCTCATCATGGCCCCCCAAAGTCAAGCCAGATTGTATTTGTTAAGAAATTAACTTTGATTTAAAAGAATGACTTCCTAATCATGGCTCCAATATGGGTAAATCCAGAATCATTCAATATTTGAAGGACCAGCTCCTTTGTTTGGAAGTAGGGAGAAACTCAATGGGTACAAAACACTAGGGCAGAGTAGACTGCACAGAGCAGGCCTCAGGGCCCTGAATCACTGAGCTGTGGCCATATCCAGACTTCTCAACCCACTAATTCCATAGACAGCTCAGAACGTCGCTGAAAAAAATGTTAGACCTTCGTGAGAGAAGGGTGTGGTATGGTCCCAGCTCAGGGGTGGTACAGATTCCTGCAGCAGCAGCAGCAGTAGTAAGAGCAGGGGTGACTGCTTCCAGAGCCCCAGGCCCACAGACAGGGGGTGCAGCAAGCAGCTGATCAGAACGGGAGTGCAGGGTTCTCTTTGATGGTGCCTCATGAGGCTGGATTCTCTTGCTTTTCCCTGCTTGGATCTGGGTCACAGTCTTAGTTGGCAGTCCTTGGAAGAAGAGGAGTTCTGGTGTGGCAGAGCTTGTGTTAACTGTGGAGAGAGAGTCCTCTTGGTGGTTACATGGTAGAAAGGAGGGCTTGAAATCACTAACAGACCAGAGCACAGGCCCAGAGAGGAGTAGACCCCTGTCATTGGATCACACCATCTCAGAAGAACTGAAAATTTACAGGTGCCTAGAAGTGGCTGTGGAAACAGCAGCTCAAAACCCCTGAAACTTGGGACAGATTACTCTCCACTCTGGAAACAATCATTCTCTGACAAAGAGCTCAAAAGTCAAGTAATTGGCTGGGGAAGTAAAGACAGCATAAAAAAACCTCAGACTATAGAATCTTACTTTGGCCACAAAGAAGATCAAAACATACAGCTAGAAGAAGTCAACAAAGTCAAAGATCCTACATGAAAAGTCTCCCAGAAAAATATGAATTGTTCTCAGGCCATGGAAGAGCTCAGAAAGGATTTCCCAAATCAAGTAAGACAAGTAGAGGAAAAATTGGGAAGAGAAATGAGAGTGGTGCAAGAAAAATTGTGAAAAACAAGTCAACAGCTTGCTAAAAGAGACCCCCCAAAAAACTGAAGAAAATAACACTTTAAAAATACACTAACTCAAATAGCAAAAGAGATCGAAAAAACCAATGAGGAGAAGAATGCCTTAAAAAGCAGAACTGGCCCAATGGAAAAGGAGGTCCACAAGATCACTGAAGAAAATTATGCTTTGACAATTAGAATAGAGCAAGTGGAAGCTAGTTACTTTTTGAAGTATCAAGAAATTACAAAACAGAAACAAAGAATGAAAAAAATGGAAGACAATGTGAAATATCTCATGGAAAAAACACTGACCTGGTGAATAGGTCCAGGAGAGATAATTTAAGAATTATTGGACTACTTTAAAGCCATGATCAAAAAAAGAGCCAAAAATCATCTTTCAAGAAATTATGAGGGAAAGCTGCCCCAATATTCTAGAAGCAGAGGGTAAAATAGAAATTGAAAGAATCCAATGATCGCCTCTTGAAAAAGATCCCAAAAGGAAAACCCCTAGGTATATCATGGCCAAATTCCAGAGTTCCCAGGTCAAGGAGCAAATGTTGCAAGCAGCCAGAAATTAACAATTTGGGAGGCTTGCTCCAGCCCTGTCAGTGCTGGTGGAGCCCAGGCTAGACTGGGCTCTGCTCCCAGTCTGGTGTGATAGACCCTTCCTGTTGGCCTTCCAGGTTTTCTTGGGCTGGAGATTTGTTTCACTCTGTCATTTTGTAGGTTCTGTAGCTCTAGAATTTGTTTAGAGTCATTTTGTACTGGTATTTGGAGGAGTTTGGGGGAGAGCTCAAGCAAGTCCCTGCTTCTTCTCCACCATCTTGTCTCTGCCCCTTTCTGTATGTCTTAATAACCATACATAATTCAGAAATTAAAAATTAACCATGGTAAATACCACCTTTTTATAATAGTTTAACTCCTCATGGAAAGTTAGCAGCCACACCTATGTTTAACTCCAGACAGATATTTTAGCCTTGAATACTATTCCAGGGATAGACTGATCCATAAGTATTGTAGATGAAAGTTGCAATCCAAAGAACCCAATGAAGTATATAAAAACCCTGTTTGCCTCAGTTTCCTCATCTGTAAAATCAGCTGGAGAAGGAAATGACAAACTTCTCCAGTTTGTTTTCCAAGAAATCCTCAAATGAGGTCTTGAAGGTCAACAATGACTGAACAACAACATTCATAGTTTATATTGTTATCTAAAAAATGTTTACTAAAGCAGTCTTCTTTCCTCCTCCTAGATTCCAAATCCAGCTGTAATTTTATATGCTTTCAGGGGAATAGTGCATACAACCTCTTAAAATAACTCCTTTTGCTGGGAGGGTGCATTGAGTAATGAGCAGAGAATGACCTGAAACATAAGGCATGAGTAGATCAGACAGATTGTATTGTTAAGTATTTTAAAGGATCTATAAATGAGAGCTTCAAATCAACAAGCCATTTGGGTTGTATCTAATGGGGACTTTTGAAGAGTGGAGCAGTACAAGAAAGATAGAATGATATAAAATGACACATAGCTATGTTCAGACCTCCTGAAGCTAGTAAATGTAAGAGGCCTTAGATATTCTTAGAAATAAAGCAGTTAAGCTGAGCTAATAATAGCTATTTAAAATATTGCTTTAAGATTTGCAAAACACTTTATATATGTTAAGTCATTTGGTCCTCACAGGACCCTTTGAGGTAGGTGGTATTATGAACCCCATTTGACAGATGAGAAAACTGAATCCCAGAGATTCTATGGACCTTGGCCAGGGTGCCACAACTAGTGTCTGAGGCAGAACTGAAGCTCAGATATTCCTGACTCCACTTCCTATGCTCTGTCCACTGTACTACATAGCTGCCTCTAATGAGATGGATGGGTATTCTTCCTGCTTGAAGAGGACCAAAGTGATAGTACTATGTTGGACAGTTACAATGTGGCTGATTGTGGCTGATCTAACAAATATGAGCCCCAAAGTCTCTCCCCCAGTCGGGCACAAATGGTCCATATGAACATTTGGAGTGGAGATGTCTCTCCATTTGCTCATCTCATGTTTGTTTTGGGCTACTGCAATTTTGCTTTGCTGGTAGAGCACAGTGCATCCTTTGATGTGGGCACACCATGCTGTGAGGTTCTGTGTGTGCATCCCTGGAAGGTATACTGCCAAGGTAAGTGAGCTTAAATACACAGCATTCAGAATTTCTCCATTTGCTCTATTTGATGATGCCATTTGGCTGATGATACCACATGATACCATCTGATGATACCTTTAGAATAAGGATGATTGTGAGAGGTCAGTAAAAATTTGTTATGAAAAGCTCTGCTGTACTATATATAACAAAGACAGATTTTTTCTTTTCAAAAATTTATAATTTATTTTAAACATTATTTTAAAATAATTTTTGATTTCCAAATGTTCTCCTATTCTTTTACCTCTTCACCACCAATATTTTTCAGATAACAATAAATAGAAACTTTGAATGCTGTTGTTCATTCATTTCTGACTTGCCATGATCCCATTTGGGGATGATGAGAAGGTAAGCAATTTGACGTCAACTGTACATATGAAATAATCTAAAATATGTTTACCGTGTTGCAAACTAAGAAAAAGAAAGAAAAAAAGTGAAAAAATAGTATGCTTCAATCTGACCTTAGTGTTCATTAGTTTTCTCCCAGTGTTTTTTATCATAAGTCCTTTGGAATTGTCATGAATCATTGTATTGACCAGAGTAACGAAATCTTTCACAGTTGATCATCATTACAATATTGCTGTTCATGTACAGTGATCTCCTGGCTCTGCTAATTTCATTTTGCATCAGTTCATCTAAGTCTTCCCATTTTTTTCTGAAACTATCCCACTATACCACAGACTTGTTCAGCCATTCCCCAATTGATGGGCACCCTCTCATTTTCGATTCTTTGCTGCCACAAAAATAAAAGCTATAACTATTTTTGTACATAAATGTCCTTTCCCTTTTGATGAAAGGTCTTTTAATACATCACTAAGGTATCTTTGATTAATTGTCACATTAACCTAATAACTTGGCCAAATCTAGAAGCTGGGATACCTGCAAGAACATTCCCAACAATTATTGTGAAGCCCTAAATGAGTAACTGTCATTGCATATTAATTCTCTGATTATTTCTGAAGCCATTTGGAGCATTTCTCTTTCTATTAATACTGAGCTGGCAACTCTCCATTCATGCAAAAATATAAGGGGAAGGAGGCTGTCAGATCCAAGCTAGTGTCAGGCTAAATAAATGTTAATTATACTTTATGGTAGACTAAACCAAATTGAGAAAACTCCTTCTTAACTATTTCTCTGCCCCCCACCCCTGGAAAAAAAAAACAAAGAAACCCCTGTCTGTGAATAATTTTTTCTTTTTTCCCTTAAACCAAGGGTCTTAATCTTGATTCTGTGGTCCCCAAAGGCCTGATTTCAAGGGGGTCTCTGAACTTGAAAGGGGAAAGAGAAGTTCATTTTTATTTTCATTAACGTCTAACTGAAATATAGCATTTCTTTGTATATACCAGAAGAAACCACAGTAGTGGTAGTAGAAACTGTGACTTATCCACAATTGTAAGTTCCAGAATTCCCATAGCTGGGAAACTCTGCACATCCCCCATAACCATGAGGTGTTCTTTTGACACCACAGGAAAAGGTCGAGTATCTCCAGATTAATTGTAGGTAATCATTGAATCAATCAGGATATGACTGCTTGTAGAGTAGAGAGTGATTTGTCCCAAGCTTTAGGGGCTGCACTGCTATTTTCAGAGCTGCTTCTACTCCACCTTCAGTGCAAGCTCCTGTTTGTAAGTATCTATAATGATATAAAGGGGAATAGGATAGGAAGGAGCAAAGTATAGTTAGTCTTTCACAAAATGAGTATTGTGGAAGGGTTTTCCATAATGATACACATGTGGCCTATGTTGAATTGCTTGCCTTCTTAGGGAGGATAGGTGGGGAGGGAAGAGGGGAGAGAATTTGGAACTCAAAATTTTAAAAGCAGATGTTCAAAAAAAAAGTTTTTACATGCAACTAGGAAATAAGATATACAGGCAACAGGGCATAGAAATCTATCATGCCCTACAAGAAAGTAAGGGAAAAGGGGATGTGGAGGAGTGGGGTGACAGAAGGGGAGGCTGACTGAGTAACAGGGCAATTAGAATATATCCCATCTTGGAGTGGAGGGGGAGGGTTGAAATGGGGAGAAAGTTTTCAATTCAAACTCTTGTGGAAATCAATGCTGAAAAACTAAAAATATTAAATAATAATTAAAAATAAAATTAAAAAGATATGCAAAAAAAAAGAAAACCACTAACAGGGTCATGAAGGGTTGAACATCATTGAACAACAATATTTTACTACATCTTCAAGGACTCTTTAATTTTCAGTTACTGTTTACTGGGCTATAACATGTAGATAGCACAAGTACAAGGTAATTGGAATAGGGAGTGTGCATTAACAAATGGGAACAGAAGGAGTTTTTTTCAGCAGGGGCCACACAGGGATGAAATAAGGAACCTGAAGATTTTTGAGAACAGGCTGGATAGTGACAGTTCCTGGCCTTAGAAAGACTGTGTTTGGCAACTATGTCAGTGGTAGATTAAAGGAGGGAGGTAATGGAAGGCAGGAGACCAATTAAGAATCTTTTGCATTTTTGAAGGTTAGAAATCATGAGGGCAGGGTTTGCATGAATATAGAGAAGAGCATGCAAAAGACATTTTGAGGCTAGACTTAACAAAACTTGGCAAGGGATTATATTACAGTTGCTTGTGTGTGTTTCCTAGATCCCCTAGCAGATTGTAAACTCGGTGAGGACAGGCACTGTACGGGGGTCCCCAAAGTCTCAGTGTAGTTTTAAGGTACTGAAGCTTATTCTCAGCAATACAATGATCTGAGGCAATTTCAAGGGACTCAAGATGAAAAATGCTGTCCACCTCCAAAGAAAGAACCGATGGAGTCTGAATGCAGATCAAAACATACTATTTTTCAATCTTTTCATGTGCTTTTTTTCCTTTTGCATCTGTGTATTATTTTACAGCGTGACTAGTATGGTAATATTATAATATTTAGCACAATTGAACATATGTGTACACTATATGTGTCAGAGAGAGGGGTGGTGAAGGAAGAAGAGGGAGGGAAAATTTGGAACTCAAAATTAAAAACAGATGAATGCTAAAAATTTCTTTCACATGTAATTAGGGGAAAATAAAATATTTAAAATGATATCAAAACTTTTATTATTGTTACTTTTATTATTAAAGCTTAAAACTGTACTAAGACTTTTGGGACTGACTATATTTACTCTAATAAAAACCTCTCCTATTGAGCAGAAAAGGTAGATGCCTAATAAATTTAGAATTAGATATTAAGAAATATATTTGAAAATACAATATCATTTTATAGAAACTTCATTCCAGAGAAGAACAATTTTCTAGTAAATAGTTTTAAAACCTGGTTTGATGTTTTATGTTACTACTGTTCATTAAAAAGTGGATCTCTTATAGAGTTGTCTTAAAGAAATGAATTTCAAAAATCCTGTGACATTGATGTTACTTTACTTTTGTGTGTGGCTCTTTTTCCCCTTGTAGTTCATCGATTTTAGAAAATCTGGTAAGAAGATGATGGACTTTAACATTGAAATTCCAGACAAGGAAATCATAAATCAGCTCAAGTCCAGCATACAATTTTATGAAATTTATTTAGTTACCTTTAATAGCAGATCCAAAGTTACTGGTGATTGCAAGACTGGCCAAGAGGAAGAACGACCCAAAAATCATTTGTCTCTATTTTTTTCTTCACTGTGAGTGGAATGCTGAAAGAGTGAAGCCCCCTCAGCATGAAATAAGACCTACCTCTCCTACCATCCACACCAACCCTGCACCCCTTCTCCATTTTTAGAAACTGCTTAGCTGAGAAAGCAGCGATAAGAAATTACATCGGGGACAGACACCTGCAAGGTCCCATTTATCTAACCTTTACTCCCTTTTTGCTGACTACCAGTCCCTGGTCTCACACCTGCTTTTGTCTTCTTTGTTCTCTGTTCCTGGGGAAAAAATTCCACTTTTAGAATGTGAGCTCCAAACCCAGTCAATGGGAAGAGGAGCCAGTAGGGGGTGGGGGAATTCCACATTAGGGTCTATATAACTTGCTTTGAGCTGTATGCCACACACTTGCTGGCATCATCTTGGGCCATGCTGGGGTGTGTCCTTTCTCATGAGAAAGTAATAAACTCCTTTTTGCCTTTTCTCAAGAATGGTCTCTATCTTTAATGTGAGTAGTGGTCTCTGACCCACACAATTGTCACCAACCACACCTAATTTGTTTTTTGCAATTTTCTATATATAAAACATGTAGAAAACAGCTAAAGGATGAATAAAGTGTTTGGCATTTTTGTTTATCTATTCTGTAATGTATGTCAATTGATTTTTTTTCCTCTCTCACTTCACCCTTTCACCTTCTTTCTCTCTGCTTTTGCTATGGATTATTTTTGACTTGTCATTTGTACATTATATGACATAGTCTAAACCTGAGATTTCATCCCCTTGGGAACTCCACTAATGCATATCAGCAATTCTGTAGTTCGCAGCATTGGCTTCTATTTATCTTTTAGCCTGTAACTTATTGCCTTTCTTTCTTACCTATAAATGCATAGACACACATACATACACATACATTGTGTGTGTCTCTGTGTATACACAAACATAGTACATACATATGTATATACATCCATATATTTATAGCATACATACATACATACATACATACATATGCATATATAGTATGACTAATTATAAGACCTATAAAACAGGAAGTTTCTTGGAGATCTGCTAACCTAGCTGTGATTTTGATGGCCACATGGCTACAACAAGATAAAGGAGTCCAATGTTTTTATTCTATCTGGTAAATTAGAAAAATGACAACCCAAGACCAATCCATAGAAGGGTCCTGTGTCTTATTAAATCTTGCTTTGGTATGCCAGTAGAATGTTGATGTTTGAAAGAAATGGTTGTTGAGTGATGATATCACAAGGATCAATGGTTGGGAAACTTGCAATGATTTCAAATCAATTGAATTCAACAAAGATTTATTAATCACCTAGATGTGGCTACAGATACCAAATTGAGTCAGACAGTAAGGATCTGCATTCAAATTATGATTGATGGGGCCAGAGCCAAGATGGTGGCTGGGAAACAGGGACTCACTTAAGCTTTCCCCCAAATCCCTCCTAACACATGTAAAAAAGGGCTGTGAACAAATTCTAGAGCTACAGAACCCACAAAATAACACAGGGAAGCAGGTCTGCAGCCAAGGACCACCTGCATGGTCTCTGGGAAGGGACTATCCACACAGTACTGGGAGTGGAGTGTAGCCCAATGTGGGCTGTGCCAGGACAGACCAGGCATGGAGTAGATCAGCTAAGGAGGCCTCAGGGCCATGAATCACTGAGCTGTAGCAGTTATCAGACTTCTCAACCCACAAACACCAAAGACAAAAGAGCAGGTCAGTGGGAAAACTCTTGGATCTGGGTGAAAGAAGTGTCCTGTCCAATCACAGCCCTGGGCCCAATGGGCAGGAGCAGCAGGAAGCTTGGGGGGCTACTTCCAGAGCTTCAGCATCAGATGCTTCCAGAGTTCCTGGCCCACATGGTGGGAGGAATCAAGCTGCAGATCAGAGTGGGAGTGCAGGGAGTGCTTTGTGGGCACAGAGGCAGAGTTCTCTTGCTTTGCCCTGCTTGGATCTGGGTCATGGTCCTGGTTGACAGTTATTGGTGGAGGAGCAGCGCTGGTGTGGCAGAGTTTGTAGTTACTGTGGAGAGGGAGTCCTCTTGGTACGTACACCACAGAAAGGAGTGCTTGAACTCACAGACCAGAGCACAGCCCAGGAGTGGAGTTCATAGGACTCAGAATAGAAGTAGTTCTGAAAACAGCAGTCCAAGGACCCTGAAGCTTAGGACAAAGCACTCTCTACTCTGTAAGCAGTCATACCCTGACAGAAAGAAAGCTGAAGGGTCAAGTAGTTGGCTAGGAACATGAGTAAGCAGTGAAAAAGGACTCAGATTATAGAATCTTTTTGGTGACAAAGAAGATCAAAATATATAGCCAGAAGAAGTCAACAAAGTCAAACAGCCAACATCAAAAACCTCCAATAAAAATATGAATTGGTCTCAGGCCATGGAAGAAATCAAAAAGGATTTAGAAAATCAAGTGAGAAAAGTAGAAGAAGTTATGATTGACTATTACATAAGCAGACATGAACACATTGCTGCATCTCTCTTTCAGCTGATGTTTCATCTGTAAAATGAGGAGTACAGGGCAGAATATGCTTGGAACCTCTGCTAGTTCCAAGTTCTGCATTTAAGTTTCTTTGCCCTCAAAAAATTGCAATCAAGTTAGGGGAAATAAGATAAATACACAAATACACATAAATACATATAAATATGCCAAAGAGAGTAAAAAACAAAGTTCCATGGCTATTCAGAGAAGAGAGGGATTATAAGAACTTGGTGGGATCAAGAAAGTCTTCATAGGGGAAGTGGAATTTGAATTTTGAAAGATGGGAAGAATACCAGTCAACATAATGGCTTTTCATGTACTTAGATTAAAACCCTAATTATTTTCAATAAATTCTTCCTGAAAAAAAAGCATCTAACTGACCCATTAAAATTGAAAACATAAAACAAGTGAAAATTATGTTTTGGATTTGTCTACCTTTTAAAAATTTTCTCTTAGAAAAAAACAAACAAATGCAACAAAATAAAAAAACAAAAAACCTAAGCCCTCAGTTCGACAACATAAAAATTGTTGTACACCAACACTCACCATTCCATTATTTACCAAATAACCAAACAAATGAAGAGCACACAAATTAACAAGGAAGGACCAACATTGTAATTAAGACTTTTGGTAATTGAGGGTTTTGAAACTGCTTGGTATTATCTTATTTGGTAGACAGCAGTGTGTAATTGCTCTTTTAATCCTGTTTTTTGGGAGGTCTGGGACCAAGAGGGATCATTAGGATTTTCCTCACTCTCTTTGGTTCATTATACCCTCAACCTGGAAAATCTCAATCTTAGGTATGGATCATGTCTGGGGTTTCCCAAAAGGGAGGGTTCCATCTAGAACAGATACTCAGTGTGAGAAGTAGTTATCAAGTACAAGACAGATATTTCTTTCTTTAGTAACAATTCAGCTAGTGACTGTTGTGGGGTGTAAGACCCAACAAGACCAGCAACAGGAGCTGCCAGCACAGGTTCTTTGATCTGCTTTACTAAGGAAAGTAACAATCTCACTTTAATTAAACATACAAATATCATTCACTTAGTTCAAGAAGAAAAGCCAGCACCCTGAACTTCAAAACAAATACAAACAAATTACAAACAGAGACAACATAAACAGACCAAATCACAATTCATAGTTACCAAAGAACCAACAGGTCTTGGTTAGCAAAGCCAGGGGGCAGGTACAACAGCTTGCCCAGAATCAGGCACCATTCTTCCAGTGACTGAGAGCCCCAAAAGTCAAATGCCACCCTTGGATCTTATATACCCATCTCAGGGCCCTGGGGCACTTGATTACCTCAGTGCTGAGGAACAAAGAAAGAATAGTAGATAACCCCATTTTGCAGGCCATTGCATTTAAAAGGCAAGACTCATCAAAGGTACTTAACTTGCTCAGCATTACAAAGGAGAAGACAGAAATAGTCCTGCTCGTATTACCATTACATTGTCTTAGTGCTGAGAAACACTCCAAGACAAAAGATCCCATTTTACCTGCCCCATTCAAACAAAGGCCAGAATCATTAAAGGCACTTAAGAGGAGAACAGCAAAAAGTCCCACTTTAATTCCTGATACACTTTCCTTCCTTCACCACAAAGCAAATGCTTAAACCCAACAAGATTCAAAATTGAACTTGAACGGAGAATTAAAATAGAAAACAATGATCTAGCAACTAATTTACTCCACAGGAGGTAAAGATAACTATGCAATTAAGGAATATATTTCACTTTCACTCTCAGAGCAATGAAATTCAAAATTTTTAGCCTACTCGATGTGGCTCTTTTGTCCCCATCAGACATAGAGTGCTCCTACTGATACTGCCCTATTATATCTATCTCCCCAGCTAATATCACATATCACTCCTTTCTTTTGCAGCTAACCTCCTTGAGAAGGACATCTACAACCTCCCTCTCCAATTCCAGATTCAGCTATCTCTTGCATGTCTCAAAATGTCTGTCCAGTAGACATCTCACACTTGACATGTCCAAAACTCAATTCATTCTTTCCACTTCCAAAGACCTATAATACAGTTTATACTATGTCATAACTATATTTAAAGATAACTGCATAACAAAGACTAAACAATAATATACTTCACAGCAATCATCCCTACATTACTGCATCACAGAAATGTACTTAAATACCATTTCAACAATTAAAATAAATATACTATCAAGGGTGCCATCATACTTCCACTCATAACATTTTGAAACCTAGGTATCATCCTCAGCTCCTAATTCTCTCTCACCGAACTCCTATAGCCAACCATTTGCCACCACCTGTCAGTTTTACCTGTGAAACATCTTTCCTATAGATCCCCCTCTCTCCTCTGACATAGTCACCATCCTAATCAGTCCATCTCTCAATATATGGCCTTTTCAATGGCATCCCCTATGCCTATAATTCTCTTCTTCTCTATCTCTGTCTCCTGTCTAGTTCAGAAACTCATTTGGCCTTAAGTTCAGAAGTTAAGGTCACCCAATTATCCCCAAATGTCATTGGTTTTGCCTTCACCTCCCCAGGAGTGGCATGAAAGAAAACTGTAATAACTACATTAATTTTCTGATTGGTCATGTTTTTTACTATCTCTGCTTGTATTGCATATGTAGTGTATGCTTACCTGGCTGTACCTAGAAAGGCCCTAAAACACCTTAGTATATAGCTGCCCCAAGGACGTTGTGAAAGGTATATAGAAAAAGTGTATGGGCAGCTTTACAAAAGTGGATTGTAGGGTTCCTACTGGAAAAAGAGTAATACAATGCAATAATGCATGAAAAACTATTAAAAAAACTTAAAATGTATGAAAGGTGGAAGCCTGAATATGGCTTTTAAAATCATAACTTATATGCAAAATTATCTTTTAGAAACTGAGTCAAAACTCAAGATACTATGAGCTATGAAAGCCTTAACAAGATTATCATGACTGATATGTGATTGATAAACTTATGTTTGGGAATAATGTTCACTTAACTCCCAAGCTCATTACTAAGCAGAAAACCAAAAATATCCACTGATCAGAGATGCATTCTCTAGCTCCTCCTCTCTTTATCTGTTTTCTATAGTTACCACAGGCATTTTGGGGGCTCTTAGTGGGAATCAACTGATCTGTCTGGCCACCACTCCACACTGAAGATTGCCCCTGTTTGTAAGTACTCATAATGATTGACGAAAGTATTAACTACAATCAATCTGGAGATCTTTGGGCTCTTCCTTTGGTATCAAAAGACTATCCCATTGTTATAGGGGAGGTACAGGGTTTCCCAGCCACAGGAATTCCAGATCTTATTACTGGGAACAAAGTCACAGGTACTACTAACCCTACTATAGTTTGTTGTGGTTTATACAATGAAATGCTATATTTCCGTTAGACGTTAGTGAAAATAAAAATGTAACTTTTTCCCCCTTTTAAGTTCAAAGACCCCTTGAAATCAAACCTAGGAGGACCAAGAACCAAGATTAAGACCCTTGGTTTAAAAAGAAAAGAGAAAAATAAAGGTATTCACAGACAAGGTTTTCCTCCCCACTTCACCCCCACCAGGAGGGTGTCGGGGTTAGTGACAGAAAATTAGTTAAGAACCAGTTTGGATTAGTCTCCCATGAAATATAATTAACATTTATGTATCCTGACCCTACTACACTATACTATGCTATACTAGACCATACTATATGGATCTGACAGCCTCCTTTCCCTTACATTTTTGAATTAATGGAGAGTTGCCAACTCAGTATTAATAAAAAGAGAATTTTTCCAAATGGCTTCAGAAATAATCAGAGAGTTAATATACGACAGTTACTCATTTAGGGCTTCACAGTAGTTGTTGAGAATTCTCTTGCCAGTATCCCAGGTTCTAGACTTGGCCAAGGTATCAGTTTAATATGATAATTAATCAAGATGCCTTAGTAATGTATTAAAAAGATCCTTCATCAAAAGGGAAAGGACATATATGTACAAAAGTATTTATAGCAGTTATTTTTCTGGGAGCAAAGAATTAGAAATTGAAATGCCCAACAATCAGGGAATAGCTGAAGAAGTCTGTGGTGTATGAGGGACGGTTTCAGGAAAACTTGGGAAGGCCTAGTAAAGTGAACAAAACCAGGAGACCATTGCACACATTAAAAGTAATATTGTAATGAAGATCAACTGTGAAAGATTTAGCTACTCTGGTCAATACAGTGATTCATGACAATTCCAAAGGACTTCTGACGAAAAATGCTATCTACCTCCAGAGAGAGAATTGAGGAATTCTAAGTGCACCTTGGAGCATCCTTTTTTTTTCACTTTCTTTTTCTTTTTTTTTACAACATGGGAAATAGGTTTTGCACTATTTCATATGTACAGTTGATATTGAATTGCTTACATCATCCCCGAATGGGGTTACAAAGAGTCAGAAATGAATGAACAACATCATTTAAAATTTCTCTTTATTGTTATCTAAAAAAAAATATATTGTTGATGAAGGGGTTAAAGGGAGGGAGAAAATTTGGAACTCAAAAATTACTTTAAAATAGTGTTGAAAATAAATAAATTATGGGGTGGAGCCAAGATGGTAGAGTACAAGCAGGGACCTGCTTAAGCTCTCCCCCCAAACCCATCAAAATATCTGTAAAATATGACTCTAAACAAATTCTACACCAGCAGAAGCCCCAAAATGAGATGGTGAAACAGATTTCCAGCCCAAAACAATCTAGAAGACTGAGAGGAAGGGTCTATTATACTGTGCTCCAAGCTGAGCATAGTTCATTGTGGGCAGCACTGGCAGAGATGGGGCTAGAGTAGGTGTCAGGGCACTGAATCACTGGCAGCTGTGGCAGTTTCCAGACATCTCAACCCACAAATACCAAAGACAGCTTTGAAGGTCAGTGGGAAAGGTCTCTCATCTGGGTGAGAGGGGAGAGTGGTCTGGCCCAAGCCCTAGCTCATCCAGGGCACACAACTCACTACCACAAGCAGCAGCTGCTTCTGGAGTTTTTGGTCTACAGATGGTGGGGGAATCAAGCAGCTGATTTGGTGACAGTCCCAGATGGCAGTCCTGGGGCAAGGAGGAGCACTGGCGTGGTGGAGTTTGTGGAGAGGGAGTCCTCCTCACAGTTCCAAGGGAGAAAATAGTGCTTGTGCTTGCTTACAGAGCAGAGAACAGGCCAGGAGAGGAGTAAACATCTCTCCTTTGATCATACCACTTTGGAAGAGCAGAAAATTTACAGGTCCCTAGAAATATCTTTGAAAACAGCTGCACAAAACCCCTGAAAAGTGGTGCAGTACACCCTCCACTTAACAAACAGCTTAAAAGTCAAGTAATTGGCGGGGAAAATGAGCAAAGTAGGAAAAATCAGACTGTAGAAACTTACTTTCTTGGTGTAAAGGTATTTTCTTACATCCTTGTTAATGAGGAAGATCAAAGCATACACCCAGAGGAAGACAATAAAATCAAAGCTCTTACATTGGAAGCCTCCAAGAAAAATATGAAATGGTCTCAAGCCATGGAAGAGCTCAAAAAGGATTTTGGAAATCAAGTAAGAGAAGTAGAAGAAAAACTGAGAAGAGAAATGAGAGTAATACAAGAAAATCATACAAAACGAGTCAACAGCTTGCTAAAGTTGACACAAAAAGTGCTGAAGAAAATAACACCTTTAAAAATAGACTAACCCAAATGGCAAAAGAGGTCCAAAAAGGCAATTAGGAGAAGAATGTCTTAAAAGGCAGAATTGGCCAAATGGAAAAGGAGGTCCAAATGCTCACTCAGGAAAATAATTCCTTAAAAATTAGAATGCAGCAAATGGAAGCTAATGACTTCATGAGAAATCAAGACATTTTATGAAACAGAAACAAAAGGACGAAAAAATAGAAAATAATGTGAAATATCTCATTGGAAAAACCACTGACCTCAAAAATAGATCCGAGAGACAATTTAAAAATTACTGGACTACCTGAAAGCTGTGATCAAAAAGAAGAGTCTAGACATAGTCTTTCAATAAATTATCAAGGAAAACTGTCCTGATATTCTAGAACCAGAGGGCAAAATAGAAATTAAAAGAATCTGACCACCTCTTGAAAAAAATCCCAAAAGGAAAACTCCTAGGAATAATGTAGCTAAATTCCAGAGTCCCCAGGTCAAGGAGAAAATATTGCAAGAAGCCAGAAAGAAGCAATTCAGGTATTGTGGAAACACATTCAGGAAAACACAAGATCTAGCAGCTTCTACACTGAGGGATCAATGGGCTTGGAATATGGTATTGTGGATGTCAGTGGAGCTAGGATTAAAACCAAAAATCACCTACCCCAGAAAAATTTAGTATACTCCTTTGGGGGTAAAATGGACATTTAATGAAATAGAGGACTTTCAAGCATTCTTGATGAGCTGAACAGAAAATGTGACTTTCAAATACAAGAATCAAGAGAAGCATGACAAGGTAAATAGGAAAGAGAAATCATAAGGGACTTATTAAGGCCGAACTGTTTACATTCCTACATGGAAAGATGATATTTATAACTCATGAGACCTTTCTCAGTTTTAGGGTAGTTGAAGGGAATACACATATATACTTGTACACACACACACACACACACACACACACACACACATATATGTATAAAGACACACACATATATATATACACATACACACATATATGTATATGTGTGTATGTGTATATGTATATGTATGTATAGATAGAGGGCACAGGGTGAGTTGAACATAAAGGGACTACATATAAAAAAATAAAATTAAGGGGTGAGAGAAGAATATATTGGGAGAAGCAGAAAGGGAGTGATAGAACAGAGTAACATCTCACATAAAAGAAGCAAGAAAAAGCTGTTACAATGGAGGGAAAGAGGAGGGAGGTAAAAGGGAATGCGTCAACCTTATCAAAACATCAGATTTGGCTTAAGGAAGGAATAAAACACACACTTAATTGGGTATCTTACCCTATAAGAAAGTATGGGGGAAGGGAATAAGGGAAGGGGGGATGACAGAAGGGAGGGCAGATTGGGGGAGGGGATAATCAGAAGCAAACAGTTTTGAAAAGGGACAGGATTAAAGAAGAAAATAGAACAAATTGGGGGGCAGGATAGGAAGGAGGGAAATATAGTTAGTCTTTCAAAATATGACTATTTGTAATAGCAATTTAGATTTGAAGATCTTTCCCACCTATTAATAGGCCATGTGACTTGCTTATGTCACAAGAAGCCTAAGTCACATGTGGTGGGAGGAGCTTGCTGAGAGGAAAAGGAAGTTGTGACACAGGAAATGCAGAGAGAGCCATTATGGTTATTATTGGTCATCATGATAGTTAGAGCTGAGGTAGAGAAAGTTGACCTGTGATAGCTGAGCAGACTTTGATAGCTGTACCAAGAGTTTGTTTTTTGGAAGACCCCAGCAGGGAGTTGGAGTCATTTGCAATGGCAAGGCTCCATGTTGTGATGCTGTATTTTAAGTTCCTTGCTATTATGATAAAGTGGGCTGACTGGTTGTGGGAACAGATTGTCTGGTTATGGGATATGGTTATCTGGTGTCTGAATGAATGTTTTACTACTTCTACTTTCTATATGGAGAGTCTCTCATACTTTGTTATACAGGCATATTCCCAATTATCGCCAATGTTCTTTTTATTGCCTTGCTGTTACATTATTATGGAAATCTTTTGCATAACTACACATGTATAAGCTACATTTAATTGCTTCCCCTCTCAGGGTGAGAGGGGAAGTAAGAGGGGAGAAAATCTGAAATTCAATTAAAAAAATTAAAAATCATTTTTACATGCAACTGGAAAATAAGATATACAATCAATGGTGTGTAGAAATCTACCTTATCCTACAAGAAAGTAAAGGGGAAGGGGATAGGTGGGGTGGGGTGATAGAAAGTAGGGCAGACTGGGGAAAGGGGTAGTCAGAATGCATTCCATCTTGGGGTAGTGGGTAGGGGAGAGATGGGGAGAAAATTTGGAACTCGAAATCTTTTGGAAATGAATGTTGAGAACTAAAAATAAATTACTTTTTTTTAAAAAGAAAGGAAATATGAATCCTGATAGGAAATGATATAATAAATGATGAGGATAGCAAAATTTCAGAATATTAGGGTCATGGTGCATTTTTGGAGGTGGAAAGGGGAGTGAGGAAAGTACTAAATTTTCTAAAATAATAAACTTAAACTCTGAATAAAACTTGTTAAACTAAAAAAAGTGAGGGGGACTGTTAGAAGAGAGGGCAGATCAAGGGGGAAGGTGGTCAAAAGCAAAACTCTTCTGAGGAGGGAAAGGGAGAAAGGAGACAGAAAAGCATAAACAGGCAGTAGGGATAATACAGAGAGAAAGAGACAAATATCATAATCATATCGCAATCATCACTATGAATGTGAATGGGATGAACTCTCCCACGAAACAGAAGCTGATAGCAGAACAGATTAAAAATAATAATCCTACAATATGTTGTTCACAAGAAACACATTTGACACAGGGATACACAAAGGGGAAAGGAAAAAAACTAGAGTAAAATATATTATGCTTCAGCTGAAGTAAAACAAAAAGCAGGGGTAGCGAGGCTAATCCCAGACAAAACAAAAGCAAAAATGGATCTAATTAAAACAGATAAGGAAAGAAACTATATCCTGCTAAAAGGCACAATAGAAAATGAAGCAAGATCCTTAATAAACGTATATGTGCCAAGTGGTATAGCATCCAAACTCTTAGAGGATAAGTTAAAGGAGTTGACAGCAAAACTATACTACTATAGGACCTCAACCTCCCCTTCTCTGAACTAGATAAATCTAACTACAAAACAAAAAAAAAAAGAAGTTAAGGAGGTGAATAGAACTTTAGAAAAGTTAGATATGGTAGATCCCTGGAGAAAATTGAATGGCGATTGATTGGGGGCAAAGCTAAGATGGCAGTGTGAAAGCAGGGACTTACTGGAGCTCTCTTTCAAATTCTGTCAGACACCTCTAAAAAAGTGAATCTAAGCAGATTTGAGAGAGTTAGAAGCCACCAAGAGAGTGAGAGTAGCAGATTTCCAAGCCAGGAGAGTCCACAGGGTCAACAGGACAGATCTGTGGGCTGGGAAAGCACTGGGCAGGTTGAACTGCACCTGACCACACCAGAACGGAAGCTGCAGCAGAACCCAGCCAGCAAACCAGGCTTGGAGAGCCCTGGGCACGTGGAACTAAATCATACCTGAGTGGGAGCAGGAGCAGGCCCAAGGCTGAATTGTGATCCCCATGCCTCTCAGCCCAGGAAAGGAGTCTGTCAGAGCTAGAGACAGCAGTGCTGCAGCAGCAGCTGCTCCTGAGACTTTCAGCACACAGTATAAAGATTTGAAACTTGACTTCTTGAACTTCTAGGAGCCATGACGGCCAGGTAAAACAACTCTCATCCATCCCTTCCTCACTCAGAGAATACTGCCCTTGGAGAAACCCTGGAATAGAGAAGCCAGAAGTGGGGATTCAGTAGCCTATTAGCTCAGGAGCCTGAGGAAACAGGCCCCTCTTGTGGTGGCAGGAGACTAGTGCAGGAAGAGAGGTGTCCCAGCAAGTCCCACCTCAGCAGACCATTGGGAGTCCCTGAGCCCCAGAGGGGTGGAGCCAGCAAGCATCAACATCAGGATCCCAGATGTGCCTTCACACAGCCAGGGCAAGTGGCAGACACCACTTTAGACAATTGCTGAGACCACCCATGCTGTAGCACATCCCCAGGGGAAGAGGAGACTACAAGCAGCCAGACCATTCCTCCCCAACACCTCATATCAAGAGCTTCAGGGTAACTCAGAGGAACTCAGAAAGACAACCATCTTGCCTCAACCTTCAAAAACCAGCCAGCTCCAGTTCAGGACCAGGTGAGCAGAAACATTATATAGCCTATAGCTGATAGAAACAGAGGCCACAGCACACAAAGTCAGTAACCAGGCCCACAATTTTGCAAAAGAAGTTTGAGACAGAGCCCCCTGAGCCATAGAAGCTGAAATCCACTTTAAAAACCAGGAAAAACACAAGCACCATGAAGAAGCAATCCAGAAAACAAAGAAATATTCACTCTTATTATGGAGATAGGGAAGATCAAAATTCCAATTCAGAAGAGGACAGCACTGACAATATGCCCACATCTGAAACCTCAAAAGGGAATGTGGATTTGTATTGAGCCCAAAAAGCATTCCTGGAAGAGCTCAAGGAAGATTTTCAAAAGCAAGTTAGAGAGGTAAAAGAAAAAAATGGAAAGAAAAAAACAATTCACTGATGAGAACAAATCTTTAAAAAGTAAAATTGGTGAAATGATTAAGGAGTAACAGAATCTAATTGGAGAAAATGACTCCTTGAAAAGTAAAATTAAACAAATGGAAAATGAGGTAGAGAAGCTAAATGAAGAGAACAATTTGTTAAAAATTAGAATTGGGAAAGAAGAAGCTAATGACTGTATAAGGCATGAAGAATCATTCAAACAATATCTAAAGGATGAAAAAATAGAAGAAAATTTGAAATGTTTGACTGGAAAAAATGACTCACCTGGAAAATAGATGCAGGAGAGATAATCTAAGAATTATTGGTCTAACAGAAAGCCATGCTGAAAAAAAGAACCTGGACATTATATTCCAAGAAATCACAAGGAAAACTACCTCAAGGACCTAGAAGCAGAGGATAAAATAATCATTGAAAGAATCCATCTTTGAAGAGATGTCATTGAAAACTCCAAGGAATATTGTAGCCAAATTCCAGAATTATCAGGTCAAGGATAAAAACCTGGAAGGAACCAGAAAGAAACAATTCAAATATCACAGAGCTACAGTCAGGATCATGCAGGACTTTGTAGTTTCTACATTAAAAGACAGGAGAATTGGAATATGATATTCTGAAAGGCAAAGAAGCTTGGACTACAACCAAGGATCAACTATCCAGCAAAATTGAGCATAATTTTTCAGGCAAGGAGATGGAAATTAAACAAAATAAGGGAGTTCCTGAACTTCTCTATGAAAAGGCCAGAACTCAATGGAAAATTTGATCTTCAAATACAAAACCCAAGAGAGACATAAAAAGGTCAATGGTGGGGGGGGGGAGGAACCTTGTTATTCAACAAGGGCAAATTATTTACATCCTAATATAGGATTATATTATTTTATATATGTTACATATATATGTATATATATATATGCCAATTTTGAGAATGGTACGGTTATCACAACAACTAAAAGGGATATACATAGACTAAGGGTATCAGTATAAAGTGACTCATGTAATCATAAAAACATAATTAAGGGGTACATAGGGATTGTTCTGGGAGAAGAAGTGAGGAGGTAGAAAAGGGTAAATTACATCACATGAAGGGGCAAAAAAATAATAGAGGGAAAGAAGGGAGGGAGAAGAGAAGTGTAAGTTTTACTCTCATCAGTTTGGTTCAAGGAGGGAACAACATACTATAATAAGTATAGAAATCAAACTTCTGCAGACAGTAGGAGAGGCAAGGGGAAAGAAAAGGGGGAGTGGTGGTTAGAAGGGAGGGAAGAAGTAGCAAGGGGAAAAGGGTAAGATAAGGGAAGGGTGTCAATAGGGAGGGAAAACTGAGGAAGGTGGTGGTCAAAAGCAAAACTCTTTTGAGGAGTGAAAGGGAGAAATAAAAGCATAAATGGGGGGAGGAAATAGGAAATCATAACTGTGAATGTGAATGGATAGGACTCTCCCATAAAATGGAGGCAGATAGCAGAATGGATTAAAAACCATAATTCTACAATATGTTGTTCACAAGAAACACGTTTGATACAGGGGGATACACACAGGGTAAAGGTAAAAGGCTGGAGTAGAATATATTATGTTTCAGCTGAAAGAATAAAAGCAAGGGGTATCAATCCTAATCTCAGACAAAGCAAAAGCAAAGAAAGATCTAATTAAAAGAGGTAAGGAAGAAAACCATATCCTGCCAAAAGGCACCACAGACAATAAAGTAATATCATTACTTAACATATATGCACCAGGTGATATAGCATCCAAATTCTTAGAGGAGAAGTTAAAGGAGTTGCAGGAAGAAATAGGCAGCAAAACTATACTAGTAGGGGACTAGAATTTTAGAAAAGAAGGGGAATAGAATTTTAGAAAAGGTAGATATGACAGACCTCTGGAGAAAACTGAATGGGGATAGAAAGGATTATAAAAGGAATATACCTTCTCCTCAGTGGTACATGGCACATACACAAAAATTAACCATGTACTAGGTCATAAAAACTTCACAATCCAGTGCAGAAAGGCAGAAATGGTCAATGCATCATTTTCAGATCATGATACAATAAAAATTATTTGTAATAAAGGACCATGGAAAGATAAACTAAAATTTTATTGGAAACTAAATAATCTAATCCTAAAGAATGAGTGGGTCAAAGAACGAATCACAGAAACAATAATTTCATTCAAGAGAATGACAATAATGAGACAAGATACCAAAACTTATGGGATATAGCAAAAGCAGGTCTTAGGGGAAGATTTATATCTCTAAATGCTTACATGAATAAAATAGAGAAAAAGGAGATTAGTGAATTGGGCACAGAACTGAAAAAGCACAAACTGAAAATCCCCAATACATACCAAATTAGAAACATTGAAAACCAAAGGAGAAATTAATAAAACTGAAATCAAGAAAACTATTGGGCTAATAAGTAAAACTAAGAGGTAGTTCTATGAAAAAACCAGTAAAATTGATAAACCTTTGGTCAATCTGGGTGAGTTTGCCTCTAATGAAGAAGAAATTAAAACAACAATTAGGAATTATTTTGCCCAATTGTATGCCCATAAATGTGACAATCTGAGGGAAATGGATAAATATTTACAAAATATAAATTGCCCAGGTTAATAGAAAAGGAAGTAAAACACTTAAATCACCCCATCTCAGAGAAAGAAATTGAGCAAGCCATCAATGAAACTCCCTAGGAAAAAATGTCCAGAGCCAATGAATTTACATATGAATTCTGTCAAACATTTAAAGAACAATTCATTCCCATACTTTGCAGACTATTTGCGGAAATAGGTGAAGAAGGAGTCCTAGCACATTCTTTTTATGACACAAATATGGTACTAACACCTAAACTGGAGTCAAAACAGAGAAAGAAAATTATAGACCAATTTTCCTAATGAATATTGATGCAAAAACTTTAAATAAATTATTAGCAAAAAGATTGCAGCAACTTATCACAAGAATAATACACTCTGACCAGGTAGGATTTATTCCAGGAATGCAAGGCTGGTTCAATATTAGGAAAACTATCAGCATAATTGATCATATCAACAACAAAACTAGCAGAAACCATATGATTATCTTAGTAGATGCAGAAAAAGCATTGGACAAAATACAACACCCATCCCTATTTAAAAAACCAGAAAGCATAGGTATAGAGTCTTCCTTAAAATCATAAGTAGCATCTAAAACCATCAGCAAGCATTATATATAATGGGGATAAGCTAGATGCATTTCCAATGAGATCAGGATTGAAACAAAGATGCCCATTATCACCCATATTATTAAATGTGGTACTTGAAATGTTAGCTTTAGCCATAAGAGAAGAAAAAGAAATTAAAGGAATTAGAATAGGCAAAGAAAAAATGAAGTTATCACTCTTTGCAGATGATATGATGATTAATCAGAGAATCCTAGAAAATCAAGCAAAAAACTACTTAAAATAATAAATAACTTTAGCATAGGTGCAGGATATAAAATAAACCCACATAAATCCTTAAAAAAAGGATAAATTCAACACTACTGAAGAGGAAATTAAAACAATAATTAGGAACTATTTTGCCCAACTATATGCCCACAAATTGGGAATCTTACTGTAATGGATGAATATTTACAAAAATATAAATTACCAGATTAACAGAAGATGAGATAAAATACTTAAATTACCCCATCTCAGTAAAAGAAATTGAACAAGACATCAATGAACTCCCTAGGAAAAAGTCTGCAGGGCCAGATGGATTTACAAGGGAACTCTATTAAACATTTAAAGAACAAATTTATTCCAATATTAAAAAGACTATTTGGGGAAATAGGTGAAGAAGGAGTCCTGCTAAATTCTTTTTATGACAGAAATATGGTACTAATACCTAAACCAGGAAAAGTCAAAACAGAGAAGCTATTTGGGAGTCAAAGAATATTTGGGAGTCAAAGAATTCCAGAGTCTGAATGCAATTTGAAGCATACTATTTGCTCTTTCCCTTTTTTGTTTTGTTCCTTCTTTCTCATAGTTCATTCCAATGGTTCTAATTCTACGCAACATGACTAACGTGAAAATATGTTTAATATGAATGTATATGTAAAGCCTATATCACATTGTATGCCATCTTGGGGAAGGGAAGAGGGGGGAGGAGAGGAAGGGTAAGAAAATTTGGAATTCAAAACTTGTGTAACTGAAAATTGTAAACTTAAAATATATTAATAAATTTAAAAAAAAGGAATCAGCCAGCCAGACTTAATTATTAGAAAAGGCGATCCTCAAAGAGCAGAAGAGATAAACGAAAAGGTGAAACATATTTTGTTCATTCTCTAGGTATTTTCTACATGTCTTATACACAAACAATTACAGAAAACAGTCTGCAATTTTAGGTCTGGTTGGTGACAGTGAAGAAGAAAAAGATCCAAATGTCACTTTTGTCATTCATTCTCTTGGCTAGTCTTACAATAACCATGAACCTTCAATCAGCTGTTGGAAGTAATTGAAGACATTTCATAAGCTTGTATGATGGTCCTGAACTACTAAATGATTTCCTCATCTGAAATTTCAGCAATAAAGCCCATCATCTTCATAACAGATTCTCTAAAATCCATGAGCTATGGAGCATGTGTGGAGGGGGAATGCCACATAAAGAAAAGAAAAAGTAGCATCAATGGCAAAGGATTTTGACATTAACTTGTTCAAGTATTGAAACAAAATTAACTCTGCTTTAATTTTCATTGGAAGGAAATGATTCATTATTTATTGCTTCAGAGTTGTTAGCAAGGAAATCAAGGATTATGCTGGGGAAAGAATTCAAAGAATCTTAACTCTAATGACTTTTCTTTTCTTTTCTTCTTCAAAAAGAACATAGGCTAAAATCCCAACTAAGCTTGCAGAAAACTTTTGCTCATAGGTATATCTTGTAAAGGTGTGGGAAAAAAAGGTTGAAAAAATTGCAGAGTACACGACCCAACACTGTGCTGTTTTTCTGAGATCTGCAAGAGAAGTGATGCCTTATTTTTGTTATCAGGGTGTGACATAGCCCTTTTCACTGGCTAGCAATAGACTTTCCTGATTCTGATTGGCTTGAAAACCCACCTGCCATGCCAGATGTAGCAGAAGCTTGAAATCGTTCTACTGGTGAAACTGCTGTTCTGCGACGAGCCAATATATATGTCAATGGGGAAGAGGCCACAGGGTCTGTGTAGAGTCGACAGCAATGTCTTTAGAGAGGTTCCACTGCCCCAGTTGAACTTTGCTATCTGAGCTGCTAGGACTCAAGCAGGTGGCTTTCATATCTAAAAATATGATCAAAACACTGTATTTAGATTGTAACTATTGCAGTCATTTGTGCTTACGCACACATGTATGTATACACATGTATGTATATGTATGTATATTTACATAGGTACTTATATACATACTGTGCCACCTAACTGCCTATATATAAATAACGTATCAATTATGTATATTAAATAATTATATTAATCTATTCAGTTGGGTTATAGACATTGATTGTTGTTCAACCTTCATTATCAAAGAGGACCAGTGACATCGGGAGGATAATGTCTTGACTTGCAAGTGAATTGTGTTTAAGTGAAACAGTTCTGAGCAAAGTCATCAGCCTCACTCTCTGCTCCAGAGTCATCAGAGTCCTGGGCCAGACATAGGTCAGGACCACTGGAGTGACCTCAGATGCAGTAGGAGACCTTGACTTTTTTAAGCTAAGGTTTTTCTCAGGTCTCACTTTGTCTAAGTCAAAAGCCATTCAGTGATTAAGGCTAGATAAGCAATGAGGCAAAAGACGGCTTACTATGCCTTCACAAAAGAATCCACGTGAAGGAGAAGACCCTCAAGATTTCTGGCTAGAATGGAAGGTGCCTATTAAATGAGAGTAGACCTCAAATAGCTGAAACAAGTCATATCTGAAAGGAATTTGTTCTAATTAATCAGTTTCTGAGAACTAAACGTTGCCAATTATGTAAAATTTGCTGGATGAGAAGGGAGAAATGTATAATGCAATCTAAGCAATATATAATCTAACCTGGGATTTCATCTAGGAGGGCAAACTTGGGTGTGAAGCTTAATAACAGTCCCTGAGCTGGTACAAAGCAACTGGGCATCACCTTCAAAACAAAGGAAGGTGATAAAGGAATGTAGGTGGTGGTGGGAGGGCTGGAAAGAAGAGGTTTCCTTAAGACAAACTCTAAATCCTTCACAATTTAGCAGAGGACCATCCCTGTTTAAAATGTATACATGTGTGAGTACCCATGTATATTTCAATATAAGATTGTTCCAAATGGGGCATTTCATTCTACTCCTGGAGGAGACTTTGCGCTGGCTTCTTTGGGATAGTCCCAAGAAAGAGTGTTTGTTCTATGTGTTCCTTAAGGTGCAGATCCTTGATCAACCTAAAATGGTGAAGTATTTAAATTTGTGCTCCTTTATTGGGACTGACCTTGAAGAGGGCAAAAGAGAGGATTAAACAGGCCAGGTAGCCCTAGGACATTTGGTGCTGTAATTAAACAATGTATATTTTTGGTGTCCTCTCATTTCCCTTTCAGCATTCTCCCCAGGGGCTGCCAAGTGCCCCAGAATGCACTCCACCCTCATTGCCAGACCCTACTTTGTCCTACTCTCTCCAAATCATCTCCCAACCTTTCCTCAAAGCCTTCCTCAGGCCCAAAAGTTCTGACATATCCCTGCTGCATCTTAGAGCAATGTTAGACTAATTTGTTCTTTTATCCTACTGATTATTAATGTATTGCTGTTTTCAATCTAAGGAATTTGCAAGATAAATCCATCAGGGATGATTCTAGTACTATATAATGAGTGAAGGGTAAGAGTGAGGTGATATATTTCAGATATTTGGGGTGTTCTGGTGCCTTTTCCTCAAATACTGATGACTTAGTAATAATACTACCTTTCTATTGTTTAATCTTTTGATGTTCACAGAATCCCTTCAAAGGTATTATCATCTTCTCTAATTTGATCCTCATCAGACTGCTATAATGGAGAAAGGTAAGCTATCATTTCTTCCCATATTTTCAGCTGAGGAAACTGAGGTTCAAAACTTAATAACATGTGCCCAGGATTATGTATCACATAGGGACCTTCCTACTCTGACTCTACTTATCTCTGACCCTGCAGCTGGTGATATTTTCAATGTTCCCATTTTATGAATCTTTTTTGCTCCAATGGCAAACTTTTCTTAATGAGAATTTCACTGATCGTGCTTCTGAGAAAAAAGCCATATGTGGAGTATTACGTTCACTAATATACGTGGAATACATCAGGAGAGTATTAATATAATGCAGCTGTCCTATATGACAGGTTTTAGACCTATCTCCAAAAACTAGCTCTGTAAAATGGGCACCAAACATTAACTTAACAGTTCTTGGAGCATTTGAAGTATAATGTCTACAACACAGACGTGTGACCACTTATTTATTTTCATTTGTAACATTTTTAATAATTAAATACAAAATAAGAAAAGAAAAAAAGAAACAAACTTTAATACTAACACTAAAATAATGCAAAATAAGAAATGGGGAAAAAAGCATTATCATTTACACACACAGCGAGAGAAGATTCAAAACGTACAGCAATAAATTTCCATTTGAAGAAAGCATATATAATAAATACCACTCATTTTGTTGAGATCTGTCCATCTTTGTTTCCTTGTAAGTTTTCTTTTGTTCTCTGCTTTGACCCCTGGCTTCCCATCCCCCCCCGAAGAAGTCTACAATTAAGTGGGGTTAGATATGTGTCTGTGTGTGTTTGTGTGTGCCTGCGTATATGTATATATATATATATATATATATATATATATATATATATACATATATATGTAAATATGTACATATATTTATAGCATGCATACATATGCACATATACACATATATGACAAACTATAAGAACTATAAAACAAGAAGTTGCTTCAAGATCAGATCATCCAGATGTGACTTTGATGGCTGTATGTCTCTTTCCATTTTCTAAATTAATCTTACAAATGATATAATGACTTGTAAACTGAAGTATATGCTGCATTATGCTTTACCTAGAAGATAAAGAAGTCTAAAGTTTTGACCCTATCTGATCAAATAGAAAAATGCAAATCCAGATCAATCCAAAGAAGGATCCTGCGTCCTGTTAAATGGCTGCGCTGCTAAGCCGGTAGAATGTTGACATTTCAAAGAGATGACTGCTGAGTGATGACATCTTAAGGACCAATAGTCAGGAAACTTGCGATGATTTCAATTCAATTCAACAAATGTTTATTAATTGCCTCGTATATGGCCGCAGATGCCAAATTGAGCAAAGCACTGAGGATCTGGATTCAAATTATGATATACCATTACATGTGTGGACGTGAACGCGTTCCCACATCTTTCTTTCATCTCAGGTTTCCTCGTCTGTAAAATGAGTAGTACAGAGTAAAATATGTTTGCAAGCCCCAATAGTTAGTATCTAACTAACTTTGCCCTCAAGGGGCTTGCAATTAAGTTAGGGGAAATAAGATAAATATACAAATGGCTATGACACATAATATATAACGTGTACAAAAGAGAGTTAAGAACAAAGTGCCGTGGTCGTTCAGAGAGGAGAGGGATAATAGCAGCTTGGTGGGGGGGATCAAGGAAGTCTTCACAGAGGCCAAGGAAATGAAATTTTGAAAGACAGGAAGAATATCACATAAAATGGCTTTTCGTGTAGTCAAATTAAACCCCTAAGTAGTTTCAATAAATAGTTTCTCAAAAAAAATCACCTAACTGACCCATTAAAATTCAAAACATGAGAGAAGGTAAAAATTGTGTTTTGGATCTTTCAGTCTTTTGAAAAATTATTATTTCCATTAGAAAAAAATGAACAAAACAAAATAAACAACAAAAAAGCTAAGCCCTCAGTTCAGAAAAATAAAAATTGTTGCACATGAAGGAACACTCATCATTCTGTTATTTACCAAATAACCAAAGAAATGACCGATATTGTAATTAAGAGTTTTGGTATTTAAGCATTTTGAAGCTGTTTGGTATTATCTTAATTAGTGGACATCAGTGTTTAATTGCTCTTTTGGTCCTGTTTTTTTGGGGAGGTCTGAGACCGAGAGAGTTCATTAGGCTTTTCCTTATTCTCTTTGGTTCATTATACCCTCAACCTGGAAAATCTCTTGAATCTTAGGTATGGCTAGGGCTTCCCCAAAGGGAGGGCTCCATCTAGAAAAGATATTCAAGGTGACAACTAGTTACCAAGTATAAGGCAGTTTTGCTTTCTTTCACCACAAAGCAAATGCTTAAAACCAACAAGATTCCAAATTGAGCATGAACAGCTAATTAAAATATGAAACAATGACACAGCAACTAATTTACTCCACAGGAGGTAAAGATAACTAGGCAACTAAGGAACAGATATTTCACGTTCACTCTCAGAGCAACGAAGTTCAAAATTTTTGGCCTACCAGGTATGACTCTCTTGTTCCCTTCAGACATGGAATTCTCTGGGGATAGTGCCCTGATACATCCATTCCTCCAGCTAATATCACATATCCCTCCTCCCATTTGCAGCTAAACTCTTTCAGAGGCTCATCTGCAACCTCTCTCCCAAATTCCAGACTCAGCTATCTATTACATATCTCAAAATGTCTCTCCCATAGACATCTCATGCCCAACATGTCCAAAACTAAATGCATTCTCTCTCATGTCTGAAGCCCTAAGATACAGGCTATGTGATAACTATATTTAAGTATAATTTCATCACAAACTTAACCAACAATATCCTTTATAACAATCATCCTTACATTTTTTTTATTTTTTGATTTATTTATTTAACATATTTAGTTTTCAGCATTGATTTTCACAAAAGTTTGAATTACAAATTTTCTCCCCATTTCTACCCTCCCCCCCACTCCAAGATGGCATATATTCTGGTTGCCCTGTTCCCCAGTCAGCCCTCCCTTCTGTCACCCCACTTCCCTCCCATCCCCTTTTCCCTTCCTTTCTTGTAGGGCAAGATAAATTTCTACGCCCCATTGCCTGTGTATCTTATTTTCTAGTTGCATGCATGCAAAAACTTTTTTTGTTTGTTTTTGAACATCTGTTTTTAAAACTTTGAGTTCCAAATTCCCTCCCCTCTTCCCTTCCCACCCACCCTCCCTAAGAAATCAAGCAATTCAACATAGGCCACATGCGTATCATTATGTATAACCCTTCCACAAGAGATCATACCTGCGGTTCATGCCTGCCTTCCAACAGGGCTGCTGCCATCTTGAGTCAGCCTTCCTTGATACTCACACCTGGAGTTAGACTCAGAAAAACTGTCAGTTAACAGTCCCATTAAGTCTTTGAATGGCAAGTTCCAACTATCAGTGACTATTGCCTAAGGAACATCCTTAAAGCTAGCTCTAAATAGCTTGCATGCATTTCCTCCCTTGTTCATAAAGTCTTTCCATTAAGATCATAAGTTACTGCTCTAACACATTTGCATCAGTTTCTCCTCTATTTTCTATTCTTCTCTAATTATGCCTGATCTGAAAGAACTGAACCATAACTTTATCCTTATGGTTTTAGACGATGGAATGAGTTCCAATCCACATTTAACCTTTCCCATCAGTACAAAAATATTCTACAACTTCTCTCCTAAAGGGACTTACATTGAAATTCCTTTCCCTAAACTGAAGATGTCTCCCCCCCAAGGGTGGGTTCTTTTCCATCAGAGGGCAAGCTTCACTAATGAAAACTACCAAACCAAATCCCATCTCAAATCTAATCTTATCTGCTGACTTTAAGAAGCCAGGTTTGGAGGCTTCTGATGCCTACTCTTTTTTTCTTTCAGTAAAAACTCTTTCTTCTTATCTAAACTAATGGGGGGGGGGGAGTGGAGTGAGGAATGCACAGACTGCCTCCTTACTCAAAAATGTAACCACCCTCCCCCAAGACTTCTATAGATAAGCATAGATAACCCCAGATAGATATATAGATAACCCCAAGTATAAGGTTCTCACCCAAAACTTGGAAAACTCACAGAAAACTGCAACCAATTAGCTTACAGGTGGAAATTCAGCAGGCCTTCTGAAAATCATACAAAAAGATTTTACAGAGCATTTTTCAAAAATATTTTCCCTTCTTTAAAAAAGTTTAAAATTTTATCCTGATGTTAAAAGGAATACTCACCAAACCTTTCTGAAGAGAATTATTTAGAAGGTTTTAGAATGAAAGACATCTATCTCCTTCTCTTTCCCTAAAGCAAATTAACCCTTAAACACTGGAATTCATTAACTAAATTGGTGGAAAATGTCCTCATTCTCAAATATTGCACAGAATTCCTAGACATTACAAAGTTCCCTAGTCAAAAGGTGTTGTAATGTAGAGGACACTTAATTTCTATAATTACATACCCAATTAAATTTACCTTTATCACAATAACAAAGTTTACCAGGACTTAAAAACTTTTCATAGGAATTCCTCTACACAGAAAGCTTTGCACAAGATTGATAAGAATTCATGACTAGATGGTTAACAACCTCAATTTCTTAATTAAGTACAATTCTTAATCTAACAACATCCAGATTATAAGAGGAATTATTTTTCTAACAGCATAGGTAATGTGATGTTAACCAATTTGCATAATATAACAAATTTAGACATATAAGTACACTACAAGCAAATATCATGTATTTAAAAACTTGAAACAGAATCTAATTAATTACCAATCAAGTGATCATAACTGAGTTGGATAAGCAAATCAAATTTGATTCATAACCACTAGTGGTAACATTTTAATTTCTAAGGCCCAATACTTAGCATTGTAAAATATTATTACCTATAAAACCACATATTAACAATTCACAATGTATTCTGAATTGACAGAGATTACAAGAGGACCCAAAAAAGCCTTTGTATAAATAGTTGATTTATAGCAAAAACAATTTCATCTGAACTTCCAGACAAAACTTGGAAGTTATAATTTCTTAGGTTACAGAAATTGTCCAACTTCTTAATCTAATGCAACTTTTAACAAAATTTATACTATAGAAATGTAATAATGCCCTAAACATTATTATGTGTAAGATTTGAACTACTCATTTCAGCCTAGGTAAATACATTTCTAAACCAAATATGACAGTTTAAAATTATCAAATTTTCATCACATCCTTTAAAAGCGCCCAATTCACATATATCAAACTCAGATTAAAATCACATAATGGTCTTCTCAAATTCCACAATCTAAAGAATTTTAGAAATACAATATAATTTTAGAAATACAGAAGCAATAAATTTCAGATGACATCAATTGAATTTCCAGGTTATCACATATAGGAATTGTTGATCCTGTTACTTCTGGTATTTCTACATTAACACATTAATATATAAATACATGCATAACATATATTAGTACATTAATATCTTAAATACACTTTATTTATTTAGCTGTATATTCTTCAGCACCCACTACCTCTGACCCAAGTATTAGGAATATTTGCCTGGCCATGAATGAACTTATAAAAGGAAAGAAAAACTTTATTTGCAGCCCGCTTTCTCCAAGCTTCATCTTATGCATACTGGCAATTAACAAAATGCCTAAAAGGATTTTGAGGGGGAAGGGGTGTGGGCAGTTCTCTTCAAAAAAAAAAACCTTTAGGACTCTCAAGAAAGATAAGAGGGAGTGGTCCTTAAGAGCACATGGGTTTGCAACTCCCCCACTCATTCTTTAAACCAAGCTAAAATATTTCTCGGTTTCCCCTTCAGCCTGCTGTCTCAGATAAAGGGAAAAAATCCCTTTCAGTTTTCTAAGGGCTCCTCCCTAGGTGGGACCTGGCAGCCCCTTGAGGGCAAAGGAGCCTACCTTTCCAAGCACTAACTAATCAGCCCTATTTCCCAAATCAGGTTACAAGTTTCTTTTAGCTTCAGTTCCTAATTGACACACCCAGTTTTCTAAGGTGGAGTGGGGGGGAGTGGGTGGCCAAGAGCACATGAACCCAGAGCCACGTGGACTCAGCTGCAGTTTCTACCCCCACACCTAAATTCCTTTATACAAGTTTCTCTCTCTTTCCCAAATTTTACTTTAACTTTTAGCCTCTGCATTCCAATTTCAATCTTTCTTCCCTAATCTTGACTAAACTACCTCAAACATTTCAAGTAAATAAAGAATTACATACTCACCCAGCTTTTCCTTTTCCCAGCTGGCTTTCTTTTCACCTTAAAACTTAAAGATTAAAATGACCAACAACTTAAAACTTTTTTGGAAGTGAGAACTTTGAACTTGCCAGTCAAAGGTGAGTGGGACTCTGGAAAAAAATCCAGTGGTACCATGTCCCTTTCTCCTCCTGCTGGAGAGCTCAAAGTGTCTCTTTTTTCAGATTTATGCATATTCCCAATTTGTCTTAGAGCCAAATAGTATAATAAATTCTGACTTCTCTGAAGTCAAATTAGAACGCATTTCACTTAAATTTAAGGGAAAAGTTCCCCGCCTCCTTTCTTATCTCTCTTCACATTCCAAATTGGCCAGATTTGGAATGAAGAGAGAAAGAAAGAGCATTATTTCCAACAATTTTCCGAAAGTTTTTTCAACACCTGTAATCACATTGTAAAAAGAAAAAAGCCATTTAACCAGAAGCCTTTTTTCTCTCAAGAGATGATAGACATTACAGGGTGTCAGATTACACACTCCACACAGAAGCGCAGATACAGAACACAGACACAAAGACAAAAAACACAGAGAGGATTTTGTGAATCCTATACACAAAGTGCTTGGCCCTCTGATGTAATGGAGGCCAGGTGCCATGCTTTATTGGGGTCGTGGAGACCCTGCTTTTAAGATGATCTGGGGCAGATCCCCAGTTGGTCTCTTCCAGTTGTTTAAGAGACATCTTTCTCTTACTAGCTTCTTCAGAACTTTCATATAATGTATTTTATGTTCCCAAATGCATAGATTGGATTTATATTGAAGAGTTGGGGGAGGGGCCGAAGGAGACTTCATTCATTCCTCCGGATCATATTCTAAGTATCCTTTTTCTGGTGTCTTGTCCTTGGAGTCTGCCAAGTGTGCAAGTTCCTCCTCTTGCTCTGTTCTGGTAGCCACATCTGTCTGTAAAACTTTTGTTTTGAGGAACTTCAGTGTATATAGTGTTTGATGTAGCTGCTGTTGTGGTGTGAGTGTTTGCTGTAGCTGCTGTTGTGGTGTGGTGCCCCTAAGTTTTCTCAAATGAATTGTGCATCCTTGCTTCTTGCTAAGCTTGTGAAGTATTCTACGGAATGTCTCTAAGTCCTTAAAGTCTGTAAAGGATGCAGACCACCCCATTGGTAAGGCTTTCTTTTAACCTTACCTCCTCCAAAGTCTCATCCGGCTCTCTGACTTTGCTTTGGGTTGCGTCCCAGAGTCTCATCTGTCTGTCTCTCCCAGGCGAGTTGAATATTGTTGTCCTCTGTGAGCGGCTCGGCTGCTTGCTAGCCAACATGGTCCTTCCTTCTACGTGTCAGAGGGCTTCATGGGGTGTGGGGTCCTCTCTTCGAGCCTCACGTTTGAGCGCCATTTGTTGGGGGCCTCTCACCCCTGGTAGTCCTTGACCTGCAAGGACCTGTCTCGGTATGCAATGATTGAGGTGGGAGTCAAGATAAGATGGAAGGAACTCTGTTTATTGTTACACCAAGCAGGATTTTTATATAGTACTAGCCTTTGTTACTGGGTGCAAGCAAGCTCGTGCACGATCCTCTAAGCCTATCAGGAGCCCCAGGGCCATGCATCACAGCTCGTGGACAACTTGTATTCAGTCCTTATTTGGAAGGGGGCATGTGCTGTTCACAGCCAGCCTTATCAGAGGAGGAGGACCCGAGCCAGACTGTGTAGCCCCAGATAATTCCTTTTTCCCATGGGACTGTCAGTGGGCCTCAACTCCCAAGCTTATCAGGCTCTCAAGAGCCCCTTACATAGGGCTTTTTCAATGGCTATCCCCTATGCCTATCATTCCCTTCATTTCCATCTCTGTCTTCTGTCTTCCCTGGCTTCCTTCAAGTGTCAGTTAAAATCCCACCTTCTACAGAAAGCCTTTCTTAATCTCCCTTTTCTGGTGCCCCCTTAATTCTAATGCCCTTCCTCTGTTGATTGTCTTCAATTTATCCTGTATATATTTCATTTGTACCTAACGGCTTGCATATGATCTCTTCCATAAGATTGTGAACTCCTTGAGGGCCAGGAATGTCTTTTGCCGTTCTTTCTGTCAGTTCTTAGTACAGTGTCTAACATATATCAGGGGCATCATAAATGCTTGTGGACGGAATGACTTCTGAGAAGATGTTGCAGCAATCACTTTCTACTCACCATCATTTACAGGTGGTAAGATGGCTGAAAATTCAAGTAGAGAATGGCTACAGCCAGTCCTAGATGGAGGGAGCCATTTAAACAACCATTAGCACAGTGGCTATAGCCAAGAAGCATTTAAGTCCTTCAGGGCTTGTTTCTGCTCTGGGTGTCACCTCACCTAGTGAAGAGAGGCCAGGGACTTCAGTAAAGTATGGATAGAACCAGCCCATAGAGTATCAAATGTTGGGTTAATTACATTTTTCTTTTCTTTTTTTTAAATTTATTTAATATATTTAGTTTTCAGCATTGATTTTCACAAAAGTTTGAATTACAAATTTTTTCCCCATTTCTACCCTCCCCCCACTCCAAGATGGCATATATTCTGGTTGCCCCGTTCCCCAGTCAGCCCTCCCATCTGTCACCCCCCTCCCCTCCCATTTCCCTTTGCCTTCTTCTCTTGTAGGGCAAGATAAATTTCTATGCCCCATTGTCTGTGTATCTTATTTCCTAGCTGCATGCAAAAACTTTTTTTTTTGTTTTTTGAACATCTGTTTTTAAAACTTTGAGTTCCAAATTCTCTCCCCTCTTCCCTCCCCACCTACCCTCCCCAAGAAGGAAAGCAATTTAACATAGGCCACATGCATATCATTATGTAAAACCCTTCCACAATACTCATGTGAAAGATTAACTATGTTTTGCTCCTTCCTAACCTATCCCCCTTTATTGAATTTTCTCCCTTGACCCTGTCCCTTTTTGAAAGTGTTTGTTTTTAATTACCTCCCCCCCCCCCGTATACCCTCCGTTCTATCATCCCCCCCTCTTTGATCTTCTTCCTCCTTCTTTCCTGTGGGGTAAGATACCCAATTGAGTGTGTATGGTATTCCCTCCTCAGGTCAAATCCGATGAGAGCAAGATTTACTCCTTCCCCCTCACCTGCCCCCTCTTCCCTTCCTACAGAACCACTTTTTCTTGCCACTTTTGTGTGAAATAATTTACCCCATTCTATCTCTTCCTTTCTCCCTCTCTCAATATATTCCTCTCTTATCCCTTAAATTGATTTTATTTTTTTAGATATCATCCCTTCATATTCAACTCACCCTGTGCCCTTTGTGTATATATGTATATATACATACCTACATCTATACATACATAGACACACACATATGTATATATATGTATGCACACACACACACACACACACACACACACACACACATATGCATATTCCTTTCAGCTACTATGATATTGAGGTCTCATGAATCATACACATCATCTTTCCATGTAGGAATGTAAACAAAACAGTTCAACTTTAGTAAGTCCCTTATGATTTCTCTTTCTTGTTTACCTTTTCATGCTTCTCTTGATTGTTGTGTTTGAAAGTCAAATTTTCTATTCTGCTCTGGTCTTTTCACTGAGAAGGCTTGAAAGTCCTCTATTTTATTGAAAATCCATATTTTGCCTTGGAGCATGATACTCAGTTTTGCTGGGTAGGTGATTCTAGGTTTTAATCCTAGCTCCACTGACCTCCGGAATATCGTATTTCAAGCCCTTCAGTCCCTTAATGTGGAAGCTGCCAGATCCTATGTTATCCTGATTGTTTTTCCACAATATTCAAATTGTTTCTTTCTGGCTGCTTGCAATATTTTCTCCTTGACCTGGGAGCTCTGGAATTTGGCAACAATGTTCCTAGGAGTTATCTTTTTGGGATCTATTTGAGAAGGTGATCTGTGGATTCTTTCAATTTCTATTTTACCCTCTGGCTCTAGAATGTCAGGGCAATTCTCCTTGATAATTTCTTGAAAGATGATATCTAGGCTCTTTTTTGGATCATGGCTTTCAGGTGGTCCAATAATTTTTCAATGATCTCTCCTGGATCTATTTCCCAGGTCAGTGGTTTTTCCAATGAGATATTTCACATTGTCTTCCATTTTTTCATTCCTTTGGTTCTCTTTTATAATATCTTGATTTCTCATAAAGTCACTAGCTTCCACTTGCTCCAATCTCATTTTTAAGGTAGTATTTTCTTCAGTGGTGTTTTGGACCTCCTTTTCCATTTGGGTAATTCTGCCTTTCAAGGCATTCTTCTCCTCATTGGCTTTTTGGAGCTCTTTTGCCATTTGAGTTAGTCTATTTTTTAAAGTGTTGTTTTCTTCAATATTTTTTTCAGTATTTTTTTGGGTCTCCTTTAGCAGGTCATTGACTTGTTTTTCATGGTTTTCTTGCATCATTCTCATTTCTCGTCCTAATTTTTCCTCTACTTCTCTAACTTGCTTTTCCAACTCCTTTTTGAGCTCTTCCATGGCCTGAGACCAGTTCATGTTTTTCTTGGAGGCTTTTGGTGTAAGCTCTTGCACTTTGTTGACTTCTTCAGGCCATATGTTTTAGTCTTCTTTGTCACCAAAGACAGATTCCAAAGTCTGAGACTGAATCTGGGTGCGTTTTCGCTGCCTGGCCATGTTCCCAGCCAACTTACTTGACCCTTGAATTTTTCGTCGGGGTATGACTGCTTGTAGAGCAAAGAGTACTTTGTTCCAAGCTTGAGGGGATGCACCGCTGATTTAAGAGCTATTTCTATATAGCCAGCTCTGCCCCCCCCAGCACTCCTCCTTCCTCAAGAACCACCAACCCGGACCTAACACAAATCTTCAGCAGGCTCTGCACTCCTGCTCTGATCTGCCACTTAATTCCTCCCACCAGGTGGGCCTGGGGCCGGAAGTAACTGCAGCTGTAGTTCTGTAGCTGCACCTCCCCTGCTGCCCCTGGGGCAGTGGCCTAACCATGAACTCTGTTCCCCGCAGCTTTTCCCACTAACCTTCTCTGTTGTCTTTGGTGTTTGTGGGTTAAGAAGTCTGGTAACTGCCACAGCTCACTGATTCAGGGTGCTAGGGCCTGTTCTGCCTGGCTCCTGGTCTGGCTGGTCCTGCTGTCTCCTACGCTGAGCTCTGCTCCCCTCCACTACATGCACAATAGACCTCGTCCAGCGACCATCCAGGCTGTCCTGGTTGGATCCCTGCTTCTCTCTGCTATTTTGTGGGTTCTGCAGTTCTAGAATTTGTTCGGAGCCATTTTTTATAGGTTTTTGGAGGGATGTGGTGGGGAGCTCATGCAAGTCCTTGCTTTCCAGCTGCCATCTTGAATCCACCAATTACATTTTTCATAAAACTGCAATCCAAGTTTTCCATCAGTTTTTGATGAATAATGAATTTTGTTTGCTAGTAGTATGTTTGGGGATTTATTCAGGGTTAGACTTCTGTGTACATTTAGCTCTAAATCTTAATCATCTAATCTATTCCTCTGACCAGTTTTCTATTTTCAATTTAATGCCAGAATTTTTTGATAATCACTGCTTTCTCATATTTCGGAGGATCTGTTATTGTCTTCTAAATTCATAATTTTTTTGCATTAATTCCCTTGATATCCTTGACATTTTTCCAAATGAATGTTGTTATTTGGCCCACTTCCATCAAACATCCCATTTATATTTGGATTCATATTATGCTAACTATATTTTGGAACCTTTACTATATTATCCTGGCTAAACCATTAACATTGAGTCCCTTTCCAGTTGTTTAGATCTCACTTCATTTTTGCAAAAAAAAAAATTGTAATGATATTTGCATAATGCTTTCTGTCTCTTTGTAGATTAATTTTCATATATTTAATGATATTTTATATCTTGCTACTTTGCTGAAGCTATTTGTTAGTCCATTAAGTTTCTTGCTGATTCTCTGGGGTTTTCGCCATAAATCATCCTATCACCTGCAGAGATATTTCAATATCTTGTTTCCTAGTATTTATTCATGTAATTTCTTTTTCTTGTTTTCTTGTTATAGTTAGAGGTAACACCTCTAGAGTGATGCCCAATAATAATGGAGAGAATAGACATTATTGCTTCATTCACCATTGATCTTTTGGGGGAAATTTCTACTATTTTCTTCATAAGAAACAAAACTAGCTTTTGTTTTTTAATTAATGCTTTAATCAGTTTTAAGAAAAATCTTTCCCTTCTTATACTTTTGTAGTATTTTTAATATGAATGAGCTTTTTGATGAGATTTTTCTTACTGATATAATCACATGACTGATCAATTATTAAAATTTTTATTATTGTTGGAAGCTTATTATTCTTATATTATTAAATTAATCCACTTTGGTCAAAATAAGTAATCTTTTCGAGACATTGTTATAATTTATTTTTAGTAGCTTTTGGTCAGTGTTCATTAGTGTTAACATCTGTAGTTCTTTGACTTGGCCATATCCACCCTGAGTTGGGCCTCAGGATCATTCTTGTTTCATAGAAAGTGTTCAGTGTTCTTTTGGGCTGGGCTTGACTCAAACAAGTCACTTGGTAGTTTCTATTTGATACTAAAACAAGAGAGACATTCAAATCACACAACAGTTAGGTGAAGGTGATCTCTTTAGTCACAGAAGGAAAAGGATACTCAACAAAGATAAACCCTGAAGTTATTCACAGGTGATTCAGCTGAGCCAAGTTCCTCTTAAGTAGTCAGAGGTAGACTTCCAGCTATGCATCAAAGCATTCCCGAAGACCCTCAGGAATGTTTGTAGTCGGGATGACCAGGAAGTGATGGCAATAGCCTAAGCCTTTAGTCATCTGAACTAATCATGTCTCCAGATGGTTTTAATACCTTTTAAGGAAAAACCAGCCTAACTTGTAGAGGGGTGTGGGTATGGGCTTGGATACTGCACCTACCACAAGTGCCTTCTCTCTTTATCTTTGAAGCCATTTCAGGAACCACAGATATCAGTGAGCTGGTAAATGTTTAACAACCACCTCTCTGGGGGAAAATGTACACACAAGACACTTTTATATTTAATCTGTATTATCAACAGTTTCTCCATTATTTTCTTAAGTCTAGATAGTTAACAAAATCGTGCATCCTTGATTTAATGACATAATAATATATATTATCATTCTATTATCATATAATATATTTAATAGTAATAATTTACTAATAAGCCTTGATTTGTAGCAATTGTCAATATCAAAGTTGTAAATACTTACCCTGAATATTTAACAATCAGCTTTCACACTTGGTTGGAGCTGCCTCTAGCATGTCCCTGCATAGAATTACTTCTTCTTGAAATATTTGATAGCATTCATTTACAAGTCTATCTTGTCCTGAGCCTTTCTTCTGCAGCACTTTAGTTATGCTTTGTTGAAATTTTCTTTGGAAATTAGGTTGTTTAGATTATGTGTTTCTTGCATTGCTAATTTAGGAGGTTCATATTCTTATTAAAAAATTCATTTTTAAATGTTCAGTTTTTGGGGCCATGAGCAGGCCCACCAGGGCATTCTGGGGGTGGGGGCTATGCCAGCAGGGTCAGGGCCCCTCAAGGCCTCTACTATCTGGGCCAGGGTCTGGCCTGCCTTGCCACCTCTGCCACAGCCGCCACTGCCTCCCTTCCTCCTGAGCTTGGCTCCATGCTTGGCTTTGGCTGGACTCACCCTTCCAGGCTGCGCCCTGAGGTGGGAGAAGAGAAGGGAGGAAGACAGAGGGCTAGAAGGAAGGAGGGAACAGCAGGAGGAAGACAAGGAGGCGGAGGCTGAGGAAACTGCCACAGCCACCCAGCCTTCAGCAACCAGGGCCCTGCTCAGTCATCCGTGGTCAAGGCCGCCAGCCAGCGAAAAGATTTCAGTTCGCTCAAGGCTCAGGTAAATTTATTTTAGTAATAAAGTGATTTTTAATTAAGCACCCCTTCAAACCAAAGAAAAGTTTCTTCCATGGGAAGTATTAGTGAAACAGTAATAAGTGTGAGACACACACACATAAAGCTCAGTTTCCACACAGAGCCATGGGGCCCCAACCTCGAGACAACTTGGAGGCTGCTGGGATAAAAGTCTTGACCAATCAGCAGGGATGGAAGGGGCTCAGAAACCACAAACTGGCTCAAACCGGTCATGGCTAAAGTCAGGCCTGCAATAGTCTGGTAACTGAGCATGTGTAATGCACCTCGTGCATAGTACCCTCCCTGCCCTGCATAGGATTACGACCTCATTAAGTGAACATGGGAGGTATCACCAGGGTTGGCGACCATATCAAGGAGTTACGTGGGATGGGTGTGTAAGGAAGAATGTAACCCAGCTCAGGACCAATCCTGATCCAGAAGGTAGGAGTTATGATAATTAATCCCATAAAGCTTGCTGTTGCTTCTGTACTGGACTCACTCTCCCTTACTAAGGGGGTGTGTCTGCTTCTCACACAAGGAAGGGAAAAGCTCTTCACCCTCTCTAATATAATAATAAAAATAAAAGGGCTTGAGTCTCTAACTCTGAAATTGAGTCTGGGATCTTCTTTATAACATAAGGAAGTAAAAGGATTTGAATAAGAAAGTTCATTTAACCATTCATCAATTTCAAATTATTCATGGCTTTTTCTTCAACTACAAGTCATCCATATCCCGTCTTGGCTGAACGAAACAATGGAAACTACCTACTATTAGATCACACTATAATGTGAAGATTTGTTCCTTAAGCCCCAGAGCAGAAAAGTCTATCTTGTAATTTAAAACTAAGAAAAGGTACTTCACACTTACAGATCTGGAAGAGATACTTGTACAAAATGACTTCTCTTTCTATTCATGTTTGGACAGAGAAAGTCCTACTTCACTTAATTTATGGATTGTCCTCATTCCCTAAATCTAAAGTCTTCTTTTGATTTCTAGTCCAGAGGGAAAGGCCCAAAGGGTATCATCAGTAATGATTAACAACAATGTGCTTGGCATAATAAATAACCCTCCAATCAATTGCAAATGTTTTCCCAAGGCCTTTCTAGGGTGGGGTGGGGTTTGAGGACAAGGACAGAAGGTCATGCACATAGAAAATATCTGTTCTAAAAAATAACTGACCACTTCTTTAATGGTGACTCAAATTAGTTGTTTATAGGAGATTCAACTCTAACAACTAGAAGAAAGGATAGTTGATTAAAAGCCTATCCTTGAGCAATTAAAAAACAAACAGCAACAAGCTCTACTTTATATACTCTTAAATAAACTCACATTTTATCTGAAAAAAATGCTCATTTTTTCCATATTGGTTTAAATTTTATTTTCTCTTCCTTAGTTGTGATCTGCCCCTTCTCCCATTTTAGTTTTGTTCCTTTAGCTTCCTTCCCTCACTATGTTGATCGAATTCAATACGTTATTAGTCTTTAAAAGAAAAAAAATATTTTTTGAAAAAATTTTGCTTATTTGTTCCACTTACCGCTTTTCTCCTCCCCCACAAAGAGAGCAGTACATCACATGGTCCTAGGGATATGTGACTAGAATAGCACTCAAATAGGCTGTATCTGGGTTGTAGACCATGACATCAGGGAAATGGCGACATTACTTGCAATTGACTTTGATTTGAGTGAGAGAGGTCTGTGTAAGGTCAGCAGCCCCACTTTCTCCCCCAGAGCCATCTGGATCCAGTGGCCAGATATTCATCAGGACCACTGGAGATGGCCCAGGATGCAATGGGAGACCCTGGCCCTATTAGGCTGAGGTTCTCACTTTGAGTGAGGTAATGGTCATTCAGTGAATAGGCCTCTTTAAGAAGTTAGTCAAGGGATGGCCCCTTTAATAATAATGATGATAATAATAAATCAGCCTCGGAGGGGAAGACCCTCAGGGTTTCTGGCCACAAAATAAAGAGTTACTATTTACTATTTACATTTACTCTATGCCAGGAGGGCAGGAACCTACTGTTGTCCAATCTATGAGCTCCAGAATGAAGTGGATTTAACCTTAAATATCCCAGAGAATACTGCCCTAGTAAAAACACAGGAGGAGCCAGAAGGACAGGAAGAGGCACAAAAACCTATTAGAGTAGAGGGAAAGAAGGGAGGTAGAAGAAGTCTGTCTGAGCTTAAATCTCACTGGATTTGGCTCAAGGAGGGAATAACATACTCTGCTAAGTGTAAAATAAAAGTTGCCCTACAGGTAGTAGGAGGGGAAAGGGGAAAGTAAAGGGTGAAAATTTGCAGGTGCCTAGAAGTAGCTCTGAAAACAGCAGCTCAAAACCCCTGAAACTTGGGAAACAGCACTCTACATTTTGGAAGCAGTCATACCTTGACAAAGAGCTCAAAAGTCAAGCAATTGGCTGAAAAATGAGCAGACAGCATAAAAAACTCAAGACTATAGAATCTTGCTTTGGTGACAAAGACCAAAACATACAGCCAGAAGAAGACAAGAAAGTCACAGATCCTCCATCAAAAGCCTATAAGAAAAGGATGAATTGATCTCAGGCCATGGAAGAGCTCAAAAAAGATTGTGAAAATCAGGTAAGAGAAGTAGAGGAAAAACTGGGAAGAGAAATGAGAATGATGAAAAAAAAAAACCTTGAAAGATGAGTCAACAACTTGCTAAAGGAGACCCAAAAAAATACTGAAGAAAATAACACCTTAAAAATAGACTAACCCAAATGGAAAAAGAGCTCCAAAAAGCCAATGAGCAAAGGAATATCTTCAATAGCAGAATTGAGCAAATGGAAAAGGAAATCCAAAAGGTCACTGAAGAAAACCATTCCTTAAAATTAGAATGCAGCAAATGGAAGCAAATGACTTTATGAGAAATCAAGAAATTATAAAGAAAAAAGAATGAAAAAATAAAGACAACGTGAAATACCTCATTGGAAAAACAACTGACCTGGAAAATAGATGCAGGAGAGCCAGTTTTAAAAGTATTGGACTGCCACAAAGCCATGATCAAAAAAGAGCCTAGACATCATTTTCAAGAACTTATCAAGAAAAACTTCCCTGATATTCTAGAACCAGAAGGCAAAATAGAAATTGAAAGAATTCACCCATACCCTCCCAAAAGAGATCCCAAAAGGACAACTCCTAGGAATATTGAAGCAAAATTACAGACTTCCCAGATCCAGGAGAAAACATTGAAAGCAGCCCAAAAGAAATAAGTTGGCTATTATAAAGACACAGTCAGGATAACACAAGACCTAGCAGCTTCTACATTAAGGGATCAAAGGAGTACGAATGTGGTATTGGGGAGGTGAATGGAGTTAGGATGTAAACCAAGAATCAACTACCAAGAAAGACTGAGTATAATCCTTTAGTGGAAAATGTGAATATTCAGTGAAATTAAGGACTTTCAGGCATTCTCAATGAAAAGACAAGAGCTGAATAGAAAATTTGACTTTCAAATACAAAACTCAAGAGAAGCATGAAAATGCAAACAGAAAAGAGAAATCATAAGGGACTTATTAAAGTGTACCTGTTTACATTCCTACATGGAAAGATATTTATAACCTATGAGACCTTTCTTAGTATTAGGATAGTTGGAGGGAAGGTAGATAATTTGAGAGAGAGAGAGGGACAGAGGGAGAGAGACAGACAGAGATAGAGAGAGAGAGAGACAGAGACAGAGAGACAGAGGGACAGAGAGATAGAGAGACAGAGAGAGGGAAAGACAAGGCATATAGTGATTTGAATATGAAAGGATGGTAACAGAAAAATAAAATTTAAGGGTTAGAGAGGAATGCACTGGGAGAAGGAAGAAGGGAGACATAGAATGGGGTAAATCATCTCACCTAAAAGAGGGAAGAAAACACTTTTCTAGTGGAGGGAAAGAGGGGGAAATGAAAGGGAACGAGTGAACCTTACCCATCAGATTTGGCTGAAGGAGGGAATAACATACACACTCATTTGGCTATGGAATCTATCTTACCCTACAAGAAAGCATGGAGGAAGGGGATAAGAGAGGGGTGATGATGGGAGGGCAAATTGGGCTAGGGAGTAGTCAGAAGTAAACACTTTTGTGGATAGACAGGATTGAAGGACAGTGCAGAGTACATGAGTAGCAAGTTAGAATGGAGTGAACATAATTAGTCTATTAAAACATGACTACCATGGAAGGGTTTTGCATGTGTACACATGTACAAACTATATTGAATTGCTTACCTTCTCAATGAAGCACCATTGGTGGGAAGAGACAAAGGGAGACAATTTGGAACTCAAAGTTTTAAAATTAAATGTTAAAAACTGTTTTACATGCAACTGGGAAAATACATATGCAGGCAACGGAGTATAGAAATCTCTCTTGCACTACAGGAAAATAGAAGGGAGGAGTGTGATAGATGGGAGGGCAGAATATGGGGAGGGATAATCAGAATGCTTGCTGTCTTGTGATGGCAGGAGGGAAGAAATGGGGAGAAAATTTGGAACTCAAAATCTTATGGAATTGAGTGTTGAAAACTAAAAATAAATAAATTTTTAAAAAGTTAACAACAGAATCAAACACAGAAAATGCCAAACATATTTTATTTATCCTCTATCTATTTTCTACATGTATTATTTACAAAAATTAACCCCAAAAAGAACAAAAACAACAATAAAAAATAAAAACAAATTATATCTGGTTGGTGACAGTGAAGAAATAAGAGCACCAAATATCTGTTCTGACATTTGTTCTCATGGCCAGTCTAACAATCTCGAGGAGCCTTTGATCTGTTGTTAGTCATAATTCAAGAATTTTATAAGCTTATATGATGGGCTCGAGTTGATTAATAATCTCCTTGTCTTGAATTTCCATGTTAAGGCCCATCATCTTCACAATAGATTTTCTAAAATCGATGAGCTGCAAGGGGCAGGGTGGGGGGAAGGGCAGTCACAGACAAGAAGGAAAGAAAAAGTAGCATCAGTGGCACAGGATTTTTAATGTTCACATCTTTAAGACAATTCTGTAAGACAGACACTTTTTCATGAACAATGTTAACATAGAGTATCAAACTAGGTTTTGAAAAAGGTTCCCTGACAACATGTCTTTTCAGTTATGAAACCTCCATGAACAGATATTGTACTTTCAAGTATATTTCTTAATGTCAGTTTACAATTTATTAGGCATTTACATTTTCTGGACAACAGTAGAGTTTTTATCAGAGTAAATATAGTCTGTTCCAAAAGTTTAGAGCAGTTTTAAGCTTTAATATTGAAAGTAATATTAAACAAAGCTTTTTGTGGGGAAGTGGGGGTCAGAACCAAAATGGCAGAGTGAAAGCAAGAACTCCCTTGAGCTCTCTCACAAATTCTTTCAGATACCTCAAAAAAGTGAATCAGAACAAATTTGAGAGTGGCACAATCCACTTGGAGACAGAGTGTGACAGATATCCATTCCAGGACAACCTGGAAGCTCAATGAGAAGGATTTGTTGCACCAGGCTGGGAGAGGATCAGAGTCTGGTGCATGGGCTGCCCCCATGAGTGCAGACTCAACCATAGCAGAGGCAAAGGGGAGCTTGGGGGACTGAATCACTAGCAAAAGGGACATTTCCCAACCTCTCAGTGCAGGACTGGGGTCTGTCTGAGCTGGGTGAGAGAGAAGCACAGGGCCTGTGGCAGTAAAAGCAGCTACTCCCGGGCTATCAGCCCACAGAATAAATGTTTGAAAGGCAACTACTTGAACTTCCTGGAGCCAAGATGACAGAGTCCAACCTAAGTGCTCTCATTCCCCCGTGCGTGACCTTGAAAAACCCAGAGAATATTACCTCAGGAAAAATCCCGGAATAGTGGAGCCAGCAAAAGGGATGGTGGTTTTTTAGCTTGGGAGGCTAGGGCGATTGACAGGTAGGGGCGCACTTGCTGTGGCTGAAGGGGACAAGGGCAGGACAGAAGGCATTTCAGTAAGCCCCACCTCAGTGGAACAGAGGGAGATCCTGAGCCCCAGGGGGTGTGGGGTTGGCAAACACCAACAACAGGATCCCAGGGGTGCCTTGGGACAGCAGGGGAAATTGGTGGACATGAGCACAGACAGGCATCCACCAACAGCTGAGTCTACCTGTGATCTGGTGCAGCCCTAGGGGAGGAGGAGACCTCCATCAGCCAGAACACCTTTCCCTAACACATCACACCTCAAACTTCCATGTAACCCTGCAGAAAAACAGAAAGACTTCACCTGGCCTCCACACAAAGCAACTGACTCCAGGTCAGCACCAGGGAAGCTACAACATTATATACCTTCTAGCTGACAGAAACAGGAGCCATAGCACACAAAGCCAGTAACCCAGACACAGGCTCCTGTGCTCCAGAAGAAGAGATCAACTTTAAAAGCTACAAAAACTCAATCACAATGAGCAAGAAGCAAATTAGGAAAACAAAGAGCATAGATTCTTACTATGGGTACAGGGAAGATCAAAATACCGATTCAGAAGAGGACAGCATTGACATTAGACCCACATCTGATACCTCAGAAGGGAACATGAAGTGGTCTCAAGCCCAAAAAGCATTCTTGGAAGAGCTCAAGAAGGATTTTCAAAATCAATTTGGAGAGATAGAAGAAAAATTCAACAATACCTTTCTGAAAAATACTATTGACAAACTGGGGAAAAAATTCCCTGAAGAGAACTCCTTAAAAAGTAAAATTAGCCAAATGGATAGAGGGGCACAAAACCTAACTAGAGAAAATAACTTCTTAAGAAGTGAAATTTTGATCATGCCTGTCTCTATAAAAAGAATCAATGGTCCTCAGTTTTTTTGTGTTCTTCATGTTGGTTAGCCTTTTCTGGGCTTTACAATAAATTTCTGCTTTTGGGGCTCAGGACTCTCTGTCCCAGCTTTCTTATTCTGGGGATTGTGAGTCTAGTTGTTGGCTTTTTGAAACCATATGATCATCTCAATAGATGCAGAAAAAGCCTTTGACAAAATACAACACCCATTCCTTTTAAAAACACTAGAAAGCATAGGAATAAATGGAGCCTTCCTTAAAATTATAAATAGCATCTACCTAAAACCATCAACAAGCATTATTTGTAATGGGGATAAGCTAGATGCATTCCCTATAAGATCAGGGGTGAAACAAGGATGTCCTACTATTCAATTTGGTACTAGAAATGTTAGCTGTAGCAATAAGAGAAGAAAAAGAAATTGAAGGAATAAGAATAGGCAAAAAAAGAAGCTAAATTATCACTTTTTGCAGATGATTTGATAATTTACTTAGAGAATCCTAGAGAATCAAGTAAAAAACTACTTGAAATAATAAACAACTTCAGCAAAGTTGCAGGATATAAAATAAACCCACATAAATCCTCAGCATTCCTATACACTACTAACAAAGCCCAACACCAAGAGATAGAGAAATTCCATTGAAAGTTACTGTAGACACTATAAAATATTTGGGAGTTTGTCTGTCAAGACAAACCCAGGGCCTATATGAACATAATTATGAAACACTTTCCATGCGAATAAAGTCAGATCTAAATAGATGGAATAATATCATTTGCTCATGGTTAGGCCGAACTAATATAATAAAAATGACAATTTTACCTAAACTAATCTATCTATTCAGTGCCATACCAAATGAAGTACCAAAAAATTATTTTACAGAGCTGGATAAAACAATAACACAATTCATCTGGAAGAACAAGAGGTCTAGAATATCTAGGGTATTAATGAAAAGAAATGCTAGAGAAGGTGGCCTAGCCATACCAGATATTAAACTGTACTATAGAGCAGCAGTCATCAAATCTACCTGGTACTGGCTAAGAAACAGAGTTGTAGATCAGTGGAATAGGATAGGTATACAAGATGGAGAAGTCAACAACTATAGCAATCTCCTCTTTGATAAAGCCAAAGAGGCCAGCTTCTGGGCTAAGAATTCACTATTTCACAAAAACTGCTGGGAAAATTGGAAAATGGTAGGGCAGAAACTGGGCATAGACCAATATCTTACACCATGTACCAAAATAAAGTCAAAATGGGTTCATGATTTAGGAATAAAGGCTAAAACTATAAGCAATTTGGGAGAGCAAGGAATAGTTTACCTGTCAGATTTATGGAAAAGAAAAGAATTTATGACCCAGGAAGAGATAGAGAGCATTACAAAATGCAAAATGGATAATTTTGATTATGTTAAATTGAAATGTTTTTGTACAAAAAAAGCCAATGCAACAAAGATTAGAAGGGGGGCAGAAAATTGGGAGAAAATCTTTACAACTAGTATCACTGATAAAGGCCCTATTTCCAAAATATACAGGGAACTGAACCAAATATATAGGAATACATGTCATTTCCCAATTGAGAAATGGTCAAAGGATATGAACAGACAGTTTTCAGAGGAAGAAATTAAAGATATATATAGGCATATGAAAAAATACTTGAAATCACTACTGATTAGAGAAATGCAAATCAAAACAACTCTTAGATACCATCTCTCTTCTGTCAGATTGGCTAGAATAACAAAACAGGCAAATGATAAATGCTGGAGAGGATGTGGGAAAATTGGAACATTGTTACATTGCTGGTGGAGTTGTGAGCTGATCCAGCCATTTTGGCGAGCAATTTGGAACTATGCCCAAAGGGCTATAAAATGTTCATACCCTTTGACCCAGCAAAACCACTTCTAGCGTTGTATCCCAAAGAGATCACACAAGTGGGAAAAGGACCCATATGTACAAAAAATATTTATAGCAGCTCTTTTTGTGGTAGCTAAGAATTGGAAATCAAAGGGATGCCCATCAGTTGGAGAATGGCTGAACAAGCTGTGGTATATGAAGGTAATGCAATACTCTTGTGTTATTTTGTGAGGACCAACCCTGACAGACTTTGCTCTTCTCAGCAACACAATGTGCAGAGACAGCTCCAAAGGACTCACGATGGAGACTGCTATCTACATCCAGAGAAAGAACTATGAAGTATGAATGCAGATCGAGGCACACTTCATGCTCGCCTTTTTCTCCCCACTTTTTTTCTCTCTTTTGTATTTGTTTTTGGGTTGTGGTTTTTTTTTGGTTCTGTTTCTTCTTTCTCATGATTCATTCCATTGGTCATAATTCTTCTCCACAAAAAAAAAAATAAAAAAAATAAAAGAAGTGAAATTGAGGAGAGAGGTCTGTACACAATGTTCCTCAATCTGACTTTGATACAGTCAGTCATAAGTGCTTATGGAAAATTATGTCAAGATTTGGTTGCCCAGAGATGTTCATCAGCACTGTATGTCACTTTCATGATGGCATGCTTGTAACAACAGTAGTAATGATGATGGACAGCCATGCTTGATAGCATCACCTGGAAGTAACTAAGAACTTCAGCAGAGCCCTGAGTCCTCTCATCTTCCTCTTTTTTAAAAAATAAATTTACTTCTTGTTTTCAGCATTCACTTCCATAAGTTTTAAATGTTATGCACCTCTTTCGCCTCCTCAAGATAGTGTGCAATCTGAAATGGGCTCTACATATCCTGTCATCTTGGAAGACCAACAAGGGAAAGATCCTGCTTGTTCAAGATTGGGACATGTAATTTACATCAACCTTTAGGAGATGGTTTTCCCATCACTTTTGTTTTTCTCTTCCTCTCAGTAAAACCTTTCTTCTCTAATTTTCCAAACTGTAGCCTTGCAATGGAAGTTTGTGCCAGAATGTAGAATGGTAGCATGAAATAGTTTCCCCCTCCTCCAGATTTGGGGTCTCTTAGCTTGAGAAATGAGAGATATCACAAAGAGAATCTGGACTCCCTCACAGCCTCAGATACAATTGCTTGGAGAAAGCCAAATGCAGGAAAATTCAAATATAAAGAAATCCAAAAGGGTCTTGAGGATCATATGGTGGGATTAATAGGTTTCAGCCAATACTGCATTTCAGAATTGGCATAAAATACCTCTTGCAGGAGAAGGATGAGTGGAAAAGAAAGTGATCCAGGTGTGTAACAAGAATGAGAGACAATAGAGTGACAGCTCCTTTGATATATTGTTAGCCTTAACATATTAAACTATCCCTCAAGTGCACTGAATGGATTCTTTTGGGAGTATTTATAGAAACATTGAGGCTGATAATCCTATGGGATAAGCAGGATAAGGAGGTGTGGCACAATGGAGACAGTCCAAAAAGCTGGATTTCAAGTGACCTCTTTTGTTTCCTATCCTGGGAGGGCCTGAATGGGACTTCTTCACCTCAACACTTTCCTCTTAATGAGCCAAAGAACCACTTCCACCTCCTCATCTCCCAGGCTGGCAAGATTCATCAGATTCAACTCTTTGCATCTTGCTTCCTCTGCCACATCTGCTATCTGGTCACTTTACTGAAGTCTAACCTGCTGAATATCTCCTACTGCAATCTCAATCCCTTTCTTCTTGTGCTGACCTCACAAGTGGAAACTAAAGCCAGTTTTAATGTACAATGTAGAAGTACTCCTTGATTTCAGATAAAAAAACCTACACACTTACATGAACTGATGCAAATTGAAATGAGGATAACCAGGATAACATTGGATACAGTAACAGCAACATTGTATGAGAATCAACTATGAATGACTTAGCTATTCTCATCAATACAATGATCCAAGACAATTCTGAAAGACTCATAATGAAAAATACTATCCATATACAGATAAAGAACTGAGAGAGTCTGAATACAGATTACAGCATAATGTATGATCCTTTGCCAAGTTTTCTTGAGTCTAGCCTCAAAATGTCTTTTGCATCCACTTCTCTATATTCATGCAAATGCTACCCTAATCATTGCTAACCTTCAATACTGTAAACGATTCTTCAGTTGTCTCCTGCCTTCCATTTCCTACCTCCTCCAATCTACATTCGATGTAGGTATCAAAATCGTCTTTCTAAGACCAGCTAATGTCCCTATCACTCCTGTTCTCAAAAATCTTCAGGTTCCTTATTGCATCCTTATATGGCATCTCCTCCAAAAATGAACAAAAAACAAACACACAGACAGACAAAAACCTTTTTCTGTTCCCATTTGTTAATGCACACTACCTCTCCAAATGACCTTCTATTTGCTCATTTATCTACATGTCACCACCCAGGAAACAGGAACTGAACAGTAGAAAGAACACTTAAAGACCTAATCAAATGTTATTCTTCAGTCATGTCCAACTTTCATGACCTTATTCTGGGTTTTCTTGGAAAATGTAGTGGAGTGATTTCCCATTTCCTTCTCCAGCACACTTTGCAGAGAAGGAATTGAGACAAACAGAGTTAAATGATTTGCCCTGGGTCACACAGCTAATAAATGTGCCAGACTTGATTTGAATTCAAGAAGATGAATCTTCTTACTTCAGGCCCAGGCCTCTGTCCACCAAACTATCTACCTGCCCTATAAACCCCTAAGAACCTGCAATGTGACCACATTAAGTATTTGATTCATGTATTTTGTAGAACACAAGGAGAGCATAAGAAGAGCACAATGTATCATCAAACATTGTAAGACGAAATGGACTTCATTTCATTGCTGTTGTATTAACTCAAGTGAAAAAAGTTCGGCCCAGACTATTGCCAATAGGTACCTTATAAATATTGAATTACCTACTAAAAAACATATTTGAAGATAGAAGCTTATTTTATGGGGACTAGGAATAATAGGAAAGAACAATTTTTCTAGGAAACTTGCTCAAATGAGAGTTAATGAATCCCTGAACAAAAAATCCAAAGGGAATACCACAGTGTTTGCATAAGACTGTACCTAACCCCCTGAGCAACAAATAAGAGAAGCTGCCATTTCATTGAAACCATACTAAATTGCGACTAACCCTTTAGACATTCCTTTTGTAGAAATGGGTCTACTTACAAAGTAGGCAGGAAAGTACCTGTTTTTTTCTCATTTTACTACTTCAAGCACTCTTACTTTGGTATATCGCTGATTAGTGAGAAGTTCCAGGGACTGATAGGCCATTCTGTGTCCTCTCTGGCTTCATGCTCAGCGTACTCTGATGTTTTCAATGTTTTTGGAGCTGCCTCCTCTCTACCATTTTCAAACATTTTTAAAGATTCCCGGAGTTTCTCAATGGTATGGTCCTGTGGGGGTGAGGAGAGAATGATTATTGATACTGTCTCTCCTGGAGATGATAGGTCAGTTCATGTATCTTTCCTCCAAAATGCTAGACAAACATAAAAGGGAGGAAGGGTACAAGTTTTTATCAAGTACCTACTAAGAGCAAGGCATAAAGCTAAACTCTTTACAAAGATCATCTCATTTATTTCTCACAACAACCCTGGAAAATATATTGAACATGAACTCTATTTGACAATTGAGGAACCTGAGGTGGAAGAGAAGTTAGTGTCCGGGGTCACAAAGCTGCAATTGTTTTTTTTTCCCTTCTTTCACGTTCTAAAAATTAATTAATTAATTTAATTTTAGTTTTAGTTTACAACATTCCGTTCCACAAGTTTTTGAGTTTCAAATTTGCTCCCTTTCCTTCTGCTCCCTCCTTCCCACCCAGGACAACTTGAAGTCTGACATAAGTTCTACATATGCCTTCACACTAAACATTTTCACATAACTGGGATGTAAAGAAGAACTCTATCTAATGGAATGAACCATGAGAAAGAAGAAACAAAACAAACAAAAAACAAAAAAGCAAAACAGAGAGCATTCAGACTTGGTAATTCTTTTTCTGGAGTAAATCACTTTTTCCATCAGGAGTCTTTTGGAGTTTTCCTAGAACCCTGCATTGCTGAGAAGAGCCAAGTCTATCAAAGTTGGTCATCACAGATACTGTGGGTCTGTAATTGTGTAAAACGTTCTCCTTGTTTTGCTCCCTTCATTCAGATCCTGTAAGTATTTCAAGGTTATTATGATGTCCATCTCCTCCTGACTTCTTACAGCATGATAGTATTCCATTCAATCCATATGTCACAATGTGTTTAGCCATTCCCCAATTGATGCACATTCTTCCAATTGTTTCTACCACAAAAAGAGCTGCTATAAATATTTTTGCACGTATGTGTCTTTTCCCACTAGTAAGATTTCTTTGGCATATAGCCCTAGAAGTGGTATTGCTAGGTAAGAGAGTATGCATGTTTTATAGCCCTTAGGGCAAAGTTCCATACTGCTCTCCAGAAAGGTTGGATCAGTTCACAACTCCACCAACAAACTAAATTTGAACTCAGGTCTCCCTGACTCCAGGGTCAGGGCTCAATCCACTATTCCACCTAGTGGGTCATAAAAGAGAAGTAAAGACACAAAATCACAAAGATCATTATTGACAAATAAGAAAAAAATAGTTTTAAGAGTCTACTCCCAGTGAAACAAAGTATGCAGGGCATTGTGTCTCAGACTAGAAATTCAAGATAGAGTATAAAATGGGGTCCTGGGTTCAAAGAGCTTATAGCCCCCATCCATATAGAACTTTATATTTCATATCCACTTGAAGCCTCACAACCAAAACAACGAGATAAGTAATACAGGTCTGGCTGCTCCATTTTACAAGTGAGGGAACTGAGGCTTGGAACTTTTCCCATGGTCAAAGAGCTGGAAATTCAAATGCAGGTCTACTGACTCCAATTCTTGCCCTCTATAGATTGTACCAACCGTCTCTGAATTGAAGGGAAATATCTGGGAAATGGAGAAGTTAATCTGGGACCTCCAGTGAAGAACTTCGAGAAGCTCCAGAGGAGAATAAGAGGATTAATAGTTTGGAAAATTTCCCTTAAGTTAAGAGCAAAGGAGCACCTATTTCTTCAAAAGAAATAGAGGAGCTTTGAGGAAAAGGGACAAAGACTCTGCTTGAGTTTCTGAAACAACCTCACTCATCTCCACTTACTTGGAAGTGGATGATCCTCCAAAGCTCTGTTTTCATATACTTATTGGATACTTTCATTTTTGTGAGCTCTTTCTCAAGTCTCTCCACATTTTCTTCCAGTCTTTGGATTCTAGCCTCCTGTAAGCTGGGCTCCATCTTCAATAGAGTATGTTGGGTTTTTTTATCCTGAGGATCAGATTGGATAAAATAGGTAAAGTGCTTTGTAACGAAAAAGTCCTATTTTCGTCTAAGCTAGAACTTCTTGTTGTTAATGTTTTTCTTCCATTTGTGAAAGGCACCTAAGGATTGGAATCATTAGCATGAAACCAATCTTGGGTGATTTGGGATGGGGTGTGAAATTCTTTTCAAGTACTTCATTTGACACCAGAAGCAATGCTTTTGTGACTTCTGTCATCAGACAAAGTGGTGACTATGAGAGAGCTATAGAGTGTTCCATACAGAGGGTCCCAAAAGTCTTAGTGCTGTTTTCAATTGCAATAGTATTCAGGACACCCTAAAAATTAAAGCCATATGTAATAGTCAGTTGTTTTTATTTGGCTTATTTGGTTCCTACCTGCCAAGAAGCAGCTTGCTCTTTCTCTAGTATGGGACATTCTGCCCATTCACAAAATTCAAAGCTTCTCTGTAGAGGATGTTATGGTAATCAGAGCAGGATTTTTACCTTCAATGAATCTGGCCTTTGTTTGAATGGGGCAAGTAAAGTGGGATCTTTTGTCTTGGAATGCTTTTCAGCACTCGGGCTATCAAGAGTCATTGATTTCTAGAGGATGTGGTGCTTTCCCACACCTTGGTCTCCCACACCCAGGATGGTGAGCCTTGATCCCCCATGGTTCTGAACAGAGCATATTTACTCTAACTTTAGAGATTGACTTTTGGGGGAGCACTCATTGAAAGAGTGATGAAACTCTGGGCAAGCCAAGGAAACACCCCTGTTTGCCCACTTGGATAGATAACCAAGATGTTGTTCCTCCTCTGGTAACTATATATTGCTATGGATAGACTGTTCTGTGGTATTCACTCTGTTTATAATGTATGTGATTTCTGTTTCTATTTGCCCTGAAGTTCAGGGGGCTGATCTTTTCCCCCTGAACTAAGTGAATGATGTATGTTTGTTTAATTAAACTGAGATTGTTAACACGTTAAAGTTGCTGTCCTTAGAAAAGCAGATTCAAGATCCTGTATTGGAGGCCCTTCTGTGTGCTCTTGCTGCCGGTCTTATACAGACACAGGAGCTGCTACCAACATTGCTGTTACAGAGGAGAAAGGCAGTATTGGGTTTTATGGATCTTACGGCTATCACTGTTTTTATTCTGATCATTATCGTCATCCTCACCATCACTGTCAGCTGCATAGTAAAATCAATGGTTAGTTAGTTGCAGGATAGGCACTAATCAGCATAATTTCCATTCACATTTACTGAGGAAGACTTTCCCATGAAAACTCTGTAGATGATTCCCATACCTCTATCTGAAGAGTCTTCTTATCTTTCTCCAGTAGGTGTGCATGGTCAGTACTGACTGGGTCTGCTCCCCTTTTGAAGTACTCCACGTGATTTGGAGAGGAAATGGCTTTAAGGGGTGGGTCAACGTGAGACTGAAAGAGAAATTGCAACCCAAGTATTTGAGCTTTTAGCACAAGTCTTTTGGATAAGACTACAAAATGACCATCCCACAACCATCACTCAAATGATAAACAAGTAACATCAATATTCTTCCCTGCTAACCTAGCACACATTATTGATGGTCCCCCCAAAATAGTCCTACAATCATTTTCAGCAAAGGGCCTTTGCCTTCTTACTAAGAAACAAGATTGAACATTTTTCTTATATGTTGATGGGAGCTTGCTTGTTTTCTCCCCCATTATAATGGGAGCTCGTCGAGGGCAGGGGGCTGTATTATGCCTTTCTTTGAATCCCCCATGCTTAGCAAAGTGACTGACACATAGTTGCCTCATAATGAATGCTGGTTGACTTAACTTGACCTACAAGTGTATATATTTACCTAGATAGATCTATGGGGAACAAGAAAATGAAAATTTCACCACAAATAAAAATATGAGGAAGATTAGGATATATCTGGTAAAATTTTGCAGTGACATTGAGGTACAATCCTCACCAACAGGAGACTTATTTTGATTACTAGGCAGATGCCATTTAATTCCAAAGAGTGGAATAGGATTGAAAACTGGGGAGAACTTCAGGGAAGGAAAAAATAAGACAACAGGTGAGAAAACCACAGCCAGAGAAAATGAAGTGGCTTGCTCATTTTGTTCAACCTCCTAATTTAGTTGGAAATTTTAACATATTATACCTCATGGTCATTATTATTATTATTATCATCATCATTATCAACATCATCATCACCACCATTTTTATATATTTCTCTGCTAAGTTGAGATCTCTTTTTCCTTTGCTACAAGAGCTCCCCCTAATGTCCAATAAAGGGAAGAAGAATTTCTAAGTGCTCAGTTATATTAACATTTTGTTGAATGAAACTTTAGGAAACTAAAATACAAGGAAAAATATTCTACTATCAGTTGAATAACCATCAGGAGGAGATAAATTGATCACAAGAAACTTGGTGAAATAAAAATTTCAAACCCCAAAATATATTTCTGTAGAGTTAATACTTTTCAACATTTTAGGCCTACTAAAGCCTAAGAAAATTGTAATGAGCAACCTTGGTACTAGAAAAGAGATAATCAATAATCCTCTTAGGAGAGTAGTGAAGCACAAAAGCAGAGGACAGATTGTACTGTCAGATTAGGTTGCAGTTAGGGTGGATTTACCTGAAATGGTTTTGTTTGCTAAAAATCAATCTGAAATGGTCTAGAGGCTGTTCACAGCACTCTGCCCTGAGTTCCCCAGGTTCTGAGAAAACTCAATGTTCTGCTGTTGCTGTTGCTGCTGCTGCTGCTGTTCTGTCATTCAGCCATGTCCAACACTACTTGTCCCCATGCATTTTGGCCATGTAGATTTCTTGAGAAAGACACTGGAGTGGTTTGCCATTTCCTTCTCCAGCGTCTCCCCTTTTTACAGATGAGGAACCGAGGCAAATAAGTGACAAGTGACTTGACCAGGCTCACATAGCTCGTAAGTGTCTGAGAACCAATTTGAACTCAGATCTACCTGCCAGCATTCTAAGCACAGAGATCAGCAGGAGTATAAACCAGAGATGGGAGACCAGATAATACAGATCACAATGAAGCAACATCCCACCATGTAACTGCAAAAGTGAGAGGAAACTGACACTGAAAATAAAATTCCAATTCAGGAAAAGCTGAATATATGAAGAAGCAGGAGATGATCCTGACAATAAAGGAATAATATGGAAGAAGGGATGTCTAAGACACAAAGGAGATTATCTTAACTTTCAAGTGTACTTGGACAACAGAGAAGGGCAGGGAGAGAGAAAGAGAGGGAAGAAGAAGAAGAAGAAGAAGAAGAAGAAGAAGAAGAAGAAGAAGAAGAAGAAGAAGAAGAAGAAGAAGGAGAAGGAGAAGGAGAAGGAGAAGGAGAAGGAGAAGGAGAAGGAGAAGGAGAAGGAGAAGGAGAAGGAGAAGGAGAAGGAGAAGGAGAAGGAGAAGGAGAAGGAGAAGGAGAAGGAGAAGGAGAAGGAGAAGAAGGAGAAGAAGAAGAGGCAGAGGAGGAGGAGGAAGAGGAGGAGGAGGAAGAGGAGAAGGAGGAAGAGGAGGAGGAAGAAGAAGAGGAAGAGGAGGAGGAGTAGAGAGAGGAAGGAAAAAAGTAAGTTAGGAAGAAAAGTAGAAAATGAAGGAAATAAGAATGGAAGGAAGTATGAAGTCCTCTCCCTGTACTCTGGGTTCTTAAGACAGTGACCTCCTCAATGCTACTCAAACATGGAACTCCATCTCTCAGTGACAGGCATTTTCACGGGTTGCACCCCATGGCCAGAATCCCCACCTTCCTCATAGCCATTTCCTGACTTCCCTTGCTTCATTAAAATCCCAACTAAATCCCACCTTCAAGAAACCTTTCCTGTAACCTCCTTAATTCTAGGGCAGACCCTCTGTTATTTCCAATGTATGGTGAACCTAGCTTGTTTATATGTGGTTCTTATATAAACACAAGAGAAACATGGGCGGGGTGGGGGGGGAAGGGGGGGAGAGAGAGACAGAGAGAGAGAGAGAGAGAGAGAGAGAGAGAGAGAGAGAGAGAGAGAGAGAAAAGAAGAAGAAGAAGAAGAAGAAGAAGAAGAAGAAGAAGAAGAAGAAGAAGAAGAAGAAGAAGAGACGAAAAGAAAGAGAAAAGGGGAAAAAAGTCTTTCAGTCATATCCCTAAACAAATGTCACAGAAGTGTAGAGCTTTTGGGAATCTTAGAGATCATTATTTTTTGGACAAAAAAACAATCACCTTGTAGCAGAACTGGGTTTCTAAACTAGGTCCCCTAATTATAAGACTCTTATAATTATAATTATAATATAATTGTATCATATATATATATATCTTATAATTCTCTCCTCTTTATTAGGCTGCCTCTAAATGAAGAACAATCCAAAAACATTGAATTATGAAGACCTGAGAGGTTATTGAGTCTAATTCCTATCTCAAGCATAAATTCCTTCAACAATATTCTTGCCAGGGGTTCATCTATACTTTGCCTGAAGATTTCCAATGACAGAGAACTCACTACCACTAAGGCAGCCCAATTTTTGGAATGTTCTTATTGTCAGTAATTCTTTCTTTCTAGTGGATCAAAACATGCCTCCTTCTGGCTTCCTAATTCTTCCCCTTGGCATTAAGTAGAAGACCAATTCCTGATGAAAACATTTAAATATTTAAATTAGCCTATAACTCAATCTCTCCTCAATGATCTCTTCTGGAAGCAAGCATTTAAAGTCACATAGAAAAGGACTAACAGTACCAGGCCTTACACATCTATCTCCTTGAATCCTAATCCAATCCTTTTTCAAGGGGTAGGGAATAAAATCTCTACGTTATCTCTTCCTGCTGACTTCATTAACATTAGATATTCTTTCTAGTAGTACAATCCAAGATTAAATAAGAAAACTAGAACATTTTAGGTTGACTTCTCATTTTTGTAAAGGAACACATGCCTACAGTATGTCTGATTAACTAGTAATCTTCAAGTAGAATGATCACTTTCCTTACCCTTAATAGGGTGAGGAACACAGTTCACATTTTGAGCCTTCTTACCCACTTTTCCTTGCTTTTTGTCCAAGGGGACATTTTGTTATTGAGTTCTTGGCCATGCTGTTTAGAATGGAAGCCATAGAATATATCAGTGAGGTAGATTAGAGGCAGCCATCAAATGAGTCATAAGTATTGAAACAAAATGAACTCTGCTTTCATTTTCATTAGCAGAAAATACTTCATTATCTATTGCTCCAGAGTTTTTACCAAGGAAATCAAGGATGATATTGGGGAAATGATTCAAAGAAACTTAACTCTAGGGGCTTTAGCTAGTATGTGGGAAGAAAAGGAGTTGTGGAACCCACTGCCTCATCAATTATGGGGAGATGGGCATCCAACAGAACATTTTCATTTCTTTTTCAGTGAGAATATAGGTAAAACCCCTACCAAATTTGCAGAAAACTATTGCACAATGATATTATCTTATAAGGGTGTGGACAGTAGGTGGAAAAAATGTCAGAGTACCTTTTCCAATAATTGATATTTTCTCTGCGATTGGAACAAAAACCTCTCTTTCATCTTTCTTCGGCACTTTCGATAAAGGCCTTTGACTGATGGCTTTTTCTGGTGGTCTTCCATCTTTCACCTCCTTCTGATATACCTGAAAGAGCCAACATATATGTCAATGTGGAAGAGGCCACAAGGTCCACACACACAGAGCTGACAGCAATGTCTTCAGAGAGGTTCCACTGCAGGCTCTTTCCCACTAATGAGCAAGTTCTCATACCACCTGCCCCACTTGAACTTTGCTACCTGTGCTGCTAGGAACCAAGAAGGTGGACTTTGTATCTAAAATGATTATCAAAACACAATGTTATATTACAACTGTGGCAATAACTTTTCTGTATACACATATATGTGTGTATATGTAATGTATGTATATTTATACATTTAAACACAACCACATGCACACACACAAACACACAGAGACATGTATATATATATATATATATATACACATAGAGAGAGAGAGAGAGAGATGTACTGTGCCACCTACCTGCCAATATATAAAATATATAAATAATGCAATATATGAATCTTATATATTAAATGGTTATATTCACCTATGCAATTGCATTATAGGCTTTGATTGTTGTTCATCCTTCATTATCAAATAGGACCAGTGACATCAGGAGGGGGATTCCTTCACTTACAAGTGAAGTAGATTTAGGGGAGATAGAGCTGTGCAAAGTTGTCAGCCCCACTCTCTCTTTCAGAGGCATCAGAGTTCTGGGCAAGATATAGGTCAGGAGCACTGCAGGTGGCCCAGATGCAGTGGGAGATCTTGCTCTTTTTAAGCTAAAGATTTTCCCAGGTCTCAGTTTGTCTAAGGCAACACTCATTCAGTGATTAAGGCTAGGTAAGGAATGAGGCAAAGGATGGCCTACTATGCCTTCACAAAAGAAGCCTTCTGTGAGGGGAAGACCCTCAGGATGTCTGGCCAGAACAGAAAGTGCCTATTACATGAGGGTAGGCCTCTAGAGCTGAAACAAATGATATCTGAAAGGAATAGCATAAGTCATTCACATCTTTGGTGTCATTAATCAGCTACTGAGAACAAAACCTAGCCAGTCATGTAAAATTTTCTCGATGAGAAGGGAGAAATGTATAATCCAATATGGGGATAATATAATCTAGACTGGGATTAGGTCTAGGAGGGTATACTTGGTTATTCAACTTCGTAAGAATCCCTGAGCTGGAAGAGAGCAACTGGGCATCACCTTGAAAAGGAAGAAAGGTGACAAAGAAATGTAGGTGGGGGAAGGGCTAGAAAGAAGAAGTTTCCTTAAAACAAACTTTACCTGCTTCACAATTTAGCATAGGACCACCCCTGTTTAAAATGTGTACATTTGTGAGTACCCCTTTATCTTTCAGTATAGGATTGTTCCAACTGGGGCATTTCTTTCTAACTCTGGAGGAGACTTTATACTGCCCTCTTTGGGATGGTCCCAAGAAAGAGTCCTTGTTCTAAGTGTTCCTTAAGGTACAGATCCTTGATTAAGGTAAAATGGTGATTTATTTAAATTTGTGCTCCTTTAATGAGACTGACCTTGAAGAGGGCAAAAGACAGGATAAAACAGGCCAGATATCCCTAGGACATTTGGTGCTGTAATTAAGCAATATACGTTTTTGGTGTCCCCTCATTTCCCTTTTAGCATTTTCTCCAGGGACTACCAAGTGCCCCAGAATTCCCTCCACCCCCATTACCAGACCCCACTTTGTCCTCATCTCTCCATGTCATATCCCAACCTTTACTCAAAGCCTTCCTCAGGCACCAAAGTTCTAACAGACCCCTGCTATATCCTAGAACACTGCTAGACTCATGACTTCTATTCGGCTAATGAATATTGATGTATTACTCTTCTCCACCTAAGGAATTTGCAAGATGAATGTAACAGGAATGATTCTGGTACTGTATAATGAGTGAAGGGTAAGAGTAGGATGAGATATTGAGACATTTGCGGTCTACTGGTGCCTGTTCCTCACATACTGATAACTTAATAATAATAACGCCTTTCTATTGTTTAATCTTTTGAAGTTCACAGAATCCCTTCAAAGGTATTATCATCTTGTCTAACTTGATCCTCAGCAGAATTCCATAAAGTAGTGAGGGCAGCTATTATTACTTCCTATTTGTTTGGCTGAGGAAACTGAGACTCAAAAGTTCTAACATTTGCCCAATATTATATATGATATGAGGAACCTTCCTACTCCACCTCTCTTTAGGTCTGACAGTACAGAGGCTGATGTTTTCTGTGTTCCATTTTTTGAATCTTCTGTGCTCTGAAAGGAAACTTTTCTTAGTGAAAGTTTCACCGATATTGCTTCTGACTAAAAAGAAAAAATACCAACAGATGTGGACACAGCATGCCTGCTAACATATATTGAATTTATCAGAAAAGACCAATTGTCCTATGTGACAGGTTTCAGTCCTATCTCCAAAAACTGGTACTATAAAATGGGCACCAAACCTTAACTGAACAGCTTTTGGAGCATATGAATTATATTTTCTACAGCACAGTAATGTGATTATTTTTTTTTCATTTGTACTATTTTTTTCTGCTATGGAATATTATTTTCCTTTGCTTACTGCCTTTGTTTATTCAATTTTTCCTGTAGTAGTATGTAGATGAAGTAAAGTGAATGGATTTTTTGATTTTATAAAAGCCCAAGATGAAAATGTTTCTTTCTTAATTTTAACAAAATTTAAAGGGAAAGTATATTTTTTTTCTGGAAAATTTGACACATAAAGAATTCATGAAACAGCTTACACCTGTCTTTGGAAATGTACTTCATGTTATTTGATGCATGCAAAACATGCTTAAGGCTATTTTTTAAAGTTATGCAAGTTTCAGTAAGATCTATTTTGTTTGTGATAAGCCAATTGATATGAGAATTTGTTGCTAGGTAGTTTTAAAATTTTTTTCTTTCTTTTAAATTTGTTGATTTGTTTTTAGTTCCTCAAGTTCCTCAAGTTTTCAACATGCAGTTCCTCAAGTTTTCAAGTTTCAAATTTTCTTCTACTCCTGCTCCTCCCCCTTCCCCACCAAAGACGACATGCAATGCAACATAGGTTCTACCTATACCTTCACACTAAACATATTTTCACAAACGTCAAGTTATAAAGAAGAATTATAACTCATGGAATGAACCAGGAGAAAGAGAAACAAAACAGAAATAAACAAAAAACAAAACAAAAAACAGTCTGCATTCAGACCCTGTAATTCTTTCTCTGGACATGCATCACTTTTGACATCGTGAGTCTTTTGGAGTTGTCTTATAACCTTGCTTGCTGACGAGAGCCATCTATCAAAGTGAGTCATCACAGATACAATGTGCAGGTGTAGTATTTTTAATATTAAAACTTGAATACAAAATAAGAAAAGGAAAAAGAAAAAAACTTAAATACTAAAAATAAAATAATACAGAACAATAAAAGAAAAAAAAGCATTGTTGTGGGCACACCAGAACGTGAGAGAGGATTCAAAATACACAGCAATAAATTTCAATTTGAGGAAAGTGTATGTAATAAATACTACTCATTGTATGGAGATCTGTCCATATTTTCATCGCTTCTTTGTAAGTTCTGTACCTTAAGGAACACTTAGAACAAGGACTCTTTCTTGGGACCATCCCAAAGAGGGCAGTATAAAGTCTCCTCCAGAGTTAGAAAGAAATGCCCCAGTTGGAACAATCCTATACTGAAAGATAAAGGGGTACTCACAAATGTACACATTTTAAACAGGGGTGGTCCTATGCTAAATTGTGAAGCAGGTAAAGTTTGTTTTAAGGAAACTTCTTCTTTCTAGCCCTTCCCCCACCTACATTTCTTTGTCACCTTTCTTCCTTTTCAAGGTGATGCCCAGTTGCTCTCTTCCAGCTCAGGGATTCTTACGAAGTTGAATAACCAAGTATACCCTCCTAGACCTAATCCCAGTCTAGATTATATTATCCCCATATTGGATTATACATTTCTCCCTTCTCATCGAGAAAATTTTACATGACTGGCTAGGTTTCTTTTGTTCTCTGCTCCCTTCCTTCCCATCACCCACCGAAGGAAGCCACAATCACCTGAGGATATACATACATACATATATACATACATACATACATACATACGTCTCTCTATATATACACACACTCTTTATATAGTGTCTAGGTGTGTATGTGTGTATATAAACACTCATATGTAAATCTACACATACATATAGATATATATGCATATATTTATAATAGACATACAGACAAACAGAGACACACTTACACACATATATAATATAACTAACTATAAGACCCATAAAACAGGAATCTGCTTGGAGATCAGAAAACCCAGATGTGATTTTGATAGTTACCTGCCTCTTACCTTTTTTCTAACGTAGTCTTAAAATGATATAATCAGTGGTAAAGATGGATATGATGTATTACATTTTATCAATATGATAAAGGAATCTAATTATCTTTGCCCTATGTGGTAATGAGATAAAAGATGAGATAAAAGATCACCTAAGACCAGTCCATAGAAAGATCCTACGAAATGGCTGCACTGAAATACCAATAGAAGGTTGACATTTCAAAGAAATGGTTGCTGAGTGATGCCATCACTGTTCTGCCCTTAGAATGTTGACATTTGCTGAGTGATGCTATCACAATGATCAATGGTCAGGAAACATGCAGTGAGTTCAACTCAGTTTAACTCAACAAATATTTATTAGGTGCCTAGTATGTGGCTGCAGATACAAAAGTATGCAAAACACTAAGGATCTAGATTCAGATTATCATTCACTATATGTGGGTGTGTAGTATTAGTAGATACTTGCATATACAACAATATACATATATTTATAATATACGTATGCATGTCCATACACACATAAACATACACACAGAGGCACACAAACACGTAAAACTTATTGTAGGTATTATAATTCAGGAAGCTGCTTGGAGATCAGATCACCCATCTGTGCTTTTGATGGCTATATATCTCTTAGCTTTTTCCAAGGTAGTCTTACAATTGAAATAATGACTTGAAAGTAGATGTATAGGATGTCCTATGCTTTATGTAGAACATAGAAATGTCTAAGTTTTTCTTCACATCCGGTAAAAGAGAAAAATGCAAATCTAAGACCAATCCAAAGAAGGATCCTGTGTCTTCTTAAATGGTTGCACTGCTATGCCAGCAGAATGTTGACATTTGAAAGAAATGGTTGAGGAGTGATGATATCACAAGGATCAATGGCCAGGAAACTTGCAGTGATTTCAGTTCAATTGAATTCAACAAAGATTTATTAATCGCCTAGATGTAGCTACAGATACCAAATCAAGTAAAACACTGAGGATCTGGATTAAATTCTTACTGACTATTTACATATATGCACATGAACACATTGCCACATCTCTCTTTCAGCTGATGTTTCTTCATCTGTAAAAGGAGGAGCACAGAGTAGAACATGCTTGGAACCCCTTCTAGTTCCTGAAATTTCTTTGCCCTTAAGAGATTGCAATCAAGTTAGGGGAAATAAATCAACATACAAATGGATATAACACACAGTATAACATGTGCCAAAGGGAGTCAAAAACAAAGTGCCATGATTGTTCAGAGAAGAGAGGAGTAAGAGCAACTTGGGGGGGAGGGGCAGAGATCAAGAAGGCTCTCCGGTATGGCTGGATCAGCTCACAACTCCACCAAAAATGTAACAGTGTTCCTATTTTCCCACATCTTCGCCAGTATTTATCATTTTCCTGCTTTGTCATATTAGCTGATCTGGCAGGAGAGATGTGGTACCTAAGACTTGTTTTGATTTGCATTTCTCTAATCAATGGTGATTTAGAGCATTTTTTTCTTATGACTGTAGATGTCTTTAAATTCTTCCACCAAATACTGCCTCTTCATATCATTGACCATTCATCAATTGGGGAATGAACTGTATTCCTATGAATTTGACTCAGTTCCCTGTATATTGTAGAGATGAGGCCTTTATCAGAGACACTGGTTTCCTCATTTTTTACTTCCCTCCTAATCTTTGTTGCATTGGCTTTGTTTGTACAAAAACTTTTCAATTGAACTAAATCAAAATTATCCATTTTGCACTTCATAATACTCTCTGTCTCTTCATTGGTCGTAAATTCTTCCCATCTCCATAAATCTGACAGGCAAAGTATTCCTTGCTCTCCAAAATTGCTTCTAGTAAGAGCCTTTAATTCTAAATTGTGAGCCCAATTTGACTTTATTTTGGTGTAAGGTGTAAGATTTTGATCTATGCCCAGTTTCTGCCATACTATTTCCCAGTTTTCCCAGCAAGTTTTTTTCAAGTACCTACTAAGAAGAAGGCATTGAGCTAAGCACTTTAGAAAGATCATCTCATTTGATCCTCACAACAACCCTGGGAAGTAGGTTTGCAAATGATCTTCCATTGAGAGTTGAGATTGAGGAAACTGAGGTAGAACAAAGGTTAATGCCCAGGATCACACAGCTAGTAACTGTCTAAGGCTCAATTTCAACTCAGGTTTCCCTGACTCCAGGGCCAGGGCTCCATCCACTACTTCACCTAGTGGCTCATGTTTGAGGAGCAAAGACATACAATGAGAAATATCATCATTATTGACAAATAATAAAAAAAATAGTCCTTTAGTGCCTAATCACATTGAAGCAAAGTGGGCAGTGCATTATGTCTCAGACCAGAAATTCAATATAGAGCATAAAATGAAGTCCTGGCTTCAAGGAACTTGTAGTCTGTGGTAACAACGCACAGAGAAACAACTGGGAAAGTCTGGATAGACAGTTGCCAGGAAACTGCAAATTTCCCTGGCTAATTCCTAAGTGTATCATAACAGCCACCATTCATAGAGAACTTCATATGTGATATCCACTTGAAGCCTCACCACAAAAACAATGAGATAAGAAGTACAAGTCTGGTTGCCCCATTTTACTAGTGAGAGAATTGAGGCTTGGAGCCTTTCCTGTGGTCAAAGAGCTGGTAATTCTTTTTTTTTATTTTTTTTTTAGAGCTGGTAATTCAACCACAGGTGTGCTGACTCCCAAATCTAGCCCTCTATGGATTGCAGCAACTGTCTCTGAATTGAAAGGTAGTATCTTGTGAAGTATAGAAGTTGATTTGGGACTCTCACTGAAGAACTTGGAGAAGGTCCATAGCAAAACAAATTAATTAATAGCTTGGAAAACTTCCCTTAAGTGAAGTGCAAAAAGGGGACTTATTAGTTCAAATGAAATAGAGGAGCTTTGGGGAGAAGTGACAAAGAACATAGTTAAGTTTATGAAACAACCTCACTTATATCAACTTATGCTGAAGTGGATGATTCACCTCACAAACACAAAACAAGCAAACAAAAGAGAAATAAGGGAAGGCTATTTTTTACCAAAAAAAGAGAAAGATTTTGTTCAGTCATTTTTTCAGTTGCACCTGACTCTTTGAGACCCAATTTGGGGTTTTCTTGTCAAAGTTACTGAAGCACTTTGCCATTTCCTTCTCCAACTCATTTTACAGATGAGGAAACTGAGTTCAAAAGGGTTAAGTGACTTGCCCACAATCATACAGCTAGTAAGTATCTGAGGCCAGATTTGAATTCAGAAAGATTATTCTTCCCGGCTTCAGACCAGGCCTTCTATCCACTGTGTTACCTAGCTACCCTACTCAAAAGAAGAAACAAAAGCTATTAATGTCCATTAAAATACATACAATTTTCTATTTTATCTTTTGCCATCTGGAGGCCTTCATTTTAAAAGTACAAATTCAAACTATATAGAACTTGGTTAGACAAATATATAGGAAAGTCACATCTACATGAGGATGGACAACCATAATCAATAGCACAATGTTGACAGAGATGGAAGAACTACATTAAATTCCCCTGTATTTGAATGGCACAGAATGATTAAAACTTTAGGAGTTTCAAAACCTACTCTCACATCTCTGTTTTCACAAGACTACACCATTATTTTAATCTAGAGGCTTATGGTAATAAAAAAAGAGATAAAACATTTCCTTCTCTGTCTTCATGTCTAATATTTCACTGAAGTCATACTTTTATCATAATTGTTGCCATGGAAATAAAGGTTCATGAATATCAAGTTACTATTTCTTTACAAGTAGAGGCCAAAGAATTTCAACTGAGAGGGAAATAGTCCTGCTGCGAGCCCAAATCTCTTTCTCAAGAGAAAAATGACCAGCATCTAATCCTGAAAGCAATCATAATAGCGACCTCAGTCTGGGTCTGGATTGTAATTTGAATTAAGACTAAAATATTGCAAATCTCTTTTAATTAACAGCTCTTCCTTGGGAAGATTTTTTAAAATAAACAAAAGCTGAAGGTTTCAATGCGAGAAAGTCAATCCAACATTGAGGTTGTGCCTACACAGTACTTAGGTTGCACTTGTGGGCTGATAAGTGAATTTAAATTGGCTAGCTACTTTCAACTTCCTATCTCTTTGGATCAGTGATGCAAACAAATCATTTTATCTTTCAGTGAGAGATCCGATTGAAATTTTCAGAAACACAGACATTGACCTCATTCATTTTGCTTTGTCTGTGTAGAACTACATGATTATGATAAAGTAGAATTTCAGCCCAATGTAAATTATTAGGTCATTTAGGCTAAGAAAAAACCTTATAGCTGAAAGGAAGATTTTCAAAAGGTACGATAAATTTTTGTCCCTTTGAATACTTTTTCCCTCTGTCAGCAAAGATTTCTAGAATCTCAATGTCTAGTACCAGAATTATTTAATAAATTTATCTCTGACAAGCTTTTCCCCAAAATGGAGAGGACAGAATTTTTCTTCCATGGTAGGTATAGTGGCTATCTAAATCAGAAGGCAGTATTTAAATAGATATTGGCATAAGGCAGAAAGGGCTCAGGGAACAAAAGTCATAACTCATGCTTGGGTTTGTGGGAAAATTTCTAGCTAGACTCTGTTTTAAAATAGATTTTTCTCCTCTATAGCAGTATTTTGAAAATTACTACCTTCTGTGGCCACTAGGTGGTGCAGTGCACAGAGAACGTGCACTGGAGTCAGGAGAACTGGAGTTGAAATCTGGACTCACTCAGAAACTTGACAGTTACTATTGGTGTGACCTGGGCAGGTTACTTAATCCCAATTGCCTTGCCAAATTTTTTTTTAAATTACTATATCTTGAAACATCATCTAGAAAATCCATATGTGTATATACATACACACTAGTATTTATACCTTATTATATATTATAATCATACAATATTATTACAACAAAATTGTATGTTTGTATATAAGTATGTTTACATATAAATATTTGTCCTCCTCAGACAATTTTCCCTTTAAAATGTCATCATGTTTTCGTGTGGGGTTTTCACCATTACTATGTGTGTTTTCCAGCAACTATCTCAAACTATAAGCTGTCAATTGGAACTGGTGGAAAGGATGTTTACTTGGTGGAAATTTTCAATATTGGAGCTATCAAACTCAAATAGAAACAGGGTCCACCAAAAGATGCCTACTTGCTACATATCAACTTTGAAAATCATGCATTAATCTATGTTTTCTTATATTTTTATTTGTATAGTTAAGTATTTCCCAATTACATTATAATCTGGTTCAAGCTATACCCAGGAGTATCCCATGGTGGTATGCACTCACATGCTTGACATCCCATGTTCCACATCCATGATTTCACTCTTGCAAGATTTTATAGGAAAATTTTCTTATCCACCTGTCAAATCAAATGGTTTATGCTTGAACAGTATACTGGAAGAGCAAGGCAAGGGGAAAGAGGGGGAAACCACCAAATACTTTTATTGAATCATTATCTTTAAACTATTAAAATAGTTACCCATTGAATGGAGTTGAAAGAGGATTTGGAGCAAAAGTACTGTGTTCAAATTCTAATTATCTTCCTTAATACCTATGCGATACTAGGGGCTCAATTTCCTTATCTGTAGATTTGTACTAAACGACCTCTAGCTTCCTTCAACCTCTACAAAGCATTGTATAAAGTATACTACACAGTGTTATCGATAAGTTTCTTTTCTCTCAAGTAGCTGCCATATTGGGATCTATGGCTAATTGAAAAATCAGACTTACAGACTTTTAATAAAATAGAGGACTTTCAAGCTTTCTCAGTGAAAGGACCAGAGCTGAATAGAAAATCTGACTTTCAAACACAAGAATCAAGAGAAGCATGAAAAGGTAATCAAGAAAAAGAACAAGAAAAAGAAATTGCAAGGGACTTACTAAAGTTGAACTGTTTTGTTTACATTCCTACATGGAAAGATGATGTGTATGATTCATGAGACCTCAGTATTAGGGTAGCTGAAGGGAATATGCATATATATATATATGTATATATATATATATATCTTTATGTATATATATGTATATGTGAGTGTGTGTGTATGTATATACGTATGTGTATATATATAAAGAGAGAGAGAGTGGGCACAGGGTGAGTTGAAGATGAAGGGAAGATATCTAAAAGAAATAAAAGCAAATTAAGGGATGAGAGAAGAATGTATGGAGAGAGGGAGATAGGGAGAGATAGAATGGGGTAAATTATCTCACATAAAAGTAGCAAGAAAAAGCAGTTCTGTAGGAAGAGAAGGGAAGGCAGGTGAGGAGGAATGAGTGAATCTTGCTCTCATCAAATTTGGCCTGAGGGGGAAATACCATACATACTCATTTGGGTATCTTACCCCACAGGAAAAAAGGAGGAAGAAGATAAAAAAGGGGGGCTGATAGAAGGGAGGGCAGATGGGGGTGGAGGTAATCAAAACAAACACTTTCGAAAGGGGACAGGGTCAAGGGAGAAAATTCAATAAAGGGGGATAGGTTAGGAAGGAGCAAAATATAATTAGTCTTTCACAACATTGTGGCAGGGTTACACATAATGATATGCATGTGGCCTATGTTGAATTGCTTGACTCCTTAGGGAGGGTGGGTGGGAAAGGAAGAGGGGAGAGAATTTGGAACTCAAAGTTTTAAAAACAGATGTTCAAAAAGAAAAAAAAAAGTTTTTGCATGCAACTAGAAAATAAGATACACAGGCAATGGGGCGTAGAAATCTATCTTGCCCTACAAGAAAGGAAGGGAAAAGGGGATGTGAGGGGAGTGGGGTGACAGAAGGGAGGGCTGACTGGGGAACAGGGCAACCAGAACATATGCCATCTTGGAGTGGGGGGGAGGGTAGAAATGGGGAGAAAATTTGTAATTCAAACTCTTGTGAAAATCAATGCTGAAAACTAAATTTAAAAAACAAACAAACAAACAAAAAGAATGTAAGCTCCTCAAGGGCAGGAATGCCTCATTTTTATTTGTGTATTCCCCCTAGGGCTAGGCACACAGTAGGAGTTTAATAAAAGCCTTTTCATCCAAAAAAAAGGAAAAATCAGACTTAAAGAAAGCTGAATGAACGGAGGAAGATCAACCAGGTGCCCCACACCTTCAGCAAAAGCCTACATTTCATCATAAACAATGATCAAGAAATATAATAATGTTATGCCAGGAATGCAACCATAAATACCACAACCATACTATGCAACCATAGTAACCACGGCAACTATAAGAACAAGAGAAATGACATGATTTATCAATAGAAAAGACTTTTTTGAAAAAAGAGGAGAGGAGAGGGGACGAGAGAGAGAGAGAGAGGACACTTTTCTTAACATAGTATGTATTCACATAGTTGTAGTATCAGAGTTATGCAAATCTTTTGGGAAAACCTTGAGGGGCTCAGTCAGGTGGAGCAGAGATATACACATCAAGCTTACTACTGGCATGATAGTATGCAAAATGAATATATATATACACAATGATATACTATATATAGTATATATACATATATATGTATATATAAAGCCGAGAAATCTTTTATTTTAGCAAGGTACATTTTTAGTTTTTCTTAACGTGAGATATTAGTAATAGTTTTCCTTATGTAGGGTTATTGTAAACATTATTTTTATTGTTTGTTCCTCCTATCGTATAGGGCTGTATACTGACAATATATACTTATATGAACTTTAAATTTGTGTTACCTGCTGGTCTCCATCTTCACCGTGGCGGAAGCAGGACTAGCATGTCCGAGTCGCCACCATGCAGCTGTTTGTTCGCACGCAGGCTCTGCACACCCTCAAGGTGACCGAGCAGGAGACCGTCACCCAGATCAAGGCCCATGTGGCGTCTCTGGAGGGCATCGCCCTCGAGGATCAGGTCCTGCTTCTAGGGGGCTCCCCGCTGGAGGATGAAGCCGTCTCGGGGCAGTGCGGGGTGGAGCCCCTGTCTATATACGTGTGTGTGTGTATATGGACAGAGGGCACAGGGCGAGTTGAATATGAAGCGGTGATATCTAAAAATAAAATGATGGGGTGAGAGAGGAATATATTTGGAGAAGGAGAAAGGGAGAGATAGAATGGAGTAAATTATCTAACATAAAAGGAGCAAAAAAAGCTGTTATAATGGAAGAGAAGAAGAGATAGGTGAAAGGGAATGAGTTTATCTTGCTCTCATCAGGTTTAGCTTAAGGAGAGAATAACATACACAGTCAATTGGGTATCTTACCCTACAGGAAAGTAGAAGGGAAGGGGATAATAGAGGGTATGATAGAAGGAAGGGCAGACTGGGGGAGGAGGTAGCCAAAAGCAAACACTTTTGAAAAGGGACAGGGTCAAAGGAGAAAACTAAATAAAGGGGGACAGCCCAGGATAGAGGGAAATATAGTTAGTCTTTCACAACATGAGTATTATGGAAGTGTTTTGCATAACAATACATGTATAACCAATATTGAATTGCTTGCCTTCTCAAGGAGGGTAGGTAAGGAGGGAAGAAGGGAGAGAATTTGGAACTCAAAATTTTAAAAAGAAATGTTAAAAAATTGTTTTTACCTGCAACTGGGAAATAAGATATACAGACAATGGGGTATCCCCCTACAAGAAAGTAAGGGGAAAGGGGAAAAGGTGTGGGGTGATAGAAGGGATGGCAGAGGAGAGAAAAGAAGCAATCAGAATACATGCCATCTTGGAGTGGGTGGGAGGGTGCAGCTGCTGTGGGGGTGAAAAACCAACACAAGCCCAACAACAAGAATGCTCTAAGCACAGATTCTTTTTATCTGCTTTACTAAGAAAAATAGCATTAAAGGGGTTAACAATCTTATTTCAATCCAACATACAAATATCATTCACTTAGTTCAGGGGAAAAAGCCAGCGCCCTGAACTTCAGAGCAAATACAAACAAATTACAAATATCAACAGACAGACCTTGTCTGATTCAAATCTCAAGGCTTAGTTACCAGGATTTAACCACATCCCAACATCTGGGTTTACAAGCTGGAGTGCTCTTAACTACAGTTGCCCAAAGTCTCCATGTCAACACACCTCCAAGAATGAGAGCCCCCAAGCAAAATAACTCTGTTCTTCCTTTTTATATACTCTTTAGTCATCATCAAATGTCATCTGAGCAACCAAAACTCAGGCTCCTACTATTGGCTCTGGTTTTAGCAACTCCCCTTAGAACCCTGAGGGCTTCACACCCACATAGGCTTAGAACCTACCAGATAGAGGATTGGGCCTGGGGCTTTGGACCTAGGAAGCCTCAATCAAACATACTTAATCATTCTAAAACAGTAAAAAAAAAAAAGTCCCAACTTAACTAATATTGCAGAGGGTAGAGATGGGGAGAAAATGTGTAAGTTAAAATCTTGTAGAAATGAATGTTAACACTAAAATTAAATTTTATAAAAAGAAAGAAGAAACCGAACAAAAGGAAAAACCATGAAAAAATAAAAAAATAAGAAGAGGTGATAATAATTATGCTGTTGTAATATGGTGTGCCTATATTTTTTCAAACAATATAATAAACATTTATCAAGAACCAATGTGCCAGGCTGCTCTAGGGCAGCTAGGTGGCACAGTGGATAAAATGCCCTGCATGGAGTTAGGAGACTCATCTTCCTGAGTTCAAGTCTGGCCTCAGATATCTAGCAGCTGTGTGACCCTGGGCAAGTCACTTAACCCCTATTTGCATCAGTTTCCTCATCAGTTTATAAAAATCCTCAGAATTTTTTATGGTACGGATATTATAGCACATATTATTCTTTTGGTACTGCTCACTTTACTCTGCATCAGTGCATATAAATTGTTTCATGTCCCTTTGAAATCACCTATTTCCTCATTTCTTACAGCACACTAATTAATTTAACCACATTCATATAACCTAACTTATTCAGTCATTCCTCAGTTGAAAGGCAGCCCTTTGCTTTCCAATTTTTGCCATCTAAAAACATCACCCAAAATATTTTTGTACCTATTGGACCTTATGCTATTTCTTTGATCACTTTAGGCTACAGTACTAGCAGCAGTGTGAGACAAAGAGCATGCACTATTTTAGTAATTTTATTCATAATTACAAATTGTTTTCCAAAGTAGTTGCAGTCATTTGTAGGTCCACTAAGAGTACAATAATATAGCGTGTACCTCTTTTCCCACACAGCCCCTCCAACATGTATCATTTTCTTTTTGGAGCATTTTTGCCATTGTGATGCATTTGAGAGAGAATCTCAAAATTAATTTGCATTTTTCTAATTGGTAATGATATGGTGCATTTACTCAGATAGATAGATAGCCTGGACTTCTTCATTTGAGAACTGCCATTTATCAGCTGAAAAGTGACTCATTCATATGAATATGAATCAGTACCTTATATATTAGAAATGAGACCTTTATCAGAGAAACTTGAAAATATCGTTTTTTTTCCTAGTTAGTTGTTCCACTCTTAATCTCGGCTTCATTGGCTCTGTCTGTGCAAAATCTTTTAATTTTATGTAATCCAAATTGGGTGGCTAAGTGGCTCAGCGGATAGTGTTGGGCCTGGAGTCTGTAGGACCTGAGTTCAAATGTGCTCAGATACTCTCTGTGTGATCCTGGTCAAGTCACTTAATCCTCTTTGCCTTAGTGTCCTCATTTGTAAAACGAGCTGGAGAAGGAAATGACAAACCACTCCAATATCTTTGCCAAGAAAACCCCAAATGCAATTGTGAAGAGTCAGACACAATTGAACTAAACGATCCAAACTGTCCATTTCATCCATCTCTTTAGTTTGTCATGGATCTTTCTTTTACCAATAGATTTTATACGTAATGTTTTTCACATTTCCCTAATTTGTTAGTGATCTGACCGTTTCTACTGAGGTCACTTTTCACACTCGACAACTTACAGTTGTCTTCCCTCTCAGATTATTTTCCCTTAGCTCCATATCAGGCATAATTGTTCCCATATTGTCTCCTCCATTAGAATATGAGCTCCTCAAGGGCAGGGACCATCTTTCTTCTCATCCCTAGCACTTATTAAAGGGCCTGGCATATAACAGGAGCATGGTGACTGACAACTGTATTACATTTATACCAGCAAGTGGACAAGGCAAGGTATAGTCTTGGTGGCCAAAATATGGGGGATCCAAAGGTCCAGGGCTAATGATTTATCCTTTCCCGAGTTAAAATTGTGTATTCACTACCTCAGACAAACAGAAAAGGAGTGTGCTGTAACCTTTTCTCCTAGCATCCCCTTTGTCTCTGCCTCATTTTATTCCTTTCCTCAAGAAATTCTCCAAATGAATCAATGGGCATGAAAGAGGCTCATTCCTCTCTCTACTGCAGCCCCCTCTGCTCTCCTTGTTATGGCAAAGCACAGAGTCTAGGTGGATGGCTAAAGGAACCATTTAAAATTCCATTCTAACCCCATCTTTGACCGTAAGACCCAAATCCTGTCTTTGCTAGCATAGTGTCATTTAGTTACGATGATAAGAAAACACACAAGTAATCTTTCTATGTGACCTTTTCTCTTCTGTACTCTCAAGTGTAATTATACATCCAGTTTCAAAGATAAACCCTTAAACTTTGGCTAACAGCCAAGATACCAGCTACTAATGCCCATGGACTAGTTTACTGGATTCTTGTAAAGCTGGTGGATAAATCGAAGTTACTTTGATGTGCAGTGAGTTGGGGGGATGAAAGGGTTAGCATTTATATAAAATATCCACACTACATTATTTTTAACCTCACAGAGGAAATGTGACTTTATGTGTATACATATATGTGTATACATACATATATGTATACACAAAAATATATATACACACACATAAGCATGTATATGAAGAATATACACACAGACACATTTGTGTGTGTTCATGTTTATACATGTGTGTGTACATGTCTATACATACATATATGCGTATGTCTATATATGTATATATATTTGAAAATATTTGAATATCCTACAGGCCTTTCTTCTCTTTCCCCACACTCTGTATTTGTTCCTGGGAAGTTATCAGAAGCTTGAATATATGTGTGTGTATGTGTGTGTGTGTCTGTACGAAGAATCAGGGTCTGGGGTGAGCATATGAGTGAACTCTTGACTGAGTGTGTGTTTGGCTGGAAGTCTAGACCTGCTCTGATTTCTTTTGGGGGCAGCCATCAAGGAGACTATATTCAGGGTTCTTGACTGTGAAATTTTAAACAACATTGTAATAGCTGTATTTCAATATAGAAGGTTTCCTCTGTAATCTTATGTTTTGCTGTGCCTTTAAAAACATCATCCTAAGAAGGAGTCCAGAGCATTCCCCAGCCTACCCAAGAGAACCATGGCACAAAAAAGTGAAGAATTCCTGGTTTAAACTCTCTTGTCCCTTTCACCTTATGTTGGTAAGCAAAATGAGTTCTTAGCACTTAGTTCAACAAGTGCCCTTGAAAAGTTCGGTTTGTTTCCTTTGAGTAATTCAGTGTACTTCATTGAGCCTTACTAGGTGCTAAGCCCTAGGCCCAAACCCCTGTTAGGTGTAAAACCTATGTGGGTGTGGATTGGTAACTAAGGTGGGGCCCAAGGTGGGGCTAACTGAGGAGAGGACCTAGTTTACAAATGAGTTTGAGTGATAGGTTTGTGACATCAGAGGCTCTTAGACCACGTGGGTTTAAGTGGCCTCTTTGTGACAATTTTAGGTCACGTGGGTGAGTCGCATGTGTGACTGACCCCTGACGCTGACTTCTCTTCTTTGGAGCTCTTTCCCACAGCAGTGGTAGTGTGAGTGACTCTGGGCCAGCCCTTGTTCTGAGCTCCTGGGCTGAACCTAGATGTTGGTAACTATGAATCTGTATTTGGTCTGTCTGTTGATGTTTGTAATTTGTTTGTAATTTGCTCTGAAGTTCAGTGTGCTGGTCTTTTCCCCTGAACTAAGTGAATGATATTTGTATGCTGAATTAAAGTAAGCTTGTCAACCCTTTAACGTAGCTTTCCTTAGTTAAGCAGATCAAAAGAACCTGTGCTTTTGCAGGGTGCTGGCTGTTGGTGGATCTTACACCCCCACAGAAGCTGCTAGCTGGATTGTCGAAACACACCCTTACTTGCCTTACTTCTGGACTGGGAGCTCTGCTCCTGCCCTGGTCCTGGGCCTGGTCCTGGCTCTGACCCCAGAATCTCTCTGGTTGCTGAAGTAGGCAGAGCCTTGCCAATTTGACCTGCCTGAGCCTCTGTTCTTGCCCTAGGGCTTCACACGTGCACATTCTGGCATTTCATTTGTGTGGTGAAAAGTAAGGCGGCACTGGTCTTTTAGATAAACACTTCTCCTGTCATTTACTGTACATGAAAATAACTCGGGCTTGCAGAAACATTTTTACAAGAAACAAATCAGTCAAAATAAAAACATAATGCATTGTTTTAAACGGTAGATAAAATCCCTCAAATCTGTGTTCCATACGATGGCCTCAAAAAGTACCACTCAGAAGGCCAAGCATTAACACAGTGAAAAAAATGAGGCTAAGGGAATTTAAAAATGAGACTAATAGGAATAAAATTATATTTATATACTTTGTACCTAAGTCATCTCAAAAATACACATCATGTATTTTAACCTTGGGTTTCTCCATTAAAAGCTGTCATTTTCCAACTTCTGTGTGCTCTCTACCATCAATTAAATACCACTTCAGGCAGCCTTGTTTATATCAAACAGTATGAAATGAAGGTTAAAATACCATGATTGCAGTGGGACTGTGGAAATCAGGAAACAACAAAAGATATAATATTTTAACTCAGGAAAGCTAATGACTTAAACAAAAGCAACTTCACTTAGAGAGTAATTAAAAATTAATGTCCCAAAAGAAATTTTCAACTAACAATGCCTTTAATGTTAGGTGCTATTTTTCTATGATGTTATTAATAGCTGAAACATTTTCCCAAAGTTCAGAATGTTAGAAACATACTCACATTGTCAAGGAATAAGCAAGACTCATTGGGAAGTCAGGAACGTTTTAATTATAATTTACATTTATTCCCCCTGAATAATTGGGTACCTCCCCTGAAGAGAGTACAGGAGAAAATACAAAGGACTCAGATGGAAGCCAGTCGTTTAATAGACTCTCACCTTGAATCTCCCGCCAGGCTCTTCATTGGCCAGATACAATCCCCTGACTGGGGAGTCTTCCTGACTTCGGGCACAGTACTCTATCCACTGAACCATAGCTCCCCCATATCCCCCTAATAAACTGAACTATGACTATATACGATGTTTAATTAACATTTTTTTTGTAAAACATAATTAGTGTGCTTTTTCCTCATTGGGCCGGAGTTCAGTAGGGCGCCAGCATGAGAGTCGACATCTGCCACAACAAGGAACACAAAGTCTGGTGCAAGGAGTCCAAGAGCCAAGACATCTACGTGTGGCTGCTAGTGAAGCTCTACCGGTTCCTGGCCGGCAGAACCAACTCAACTTTCAACAAGGTTGTCCTGAAAAAGCTGTTCATGAGCTGGACCAACAGTCCCCACCTCCACCTCTACCCTCTCCCCACCCCCCCACCCCCCGCCCCCCGTCCCTGTGCTGTGTGATCAGGAAAATGAAGCTGCCTGGACTGGGAAAACAAGACAGCCGTAGTTATTGGGACTGTGACAGATGATGTCAGGATCCAGGATATTCACAAGCTGAAGATCTGCACCCTTTGTGTTACCAGCAATGCCCGCAACCACATTGTCAAGGCTAGTGGGAAGATCCTCACCTTTGACCAGCTGGCCATGAGCTCACCAAAGGCCAGGGGAACTGTCCTGCGCTCTGGTCCCTGGAAGGGCCGAGAGTTGTACAGGCATTTTGGGAAGGCACCAGCACTCCCCACAGCCACACCAAACCATATGTCCGATGCAAGGGCCTAAAGTGCCAGCTGAGGCTACAAAAACTAATTCCCTTCCTCTTTGTTATATTAAAGATTTTGGACAACAACAACAAAAAAGAACATAATTAGTGCATGAGAAGAGCAAAAAATATCAAGAAACGTTTTATTATAAAATGTACTTAATTTCATTGCTGTTGGATTTATTCAGTAAAACCTATTGGGCATAGATTATTGCCAGTAGTTGCCTGATAAATGTTGAATTAGATATTAAGAAACTTATTTGAAGATACAGTTTTATTTCATGAAGCCTTTTCATACTAAAAGGACAATTTTCTAGGAAATTTGGTCAAATGATAGACAATGAATCCTTGATCAAAAAAATCAAAAAGGATTTCCACAGTAATTTAATAAGACTATAACTCCCTAAGCAACAAACATGAGAAACCATGCTAAATTGTGACCAGTCCAACAGACATTCTTTTTTTTTTTAAAAAGACTCTTGTTAAAAAATAGTGGAGGGAAGTACCAAAAGGAATATAGATGGAAACGGAACCGGGCAGAACATTCCAAGACAGAACCTTACATGGATACATTATTCATTTAAGTAAATTAATCCAAAATTAACGCTGATATGAAAATCAAAAGACCAAAATAAAAAGGCATTTGTAAATGGAAAAAAAATCATGAAAATTACAGAAATTAAAATTAAAGATTCTTTGGAACATTACAAGGAAATATTTAATCTTAATCTGTTTCTCAAATTACGAAACTGGTTTGGTTCTACTATTATCTTTATGGAGGAAGATTAAAATAGATATGAAAGTTCTCCAGAACATTCAATTTGGGAAATAACATTCCTGTCAAATGCCATTCAATGGTTTTCTATTCATTTAATGAAAATACATTTTTTTCTTGGTTCTATATAATAGGCTTTTCAAACAGCATTTATTAAATGTCAGATACATGAAAGAAATTGTGCTGGGTGCTGAAGTTACAAAAATAAAAAAAAATCATCTCTTCCTGCAAGCATTTGACGTTCTACTGGGTCCTTTGTGATACTGTCTAATCTGAAGTGAGGTTATATTAACATCAAATTATAATTAGGCCACATGAGATTACATATATTTTAATAGATAAGCAATGAGGAGCAAGGTGGTACAGTGCATAGTCAGCTAGGCCTGGAGTGAGGGAGATGCATCTTCCCCAGTTGAAATCTAGTCACTTACATGTCTGAGATTCAGTTTCCAAATCTGCCAAATGGGGTCATAGTACCTACCTTACAAAGTTGTAGTAGGGCTATGTAGTGTTCCATACAAGGTGTCCCAAAAGTCTTAGTGCAGTTTTAGACTTTAATAGCTTTGGGGAGACCTTAAAAAACAAAGCCCTATGCAATTGTTACTAGTTTTTATTTGGTTCATGCCTGATATGAAGCAACTTGCTCTTTCTCCAGTATAGGGCATTCTGCCTGAAGGCCACCTTACCATTCACAAAATTCAAAGCTTCTCTTTAGGAGAGAAAGAGAGATTTGGATTTTATGAAAACTATTGTCAGCAGCATAGTAAAAACAAAAAGGTTAATAAGATAGCCACTAATCATCATGTTTTACCTTCACATTTATTGAGGAAGAATTTCCCCTGAAAACTCTTCTGTTTGAAGAGTCTTCTTGTCTTTCCCCAGCAGTCCTGCAGGTTCAGTATGGACTGGGTCAGCTCCCCTTTTAAAGTACTGTGTATGGTTTGGAGAGGAAACTGCTTCAAGGAGTGAGTCAAAAGGAGACTGAAAAAAGAAATTGCAGCCCAAGCATTTGAGCCCTTGACACAAGCTGTAGGAATGGAACTGAAAATGACCATCCCACCACAGCCACTCAAATGAGAAGTAACATCAGTATTTTTCCTGGCTAACATAACACAATCAAATGACATTCACACAGGGAAGGCTTTGCAAACCTAAAGTGCTCTATATATGTGGTTTTTTTCTTCTAATTATTTTATTATTTATATAATATTTTAGTTTTCAACATTGATTTCCACAAGACTTTGAGTTATACATTTTCTCCCCATTTCTATCCTCCCCCCACTCCAAGATGGCATATATTCTGACTGACCTGTTCTTCAGTCAGCCCTCCCTTCTGTCACCCTTCTTCCTCCACCATTCCCCTTCCCCTTACTTTCTTGTAGGGAAGGATAGATTTCTATGCCCCATCCTCTATATATCTTATTTCTCAGTTGCATGCAAAAACAACTTTTTCTTTGAGCATCTGATTTTAAAACTAGGAGTTCCAAATTCTCTTCCCTCTTCCCTCCCCACCCAAATCCCTAAGAAGGCAAGCAATTCAACATAGGCCACACAGGTAGCATTATGTAAAACACTTCCACAATACTCATGTCATGAAAGACTAATTATATTTCCCTCCATCCTATCCTGTCCCTCTTTATTCAATTTTCTCCCAAGACCCTGTACCTTTTCAAAAGTATTTGCTTTTGATTACCTCCTCCTCCACTCTTCCCTCCCTCCTATCATCCTCCCTTTTTTATGCCCTTCCTCCTACTTTCCTGTGGGGTAAGATACCCAAGTGAGTGTGTATGTTATTCCCTCCTCAAGTCAAATCCAGTGAGAGCAAGATTCACTCATTCCCCCTCACCTGCCCCCTCTTTCTTTCCAACAGAACTGCTTTTTCCTGCCATTTTTATGTGAGATAATCTACCCCATTCTATCTCTCCCTTTCTCTGTCTCTCTCAATATATTACTCTCTCATTCCTTAATTTGATTTTATTTTTTAGATATTATCCCTTCATATTCAACTCAACTCACCCTGTGTCCTCTGTCTATGTGTATGTGTGTGTGTGTGTGTGTGTGTGTGTGTGTGTGTATTCCCTTCAACTACCATAATACTGAGAAAGGTCTCATGAATTACACACATCATCTTTCCATGTAGGAATGTAAACAAAACAGTTCAACTTTAGTAAGCCCCTTATGATTTCTCTGTCTTATCTACCTTTTCATGCCTCTCTTGATTCTTCTGTTTGAAAGTCAAATTTTCTATTCAGCTCTGGTCTTTTCACTGAGAAAGCTTGAAAGTCCTCCATTCTACTGAAAGTACATATTTCACTTTGGAGCACTTGTTTCAACAATCCGTCTAGCAGCTATTGTGGGGGTGAAAGACCAACAGAAGCCCAACAACAAGAATGCTGCCAGCATGCTGCAAAAGCACAGTTCTTTTGATCTGCTTTAGTAAGATAAGCAACGTTAAGGGGTTGACAAGCTTACTTTAATTCAGCATACAAATATCATTCACTTAGCTCAGGGGGAAAAAAACCAGCACCCTGAACTTCAGAGCAAAATACAAAGTACAAACATCGACAGACAGACCTTGTCTGATTCAAATCCCAATACATAGTTACCAGAGTTTAACAAAGTCTCAGCATCCAGATTACAAGTTGGAGGGCTCTTAGCTACAGCTGTCCAGAGTCTCTGCATCAAACATCATCTGGTCAATGACCAGAACTTAGGCTCCTATGATTGGCTCTGGAGTTAGCACCTCCCCTTAGCTAGCCCCCCCTTGGGCCCCACCTTAGTTACCAATCCACACCCACATAGGTTTTACACCTAATAGGGGTTTGGGCCTAGGGCTCAACACCTAGGCAGACTCAAAGAAATACACTGAATTACTCAAAGGAAACAAAAGCCAAACTCTTCAAGGGCACTTGGTTGAACTAAGTGCTAAGAGCCCATTTTGCTTACCAACACAGCATTATACTCAGTTTTGGTGGGTAGGTGATTCTTGGTTTTAAACCTATCTCCTTTGACCTCCAGAATATCATATTCCAAGCCCTTCAATTCCTTAATGTAGAAGCTGCTAGATTTTGTCTTATCCCGATTATGTTTCCACAATACTCAAATTGTTTCTTTCTGGCTGCTTGCAGTATTTTCTCCTTGACCTGGGAATTCTGGAATTTGACAACAATATTCCTAAGAGTTTTCTTATTGGGATCTTTTTCTATAGGCATTCGGTGGATTCTTTCCATTTCTATTTTACCTCTGGCTCTAGAATATCAGGGCAGTTCTCCTTGATAATTTCTTGAAAGATGACGTGTAGGCTCTTTTATTCGATCACGGCTTTCAGGTAGTCCAATAATTTTTAAATTCTCTCTGCTGGATCTATTTTTCTGGTCAGTGGTTTTTCCAATGGATATTTCACATTGTCTTCCATTTTTTCATTCCTTTAGTTCTGTTTTATAGTATCTTGATTTCTCATAAAGTCACTAGCTTCCACTTGCTCCAATCTAATTTTAAGGTGGTATTTTCTTAAGTGGTCTTTAGGACCTCCTTTTCCATTTGGCTAATTCTGCCTTTCAAGGCATTCTTCTCTTCACTGGCTTTTTTGAACTCTTTTGCCATTTGAGTTAGTCTGTTTTTTAAGGTGTTATTTTCTTCAGTATTTTTTTGTTCTCCTTTAGCAAGTCATTGACTTGTTTTTCATAGTTTTCTTGCATCTCTCTCATTTCTCTTCCCAATTTTTCCTCTACTTCTCTTACTTGCTTTTCCAAATCCTTTTTAGACTCTTCCATGGCCTGAGACCAATTCTTATTTTTCTTAGAGGCTTTCTTGACTTCTTCTGGCTGTATGTTTTGATATTCTTTGTCACTAAAAAAGATTCTGGAGTCTAAGTCTGAGTCTGAGTCTGCATCCTTTTTTGCTGCCTGCCCATGTTCCCAGACAACTACTTGATCTTTGAACTTTTTGTCAGGATATGACTGCTTGTAGAGTAGAGAGTGCTTTGTCCCAAGCTTTAGGGCCTGCACTGCTATTTTCAGAGCTGCTTCTACTCCACCTTCAGTGCAAGCACTTGCTTGTAAATATCTATAATGATTGATTAAATGATTACCTACAATTAGTCTGGAATTACTCTGCCTTTTCCTGTGGTGTCAAAAGAACACCCCATGGTAATGGGGGAAGTGCAGAGTTTCCCAGCTATGGGAATTCTGGAACTTACAATTGTGGACAAGTCACAGGTTCTACTACCACTATTGTGGTTTGTTGTGGTATATACAAAGAAATGCTACATTTCAGTTAGACGTTAATGAAAATAAAAATGAACTTGTCTTTCCCCTTTCAAGTTCAGAGACCTCTTTGAAATCAGGCCTTGGGGGACCACAGAATCAAGATTAAGACCCTTGGATTAAAGGAAAAAAGAAAAAATTATTCACAGACAGGGGTTTCTTTGGATTTTTCTGGGAATGAAGGGCAGAGAAGTAGTTAAGAAGGAGTTTTCTCAATTTGGTTTAGTCTACCATAATGTATAATTAACATTTATCTAGCCTGACACTAGTTTGGATTTGACAGCCTTCTTTCCTTTATATTTTCGCATGAATGGAGAGTTGCCAGCTCAGTATTAATAGAAAGAGAAATGCTCCAAATAGCTTCAGAAATAATCAGAGAATTAATATACAATGACAGTTACTCGTTTATGGCTTCACAATATGTGTTGGGAATGTTCTTGCAGGTATCACAGCTTCTTGATTTGGGCAAGTTTTTAGGTTAATGTGACAATTAATCAAAGATAACTTAGTGATGTATTAAAATACCTTTCATCAAAAGGGAAAGGACCTTTATGTACAAAAATATTTATAGCTGTTATTTTTGTGGGAGCAAAGAATTGAACATGAGAGGGTGCCCATCAATTGGGGAATGGCTGAACAAGTCTGTGGTATAGGGGGATAGTTTCAGAAAACAAAATTGGGAAGACTTAGATGAACTGATGCAAAATGAAGTTAGCAGAGCCAGGAGATCACTGTACATTAACAGCAATATTGAATATTGTAATGATGATCAACTGTGAAAGATTTAGTTACTCTGGTCAATACAATGATTCATGACAATTCCAAAGGACTTATGATGAAAAACACTGGGAGACAACTAATGAACTCTAAGTGCAGATTGAAGCATACTATTTTTTCACTTTCTTTTTCTTTTCTTTTTCTTATTTTGCAACATGGTAAACATATTTTGGATTATTTCATATGTATAGTTGACGTCAAATTGCTTACCTTCTCATCATCCCCAAATGGGATCATGGCAAGTCAGAAATGAATGAACAACAGCATTCAAAGTTTCTATTTATTGTTATCTGAAAAATATTGGTGGTGAAGAGGTAAAAGAATGGGAGAACATTTGTAAATCAAAAACTATTTTAAAATAATGTCTAAAATAAATTATAAATTTTTGAAAAGAAAAAATCTGTCTTTGCTATATATAGTACAGCAGAGCTTTTCATAACAAATTTTTATTGACCTCTCACAGTCATCCTAACTCTAAAGGCCAAATGGTATCATCAGATAGAGCAAATGGAGAAATTCTGAATGCTGTGTATTTAAGTTTACTTACCTTGGCAGTATACCTTCCAGGGATGCACACACAGGACCTCGCAGCATGGTGTGCCCACATCAAAGGATGCACTGTGCTCCACCAGGAAAGCAAAATTGTAGTAGCCCAAAAGAAATATGAGATGAGCAAATTGAGAGACATCTCCACTCCAAATGTTCATATGGACTATTTGTGCTCGACTTGGGGAGAGACTTTGGAGCTCATATTTGTTAGGTCAGCCACAATCAGCCACATTGTACCTTAAATCCAACATAGTGATATCACTTTGGTCCTCTTCAAGCAGGAAGGACACCCATCCATCTCATTAGAGGCAGCTATGTAGTACAGTAGACAGAGCATAGGAAGTGGAGTCAGGAATATCTGAGCTTCAGTCTTGCCTCAGACACTAGTTGTGGCACTCTGGTCAAGGTCCACAGAATCTCTGGGATTCATTTTTCTCATCTGTAAAATGGGGTTCATAATACCACCTACCTCAAAGGGTCCTGTGAGGACCAAATGACTTACCATATATAAAATGTTTTGCAAATCTTAATGCACTATTTTTAAACTAGCTATTATTAGCTCAGCTTCACTGTTTTATTTCTGAGACTATCTAAGGCCTCTTACGTTTACTAGCTTCAAGAGGTCTGAACATAGCTATATGTCATTTTATCATTATATCTTTCCTGTACTGCTCCACTCTTCAAAAGTCCCCATTAGATACAACCCAAATGGCTTGTTGATTTGAAGCTCTCATTTATAGATCTTTTAAAATACTTAACAATACAATCTGTGTGATCTACTCATGCCTTCTGTTTCAGGTCATTCTCTGCTCATTACTCAATGCACCCTCCCAGCAAAAGCAGTTATTTTTAAGAGGTTTTATGCACTATTCTCCTGAAAGCATATAAACTTACAGCCAGAATCAAGGAGGAGAAAAGAACACTGCTTTAGTAAACATTTTTTAGATAATAATAAAGAGAAACTATGAATGTTGTTGTTCAGTCATTGCTGACACTTCAAGACCTCATTTGAGGATTTCTTGAAAAACAAACTGGAGAAATTTGTCATTTCCTTTTCCAGCTTATTTTACAGATGAGGAAACTGAGGCAAACAGGGTTTTTTATATACTTCATTGGGTTCTTTGGATTGCAACTTTCATCTACAATACTTATGGCTCAGTCTATCCCCGGAATAGTACTCAATGCTAAAATATCTGTCTGCAGTGGAACATAGGTGTGACTGCTAACTTTCCATGAGGAGTTAAACTGTTATAAAAAGGTGGTACTCACCATGGTTAATTTTTAGTTTCTGAATTATGTATGGTTATTAAGACATACAGAAAGGGGCAGAGACAAGATGGTGGAGAAGAAGTAAGGACTTGCTTGAGCTCTCCCCCAAACTCCTTCAAATACCTGTACGAAATGACTCTAAATAAATTCTAGAGCTACAGAACCTACAAAATGACAGAGTGAAACAAATCTCCAGCCCAAGAAAACCTGGAAGGCCAACAGGAAGGGTCTATCACACCAGACTGGGAGCAGAGCCCAGTCGAGCCTGGGCCCCACCAGCACTGACAGGGCTGGAGCAAGCCTCAAAGTACTGAATCACTGGCAGCTGTAGTGGTTTCCAGACTTCTCAATCCAAAAACGCCAAAGGAGGTCAGTGGGGAAACTCTATCAGACCTGGGTGAGAGAAGAGCATGATAGAGCCCAAGCCATGCCATGGTGGAGGTGGTGGCAGCAGTGGCTTCCAGGGCTTCAGGCCCACAGACATTGGGGGGAGTCAAGTGACTGATCACAGGAGGAATGCAGGGAGCTCTTTGCTGGTGCTGAGGCAGGACTCTATTGCTTTGCCTTGCTTGGATCTGGGTTGCATTCCCAGGTGGCTGTACTGGGGTGAAGGAGAGTGCTAGCGTGGCAGACATTGTGGCAGCTGTGGACAGGGAATTCCTCCCACAGTTCCAAGGCCAAAAAGAGTGTATGAGGTCACTCATGGAACACAGCACAGGCCAGGAAAGGAGTAAAGATTTCTCCTTTGATCATAGCACCTTAGAAGAACTGAAAATTTACAGGTACCGGGAAGTATTTCTGACAACAGCTGCACAAAACCTATGAAACTTAAGAAAGAGCATTCTCCACTCTGGAAGCAGAGTCCTACCTTGACAAAGATCTCAAAAGTCAAGTAATTGCCTGGGAAAATAAGCAAACAGCAGAAAAAAATCAGACTAGAATCTTATTTGGGTGACAAAGAAGATCAAAACATACAACCAGAAGGAGACAAGAAAGTCAAAGCTCCTACATGCAAAGCATCCAAGAAAAATATGAATTGGTTGCATGTCATGGAAGAGATCAAAAAGGAGTTTGAAAATCAAGTAAGAGAAATAGAGGAAAAATTGGAAGAGAAATGAGAGTGATGCAAGAAAATAATGAAAAACTAGTCAACAGCTTGCTAAAGGAGACCCTCAAATTACTGGAGAAAACAACACCCTAAAAATTGACTAACCCAAATGGCAAAAGGTGTCCAAAAAGCCAATGAGGAGAAGAAGACCTTAAAAAGCAGAATTGGCCCAATGGAAAAAGAGGTCCAAAAGATCACTGAAGAAAATAACTCCTAAAAATTACAATGAAGCAAATGGAAGCTAATGACTTTATGAGAAAACAAGATATTATAAGAAAAAAAAAGAATGAAAAAAAATGGAAGACAACGCGAAATATCTCACTGGAAAAGCCACTAACCTGGAGAATAGATCCAGGAGAGATAATTTGAAAATTATTGGACTACCGGAAAGCCATGATCTAAATCAGGAGCCTAGAGAGCACTTTCAAGAAATTGTTGGGGAAAACTGCCCTGATATTCTAAAACAAGAGTGTAAAATGGAAATTGAAAGAATCCACCGATCATCTACCAAAGAGATCCCCAAAGGACAAATTCTAGGGATTTTGTAGCCAAATTCTAGACTTCCCAGATCAAGGAGAAAATATTGCAAGCAGCCAGAAAGAAACAATTTGAGTATTATGGAAACACAATCAGGATAACAAAAAATCTAACAGCTTCTACCTTAACGGATCTAAGGACTAGGAATATGATATTCTGGAGATCAAAGGAGATTGGATTAAAACCAATAATCATCTACCCGGCAAAACTCAGTATAATCCTTAAGGTAGAAAAATTGGAAATTCAATGAAATAGAGGACTTTCAAGCATTCTTGATGAAAAGACCAGAGCCGAACAGGAAATTTGAATCTCAAATACACGACTCAAGAGAAGCATGAAAATGTAAACAACAAAGAGAAATCATAATGGACTTATTAAAATTGAACTGTTTCTATTCCTACATAGAAGGATGATATTTGTAACCCATGAGACTTTTCTCAGTATTAGGGTAGTTGGAGCACATATATATCTATACATCTATATAGATAGATGGCTAGAGAGATATGCCTATATATAAAGATATAGATATAGATAGATAATATATAAAATATAATATAAAATAAATATAACATATGTTTCTCTTTCCTGTTTACACTTTCATTCTTCTCTTGATTTTTGCATTTGACAGTCAACTTTTCAATTCAGCTCAGGCCTTTTCATAGGGAATGTTTGAAAGTCCTCTACTTCATTGAAATTACCTATTTTGCCCTGAAGGATTATACTCAGTTTTCCTGGATAGGTGATTCTTGGTTTTAATCCCACCTCCTTTGATCTCCAGAATATCATATTCCAAGCTCTATGATCCCTTAAGGCAGAAGCTGCTGGATCTTGTGTTATCCTGATTGTGTTTCTATAATTCCCAAATTGTTACTTTCTGGCTGCTTGCAACATTTTCTCCTTGACCTGGGAACTCAGGAATTTGGCCATGATATAGGGGGCTTTCCTTCTGGATCTTTTTCAAGAGGCAATCATTGGACTCCCTCAATTTCTATTTTACCCTCTGCTTCTAGAATATCAGGCAGCTTTCCCTCATAATTTCTTGAAAGATGATTTTTGGCTCTTCTTTTGATCATGGCTTTCAGGTATTCCAATAATTCTTAAATTATCTCTCCTGGATCTATTCACCAGGTCAGTGTTTTTTTCCATGAGATATTCAACATTGTCTTCCATTTTTTTCATTCTTTTGTTTCTGTTTTGTTTCTTGAGACTTCATAAAGTAACTAGCTTCCACTTGCTCTATTCTAATTGTCAAAGCATAATTTTCTTCAGTGATCTTGTGGACCTCCTTTTCCATTGGGCCAGTTCTGCTTTTAAAGGCATTCTTCTCCTCATTGGTTTTTTTGATATGTTTTGCCATTTGAGTTAGTGTATTTTTAAGGTGTTATTTTCTTCAGTATTTAGGGGGTCTCCTTTAACAAGCTGTTGACCTGTTTTTGACAGTTTTTCTTGCATCATTCTCATTTCTTTTCCCCATTTTTCCTCTACTTGTCTTACTTGATTTAGGAAATCCTTTCTGAGCTCTTCCATGGCCTGAGAACAATTCATATTTTTCTTGGAGGCTTTTGATGTAGGATCTTTGACTTTGTTGACCTCTTCTAGCTGTATGTTTTGATCTTCTTTGTGACCAAAGTAAGATTCTATAGTCTGAGTTTTTTTATGCTGTCTATTCAGTTTCCCAGCCAATTACTTGACTTTTGAGCTCTTTGTCAGGGTATGATTGTTTCCAGAGTGGAGAGTACTCTGTCCCAAGTTTCAGGGGTTCTGAGCTGCTGTTTCCACAGCCACTTCTAGGCACCTGTAAATTTTCAGTTCTTCTGAGATGGTGTGATCCAATGAGAGGAGTCTACTCCTCTCTAGGCCTGTGCTCTGGTCTGTCAGTGATTTCAAGCCCTCCTTTCTACCATGCAACCACCAAGAGGACTCCCTCTCCACAGTTAACACAAGCTCTGCCACACCAGAACTCCTCTTCTTCCAAGGACTGCCAACTAAGACTGTGACCCAAATCCAAGCAGGGAAAAGCAAGAGAATCCAGCCTCATGAGGCACCATCAAAGAGAACACAGCACTCCCGTCCTGATCAACTGCTCGCTGCCCCCCCGTCTGTGGGACTGGGGCTCTGGAAGCAGCCACCCTGCTCTTACTACTGCTACTGCAGAAATCTGTACCACCCCTGAGCTGGGACCATACTACCTTCTTACACACCTTCTCTCACTCAGGTTGAACATTTTTCTCAGTGACCTCCTGAGCTGTCTTTGGAGTTAGTGGGTTGAGAAGTCTGGATACTGCCACAGCTCAGTGATTCAGGGCCCTGAGGCCTGCTCTGTGCAGTCTGCTCTGGCCTGGTCTGTCCTGGTGTGGCCAATGCTGGGTTGCGCTCTGCTCCCAGAATGATGTGATAGACCATGCCCAGCAATCATCCAGGCCCTCTTGGTTGAGAGACTTGTTTCACTCTATCATTTTGTGGGTCCTGTAGCTCTAGAATTTGTTTAGAGATATTTTTACAGGTGTTTAGAGAGATTTAGGGGGGAGTTCAAGTGAGTCCCTATTTTCACTCTGCTATCGTGGCTCAGCCCCCTCAAATATATTTCTTCATCTCAATTCATAATTTATTAGGCATCTACCTTTTCTGTACAAGACTAGAGTTTTTGTCAGACTAAATAGAGCCTGACCCAAAAGTTTTACAGCAGTTTTAAGCTTGGACAATAAAAGTAATAATAAGGAAAGCTTAGGAGGGGGCAGAGCCTAGATGGCAGAGTGAAAGCAGGGACTCCCTTGAGATTTCTCACAAATTCCTCCAGGTACCTCTAAAAAGTGAATCAGAACAAATTTTAGATTGGCAGAATCAAATCAGGAGTTGGTGTGTGGCAGATTTCGAACCCAGGACAGCCTGTAAGGTCAATGAAAAGGATTTGTTGCACCAGGCTGGGAGAGGAGCACAATCTTGTGCATAGGCTGTACCAGTGCAGACTCTATCATAACGAGGCAAAGCAGGCCCTAGGAGACTGAATCACCAGCAACAGTGGTGATTCCCAACCTCTCAGTGCAGGACTGTGGCTGTCTGAGCTGGATGAAAGAGAAGCACAGGGCCCGTGGCAGCAAGAGCAGCTACTCCTGGGCTGAGGTGGCAATCTTAATCTCAGACAAAACAAAAGCAAAAATAGATCTAAACAAAAAATATAAGGAAAGAACAAGAGATACATCAATTGCCCAGGGTCACACAGCTAGTAAGTGTCTGGGAACCAATTTGAAGTCAGTTCTACCTGCCAACATTTTAAGCACATACAACAGCAGTAGTACAAATCAGAGGTAGGAGCCCAGACAATACACATCAAAATGAAGCAATATCCGACCATCTAACAGTGCAAAAGTAAGAGGAAGATGACCCTCGCAAAAATTCCAATTCAGGAAAAGCTGAATATATGCATAAACAGAAGATAACACTGACAATAAAAGAATTTTTTAGAACCAGAAATATCTACGACACAAAGGAGAATATATTAACTCTGAAGTGTACTTGGATAAGAGAGAATGATGAAGAGAGAGGAAAGAAGAAGAAGAAGAAGAAGAAGAAGGAGGAGGAGGAGGAGGAGGAGGAGGAGGAGGAGGAGGAGGAGGAGGAGGAGGAGGAGGAGGAGGAGGAGGAGGAGGAGGAGGAGGAGGAGGAGGAGGAGGAGGAGGAGGAGGAGGAGGAGGAGGAGGAGGAGGAGGAGGAGGAGGAGGAGGAGGAGGAGGAGGAGGAGGAGGAGGAGGAGGAGGAGGAGGAGGAGGAGGAGGAGGAGGAGGAGGAGGAGGAGGAGGAGGAGGAGGAGGAGGAGGAGGAGGAGGAGGAGGAGGAGGAGGAGGAGGAGGAGAAAAGAAAGAGAAAAGGGGGGAAAAGTGTTTCATTTATATCCCTAAACAAATGTCACAGAAGTGTAGACCTTTTTGGGAATCTTAGAGATCACTATTTTTTGGACAAAGAAACAGTCACATTGTAGCAGAATTGGGTTTCTAAACTAGGTCTCCTAAGAATAAGGCTGGAGAGTATTCTTTCCTCTTTATTAGGTTGCATCTAAATGAAGAATGATCCAAAAACATTGAATTATGCACAGACCTGAGAGGGTATTAAATCGAATTCCTACCTCAAGTATAAATTCCTTCGACAATATTCTTGCCAAGGGGTCATCTATACTTTCCTGAAGATTTCCAGTGACATAGAACTCATTACCAGTAAGGTAGCCCATTCTTTGGAAAGTTCTAATTGTCAGGAAGTGTCTCTTTCTAGTGGATCAAAAGATGCCTCCTTCTGGCTTCCCAAATCTTCCCTTTGGCATTTAAGAGAATGCCATTTTCTAAAGAAAACATTTAAACATTTGAATTAGCCATTGACACAATCTCTCCTCAAGTATCTCTTCTGGAAGCAAGCATTCAAAGTCACATAGCAAAGGACTAACACTACCAGGACTTACAACTCTATCTCCTTGAATCCTAATCCAATATTTTTCAAGGGGTAGGGAATAAAATCTGCATGTTATCTCTTCCTGGTGACTTCAGTAACACTGGATATTCTTTCTTCTACTACAATCCAAGATTAAATAATAAAACTAGAACATTTTAGGCTGACTTCTAATTTTTGTTAATGAACACATGCCCACAGTATGTCTGATTATCTGGTAACCTTCAAATAGAATAAACACTTTCTTTACCATTAATAGGGTGAGGAATAGAGTTCACATTTTTAGCCTTCTTCCCACTTTTCCTTGTGTCTTGTCCAAGGGGACATTTTATTATTGAGTTCTTGGCCATTCTGTTTAGAATGTTAGCCATAGAATATATGAGGTAAATGAATCTGTATAAACTGACCATTTCTACAGTTAGAGGCAACCGTAAAATGAGTCATGCGTATTGAATCAAAATGAACTCTGCTTTAATTTTCATTGGAAGAAAATGTTTAATTTTTAATTGCTTCAGAGTTATTAGCAAGGAAGTCAAGGATTATATTTGGGACATGACTCAAAAAAACTTAACTCTAGTGGCTTTTAATGGTAAGTGTGAAGAAAAGGAGTTGTGAAACCCACTGCCTCATCAATTATGGGGAGATGGACATCCAACTGAACTTTTTCTTTTCTTTTTCAGTGAGAACATAGGCTAAAACCCCTACCAAGTTTGTGGAAAACCATTGCACAACGATATTATCTTGTAAGGGTGTGGGAAGTAGGTGGAAAAAGTCAGAGTACCCCATCCAACAATCTGTATTTTCTCAGAGATTGGAAGGACAAGATATCTCTCATGTTTCTTCTCCACTTTGGACATATCCCTTTTACTCTACCAACAACAGACTTCCCTGAATCTGATTGCCTTGCAACCCGGTCTGCCATGTCAGACATAGCACAAACGTCATGTGGATGTACTGATGATACACATGGAAATGCTTACACACCTGAAAGAGCCAAGTTATATGTCAATGGCAAAGAGGCCACAAGGTTCACACAGAGTCGACAGACCTGTCTTCAGAGAGGTTCCGCTGAAGGCTCTTTCTCACTATTGAGCAAGTTCTCCTAGGACCTGCCCCATTTGAACTTTGCAACCTGTGCTGTTAGGAGCCAAAAAGGTAGGCTTTGTATCTAAAAAGAATATCAAAACACAACGTTTATATTGTAGCTGTTGCAGTAAATTGTGTTTATACACACATATGTGTGTGTGTACATAATGCATGTAGGTTTATATATGTATGTACAAACACACACACCCACACACACACACATATATATAATATATTCTGCCACCTACCTAATATATAGAATATATCAATAATGTGATATATGAATATCATATATGAAATTGTTATATTAACCTATGCAATTACATTACAGGCTTTGATTGTTGTTCATCCTTCACTGTCAAATAGGACCAGGGACATGAGGAGTGGGATTTCTTGACTTACAAGTGAAGTAGATTTAAGGGAGATAGAGCTATGCAGAGTCATCAGCCCCACTCTCTCTTTCAGAGTCATCAGAGTTCTGGGCAAAACATAGGTCAGGAGCACTGTGGGTGGCCCAGATGCAGCGGGAGACCTTGCCCTTTTTAAGCTAAAGATTTTCCCAGGTCTCAATTTATCTAAGGCAACACCCGATCAGTGAGTAAGTCTAGGTAAGCAATGAGGGAAAGGATGACCTACTATGCCTTCACAAAAGAAGCCATCTGTGAGGGGAAGATGCTCAGGATGTCTGGCCAGAAGAGAAGGTGCCCATTACATGAGGGTAGACCTCTAGAGCTGAAACAAATGTTATCTGAAAGGAATAGGATCAGTCATTCACATCTTTGTTGTCATTAATCAGTTCCTGAGAACAAAACCTAGCCAGTCATATAAAATTTTCTGGATGAGAAAGGAGAAATGTATAATCCAATATGGGGATAATATAATTTAGACTGGGATTAGGTCCAGGAGGGTATACTTGGTTCTTCAGCTAAATGACAATCCCTGAACTGGAAGAGAGCAATAGGGCATCACCTTCAAAAGGAAAGAAGGTAATAAAGGAATGCAGGTGGAGGCCAGGGCTAGAAAGAAGAGGTTTCCTGAAGACAAACTTTACCTTCTTCACAACTTAGTATAGGACCATCCCTGTTTAAAACGTGTACATGTGTGAGTAGTCTATTTCAGGATAGGATTGTTCCAACTGGAGCATTTGGTTCTAACTCTGGAGGAGATTTTGTGTTGCCCTCTTTGGGATGGTCCCAAGAAAGATTCTTTGCTCTAAGTGTTCCTTAAGGTGCAGATCCTTGATTAAGGTAAAATGGTGATTGATTTAAATTTCTGCTCCTTTAATGGGACTGACCTTGAAGAGGGCAAAAGAGAGGATTAAACAGGCCAGGGAGCCCTAGGACATTTAGCGTTATAATTAAGCAATGCATGTTTTAGTTAGTGTCCCCTCATTTCCCTTTTAGCATTTTCCCTGGGGACTGCCAAGTGCCCCAGAAGGCCCTCCACCCTCATTCCAGACCCCACTTTGTCCTCATCTCTCCATATCATCTCCCAACCTTTACTCAAAGCCTTCCTCAGGCACCAAAGTTCTAACAGACCCTGCTATATCCTGAACACTGCTAGACTCGTGAGTTCTATTGGGCTAATGAATACTGATGTATTACTGTTCTCCACCTAAGCAATTTGCAAGATGCATCCAACAGGGATGATTCTGGTACTGTATAGTGAGTGAAGGGTAAGAGCAGGATGAGAGATTGAAACATTTGGGGTCTTCTGGTGCCTGTTCCTCAAATACTGATGAGACAATAATAACAACACCTTTCTATTTTTTAAATCATTTGAAGTTCACAGAATCCCTTCAAAGGTATTATCATCTTGTCAAATTTGATCCTCCCTAAACTGACATAATGGAGAGAGGTCAACTATTATTAGTTCCTATTTGTTTGGCTGAGGAAACTGAGACTCAAATATTATAACATTTGCCCAAGATTATACATCATATCAGGGACCTTCCTACTCTGCCTCTGCTTAGGTCTGACAGTATAGAGGCTGATGTTTTCTATGTTCCCATTTTATGAATCTTTTGTGCTCCTGAAGGAAACTTTTCTCGACGAGAGTTTCAGCGATATTGCTTCCAAGTGAAAAAAAAAACCGATGTGGACCTAGCATGCCTGATAAAATATATTGAATTTATCAGAAAAGACCCAATTATCCTATATGGCAGGTTTTATTCCTATCTCCAAAAACCAGGACTATAAAATGGGCACCAAATCTTAACTGAACAGCTTTTGTAGCATTTGAATTATATTGTCTACAGAACACTAAAGTGATTATTTTTTTAATTTGTACTATTTTTTTCTGCTATGGAATATTATTTTCCTTTGCTTCCTGCCTCTGTTTATTCAATTTTTCCTGTAGTAGTATGTAGATGAAGTAAAGTGAAGGAATTTTTTGATTTTATGAAGGCCCAAGATGAAAATGCTTCTTTCTTAATTTTAACAAAATTTAAAGAGAAAGTATATTTTTTCTGGAAAATTTTACACACTAAGGACCTGGATTCAAATTATCATTCACTATTTGTGGGTGTGCATTATTACTAGATACTTGCATATATGACAAGATACATATATTGATAATATACATATACCTGTACATACACACATAAACACACACATAAAACTTATTGTAGGTATGGTAACTCAGGAAGCTGCTTGGAGATCAGATCACCCACCCGTGGTTTTGATGGCTTAGTCTCTTAGCTTTTTCCAAGGTAGTCGTACAATTGAAATAATTACTTGAAAGTAGATATATAGGATGTCCTATGCTTTATCTAGAAGATAGAGTAGTCTAAGGTTTTTACTGCATCTGATGAAAGAGAAAAATGCAAATCCAAGACCAATCCAAAGAAGAATCTTGTGTCTTCTTAAATAGTTGCACTGCTATGCCAGCAGAATGTTGACATTTATAAGAAATAGTTGAAGAGCAATGGTATCACAAGGATCAATGGCCAGGAAACTTGCAGTGATTTCAACTCAAATGAATTCAACAAAGATTTATTAATCGCCTGGATGTGGCTGTAGATAATGGATAATAATGGAGTAAAACACTGAGGACCTGGATTAAATTATGATTGACTATTACATATACGCACACGAACACATTGCTGCATCTCTCTTTCAGCTGATGTTTCTTCATCTGTAAAATGAGGAGCACAGAGTACAATAGGCTTGGAACCCCTTCTAGTTCCAGGTTCTGCGTTGAAGTTTCTTTGCCCTTAAGACATTGCAATCAAGTTAGGGGAAATAAGATCAACACACAAATGGATAGAACACACAGTACAACAGGTGCCAAAGAGAGTGAAAAACAAGTGCCATGGTTGTTCACAGAAGAGAGGGGTAATAGCAACTTGGGGGGATCAAGGACATCTTCATGGGGGACATGAAATCGCAATTTTGAAAAATGGGAAGAATACCAGTCAGATAGGATGGCTTTTCATGGAGTCAAATTAAAACCCTAAGTATTGTCAACAAATGCTTTCTCCAAAAAAGCATCTAACTGAGCCATAAAAATTCAAAACATATGATAAAAGTTAGGTTTTGGATTTGCCTACCTCTTGACAATTATTTTTCCTTTAGAAAAAAGCAATAAACAAATGAAACAAAAAAGAACAACAAAAAACCTAAGCCCTCAGTTAGAAAACATAAAATTGTTGCACACCAACACTCGCCATTCCATTATTTACCAAATAACCAAAGAAATAAGGAGCACACAAATTAACAAGGAAGGACCAAAATTGTAATTAGGAGTTTTGGTAATTAAGGGTTTTGAAGCTGTTTGGAATTATGTTCTTTTACTTAGTGGGCATCAGTGTTTAATTGCTCTTTTGATCCTGTTTTGGGGGAGGTCTGAGACCAAGAGTTATCATTAGGCTTTTCCTCATTCACTTTGGTTCATCATACACTCAACCTGGATAATCTCTTAAATCTTAGCGATGGTTCATGTCTGGGGTTTCCCCAACGGTAGGATTCCATCTAGAAAAGGTACTCAATGTGAGCAGTAGTTATCAAGTAGAAGACAGATATTTTTCCTTCACCACAAAGCAAATGCTTAAAACCAACAAGATTCCACATAGACAACAGAGAATTAATGGGCCATACTATGTCCTCTCTGGCTTCTTGCTCAGTGTACTCTGATGTTTTTGAATTGATGGCTTTTGGAGCTGCCTCCTCTCTATCATTTTCAAACAATTTTAAAGATTCCCAGAGTTTCTCAATGGTATGGTCCTGTGGGGTTTAAGAGAGAATGATTATGATGCTGTCTCTCCTGGAGATGATAGGTCAGTTCGTGTATCTTTCCTCCAAAATGCCAGACAAACATAAAAGGGAGGAAGGATACAAGCTTTTATCAAGTACCTACTAAGAGCAAGGCACAGAGCTAAGCTCTTTACAAAGATCATCTCATTCATTTCTCACAACAACCGTGGAAAATGTATTGAACATGAACTCTATTTGACAACTGAGGGATCTGAGGTGGAAGGGAGGTTACTGTCTGGGGTCACACAGCTGGGAATTGTTTTTTTTTTCCTTCTTTCACTTTTTAAAAATTAATTAATTAATTTAATTTTAGTTTTAGTTTACACCATTCAGTTGCACAAGTTTTTGAGTTTCAAATTTTCTCCCTTTCCTTCTGCTCCCTCCTTCCCACCCAGGATGACTTGAAGTCTGACATATGTTCTACATATACCTTCACACTAAACATTTTCACATAATTGAGGTGTAAAGAAGAACTATATCTAATGGAATGAACCATGAGAAAGAAGAAACAAAAGAAACAAAAACCAAAAAAGCAAAACAGAGAGAGAGAGAGAGAGAGAGAGAGAGAGAGAGAGAGAGATAGCGCAAATAGTTTGCTTCAATCTGCATTCAGACTCAGTAATTCTTTTTCCGGAGTAAATCACTTTTTCCATCATGAGTCTTTTTGACTTCTCCTAGAACCCTACATTGCTGAGAAGAGCCAAGTCTATCAGTTAGTGATCACAGATACTGTGGGTCTGTAATCGTATATAACGTTCTCCTGGTTTTGCTCCCTTCATTCTGCTATCACATCCTATAAGTATTTCAAGGTTATTATGATGTCCACCTGCTCCTCACTTCTTATAGCACAATAGTATCCCATTCAGTTCGTATGTCATAATGTGTTTAGCCATTCCCCAATTGATGCACATTCTTCCAATTCTTTGCTACCATAAAAAGAGCTGCTATAAATATTTTTGGACACATGGGTCTTTTCCCACTAGTAAGATTTCTTTGGGATATAGCCCTAGAAGTGGTATTGCTGGGTCAGAGAGTATGCATGTTTTATACCTCTTAGGGAAAAGTTCCATATTGCTATCCAGAAAGGTTGGATCAGTTCACAACTCCACCAACAAACTAGCAATTCTTCAAGGCTAGATTTGAACTCAGATCTCCCTGACTCCAGGGTCAGGGCTCAATCCACTATTCCACCTAGTGGCTCATAAAAGAGAACCAAAGACACAAAATCACAAAGATCATTATTGACAAATAAGAAAAAAATAGTTTTAAGAGACTACTCCCAGGGAAACAAAGTATGCAGGGAGTTTTGTCTCAGACCAGAAATTCAAGATAGAGTATAAAATGAGGTCCTGGCTTCAAGGAGCATGTAGTCTGTGCTAGCAACACATGGAGAAACAACTGGCAAAGTATGACTAGACTGTTGCCAGCAAACTGCACATTTCACTACCTAATCCCTAAGTGTAGAATAACAGCCACCATCCATATTGAACTTTATGTTTGGTATCCACTTGAAACCTCACAACCAAAACAATGAGATAAGTAATACAGATCTGGCTACCCCATTTTACAGGTGAGGGAACTGAGGCTTGGAGCTTTGCCCATGGTCAAAAAGCTGGTAATTCAAATGCAGGTCTGCTGACTCCAATTCTTGCCCTCTACAGATTGCACCAACTGTCTCTGAATTGAAGGGAAATATCTGGGAAATGGAGAAGTTAATCTGGGACCCTCAGTGAAGAATTTGGAGAAGCTCCAGAGGAGAACAAGATGATTAATAGCTTGGAAAATTTCCCTTAAGTGAAGAGCAAAAGAGCACCTATTTCTTTCAATGAAATAAAGGAGCTTTGAGAAAAAGGGACAAAGACTCTGCTTGAGTTTCTGAAACAACCTCTCTTATCTCCACTTACTTGGAAGTGAATGATCCTCCAAAGCTCAGTTTTCATGGATTTGTTGGATAGTTTCATTTTCATGAGCTCTTTCTCAAGTCTCTCCGCATTTTCTTCCAGTCTTTGGATTCTAGGGTCCTGCAAGCTCTGCTACATATTCAGTAGAGACTCTTGGTTTTTTTTATCCTGAGGATCAGATTGGATAAAATAGGTAAAGTGCTTTGTAACAGAAAAGTCCTATTTTCATCTAAGCTAGAACTTCTTGTTGTTAACTTTTTTCTTCCATTTGTAAATGGCACCTAAGGATTAGAATCATTAGCATGAAACCAAACTTGGGTAATTTGGGATGGGGTGTGAAGTTATTTCCAAGTACTTCGTTTGACATCAGAAGCAATGCTATTGTGACTTCTGTCATCAGACAAGGTGGTGACTATGATAGAGCTATAGAGTGTTCCATACAGAGGGTCCCAAAAGTCTTAGTGCTGTTTTCAATTGCGATAGTTTGCAGGACACCATAAAAAGTAAAGCTATATGTAATAATCAGTTGTTTTTATTTGGTTTATTTGGTTCCTACCTGCCAAGAAGCAGCTTGCTCTTTCTCTAATATGGGACATTTTGCCCACTCACAAAATTCAAAGCTTCTGTTTAGAGGATGTTATGGTAATCAGAGCAGGATTTTTACCTTCAATGAATCTGGCCTTTGTTTGAATGGGGCAGCTAAAGTGGGATCATTTGTCTTGGAATGCTTCTCAGCACTCGGGCTATCAAGAGTAATTGATTTCTAGAGGATGTGGTGCTTTCCCACACCTTGGTCTCCCACACCCAGGATGGTGAGCCTTGATCCCCCATGGTTCTGAACAGAATATATTTACTCTAACTTTAGAGGTTGACTTTTGGGGGAACACTCATTAAAAGAGTGAAGAAACTCTGGGCAAGCCAAGGAAACAGCCCTGCCCCACCCCCAATTGGATAGATAACCCAGATGTTGTTGCTTCTCTGGTAACTATATATTGCTATGGATTAAATGGTTTGTAGTATTCACTCTGTTTATAATGTATGTGATTTTTAATTTCTGTTTCTATTTGCCCTGAAGTTCAGGGGGCTGATCTTTTCCCCCTGGACTAAGTGAATGATGTATGTTTGTTTTATTAAAATGAGACTGTTAACCCCTAAAAGTTGCCGTCTTTAGAAAAGCAGATTAAAGATCCTGTGTTGGAGGCCCTTCTGTGAGCTGTTGTTGCTGGTCTTATACAGACACATGTGAGCTGCTACCAACATTGCTGTTACAGAGGAGAAAGGGAGTATTGGGTTTTATGCATTTTACGGCTATCATTTTTTTATTCTGATCATTATCATCATCCTCACCATCACTGCCAGCAGCATAGTAAAATAAATGGTTAGTTAGTTGCGGGATAGGCACTAATCAGCATAATTTCCTTTCACATTTACTGAGGAAGACTTTCCCATGAAAACTCTGTAGATGATTCCTATACCTCTATCTGAAGAGTCTTCTTATCTTTCTCCAGTAGGTCTGCATGGTCAGTACTGACTGGGTCTGCTCCCCTTTTGAAGTACTCCATATGATTTGGAGAAGAAATGGCTTTAAGGGGTGGGTCAACGGGAGACTGAAAGAGAAATTGGAACCCAAGTATTTGAGCCTTTAGCACAAGTCTTTTGGATAAAACTACAAAATGACCATCCCACAACCATCTCTCAAATGGTAAACAATTAACATCAATATTCTTCCCTGCTAACCTAGCACACATTACTAATAGTCCTCCCAAAACAGTCCTACCATCATTTTCAGCAAAGGGTCTTTACCTTCTTACTGAGAAACAAGATTGAACATTTTTCTTATATGTTCATGGGAGCTTGCTTGTTTTCTCCCCCATTAGAATGGGAGCTTCTTGAGGGCAGGGGGTTGTATTATGCCTTTCTTTGAATCCCCCATGCTTAGCAAAGTGACTGACACATAGTTGCCTCATAATGAATGCTGGTTGACTTAACTTGACCTACAAGTCTATATATTTACCTAGATAGACCTATGGGGAACAAGAAAATGAAAATTTCAGCCCAAAAAAAATACGAGGAAGATTAGGATACATCCGGTAAATTTTTGCAGTGACATTGAGGTACAATCCTCACCAATAGAAGACTTCTTATTTTGGTTACTAGGCAGATCCCATTTACTTCCAAAGAGTGGAATAGGATTGAAAACTGGGGAGAACTTTAGCGAAGGAAAAAATAAGACAATAAGTGAGAAAACGGCAGTAAGAGAAATGAAGTAGCTTGCTCATTTTGTTCAACCTCTATTTAATTTAGTTGGAAATTTTAACATATTATACCTCATGGTCATTATTTTTATTATCATCATCATCAACATCATTATGACCACCATCATTTTTATATATTTCTCTGCTAAGTTGAGATCTTTTTTTCCTTTGCTACAAGAGCTCCCCACAATGTGCAATGAAGGGAAGAAGAATTTCTAAGTGCTCAGTTATATTAACATTTTATTGAATGAAACTTTATGCAACTAAAATACAAGGAAAAATATTCTACTATCAATTGAATAACCATCAGGAGGAGATAAATTGATCACAAGAAACTTGGTGAAGTAAAGATTTCAAACCCCAAAAATATATTTCTGTAGAGTTAATACTTTTCAACATTTTAGGCCTATTAAAGCCTAAGAAAATTGTAATGAGCAACATTGGTACTAGAAAAGAGATAATCAATAATCTTCTTAGGAAAGTAGTGAAGCACAAAAGCAGAAGATAGATTGTATTATCAGACTAGGTTGCAGTTAGGGTGGATTTACCTGAAATGGTTTTGTTCGTTAAAAATCAATCCAAAATGCTCTAGGGGCTCTTGGCAGCATTCTGCCCTGAGTTCCCCAGGTTCTGAGAAAACTCAATTTTCTGGGGTTGCTGCTGCTGCTGTTCAGTCATTCAGCCATGTCCAACACTACTTAACCCCATGCCTTTTGGCCATGTGGATTTCTTGAGAAAGACACTGGAGCAGTTTGACATATCCTTCTCCAGTGTCTCCCCATTTTACAGAACAGGAAATGAGGCAAATAGGAGACAAGGGACATGAACAGGCTCACAGAGCTAGTAAGTCTCTGAGAACCGATTTGAACTCAGATCTACCTGCCAGCATTCTAAGCACAGAGATCAGCAGGAGTATAAACCAGAGGTGGGAGACCCAGATAATACAGATCTAAATGAAGCAACATCACACCATTTAATAGTGCAAAAGTGAGAGGAAACTGACCCTGACAAAAATTCCAGTTCAGGAAAAGCTGAATATATGAAGAAGCAGGAGATGACACTGACAATAAAGGAATTATATGGAACAATGGATGTCTAAGACACAGAGGAGAATATCTTAACTCTGAAGTGTACTTGGATAAGAGAGAAGGGCAGGGAGAGAGAGAGGAAAGAAGAAAAAAAGAAGGAAGAGGAGGAGGAGGAGAAGCAGAAGAAGAAGAAGAAGGAGGAGGAGGAGAAGAAGAAGAGGCAGGGTAGGAGGAGGGGGAGGAGGAAGAAGAAGAGGAAGAAGAGGAGGAGGAGTAGAGGGAGGAAGCAAAGAAGTAAGTTAGGAAGAAAAGAAACAAAAGAAGGAAAGAAGAATGGAAGGAAGTATGAAGTCCTCTCCCTGTACTCTGGATTCTTAAGACATTGACCTACTCACTGCTCCTCAAACAGGGAACTCCATCTCTCAGTGTCGGGCATTTTCATGGGTTGCACCCCATGGCCAGAATCCCCACCTTCCTCATAGCCATTTCCTGACTTTCCTTGCTTCCTTAAAATCCCAACTAAAACCCCACCTTCAAGAAGCCTTTCCTGTAACTTCCTTAATTCTAGGGCAGACCCTCCGTTATTTCCAATGTATGGTGAATCTAGCTTGTTTATACCTGGTTCCTATAAGAATACAAGAGAAACATGAGGGGAGGAAAGGGAGGCAGAGAGAGAGAGAGACAAAGGCAGAGAGAGAGAGAGAGAGAGAGAGAGAGAGAGAGAGAGAGAAGGAGAAGAAGAAGAAGGAGATAAAGATGAAGAAGAAGAAGAGATGAAAAGAAAGAGAAAAGGGGAAAAAAGTGTTTCATTTATATACCTAAACAAATGTCACAGAAGTGTAGAGCTTTTGGGAATCTCAGAGATCACTATTTTTTGAACAAAGAAACAGTCACCTCGTAGCAGAATTGGGTTTCTAAACTAGTTCTCTTAAGAATAAGACTGGATAGCATTCTATCCTCTTTATTAGGCTGCCTATAAATGAAGAACGATCCAAAAACACTGAATTATGAAGATCTGAGAGGTTATTGAGCCTAATTCCTATCTCAAGCATAAATTCCTTCAACAATATGCTTGCCAAGGGGTCATCTATACTTTCCTGAAGATTTCCAGTGACATAGAACTCACTACCAGTAAAGTAGCCCATTCTTTGGAAAGTTTTTATTGTCAGGAATTCTCTCTTTCTAGTGGATCAAAGATGCCTCCTTCTGGCTTCCTAATTCTTCCCTTTGGCATTAAGTAGAACACCACCTTCTGGTGAAAACATTTAAATATTTAAATTAGCCAATAACTCAATCTCTCATCAATTATCTCTTCTGGAAGCAGGCATTCAAAGTCACATAGGAAAGAACTAACAGTACCAGGCTTTAAAACTCTATCTCCTTGAATCCTAATCCAATCCTTTTTCAAGGGGTAGGGAATAAAATCTGTACGTTATCTCTTCCTGGTGACTCCATTAACATTGCATATTCTTTCTTCTACTACAATCCAAGGTTAAATATTAAAACTGAGACATTTTAGGTTGACTTCTCATTTTTGTAAATGAACACAGTATATCTGATTAACTAGTAACCTTTAAGTAGAATAATCACTTTCCTTACCCATAATAGGGTGAGGAAAACAGTTCACATTTTGAGCCTTCTTACCCACTTTTCCTTGCTTCTTGTCCAAGTGGACATTTTGTTTTTGAGTTCTTGGACATTCTGTTTAGAATGTAAGCCATAGAACATATTGGTGAGGTAAAAGAATCTGTATTAACTGACTATTTCTACAGTTAGAGGCCGCCATCAAATGAGTCATGAGTATTGAAACAAAATGAACTCTGCTTTAATATTTATTGGGAGAAAATGTTTAATTATTAATTGCTCCAGAGTTGTTAGCAAGGAAATCAAGGATTATATTGGAGAAATGATTCAAAGAAATTTAACTCTAGTGGCTTTTACTAGTATGTGTGAAGAAAAGGAGTTGTGAAACCCACTGCTTCATCAATTATGGGGAGATGGACCTCCAACAGAACTTTTCATTTCTTCTTCAGTGATATCGTAAGCTAAAACTCCTACCAAGTTTGCAGAAAACTATTGCACAATGATATTATCTTGTAAGGGTGTGGAAAGTAGGTGGAAAAAATGTCAGAGTACCTCATCCAATAATTTGCATTTTCTCATAGATCAGAATGATAGGCTGTTTCTGATCTTTCTTCTGCACATTTGATAAATACCTTTGACTGTAGATGTTCCTGAAACTGACGACCTTTTAAGATGGTCGGCCAAGGTTCACTTAGTTCTGATACACCTGAAAGAGCCAACATATATGACAATGTGGAAGAGGCCACAAGGTCCACACAGAGTTGACAGCAATGTCTTCAGAAAGGTTCCACTGCAGGCTCTTTCTCACTAATGAGCAAGATCTCCTATGATCTGCCCCACTTGAACTTTGCTACCTGTGCTGCTAGGAGCCAAGACGGTGGGTTTGTATCTGAAAAGATTATCTGTGGAGAGCCAGCTATATCCTATTTAGAGCTATTAGACCTCTGCAAGGCAGCCTCCTAGGCCTTGCAAGTCAAAGTCATTTGAGGATGGGTCTATGCAAGGCAAAGTTTATCTAAGAATAAGAAGATGTGGCAAAGAATACCTGCCTTCGCAGATGCTACCTGCATGGGAAAGAACAGAAATTTGTTTAGCAGTTAGGAGACTAGGGTCTCATTCCCAGGAACAAGAAGATAAAATATATGTTAATCCATTACTTCATTGTACTTTTCTGAGAAGGCAGAATGACTCAGCAATTAACCTGCATAAAATACTGCCAGTAATCCCATTCGAATCAGTCTATAGCCAGACTGTATGACTCACCTAGCCTCATGTTTGTGCCTTTTTGTGTCAATTACTTCAACCTATACTAGCGCCACTGCTGGCAAGTGGTGCCTGGAACAGGGACAAGTCGGGGACTTCAAGAAGATGAAATAACATCTTACCAAGACAGGCCCTGAAGTATATTCAAGTAAGAGGTAAGAGGATTAATAATCACTAGGCTTACTGGGTGATTATAGAGATTTACAGACTTAAATATGAGGCAAAGATTATTTAAAGATAGGGATCTGTATCTGCAAGCATTAAAAAAAGAGTGTAAAAGAAAGAGGTTTCTGTGTAACAAAAGAACAATTGGAGGAATTTTTGCAATATGTAGAACACTACTTCCCATGGTTCCTCAAGGAGGGTACCATTGACTTGCAAAGATGGAAGGGTATTGGAAAACAAATGAGTGAAAGATTAAGGGAAGATGGATCAGACCACTTCCCAAGTCAGCCTTTTCCATATCGAACATTTTAAAAATATGTCTTACTCCAGAGGGAAAAGTTCCTATGGTACAAAGGACAATTAAGCATGATATTGGGTTTGGGGCAAGATCTTGTGAGCCTCAGCCCAAGGATGGTTGGCAATAACTGACTAGGGGATAGACTAGCTAATTGGGACTTACCAAATAGAAAGGGAAAGACAAGTGAAAAGAAAAATGCTGGCAATGTCTAACTTGTACAGTGGATTTCTAAAACTCCTATCTGTGTGTTCCGTTGTTTTTTGTCCGTATCTGTTCTGTGTTAATGTGTTTCTGTGTGAAGGCAGTGTGTTATCTGACTCTTCTCGGAATGCAGCTCTTTCTTTCCCCCTCTCCCCTCCCTCTCTGACTGGAACAGCATCAGAGGGCAGGAGAGAGGGATAAAGAGAGAAAAATATTTTGTTGTTAAAGTTGTGGAAAATTTCACTTTCTTTCTCCCTCCATTCCAATTCTGGCCAAATTTGGAATGTGGAGAGAGATAACAAAGAAAGCAAGAATCTCTTGCCCTTAGATTTAAGTGAAATGTTTTACTCCTAATTTGATGTTTAAGGTAAGTCAGAATTTATTATGCTACTTGTCACTAAGGCAAATTCAGAAAATGAATAGATCTAAAAAAGAGACACTTAGAATTTCTCAGTATGGGGGAGAAGGGACAAGTCACCACTGGGTCTTTTCCAGAGTCCCACTCACCTTAGCTGGAAGACTCAAAGTTCTTACTTTCAAAAAAGTTTTTAAGGAGTCAACACAGAAGTAAAGTTTATTTGAGTAAAAGTTAGAACCATTAAGATCTTTCACCATGTCATCTTGTCTCTGACTGAGTCAGGGCTGCAATAAAAGTTAGGGCAGCTAAAAATCCCTTAGCAGATTCTGTTAACCCTAGTCATCCCAACAAGAGCTCTTATTAAAAAGTTTTTTTTTCTGTTTTGGACCCCAGTGATAATCTTGTGAGGCATATGAAACCTTTCTCAAAATAATAATACACATAGGAATGTGAAGAAAAATCATTTTAAATGACAAAAGATGTATGTTTTCCTATAACCGCTTTCAATCTATCTATAGACTCCTTGGGGGCGGGTTAAGAATTCCAGCTCAGGGGCGGAGTCAAGATGGCAGCTGGAAAGCAGGGACTTGCCTGAGCTCCCCAACCACGTCCCTCCAAAAACCTATTAAAAATGACTCTGAACAAATTCTAGAACTGCAGAACCCACAAAATAACAGAGAGAAGCAGGGCTCCAGCCCAGGACAGCCTGGAGGGTCACCAGGTGAGGTCTATCACACACGGAGCTGGGAGCAAAAGGGAGCAGAGCCCAGCATGGGCCATGTGGACCAACCACGCCAGGAGCCGGGCGGAACAGACCCTAGCGCCCTGAATCAGTGAGCTGTGGCACTTACCGGACTTTTCAACCCACAAACACCAAAGACAACAGAGAACTACAGAACCCACGCAGTAGCAGAGGGAAGCAGGGCTCCAGCCCAGGACAGCCTGGATGGTCACTGGGTGAGGTCTATCGCACATGGAGCTGGGAGCAGAGGGGAGCAGAGCCCAGCGTGAGTGGCGGCAGGACCAACGAGACCGGGAGCAGGGCAGAACAGGCCCTAGCAACCTGAATCAGTGAGCTGTGGCACTTACCAGACTTCTCAACCCACAAACACAAAAAACAACAGATAAGGTTAGTGGGAAAAGCTGCAGGGAGTAAAAGGAGTTCACAGTTCGAGTACCACCCCAGGAGGCAGTGGAGGTGGTGCAGCTACAGAACCACAGCTGATGTTGCTTCTGGCCCCAGGCCCACCTGGTGGGAGGAATTAAGTGGTGCATCAGAGCAGGAGTGCAGAGCCTGCTTAAGATCTGAGTCAGTTCCAGGTTGGCAGTTCTTGGGGAAGGAGGAGTGTTGGTGTGGCAGAGCTGGCTGTGTAGAAAAAGCTCTGAAAACAACAGCGCATCGACTCAAGCTTGGAACAAAGTACTCTTTACTCTACAAGCAGTCATATCCCAACAAAAAAACTCAAGGGTCAAGTAAGCTCGCTGGGAACATGGCCAGGCAGTGAAAATGGATTCAGATTCAGTCTCAGACTTTGTAATCTTTCTTTGGTGACAAAGAAGACCAAAACATACAGCCAGAAGAAATCAACAAAGTCAAAGAGCCTGCATCAAAAGCCTCCAAGAAAAACATGAACTGGTCTCAGGCCATGGAAGAGCTCAAAAAGGATTTGGAAAAGCAAGTTAGAGAAGGAGAGGAAAAATTGGGAAGAGAAATGAGAAGGATGCGAGAAAACCATGAAAAAAAAATCAATGACTTGCTAAAGGAGACCCCCAAAAATATGGAAAAATACTGAAGAAAACAACACATTAAAAAAATAGACTAACTGAAATGACAAAAGACCTCCAAAAAGCCAATGAGGAGAAGAATGCCTTGAAAGGCAGAATTACCCAAATGGAAAAGGAGGTCCAAAAGACCACTGAAGAAAATACCACCTTAAAAATTAGATTGGAGCAAGTGGAAGCTAGTGACTTTATGAGAAATGAAGATATTATAAAACAGAACCAAAGGAATGAAAAAGTGGAAGACAATGTGAAATATCTCATTGGAAAAACCACTGACCTGGAAAATAGATCCAGGAGAGATAATTTAAAAATTATTGGACTACCTGAAAGCCATGATCAAAAAAAGAGCCTAGATATCATCTTTCAAGAACTTATCAAGGAGAACTGCTCTGATATTCTGGAGCTAGAGGGTAAAATAGAAATGGAAAGAATCCACAGATTGCCTCCTCAAAAAGATCCCAAAAAGAAAACTCCTAGGAATATTGTCGCCAAACTCCAGAGCTCCCAGATCAAGGAGAAAATACTGCAAGCAGCCAGAAAGAAACAATTTGAGTATTGTGGAAACATAATCAGAATAACACAAGATCTAGCATCTTCTACATTAAGGGATCGAAGGGCTTGGAATACGATATTCCAGAGGTCAATGGAACTAGGATTAAAACCAAGAATCACCTACCCAACAAAACTGAGTATCATACTGCAAGGCAAAATATGGATTTTCAATAAAATAGAGGACTTTCAAGCTTTCTCAGTGAAAAGACCAGAGCTGAATAGAAAATTTGACTTTCAAACACAAGAGTCAAGAGAAGCATGAAAAGGTAAACAAGAAAAAGAAATCACAAGGGACTTACTAAAGTTGAACTGTTTCATTTACATTCCTACATGGAAATATGATGTGTATGATCCATGAGACCTTAGGGTAGCTGAAGGGAATATGTGTGTGTGTGTATATATATATATATTTGTGTGTGTGTGTGTGTGTGTGTGTGTGTGTGGGTATGTATATATGTATGTGTATATATATATTCGTGTGTGTATGTGCGTGTGTGTGTGTGTGTGTGTATAGACAGAGGGCACAGGGTGATCTGAATATGAAGGGATGATATCTAAAAAAATAAAATCAAATTAAGGGATGAGAGAGGAATATATTGAGAGAGGGAGAAAGGGAGAGATGGAATGGGGTAAATTATCTCGCATAAAAGTGGCAAGAAAAAGCAGTTCTGTAGGAAGGGAAGAGGGGGGCAGGTGAGGGGGAATGAGTGAATCTTGCTCTCATGGGATTTGACCTGAGGAGGGAATACCATACACACTCAATTGGGTATCTTACCCCACAGGATAGAAGGAGGAAGTAGATTAAAAAGCAGGGATGATAGAAGGGAGGGCAGATGGGGGAGGAGGCAATCAAAAACAAACACTTTTGAAAAGGAACAGGGTCAAGGGAGAAAATTCAATAAAGGTGGATGGGTTAGGAAGGAGCAAAATATAGTTAGTCTTTCATAACATGAGTATTGTGAAAAGGTTTTACCTAATGATACGCATATGGCCTATGTTGAATTGCTTGCCTTCTTAGCAAGGGTGGGTGGGAAGGGAAGAAGGGAGAGAATTTGGAACTCAAAGTTTTAAAAACAGATGTTCAAAAACAACAAAAAAAAAGTTTTTGCCTGCAACTAGGAAATAAGATACATGGGGCAATGGGACGTAGAAATTTATCTTGCCCTACAAGAAAGGAAGGGAAAAGGTGATGTGAGGGGAGTGGGGTGACAGAAGGGAGGGATGACTGGGGAATGAGGCAACCAGAATATATGCCATCTTGGAGTGGGCAGGAGGGTAGAAATACGGAGAAAATTCGTAATTCAAACTCTTGCGAAAATCAATGCTGAAAGCTAAACATATTTTTAAAAAAATAAAAGAAAAAACATTAAAAAAAGACAAAAAAAAAGAATTCCAGCTCAATGTCAGAAGTATATATAAAGATATTTCGTTTCATGTGTGGTTAATAAGACTCACCATGAGACTAGTATAAATCAAAAACTGGAAAAAGGACTTTAAAAAAATCTAGAATGTGTTCTACAATGCATTCTAAATATGGCTTCCCCATTTTGGGAATTAAGAATTTTAAGTAATGATCCTATAATCACCTGGCATTTTCTGATGTAAGCATTATAAATAAAAATGATAATTAGTGACCATTTCAAAATAGACACAACACAAGCCATGATTTTTTGAAATGCAATGGAATTGGGAAATATTTAATAACATAAAAGTATTAAATAAATCAATAGAGTTAATAAGTAGTTCTTTCTACAACTATAGAGATCTCTATGTACAATTTAGTGACCCTAGTTGAGTTTGAAAAAGTGGCTTAAAGCTTTCAATATAGAGAAATAAAAGCAGACAATGAGAGCCAATCTGAACATATTTTACCCGAAAGACTGTTACTTACTATATTCCTGAGAAACGACTATACTTCTAAGAATAGGAATCATCTCAGTGAATATATATTTCTAGCTAGCGGTGATCTTTCTAAGTTCGCTATTTGAAAAGTTTAAAAAGGGATTCAGCTGTAAACATACAATAAAGAGTTGGCTCCTTTCAAAATACTGCCTCGTTTACTAACTGCTTTTTCTTAGTTTTTTTAGGCCGTTTATTTTGATGGGTTTTTTTTGCCTAAAATGTCAATGTAAATTAAATTATAATAACATTGAAACTGTAAAAATTGAAATACGCGTCACAACAAAAGCTACTCCCTGTTCTCTACTTTACAGCAACTTTAGCTTCCTATATCACACATTCGTGCACACTCTATTCTCCCTGGCCCTTTCATTCCCCACTGACAACAGCCCTGGATCCCTAGGCACCCTGAAGCCCACACTTCTAGGCAAGCAGAGGAACCTCTCCTCTCAAGACCCCAAGTCCTTGTTCTGACACCACCGAATTTACCAGAAAAGGTTAACCTGGAATTTTTGCTCCAACTTCCTAAAAGCCGAGCAACCCCTATTAGGAAGCAAAGGTTTCTCAGGGACCCTCCTCAATGACTCCCCGGACCTTTAATTCAAATGCTGGATTCTACAGCTTCCTAGCACTCCCCGGTCCTTAGTCCCTCTCTCTACCCTTTCCCAAATCCCTGACTCGACCACCCCCGAGCAGGCTCCGCAACTATGGGGAGAGAAGAAAAGCCTCTATACTTGGTAAGCCCAAATATTTGTAATGATTTGGGAATGCAATTAATGTCATCTGAAATTTTCTGTTTGTATTATTATTGTATTTCTAAATTGTAGTAAAATTCTCCTATATTGTAAAACTTGAGTGAACATTGTTAGCCAGAAATGGTGTTAGACAAAGCAATTTTTAATCTGAATTTTGTTGAAACTGAAAAATGGAAACAATTGTATAAAACCAGTTATGTTACTTTATCAGCCTTGATAACCCTGTCTTATGATGTTTTATAACTGCCATTTTAAAAACCAGGTATTTCTACTTTTGCCTGTAAGGTACAGCTAAAACAATTTGGCCAGCACTTATGAAACTTGTAAGATTGTTAACTAAGTTATTTGGGTTTTCTGTTTTAATGTTAAATCCAATAAAGTTCTGTAGACATAAAAGGAATTATGTGCACCCACCTTTCAGGTTAGATTCATGGGTGGGGTCTATTAAATCTGATATGGATATTGACTATGGTAAAGATATTGGTTATTGTGAGCTGTTATTATTACTGTTCAATTAATTATCAAACTCCCCTGCCTGGAGGGGAAACTGACTATACCTTGTCAGCAATGATTCAAATTCCTTAGGCTTCCTTTTCATCTGGGCCAAAAGAAGTAGTTAAAATACTGGCCCAGCACATTTTAAACCAACCTGATTATACTAGGTGAATCCAAACTGTTTGTAAAACTTTCCCAAGAAAAATGTGAATGGAACTTAGAAATGTATATTTGAATAATTTTGAAAAGTGCATATTGTTATCTGGCATGGAGTAATTTATTAACTATATAGCCCCAAGAAAATTCTATTTACTTTAGTTTACTCTTCAATAAGGGCATGGTGGTGGAATTCATTCCCAGGGATATTACAATGATCACATGATTGTAAAGGTGCTTGGCACAATGCTTGGCAAACAATAAATGCTATTTGAATGTAAACTGTTTGAAGTTGAATATAATTGCTTCATATCCCTTAACTTTATGTGGATTTTTTTCAATGTGAAGTTTATGTCAATGGTGATGAGATTAATGATTCTCTGGGTAAGGCAATTTGGGAACACATCTGACTAAGGTAAAGTCACCAGTATGGTAATTAATTGGTTTTGGTTTTAAAGTTAAAATAGATGATAACTGTTTATGGCATTGTTGTATTTCTAAAATTTTCCTTTATGGCATAACTTGGTAAACAAGTATATCATCTATGTTGTCAGAAAAGCAATTTCTCTTATAATCTAAATGTTTTTAGGTTAAGAATTGTACTGTAAAAAAATGGTGAATGAGTTAGGACACTTTTAAGTCATTCTATTTGACTATTTGACTATGTATTATAATATTCTGAAGTATTGAAATTTAAGAAATCATAAATTATCAGATTTAATCTTCATTTAAAGGGATTTTCAGTTAAAATTGTTTTGCTATCATTTAGGAAATTTGTGAGATTATTAACTAAGCTATTGATGTTATTGCTTAAATCTAGTATTGACAAAAGTATGTTTACTTTTCTTTTTTTCTCTTCAATTATGTGGAAAAGTTTTAGTGATCAAATTTAAGAATTGTTTAGTACTTAGAAATTAATAATAATATCAGGATGAATTGTAAGCTGTTTCTGAGAAAGGGAAATATTTTTATGAAGAAATGTTTTGTAAAATACTTTGCATGATTTTTAGAAGGCCTACTAAATTTCTATTTGTAAGCTAATCTGTTGCAACAATTTGATATTGATGACAATTATGTCCAAACCTACTATGCATTTTTAAATTTTATTTAAGTTTCATTCCTAGGTTTGTTGTGTCTTTGGATGGACCTTGAATAAGTGTGCTCAGAGAAACAGCAAAGGATAGCAAACAGGCACAAGGTTTTTCTATTAACCCCTTTCTGGGGACCATATTATTCTCCTTATTTTGCCAATTGCCAAGGACCATGGAAACTATCTGTAGGGGGAAGGTCATCAGCCCCAGGAAAAGAACTTGTTTGAATTATGTAAGTTCTAAACAATGAACTTGGCTTGCTGAGTAATTACAAGTTTATGTACGATAGACAGAAAGGATTCTACTGACTGGCTTTTACACCAAGACAAATTTAAATTTGAGAAAGAAAGATGTTTAATGAAATCCCTTATGTATATGAATCCTGGCAAATCTTTATTGCTGGTTGCAGCTCCATGGAAATAGAAGCAACTATATCTGGCACTAAGCAGGGATTAGTGAGACTTGATGTTTAATGCAAAAGGCACTTGAGACCATAACTAATTTTGTTTTGAGTTTGAATTTGGATGTACTTATCTGCATTAAATCAACATCTGAAAGAAATGCCACAAGCTACTTGGAGAGAATATGATCTTGTACTGTTAACAGGTGCAGGTCTGCATTTTGGAAAAAAAGGCTGAGGGGACAATCTAGGATAGGATCCTCCTGACTCAGTTTCCCCATTGTGTTCTTTTGGAAAGGAATGTTTCCCACCTGACTATTCCTGAGTTTAGCCATGGAACAGCTACTGCATGATTGAAGAACTGTAACTATATCTCAGTTAAAACAAAGAAAGGATGTTTTATCCTGCCATATTGGGTATGTCACATGTCCCTACTTTTTCCTTCTATAGCAAATTTCTGTGATCACAGCAAGTAGTCAGTATAAGATACTCTTTTGTATAAGAGCTCTTTTGTGTTATCTTACTGGGCAATCTAATATTATTTTTATCTAGAACTAAAACATGTACAGAATTTTATGCATACTGCTTAAGACTCACCTTAAGATGTTCCTTTTGTTTAAAAGGATCCTAAGAGCAGTAGTATTTTTCCTGTGATCAGTCTCTTGCTGCTACTAATGTGCAATTTCATTACAATACCTTTTTGACTAAGAAATTTTGTGATATCAAGGAATTCTGCAATAAGCAGAAATTTTGTTTGTTATAATACTCTGGAATTTGTGTCACTTAAGGACTTTTGCACCAACTTAGTAAGGCCTTATGAACAATGGTGGGAATGCATGTCAGCCAGTTAGGACTCATTTTGGAGATGTTCCTTAAGCAATGTGAGAATGTTTTGTTACTTGATTAACATCATGCTTGTCTAAAGTTTTCTTATAATTTATAATGCTAAAAAGAAAATGGCTTGTGGTTTATTTTGTAAATGTCATCAAAGAAACATGGCATGACTAGAAGGTTAAGATTTTATATGCATTCTGTTAAAAATTGACTATTTAATGTATTTATGTATGTACTGAAACCCGTTATTAATTCCTTAAGCGACATCTCAGCCTCCTGGTGAGGAATTTAATAATGGATGAATGTAAACTGTAAGACACTGGGTTCCGATGTGAATTTTTAAATATGACAATTGGCCATGGTTCAAATTTTGAGTTTGTAAAAATGATCAGAGTTATAAGGATTAGAAATGGTAATTTAAAATTGTGCTAAGGTCACTTTTGTAGGAGTATGGACAGAAAACTGGTTCCTACAAGAAGACAAGAAGAAGATGCTGAGATGCTATGCTGGAGATGGCTGGAACAAATAACAAGGACCAGAGGACTTCATTGATGATATTCCCTGACAGACAGCTGTATAAGAAAAGACTTTTTGAATCTTAAAGACAGAATTGCATTGTTATTTCTTTTTGGGTCTCTGTATGCATATTCATAAAGGGGACTGCCCCCTTTGATTTGTCAATGCGTAGATCAGTCCTTCCCACATTTGCTTAAAGGGGTGATGGTTCAGGGGAAGAATTCAGATGTATCTATAATGGTGAGGGGGGTACATTAGAAAAATGAGGGATTGATTGGAACGCTGAAATAGTGAAATGCCCCTCTTCCTGGCATTCATCCAGAGGGGGAAGCAAAAACAATTATAAATACTTTCAAAAAATGTAACCCACTTAATAATGTATTTTGGACAATTTTCCACTAACCACCTTATATCCTTTTTTTGGTCATAGTAATTTTTTGTCTACCTTGTGTCCTCAGGATAATGAACGCTATGCTGAAGCCACTTCTAACAATAATTCATGAAGTGAAGTTACAGAATAAAAATGGGAGAGATGAGGAGAACCAGCTATATCCTGTTTAGGCTTCTTAGACCTCTGCAAGGCAGCCTCCTAGGCCTTGCAAAGCAAGGTCATTTGAGGATGGGTCTATGCAAGGCAAAGGCTATCTAAGGATAAGAAGATGTGGCAAAGAATACCCACCTTCACACCCACATCGGAAAGAACAGAAATGTTTCAATATGGTTACCCACATGGGAAAGAACAGAAACGTTTCAATTTGGTTAGCAGTTAGGAGACTAGCATCTCATTCCCAGGAACAAGGAGATAAAACATATGTTGATCCATTATTTCATTGTACTTTTCTGAGAAGTCAGAATGACTCAGCAATTAATCTGTATAAAATACTGTTAGTAACCCCATTCAAATCAGATTATAACTAGACTATGTGATTTGCCTAGCCCCATGCTTGTGTCTTTTTCTGCCAATTACTTCATCCTACACTCGCAATGCTGCAGAGAATTATCATAACACAATGTTATAACTGTTGCAATAACTTTTTTGTATACACATATGTATGTGTGTATATATAATGTATGTATATTTATTTATATACAAACACACACATACATACATATAAATACATATATATATAGATGTACTGTGCCACCTACATGCCAATATATAAAATACATAAATTATGTAATCTAATAAATTAAACTGTTATATTCACCTATGCAAATGCATTATAGGCTTTGATTGTCGTTCATCCTTCATTATCAAATAGGACCAGTGACATCAGGAGGGGGATTTCTTGACTTTCAAGTAAAGTAGATTTAAGGGAGACAGAGCTCTGCAAAGTCATCAGGCCCATTCTCTCTTTCAGAGTCATTAGAGTTCTGGGCAAAACATAGGTCAGGAGCACTGCAGGTGGCCCAGATGCAGTGGAAGACCTTGCCTTTTTAAGCTAAAGATTTTCCCAGATCTCAGTTTGTCAAAGGCAATACCCATTCAGTGATTAAGGCTAGGTAAGGAATGAGGCAAAAGATGGCCTACAAAATAAGCCTTCTGTGAGAGGAAGACCCTCAGGATATCTGGCCAGAAGAGAAGGTGCCCATTACATGAGGGTGGGCCTCTAGAGCTGAAACAAACGATATCTGAAAGAAATAGGATCAGTCATCCACATCTTTGTTGTCATTAATCAGTTCCTGACAAGAAAACCTAGCTAGTCATGTAAAATTTTCTTGATGAGAAGGGAGAAATGTATAATCTAATTTGGGGATAATATAATCTAGACTGGGATTAGGTCTAGGAGGGTATACTTGGTTGTCAAGTTTCATGACAATCCCTGAGCTGGAAGAGAGCAACAGGGCAACACCTTCAAAAGGAAAGAAGGTGATAAAGGAATGAAGGTGGGGGCAAGGGATAGAAAGAAGGGGTTTCCAGAAGACAAACTTTACCTTCTTCACAACTTAGAATAAGACCATCCCTGTTTAAAATGTGTACATCTGTGATTGCCCCTGTCTATTTCAGTATAGGATTGTTCCAAGTGGGGCATTTGGTTCTAACTCTGGAGGGGACTTTGTGCTGCCCTCCGTGGGATAGTCCCAAGAAAGACTCTCTGCTCTAAGTGTTCCTTAAGGTGCAGATCCTTGATTAAGGTAAAATGGTGATTTATTTAATGGGACTGACCTTGAAGAGGGCAGAAGAGAGGATTAAACAGGCCAGGTAGCCCTAGGACATTTGGTGCTGTAATTAAGCAATGTATGTTTTTGGCGTCCCCTCATTTCCCTTTTAGCATTCTCCCCAGGGGCTGCCAAGTGCCCCAGAATGCCCTCAACCACCATTGCCAGACCGTACTTTGTCCTCATGTCTCCAAATCATCTCCCAACCTTTACTCAAAGCCTTCCTCAGGCACCAAAATTCTAACAGACCCCTGCTATATCCTAGAACACTGCTAGACTAATGAGTTCTATGGTGCTAATGAATACTGATGTATTACTGTTCTCCACCTAAGGAATTTGCAAGATGAATCCAACAGGAATGATCCTAGTACTATACAGTGTGTGAAGGGTAAGAGTAGGATTGAGACATTGAGACATTTGGGGTCATCTGGTGCCTGTTCCTCAAATACTGATGACTTAATCATAATAACTCCTTTCTATTGTTTAATCTTTTGAAGTTCACAGAATCCCTTCAAAGGGATTATCATCTTGTCTAATTTGATCCTCCCCAGACTCCTATAATGGAGAAAAGTCAGCTATTATTAATTCCTATTTCTTTGGCTGAGGAAACTGAGACTCAAATGTTCTAACATTTGCCCAAGATTATATACGATATCAGGGACTTTCCTACTCTGCCTCTGCTTAGGTCTGACACTACAGAGGGTGATGTTTTCTATATTATCATTTTATTTGTGCTCCAAAAGGAAACTTTTCCTAATGAAAGTTTCACCGATTTGGTTTGTCAGGAAAAAAAAAACAGATGTGGACCTAGTATGCCAATGTATTGAATGTATCAGAAAAGACCCAATGTAACTCAGTTGCCCAATATGGCAACTTTTATTCCTACCTCCAAAAACTGGCACTATAAAATGGGCACCAAATATTAACTGAACAGTTTTGGAGCATTTCAATTATATTGTCTATTGAACAGTGTTGTGATAATTGTTTTTTCATTTATACTATTTTTTCTGCTATGTAATATTACTTTCTTTGCTTACTGACTTTGTTTATTCTCTTTTTCTGGTAGTAGTATGTAGATGAAGTAATGTGAAGGGATTTTTTGAGTTTTTGAAAGCCCAAAATTAAAATGTTTCTTTCAAAATTTTAGCAAAATTTAAAGGGAAAGCACCTTTTTTCTGGAAAATTTTACACACAAATTACACATAAAACAGCTTAAAACTGTCTTTGGAAACACAGTTCATGTTATTTGACACATGTAAAACATGCCTAAATGCTATTTTTAAAAAGTTATGCATGTTTCAGTAAGATCTTTTTTGTTTGTGATAAGCCAGTCGATATGAGAATTAGTTGCTAGTTAGTTTTTTTAAATTTCTTTTTCTTTCTTTCAAATTTATTTGTTTTTAGCTTACAACATTCAGTTCCTCAAGCTTTTGAGTTTCAAATTTTTCCCCTTCTCTGTTCTCCCCCTTCCTCACCCACAACAGCATGCAATCCAATATAGGTTCTACCTGTACTTTCACACTAAACATTTTTTTACCCTAGTTAAGTTGTAAAGAAAAATTATAACCAATGGAATGAACCAACTGCTCTACGAGATGGGACTTCTAAATGGACAATTCATTGATTTACCTTTTCCTTTTGGGTCTCTGCATCTGTATTTATAGAGGAGGCTGCCCCCATTTAAATTGTCAATGCATCAACCAACCTGTCCCTCTTCCCTTCCCATATTTACTTAAAGGAGAGATAGATGGAGGGAAGAAGTCATATGGGAAAAAAGTGAGGAAGTATTGATTAGATTGGAGAAAGATGTGGAAACAAAAAAATGTTGATTAAAAAAACAGGAGGGATTCCAAAAATGAACCAAACATTTTGTTTCCACAGAAAATATGTCACTTGCCAGAAAATCTTGTATTTGTTAGGGAAGGCAGGAAAAGGAATGGATTAGAAAATCTTGGAATATTGATTAAGACTTAACTCTACAAGGATGTGGGTGCCTGCTTATTCACATATGTAAAGGCAAACAATTCTTTCCTTCCACTTAAGATAAAATCCACAAACTTAAAGGCCAAAGGAAAATGTCATTAGTCTTCTTATGTTAATGGTAAAGGAAACTTGAGATATCCTGAATAGGCTTCTTATCAATTGGGGGATTCCTTTGAAGAATCTCTGACTTGTTCCTTTAGTAAGTAAGGTATAAAGAAAATGAGAAATGTAAACAGGAGTGGAGACTCACTCTCCACTGGGAGGTGGGGTCTAGGTATTTTTCAGATTGAGAACTCAGCCAATAAGAGGCAGGTGGGTAATTCAAAATGTGAACAGTATGAAAAGCATTGCATTTGTCTGAGCCCCTGTACTCCATTAAGGGAGAGAGCCATTTATTTAGAAGGAATAAATGTAAAATAAATATAACGAGAACTTTCCTAGCATTTCAATGAGTATTGTTTATTCATAGACTAAGCATGTTTCTCACAATAGCCAATGAGGCTTTCCTACTTTGCATGCCCCTTTCAAAGAATGCCTTACATCCTTCACATGACTCCACAACATAATAGTAAGCAGAAGCATAATCACTGCAGATAGCACAGGACTGGAAATCCCTCTTTGAGCCTGGACTGTTGATGATGGGGCATTACAAATATTCACATTATCTTTTCATTGTTTCTCTAGTGGCAAAGAAAATATTCATTAGAAAAAAAAGAAAAAAATATTTTAAAAGACAATATGGAAAATATTAGGAGAATTCGTTGTCAGTTTACTTAATCCTTTTTCTTTATTCTCTGAGGTTAAGCATCACAGTTTTACATTGATGTCTGTGGCAAGATTTTAGTTCATCTGAGATATATGGGGACACAAAGAATGGATGTGCTCTTAGAGCAGTCAAAATATAATGGGTTTGTACCAACTGATTCATATTGGGGAGATGCAACATTAATAGTCCATTTAGTAGTAGCTTTCACTGGGCTGTTTCATAAGGTAGTACAGACAAAGACTAGATGAATATCTTCTACACCACATTTTCAGAGCTGGTTTTAACCAAGGTAGGGTAGGAAGCTATTTTGACACAACAATTTCAAGGGGAGAAAAAAGAGCTTTACACACCTTGCAATACATCTTATAAGACCTTTATAATACCTAGAATTCCTTTAATATAGACAAAGCCTTTCATTCCATAAATACAGAAAAGGCTTAAAATAACAATAACCTGAAGAGAGGTAATGCATAGATTAAATTATAGAGAGCATGGTGTACTGAAAACAGACCTAGACTTGCAAATGGAAGACCTGGGTTCAAATTCTAGTTTTGACACTTCCTAGCTATGTGAACATATTCAAGGCATTTAATCTCTCTAAGCCTCAGTTTGTTCATCTAAAAAAGGAGAAGAGTCAGGGGTATATTGGAGCCAGTTCAAATTGGCCCATGGTAACCAACCTTTAACTTTTCATTGTGAGCATTTACATCTCAGAAACGAGCAAATTCTCCAAACAAATCAGTACTTGATTTACTTTTGTCCACTGTCTAGACTTAGGAAATTGATGGAAAGCATGACAATAATGCAAATGGAACTTAACAGAGATCATATGAATGATTGTTTTGTTTTGTTTTGTTTTTGGTTTGGAGAGCCCTTTGTTAAACATTTACCAGCATTCTGTTGATCAAAATATTTGCATTGATAAAGTCATAGAATCATTGTGAAGAAAGTATTTGGTAAACCTCATAAAGCTATATAAATTTACTTAGTTTTCTTATGTATGGAAAATGTAAACTCCATAAGGACAGGGACAGTTCTTTGTTTTGTTTTGGTTTGGTTTTTTGTTTTGCTTTTGCTTTATCTTTGTAACCCCGGTATAGTGCCTCATATGCAAATGGCACTTAGTAATTTGGAAAAGTAGCAGTTAGATGCAAAGAGCCAATAGATTCCCATTTCTCTGAATCTCAGTAAGGGATATTCCAATGAATCTGAACTCCAAATATTATCCTTTCAATGTTACTTCCCCCCACCCCAGCTATAGCAGAGGATAGGTCTATAAAAGTCCAAAGGAAAACAAATCATTAAAGATACAAGTGAATCTCCTTGCTTCATTATAGAAATGAGGGAATATAGGTAGGACTTACTGCATGTGACATCAGAGTTTTAATATGTTGTCAAGCCTTGCAGAATTTGTTGCCCTTCAGTGATACTTTATAATGGATGGCCTTCTGAGACAGAATGAGAATAATATAGTAGGTAATATAGATGGTATAAAAAGATACCAATAAACAGGTATTTAATAAAAAGATACATCTGAAAACTCTAAAATGTAGAATGAACAGTCTGTTTTAAATCTCTTACATTTGAATATGATAAATTTCAAAACCAACCACAGTAAAAATGTCAGAATTTTTTTCCCTTATTCATGCTGAAAAGAATGGCTCTGGAATGTGATAGTGCTATCCATAGCAAAACACTTTAGTGGACTGATGATTTCATTGACATAGGCATTTTCTCCACTAAAGCTGAAGAGACACAACCATATCCTCTTAGTCTTACCTTAAGTGTTCCAAAGGGAATTTGCCAAAGACAGTAGAGTCTTTCAATTCATTTTGTCTCAATAAGTTTAACTGGCGACTTTTGGTTTTACATCACTTCCATTTCTGTATATGCTATTCTCCCCTGCCCTCCTCAGCAAACCAAATCTATGTTTATAAATATATACATGTGTGTGTATATATATATATGTGTGTGTATATATATGTATGTATGTGTGTGTATGTATATATGTATGTGTATGTATATACATACACACATATAGTTATAGTTCTCTATATGGAAACAGGTGGAGAAATAGAGCTATATCTATATATAAAGATGTTGACAGCTCTACATCTATAGATCTACATACATACGCATGTATATATTAACACACATATACATATGTACACATATACATATATGTATAAAGGAGAAGGTGAAAACAGCAGTTCAGCACAACTAAGTAACACAACAACAACATAGGTCTGGAAGCATATACCATGTGCCATAGCTTTGGATCTACTTTTCCACAGGAGGGAGAGGTATATTTTTTATCTTCTTCAGGAAGAAGCTTGATCATTATAAGGACAGTATTACACTTCTATCTGTTGTCATTGTTTTTTATTTTTATTTTTTATGTACTTTTTATATTCGTATTATATTATTCATATTACAATTATATATTATTTGTAGAATTACATACAAATATATATATATATCAGTATTTTGTAGAAAATAGTTGTTGTACCATTGTACATATTATTTTCTTGTTTCTCCTTAACTCATTGTAGCAGTTCATTGAAGTCTCCCCAAGCTTCTCTGGAATTTTAGTGTCCATCTTTTCTTATGGTATAGTAAAATTCCATAGAATTAATATACCATAATTTAACCATTCCTCAACCAACAAGCACCTAATATCTTTCCAGTTCATTGCCACCTTGAAAAATAATGCTTTGAATAGTTTAGGGATATATGGGACACTTTGACCTCCTCAGGTCACAAACATTTCCATTTGTGTGTATATATAGAAGAATGTGTCACAGGTTTATGGGAAGAATATTTTGTAGCTACTGTCCTTACCATGCCATTAAAATTAGAATTACCTTTGCAATGATCTAATTGTTTCTACTGGCTAACTGTTAATGACGAGGACACTGGTGGGGGCTCATGTGCTATCAGTTTAAGAGTACCATGGGAGTAGACCAAAGTAGCAGACACACTATGGGTGTGTAACCTGCTTATGTCAGTTGGGGAGCATCACAGAAGAGATGCTATACAAACAACACAGAAAACTAGGACAAATATATAAGGACAGAAGCCATTCTCCCAGAGTTAAGTCGTCAAAAGATATAAACAAGGATTTCTCAAAAGAAGTTTATGTTCATATAGAAAACTGAGTCAAACTTATAAAAACAAGAGCCATTCCTCAACTAATAAATTGTCAAAAAATATGATCAGTTTTCAGAGGAAGTAATCAAATCTATCTATGGCCATGTTAAAAATATTCTAATTCACAATTAATGGGAGAAATGGAAATTAAAACAATCCTGAGGTACTATTTCATACCTTCTGGGGTAGCTAATAGGACAGAAAAGGTAAATGTTGAATGTTGGAGGGGACATGGGGAAAATGAGACATTAATGCACTGTTGGTGGAGTTGTGACCTGATTCAATCATTCTGTGGAGTCATTTGGAAATAAATGGCTATAGAACCATGCATACCACTACTAAGTCTGTGTCTACAAACATATGTATAGGTGCTCTTTTCTGGGGACAGTTAGAAACCGAAGGGATGCCAATCAACTGGCGAATGGTGGAACAAATTGAGGCATGTGATTATGGTGGATTACTATTGTACTATAAGAAATGATAAGCAGGATGCTCTCCGAAAAACCTGGAAAGACTTCCATGGACTAATGTCAAGTGAAATGTACTGTGTACAAAGTAACAGCAACATTGTAAGATGATTAGCTGTCAATGACTTAGCTATTCTCAGCAATACAACAGTCCAACACAACTTTGAAAGACTTCTGATCAAAAATGGTATCAGTCCCCAGAGGAAGAGCTGATGGTGTCAGAATACAAATTAAAGAGTACTTTTTTACTTCATTCTTCTTGGGGTTTTCTTTTTTGTCTTTGTTTTCTCTTACAACATGGCTATTATGGATATGTTTTGCATGACTACACATGCATAACCTGTATCAAATTGCTTCCCTACTCACTGGAGGGACAGGTGGTGGTAAGGAAGGAAGGGAGAGAATTTAGAACTCAAATTTTAAAAACCAATGTCAAAAATTGTTTTTACATGTAAGAGGGGAACAATTAAACCCTAAACAGACAAACAAAAAAGAAAAAAAGGAACGCTATTTTTTACCAAAAAAAGAATAAAGGTTTTATTCAGTCATTTTTTCAGTTGTACCTGACTCTTTGAGACCCAAGTTGTGGTTTTCTTGGCAAAGTTACAAAAGCACTTTGCCATTTCCTTCTCCAACTCATTTTACAGATGAGGAAACTGAGTTCAAAAGGGTTAAGTGATTTGCCCACAATCATACAGCTAGTAAGTGTCTGAGGACAGATTTGAATTCAGGAAGATTATTCTTCCTGGCTTCAAGCTGGGCCTTCTATCCGCTGTGTTACCAAGCTACCCTACTCAAAAGAAAAAACAAAAGCTATTAATGTCCATTAAAATACATACAATTTTCTATTTTATCTTTTGTCATCTGGAGGCATTCCTTTCAAAAATACAAGTTCAAACTCTATAGAACTTGGTTAGACAAATATATAGGAATGTCACATCTACATGGGGATAGGCAACCACAATCAATAACACAATGTTGACAGAGATGGAAGAACTACATTAAATTCCCTTGTACTTGAATGGCACAGAATGATTAAAACTTTAGGAGTTTCAAAACTTACTCTAACATCTCTGTTTTCACAAGACTACACCATTATTTTAATCTAGAGGCTTATGGTAATAAAAAAAGAGCCAAAACACTTTCTTCTCTGTCTTCATGTCTAATATTTCACTGAAGTCATATTTTTATTACAATTGTTGCCATGGAAATAAAGGTTCATGAATATCAAGTTACAATTTCTTTACAATTAGAGGCCAAATAATTTCAACTGAGAGAGAAATAGTCCTGCTGCAAGCCCAATAACCTATGTTGAATTGCTGGCCTTCTCAAGGAGGGTAGGTAAGGAGGGAAGAAGAGAGAGAATTTGGAACTCAAAGTTTTAAGAAGAAATGCTAAAAATAACTGTTTTTACATGCAACTGGCAAATAAGATATACAGGCAATGGGGTATAGAAATCTATCTTGCCCTACAAGAAAGTAAAGGGAAAGGGGACAAGGTGACGGAAGTGGGGTGATAAAAGGGATAGCAGACAGGGGAAAGAGTGCAATCAGAATACATGTCATCGCTGTTCACTCGTGTGTAAGGTGCGTGGTTCTTCTTCGGAAGCTAAGGCCACATTGGGGTGAACCCTCACTTCAGCCACTGACTAGCACCACTACAAGAAGCCCCCTCATCCATCTGCTGAAATGGCCGTCCTCAAGCTTGCTTGCATCTACTCTGCCCTCATGGTTATGGTCACGGAGGATAAAATCAATGCCCTCATTAAAGCAGCAGGTGCAAATGTGGAACCATTCTGGCCTGGATTATTTGCAAAGGCCCTGTCCAATGTAAACATTGCAAGCCTCATCTGCAATGTAGGAGTTGGTGGACCAGCCCCAGCTGCTGGTGGTGCTGCCCCTGCTGGAGGGGTTGCTCCTGCTGGCACAGCTGCCCCAGTTGAGGAGAAGAAGAAAGAGGAAACAAAAAAAGAAGAATCCGAGGAGTCCGATGATGACATGGGCTTTGTCTGTTTGACTAAATATTTTTTGTAGCATTAAATAAAAAGCTTGACTCAACTAAAAAAAATAGAATACATGCCATCTTGGGGTGGGGGAGGGTAGAGATGGGGAGAAAATTTGTAACTTAAAATCTTGTAGAAATGAGTGCTGAATACTGAAAACAAATTTTAAAAAAGAAAGAAGAAACTGAACAAAAGGGAAAACCATAAAAAATAAAAAGAGGTGATAATAATTATGCTGTTGTAATATTGTGTGCCTATACTTTTTCAAACAATATAAGAAGCATTTATCAAGCACATGTGTGCCAGGCTGCTCTAGGGCAGCTAGGTGGCATGGTGGATAAAATACCCTACATGGAGTCAGGAGACTCATCTTCCTGACTTCAAGTCTGGCCTCAGATATCTAGCAGCTATGTGACCCTGGGCAAGTCACTTAAACCCTATTTGCATCAGTTTCCTCATCTATAAAAATAAAATGGGGAAGGAAATGGTAATCCACTCCAGTATTTCTGCCTAGTCATGGATGGTCATAGAGTTTTTATATATTTCAAAGTTGTTTGCCTTTACAATGTTCTTGTTATTTTGTAACTTATTCTCCTGGTTCTGCACAATGTCATTCTTCATCAGTTTATAAAAATCCTCATAATTATTCATTTTTATGATATGGATGTTATAGCACATATTGTTCTTTTGGTACTGCTCACTTTACTCTGCATCAGTGCATATAAATGGTTTCATGTCTCTTTAAAGTCACCTATTTCCTCATTTCTCACAGCACAATAATTAATTCAATCACATTCATATAACTTACTCAGCCATTCCTCAATTGAAGGGCAGCCCTTTGCTTTCCAATTTTTGCCATCTAAAAACCTCATCCAAAATATTTTGTACCTATCGGACCTTATGCTATTTCTTTGATCACTTTAGGCTACAGGCCTAGCAGTAGTACAGGTGAGACAAAGAGCATGCATTTTTCTAGTAATTTTGTTCACAATTACAAATTATTTTCCAGAGTGTTTGTGGTCATTTGTAGGTCCGCTAACAGTACAACAATATATAGTGTACCTCTTTTCCCACATACCCCTTCCAACATGTATCATTTTCTTTTTGGAGCATTTTTGCCATTGTGATGTATGTGAGAGAGAATCTCAAATTTGCTTTAATTTGCATTATTCTAATTAGTAATGATATGGTGCATTTTTTCAGAAAGATAGATAGACTGTAGATAGATAGCCTGGACTTTCTCATTTGAGAACTGCCTGTTCATACCCTTAGATCATTTATCAGCTGAAAAGTGACTCATTCATATAAATTTGAATTAGTACATTATATATGTTGCAACTATCTGCTAGCAGCTGCTCCAGGAGTGTAAGGCACACCAACAACCAGCACACAGAAAGCTGTCAACACAGGTTCTTTTGATCTGCTTTACTAAGGAAAGCAACGTTAAGGGGTTAACAATCTTACTTTAATCCAACATACAAATAGCATTCACTCAGCTCAGGGGGAAAAGCCAGCACCCTGAACTTCCGAGCAAATACAAACAAATTACAAACATACATTTATAAACAGACCAAATACAATTCATAGTTACCAAGGAACCATCAACATCTGAGTTCAGCTGGGAGCTCGACAAGGCTGGCTCAGAGTCCCGCACCACTCCTGCTGTGGCTCAGAGCTCCAAAAGAGAAAGTCAACATCCGTGTTTATATATCTTGTTCAGGGCCAAAAGTGAGTCACACATGCCACTCACCCATGTGACCTAAAATCGTCACAAAAATGCCACTTAAACCCACGTCGTCTAAAAGCCTCTGATGCCACAAAAATGTCACTCAAACCCATGTAAACTAGGCTTTCCCTTGAGGCAAGGAAGTCATCAAGGACTCCTAATTTAATCAAGGAAACAAAGGTCAAACTCTTCAAGGGCACTTGGTTTAATAACTGCTAAGAGCCCATCTTGATTGCCAATACAATATATTAAAAATGAGACCTTTATCAGAGAAACGTGCAAATATTGGTTTTTTTCCTAGTTAGTTGTTCCACTCTTAATCTTAGCTTCACTGGATCTATCCGTGCAAAATCTTTTTAATTTTATGTAATTTAAATTGGGTGGTAGGTGGTTTAGTGGATAGAGTGCTGGACCTGGAGTCTGCAGGACCTGAGTTCAAATGTGCTCAGACACTTACTCTCTGTGTGATCCTGGTGAAGTACTTTGCCTTAGTGTCCTCATTTATAAAATGAGCTGGAAAAGAAAATGACAAACCACTCCAATATCTTTGCCAAGAAAACCCCAAATGGAGTCGTGAAGAGTCAGACACAACTGAACAACTAAACAATCCAAACTGTTCATTTCATCCATCTCTTTATTTTGTCATGGATTTTTCTTTCTCCAATAGATTTTATACATAATGTTTTTCACATTTCCCTGATTTGTTAGTGATCTGACCGTTTCTATTGGGGTCACTTCTCACACTTGACAACTAACAGTTGTATTGCCTCTCAGATTATTTTCCCTTAGCTCCATATCAGGCATAATTGTTCCCATATTGTCTCCTCCATTAGAATATGAGCTCCTCAAGGGCAGGGACCATCTTTCTTCTCATCCCCAGAACTTAGTAAAGGACCTGGCATATAACACGAGCATGGTAACTTACAACTGTATTTAATTTTTACCAGCAAGTGGGCAAGGAGAGGTACAATCTTGCTGGCCAAAATATAGGAGATGTGAAGGTCCAGGGCTAATGATTTATCCTTTCCAGAGTTAAAATTGTGTATTCACTGCCTCAGACAAATAGAAAAGGAGTGTGCTGTAACCTTTTCTCCTAGCATCTTCTTTCCTTCCCTCTTTGTCTCTACCTCATTTAATTCCTTTGCTCAAGAAATTCTCCAAATGAATCAATGGGCATGAAAGAGGCTCATTCCTCTCTCTACTGCAGCCCCCTCTCCTCTCATTTTTATGGCAAAGCACAGAGTCTAGGTGAGTGGCTAAAGGAACCATTTAAAATTCCCTTCTAACCCCATCTTTGACCGTAGGACCCAAATCCTGTGTTTACCAACATAGTGTCATCTACTTATGATGATAAGAAAACACACAAGTAATCTTTCTATGTGACCTTTTCTCTTCTGTACTCTCAAGTGTAATTATACATCCAGTTTCAAAGATAAACCCTTAAACTTCAGCTAACAGCCAAGACACCAGCTAGTAATGCCCACTGACTAGTTTACTGGATTCTTGTAAAACTGTTGGATAACGCCAAGTTACCTTCGTGTGCAATGAGTTGGGGGGATAAAAGGGTTAGCATCTTTCTAAAATATACACACTACCTTATTTTTAACCTCACAAAGGAAATGTGACTTTAAATGTATATATATAATGTATATATACACATACATATATATACACACATATGCATATATATGAAGAATATACACACATATACACAGACACATTCATGTGTGTTTGAACTTTTGAACAATATTGAAATAGCTGTATTTCAATATAGGTTTCCTCTGTAATCCTGTGTTTTGCTGGTGCCTTTAAAAACATCATCCTAAGAAGGAGTCCAGAGCCTTCCCCAGCCTACCCAAGGGAACCACGGCAAAAAAAAAAAAAAAAAATTAAGAATTCTTGCTACAAACTCTCTTGTCGCTTTTACCCTTACTTGCCTTGCTTCTGGAAAGGGAGTCAAAGAGTGGGAGCTCTGCTCCTGCCCTGGTCCTGGCTCTGACCCCAGAATCTCTCTGGTTGCTGAAGTAGGCAGAGCCTTGCCAATTTGACCTGCCTGAGCCTCTGTTCTTGCCCTAGGGCTTCACACGTGCACATTCCTGCATTTCATTTGTGTGGTGAAAAGTAAGGCGGCACTGGTCTTTTAGATAAACACTCCTCCTGTCATTTACTGTACATGAAAATAACTTGGGTTTGCCGAAACATTTTTACAAGAAACATATCAGTCAAAATAAAAACATAATGCATTGTTTTAAACGGTAGGTAAAATCCCTCAAATCTGTGTTCCATACGGTGGCCTCAAAAAGTACCACTCAGAAGGCCAAGCATTAAGACAGTGAAAAAAATGAGGCTAAGGGAATTTAAAAATGAGACTAATAGGAATAAAATTATATTTATATACTTTATACCTAAGTCACCTAGAAAAATACACATCATTTATTTTAACCTTGCATTTCTCCATTAAAAGTTGTCATTTTCCAACCTCTGTCTACTCTCTACCATCAATTAAATACCACTTCAAGCGGCCTTCTTTACATTAAACAGTATGAAATGAAGGTTAAAATACCAGGATTGCAGTGGGATTGTAGAAATCAGGAAACAACAAAAGACATAATATTTTAACTCAGAAAAGCTAATGACTTAAACAAAAGCAACTTCATTTAAGGAGTAATTAAAAATTAATGTCCCAACAGAAATATTCAACTAACAATGCCTTTAATGCTAACTGCCATTTTCCTATGACATTATTAATAGATTAAACATTCTCCCAAAGTTCAGAATATTAAATATTAATGGCTGAAACATTTTTTCAAAATTCATAACATTAAAGCCTAAGATGTCACATTCAACAAAAAATTAGGCTTTTTGTCTTGTGGACAGCAACAACAGAAAATATGAGGCCAGGATAAGTGAAATAAGGCTCTGAAGGGGAGACATTTCTTCTAAATAAAAGTACCCCTGAGAGCCTGACTGAATCCAAAGGCTTGTTCTGTTCATAACACTTCTTGATGTACTAAACATATGACTTTCCCCTTCCTATATTCCAACCAACTAGATAAACAACACACTTTTTTTTTTCAGAAAAAGGTAGGCGAATGACCATAGCTATTAGTTTCTTTATAACCCAAGTACACTTATAATATCAAATATTTTTGAGTGTTTACAAATCCCAGGCACTGTGCTAAATGCTGATAAGAAAATAACAGTCTCCCTAATCAAAGAATATGAGTTCAATAAATGTGCAGGTAACCTTTATGATCAAATCAAGCATTCCCTTCACTACTGCTATCCCCATTTCATAAATACAGAGGAAACACTGACATTTAAAGATAGTTAACAAGAGTAATAATTTCTCCAAAAGAAATCTTGTCAGGTTGCTAAATAAGATTCTAAGATACATATAAATATCTATTTATCCATCTACCGGAATAGATAGATGTAGTTAGATACAAAACCAAGTGATCATACTACTCAGCAGCAAGGTAAGAAATATATGCCATCTGGCAATCCTGAACTATGATTTCCTCTTCTCAAGAAAAGGGCCAACTAGAAACCTCACTTTAATTTCCCACAAAACAAAACATGTATTCACCTGGATGAAATTCTCACTCAATTAATTTCACTCACTGCCAGTAAGAAATAGACCACTGACAACCTTTCGAAGAAATTTGTCTTCCTTCTCAACCAGTAAGACAACCAGGTCTTGCCCAAACCTGTCAGATTAAAGCCCATCTACCTTGCACAGGAAATACCACGAATTGATTTAATTCAGCCAGAACAACTGCCATCTGAACAGCCACCCCACCACTAATCGCCCCATCCTCAGTGAAAAAATTAAGTGTCGCATTCCTTTTTTTTTTTTTTTTTTTGGAAATCTTAAATCTGGTGGAGAATCTGTGAAGTAGGTACTTTAGATGGAAAAAACAGGAGGGAATTTCTCAAAAGCATTTTCTTGTGCAGAAGTCAACACAAAAGTGTTTCTGTTTCACACATGGCACATACCAGTAGCAGAGATTAACTTTTCTGTTCCATAAATGAAAAGGGTGAGTAAAATAGCAAATAGTAAAAAATAGTGAAAAAAAAAAAAGCAGCAGCATTTCGCTTCCAAAAGGTTGTTTGTCGTTCTCTAGATACTAGCGCCTCTCCACTCCCGACTTTCAAAAATTAATCCAAGCAATTAGGTACTCAGTCAACTGTTACACCTACCTGCCCAGGAAACAATCCATTTCTTCAGAGCCATCTAGCCAGACTAAGCAAGATCATGGTTATCTTGCAAGAATTCTCCATGTTCTAGGAATCCCAGTCTCCCTAAAGCTGGCTCCCAGTCTCAGGAGGGATCCCTCCCAGCTACCAACACTGTAGGATGCATTCAATCCACGCAAGCACAAGAGAGTCAATTGCAGTTTTTACTGGCAACAAGACGCCAGGTCATCAGTACAAGTCCATACCCACAGCGGAAGCTCTTGCTGCCTATCTCCCAGGGAAGAACGGCAGATTTTCTTCCTCCTCCTTTTTGCTAGAACAAATTTCAAAAGCAACTTGCTTTCAGCAAGGAGAGCTTTTGTTTTCTCAAGCATTAAGAGGTTTAAAAAAAAAGTCAAGAAAGCCTGAGAAAAACGAGATCACAACCGATTCACCTGCTGTCGGTCATGTCCCCTCTCCCTCACGCTTCCCACTTTCCCGTTGCAGATAATCCAAAGGAGGAATTGGAGGAATTGACGCCGATGCTCCCAGAGGACCAAGCCAACCGTTTCTCCCCAGGAACACTTCGCTTCCTTTCTTCTCCAGCTAGGACCGGACTCTAAAGAGCCAGCATCATCCTTTGGAGGACCCTAGGACGGCTCAGCTGCTCCCTTAGCCACTTCCAATAGTGTTGGGGGACCTAAGTCCAGTATTCTTATTAGGGTCCCCCTAAGTCTATTGGAGGTGGTTGGGGGAGCAGCTGAGATTTGTGAAACACAGTGCATGAATCAATGCAGTTTTCTGGCTCTTTGAGCTATAAGCATTTTCCAAGGGCTCACAGATCCCTGCAAGTAAAAAAGAAAAACACAGGAAGGATGGTGCTTCTGAAGGTACAAAGCACACCTGAGGGGGGTGGGGCTGAGCCCAGCTGCCAGGCACCTGAAGCACAGGTTTAGAAAGGAGCAGAGGAGCATGGTGCTTGTTCCACTAATCGGCTACAGGAGCCTCAAAGAGCAGGCCGGCCATTCCAGACTGGAGCTGGATATGGCAGTAATTAATGCCCCTGGTCCTATTGTCTTTCCCCCTGGGTGGGAGGTGAGACAGCTGAAAGCTCCAGCCCCAAGGGCTTATAGGGGATTCCCTTCCCAAACTCGGGACCCTCCAGTGTGGGAGTTGCTGCCCCCTTGTGGCATTTCAGATCCCACCTTCCACAAAACAAAATTTCTTCATCCATTGGGGGTGGGGCAAGAAGGAAGATCCAACTGACCCAATCTGTTTAGGGGAGAGGGTTAAAAACTTGACTTGATTAATCATATATTGCTAGAAGAGACCTTGAGGTGATTCGGTTCAACAGCTTTGTTTTTATACACAAGGAAAATGAATCCCAGACAGGTTAGGTGACTTGCCCAAGGTGACACAAGGAACAGAGCTAAGAATCATATTCAGGTACTTCTTTTCTAGAGTTAAAGATCTTTCAGGGACAGCTGTTACCTAGGAGTCAGATCGACTCATTTTCCTGAATTCAGATCTGGCCTCAGACACTTACTACCTGTGGGACCCTGGGCAAGTCCCTTAACCCTCTTTACCTCAGTTTCCTCATCTGGAAAATGAGCTGGAGAAGGAAAATGGAAATCCACTCCAATATCTTTGCAAGAACACCAGAAATGAGGCCGTGAAGAACATGAAGGCATGACTGAACAACAACAAAAGAGTTCTTTACAATATAGTTTGAAAAAATACAGTTGTTTGTGTTCATTAAAAAACGAATGACAGGGAACTGTGGAAAGGGCCTTGAGTTTATAGTCAGACAACCTAAATTTAAACCTCAGTTTTTCTGTGTTACCATGGACAAGTCAATTAACCCCTTTGAACCTCAATTTTGTTATCTATAAAATGACTGTTTTGGACTAATTGACTTTGGTGGTTCCTTGCAATTCTAAATCTGTTCACATTTCTATGCAGAGTGTAGACATTGGAGAGATAAGGGTGCTGTCCCAAGGGCAAATGTTCGTGAGTGTCAATGTCAGAATATATCAGACCTATGGTCCATTTATTTATAACCTAACATTGCACCTCCAGAGGGACGAATGGCTGTTAATAGTTCTCCTTTGTGGTACCAACCACAGCAGTGTGAAAGAAAGGATTCGGGCCTAACCCTGGAATCAGGACACCTGCCTTCACTGTTTATTTGCTTCTTAGAATAAAATCAACCTGCCTTGCCCAGAAAAAAAGTGTGCTAATCGATGCAGTTTGAAACTGCTCTTAGCTGCTATCCTACACACAGGTCCACTTACTCTGAGATATCTAAAATAGATCACTTTCCAGGTCTCACATTTTCCATTGCAAAATTGAAGGAATCATGGCATTAAATACTAAGACATTAAGCATCCAACCTAAGGCAACCTAATTTCTCTTTTTTTTCCTAATTTCTCTTAGTAGTCAAAAATAGAACTTTCTTTATAGAAAGATCTAAGTCCTTTTCTTAAGTAAACATAGAACTCTAGAATATATCATCCATCTCTTGATGGAAATTTTTCAATTAGCTTTAATTTAGTACTTAACACACAGATATCCTTGCCTTTCTTTGGTTCATTTCCAACTATATTCTAACTATATTCAGGATAGAGTTACTGTCCTCAAAGAGCTTGTGGCCTAGTAATGAAAATAAATTGTGTACAGAATAGAATTCAGTGAGTACATGAACGAGGCACAAAGTATTATGAGAAAGAAAAGGAGGGACTGGAATATTAGAGGTTATAGAGGTGACTCAAAGCTATTAAAAAAAAGACAGAAGCTTTCTATGCTTGCTTTAGGGGTCAGGTCAACTTGTAAATAAAATTGTAACACAGAGAGGCCCTGCCCAGCCTTTAAATAAGGCTTAAAAAGTTTTAACCATCCACTGGGGCTGCCAAATTTGAATTGGCCTTGACTACATTTATTAATGACAAAAACCAGGGTGAAAGTAAAAGCTTGACCTCCACACCCTCCCTTTCCCTTGTTGCCACTCAGATTCTTACTGACATTGCAGGTGCCCTGTGCTCACCTGCTACGTCCAGGATGCCTCAAGCACCATACTCAAACACTAAGGGCCTTAGATATACCCTATGTTCACAATCTATTCTCCCCTCTACCTCTGCCCCACTCAAAACACCATGCCCTTAGTTTCAGGGAGCTATCTGAGAAATGGACCAGATGGCCCCTGGGCAATCTATCTGACTTCTCTAAGTCTGTCTATATAATGGAGATATCTGGTTGTTCAAAGGTCAGGAGAGATACATACAGCTAATTCTTAAGGCCAGTTGGAAGATTTTTCTTCAATGCATAGCACATGCGCCTTAATTAGGAACAGCCAGAAGAAAGAAGCTCTTCACAACTTTCCACTTGGCCTAGAGCCAAGTAGGGAATACCTGTGCATGCACCAAGAACAGGGTCCCTTGTGTCCACTATTCACATGCTGCATTGGTATTAAGGAAATAATTAGCTTTTGAAACATTTTCATTATCTTTCTATCCCTAGATGTTTTATGCATGATTACCAAACACTCATCTTTGTCAGAAGGGAAACATCAACCAAAAAAAGTATCCTACAATTCTCAGCAGTGTTTGATCTATACAAGAGAGATTAAAATAACCATAATTTTTCACCTTGGCAATACCCATATTTTTAACTACGGGTCAAAAATAGTCTAGCTATACACAAAGAAATATCATAGAATAAGTGTCCTGCTTTTAACAACATTGTATATTTAGTGGAATAAGAGTTGCTGATGGGGACAGGAAGACCGAAGTTTAAATCCTAACTGTTATGCATACTAGCTATGTTACTCTGTGTTTTCCATCCAACCTCTCAGCATCCCAGGAAAGTAAAGCAAGAAGTTACAGGCTACAAGATAGAGGCCAATACTATGAACTACAGAATTGCAGATACACATTAGTAGAGTTCCCAAAGGGATGAAATCTCAAGTTTAGACTACGTCATATAAATTACAGATGACAAGTCAAAAATCATCCATAGCAAAAGCAGAGAGAAACAAGGTGAAAGGGTGAAGTGAGAGAGGAAAAAAATCAATTGGCAAACATTACAAAATAGATAAACAAAAATGCCAAACATTTTATTCATCCTTTAGCTGTTTTCTACATGTTTTATATTTAGACCATTGCAAAAAACAAATTAGGTGTGGTTGGTGACAGTTGTGTGGGTCAGAGACCACTACTCACATTAAAGATAGAGACCATTCTTGAGAAAAGGCAAAAAGGAGTTTATTACATTCCCAAGATGATGCCAGCAAGTTGTATAGACCCTAATGCAGAATTCCCCCACCCCCTACCAGCTCTTCTTCCCATTGAATGGGTTTGGAGCTCACATTCTAAACATGGAATCTTCTCCCCAGGAACAGAGAACAAAGAAGAAAAAGGCAGGTGTAAGACCAGGGACTGGTAGTCAGCAAAAAGGGAGTAAAGGTTAGATAAACAGGACCTTGCACTTGTCTGTCCCCGATGTAATTTCTTATCTCCACTTTCTCAGCTAAGCAGTTTCTAAAAATCTAGAAGGGGTGCAGGGTTGGGGTGGATGGTAGGAGAGGTAAGGTCTTATCCCATGCTGAGGGGGCTTCACTCTTTCAGCATTCTACTCACAGTGAAGAAAAAAAAGAACCAAATGTTTTTTGGGTCATTCTTCCTCTTGGCCAGTCTTACAATCACTAGTAACCTTGGATCTGCTATTAGAGGCAACTAAATAAAAATAAATTTCACAAAATTGTATGCTGGGCTTGAGTTGATTTATGATTTTCTTGTCAGGAATTTCAGTGTTAAAGCCCATCATCTTCTTAACAGATTTTCTAAAATCAATGATCTACAAGGGGAAAAAAGCCACACACAAAAGTAAAGTAGCATAAATGGCACAGGATTTTTGAAATTCATTTCTTTAAGACAACTCTATAAGACAGCCACTTTTTAATGAACAGTAGTAACATAGAGCATCAAACCAGGTTTTAAAACTATTTACTAGAAAATTGTTCTTCTCTGGAATGAAGTTTCTATAAAATGATATTGTATTTTCAAATATATTTCTTAATATCTAATTCTAAATTTATTAGGCATCTACCTTTTCTGTGCAATAGGACAGATTTTTATTAGAGTAAATATAGTCTGTCCCAAAAGTCTTAGCACAGTTTTAAGTTTTAATAATAAAAGTAATAACAAAAGTTTCAATATCATTTTAAATATTTTATTTTCCCCTAATTACATGTGAAGAAAATTGTTAGCATTTATCTGTTTTTAATTTTGAGTTCTAAATTTTCTCTCCCTCTTCTTCCTTCACCAACCCCTCTCTGACACATATAGTGTACACATATGTTCAATTGTGCTAAATATTATAATATTACCATATTAGTCATGCTGTAAAAGAAGACACAGATGCAAAGGGAAAAAATCACATGAAAAAAGTGAAAAATAGTATGTTTTGATCAGCATTCAGACTCCATCGGTTCTTTCTTTGGAGGTGGACAGCATTTTTCATCTTGAGTCCCTTGGAATTGCCTCAAATCATTGTATTGCTAAGAATAAGCTTCAGTATCTTAAAACAACACTCAGACTTTGGGGACCCCTGTACAGTGCCTGTCCTCACCGAGTTTGCAGTCTGCTAGGGGATCTAGGAAACACACACAAGCAACTGTAATATAATCCCTTGCCAAGTTTTGTTAAGTCTAGCCTCAAAATGTCTTTTGCATGCTATTCTCTATGTTCATGCAAATACTGTCCTCATCATTTCTAACCTTCAAAACTGCAAAAGATTCTTAATTGGTCTCCTGCCTTCCGTTACCTCCCTCCTTTAATCTACCACTGACATAGTTGCCAAAATAGTCTTTCTAAGGCCAGGAACTGTCACTATCCAGCCTGTTCCCAAAAATCTTCAGGTTCCTTATTTCATCCCTGTATGGCCCCTGCTGAAAAAACTCCTTCTGTTCCCATTTATTAATGCACACTCCCTATTCCAATTACCTTATACTTGTGCTATCTATATGTTATATCCCAGTAAACAGTAACTGAAAATTAAAGAGTCCCTGAAGATGTAGTAAAATATTATTGTTCAGTCATGTTCAACTCTTCATGACCCTGTTAGTGGTTTTCTTTTTTTGCATATCTTTTTTAGTTTTATTTTTAATTATTATTTATTTAATATTTTTAGTTTTCAGCATTGATTTCCACAAGTGTTTGAATTGAAAACTTTCTCCCCATTTTTACCCTCCCCCCTACTCCAAGATGGCACATATTCTGATTGCCCTATTCCCCAGTCAGCCCTCCCTTCTGTCACCCCACTTCCCCCAATCCCTCATAAGGGATTTATTAAAGTTGAACTGTTTCTATTCCTACATAGAAAGATGATATTTGTAACCCAAGAGACTTTTCTCAGTATTATGGTAGTTGGAGGGCATATATATCTATATAGATAGATGGATAGATAGATATACCTAAATATAAAGATATAGATATAAACAGATAGATAATATATAAAATATAAAATAAATATATGTTTCTCTTTCTTGTTTACATTTTAATACTTCTCTTGATTTTTGTATTTGAACGTCAAGTTTTCAATTAACCTCAGGCCTTTTCATAGAGAATGTTTGAAAGTCCCCTACGTCATTGAAATTACCTATTTTGCCCTGAAGGGTTATACTCAGTTTTGCTGGGTAGATGATTCTTGGTTTTAATCCCACCTCCTTTGACCTCCAGAATATCATATTCCAAGCTCTATAATCCCTTAAGGTACAAACTGCTAGATCTTGTGTTATCCTGATTGTGTTTCTATAATACCTAAATTGTTTCTTTCTGGCTGCTTGCAACATTTACTGCTTGACCTGGGAACTCTGGAATTTGGCCATGATATACCTAGGAGTTTTCCTTTTGGGATCTTTTTCAAGAGGCAATCATTGGATTCTTACAATTTCTCTTTTACCGTCTGGTTCTAGAATATCAAGGCAGTTTTCCCTCATAATTTCTTGAAAGATGATTTTTGGCTCTTCTTTTGATCATGGCTTTCAGGTGATCCAACAATTCTTAAATTATCTCTCCTGGATCTTGTCTCCAGGTCAGTGTTTTTTCCATGGAATATTTCACATTGTCTTCCATTTTTTTCATTCTTTTGTTTCCGTTTTTTGTTATTTCTTGATATTTCATAAAGTAACTACCTTCCATTTGCTCTATTCTAATTGTCAAGGCATTATTTACTTCAGTGATCTTTTGGACCTCCTTTTCCATTGGGACAGTTCTGCCTTTAAAGGCATTCTTCTCCTCTTTGGTTTTTTTGATATCTTTTGCCATTTGAGTTAGTGTATTGTTAAGGTGTTATTTTCTTCAGTATTTTGGGGGTCTCCTTTAGCAAGCTGTTGACTTGTTTTTCACAATTTTTCTTGCACCACTCTCATTTCTCTTCCCAATTTTTCCTCTACTTCTCTTACTTGATTTGGGAAATCCTTTCTGAGCTCTTCCATGGCCTGAGAACAATTCATATTTTTCTTGGAGGCTTTTCATGTAGGATCTTTGACTTTGTTGACTTCTTCTGGCTGTATGTTTTGATCTTCTTTGTGACCAAAGTAAGATTCTATAGTCTGAGGTTTTTTTAATGCTGTCTGTTCACTTTCCCAGCCAATTACTTTACTTTGAGCTCTTTGTCAGGGTATGATTGTTTCCAGAGTGGAGAGTAATCTGTCCCAAGTTTTAGGGATTTTGAGCTGCTGTTTCCGCAACCACTTCTAAGCACCTGTAACTTTTCAGTTCTTCTGAGATGGTATGATCCAATGAGAGGGGTCTACTCCTCTCTGGGCCTGTGCTCTGGTCTGTTAGTGATTTCAAGCACTCCTTTCTAGCATATAACCACCAAGAGGACTCCCTTTCCACAGTTAACACAAGCTCTGCCACACCAGAACTCCTTTTCTTCCAAGGACTGCCAACTAAGACTGTGACCCAGATCCAAGCAGGGAAAAGCAAGAGAATCCAGCCTCATGAGGCACCATCAAAGAGAACCCTGCTCTCCCGTCCTGATCAGCTGCTTGCTGCCCCCCTGTCTGTTGGCCTGGGGCTCTGGAAGCAGTCACCCCTTCTCTTACTACTGCTGCTACTGCTGCAGCAATCTGCACCACCCCTGAGCTGGGACCATACTACGCCCTTCTCCCACTCAGGTCGAACATTTTTCACAGTGACCTCCTGAGCTGTCTTTGGAGTTAGTGGGTTGAGAAGTCTGGATATGGCCACAGCTCAGTGATTCAGGGCCCTGAGGCCTGCTCTGTGCAGTCTGCTCTGGCCTGGTCTGTCCTGGTGTGGCCAATGCTGGGCTGCGCTCTGCTCCCAGAATGATGTGATAGACCATGCCCAGCAATCATCCAGGCCATATTGGTTGGGAGACTTGTTTCACTCTATCATTTCATGGGTTCTATAGCTCTAGAATTTGTTTAAAGATATTTTACAGGTGTTTGGAGAGATTTAGGAGGAAGTTCAAGTGAGTCCGTGTTTTCACTCTGCTATCATGTCTCTGCCCCCTCAAATATATTTCTTAATCTCAATTCATAATTTATTAGGCATCTACCTTTTCTGTACAAGAGTAGAGTTTTTATCATAGTAAATATGGCCTGACCCAAAAGTCTTAGAGCAGTTTTAAGCTTTGACAATAAAAGTAATAATAAGGAAAGCTTAGGAGGGGGCAGAGACAAGATGGCAGAATGAAAGTAGGGACTCCCTTGAGCTCTCTCACAAATTCTTTCAGATACCTCTAAAAAGTGAATCAGAACACTAGGAGACAGAGTGTGGCAGATATCCAGCCCAGGACAGCCTGTAAGTTCAATGAAAAGGATTCGTTGCACCAGGCTGGGAGAGGAGCACAGTCCTATGCACGAGCTGTACCAGTGCAGACTCTATCATAGCAGAGGCAAAGCAGGCCCTAGGAGACTGAATCACCAGCAACAGTGGTGATTCCCAGCCTCTCAATGCAGGACTGTGACTGTCTAAGCTGGATGAGAGAGAAGCACAGAGCCCATGGCAGCAAGAGCAGCTACTCCTGGGCTGAGGTGGCAATCTTAATCTCAGACAAAGCAAAAGCAAAAATAGATCTAAACAAAAAAAAAAAAGGAAGGAACAAGAGATACATGAATTGCCCAGGGTCACACAGCTAGTAAGTGTCTGGGAATCAATTTGAAGTCAGATCTACCTGCCAACATTCTAAGCACAGACATCAGCAGTAGTACAAACCAGAGGTAGGAGCCCAGACAATACAGATCAAAATGAAGCAAGATCTGACCATCTAACAGTGCAAAAGTGAGAGGAAACTGACTCTCACAAAAATTCCAATTCAGGAAAAGCTGAATGTATGGATAAACAGAAGATGACACTGACAATAAAGGAATTTTATAGAACCAGAAATGTCTAAGACACAAAGGAGAATATATTAACTCTGAAGTGTACTTAAATAAAAGAGGGAAGGGGGAGAGAGTGGAAAGAAGAAGAAGAAGAAGAAGAAGAAGAAGAAGAAGAAGAAGAAGAAGAAGAAGAAGAAGAAGAAGAAGAAGATGGAGGAGGAGGAGGAGAAAGAGGAGGAGAAGGCAGAGAAGGAAGAAGGAAAGAAGGTAGGAAGAAAAAAAGAAAGGAAAGAATAATGGAAGGAAGTATGAAGTTTTCTCCCTGTACTCTGTGTTCCTAAGACATTGGCCTCTTCAATGTTCCTCAAACAAGAAACTCCATCTCTCAGTGCCAGGAATTTTCATTGCTTGCACCCCAGGGCCAGAATACCCACTTTCCTTATAGCCATTTCCTGACTTCCCTTACTTCGTTAAAGTCCCACCTAAAACCCTACCTTCAAGAAGAGTTTCCCATAATTTACTTAATTCTAGGGCAGACCCTCTGTTATTTCCAATGTATCCTGAATCTAGTTTGCTTAGACCTGGTTCTCACATCACCAGAAGAGAAACACGCAGAGAGGAGGAGAGAGGGGGGGAGAGAGAGAGAGAGAGAGAGAGAGAGAGAGAGAGAGGGAGAGAGAGAGAGACAGAGAGAGAGAGAGAGAGAGACAGAGAGAGAGACAGAGAGAGAGACAGAGAGAGAGAGAGAGAGAGAAAACAAGGAGGAGGAGGAGGAGGAGGAGGAGGAGGAGGAGGAGGAGGAGGAGGAGGAGGAGGAGGAGGAGGAGGAGGAGGAGAAGGAGAAGGAGAAGGAGAAGGAGAAGGAGAAGGAGAAGGAGAAGGAGAAGGAGAAGAAGAAGAAGAAGAAGAAGAAGAAGAAGAAGAAGAAGAAGAAGAATGTAACAGGGCAAGTTAGAGCCGACCCCTGCCCTCCTCCGACCTCCTCGCCCAGGGCCTGCTGAGGTAAACTCAGGGCTCTGCGATATGGGAGGAACAGGATGGAGTCAGGGGGAAGGGTCTCGCCTTTGTTGCCTACGTGGCAATTCCAGGTCTTTGTCTGGACTTGCCTGACCACATGTCACTTCTGGTTCTTTGTCTGGACTGCCTGACCGCACGGAACTTCGGGTGAGCGTGGGAAGAGAAGGGGAGGAGAGTAGGTGGAACCAGGACAGCCCTAATGCCTACGCAACCAAAGATAGTACCTATGTCACCAAAGATATAAAAGTTTGCTTCTAACCAGAATAAATCGGAGTTCCTTCCATCTTTCCTTGGCTCCCGCCTCATTCATTGTGTACCAAGACAGGTCCTTGCTGGTCAAGGACTACCAGGGGTGAGAGGCCCCCAACAGCAGCAGCAGCAGCAGCAGCAGCAGCAGCAGCAGCAGCAGCAGCAGCAGCAGCAGCAGCAGCAGCAGCAGCAGAAGAAGAAGAAGAAGAAGAAGAAGAAGAAGAAGAAGAAGAAGAAGAAGAAGAAGAAAAGGGGGGGAAAGTGTTTCATTTATATCCCTAAACAAATGTCACAGAAGTGTAGACCTTTTGGGGAATCTTAGAGATCACTATTTTTTGGACAAAGAAACAGTCACATTGTAGCAGAATTGGGTTTCTAAACTAGGTCTCCTAAGAATAAGGCTGGAGAGTATTCTTTCCCCTTTATTAGGTTGCATCTAAATGAAGAGTGATCCAAAAACATTGAATTATGCAGACCTGAGAGGCCATTAAATCTAATTCCTATCTCAGGTATAAATTCCTTCAACAATATTCTTGCCAAAGGGTCATCTATACTTTCCTGAAGATTTCTAGTGACATATAACTCATTACCAGTAAGGTAGCCCATTCTTTGGAAAATTCTAATTGTCAGGAAGTATCTTTCTAGTGGATCAAAAGATGCCTCCTTCTGGCTTCCCAATTCTTCCCTTTGGCATTTAGGAGAGCACCATTTTCTGAAGAAAACATTTAAACATTTGAATTAGCAATTGACACAATCTCTCCTCAATTATCTCTTCTGGAAGCAAGCATTCAGAGTCACATAGAAAAGGACTAACACTACCAGGACTTAAAACTGTATCTCCTTGAATCCTAATCCAATGCTTTTTCAAGGGGTAGGGAATAAAATCTGCATGTTATCTCTTCCTGGTGACTTCAGTAACACTGGATATTCTTTCTTCTACTACAATCCAAGATTAAATAATAAAACTAGAACATTTTAGGCTGACTTCTAATTTTTGTTAATGAACACATGCCCACAGTATGTCTGATTAACTGGCAACCTTCAAGTAGAATAATGACTTTCCTTACCCTTAATCAGGTGAGGAACACCATTCACATTTTTAGCCTTCTTCCCACTTTTCCTTGCATCTTGTTCAAGGGGACATTTTATTATTGAGTTCTTGGTCATTCTGTTTAGGATGTAAGCCATAGAATATATTGGTGAGGTAAATGAATCTCTATTAACTGACTTTTTCTACAGTTAGAGGCAACCATAAAATGAGTCATGAGTATTGAATCAAAATGAACTCTGCTTTAATTTTCATTGGAAGAAAATGTTTAATTATTAATTGCTTCAGAGTTATTAGCAAGGAAGTCAAGGATTATATTGGGGAAATGACTCAAAGAAACTTTACTGGCTTTTACTAGTAAGTGTGAAGAAAAGGAGTTGTGAAACCCACTGCCTCATCAATTATGGGGAGATGGACATCCAACAGAACTTTTTCTTTTCTTTTTCAGTGAGAACATAGGCTAAAACCCCTACCAAGTTTGCAGAAAACTATTGCACAATGATATCTTGTAAGGGTGTGGAAAGTAGGTGGAAAAAAGTCAAAGTATCTCATCCAACAATCTGTATTTTCTCAAAGATTGGAAGGACAAGATATCTCTCATGTTTCTTCTCCAGTTTGGACATATCCCTTTTACTCTACCAACAACAGACTTTCCCGCATCTGATTGCCTTGCAACCCGGTCTGCCATATCAGACATAGCACAAACGTTACATGGATATACTGATGATACACATGGAAATGCTGATGCACCTGATTGTTGTTCATCCTTCATTGTCAAATAGGACCAGTGACATGAGGAGTGGGATTTCTTGACTTACCAGTGGAGTAGATTTAAGGGAGATAGAGCTATGCAGAGTCACCAGTCCCAATCTCTCTTTCAGAGTCATCAGAGTTCTGGGCAAAACATAGGTCTCGATCACTGGAGGTGGCCCAGATGCACTGGGAGACCTTGCTCTTTTTGAGCTAAAGATTTTTCTAGGCCTCAGTTTGTCTAAGGCAATACCCATTCAGTGAGTAAGTCGAGGTAAGCAATGAGGCAAAGAATGGCCTACTATGCCTTCACAAAAGAAGCCATCTGTGAGAGGAAGACCCTCAGGATAGCTGGTCAAAAGAGAAGGCGCCCATTACATAAGGGTAGGCCTCTATAGCTGAAACAAATGATATCTGAAAGGAATAGGATCAGTCATTCACATCTTTGTTGTCATTAATCAGTTCCTGTGAACAAAACCTAGCCAGTCATATAAAATTTTCTGGATGAGAAAGGAGAAATGTATAATCCAATACGGGGATAATATAATCTAGACTGGGATTAAGTCTAGGAGGGTATACTTGGTTCTTGACAATACCTGAACTGGAGGAAGGTAATAAAGGAATGCAGGTAGAGAGGCAAGGGCTAGAAAGAAGAGGTTTCCTGAAGACAAACTTTACCTTCTTCACAACTTAGCATAGGACCATCCCTGTTTAAAACATGTACATGTGTGAGTAGTCTATTTCAGTATAGGATTGTTCCAACTGGGGCATTTCATTCTAACTCTGGAGGATACTTTGTGCTGCCCTCTTTGGGATGGTCCCAAGAAAGATTCTTTGCTCTAAGTGTTCCTTAAGGTGCAGATCCTTGATTAAGGTAAAATGGTGATTGATTTAAATTTCTGCTCCTTTAATGGGACTGACCTTGAAGAGGGCAAAAGAGAGGATTAAACAAGCCAGGGAGCCCTAGGACATTTAGCATTATAATTAAGCAATGCATGTTTTTGGTGTCCCCTCATTTCCCTTTTAGCATTTTCCCCAGGGGCTGCCAAGTGCCCCAGAATGCCCTCCACCCTCATTGCCAGACACCACTTTGTCGTCATCTCTCCGTATCATCTCCCAACCTTTACCCAAAGCCTTCCTCAGACACCAAAGTTCTAACAGACCCCTGCTACATCCTAGAACACTGCTAGAATAATGTGTTCTACTGTGCTAATGAATATTGATGTATTACTGTTCTCCACCTAAGGAATTTGCAAGATGACTCCAACAGGGATGATTCTAGTACTGTATAGTGAGTGAAGGGTAAGAGCAGGATGAGACATTGAGACATTTGGGGTCTTCTGGTGCCTGTCCCTCAAGTGCTGATGACAATAATAATAACAATACCTTTCTATTGTTTAAATCTTTTGAAGTTCACAGAATCCCTTCAAAGGTATTATCATCTTGTCTAATTTATCCTCTCCAGACTCCTATAATGGAGAGACGGCAGCTATTATTACTTTGTATTTGATTGGCTGAGGAAACTGAGACTCAAATGTTAGAACATTTGCCCAAGATTATACATCATATCAGGGACCTTCCTACTCTGCCTCTGCTTAGGTCTGACACTATAAAGGCTGATGAGTTCTGTGTTCCCATTTTATGAATCTTTTGTGCTCCAAAAGGAAACTTTTCTTAATGAGAGTTTCACAGATATTGCTTCTAAGAAAAAAAAACAGATGTAAACATAGTATGCCTGCTAAATTATATTGAATGTATAAGAAAAGACCCAATATAACACATGGCAGGTTTTTGTCCTATCTCCAAAAACTAGTGCTATATACTGGGCAACAAATATTGACTGAGCAGCTTTTGTTGCATTTGAATTATACTGCCTACAGCACAATAGTGTGAGAATTTTTTTCATTTGTAATATTTTTTCTGCTATGGAATATTATTTTACTTTGCTTACTGGCTTTGTTAAATTTTTCTATAGTACTATGTAGATGAAGTAATGTGAAGAAAGTTTTTGATTTTATGAAAGCCCAAGACTAAAATGTTTCTTTCTCATTTTTAGCAAAATTTAAAGGGAAAGTATCTTTTTCTGGAAAATTTTCCACACAAAGAATACATAAAACAGCTTAAACCTGTCTTTGGAAATACAGTTCATGTTATTTGATAACTTCCAAAACATGCCTAAATGCTATTTTTCAAAAGTTATGCATGTTTCAGTAAGCTCTTGTTTGTGAGTTGGTTGCTAGGTAGTTTTTAAAATTTCTTTCTCTTTCTCTTAAATTTATTGATTTGTTTTTAGTTTACAACATTCAGTTCTTCAAGCTTTTGAGTTTCAGATTTCTCTGCCTCCCACTCCTCCCCCTTCCTGACCCAAGACAGCATGCAATCCAATATAGGTTCTACCTATACCTTCACACTAAACATATTTTCACAATAGTCAAGTTACAAGGAAGAATTATAACAAATGGAATGAACCAGGAGAAAGAAGAAACAAAACAGAAATGAACAAATAAACAACATCAACAAAAAATAAAGAGAGAATATGGTTTGCTTCAATCTGCATTCAGGCCCCGTAATTCTTTCTCTGGAAGTGCATCACTATTTCCATTATGAGTCTTTTGGAGTTGTCTTATAACCTTGCATTGCTGATGAGAGTCAAGTCTGTCAAAGTATCCCAGATACAATGTGCATGTGTAATATATTTAATAACGAAACTTGAATATCAGATAAGAAAATAAAAAAGAAATAAACTTAAATACTAAAACTAAAATAATACAGAACAATAAAAGAACAAAAACATTGTCATGTTCACACCAGAAGGTGAGAGAGGATTCAAAATACGCAGCAATAAATTTCCTTTCTACAAAAGCGTATATAATGAATTCTACTCATTGTGTTGAGATCTGACCATATTCTCATTGCTTCTTTGTAAGTTTTCTTTCGTTCTCTGCTGTGTACATTTTACTTTATCCATTTTACCCCTTCCTCCCATCACCCACCAAAGAAAGCTACAATCTCCTGGGAATATATACATACATACATATATATCTATATCTATAATATGTATATAAATATGTACACATACACTATACATATATCGTGTGTATGTGTGTATGTACACAAATATAAATATGTACATATGCATATGCATATATATGCACATATTTATAATAAACATAGAGAGACATATACATATATAATATAAGGAATTATAAGACCCATTAAAGAGGAAGCCGCTTGGAGATCAGATAACCCAGCTGTGATTTTGATGGCTACATTTCTCTTACCTTTTTTCCAAAGGAGTCTTCAAATAATATAATGACTGGTAAGTAGGTGAACATGATGTACCACACTTTATCAACAAGTTGAGGAGTCCAATATTTTTACTCAGTCCGGTAAATGAGAAAAGTGATAACCTACAACCGATCCAGAGAAAGATCCTATTAAATGACCGCACTGGTATGGCAGTAGAATGTTGACACTTCAAAGAAACAGTTGCTGAATGAAGACATCACTGCTCTGCTTGTAGCATGTTGACATTTTAAAGAAATGGTGGCTGAGTGATGCTATCACAAGGATCAACAGTCAGGAAACATGCAATATTTTCAACTCAGTTTAACTCAACAAATATTGATTAGGTACCTAGTATGTGGCTGCAGACACAGAATTGTGTAAAACACTAAGGATCTGGATTAAATTATGATTGACTATTACACATATGCACATGAACACAGAGTTCTGCATTTAACTTTCTTTGCCCTCAAGAGATCGCAATCAAGATAGGAGAAATAAGATCAATACACAAATGGATAGGCTCTTTGGGGCTGGGCTTGACTCAAACAAGTCACTTGGTAGTTTCTAGTCAACACTAAAACAAAATGAGACATTTAGATCACAAAATAGTTAGGAGAAGGTGATCTCTTTAGCCACAGAAGGAAAAGGATATTCAACAAAGATAAACCCTGAAGTCATCCACAGGTGATTCAGCTGAGCCAAGTTTCCCTTGCCTCTTAAGTAGTCAGAGGTAGACTTCCAGCTGTGCTTCAAAACATTCCTGCAGCCCCTCAAGAATGTTTGTAGTCAGGATGACCAGGAAGTGACAGCAATAGCCTGAGCCTTTAGTCCTCTGAGTTTATCAGGTCTCAAGAAATGTTTCAGTACATTTTAAAGAAAAACCAGCTTAACTTGTAGAAAGGTGTGGCTGTGGGCTTGGATATTGCTCCTACCACAAGGGCCTTCTCTCTTTATCTTTGAAACCATTTCTTGAACCACAGATAGGAGCTGGTAAACGTTTAACAACCAGCTCTCTGAGGGAAAATGTACACACAAGACACTTTTATATTGAATCTCTATTATCAACAGCTTCTCCATTACTTTCTTAAGGCTAGATAATTAACAAAATAGTGCATCCTTGATTTAATAATATATGATATTATAATTCTATTATCATATGATATATACAATAATAATAAGCCTTGATTTGAAGCATTTGCCAATATCCAAGTTGTAAACACTTACCCTGAATATTTAACAATCAGCTTTCATACTTGGTTGCAGCTGCCTCTAGCATGTTCCTGAATAGAATTATTTCTTCTTGAAATATTTGCACAATGAAATATCTTGTAAGGGTGTGGAAAGTAGGTTGAAAAAATGTCAGAATATCTCATCCAACAATGTATATTTTCTCAGAAATTGGAATGACAAGCTCTCTCTGACATTTCTTCTCCACTTCTCATATAGGCCTTTCACTTTATGCCCTGCAGATTTTCCCGAAACTGATTGCCTTGTAATATGGTCTGCCACATTTCGTGTACTGCTGATACACCTGGAAGAGCCAACATATATGTCAATGTGGAAGAGGCCACAAGGTCCACACAGAGTTGACAGCAATGTCTTCAGAGAAGTTCCTCTGCAGGCTCTTTCCCACTAAGGAGCAAGTTCTCCTACCACCTGCCCCACTTGAACTTTGCTACCTGTGCTGATAGGAGCCAAGAATGTGGGCTTTGTATCTAAAACAATTATCAAAACACAATGTTATATTATAACTGTTGCAATAACTTTTCTGTATACACATATATGTGTGTATATACAATGCATGTATATTTATATATTTAAACACACACAAACACAAACACACACACATTTGGAAATGTACTGTACCACCTACCTGCCAATATATAAAATATATAAATAATGTAATATATGAATCCTATATATTAAATTGTTATATTCACCTATGCAATTGCATTATAGGCTTTGATTGTTGTTCATCCTTCATTATCAAATAGGACCAGTGACATTAGGAGGAGGATTTCTTGACTTGCAAGTGATGTAGATTTAAGGGAGACAGAGCTGTGCAAATTCATCAGCCCCACCCTCTCAGACTCATCAAAGTTCTAGGCAAAACATGGGTCAGGACCAATGGAGGTGGCCCCGATGCAGTGGGAGACCTTGCCCTTTTCTAGCAAATATTTTCCCAGGTCTCAATTTGTCTAAGGCAACATCCATTCAGTGATTAAGGCTAGTTAAGCAATGAGGCAAAGGATGGTCTATTATGCCTTCACGAAAGAATCCGTCTGTGAGGGATAGACCTTCAGGATGTGTGGCCAGAACAGAAAGTGCCTATTACATGAGGGTAGGCCTCCATAGCTGAAACAAATGATATCTGAAAGAAATAGCATCAGTCATTCACATCTTTGTTGTCATTAATCAGTTCCTGAGAACAAAACCTAGCCAGTCATGTAAAATTTTCTGGATGAGAGGGGAGAAATGTATAATCCAATCTGGGGATAATAGAATCTAGACTGGGATTAGGTGTAGGAGGGAATACTTGGTTCTTTTAAGTTTAATGTTGATCTCTGAGCTGGAAGAGAGCAACTGGGCATCACCTTCAAAAGGAAGAAAGGTGACAAAGAAATGTAGGTGGGGGAAGGGCTAGAAAGAAGTTTCCTTAAAACAAACTTTACCTGCTTCACAATTTAGCATAGGACCACCCCTGTTTAAAATGTGTACATGTGTGAGTACCCCTTTATATTTCAGTATAGGATTGTTCCAAGTGGGGCATTTCTTTCTAACTCTGGAGGAGACTTTGTGCTGCCCTCTTTGGTATGGTCCCAAGAAAGAGTCTTTGCTCTAAGTGTTCCTCAAGGTACAGATCCTTCATTAAGGTAAAATGGTGATTTATTTAAATTTGTGCTCCTTTAATGAGACTGACCTCGAAGAGGGCAAAAGATAGGATAAAACAGGCCAGATATCCCTAGGACATTTGGTGCTGTAATTAAGCAATGTATGTTTTTGGTGTCCCCTCATTTCCCTTTTAGCATTTTCTCCAGGGGCTACCAAGTGCCCCAGAATGCCCTCCATGCCCATTGACGGACCCTACTTTGTCCTCATCTCTTCAAATCATCCCCCAACCTTTACTGTAAGCTTTCCTCAGGCACCAAAGTTCTAACAGACCCCTGCTGTATCCTAGAACACTGCTTAGACTAATGTGTTCTATTGGGCTAATGACTACTGATGTATTACTGTTCTCCACCTAAGGAATTTCCAAGATGACTCCAACAGGGATGATTCTGGTACTGTATAGTGAGTGAAGGGTAAGAGTAGGATGAGACTGAGACATTTGGGGTCTTCTGGTGCCTGCTCCTCAAATACTGATAACTTAATAATAATAACTCCTTTCTATTGTTGAATCATTTGAAGTTCACAAAATCCCTTCAAAGGTATTATCATGTCATCTAATTTGATCCTCATCATACTGCTATGATGCACAGAAGGAAGCTATTATTACATCCCATTTTTTGTCAAAGGAAACTGAGGCTCAAAAGTTATAACATTTGCCCAATATTCTATATCATATAGGAACCTTCCTACTCTGCCTCTGCTCAGGTCTGACCTTATAGATGGTGATGTTTTCTATGTTCTAATTTTATGAATTTTTGTGCTCCAAAGGGAAATTTTTCTTAATAGGAATTTCACTGATTTTCCTTCTGAGTCAAAAACCAAGAGGTAGACATATTGTGTCTGGTAAAATATATTGAATATATCTGAAAAGTCCTGGTGTAATACAGTTGTCCTACATGGCAGATTTTAGTCCTATTTCCAAAAAATAGTGCTATAAAATGGGCACCAAATATTAAGTGAATAGCTTTTGGAGCATTTGAATTACATTATCTATAGCACAGTAGTGTGACTATTTTCTTTTGTAATATTTCAATAATTAAAGTTAAATACAAAATAAGAAGAGAAAAAATTAAACTTAAATACTAAAACAAAAATAATACAACATGAGAAAAGGGGGGGAAAGCATTGTCATGTGTACCCCAGAATGTGAGAGAGGATTCAATATATACAGAAATTTCCTTTGAAGAAAGCATATATGATAAATATTACTCATTGTGTTGAGATCTGTATATCTTTTTGTTGCTTCCTTGTGAGTTTTCTTTTGTTCTCCTCTGTGGGTGGTTTACTTTATCCTTTTTCCCCCCTTCCTTCCCATCCTCCACTGAAGAAGACTACAATTTACTGTGGATATGTATATACATATCATATATGTATATATATATATATATATATACACATGTATGTATATATACACACATATACACACAAAGATGTATAAACGCACACATATATACACATACACATATACATACACATACACTTGTACATACACATACACACATATATACATATGTATGTACATATATACACAAATATATATAAATATATACATATATATTTCAATATATACCTCTATTTATAATATACACATATATAACATGACTACAAGAACTATAAAACAGGAAGATGTTTCAAGATCAGATCACTCAACTGTGATTTTGATGGTTATATATCTCTCACCTTTTTCCAAAGTTGTCTTACAAGTGATATAATGACTTGTAAGTAGAAGTATATGATGTACTACACTTTATCTAGAAGATAAAGAAGTCCAAAGTTTTTACCCTATCCAGTAAAAGAGATAAATGCAAATCCAAGACCAATCCTTAGAAGTATCCTGTGTCTTATTAAATTGCTGCACTGCTATGCCAGTAGAATGTTGACTTTGAAAGAAATGGTTGCAGAGTGATGATATCAGAAGGAAACTTGCAATGATTGCAATTCATTTGAATTCAGTAAATGTTTATTAATTGTCTAGTATGTGACTGGGCATACCAAATTGAGCAAAACACTAAGAATGTGGATTCTAATTATAATTTGCTGTTATATGTGTGGACATGAACACGTTGCTGCATGTCTCTTTCCTCTAAGGTTTGTTCCTCTGTAAAATCAGGAGTACATAGCAGAATGCATTTGAAACCCCTTCTAGCTTCAAGTTCTGTACTTAACTGTCCTTGCCCTCAAGCGACTTATAATCAAGTTAGGGGAAATAATACAAATACACAAATGGTTATAATACATAGTAGAGTTAAAAACAAAGCACCATGGTTGTTCAGAGAATAGAGGGACTACGTCCATTTGGGGGATCAAGGAAGTCTTCTCAGAGAAAGTGGAACTTGAATTTTGAAAGACGGGAAGAATATCAGTCAGATAAATTGGCTTTTCATATAGTCAAATTAAAACCCTAAGCAATTTCAATGAATTGTTTCTCACAGAAAGCAGCTAATTGGCCCACTAAAATTCAAAACACAAGAAAAAGTGAAAATTGTATTTTGAGTCTTTCTACCTTTTAAAAAATTATTTTCCATTAAAAAACAAATAAAACAAAATAAACAACAAAAAACCTAAGCACTCTGTGTGACAACATAAAAACTGTTGTGCATGAACACTCACCATTTCATTATTTACCAAATAACAAAAGAAATGAAGAGCACACAAATTAACAAGAAAACACCAATACTGTTTATTGTAATTAAGGGTTTTGAAGCTATTTGGTATTATCTTCTTTTATTTAGTAGATATCAATGTGTAATTACTCTTTTTGTCCTGTTTTTTGGGAAGTCTGAGCCCAAAAGAAATCATTAGGATTTTCCTCATTCTCTGTGGCTAATCACACCCTTAACCTAAAAAATCTCTTGAATCTGAAGTATGACTCATGTCTAGGGTTTCCCCAGAGGAAGGGTTCCATCTAGAAAAGACACTCGATTTCCTTCAACACAAAGCAAATCTTAAAACCGACAAGATTCAAAATGAAGTATTAACAGGTAACTAAAATGTGAAACAATGACCTAGAAACTAATTTACCCCAGAGGAGGTTAAGATAACTATGGAATCAAGGAACAGATATTTCACATTCACCTCAGATATGAACTCTCTGAGCAACAAAGTTTAAAAATTTTGGCCTACCAGGTGTGGTTCTTTTGTCACCTTCAGATACAGAATGCTCCTGGGGATAGTGCCCTGATACATCCATCCTCCTAGTTAATATCACATATCCGTCCTCCCATTTACAGCTAAACTCCTTGAGAAGGATCTGTCTCCCAAATTTCAGACTCTGCTACCTATTAGATATCTCAAATTGCTTGAGCTCTCTCCCAAACTCCTCTGAATACCTGTAAAAAATAACTCTAAACAAATTCTAGAGCAATGGAACCCACAAAAAGACAGAGAAAAGGGGGGCCAAGCCAAAATGGAGGCTGGAAAGCAGGGACTTGCTTAAGCTCTCCCCCAAATCCCTACAAACACCTGTAAAAAATGGCTCTGAACAAATTCTAGAGCTGCAGAACCCACAAAAGAGCAGGGGGAAACAGGTCTCTAGCTCAGGAGAGCCTGGATGATCCCTGGGAAGGGTCTATTGCATGGTGCTGGGAGCAGAATACAGCCCAGCATGGGCCACTCCAGGACAGACCAGACCAGGAGTCAGCCAGCCAGAACAGGCCTTAGGGCCATGAATCACTGAGCTGTTATAGTTACCAGACTTCTCAACCCACAAACGCCAAAGAACAGTTAGTGCAAAATTGCCGGCTCCAGTTCAGAGGGGTGTGGTCACCAGCCCTGGGGGTGGAGGAGGTCATGCAACAGTGGTGGTGGCAGCAGCAGGAAGCTCCTGAGGCTTCTTCCAGAGCTCCAGCATCAGTTGCTTCCCAAGTCCCTGGCTCAAACAGTGGGAAGAATCTAGCAGCAGATCAAAGCAGGAATGCAAGGAGCACTTTGTGAGCACAAAGGAAGGTTCTCTTGCTGTGCCCTGCTTGGATCTGGATTGCAGTCCTGGTTGGTGGCTCTTGGGGTGGGAGGAGAGCTGCTGTGACAGAGCCTGGGGTGACAGTGGAGTAGAAGTAGTTCTGAAAACAGTAGTGCTTGCACCCTAAAGGTTGGGACAAAGTACTCTCTACTCTACAAACAGTCATATCCTGACAAAAAGCTCAAGGGTCAAGTAGTTGGCTGGGAACATGACCAGGTAGTGAAAATGGACTCAGACTCAAACTCAAACTCTAGATTTTTTTTTGGTGACAAAGAAGATCAAAACATACAGCCAGAAGAAGTCCACAAAGTCAAAAAGCCTACATCAAAAGCCTCCAAGAAAAATATGAATTGGTCTCAGGCCATGGAAGAGCTCAAAAAGGATTTGGAAAAGTAAGTTAGAGAAGTAGAGGAAAAATTGGGAAGAGAAATGAGAGTGATGCAAGAAAACCATGAAAAACAAGTCAATGACTTACTAAAGGACACCCAAAAAAATACTGAAGAAAATAACACCTTAAAGAATAGACTAACCCAAATGTCAAGAGAGCTCCAAAAAACCAATGAGGAGAAGAATGCCTTGAAAGGTAGAATTAGCCAAAAGGAAAAGGAGGTCCAAAAGACCACTGAAGAAAACAAATACCAATTTAAAAATTAGATTGGAGCAAGTGGAAGCTAGTGACATTATGAGAAACCAAGATATTATAAAACAGAACCAAAGGAAAGAAAAAATGGAAGACTGTGAAATATCTCATTGGAAAAAGCACAGGCCTGGAAAATAGATCTAGGAGAGAGAATTTGAAAATTCTTGGACTACCTGAAAGACATGATCAAAAAAAGAGCCTAGATATCGTCTTTCAAGAAATTATCAAGGAAAACTGCCCTGATATTCTAGAGCCAGAGGGTAAAATAGAAATGGAAAGAATCCACCGATCACATCTTGAAAAAGATCCCAAAAAGAAAACTCCTAGGAATATTGTCATCAAATTCCAGAGTTTCCAGGTCAAGGAGAAAATAATGCAAGAAGCCAGAAAGAAACAATTTGAATATTGTGGAAACACAATCAGAATAGCACAAGATCTAGCAGCTTCCACATTAAGGGATCAAAGGGCTTGGAATATGATATTCCAGAGGTCAAAGGAGCTAAGATTAAAACCAAGAATCACCTACCCAGCAAAATTGAGTATAATGCTCCAAGGCAAAATATGGATTTTCAATAAAACAGAGGACTTTCAGGCTTTCTCAATGAAAAGACCAGAGCTGAATAGAAAATTTGACTTTCAAATACAAGAATCAAGAGAAGTGTGTAAAGGTGAACAAGAAAGAGAATTCATAAGGGACTTATTAAAGTTGAACTGTTATGTTTACATTCCTCCATGGAAAGAGGATGTGTGTAATCCATGAGACCTTTATCAGTATTAGGGTAGTTGAAGGGAATATACAGACAGAGGGCACAGGGTGAGTTGAATATGAAGGGATGATATCTAAAAAAATAAAATAAATTTAAGGTGTGAGAGAGGAATATATTGAGAGAAGGAGAAAGGGAGAGATAGAATGGGGTAAATTATCTCACATAAAAGTGGCAAGAAAAAGCAGTTCTATTGGAAGGGAAGAGGGGTCAGGTGAGGTGGAATGAGCAAATATTACCCTCATCGGATTCAACTTGAGGAGGGAATAACACACACACTCAATTGAGTATGTTACTCCACAGGAAAGTAAGGGGAAGGGGATAAAAAAAGAGGGGAATGATAGAAGGGAGGGCAGATAGGGGGAGGAGGTAATCAAAAGCAGACACTTTTGAAAAGGGACAGGGTCAAGGGAGAAAATTGAATAAAGGGGGACAGGATAGGATGGAAGGAAATTTAGTTAGCCTTTCACAATGTGAGCATCATGGAAGTGTTTTACATAATGATACATGTGTGATCTATGTTGAATTGCTTGCCTTCCTAGGGAGGGTGGGTGGGAAGGGAAGAGGGCAGAGAAGTTGGAACTCCTAGTTTTAAAAGCAGATGCTCAACAAAAAAAAAAGTCATTTTTTGCATGCAGCTGGGAAACAAGATGTATAGGGAATGGGGCATAGAAATCTATCCTGCCCTACAGAAATCTATCCTGCCCTACAAGGAAGTAAGGGAAAAGGGGATGGGGGTGGGAGGAGTGGGGTGACAGAAGGGAGGGCTGACTGGGGAATGAGGCAATCAGAATATATGCCATCTTGGAATGGGGGAAGGTAGAAATGGGTAAAAAATTTGTAACTCAAAATCTTGTGGAAATCATTGTTGAAAACTAAAATATTAAATAAAAATGATAAAAGAGAGTTGGCCTTGAAGCCAAGAAAAAAAAGACAGAGAAAACAAATTTTCAGTCCAAGACAACATGGAAGTTCGACCAGGAAAGTCTGTCATACCAGGCTGAGAGAGAAGTTCAGTTTAGCCCAGGCCCCAGCACATCCCCAGCCCCAGCAAACCAGGAGAAGGCCCTGGAAGTGACTGAATCATCAGTGGCAATGGTAGCAGCAGTGGCAGTGGTAGTGGCAGTGCCTATTTCTGGAGTTCTAAGCTCACAGGGGATCAAACAACTGGTCAGAAGGAGATTACAGAGGACTTTTTGCTAACACTGAGGCAAGACTCTGTTGCTTTGCCCATATTTGGATCTGGGTCAAAGTCCAGAGTGGCAGAACTAAGGCAAAGAGGAGCACCAGCATAGCAGAGCTAGTGGCAGCAATAGAGGAGGCTCTCCTCACAGTTCCAGGGCAGAAAAGATTGCTTGCAGTCATGTGGACCAGGAGACAGGTAAGCACTTCTCCTTAGATCATACCACCTTGGAAGAACTGACAACTTATAGGTCCCTACAAGTATCTCTGAAAACAGCTGCATAAAACCCCTGAAGCTTGGGACAGTATGCCCTCCACATGGGAATCTGAGCCATACCTTAACAAAGAGTTAATAAGTCAAATAATTGGCTGGGAAAATGAGCAAACAAAGGGAAAAACTCACATTATAGAATCTTACTTAACAAGAAAGATTAAAACATGTACTTAAAACAAGACAACAAAGTCAAAGCTCTTGCATCCAAAAGCTCCAAGAAAACTATTAATTGGGCTCAGGCCATGGAAAAGCTCAAAAAGGATTTTGAAAATCAAGTAAGAGAAGTAAAGGAAAAATTGGGAAGAAAATGTGAGTGATGCAAGAAAATCATGAAAAAATGAGTTGAAAGCTTGCTAAAGGAAATCCAAAAAATGCTGAAGAAAATAACACCTTAAAAACAGACTAGATCAAATGGCAAAAGAGGTCCAAAAAGCCAATGAGAAGAAGAATGCCTTAAAAAGCAGAATTGGTCAAATGGAAAATGAGGTCCAAAAGCTCACTGAAGAAAATAATTCCTCAAAAATTAGAATGAAAAAAAAATGAAAGCAGATGGCTCTTTGGGAAATCAAGAAATTATACAACAAAACCAAAACAATGAAAAAAATAAAAGACAATGTTAAATATTTCATTGGAAAAACAATTGACCTGGAAAACAGATACAAGAGAAATAATTTTAAAATTATTGGACTACCTAAAAGCCATGATTAAAAAAAAAAGCCTAGATATCATCTTTCAAGAAATTATCAAGAAAAACTGCTCTGATATTCTAGAACCAGAGAGTAAAATAAAAATGGAAAGAATTCACTGATCACCTCCTGAAAGAGATCCCAGAAGGAAAACTCCTAGAAATATTGTAGCCAAATTCCAGAGTTCCCAGGGAAAAAAATATTGCAAGCAGGCAGAAAGAAACAATTTGAGTATTATGAAAACATGATAAGGATAACACAAGATTTAGCAGCTTCTATATTAAGGGATCAGAGGGCTTGAAATATGATATTTCAGAGGTCAAAGGAGTTAGGATTAAAACCAAGAATCTCCTACCCAGGAATACTGAGTGTAATCTGTGGGAGGGAAAACAGATATTCAATGAAATAGAAGACTTTTAAGCAGTCTTAATGAAAAGACCAGAGCTAAACAGAAAATTTGACTTTCAAATTCAAGACTCAAGAGAAACATGAAAAGGTAAACAGGAAAAAGAAATCACAAGGGACTTATTGAAGTTGAACTGTTTACATTCCTACATGGAAAGATGATATTTGTAACTCATGAGACCTTTCTCAGTATTTGGATGTTGGATGGTTGGATGGAATATATGTATGTATGTATGTACATATATATATAGATACACATATTTATATACATATATAGATACATACATTTATATACATAGAGAGAGAGAGAGGGACAAGGGTAACAAGGAGAATTGAATATGAAGAGATGTTACCTAAAATATAAAATTAAGGGGTGAGAGAGGAATGTTCTGGGAGAAGGATAAAGAGAAAGGTAGAATGGGGTAAATAATCTTGCATTAAAGAGGCAAGAAAAAGCTTTTGCAATGGAGGAGAAGAAGGGAGAGGGGAGAAGGAATGAGTGAACCTCACTCTCATAAGATTTGACTTAAGGAAGAAATAACATAAACACTCAATTGGTATAGAAATCTGTCTTACTCTACAGCAAAGTAGGGGGAAAGGGCATAAGAGAGGGGAGATGATAGAAAGGAGGGCAAATGGGGGCAATGGGGTAATCAGAAGCAAACACCTTTGATAAAGGACAAGGTCAAAGGAGGGAATAAAATAAATGTGGGATGGGAAAGGATAGAGGGAAATATACTTAGTCTTTCACAGCATGAGTATTATGGACTATTATGTATGGCTACACATGTATAACCTATATTGAATTGCTTGCTTTCTCAATGAGGGTGTGTGGGGAGGGAGGAAGGGAAAGAATGTAGAACTCAGAGTTTAAAAGACAAATGTTAAAAATTCTTTTTCCATGCAACTGGGAAATAAGATATACAGGCAATGGGGTATAGAAATCTATCTTGCCCTACAGGAAAATGGCAAGGAAGGGGATAAGAGAAGGGGGTGAGGGTAATAAGAGGGCAGATATGGGGAAGAGGTAATCAGAATGCATGCCAACTTGGGGTGGGGGAGGGGAGAGATGGGGAGAAAATTTGGAACTCAGAATCTTGTGGAAATGAATGTTGAAAACTAAAAATAAATTCATTAATAAAAAAATAGACTAGGCCAAATGGCAAAAGAGGTCCAAAAAGACAATGAGGAGAAGAATGCCTTTAAAAGCAGAATTGGTCAAATGGAAAAGGAGTTACAAAAGTTCACTGGAGAAAATAATTCCTTAAACATTAGAATGGAGCAAATGGAAGCTAATGACTCTATGAGAAATTAAGAAATTATAAAAAAAGAATGAAAAAAATGGAAGACAATGTGAAATATCTCCTTGGAAAAAACAACTGATCTGGAAAATAGATCCAGGAGAGATAATTTAAAAATTATTGGACTACCTGAAAGCCACAATCAAAAAGAGTCTAGACATTATCTTTCAAGGATTTACCAAGGAAAACTGCCCTGGTTTTTCCTGACGGCAGACAAGACGGCAGAAGTGGAGCAGAAGAAGAAGTGAACCTTCTGGAAGTTCACCTACTGTGGCATGGACCTGGATCAGCTGCTGGACATGTCCTACGAACAGCTCATGCAGTTGTACAGCACTCAGCAGCGTTGGCGACTCAACAGGGGTCTGCAGGGCAAAGAGCATTCCTTCCTGAAGCATCTGAGGAAGGCCAAGAAGGAGACGCCCCACATGGAAAAGCCAGAGGTAGTGAAGATTCACCTTCGAGACATGATCATCTTGCCCGAGATGGTGGGAAGTATGGTGGGCGTCTATAATGGCAAGACCTTCAATCAGGTAGAAATTAAACCCGAGATGATCGGCCACTACCTGGGTGAATTCCCTATCACCTACAAGCCTGTGAAACATGGCCAGCAGTGTATTGGAGCCACCCACTCCTCACATTTCATCCCTCTCAAGTAACCTGGATCCTAACAATAAAAACACAAAGGTTCTTAGAAAGAAAGAAAAAAGAAGCACCAAAAACTTGCAAACTCCCAGAATTAATTCTGAAGACAGAAGCACGAAAAAGCCTGAAGTTTGGCACAGTGTTTCTCCACACCTAGGTGAGCAGAGCGCAACTTTAAGATAAAGTTCAAGGTGAAGAAATAGCCTGGGAAATTGAGGAAACAACAACAAAAAAAAAGAATGTGACCGTAAAAAGCTACTATGGTGTCAGGAAGACCAAGACATAAACTTAGAAGTTTACAACAATGTGGAAATGTCTACAAGCAAAGACTCAAAGAAAAATGCTAATTGAACCAAAGGCCAGCAGGAATTCCTGCAAGAGTTAAAGAAAGAGATGAATGGTAGAGAAAAATTGGGAAAAGAAATGAGACTGATGAAAGAAAAGTATAAAAAGAGGATTGAGTATAACAGCTTGATAAAAGAGGCACACAAGAAGATATTGAAGAAAATATCACCTTAAAAAATAGAATTCACCTGATGGCAAAAAGAAGCACAAAAAAAATCACTGAAGAAAAGAACTCATTAAAAAGCAGAATTGACCAAATGGAAAAAAAGATGTACAAAAGCTCACTGAAGAAAGTAATTCCTTAAAAATTGGAGTTGGGCAAGTGGGCTAATAACTCCATTAAACCTCAAGAAACAGCACAAAGTCAAAAGAAAAGAAGCAGAACAAAACGTGAAATATCTCATTGGAAAAACAACTGACCTGGAAAATAGATTGAGGAGAGATAATTTAAGAATTCTTGGACTATTTGGAAGAGCCTAGGCATTGTATTTCATGAAATTATAAAGGAAGTCTGACCCAATAAATCCTGAGAGTAAAATAGTAATTGAAAGAATCCACCAATCACCTGCGGAAAGAGATCCCAAAATGAAAGCTCTCAGTAATAGAATAGCCAAAATCCAGAGCTTAAAGGTCAAGGAGAAAATATTGCAAGATGCCAGAAAGGAACAACTCAAATATCATGGAGTTACTTAGGATCACACAAGATTTAGTAGCTCCCACATTAGAGGAGTAAATACAGTGCTGGTCAGGAACACTTATGTTCTTGAGTGCAAATCTGGTCTATGCCACTTCCTACCTGTCTGACCCTGGGCAAGTCACTTAAACCTTGTTGCCTAAGTTTCCTCATCTGTAAAATGGGATGGAGAAGGAAATGAGGAACCACTTCAATATCTTTGCCACAAAGCCCCAGACAAGGTCCTGAAGAGCTGAACATGACTAGATAACAACTGAACAGCAATAACATTAAAGGAGCAGAGGGCTTGGAATATGATATTCCAGAAGGCAAAGGAGATAGGATTACAACCAAGAATAACCTACTGAAAAAAAAGCTGAGTATAATCTTTCAGGGGAAATGGGCATTTAATGAAATAAGGACTTCCAAGAATTCTTGATGAAAAAAGCCAGAACTGAATAGAAAACGATATTCACACAGAAGCTTCAATAAAAGTATAAAAAGGTAAACATGAAAGAGTAATCATAACTGATGCTCAGTGAAGGGAGCAGAACCAGGAGAACATTGTACACAGTAACAGCAACATTATGTGAAGACTAGCTTTGATAGACTTAGCTCTTCTCAGCATTGCAAGGATCTAAGACAATTCCAAAAGACCCATGATGGAAAATGCTATCCACATCCAGAAAAAGAACTATGGAGTCTGAATGCAGATGGAAGCATACTATTTGCTCTCTTTTTCTTTTATTTCTTCTTTCTCCTGGTTCCTCCCGTTGGTTCTAATTCTTCTTTACCACATAACTAATGTGAAAATATGTTAATATGAATGTATATGTAGAACCTATATCAGATTACAAGTCATCTTGGGGAGGGGAGAAGGAAGGGAAGGGGAGAAAATTTAGAACTCAAAATCTTATGGAAGTGAATGCTTAAAACTAAAAGTTAATTCATAAAAAAAGAAAGAGTAGTCATAAGGGACTCAATGGAGTTAAACTGTTTATATTCCTATATTGGAAGAGGATATTTGTAGCTCCTAAGAATATTATTATTATTAATATTATTATTATGGCAATGCAAAGGAGTCTGCAGAGAGAGAGGACATGGGTGTGAGCTGATTATATTGGGATGATCTCAAAAAAAGAATATAATTCTGAGAAAGAGGGATGCACTGGGAGAAGTGGAAAGGAAGAGATAAAATGGGGCATACATAAAGGAGGCACACACAGAAGAGTTTTTGTAGAGGAGGGGAAAATGGAAGGGGGTGGCAGGCAATGTTTGACCCTTACTGTCATTGGAACTGGTTCAAAGAAGGAAGAATATATAAAGAATATATATATATACACATATATATATGTATATATGCATATATGTGTGTATGTGTGCATGTATATGTATGTGTGTATGTATGTATGTGTGTGTGTATATATATATATATATATACACAAAAGCATATACTCAGTCAGGTATAGAAATTTATCTTACCCAATAGGGAGATAGGGAAGAGAAGAGGATAACTGATAGGAGAAGGGGCAGAGAATAATAAGGGGAAGTGTAGATTGGGGGAGGCAGTGGTCGGAAGCAAGACAGACTTTTGAGGAAAGACAATATGTAGAGAGGGAAGGATAAACAGAGGAAAATGGGATAGAAGGAAATGTACAGTTAGTGATCTTAATTGTGAATATGATAGGGATAAGCTAACCCCTAGAACTGAAGAGGTTAGTAGAGAGAATTAAAAACCAGAATCCAATAATATGTTGTATACAAGAGACACACATAGGACCGAAAGACCAACACAGAGTTAAAATGAAAAGCAGGAGCAGAGTCTATTATGCTTTAGCTAGAATGAAGAGGAGCAGGGGCAGCAATCGTGATCTCAAAGCAAAATCAAAATTAGACCTAATTGAAAGAGAAAATTAGGGAAACTACATTTTAATAAAAGGTACTATAGACGATGAAGTAATATATAAAAAAATTTACAGGAAGTTTCTCTGATAAATGCCTCATTTCTCAAATATATAGATAACTGAGTCAAATTTGTGAAAATAAGAGCCATTCCCCAATGGATAAACAGTCAAAGGATATGAACAGGCAGTTTTTTGGGGAAAAAAAGCAAAAATATCTGTAGTCATATGAAAAAATGTTCTAAAATCCTAATGATTAGAGAAAAGCAAATTAAAACAATCCTAATGCATCACCTCACATGTATCAGAAATGACAAATACTGGAAGAGATGTGGGAAAATAATGAATTGTTAGTGAAGTTGTGAACTAATCTAACCATTCTGGAGAATTTTCTGGAACTATGCCCAAAGGGCCATACTCTTTGATCCAGAAATGCCACTAATAGGTCTATACCCCAAAGAGATAAAAGAAAAAGGACCTATACACACAAAAATATTTATAACAATCATTTTTGTGGTGGCAAAGAACTGAAAATTGAGGGGATGCTCCTCAATTGTGGAATGGCTAAACAATTTGTGGCATATGATTATGATGTACTATTGTGCTATAAGAAATAATGTGGAAATGGTTTCAGAAAAAAAATTGGCAAGATCTATATGAATTGATACAAAGTGAAGTGAGAAGAACCAGGAGATTATTGTGTGCAGTAGCATCAGTGATGTAATGATAATGAACTGTGAAAGACATGGCTACTCTTGTCAACACAATACAATGATCCAAGACAATTCCAAAGAACTCATTTTAAAAAATGCTATCTACCTCCAGAGAGAGAGGGAACTGTTGAACTCTGCATACAAATTGAAGTGTAATTTTCTTGCTTTCTTTTTTTTAATATGGCTAATATGGAAATGTTTTGTATTATTTCACATACATAATAATATATTGTTTGCCTTCTCAGTGTGCCCTCAGGGGAAAGGTCTGGGAGGGAGGGAGAGAATCTGGAACTCAAAATTTAAAAAGAAAATAAAGTTAACAAATAAATATTTTTTAAAAGAGAAAGAGGTCTAGTGTCCAGGATTAGGAAAGATGGTAGAAGCACTGTATCAAGCCATATTTATGGAGCATTATGTTCAACTCTTGAGTGCCACATTATAGAAAAGATAAGCTATATGGCATCCAGAAGAAGGCAACCAGGACAATAAAGGAATGTGAAGTCATGCTGTGTGAGAATTAGGTGGAAGAATTAATAAATAATAACAGCTAACATTTACATAGTACTTACTATGTGCCAGACAATGGGCTAAATACTTTACAATTATTATCTCATTTGTTCCTTATAACAACTCTAGGAGGCAGGTGCTATTATTATCCGCATATTACAGAGAAGAAAGAGACAAACAGGTTAAGTGACTTGCCAAGGGTCACACAGCAAATAAGTGTCTAAGGTAAGATTTGAACTCAGGTTTTTCTAAGTCCAAGCCCAGTGCTCTATCCATTTCTGCACTAGTTGCCTCTAACTAGAGCTGTTTATTCTGGAGAAGAAGAAAATAAGGGGGATATGACAGGAGCACTCAGGACCAGTAAATGGATGAAAATTTCAGAGGGGTAGAGTTAGTCTTGATGTAAGGAAAAACTTTCCAATTCTTATTGTATCCTTTCAGTCACACCTGACTCTTTGTGACCACATTTCATTGGGGGGGGGGGGGGTTGGGGGGTTATATTTTTTATTTTTGGCAAAGATACCCAAGTGGTTTGCCATTTCTTTCTCCAACTCATTTTACAGATGAGGAAACTGAGACAAATAGGGTTAAATTACTTGCCCAGGGTCATACAGCTAGTTAGTGTCTGAGGCAGGATTTGAACTCAGAAAGATGAGTCTTCCTGGTTCCAGGCCCAGCACTCTCTCCACTGACTCACTTAGATTCCCCTGCTAATGCTTAGAACTAACCAAAAGTGCAGTGGTACCTGAGTTGCCTAAAATGGTTATGGGTTCTTCCCCTTCACTAAGATATTTCAAAGAAAGGCTAGATGACTACACAGATTTCTTGGAGAAAGAATTTTTTAAGATATGGGTTGAGCTAGATTGTGTCTGAGGTCCCTTCCAACCTACAGATTCTGTGATTTGGTTTCTACGTTTTGGGTTTAATCATTCAAGCTCTAAATCCCTCTATACAGTTATGTACCCCTCATGATTACAAGGATGTCATGGGAAACCCTATCAAATCCTTTGCGATCTAAAGAGTAGTAATCTATATCTGCAGTGTATCTATAGCATCTAGTACAGTAATTTGAGTACCCATAGTAATCTATATCTGCAGTGTTCCCATGATCTGCCAGTCTAAAAAGGAAATGGGATTAATTATAAGCGATTCTGCTATTGTTTTTCAGTCATCTTTCAGTCATGTCTGACTCTTCATGACCCCTTTGGGGTTTTCTTGGCAAAGATACTGGAATGGTTTGCCATTCCTTTTCCAGATCATTTAAGATAAGGAAACAGAGGCAAACAGGGTTAAGTGACTTGTCCAGGGTCACACAACTAGTAAGTGTCTGAGGATAGATTTGAATTCAGGAAAAAGAATCTTCCTAACTCGAGGACTAGCATTCTGTGTGCTATGCCACCCACCTGCTCTACTGTATTGTTTAATTGGTTCCCTAAGCTACTTCCTGATGATGATAACCATAATGAGAATAGCAAAGGCAATTATAAAAATTCTCGAAGGATAAACGTGATTTTTCACCTAATATCAAGTTTATTGTCATAGCAAATCTTATAACAAAGAAGAAAATGGTAGTATTCTTATTTTAATTTTCTTGATGAGCAAAGCCTAATGCAAATTAAAATCTGCAGTATTCTAGCAGTCTAAAAAGGAAATTGGGTTAGTTGGGAGATATTCTGCTGTACTGTGCTGTTAAATTGATTCCCAAAGCCACTTCATGATAATGATAATAATAGAAATATTTGACCTCTAAAAATGATTTTTCATGTAATATCTCATTTACCTTTACAATGGTCCAATAACAAAAATGGAAGTGTGAGCATTTTTTTTCTAATTTTCTAGATTAGGAAAGCATGATGCAAATTAACTGACTTGACTAAAGCAGATAATATAACTAGTTAAACACAGCCAAGACTCTAATCCAAATCTCCTGAATCCCAGAGCTTCTTCCACTAGCCCACTCCCCTCTTTGATTCTGATTTCTACCACTAGCTTATTGTTTTCAAAGGTACCTGAGAGATGAGAGAATACCTAGGGGTGGTTTTCAACTGCCCTTCCCAGAGGGTCAGATTAATACCTTTAGTACTAGGGAAAAAATTCTACAGGCCCAAATTATGGTAAGGAACATGTGAGAATCAATAGTAAGCTACTGGAGTTGTTCACTTTGAAAAAGATGGATTGACCCAAGGGTCTTTGGGCATTTGCTCTGTTGTCTACTAAACTAACCCACCAGAAATAGGATAGAGGAAGAAAAAACACAGGAGAATTTTGATTTGGTTATTACCTATTTGTAAATTCATCATGAGAAGAATACTCTGGGGGGGGGGGGGGGCGCTGCACAGCCAAGATGGTCCTGTGAAAGGAAGAAACTCCTGAAGCTCTCTCACAAATTCTGTCAGATACATCTAAAAAAGTGAATCTCAGTAGACTTAAGAGAGTTAGAAGCCACTAGTAGACTGAGGGGGCAGGAGTGCCAGGCACCAGACCACACCAATCGGGAACAGCAGAGGAACTGCCGGTCTGGGAGAGCTCTGGGCTAGCAAAAACAGGGAACAAGAGCAGCCCCAGGGCAAAAGTACCAGCTACAGCAGCAATCAAGCCCCAGGCCTCTCAGTCCAGGACAGGAGTCTGTTGAACTATGGGAGACACCAGCACATAGCCTGCAGCCATAAGAGCAACTCCAACCCAAACACAGTCTAAAGGTTTGAAACTCACCTTGTTGAACTTCCAGGAGCCATAATGGCCAAGTAAATTCTCTCTCCCTCCCTCCCTCCTCTGGAGAAACAGAGGAGCCTGAAGTAGAACTTCAGTAGCCATATAACGAGAGATGTTGGGAAGAGGGCCTTTGTGGCAGAAGGAGACAAAGGCAGGAAGAGAGGTGACCCAGCAGGCCTCACCTCAGCAGAACAATGAGAGTAACTGATCCCCAGGGGGGTGGAGCTAACAAACATCAACACCAGGACCCAAGATGTGCCTTTGCACAGCCAGGGGAAGTAGAAGACACCAGCACAGACAACAGCTGAGACCACCCCTGCTGTAGAGCAGGCCTGGGGAAATGGAGACTCCCAGCAGCCAGAACACCTCTCCCCCACACCTCAAAAAACCGGAGGCAATAGCACACAAAGCCAGTGAGAAGGCCCACAGATCCCAACACAAGAAACTTGGGACAGAGCCCCCTGAGACTCAAAAGAAGAGATCCACCTCACAAGCCAGGAAGGGAAAAAAAAATCCACCATGAAAAAGCACACTAAAAGGCAGGGAAGATCAAAATACCAATTCAGAAGAGGACAGCATGGACACTATACCCACATCTGAAACCTCAAAAGGGAATGTGAACTGGTCTCCAGACTGAAAAGCATTCCTGGAAGAACTCAAGGAGGACTTTAAAAACCAAATTAGTGAGGTAAAAGAGAAAATGGAAAAATAGAAAAAAAAATTCACTGATGAAAACAAATATTTAAAAAGTAAAATCAGTGAAATGGTTAAGGAGAATCAGAATATAAATGGAGAAAATGTCTCATTGAAAAGTAAAATCAATCAAATGGAAAAGGAGATAGAGAAGCTAAAGGAAGAAAACAATATATAAAAAATTAGAATTGGGCAAGTAGAAGATAATGACTCTATGAGACATCAAGAATCAGTCAAACAAAATCTAAAGAATGAAAAAAGAGAAGAAAATGTGAAATATCTGATTGGAAAAACAACTGACTTGGAAAATAGATCCAGGAGAGACAATCCAAGAATTATTGGTCTACAGGAAAGCCATGATGAAAAAAAAAAAAAGCCTGGACAGTATCTTCCAAGAAATCATTAAGGATAACTGCCCCAAGGTCCTAGAACCAGAGGGTAAAATCATCATCAAAAGAATCCACCAATCATCCCCTGAAAGAGATACCAAATTGAAAACTCCAAGAAATATTATAGCTAAATTCCAGAACTACCAGTTCAAGAAGCAAATACTGCAAGCAGCTAGAAAGAAACAATTCAAATATCATTAAACTACACTCAGGATCATGCAGGATCTTTCAGCTTCTACGTTAAATGACAGGAGAAATTGGAATATGATATTCTGAAAGGCAAAGGAGCTTGGACTATAACCAAGAATCAACTACCCAGAAAAATTAGGCATAATTTTCCAGGTAAGGAGATGGACATTCTGTGAAATAATGAAAAGGAATGGAAAATGGAAATTTTGATTTTCAAATACAAAACTCAAGAGAGACATAAAAAGGTAAACAGGAGGAAAAAACCCTTGTTAATCAATAAGGCAAATTATTTACACTCCAATATAGGATTATATTGTCTTTATATGTTTTATATATATGTCAATCTTGAGAATAGTACAATTATTATGACAATTGATAGGGATATACATAGGCTGTGGGTGTCAATATAAAATAACTGATATATGATAAAAAATATAATTAAGAGATATAAAGGGATGGTTCTGGGAGAAGAGGTAAGGAGGTAGTAGAAAAGGCTAAATTACATCACATGAAGAGGCACAAAAACATATTATAGTAGAGGGAAAGAAGGGAGGGAGAAGAGCAGTATTTGAGCTTTGCTCTAATCAGATTTGGTTCAAGAAGGGGATAACATACTCTGATAAGTATAGAAATCAAACATGTCCTACAGGCAGTAGGAGGGAAAAAGGGGAAAGAAAAGGTAGGGGGGCGTGGTCAGAAGGGAGGGAAGAAGTAGCAAGGGCTGAAAAAGGTAAGATATGGGAGGGGAATCAAGAGGGATGGTAAACTGAGGAAGGCAGTGGTCAAAAGAAAAACTCTGCTGAGTGGAAGGGAGAAGGGATAAATAAAAGCATAATGGGGAGGGAATAGGATGGAGAAAAAGACACAGATAGTAATCACAACTGGGAATGTGAACGGGATGAACTCTCCCATAAAACAAAAGTGGCTAGCAGAATGGATTAAAAACCATAATCCTACAATATGTTGTTTACAAGAAACACATTTGAAACAGGGGGATACACACAGGTAAAAGGCTGGAGTAGGATATATTGTGCTTCAGCTAAAGCAAAAAAGCAGGGGTAGCAATCCTAATCTCAGACAAAGACAAAGCAAAGATAGATCTAATTAAAAGAGATAAGGACACTATGTCCTGCTAAAAGGCACCATAAACAAGGAAGCAGTATCATTATTTAATATATATGCACCAAGTGGTATAGCATGCAAATTCTTAGAGGAGAAGTTAAGGAAGTTACAAGAAGAAATAAACAGCAAAACTATACTAGTGGGAGACCTCAACCTCCCCCTCTCTGAACTTGATAAATCTAACCTCAAAATACACAAGAAAGAAGTTAAGGAGGTGAATAGAATTTTTAAAAAGGTAAATATGATAGACCTCTGGAGAAAACTGAATGGGGATAAAAAGGAATATACTTTTTCTCAGCATTACATGACACATACTCAAAAATTGACCATGTACTAGGGCATAAAAACCTCACAGTCCAGTGCAGAAAGGCAGAAGTAGTCAAAGCATCCTTTTCGGATCATCATGCAATAAAAATTATTTGTAATAAAGAATCAAAGAAAAAAAACTAGAAATTAATTGGAAACTAAATAATCTAAATTCTAAAGAATGAGTGGGCCAAAGAACAAATCATAGGAACAATTATTAACTTCATTCAAGAGAATAACAATAATGAGACAACATACCAAAACTTATGGGACTCAGCAAAAGCAGTTCTTAGGGGAAGTTTTATATTTCTAAATGCTTACATGAACAAAATAGATTAAAAAGGAGATCAATGAATTGGGCATGCAACTGAAAAAGCTAGAAAAAGAACAAATTGAAAATCCCCAATTAAATACAAAATTAGAAATACTGAAAATCTAAGGAAAGATTAATAAAATTGAAATCAAGAAAGCTATTAAATTAATAAATAAATCAAAGAGCTGATATTATGAAAAAACCAATAAAATTGAGAATACTCTTACCTTCATCACTTAAAATTGTAAAGGATCATCTTTCCCTTTCATATCTAGATCCATAAAAGAAACTAATCTGTGTATGGTATCCGACAAGTTTTTCTCCAAAATGGCTGCTTTTTGTTCGGATTTTTCTCTTCGAAAAAGCTGTACTCTGTGTATGATATTAACAAGTCTTAATTTTATAGATTTCTGATATTTTTCCAAATATTTATATCTGACTTTATTTGTGTGAAAAGTGTTTTGTAATTGTGTTCATATAGTTCCTGGGTTTGTTTTGGCAGGTAGACTTCCAACTATTTTATAATGTCTACAGTAACTTCAAATGGAATTTCTCATCAGGTTTTGTTAGAAAGATATAGAAATGCCAATGATTTATTGTGGGTTTATTGTATATCCTGCAACTTTGCTACAGTTGTTTGTAGTTTTGTACTTGATCCTCTAGGATTCTGTAAGTATATCATCAAATCATCTGCAAAGAGTGATAGCTTTGTTTCTTCTTTGCCTAGTCTAATTCATTCAATTTATTTTTCTTAACTAAAGCATTGCTTTACTTTAGCATTACTAAAGCTAACATTTCTAGTACCATATCGTATTACAGTGGTGATATGGACATCCTTGTTTCACCCCTGATCTTATTGGAAATGCTTCTAACTTATCCCCATTACATATAATGTTTGCTGATGGTTTTAGGTAACAGATTTCTTATAAGCTAAGTGAAATATTTTTTTCTTTAAAGGAGAACATTTCCATAAGATGAACATGGATACTTTGCTATGTAAATCTTTGACAAATTAACTGTTTGTGGGAGAAGCTAGGAGTAGTACAGGAAATACAAAGAAAAAATAGGTCCAATATGTATAAGCCTCTACAAGTGAGGTGTGTGTGTGTGTGTGAATAGATGAGAGATGGAAAGATAATATTAGCTAACACTTATATTATGCTTTAAAGTTTGCAAAGGACTTTACAGATTTCTCATTTAATCTTTGCAACAACCCTAAAACATAGATGCTGTTATTATCCCCATTTTATAGATGAGGAAACTGAGGCACAGAGAGGTTAAGTGACTCGCCCAGTGTCACACAGTTTGGTAGACCATATGCTCTAGCCTTCTCAGTGGGGCTGCAGTGTCCACAAAGACATTCCAATCAAATGTTAACCCTTCATTCTCTGTACACTCAAACTCTGTTCTACATTTTACCATCAGAAACACACAGGGACCTACTTCCAGCCATTCCTATTCCACCAGTTCTCAGCATCAAGAATGCATCTGGATGCTCTCTTTTGGCCCCAGGAGAGCAATCTACTACTTCAGGCAGGTCTGTGCCCTTTCCACCTTAGTGCATGATAGTCATGTCTTCAAAAATCTATCCCCCAAAGTCTATTTTACAAGAACTTCTGCTGGTCTTTTTCTTTCCCATTTAATCCTGACAGACTCCTAAAAGAACAACAATAATTGGACACAGAGATCACTCGAGCTTTTGGTGAAGAAAAGTGAATAGTCACTCACTTTATACTTTTTTTTTAATTAAAAATTTTCATTGAAGCCTTCTCCATGCCAAATGGCGGAGCTTACCATTTTAGACATGGCACTCAGGCAAAGGTCAAGCTGCTAGAAAATGTGGTTTGCTTTCAAGAGATGATTTGCCACCAAAGGGTCATTCTAATGATTGTTGCCTTTAATTGGTCCTTCTTTTGGACTTTGCCCTCTCAGTTTGGACAGTGTCTGGACAACCAGACAGAGTCATCCTTTTCTCTTTCCTCCTAACCCTTAAGTTTATATTGCTCTCTTGGTCCTAATAAAAGTTTGGTTCCCAACTCAATTTTAGGCTCCTCAGTATTTTCTCTTCTAGAACAGTTTGGGAAATTCAAGTCTCAGAAGAAAAATCAGATTGTTGAATGGTGTGCCATATTATAAGCAACATAGAATTAGAAATGGGATGCTGACACAATTCAAGTAACTAATTTCTAGTTCTCCTCTTCCTGAGACTTACAATGATCATAATTCCTCATGTATCTCTGTTGTAAATAACCTGGGCTATAATCTACCCCCCAAATCCCACCATACTCTTCTACATACACACCCAGAAAAGGATAATGGTTCTCCTTTCTCCTAAGAGCAGCCCAGGACACAATTTCAAATCTTTCTGCTTTATACTCAACAAATGTGGGATATTTTACATAATGTTGAATCCAAAAGCATGTGCAATCTGACCTAATTTTAACTCTATGATTGGTAATGAATATGGAGATCTTGGGACAGTAATAAACTAATAATGAAGTGTTTTATAGAAACAAGGAATTTTTTGGCAGTGGAAGAGATCTTAAGAGTTCAACTCTCTCCTTTTACAGATACGGAAACTGAATCTGAGAGAGAGAAAATGACTTACCCAAGGTCATCAAGCAAGTCAGGAGCAGGACCAGGAGTCAGGTCTCCTGAAATCCTGTCCAGTGAATTTTTCACCATATCACCCAATGTGGATACAAATGAGAAAACATCCTACCCTTGAAGGCTTTCAAGTTCTTCAACTCTTTACCTTAAGTCCCAGTCATCTTTTTCAAGGTTCTGAATGTCAGCCTTTTAAAGATTTTATTCTGGTGACCTAAGCATTTTTTTCCTCTAGGTACTTGATATGATCTTTCCTATAAAGGAAGAGAAAATATAAAGATGGTATTGGCCTTTATACCAGAAAACTTTAAATAGCTTTTAACTTTAACTTAAAAATTCATGACCAGAGAGTGGATATATATTTTATAAACTAAAATGATACCTTCCTATATTAAAAAAAGTTAACCATATTTTTAAAATAAAATCATGCCAGCCAATAAGTCTCAATATCACTAGTGAAGTTATTTATCTTAACATCACTATGACTACTTAGTGTAGACTAAATAGGTCTCAAAGTTAAAGCTTCAGTTAACAGAACCACAGAATCTTAGAGTTAGGAAATGCCAGTGCTCCTCTAGTCCAATCTATACCTGACCAAGAATTCTTTCTCCAACATTTCCTACATGTGGCCATACAGCCTCCATTTCAAGACCTTCATTAAGCTTTTGGTTGACTAAGTATTACAAAGTTCTTCTTTGTTTTGTTTTTTTTTTACATTAATGTTTTCACATCACATTTTCACATTAATGTTTTTTACTTAAATGTAATTTTACATTTACATTTTTTTACATTAAGCCTGTCTGCCGATCTGCCATTTTCACCCATTGCTCCAAGTTTTTCCTTCTAGGGGCCAAGCAAAACAAGTTTAATCCAATGGTGACTCTTCAAATACTTGGAGATAATTATCATTTCCTCCATTCCCCTGCACCCCAAGTCATCTGTTTTCCTTCTATAGGATGATCTTACCATCCTGGTTGCAATCTCCTGGATGTGCCTTGACCTCATCCAAGTTGTTCCTAAAATGTAACATCTAGAATTGAACATAGTACTCCAGATTTGGACTGAGCCTTAACTCTGTCCTTCTGGATTCTAGGCCTCTTCTAATGTATCCTATAATAACTTTGAGCTTTGCACTGTGATCACATATAATATGACATGCAAAATATAAAAGTTCCCAATTTAAACGCATTTCCTACTGCAATAAAAAGGAAACCAAAGGGCAAATATGTTGATTTGCCCTAATAATAATAGATAACACTTATATAGCACTTACTGAGAGGCATTGAGCTAAGTATGTCACAATTATTATCTCCTTTGATCCTTACAACAACCCTGGGAGATTGTTAATGGTGTCCGACTCATCCTGACCCCAAATTGGGGTCTTTTTGGTAAAGATAATGGAGTGGCTTGCAATTTCTTTCTCCAGCTCATTTTACAGATGATAAACTGAGGCAAACAAGGTCAAGTGACTTGCCCAGGGTCACACAGATAATAAGTGTCTGAAGCCCAATTTCCAGCATTCTGTCCACTGTGCCACCTAGCTGCTCTCTCCCAAGTATTAGGAAAAGAAGAAGAAATGAAGGGGGAGAGAGACAGACAGACAGACAAAGACACAGAAAGAGAGAGAGAAAGAGAGAGAGAGAGAGGAAGGGAGGAAGGAAGGAAGGAAGGAAGGAAGGAAGGAAGGAAGGAAGGAAGAAAGGAAGGAAGACAAAAAAAGAAAGAAATCCTTGGAGCTCTCAAGGTTTCAAAAAGGAAAGAGGAAACAGTGACATTGTCTAGAGAAAATCCTTTCCTAGGGATTTGCCAAAGGGTATTTCCCATCCCAAATATCCCTTGGATATTTGTGTCCAGTTGTAGATATGGCACTGAAATGAGGATGAAAAACAGGAACACCTAAAGATATTTCTAGTCCAATCTGGGAAGCACTTCATTCAGATCATCCCAGAGAGCTAGCTCTTTCCCTGTGCCCTTCTTTGAAAATTCTGGAAGAGATTCCATAACCACGATGAGGGTAGTTAACACATATCTAGGAAATTATTACTTATATTTTTGCCATACCTTTAAGTACATTGGTATAAGGTCTACAAGAAATTTCATCTACCAATGAAGATCAATGCCTTCTCTTCAACTTACAGTCTTAGAGAGGTACCTGGGACACCCAAGGTCACAGAACTAGTATGTCTCAGAAGTACAACTTGCATCCAGGTTTTTTTTTTACTTCAAGATCAATAAATCAAACAAAAAAAAATTACTAAGTGCCTGGCATGTGCTAGGCACTGGGGTTACTAGTACAAAGATTGGAGCAATCCCTAAACACGAGTTTACATCTATATCCACTCTGTCGCGATGCCTCTATTTATACAAAAAAAGAATACTCATAGTTGACTCGTAGATGACTTCCATAATGTAAGTCTAAAGTGTAATTTAACCTATCCATGCATATGGCATGCTATGGTCCTGAGTGACAAATTTCCTTTCTTTTTGGATGAAGATGACCAGGAGCTTTGAACACAACAACTAAGGAAATAGCCACCTTCCTAACCCTGAGATGATTGGGCATCTCTGTTAGTCCTTATTAGTCAGTCATGAATTTCCTGTACCCCTCTCCTCAGATGCTCCTCACTAAGATCCTTCTTCTTTTCCCTTCCTTCCCTTGCTTTTCTTTCTCTTTTCTTTCTTTCCCTTCTCTCTTTCTCTTGCTCAATAAAAGGATTTTTTTTCTTTCTCTCTCTCTTTAAAATACATAATTTAGTATCTTTATGTAGCGTCTTCTTCCCCATAACCACCTGCACTTTTTAGGTTTAGACCCTAATCTTACCCCACAATGAATAGTAAAGGATGTCCCTTCCTACTGCACTATCCTCTCCTCCACTAGCCTCAAGTTCAAGACTCACCAAGTTCACTTCTCTATGAATGGCATGAATAGATCTTGAGAGCTGGTCATTTTTCTCAAACCATATTTTTAAAGAGTCATAGGTTATTATAACTTTTCTTTGGGAGACATTTTGAAATCTCTACTTTCTTATATCTGACCAAGTGAATAAATTCCTCTAAATGAAGGAAAATTGAGCTACCATTGCATTTAGTTGGCCCTTAGCTACCAAACCTTAATCTAATTTTCCAGTTCAGATTTCTTTATTAGGATGAGTATGATCTTGAGAACTAGCAAGAGAGGGTAAAAAAGACAAATTTGCTTTTACTTGACATTATAAAAGAACATTTACTTCATAACCAGAAAACAGTCAGAAACATTTTGTTACTGGAAGACATTGCATCAATTACAAGCTCTATAATGTCTAACAGGAAAGAGAACCCAAGGACTAGGTGTTCTGAGCCACAGATTTTTAATTTAGACTGCATTTAGGGAAAGAATAAGGAGGGTGCTGTATTCTATCTTAAGAAACTTAGGAAAAAAATAAAAGGAGCTAAAAGCTACTGTGTGCTTGTGATACATACAAAACCTTATATTTATGTTTCATCAACATAAAAAATTACATTTGTAGAGGACTTAAACTTTGCAAAGCACTTTACAAACCTCATCTTCTATGAGCCTCACAACAACCCAGGGAGATAATAACTATAGGCATTATTATCCCCATTTTACAGATAAGAAAACTGAGGCTTAGAGTTGTTTAGGTGATATGTCCATATCATGTGTCATATCATATGTCCATGTCACACAGCTAGTATGTGCCAGTGGTAGGATTGGAACCCAGGTCTTCTTGACCTAAGACCAGTCTTCTATCGACTATGCCATATTTTTTAACCTACGGAAGAACATTTATAGAGAAACATGAATTATTTATGTCTTCTAAGAACTTAAAATCCATAGAAATCTGAAATAGTTCCTGAAATGGCAACCATATGTTTTCTGCGTGTTAAGACAGAGTCTGGAGGTGGGGGGGAGGGGGCGGAGCCAAGATGGTGCCTGGAAAGCAGAGACTCCCTGAAGCTCTCCCCCAGGCTCCTTCAAACACCTGTAAAAAATGGCTCTGAACAAATTCTAGAGTGGCAGAAACCATGAAATAGCAGAGGGAAGCAGGTCTCCAGCCCAGAACAGCCTGGATGGTCACTGGGAAGGGTCTATCACACCATGCTGGAAGCTGAGCACAGCCCACCATGGGCTGTGCCAATACCAACTGCACCAGGAGTCAGGCGCAGCAGGCCATAGGGCCATGAATCACTGAGCTGTGGCAGTTGCCAGACTTCGTAACCCACACACCCCAAAGACAATGGAGCAGATTAGTGGGAAAACTGCTAGATTGGGGCAAGAGGTGCATGGTCCAACCCAGCCCTGGGGGCATTGGAAGTGGTACACAGCAGTGGCAGCAGCAGGAAGCTCCTGAGGCTGCTTCCAGAGCTCCAGCATCAGCTGCTTCCAGAGTCCCTGGCTCACACAGTGAAAGGAATACAGCAGTGGATCAGAGCAGGAGTGCAAGGAGCACTGTGCTGGCAGAGAGGCAGGGTTCTCTTGCTTTTCCCTGCCTGGATCTGGGTCACAGTCCTAGTTGGTGGTTCTTGGGGGAGGAAGAGCAGGGTGTTGCAGAGCTTACAGTGATGGTGGAGAAGAAGTAGCTCTGAAAACAGCAGCACAGAGCCTAAAGCTTGGGACAAAGTAATCTATACTCTACAAGCAGTCATACCCCAACAAAACACTTAACAGTCAAGTAGTTGGCTGCGAACATCATCAGGCAGTGAAAAAGGACTCAGACTCAGACTATAGAACCATTTTTTGGTGACAAAAATCAAAACATACAGCCAGAAGAAGTTAACAAAGTCAAAGAGCCTACATCAAAAGCCTCCAAGAAAAATATGAATTGGGTTCTGACCATGGAAGAGCTCAAAAAGGATTTGGAAAATCAAGTAAGAGAAGTAGAGGAAAAATTGGGAAAAAGAAATGAGAGTGATGCAAGCAAATCAAGAAAAACAAGTCAACAGCTTACTAAAGGAGACCAAAAAAAAATACTGAAGAAAATAACACCCTAAAAAATAGACTAACCCAAATGGCAAAAGAGCTCCAAAAAGCCAATGAGGAGAATGCCTTGAAAGGCAGAGTTAGCCAAATGGAAAAGGAGGTCCAAAAGACCATTGAAGAAAATACCACCTTAAAAATTAGACTGGAGCAAGTGGAAGCTAGTGACTTTATGAGAAACCAAGATATTATAAAACAGAACCAAAGGAATGAAAAAATGGAAGATAATGTGAAATATCTCATTGGATAAACCACTGACCTGGAAAATAGATCTAGGAGAGATAATTTTAAAATTATTGGACTACCTGAAAGCCACAATCAAAAAAAGAGCCTAGACACCATCTTCCAAGAATTATCAAGGAAAACTGCCCTGATATTCTAGAGCCAGAGGGTAAAATAGAAATTGAAAGAATCCACAGATCGCCTCTTGAAAGAGATCCCCAAAAGAAAATTTCTAGGAATATTGTCACCAAATTCCAGAGTTCCCAGGTCAAGGAGAAAATACTACAAGCAACCAGAAAGAAACAATTTGAGTATTGTGGAAACACAATCAGGATAAGACAAAATCTAGCAGCTTCTACATTAAGGGATCGAAGGGCTTGGAATATGATATTCCAGAAGTCAATGGAGCAAGGATTAAAACCAAGAATCACCTACCTAGCAAAACTGAGTATAATGCTCCTAGGAAAAATATGGATTTTCCATGAAGTAGAGGACTTTCAAGCTTTCTTGATGAAAAGACCAGAGCTGAATAGAAAATTTGACTTTCAAATACAACAATCAAGAGAAGCATGAAAAGGTAAACAAGAAAGAGAAATCATAAGGGACTTACTAAAGTTGAACTGTTATGTTAACATTCCTCCATGGAAAGAGGATGTATGTAATTCAGGAGACCTTTTTCAGTATTAGGGGAGTTGAAGGGAATATAGACAGAGAGCACAGGATGAGTTGAATACGAAGGGATGACATCTAAAAAAATGAAATAAATTTAAGGGGTGAGAGAGGAATACATTGAGAGAGAGAGAGAGAGAGAAAGGGAGAGAGAGAATGGGGTAAATTATCTCACATAAAAGTGGCAAGAAAAAGCAGTTCTGTTGGAAGGGAAGAGGGGGCAGGTGAGGGAGAATGAGCGAATATTACCCTCATCGGACTCAACTTGAGGAGGGAATAACATACACACTCAATTGGGTATCTTACTCCACAAGAAAGTAAGGGGAAGAGGATAAACAAAAGGGTGGATAATAGAAGGGAGGGCAGATAGGGGGAGGAAGTAATCAAAAGCAAACACATTTGAAAAGCAGCAGGGTCAAGGGAGAAAACTGAATAAAGGGGGACAGGATAGGATGGAAGGAAATATAGTTAGCCTTTCACAACATGAGCATTGTGGAAGTGTTCTGCATAATGATAAATGTGTGATCTATGTTGAATTGCTTGCCTTCCTAGGGAGGGTGGGTGGGAAGGGAAGAGGGGAGAGAATTTGGAACTCAAAGTTTTAAAAGCAGATGCTTAAAAATTTAAAAAAAATTTTGCGTGCAGCTGGGAAACAAGGTATATAGGGAATGGGGCATAGAAATCTATCTTGCCCTACAAGAAAGTAAGGGGAAAGGGGATGGGGGGGGGGGAATGGGGTGAAAGAGGGGAGGGCTGACTGGGGAATGAGGCAATCAGAATATATGCCATCTTGGAATGGGGGGAAGGTAGAAATGGGGAGAAAATTTGTAACTCAAAATCTTGCAGAAATCAATGTTGAAAACTAAAATATATACAGAGGAAAAAAATAAAAATAAATTAAATACCAAAAAATGTGGCACTAGAGATGTGGCATGAAGGATGTCATTAGAGAGACACATGTCTAGAAAAAGTTGGGCCCATCATGTAATAAGATTAAGGGATACCCAATCAAGAAATCAAGATGAATACCTCAAGAGCAGTGGACAGACACTGTATTGATGATTTAAAGGAGGATGTGGATAGTGAACACACAGGATGAGTTGTGATATGCAGTGCTGAAAGAACTTCACAGATGAGATTAAATATCTTTCAGAGTAATACACATATTGAAGAATTATCCAAATCAAAAGATAAATTAAAAAAACAAAAATATATATGTGAATGAATGAATGAACAAAAGAAAAGTAAAATTAACCAAATGTAAAAGGAAGTAGAGAATCAAAATGAAGAAAACAATACATTAAAAATTAGAATTGGGCCGGTAGAATCTAATGACTCTATGAGACACCAAGAATCAGTCAAACAAAATCTAAAGAATGAAAAAATAGAAGAAAATTTGAAATATCTGATTGGAAAAACAATTGACCTGGAAAATAGATCTAGAAGAGATAATCTAAGAATTATTGGTCTACCTGAAAGCCATGATGAAAAAAAGATCCTGGACAGTATATAACTGCCCCGAGGTCCGAGAACCAGAAGGTAAAATATTCATCAAAAAATCCACCCATCACCCCCTGAAAAGATCCCAAGTTGAAAACTTGAAGGAATATTGTGGCCAAATTCTAGAATTATCAGGTCAAGGAGAAAATACTCTAAGCAGCCAGAAAAAAATAATTCAAATATTGTGGAACTACAGTCAAGATCATGCAGGATCTTGCAAGTTTTACAAAAAAGAAAAAGAAAAGAGGAATTGGCATATGATATTCTGAAAGGGAAAGGAGCATGTACTACAACCAAGAATCAACTATGCAACAAAACTGAGTATAATTTTTCAGGCAAGGAGATAAACATTCAATGAAATAAAGGAATTCCACACATTCCTGAAGAAAAGGTCAGAGCTCAATGGAAAATTTGATATTCAAATACAAAACTCGAGAGAGATATAAAAAGGTAAATGGGGGGGACACCTAAATTATTCAATAAGGGAAAATTGTTTACATCCTTATATAGGATTACATTGATTTATATATGTTATATATATATACATGTATTTGTCAATCTTGAGAATGGTACAGTAATTATGACAATTGAAAGTGATACAGACCGAGTGTGTCAGTATAAAGTAAATGATGTGATGATAAAAAACATAATTAAGGTGTAGAGAGGGAAGGCTCTGGGAGAAGAGGTAAGGAGGAGGTAGAAAAGTATAAATCTTGCCACATGAAGACACAAAAACATAGAGAGAAAGAAAGGATGGAGAAAAGCAGTGTTTGAGCTTTATTCTCATTGGATTTAGTTCAAGGAGAGAATAACATACTCTGATAAGTATAGAAATCAAATTTCTCTTACTAGCAGTGGGAGGGGAAAGGGGAAAAAAGGGGGGGGTGGGTAGAAGGGAGGGAAGAAGATGCAAGGGGAAAAGGGTAAGATAAGGGAGGGTTGTCATTAGGGAGGGAAAACTGAGGAAGATGGTTGTTGAAAGTAAAACTCTTTTGAGGAGTGGAAGGGAGAAGGGGAAATAAAGGCTTAAATGGGTGAAAATAGGATGGAGAAAAAGACACAGATAGTAATCACAACTGGGAATGTGAAGGGGATGAACTCTCCCACAAAATGGAGGCAGATAGCAGAATAGATTAAAAACCATAATCCTACAATATGCTGTTTACAAGAAACACATTTGGAAAAGGGCAAAGATAAAAGGCTGAAGTAGAACATATTATGCTTCGACTAAAGTAAAAAAAGCAGGGGTAGCAATCCTAATCTCAGACAAAGAAAAAGCAAAGATAGATCTAATTAAAAGAGATAAGGAAGACACTATATCCTGCTAAAAGGCACCATAAACAATGAAGCAATATCATTACTTAACATATATGCACCAAGTAGTACGACATACAAATTCTTAGAGGAGAAGTTAAGGGAGTTACAGGAAGAAACAGACAGCAAAACTATACTAGTGGGGGACCTCAACCTTCCCCTCTCTGAACTTGATAAATCCAACCTCAAAATAAATAAGAAAGAAATTAAGGAGATGAACAGAATTTTAGAAAAGGTAGATATGATAGACCTCTGGAGAAAACTGAATGGGGATAAAAAGGAATATGCTTTTTTCTCAGCAGTACATGACACATACTCAGAAATTGACCATGTACTAGGGCATAAAAACCTTACAGTCCAGTGCAGAAAGGCAGAAATAATCAATGCATCCTTTTCAGATCATGATACAATTAAAACTTGTTTGCAGTAAAGGACCATGGAAAGATAAACTAAAAATTAATTGGAAATTAAATAATCTGATCCTAAAGAATGAGCAAGTCAAAGAACAAATCATAGAAACAATAACTTCATTCAAGAAAATGACAATAATGAGACAACATGTCAAATGGGATGCAACAAAAGCCGTTCTTAGAGGAAGTTTTGTATCTCTAAATGCTTACAATGAACAAAACAGATAAAAAGGAGATCGATGAATTGGTCAAATAAATGAAAAAAACTAGAAAAAGAACAAATTTAAAATCCTCAATTAAGTATCAAATTAGAAATACTGAAAACCAAAGGCGAGATTAATCAAATTGAAATCAAGAAAACTATCGAACTAATAAACAAGACTAAGAGCTGGTTTTAAGAAAAAATAAATAAAATCAAGAAACTTTTGGTTAATTTGATTGAAAAAAAAAAGAAAACTAAATGACCAGTGTCAAAAATGAAAAAGGTGAATTCACCTCCAATGGGGAGGAAATTAAAACAATAATTAGTAGTTATTTTGACCAATTGTATGCCCGTAAATGTGACAACCTGATGGAAATGGATGAATATTTACAAAAATATGAATTACCCAGCTTAACAGAAAAGGAAGTAAAATACCTAAATAATCCCATCTCAAAAAAAGAAAGTGAGCAAGCCATCAATGAACTCCCTAGGAAAAAAAAAATCTCCAGGGACAGATGGTTTTACATGTGAGTTCTATCAAACATTTAAAAAACAATTAATTCCAATACTTTATAGACTATTTGGGCAAATAGGCAAAGAAGGAGTCCTACCAAATTCTTTTTATGACACAAATATGGTAATAATTCCTAAACCAGGAAGAGTCAAAAAAGAAAAAGAAAATTATAGACCAGTTTCCCTAATGAATATTGATGCAAAAATTTAAAATAAAATATTAGCAAAATGATTGCAGCAACTTATCATGAGAATAATATACTATGACCAGGTAGGATTTATTCCAGGAATGCAAGGCTGGTTCAATACCAGGAGAACTATCAGCATAATTGATTAGAACAACAACAAAAGTAGCAGAAACCATATGGTTATCTCAATAGATGCAGAAAAGGTTTTTGACAAAATATACTATCCATTCCTGTTAAAAAAAAAAACACTAGAAAGCATAGGAATAAACAGAATCTTCCTTAAAATGTTGTGTAGCATCTACCTAAAACCATCAGCAACCATTATGTGTAATAGGGATTAGCTAGATCTGTTCCCAATAAGATCAGGGGTGAAATAAGGATGTCCATTATCACCCCATTATTCAATTTGGTACTAGAAATGTTAGCTGTAGCAATAAGAGAAGAAAAAGAAATTGAAGGAATTAGAATAAGCAAAGAAGAAGCTAAATCATCACTTTTTGCAGATGATATGATGATTTACTTAGAAATCCTAGAGAATCAAGTAAAAAACTACTTGAAATAATAAAAAATCTTTAGAAAAGTTGCAGGATATAAAATAAACCCACATAAATTCGTCACATTTCTATACATTACTAACAAAGCCCAACAGCAAGAGATAGAAAGAAAAATTCCATTTAAAGTTACTGTAGACATTATAAAATATTTGGGAGTCTACCTGCCAAGACAAACCCAGGACCTGTATGCACATAATTACAAAACACTTTTCACACAAATAAAGTCAGATCTAAATAAAATGGAAAAACAACAGTTGCTTGTGGTTAGGCCAATCTAATATAATAAAAATTACAATTTTATCTAAATTTATTTATTCAGTGCCATACCAATCAAACTACCAAAAACTTCTTTTACAGAGCTAGATAAAATAATAACAAAATTCATCTGGAAGAACAAGAGGTCTAGAATATCTAGGGAATTAATAAAAAGAAATGCTACGGAAGGTGGCCTAGCCATACCAGGTCTTAAACTATACAATAAAGCAGCAGTCATCAAAACTACTTGATACTGGCTAAGAAACAAGAGTGGTGGATCAGTGGAATAGGTTAGGTACACAAGGCATGGTAGTCAATGACTATAGCAATCTACTCTTTGATAAATCCAAAGATTCTAGCTTCTGGGCTAAGAATTCACTATGTCACAAAAACTGCTGGGAAAGTTGGAAAATGGTATGGCAGCAACTGGGCATACACCAATATCTTACACTGTATGCCAAAATAAAGTCAAAATGGGTTCATGATTTAGGAATAAAGGCTGATACTATAACAATTTGGGAGAGCAAGGAATAGTTTACCTGTCAGATTAACGGGAAATGGAAGGATTCATGACCCAAAAAGAGATAGAGAGCATTACAAAATGCAAAATGGATAATTTTGTTTATATTAAATTGAAAGGGTTCTGTATAAACAAAACCAACGCAACAAAGATGAGGAGGGAAGCAGAAAATTGGGAGAAATTTTTACAACCAGTGTCTCTGATAAAGGCCTCATCTCTAAAATATACAGGGAACTGAGCCAAATTTATAGGAATACAAGTCATTTCCCAATTGAGAAATGGTCAAAGGATATAAACAGGCAGTTTTCAGAAGAAGAAATTAAAGATATCTATAGCCATATGAAAAAATGCCCTAAATCACTATTGATCAGAGAAATACAAATCAAAACAACTCTTAGGTACCACATCTCTCCTGTCAGATTGGCTAACATGACAAAATAGGAAAATGATAAATGCTGATGAGGATGTGGGAAAATTGGAACACTGTTACATTGTTGGTGGAGTTGTGAACTGATCCATCCATTCTGGAGAGAATTTGGAACTATGCCCAAAGGGCCATAAAAATGTTCATACCCTTTGACCCAGCAATATCCCAAAAAGATCACACAATTGGGAAAGGGACCGGTATATACAAAAATATTTATAGCAGCTCTTTTTATGTAATAAAGAATTGGAAATTAGGTTCCCCTTAATTAATTAAGGTGCCCATCAGTTGGGGAATGATTAAACAAGTTGTGGTATATGAATGTAATGGAATACTATTGTGCTATCAGAAATGGGGAAGATACAGACTTCATAATAACCTGGAAAGACCTACGTGATCCGATGCTGAGTGAGGGGAGCAGAACCAGGAGAACATTGTACGCAACCATAGATATATTGATTCTGTGATGACTAACTTTGATAGACTTGGTTCTTCTCAGCAATACAAGGTTCAAAGACAGCTCCAAAGAACTTGTGATGGAGAGAGCTATCTACATTCAGAGAAAGAACTCTGGAGTCTGAATGCAGATTGAGGCAAACTATTTTCTCTCTTTTTTTCCTCCTCTTTTTTTGATTTTGTTTCTTCTTTCTCATGATTCATTCCATTGGTCATAATTCTTCTTTACAACTTGACTATTGTGTAAATAAGTTTAATGGGAAGGTGTGTGTAGAACATTTATCAGATCCCATACTGTCTTGGGGGAGAGGAGGAAGGGGAAGGAGGGGAAGAAAATTTGGAATTCAAAAACTTGTGGAACTGAGTGTTGTAAACTAAAGATAAAAAAGCTAATAAAGAATACTTGTAAAAAAGATATAGTCTATTATAGATTTTCCAGTCAAGATGATGAAGGGAAGGGCTTAAAAAGAGCCAGGCTCTTCATAAACCTCTCAAAAAATACAATAGAAACACTAAGGAGAAGAAAAGCAGCTTTGAAAAATACCTCTACAAAAAATAAAAATCAAACAAAACAGAAAATAAAAAAGTACTACAAAATTTTTAAATGGATCAATGGGCATATAACTAAAATACCAAAGGTAACATAGATGGAAAAGGAACCAAGATGGAACATTCCAAGACAGAACCTTAGATGGATACATTACTCATTTAAGTAAATTAATCTACAATTAACTCTGGTATGAAAATCAGAAGACCAAATTAAAGAGGCACTTGTAAAAGAAAAAAATCATGAGAATTACTAAAGTTAAAATAAAAAATTTTTTGAAAGATTACCAGAAAATATTCAACCTTAGTCAAATTTCTCAAATTAGTAAACTGGGTTGGTTCCACTAGCATCATTGTGGAGGAAGATTAAAATAGATACAAAAGTTCCCCAGAACATTCAATTTGGGAGGCGACATTCCTGTCAAATGACACTCAGTCTAGCATTCAAAGGAATCTAATATTGGTTTTGCATTCACTTGTTGAACAGACAATTTTTTGGTTCTAATTAATATGCATTTCACCCAGCATTTACTAAGTGTCTGATGCACGAAAGGAACTGTGCTGGGTGCTGAGGATACAAAAATGAAAAATGATCCCTTCCTGCAAGGATTCTATATTCTACTGGGTTCTTTGTGATATTATCTAATCCCAAATGAGATTATAAAAATGCTGAATTATTGGGGCAGCTAGGTGGGCAGTGAGTAGAGCACCGGCCCTGAAGTCAGGAGGACCTGAGTTCAAATCCAGCCTCAGACACTTGACACATGTACTAGCTGTGTGACCTTGGGCAAGTCACTTAACCCCAATTGCCCTGCCTTCCCTGCTCAAAAAAATGCTGAATTATGATTGGGCTACATCAGATTACATAGATTATAATAAGATTGCAAAAGGCAGCAAGGTGGTACAGTGGACAGAGAGCTAGGCCTGAAGTCAGGAAGTCTTGTCTTCCCAAGCTCAAATCTGACCTTAGGCACTTTCTAGCTGTGTAACCCTGGGCAAGTCACTTCACCCTGTTTGCCTCAGTTCCTCATCTGTAAAATGAGCTAGAGAAGGAAATGGCAAACCACTCCGGTATCTTTGCCAAGAAAGCCCCAAATAGAGTCAGGAAGAGTCATACAGGACTAAAAGAAATGACTGAACAACAACAAAGAATAGCATAGAGACATATCATTTAATATTTTTATACTACATTGTATTTATTTCATTATGTTAAATCCAATCCATCCAATAAACACTAATTAGGAGCCTATTAAGAGCCGACCCTGTGCTAAATGCTAAAGATACAATTAATAAAAAGAAAGGCAATGGCTGCCCTCAAGAACCTTACAGTCTAAAGTTGTTGACAACACAGAAGTAGAGGGATGAAAGCAGGGGATTGGGACAGGACCAGGGGTTTTCTTGTGGGTTATCTTGTTCCATAGACTTAAAACCAGGTAGGGGAGAAGATGCAAAAGTGAGGTGAATTGAGAGGCCAGTCTCTGCCCCATGCAAAGAAAGCATTGGAAGGAGTTTGGTACTTGACCTTCCAACCCTCCAATCAGAAGGTTGAGGAAGAAGGAGTCAGTCGAGGCTTGAGTTAGCAGCACGGTGATGAGTTTATCTTGGGAGGGGCATCTTGTTCTATGGAGTTGTAATGGGTGTGAATACTGACTCTGAGCTTGCTGTGCCCTGAACAAATCACTTGACTTCTCTTGATCTAAATTTCTTTTTTTCTTAATTTATTTATTTTTAGGTTTTAACATTCACTTCCACAAGATTTTGAATTCCAAATTTTCTCCCCATTTCTATCCTCTCCCCACTTCAAGACAGTGTGCATTATGATTACCCCTTCCCTCAATCTGCCCTCCCTTCCAACCACCCCCCCACCTTCTCTTACCTCTTTCCCTTCTATTTTCCTGTAGGGCAAAATAGATTTCCATACCTCATTGCCTGTATATCTCATTTCCCGGTTGCATGTAAAAACAATTTTTAACATTCATTTTTAAAACTTTGAATTCCACATTCTCTCCTTTCCTCCCTTCCCACCCACTCTCATTGAGAAGTCAAGCAATTCAATATAAGTTATTTATGTGTAGTCATGGAAAACACTTCCGAAACAGTCATGTTGAGAAAGACTAACTGTATTTCCTTTTATCCTGTCCTGCCCTCCATTTATTCTGTTCTCTCCTTTGACCTGTCCCTCCACAAAAGTGTTTGTTTCTGATTACCCCTTCCCCCAATCTGCCATGTTTTCTATTATCCCCCCTCTCCTATATCCTTCCCACCTGCTTTCCTGTAGGGTAAAATAGATTTACATTCCCGATTGAGTGTGTATGTTATTCCCTTCTTAAGCCAAATCTGATGAGAGTAATGTTCACTTATTCCTTCTCACCTCCCCCCTCTTCCCTTCCATTGTAAGAGGTCTTTCTTTCCTCTTTTATGTGAGATTATTTACTACATTCTACCTCTCCTTTCTCTTTCTCCCAGTACATTCCTCTCAACACTTAATTTTATTTTTTAGATATCATCTCTTCATATTCAGCTCACTCTGTGCCATATGTGTGTGTATGTGTGTGTGTGTGTGTGTGTGTATTCCCTCCAACTACCCTAATACTGAGAAAGGTCTCATGAGATACAAATATCATCTTTCCATGTAGGAACATAAACAAATAAGTCCCTTATGATTTCTCTTTCTTATTTACCTTTTCATGTTTCTCTTGATTCTTGTATTTGAAAGTCAAATTTTCTATTGAGCTCTGGTCTTTCAATCAAGAATTCTTGGAAGTCCTTTATTTTTACTGAAATTCCATTTTTCCCCTGAAATATTATGCTCAGTTTTGCCGGGTAGGTGATTCTTGGTTTTAATCCTAGCTCCTTTGTCCTCTGGAATATCATATTCCAAGCCCTCCAGTCCCTTAGTGTAGAAGCTGCTAAATCTTGTGTTATCTTGATTGTGTTTCTATTTCTATAATACCTAAATTGTTTCTTACTGACTGCTTGCAATATTTTCTCCTTGACCTGGGAACTCTGGAATTTGGCTACATTTGGAATATTCCTATGAATTTTCCTTTTGGGAGCTCTTTCAGGAGTTGATCAGTGGACTCTTTCCATTTCTATTTTACCTTCCAGTTCTAGAATATCAGGGCAGTTTTCCTTGACAATTTCTTGAAAGATGACTTCCAGGCTGTTTTTGTGATCATGGCTTTCAGGTAATGCAATAATTTTTATATTATTTCTCCTGGATCTATTTTCCAAGTCAATTGTTTTTTCCAATGAGATATTTCATATTGTCTTCTATTTTTTTATTCTTTTGGTTTTGTTTTATTGTTTCTTGATTTCTCATAAAGTCTTTAGCTTCCATTTGCTCCATTCTAATTTTTGAGGAATTGTTTTCTTCAGTGAGCTTTTGGACCTCCTTTTCCATTTGGCAAATTCTGTTTTTTAAGGCATTCTTCTCCTCATTGGCTTTTTGGACCTCTTTTGCCATTTGGGTTAGCCTATTTTTTAGCAAGTTATTTTCTTCAGTATTTTTTTGGGTCTCCTTTAGTAAGCTGTTGACTCATTTTTCATGATTTTCTTGCATCATTCTCATTTCTCTTCCCAATTTTTCCTCTACCTCTCTTACTTGATTTTCAAAATCTTTTTTGAGCTCCTCCATGGCCTGAGCCCAATTCATATTTTTCTTGGAGGCTTTGGAGCTTTGACTTTGTTGTCTTCTTCTGGTTGTATGTTTTGATCTTCCTTGTAACCAAGGAAGTACCTTGTCACCAAGAAAGTAAGATTCTATTACTTGACTTTTTAGCTCTTTGTAAAGTAGAAGGTGTACTGCCCCAAGTTTCAGGGGTTTTGTACAGTTGTCAGATATATTTCTAGGGATCTGTAAATTTTCAGTTCTTCCAAGGTGGTATGACTTAAAAAGAGGTGTTTACTCCTCTCCTGGCCTATGCTCTGCTCTGTGAGTGATCACAAGCACTCTTCTCTGCCTTGGAACTCTGAGAATTACTCCCACTCCACAGCCACCACAAGCTCCACCACACCAAATTTCATCCTCCCCCCCAGGACCACCACCAAGGACTGGGACCCAGATCCAAGCACGGGCAAAGCAAGAGAATCCTGTCTCAGAGCCAGCAAAGAGATCCCTGCAATCCCCCTCTGAGCAGCCACTCAATTCCCTCACCATCTGTAGGCCAAGAGCTCCAGAAGCCCTGCCTCTGCTGCAGAGATTGCCGCCACCCTGGGATGGGGGCTGGGGCCAGACCAGGCTGCTCTCTCACTCAGGTGAGAGACCTTTCCCACTGACCTTCAAAGTTCTGGAAACCACTGCAGCTGACAATGATTCAGTCCCTGGCCTGCTCCAGCCCCATCTGTGCCAGTGCAGTCCATGCTGAACTGTGCTCCACTCCCAGACCAGTGCAATAGACCATTCCTGTCAACCTACCAAATTGTTTTGGGCTGGAAATTTGTTTCAATCTGTTATTTTGTGGCTTCTGCTGCTCTAGAATTTGTCTGAGAGTCATTTTACAGGTATTTTGTAGGGTTTGGGGGAGAGTTCAAGCAAGTCCTGCTTTTACTCCTCTTGATCTAAACTTCTGCTAGCCCATGAAGGGTTAGACCATGAAGATATGATAGTCTGCTTATCTACAAGGGTACCAGCTGCACAAGCAATTTCTCAGCCTAGAGCAGACTGACTGGCACCTGTCTTGACTCCCAAAGACACAAAGGGAATCCAGTTTGGGATACAAACAACAAATTCTGTCACCTCAGGATAGGGCTTTGTCTTTGACACATTCAAGGCCCCCTGCATACCTGGGTCCAGTGTTTCTGGGTAATATGGCAACAACTCAAAAAGACAAGTTCAGGGGACCTCTTAATATTCCTTAAAAGTGTACATATTGGAGGGGTGGAGCCAAGATGACAGAGTAAAGGCAGGGATTTGCCTGAATCACTGTTGGTAGGGGCAGCACTGCTTCTGGAGCCCTTAGCCCACAGACAGTAAGGGGGTTGAACAACTGGTCAGAAGATTACAGCGGTCTTTTTGCTAGTCCTGAGGCAGGACTCTGTTGCTTTGCCCATACTTGCATGTGGGTCCCAGTCCTGAGTGAAGAAGGTAAGGAGGAACACTAGCAAAGCAGATAGCAGTGTGGAGGGGAGGAGAAGACAGAGATGCTCCTCACAGTTCTAGGGCAGAAAAGAGTGTTTGTGGTCACTCACAGACCAGAGCACAGGCCAGGAGAATAGCAAATACCTCTTCTTAGATCCTACCACCTTGGAAGAACCGAAAACTTACAGGTCCTGAGAAGTATCTCTGAAAACAGCTGCACAAAACCCCTGAAATTTGGGGGAGTATGTCCTCCACCTTAGAAGCAGACCCCTACTTTATAAAACAATTACAATTCAAGTAATAGGCTGGAAAATGAGCAAACAACAGGAAAAAATCTCTGACTTATCATGGTGATAAGGAAGGCCAAAACACACACTCAAAAGAAGACAACAAAGTCAAAGCTCCTACATCAAAAGCCTCCAAGAAAAATATGAATTGGGCTCAGGCCATGGAAGAGCTCAAAGAGGATTTCAAAAATCAAGTAAGAGAAGTACAGGAAAAATTGGGAAGAGAAATGAGTAATGCAAGAAAATCATGAAAAACAAGTTAACAGCTTGGTAAAGGAGACCCAAAAAATACTGAAGAAAATAACACCCTAAAAAATAGACTAACCCAAATGGCAAAAGAAGTCCAAAAAGCCATTGAGGAGAAGAATGCCTTAAAAAGCAGAATTGGCCGAGTGGAAGAGGAGGTCCAAAAGCTCACTGAAGAAAATAATTCCTTAAAAATTAGAATGGAGAAAATGGATGCTAATGACTTTATGAGAAATCAAAAAACAATAAAACAAAACCAAAAGAATTTAAAAATAGAAGACAATGTGAAATATCTCATTGGAAAAACAATTGACCTGGAAAATAGATACAGGAGAAATAATTTTAAAATGTTGGACGACCTGAAAACCATAATCAAAAAAAGAGTCTAGACATCATCTTTCAAGAAATTATAAAAGAAAACTATCCTGATATTCTAGAACCAGAGAGTAGAATAAAAATTGAAAGACTCTACCAATAACCTCCTGAAAAAGCTCCGAAAATTAAAACTGCTAGGAACATTAAAGCCAAATTTCGGAGTTCCGAGTTCAAGGAGAAAATACTACAAGTAACCAGAAAAAAACAATTCAAGTATTATGGAGCCACACAGTCAGGATGACACAAGATTTAGCAGCTTCTACATTAAGGAATTAGAGGGCTTGAAATATGATATTCCAGAGGACAAAGGACCTATGATTACAACCAAGAATCACCTACCTAGCAAAACTGAATATAATCCTTGGGGAGAAAAAAAGGATTTTCTGTAGAGGACTTTCAAGCATTCTTGATGAAAAGACCAGAGCTGAATAGAAAATCTGATTTTCAAATTTAAAAAAAGCTACATGTGTTCTATTGATTCTTAGTTAAAGTACGAACGTCTGTGTCTGGCATTTATAGGAAATCATTACGATCTACTCTAACCTACCTTTCCAAGCTTACTGCACATCCCCTTCATGCTCTCTACATTCCAGCCAGATTGGTCTGCCTGCTGATACTCACACACCACGATTCATCTCTCATTTCTCCTCCTTTAATAAGGCAGTTCCTATTGCCTAGAATGGTGGTCTTCCTCATCCTAGAATGTCTAGCTTCCTTCAAAACCTGGATCCATTTTCTCCTCCTACATGAGTTCTTTCCTGATTCCTATAGTTCTTAATATTTCCCCACCTCCAAATTACCTAGTATTCACTTAGTCTGTGCACATGTCATTTCCTCTAACAGATTATAAACTCCTTGAGGGCAGGTACTGTTTTCTTTTTTTTTTTTGTCTTTGCATCCCCAATCCCTAGCAAACGGTAGGCAATAAAATGCTTTTTCAGTTGATTAACATTCCTTGTAAACTGCTTTGTTCTCCAGCCCTAACTAAACTTTCTCCCTCATTCTCTATGGTCTTTCTCTGTGATCTTTCAAAAGATCATAGATCAACAGTTAGAAGGAACTTCAAAGATCATTTGGCCCCAACTCCCAAACATTGAGGGTAGCAGTGGTTGAGTGACTTGCCAGAGATCAAGTGCATGTGAGCGGATTTGAACCCAGGTCCTCTCACTCCAGAGCCAATGATCTTTCCTTAGTAGTGGAAAACCTTCTACCTTCCTTTTCTTCCTCATCATCATCGTTCCATCTACCCAGGCTACAATCCTGTTCCTGACAGTAGCTCAACAGTCACATTTGCCAGATCTTTCAGGACCTTGGGCTGTAGCTTGTCTGGATCTGGTGACTTGAGCTCCTTAAAGGCAACTGTATGCTCTCTTCCTGCTTATCATCTTTGGTTTCACTCCTTATTGGCCCTTCTTGATCTTTTCCGACAAAAGATAATCTTCCAAGAGGCAAAATAACAATCTAGCAGGGTCGTAGAACAAGAAGGGTCTTAAAAGGCCAATCATCATTCTCCTCCTTCCTCCTCCTCCTTCCTTCTCCCCCTTTCCTCCTTCCTCCTCCCTTCTCCTCCTCCTCCTTCTCCTCTTCTTTTTTTTTTTTACAAATAAGGCCCAGAAATGGTAAGTGACCTGCTCAAGGTCCTCTAAAGAATAAGTGTCAGAGGTGGAATAGAAATGAGGGGTGTGGTGCTTAGACTTTACTTTATGCTTACACTTTGGAAATCTGCAAAGGCTGGTAGAGGTTGTAGTCTGAAACCTCAAATGCTTCCTGTGTGATATCTGTGAAACACTATGCAATCCTGCTCACCTCAGTTTCCTCATCTGTAAAATGAGCTGGAGAAGTAAATAGCAAATTACTGTAGTATCTTTGCCAAGAAAACCCCAAATGGGGAGACAGAGAGTCAGAGATGACTGAAAGGACACAACAACAAAGAACACTATTCTTTTAAGCTTTTGTAATCCTTTGCTTCTATTTTCCAGAGCATGAAAATCTTAACACCCTCTACTATCATCAATGAGAAACAGAAGGAGTCTCACAAGGTAATGAAGGCCATTTTGTATCTTTATCTGTTTAACTGGTTGCCATGGCCAACAAATGCATCACTTTCTAGTGATAAGTGTCTTTTTACTTAATTAGGTTGATTCCTATCCAGCAGAGAGAGCCTTTTACTGGGAGTGTAATAAAAATATAGCAATCTAGATTGGGAAAACAAAATGAATGAAAAATGCACATTGCCCAAATTTATGATCTATAGGTAGGGAAACCCTCTAAGTTAAACCATCAGTTCTAAAATCTTTACACTAAATTTCAGTCCTTTTGCCAACTGCCTATTGGGCAGCTGCACCGAGATATTCCATGTACATCTCAATCTCAACATATTCCAAATGAAATGGATTTCCCAATGTTAAGAGCTGTTTATGAATTCCCCTGAACTTGTCCTTTTCAGTTGCCATATTTTCCAAAAACACTGGACCCAGAGCAGGCAGGAGGTTCTGAATGTGACAAGGACAAAGCTCCCCCTGAGCTGACATAATTTGTTGTTCCACCCCATGCTGGACTCCCTATGTGCCCTTGGGAGGCAATACAAGCACCAGCCAGTCTGTGCCAGGCTGGGATAAAGCTTGAGCAGCTGGGGGTCCTTTGCATGTAAGCAGACCCTGCTAAATTCATAGCCCAGCCATTTCCCAAGGGAAAATGAGGCTTTTGCCATTACCTGGCTCCTTCCCATGGGGAGTGGTCTAGTATCTTTTCTCACCTTTGCTGCACCTTTCCCCCTCCCATGTCACCTAGTATCTCCTCTTCCCATTGTCCTGCTATTAAAAAAATGTAAACTTCTATAAAGACAGGAACCCTTTGGGTTTCACATTCATGTTCATTTCTCTTGTAATAAACCTTGTTTTCATGTAAGTTTAATGACATTGTGATTGCCTATTGATACCCCCTCCCAAACGTCCCTCCTCTAAACTTACTGATTTCTGCTCAGGACACAACCATCCTCCCAGTCAACCAAGTTCTTCACTCCCCCCTCTTCCCGAGCTCCATATCTATTCATTTGCCAAATATTTCTCCTTCTGCATTTGGCCCCATTTCTCTCCACTCACAGGGCTACTACTTAGTGAAGGATCTTAGTTAAGCCCCTCATCTTGTCTCATCTCACAAAAGTCTCTTCATTGGTGTGCCTACTTCCAGTCTCTTCCCTCTCTAGAGCATCCACTACACAGTTGCCAAATTAATATTTCTAAAATGCAGTTGTTATTGTGTCATTTCCCTGCTCAAAAATCTTCAGTGGCTCCCTGTCACCTTTAATAATCATGATATTTGCATAACCTTTAAAATTTGCAAAACACTTTAAATACTTTATCTCCTTAGAATCTCACAACAACTGTATGGAAAAAGTTCATAGAACTATGAATGGGTATCATTATCCCCCACTTTACAAATGAGAAAATTTATACACAAAGGTTTTCAGTGACCTACCCAGAGTGACACAACTACTAAGTGTCAGAGGTAGGGTTCATACCCAGGTCTTCCTGGCTCCCAGTTCAATGTTCTATCAACTACATACTGCATTGCCTCTCACTATGAAGTTCTCTGTTTCTTACTTAAAACCTGCCACAACCTCTGTCCAATCAATCGTTCCAGAACAATTTTACACAATATATCTCTCCCTCCCCTGCCCCCCATACATTCCACTTTCCAGCAAAACTGGCCTACTAGCTATTCCCTATTATTCAACACTGCATCTTCCTTCTCCATATTTTGCCCAGAGCACCTTTTATGCCTGGGACACATTCCTTCCTCACCTCTCTCTCTGTCTCTTAGAATTCTTAGTTTCTTCAAGAGTCAGCTTGAACTCCAGCTTCAGGGATAAAAATTATTTGACAAAAACTGCTAAGATAACTGGAAAATAGTATAGAAAAACGAGGCACAGAACATCTGACACTATATACAGTGGTGAGATTCAGCCGATTTGCACTGGCTTGGCAGAACCGATACCTAATTTTATGTTGAGTTCAGTGAACCAATTGTTAAAATTGCACTTGTAATCAGGGTTCTCTCCAAGGTGGGTGCCTGGCCAGGTACTCAATGTGGAAATCACAAATTTACATTCCTTACTCATTTTTAACGTTCATCTGTGCAACAGCATTTTCTAAGCACCTTAGTAATGTTCATTCCGTCCATGGGTGAAAAAAATTGACGGAACTATGTTTGTAATGTTTATTTATTTATTTATTAAAACTCATTATACCTTTGATGAAATACTACATTTTATTTCCTTCATTTTTCTTACTTCAGTAAACAAACATATAACATAAAGAGAAAAAGTTCCAAACAACCAGGGGGTGACAAGCTGTCATTTGTTCCCTCTTCGTGTTACACCCAAAATTCCCCCAATATATTATGAGTGCACTGGTGTTCCCTGAACAGTGAAACCAATAGGAAGCTGGGTCACAATGAACCAATAGAAATCTAGATTTCAAGGGTTATCTTAACGCCCATTTCAGAAGCCATGGAAGTAGAAGAAAAAGAGTTAGAATATGTGGAATGAATTTTGGTTCCGCATATGTTCCAAAATTGGCTGCTGTGGTCACATGGCTGCTTTCACTTCATAAGGATACATTTTGTCAGGAATTATTTAATATTTTTTTCATTAATATTTTAAAACTGTTTCTTATAACATAATCTAGTTTTATGTACCTCTTGTGTTGTTCTTATTTGAGTATTTAAATGCATGAAATATTAAACTAGTTTTCAGTATATCTTTTTGTATACTTAAAACAGTCATTAGGGCAGAGACCAGGTTGTTAATTTATTTGAATCCCACCACTGAACATATACCAAAATAAAGTTCAAATGGGTCCACAATTTAGATATAAAGGCTGATACTATAAACAAATTAGGAGAGCAAGTAATAGTTTATCTGTCAGATTTATGGAGAATGGAGGAATTTATGACCAAACAGGAGATAGAGAACATTATGAAATGCAAAATGGATAATTTGGATTACATTAAATTGTAAAGATTCTGCACAAACAAAGCCTATGCAACCAAGATTAGGAGGGAAGCAGAAAACTGGGAAAGAATTTTTACAAATAGTATCTGCAATAAAGAAAGGCTTCATTTCTAAAACACATAGAGAACTGAGTCAAATTTACAAGAATACAAGTCATTCCCCAATTGATAAATGGTCAAAGGAAAACAGGCAGCTTTCAGAGGAAGAAATTAAAGCTATCTATTGTCCTATGAAAAAATGCTCTGAATCACTATTGATTAGAAATATGCAAATCAAAACAACCCTGAGGTACCACATCATACCTGTCAGATTGACTAACATGACAAAACAGGAAGATGATAAATGTTGGAGAGGATATGGGAAAATTGGAACACTAATTCATTGTTGGTGGAGTTGTGAACTGATCCAGCCATTCTGGAGAGCAATTTGGAACTATGCCCAAAGGGCTATAAAAAGGTGCACACCCTTTGACCCAGCAATACCACTTCTAGGGCTGTATCCCAAAGAGATGATAAAAATGGGAAAATGACCCACGTGTACAAAAATATTTATAGCAGCTCTCTTTGTGGTGGCCAAGAACTGGAAATTGAGGGGATGCCCATCAATTGGGAAGTGGTTGAACAAGTTGTGGTATATGAATGTAATAGAATACTATTGTGCTATAAGAAATGATGAACAGGCAGACTTCAGAAAAACCTGGAAAGACTTATATGAACTGATGCTGAGTGAAGTGAGCAGAACCAGGAGAACATTGTACACAGTAACAGCCACAGTGTTCGATGAGCTCTTTTCATCAATGCAAGGACCTAAAACAATTCCAAAAGATTAATGAGGGAAAATGCCTTCCACATCCAGAAAAGGAAATATGGAGTCTGAATGCAGATCAAAGCAGACTATTTTCTTTTTTTGCTTTGTTTTATGTTTTTCTTTCTCATGGTTCTAATTCTTCTATACAACATGATTAATGTGAAAATTTAAAAAAAAATAGTCATCATGACTACCACTTTCTATGTGAAGCCTTCCTTGAACCAGTCCCACCCCTTTTACCAGTAGTATTCACCTTCTTCAAATTACTTTGCATTTACTTATTTGTGTTGTCAAAAGGCAATCAGAACTTGCAAAATTTATGTGAAAACTAGGTTTATTGAGAGAGAAATGAACATGTATGTGGAACCCAAAGAGATTAGAATCTTTACAGAAGTTTTCATGTTTATAACAGTACAACAAAGGAAGGGGGAGGAAACACAAATCTCCAGCTGAAGGGGCATGGCATTAGAGGGTGAAAAGAACAATAAAGGTGGAAAAAAGACAAAACTCTTCCCAAAGAGGAGAAGGCCATGGCAAAAGCTGCGTTATTTCCCCTTGGGAACTGCTAGACTATGAAGATAGGAGAGTTCGCTTATCTGCAAGGGTCCCAGATGCACAAGTAGTTTCTAAGCCTAGTGTAGACTGACTGACACATCTTGACTCCCAAGGACACATGGGGAATTCTAGTTTGGGATGCAACCAACAAATTCTGTCAGCTCAGGGTGACGCTTTGCCCTTGACACACTCAAGGCCTTCTGCACACTCTGGGTCCACCAGGTTTCAGGAAACTATGGCAACTCAAAAAGACAATTTCAAGGGACCCCTTAATATTCTTTAACAGTGCACACATTATATCCTGCAATGGAACATAAATGCTTTGAGGACAGGGAGAGTTTATTTTTCTCTTTGTATACCTAGCATATAACACAATGTCTGGCATACAGCCAGTGCTCAATAAATGTATGATGAATTGAAATTTAATATTTCATGGTTATTAGTGTAGCACTTGAGTTTTCCATGTTTGTTATCCCTGGTTCTCGTCATGACTTACCCATGTCCTTTTCCTGCTCTATACATGAAATGGTGTCTTTCATAGTACTCATGCACATAAGGCATTATTAATAATACATTACAGATGACAATACTTATATCGACCATGTATCTTTCAATTGCTCTTTGGAATTCTTGCAATTTTGATTTTTCCAAGATGGTTGTGTTCCATGGCTTGTGGCCATAAAGCATCACTGGGAAGAATAGTAGTATTAAAAAGATGAATTTTGCAGCATTAAGAAGTCAATTGGGGAATGACTAGGATCATTAAGAACACTGGTCTCAAAATGTTGCCTAGCTTCATCTCCTTCAATGTTCATTCTCAGCTTTTGCCTGTTTGTGGCATATATGTGATATCCAGGGTTTCATACAGCATACATGGAGAGAAGTTACATGAGATAGGCTGAAAATTTAGGGCAGCGCGAGATCATGGAGGACTTAAAAGGCTGGGGAAAAGAGTAAGTCCTAGGGAAAGGAATCTGACCTTCACATAACATGCCATAGGAAGATGCTAATGCTTTTTTGAAAAGAGTACAATGAATAGATCTATAGGCCAAAGAAGACATCTTGCAGATATATGAATGAAGAGGTTGGAAGGGGGTAAATTGACATTGGAGGACCTGTCAGAAGACTGTTTTACTTGTCTAGGTAGGTGGTAGTGAGAGTCTGCACCAGAATGGATATAGTGGAAATATTTGTCCTTCATTCTCAAAGAGAACAATGACATCGGGGAGGTGATGCCACAATATGCAAGTGAATTGGATGTCATGGTAGTGGAAATAGAAAGAAGGGGAATCGATATGTGGGAAAGGTGTCACACAAGTAGAACATAAAAGACTTGTAAACTGACTGGAAATCCTCATGTTCCCCATCATCCAGGTAAGCAGCTTCTATCAAGATGGGGGAAGTCATCTCCACCAACTGACAACCAACTGATACCTCCAAGGCAAGCAAGCCAGCACAACTAAAGAAAAATAGGCCCCTGGAGGGAGACATAGAAGTATGTGCCAGGGGAATCAAGTCACCACCAGCCCTTCCACCATGACCTATCATGAGACTTAGATGAAGATAGCCCAGGACCATGAACCCAAGAGCCCTAGGAGTATCACCTTCTCTTAGAACAATGGTCTTGCTTCTGGCCCAGGCCCTGAAGCCAAAAATGAGAGGAGCAGTCATTGTGAAGGGCTCACCTTCCTCACCACCAACAACAGCTGACCAACTGCCACTGACAGAGCAGTAAACCCTAGAACCCAGAGAGTGCAAACATTCTCTAGACCAACCAGTCTTTACTTCCAAGCACAGCCCCTGGAGCCATCATGCCAGAAAGGAAACAGGACTTGTCAACTACTTCCCCAGGTACTAAAGCCCCCACCTCCTCAGTAATCACACTTACTTAAGAGGAGAAAAGAAAGTTCTCCCCACCAAAGGTCTTGGTACTGTGGAATGGTTCAGCATTATAAATGGACATGAATGTAGTAACCATCAGTGAAAACAACATTACAGATGACGCATTAAGATATGCTTTGCCACTGCACCCCATAGGCCCTATACAAGTCAAGTCAAGCCAATAAATAATTAATCTATAGCTGAAACTTCTTCTATATTATTTCTCCCATTAGAATGTGAGCTCCTTGTAAGGAGGGATTATTTGCCTTTCTATTTGTATCCTTAACACTTAGCACAGCTCTACACATAGTAAGGGCTCAATTAATGCTTTTTCATTCATTCAAATGAGAAGTGAGAAGGAAGTAAGAGTCAAAGAAAGTAAGATTTTGAATATGGGAGACTGGGAGAAAGTTATTGCAATCAGAGTTACAACTTGGGAGTTTTATGCCCTGGACAAGTACCTCAAAGCATGCCCTTAGTTGAGGGGAGTGTGGAGTACACCACCTCTGTAGGCGGACAGAAACACTGGATACCACCCTACAGATGGTATCCTACAATCACTACAGGTGATTCTGAGGAGGTCACCAAACAGGAGAGGGAGCATGCCTCAGACTGCCACCTAGCTTATTTCAATTATTTTTAGTAACTAGGTGCTAAACTACACTGCTTCTAGGTGCAGAAACACTGCAAGTACTGTAAGTACCCTCTAAATTTGTGCCCTTGAACAAAGTACTCATGATCCTACCCTAGTTAAAGTTCTAGATTCAAATGACAGAAAAAGTGAAGTCAAAAGAAGCAGGATTAGGAAGGAAGGTCATAACGTGATTTTGGACAAATTTGGTTTTAGGTATTGTGACAGAGGTAGATACAGATCTGGAGCTCAGAAGAGACATTAAAACTAGAGCTATAGGTTTGGGAGTGTGTATTAAAATAATTGAGGCCTTGGGTATGATTTTTTGCCAGGGAAAGAGCATAAATACAGAGAGAAAGGAGAAATAAAAACAGAGCCTCAAGGAACACACATCTAAAGGAATCAGTAAAAGGACAAGGAGCAAGAGGAGGTGATGAGAGATGAACAATTTGAGAAATAGGAACAGAATTCCTGGTTGACTGTGGTTTTTACTGAGTAAAAGGGAGGAGAAAGTATTCAGTAGAACAGAGTGGTCAATAACTCAAAAAGTTGCTGAGGGTTCACAGACAAACAACACTTTTTTTAAAAGTCTCTAAATTTGTCAGTCAGAAAGAAAGTCCTTGGTGACCTTTGAAAGAGAAAGCAATTTCTGTTAACTAAATTGGCAATCAGCCAGGCTGCAAAATTATTATTCTGACTGATCTTCCCCCCAAATTTTACCAAATACTTTAAAGAACCCCCAAAATTCAAAATCAGCACTTTTTTAAAATCTTTCCAAAAATTTACAAAGCTAGTTAATGATTCCACTTCAAATATCAATGACATACAACCACTGACAAAGAGATTTCATATTTGGAGATCCTTCTAATCTTTTGCAAATAGAGGATGAGAAGGGCTTATTTTATCAAATACTTAGAAAGGGCTTTTATTAGAAAGTAAGCATGTTTCTGGAAACATGCCAAACAAACCTACATTAATTAATCAAAAAGCATTGATTGTGCCAAGCATTTAACCTTGCAATAAATAAAGATCAACAGCCCACAGAACTTTTTATGACCAATAAAATTTGTGTTGCCTTGACCCACTTTTTCCACTGCTGTGTTCTTTTCCGTATTGCTCTTCTTTTAATCGAGTAGGTTCTGAGAAAACAAGCATCTCTCTACATGAAATGCACTCACATTTTCCCTACAAAGGGAAGCTTCCATGAAAATCAAATAATAATTACTTGAAAAGGAGAAGAGTGTATTGTGTTTCTCTTAGATCTGGTGACATATTTCCATTTACGATCTTGGGTTTTTAAGGCATGTTAGTGGTGCTTTTTTACTTCAAGCTGCTTTTGCACATTTCCCAGCAGCATATACACTCACCTGGCATTATACCAGGGCTGTTGGTAAGTGTTGACTTATTCTAAGGCAGGACAGCCACCAACCAAATGAGCAGAGAATCACTGTCCTACCCCATGACTTTCCCCAAAGACGTTGTTTGTTTAATTCTTCCACAGAAGTTCACAGTGGCTCATTTGCCATGTTCTGGAACCAAATTAGGTTCATTTCAGCAAAAAAACAAAAAATTTAAAGAGCATCCAAAGAGAAAAACAAGTTTCTTGGCAAGAAAATGTAATTTATGCATGATTAGGATTAGGAGCAAAAGGAAGAGATGACTCATTTGGAGGTCAAGTATCAGTGCTAAAAGCATGAGAGTTGGAGATAATTTTTAAAATAATAATTTCAATGCAAAAAATAGCATTAAAAACCCTGATTTTGGTCTAAGGCAAAGCAATTGAAAATTTCCATTCTGATTCTTCCAATTTGACCCACTGGCTCATACAGGGAAGCTCTGGGGTATAGTTGACCCTTCTGATAAGGCTTCAGGAGATATGAGAAGTGAGGATGGATTGTGATTTACCCTATCTGAGGGATGATTCACATTACTGGGACACAGATCCATTGAAATGGACTAGAATGTATATATTTTACTGAGGTTTCAAAAACTAGACCTAGTTACCATAGCGTTTGAGACCTAATATTTTTTAACACTTGAGGCAGTTAGGTAGGTAGCTCCCAGCTGCTTTGCCTGGGTTATCCTTCACAAAAGCTTGTCAACAGGAATCAGTCATTTGAATCTGAACGACATGATCTTTGTACCCACCAGGTACCCACCTTTAAGATTGTGTCCAAAACCTTCATTTTGTATATGAGGAAATGGAGGCTCAGAAACATTAGGCAATTGTTTTTGCCTCTTTTTGTATCCCCAGCACTTAGCACAGTGCCAGGCACATAGTATCTAATCACTGTTGACTGATTGATTGATTGATTTGTCTAAGGCGACACAGCTCATCATCTCCTCAAGGCTTTTTGTGTATTCAATCATAAATGTTCCTGAAATGTCTTACGTGAGCAAGCAATTAAGTGGTTGATGGCAAATTTTCATGGTATATTTCCATAGAGATATTCAATTAGTACACTTATTATGGGATTGCAATGTGGGGTCAGGGGAGGTTTTGCTATATTATAAAGAATAGACTTTGCTGTGACTTTTTTCCTAAATATAATAAAAGTGTCACTACCGTGGAATTAACTCTAGGAAAGACCAATTGGAACTAAGCAGTGTTTTTAAGTTATGAAGACAAACTGAGTCTCTTAAGTGGACCTGCTTTAATAAATAGATAAGAATGATTTTGTAATTAGCATGTTCATTATCTTATGTAAATGTTCCTCAAAATACTTAAGAGGGCATGAAAATTGTTCTAATAATTTAATTAACCCCATCCCCTACAATCTTCTCCAAAGGTACATAATTAATTAGATTTACATCATTAATTTGATTAGTAATTCTTTTCCTCATAGACATTACAAAAGTAAACATCCCAACTCATGTCCAAATTAAAACAAACCCTAAATAAATATGGCCCATACTACTAAGGTTTATTATACAATCCTCCCTCTTCCCAGAGTTGTAAATCAATACGATTAATACCATAATTTCCAGATACTGCCTTCAATGATTTTTAAAGGGAAATTTGTATTTAAAAAGTCACTTCTCTCTTACGTAGTAACCAGTTGATTGTATTTATTGTCCTTTTTCAAGTTATATTTAAATAGAATTAGATAATCTAATACAATGAAAATAGTATAATCAGCTATTAAATATCCAAGCTAATCAAGGAATATTTTTAAAGGTAAATAGTATAAAGATACAAAGGGAATTACTCGTAGAACCTAAAATTTGGTTTTGCATCGGTGAGAAGGGAAAAATAAGATCACACAAAGGTGCTAGGTGGGATGGGGCCCTGGAACAGCTGGGCAGTAACATCCCAGGAGTTTGCCTAGTAGCAGGCACAGCTAACATCCATATAGCACCTTAGGTTTGCAGAGCACTTTCCTTGTGTGATCTCATTTGATCCTCACAACAACCCTGGGAGGTAGGTGCTGTTATTAGCTCCATTTTATAGATGAAGAAACTGAGACAGAGAAAAGATTAAGTGCCTTGCCCAGGGTCACACAGCTAGGTAAGTGTCTAAAGCAGGATTTAAACTCAGACCTTCCTGGACACAGACCAAAAATAAGAATGATCAAGTGTACTTTAAGGTGTTGAAGTATTTCAATGAAGACTTTGTAGATCTTGGTTACTTCATCCATCATCATTCTTTTTTGTAGACTTAAAAAGATTTCTTAAATATTTTAAATTTAATATTTAATTTATTATTATCTTTTCCCATCCTCATTGAACATTTCCTAGTAGCAACTATTAAAGAAGAAAAAGAAAAACAGTTCAACAAAACAAGCTTATCAACCAGGTCTGATGGTACAGGCAACATTCTATCCCCATAGTCCCCCACCCACTCGGTAATGACAGAAGGGAAGTATATTTTCTCAATTTTTCTTTGGGGCTTAACTAGATCATTGTAACTACACAACATTCAGTTTTGTTTTGTTGTTCTTTCTGCTTACATTACTATAAGTCATCGTGTATACTGTTTACCTTTACATACGCTTACTTTATACTGCATCAGTTCATTTAAGTCTTCCCATGTGGATATGAAATCTTCATATTTGTTGGGTTTTTTTGTGTAGTCCATTGAATCATTCACCACTTGATGAATATCTACTTTATTTCCAGTTCTATACCACCAGCAAAAAAAAATCTGCAATAAATATTTTATCCTTTATTGTTCTTGATCAGTCCTGTCCTAGCCTTTCACTAACTGAATTGGTGTTGCCTGAGACAAAATGAGACCTGGGGAAGACCTTAGCTTAAAAAGGCCAACATCTACCACTATATCTGGGGCTATCTCCAGTCGTTCTGATCTATGTCTTGCGCCTAGACTCTGATGATTCTGGAGGAGACAGGGAGGCTGATGACTTTGCACAGTTCTGCCTCATTTAAATCCAACTCACTTGCAAGTCAAGACATCACCCTCTTAAAGTCATTGGTCATCTTCAAGAGTGAAGGATGAACAACAACTACAATGACAAGCAATCTCTTCATGACCCAATTTGGCATTTTCCTGGGAGAGATACTTGAGTGATTTGCCATTTCCTTCTCCAGCTCATTTTACAGATTCGGAAACCGAGGCAAATAGGGTAAAGTGACTTGCCCAGGGTCACATAGCTAATAAGTGTTTCAGGCCAGATTTGAACTCAGAAAGATCAGTCTTCCTGACTCTAGGCATGGCACTCTACTCCTCCAACTAGCTTCCCTTCCTATATTTGCTTTTCTTGGGGTACATGCCCAGGTATTCAATAGCCTTTTGCAAATAGGGGTTCATTAATTAGTTTCTATCAATAGCACCAATACAACAGGGAACAAGAGGCACAATATTTCCTTGTTGTTGTTTTTCCATCTGCCGATATTACGCTTTCACCTAATAAAGCATTTATTGATGAGAATAGATGTTTGATATACAGGTGAAATTTGAAAGTGAGAGTTCATCCTTTCCAGGGGAAAGTGGAGGGAAGAGCTCATCGGATTATCTCACATTCAGTTCTCACTTGGCTCAGGTCAGTGAGGAGAGGCAGCCTGATATGACTGATGAGAGCTGGATATGGAATCAGAAAGTTGAGTTCATTTGACACCTCTTACACACACCAGTTGTGAGATTATGGGCAAGTCACTTAAACTTCTCTGAGACTCGATTTCCTAATCTGCAAAATGGGATTATAATACCGACTTGTAACAAAGTTATAGTAGGGCTACGTAGTGTTTCATACAGGGTGTCCCCAAAGTCTTAGTGCAGTTTTAAACATTAATAGTTTTGGGGACCCCCTAAAAAATTAAAGCCCTATGTAATTGTCAGTTGTTTTTATTTGGTTCATGCCTGCCAAGAAGCAGCTTGCTCATTCTCCAATATGTGGTATTCTGCCTGAAGTCCACCTTACCATTCACAAAATTCAAAGTTTCTCTCTGGAGGAGAAAGAGAGATTTGGATCTTATTGAAACCATGGTCAGAAGGTACATTGCCAGCAGCATGGTTAAAAAGAAAGGTTAATAAGTTGTGAGACAACAACTAATAAGCATGTTTTTCTTTCACATTTATTGAGGAAGAATTTCCCATGAAAACTCTGCTTGTAGATGATCCACACACCTCTATCTGAAGTCTTCTTATCTTTCTCCAGCAGGTCTGCCTGGTCAATATTGACTGGGTCTGCTCCCCTTTTGAAGTACTCCATATGATTTGGAGAGGAAATTGCTTCAAGAGGTGGGTCAAAAGGAGACTGAAAGAGAAATTGCAGCCTAAGTATTTGAGCCTGTAACCCCAGCCTCATGGATAGAACTAAAAAATGACCATCCCACCACAGTCACTCAAATGGAAAACAAGTAACATCAATATTCTTCCCTGCTAACCTAGCACACATTATTAATGGTCCCCCAGAATAGTCCTACTTTCAGCAAAGGGTCTTTACCTTCTTACTGAGAAATAAGATTGAACATTTTTCGTATATGTTGATGGTAGCTTGCTTGTTTTCTCCCCCATTAGAGTGGGAGCTCCTTGAGGGCAGGAGGTTGTATTACGCCTTTCTTTGAATCTCCCATGCTTAGCAAAGTGACTGACACATACTTGCCACATGATGAATGCTGGTGGACTTAACTTAACCTACAAGTGTATATATCTACCTAGATAGATATATGGGGAACAAGAATATGAAAATTTCAGTAAAAAAAAATATGAGGAAGATTAGGGTAATATCCAGTAAAATTTTGCAGTGACATTGAGGTACAATCCTCACCAATAGAAGGTTTCTTATTCTTTTGATTACTAGGCAGATCACATTTAATTCCAAAGAGTGATAGGATTGAAAACTGGGGAGGACTTTGGGGAAGGAAAACATGAGAGAAGAGGTGAGAAAACCGCAGCCAGAGAAATGAAGTGGCTTGCTCATTTTGCTCAACCTCCATTTAATTTAATTGGAAATTTTAACATATTATAGCTCATGGTCATTACTATTATCTTTATTATCAGCATCATCACCACCATATATATTTCTCTAAGTTGTTGAGATCTTTTCCTGTGTTACAAGGGCTCCCCCTAATGTCAAATAAGGGGAAGAACAATTCCTAAACTGTCAGCTAGATTAATTTTTTGTTGAGTCAAAGTTTATGAAACTAAAATACAGCAAGGAAAAATATTCTACTGTCAATTAAATAGCCATCAGAAGGAGTTAAATTTATCACAAGAAACTTGATGAAATAAAAATTTCAAACCCAAAAATATATTTCCACAGTTATCAGTTTTCAAGATTTTAGGCCTATTAAAGCCTAATAAAATTGTCATGAGCAATATTAGTACTAGAAAACAGATAATCACTAATCCTCTTAGGAAGGTAGAGTAGCACAAAAGCAGAGGACAGATTGTATCATCAGACTAGGTTGCAGTCATGGTGGATTTACCTGAAATGGTTTTGTTTGTTAAAAATCAATCTGAAATGCTCTAGGGGCTCTTGGCAGCACTCTGCTCTTAGTTACCTCAGGTTCTTAGAAAACTCAGTGTTCTGTTGTTGTTGCTGCTGCTGCTGCTGCTGCTGCTGCTGTTCAATCATTCAGTCATGAGAGCCAAAAATGACATTAGACAAAGCAATTTTTAATTTATTTTTTTTAAATAAGCAAATTCTTTAAATTTATTTTTAGTTTTCAACATTGAGCAAATTTTCTCCCCATCTCTACCCTCCCTCCCACCCCAAGGTAGCATGTATTCTGATTGCCCCTTTCCCCAATCTGTCCTCTCTTCTACCACACCCCTCCCCCCCATCCCCTTTCCCCTTAATTTCTTGTAGAGCAAAATAGATTTCTATAGCCAAAGCCTGTCCATATGATTTCCCAGTTGCATGTAAAAACAATTTTTTAACATTTGTTTTTAGAACTTTGAGTTCCAAATTCTCTCCCCTCCTATCTCCCCACCCACCCTTCCTGAGAAGGCAAGCAATTCAACATAAGCCATACATGTATCGCTATGCAAAACACTTCCATAATAGTCATGTTGTGAAATACTAACTACATTTCCTTCCATCCTATCCTGGACCCCTTTATTCAACTTTCTAATTTGACACTGTCCCTTTTCAAAAGTGTTTGCTTTTGACTACCTCCTCCCCCAATCTGCCCTCCCTTCTATCATCCACCCCTTCTTATCCCCTTCCCCCCTACTTTCCTATAGGGTAAGACATCCAATTGAGCGTGTATATTATTCCTTCCTTAAGCAAAATCTGAAGAGAGCAAGATTCACTCATTCCCTTTCACCTACCCCCTCTTCCTTTCCATTACAATAGCTTTTTCTTGCCACTTCTATGTGAAATAATTTACCCCATTCTATCTCTCCCTTTCTTCTTCTCCCAATATATTCCTATCTCACCCCTTAATTTTATTTTTTAGATATCATCCTTTCATATTCAACTCACCCTGTGCCCTCTGTCTTATATATATTTTTTTCATTCTTTTGCTTCTGTTTTAAAATTTCTTGATTTCTAGTAAAGTCACTAGTTTCCACTTGCTCCATTCTAATTTTTAAGGCAGTATTTTCTTCTGAGGTCTTTTGGAACTCCTTTCTCATTTGACTAGTTCTGCCTTTTAAAGCATTCTTCTCCTCATTGGCTTTTTGGAGCTCTTTTGCCATTTGAGTTAATCTCTTTTTCTTTTTTAAATTTTTTAATTTATTTAACATATTTAGTTTTCAGCATTGGTTTTCACAAGAGTTTGAATTACAAATTTTCTCCCCATTTCTACCCTCCCCCCCCCCACTCCAAGATGGCATATATTCTGGTTGCTTTGTTCCCCAGTCGACCCTCCCTTCTGTCACCTCACTCCCCTCCCATCCCCTTTTCCCTTCCTTTCTTGTAGGGCAAGAAAAATTTCTATGCCCCATTGCCTGTGTATCTTATTTTCTAGTTGCAAGCAAAAACTTTATTTTTTTTGTTTTTGAAAATCTGTTTTTAAAACTTTGAGTTCCAAATTCTCCCCCATCCTCCCTTCCCACCCACCCTCCCTAATAAGTCAAGCAATTCAACACAGGCCACATGCCTATCACTATGTATAACCCTTCCACAATACTCATGTTGTGAAAGACTCACTATATTTTGCTCCTTCCCAACCCATCCTCCTTTATTGAATTTTCTCCCTTGACCCTGTCCCCTTTCAAAAGTGTTTGTTTTTGATTATCTCCACCCCCATCTGCCCTCCCCTCCATCACCCCCCCTTTTTTTTATCTTCTTCCCTCTTCTTTCCTGTGGGGTAAGATACCCAATTGAGTATGTATGGTATTCCCTCCTCAGGCCAAATCTGATGAGAGCAAGATTCACTCATTCCCCCCTCACCTGCCCTCCCCCCTCCTCCCCCAGAACTGCTTCCTCTTGCCGCCTTTATGCGAGATAATCCACCCCATTCTATCTCTCCCTATATCCCTCTCTCAATATATTCCTCTCTCATCCCGTAATTTGATTTTATTTCTTTTAGGTATCTTCCCTTCATCTTCAACTCACCCTGTGTCCGCTCTCTCTCTCTCTCTCTCTCTCTCTCTCTCTCTCTCTCTCTCTATATATATATATATATATATATATATATATATACATATATACATATATACATACATACACATTCACTTATATATACACATATATATATGTATATATACACACAAACATATATATATATATATACACATATATATATATATCCATATTCCCTTCAGCTACCCTAATACGGAGGTCTCATGAATCATACTTGTCATCTTTCCATGTAGGAATGTAAACAAAACAGTTCAACTTTAGTAAGTCCTTGAAATTTCTTTTTCTTGGTTACCTTTTCATGCTTCTCTTGATTCTTGTGTTTGAAAGTCAAATTTTCTATTCAGCTCTGGTCTTTTCATTGAGAAAGCTTGAAAGTCCTCTATTTTATTGAAAATCCATATTTTGCCTTGGAGCATGATACTCACTTTTGCTGGGTAGGTGATTCTAGTTTTAATCCTAGCTCCATTGACCTCCAGAATATCATATTCCAAGCCCTTCGATCTCTTCATGTAGAAGCTGCCAGATCTTGGGTTATTCTGATTGGGTTTCCACAATACTCAAATTGTTTCTTTCTGGCTGCTTGCAGTATTTTCTCCTTGATCTGGGAGCTCTGGAATTTGGCGACAATATTCCTAGGAGATTTCTTTTTGGGGTCTATTTGAGGAGGCGATCGATGGATTCTTTCAATTTCTATTTTGCCCTGTGGCTCTAGAATATCAGGGCAGTTCTCCTTGATTATTTCTTGAAAGATGATATCTAGGCTCTTTTTTTGATCATGGCTTTCAGGTAGCCCAATAATTTTTAAATTATCTCTCCTGGATCTATTTTCCAGGTCAGTGGTTTTTCCAATGAGATATTTCACATTGTCTTCCATTTTTTCATTCCTTTGGTTCTCTTTTATAATATCTTGATTTCTCATAAAGTCACTAGCTTCCACTTGCTCCAGTCTAATTTTTAAGGTAGTATTTTCTTCAGTGGTCCATTGGATCTCCTTTTCCATTTGGCTAATTCTGCCTTTCAGGGCATTCTTCTCCTCATTGGCTTTTTGGAGCTCTTTTGCCATTTAAGTTAGTCTATTTTTTAAGGTGTTGTTTTCTTCAGTGTATTTTTCAGTATTTTTTTGGGTCTCCTTTAGCAAGTCATTGACTTGTTTTTCATGGTTTTCTTGCATCCTTCTCAATTCTCTTCCCAATTTTTCCTCTACTTCTCTAACTTGCTTTTCCAAATCCTTTTTGAGCTCTTCCATGGCCTGGGACCAGTTCATGTTTTTCTTAGAGGCTTCTGTTGTAAGCTTTTTGACTTCTGTCTTCTGTCTGTGTGTTTTGGTCTTCTTTGTCACCAAAGAAAGAATCCAAAGTCTGAGAGTGAATCTGGGTGTGTTTTCACTGCCTGGCCATATTCCCAACCAACTGACTTGACCCTTGAGTTTTTCAGCGGGGTATGACTGTTTGTAGACTAGAGAGTTCTATGTTCCACATTTGGGGGGGATATGCCAGCTCTGCCACACCAGCACTACTCCTTCCCCCAAGAACCCCAAACCCGGACTGGGCTTAAATCTTCAGCAGGCTGTGCACTCCTGCTCTGATGCGCCACTTAATTCCTCCCACCAGGTGGGCCTGGGGCCAGAAGCAACAGCAGCTGTAGCTGCCCCACCTCTGCTGCCCCCTGGGCCGGTAGCCGAACTGCGAACTCCTTCCACTCCCGCAGCTTTTCCCGCTAACCTTCTCTGTTGTCTTTGGTGTTTGTAGGTTGAGAAGTCTGGTAACTGCTGCAGCTCACTGATTCAGGGTGCTAGGGCCTGCTCCATCCAGCTCCTGGTCTGGTTGGTCTGTGCTGCTCAAGCTGGGCTCTGCTCCGCTCCCCTCCCAGCTCCCAGCTCCCAGCTCCGTGTGGGATAGACCTCACCCAGAGACCATCCAGGCTGTCCTGGGCTGGAGCCCTGCTTCCCTCTGCTGTTTTGTGGGTTCTGCCATTCTAGAATTGGTTCAGAGCCATTTTTTATAGGTTTTTGGAGGGGCTCGGTGGGGGAGCTCACACTAGTCCCTACTTCCCTGCCGCCATCTTGGCTCCGCCCCCGAGTTAGTCTCTTTTTAAGGTGTTATTTTCTTCAGCATTTTGGGATTCTCCTTTAGCAAGTTGTTGACTTGTTTTTCATGATTTTCTTGCATCACTCTCATTTCTCTTCCCGATTTTCTTCTACTTCTCTTACTTGATTTTCAAATCCTTTTTGAGCCCTTCCATGGCCTGAGACCAATTCATACTTTTCTTGGAGGCTTTTGATGTAGGATCTTTGACTTTATTGACTTCTTCTGGCTGTAAGTTTTGATCTTCTTTGTCACCAAAGAAAGATTCTACAGTCTGAGTCTTTTTACACTGCCTGCTCATTTTCCCAACCAATTACTTGACTTTTGAGCTTTTTGTCAGAGTATGACTCCTTTCAGAATGGAGAGTGCTATGTTCCAAGCTTCAGGGTTGCGTGCTGCTGTTTTCAGAGCTACTTCTATTCTGAGGTGGTGTGATTTTTTTTTGAGGGGGGAATCCTCTCCTGACCTGTGAACTACCAGGAGGACTCCCTTTCCACATCCACCACAAGCTCTGCCACACCAGTGCTCCTCCCCCTGTTCCCCCCGCCCCAGGACCACCAACCAGATCTGTGACCCAGAACTAAGCAGGGTAAAGCAAGAGAACACTGCCTCAGTTCCAGCAAAGCGATCTCTGCCCTCTTGCTCTGATCAGCCGCTTGATTCTCCCCACCTGTGGGCCTGGAGCTGTGGAAGTAGCCCCTGCTGCTGGTGCTGCCACTGCCACTGCCGCAGCTGCCTCCACCACCCTGGGGCTGGGGCCGCACTGTGCACTTCTCTTATCTAGGTCCAACAGTTTTCCCACTGACTTGCTCAGTTGTCATTGGCATTTGTGGATTGAGAAGTCTGGAAACTGCCACAGCTTGGTGATTCAGGGCCTTGAGGCCTGCTCCACCCAGTCTACTCCAGCCTGGTCTCTTTGGTTGTAGTTCATGCTGGGATGTGCTCCGCTCCCAGCACGGTGTGATAGACCCTCCCCAGCGATTATCCAGGCCCTCTTGAGCTGAAGACTTATTTCACTCTGTCATTTTGTGGGTTCTCTAGCTCTACAATCTATTTAGAGTCATTTTTACAGGTATTTGGAGGGATTTGGGGGAGAAGCAAGTCCCTGTTTTCATGCCGCCATCTTTGCTCCACCCCACTCCCTGACAATGCAATTTTTAATCTGAATTTTGTTGAAACTAAAAGACAGAGGGAAAAAATTGTTTAAAACTAGTTATTTTATTAAGCCCTGTTAACCCTTCTTTACAGCTAAAACAATTTGGCTCTCACTTATAAAAATTATAAGATTGTTAACTAAGTTACTTGGGATTATTGTTATAATGATAAGACTTAAAAGTGATCTCACAGAAGCTCTAAGGGTGGACAGGGTAGACACTCTCTACTCCCCTCCCTTAGGAAAATGACCAAGGTCACCTCCAATGTAGGGCTATAGGGGGTGACCAGAGGCCACATGTTCCAGCTGCCATATACTGGGATCCTAAAAATAAAATATGGGAATGCCAACAGACATCATGGCAAGGGAAAAGAAAAACCAGTCAGGGCAAAACAAATTAAATTAAGACTGAAAATAGGGGACTAGCCATGCAGAAAGTATATAATTTTCATCAGTCCAGAGGAAGAATATCATCGTGTAGACAGGCAGCCCCTTCTTTGGGGTTCCTGTTGATTCCCCTTATTTTGTAAACTTGCCAGATCCCCAGAAACCATCTGTGTGGGCAAGGTCATCAGCCCTGGGAAAGAAAAAAAAAAGCCTGTTTGGGTTATGAAGCTCCTAAACAATGAACTTGGCTTGCTCAGAATTTGAAGCTTATGTATAATAAAGAAATGATTTCTAACTGTTTGTCTTTCCACCATGATAAGTTTAAATTTTTTTAAAAAATGTTAAATGAAATCTATTATATATGCAAGTCATGGTGAATTTTTATTGGTTATTGCAACTCCATAAGATTAAAAATAATTGTGTCTATCCCTAAGCTGTGATTGGTGAGACTTGCTATTTCAGGTAAAAGCCCTGGGGACTGAGCATATTTTACTTTGAATTTGAATTTAGATATAATTGTCTGCACTAAATTAGTCTCTGAGAGAAATGACGCGAACTACTCAGAGGGAATGTGATCCTGCTACAGGTGGAGGTTTGGTTCTGAGAAAAGGATAATTTTAGGCTTAATTGAGATGGGACACTCCTGATTCAGTTTCCCCATTGTCTTCCTTTGAAAAGGAATGTTTCCCACCTGGCTATTCCTGAGTCTGGCTATGAGGTGAAATTGATAACTGTGACTCTTCTCTGAATTCAGACAAACCTAGGGATGTTTTATCCTGTCATATCTGGCATGTCCCTTCTTTTCCCTTGTATAGCAAATTTCTAGAATCAGAGCAAGTGGTTAGTAAAAGATTTTTCAATCTGAATGTGTACTCATTTCATATTCCAAACAACTGGGTAAATTAGTACTTGGGCTTGTTATCTGCCTCCCCATATAGTGATGTGAAAAATTAAATCAAGGTGGAGCCAACATGGTGGAATAAAAGCAGAGATTCGCTTGAGCTCTCCCCCAAACACTTCCAAAAACCTATAAAAAATGACTCTAAACAAATTCTAGACCAGCGGAACCCACAAAAAGACAGTGAAACATATTTCCAGCCAAAGACAATCTGGATGGTTGACCAGAAAGGTCTGTTGCACCAGGCTGAGAGAGAAGCGCAGTCCAGTGTGAGCGCAGTCCAGCACAGACCAGGCCCCAGCAAACCTGGAGCAGGCCTCAGGGGAATGAATCACTGGCAGCTGTGGTGATTTCCAGACTTCTCAGACCACAAATGCCAAAGACAACTTAGAAGGTCAATGGGGAGGGTCTGTTGGACCTGGGGAGAGGAGCACAGTCCAGCACTGGGCCCAGCCCTGGATCAGTGGCAGCAGCAGTGGCGGCTTCCAGCACTCTCAGTCCACAGATGGTAAAGGGATAAAACAACTGGTCAGAAGATTACACAGGCCTCTTTGCTGGCACTGAGGTAGGATTCTCTTGCTTTGCCTGTGCTTCGATCTAGGTTACAGTTTTGGGTGGTGGTGCTGGGGTGAGGGGGAGTGCTGGCATGGCAGAGCTTGTGGCAGCTGTGGAGAGGGAATCCTCCTCACAGTTCCAAGGCAGAAAAGAGTGCTCATAGACCTCACTCATAGACCAGAGCATAGGCCAGGAGAGGAGTAAACACCTCTCCTTAGATCATACCACCTTTGAAGAACTGAAAATTTATGGGTGCCTAGAACTATCTCTGACAACAGCTGTGCAAAACCCCTAAAGCTTGGGACAGTTTGCCCTCCACATTGGAAGCAGAGTCCTACCTTAACAAAAAGCTAAAAAGTCAAGTAATAAGCTGAGAAAATGAGTAAACAGTGGGAAAAACTCGGACTATAGAATCTCACTTTGGTGACAAGGAAGTTATACACACACACACACACACACACATATACATATACATATATATACGCACACATATATGACATATATATACACACATATATATGACATATATAACATATAACCAGAAGACAACAAAGTCTAAAATCCTACATCAAAAGCTGCAAGAAAAATGTTAATTGGTCTCAGGCCATGGAAGGGATTTTGAAAATCAAGTAAGAGAAGTAGAGGAAAAATTAAATCCCTGGAATAAAACATTCTTTCTGAATGATACAAGAGTAAACAAAGGTATAAACACAATGATTGATAATCATTATCCCAAAGACTAAGGCTGGGGCACACCTGAGCTACCATAATTAAAGTTATATTCCTTTCTACTATCCTAAACAACTTGGTAAACGGGTATTTGGCTTAGACATCTGCCTGTTACTAGATAGGTAGATAGATAGGTAGATAGATAGATAGATAGATAGATAGATAGATAGATAGATAGATCTGCCTGAAATAAGGTGCTTAAATGTTTCTAAATGATGTAAAATATCCTCCCAAGTTTTTTATTATAATTTGAAGTTAAGTTAGCCTCTTACAAGCAAATTCATTTGTATAACTATTGAACCCAAGGGTGGAAAGCTTCTAGCTGCAAAAGTGTTGTTACTAATATCTACATGTATAGGGTTGGATCCTCAATAGCATCTGATCCTCCTAAAATCATTAGAATCACAGTAGAAACTTTTTGGAAAGTAACAACATCAGAAAATACTGTATATCAAAAGTAAATAATAGCATCATGGGGGTCTTGGCTTCTTTCTCCTTATGTTTGGGCTCTGTATATTGAACTTGCCTGTCAAATTTCTGTCTTCCAGACTACATGTCATTCACTTACAGTTGGTAGCCCATACTTACCCATCATCCCCTGGATGTGGCCTATGCTTGGTTCCAGTCAAACTCCTTCTCAAGACCCACTGAAGCAGAGACAGTTCTACATCCCTTGCAAGCTTGAAGAAGTTACAGAAGCAGAGACTTTTGTCCCTTTTCCCAAATGAATTTGGGCCCCAGCTTTTTGAGGGGGGGAATGAAGGAATCCTAATAAAGCTGCCCCCAGCCTCAATATTCTGATTTCCTTATGGGCCCCACTGACCAGCAGGCATGCCCTGATTTGACTACATAATCTGACTATAACCACACCCCAGGCTCCCAGATTCAATATAGCCACTGCCCCTAGCTAGTCACTGCCCTCAGATCCAATTCACATATTTGAACAGGTATATCCAAGACAGGACCGCAATACCTAACTATATTTAGCAAGTTCTCCTAGGAGTTACCCCAGTTGAACTGTGCTACCTGCCCTGCTTGGAGCCGAGAAGGTGGGCTTAGTTTCTAAAAAGATCATCAAATCACAGTGTTCAGATTGTAACTGTTGCAGTAACTTGTATTTATTCATACACATATGAGTGTACATATATAAATATGTATATATATTTACCTATTTATATACTGCCATCTAGCCACCTATATATAAAAATATATAAACAATATTATATATGAATCTTATTTCTATTAAATTATTATATTAACCTATACAATTGAGTTATAAGCATTGATTATTATTCATTCTTCATTCTCAAAGAAGACCAGTGACATCAGGGGTGTAAAGTCCTGACTTGCAAGTGAATTGGATTTAAGTGAGACAGAGCTGTGCAAAATGACTAGCTTCAATCTGTTCTACAGAGTCATCAGAGTCCCAGGCAAGACACAGGTCAGGACAACTGGAGGTGGCCCCAGGTGCACCGGGATATGTTGGCCATTTTAAGCTAAGGTCTTTCCCAGGTCTCAGTTTGTTTGAGGCAACATTCATTCAGGCATTAAGGCTAGGTAAGAAATGAGGCAAAGGACGGCCTATTCTGCCTTTACAAAAGAATCCATCTTAGAGGGGAAGACCCTCAGGATTTCTGTCCAGAACAGAAGGTGCCTATTAAATGAAGGTAGGCCTCTATAGCTAACACAAGTGATATCTGAAAGGAATAACATCAATTATTTACATCTTTGCTCTAATTAATAAGTTCATGAGAACAAAATCTTACTACTCATGTAAAATTTGCTGGATGAGAAGGGAGAAATGTATAATCCAATCTGGCGTAATATAACCTGAACTGGAATTTTGTCTATGAGCTCAGACTTGGGTGTGAAGTTAATGACAATCCCTGAGCTGGTAAAGAACAACTGGGCATCACCTTCAAAAGGAAGTTGACAAAGAAATGTAGGTGTGGGGAAGGGGTAGAAAAAATGGGTTTCCTGAAGGCAAATTTTACCTCCTTCACAACTTAGCATAAGACTATCCCTGTTTAAAACATATACATGCATCAGTACCCATGTATATTTCAGTATAGGATTTTTCCAACTGGGGCATTTCATTCTAACTCTGGAGGGGACTTTGTGCTGGCATCTTTAGGATGGTCCCAAGAAAGATTTTTTGCTCTAAGTATTCCTCAAGGTGGCTACCCTTGATTAAGATAAAATGGTGAAATATTTAAATTTGTTTTCCTTTAATGGGACTGATCTCGAAGAGGACAAAAGAGGGGATTAAACAAGTCAGGTATCCCTAGGAAATATGGTGCTGTAAGTAAGCAATGTGTGTTTTTGGTGTCCCATCATTTCCTTTTCAGTATTCTCCTGGGCCCAGGGCGGAAATACCTAGTGCCTCAGAATGCCTCCAACCCTCATTGCCAGACCCCACTTTATCATGCCCTCCCCAAATCATCTCCCTTCCAACCTTTTACTCAAAGCCTTGATCAGGCCCAAAGATTCTAACAGATCCCTCTTGTATCCTAGAGCAATGCTAGACTGATTTGTTCTATTATGCTAATGACAATGAATGATATACTATTCTCAGCCCAAGGAATTTGCAAGATGAATCCAACAGTGATGATTCTAATACTCTATAGTGAGTGAAGGGTAAGAGTGGGATGATAGATTGAGACATTTGGGGTCTTCTGGTGCCTGTTCCTCAAATTCTGATGACTTAATAACATTTTTTTGCTGATTAATCTTCTGCTGTTCACAGAATCTCTTCAGAGGTATTATCATCTTGTCTAATTTGATCCTGATCATACTGCTATGAGGTAGAAAGGGAAGAAATTATTACTTCCCATTTTTCAGCTGAGGAAACTAAGGCTCAAGGTTTGCCCAAGGTTATATATCATATAGGAATCTTCCTACTCTGACTCTGCTTAGGTCTGCCTTATAGATGGTGAGGTATTCTTTGAGGACACTCTTTTCATTTTTCTGTGTTCCCATTTTATGAATCATTTGTGCTCCAAAGGCAAATTTTTCTTAATGAGACCCAAAACACAATTTTTACCTTTTCTTATGTTTTGAATTTTTTTTGAGAAACGATTTCTTGAAACTACTTAAGGTTTTAATTTGACTACATGAAAAGTCATTATATCTGGCTGATATTCTTCCCATCTTTCAAAATTCAAGTTCCACTTCCTCTGTGAAGACTTCCAGATGTTTTACTCAATTTCATATCTTGCTACTTTGCTGATGCTATTTATTAGTCTATTAGATTTTTGTTGATTTTATGTTCCACATAAACCATCTTATCACCTGCAGAGATATTGTAATATCTTCTTTCCCATGTTTATTCATGTAATTTCTTTTTCTTGTTTTATTGCTATAGTTAGAGGTAATATTTCTAGAGTGATTTCCAATAATAATGGTAAGAGTGGCCATCCTTACTTCACCCTTGATCTTTTGTGAGAAATGTCTAATATTTTTTCATAACAAACAAAACTGGCTTTTGTTTTTAGATAAATGTTTTTATCTGTGTTGAGAAAAATCCTTCCCTTCTTATATATTTTAGTATTTTTAATATAAATGAGATTTTTATTGAGATTTTTCTTTATTGATATAATCCCATGACTGTTTCTATCATTAATATTATTATTGTTGGACAATGTACTAATAAACTTACTATTTTATATTATTAGAATAAATCTACCTCACTTAAAATTAGTAATCTTTTTGAGACATTGCTATAATTTATTTTTAATAACTTTTCAACAATGTTCACTAGTGTTATCATCAGTAGTTCTTTTATTTGGCCTTATCCACCCTGAGTTAGGCCTCAGGATCATCAACTTGTTTTTATAGAAAGAGTCAAGTGCTGTTTTGGTCTGGGCTTGACTCAAACAAGTCAGTTGGTAGTTTCTGTTCAATACTGGAACAAAATGAGACACTCAAATCACTCAACAGTTAGGAGAAGGTGATTTATTTAGCCACAAAAGGAAAAGGATATTCAACAAAGATGAACCCTGAAGATAGACAGAGGTGATTTGGCTGAGCAAAGTCCCCCTCGCCTCTTAACTAGTCAGAGGTAGACTTCCAGCATCAAAGCATTCCTGCAGCCCCTCAAGAATGTTTGTACTCAGTATGACCAAGAAGTGATGACAGTAGCCTAAGCCTTCAGTCCCTTGAGCCAATCATGCCTCAAGAATGGTTTCAATACATTTTAAGAAAAAACCAGCATAACTTGTAGAGGGGTGTAATATTAATTAAGTTGGGACTTTTTTTTTTTTACTGTTTTAGAATGCTAAATTAAGTGTCTTTGATTGAGCCTTACTAGGTGCAAAGCCCCAGCCCAGACCCCTATGTACTAGGTGCTAAGCCCACGTGGGCATGAAGCTCCCAGGGCCGTAAGGGGAGTTGCTAAGGCCAGAGCCAATAGTATGAGCCTAAGTTCTGGTTGCTCAGATGACATTTAATGATGTCCAAAGACTGTGTAAAAAGAGAGAACAGAGCTATTGAGGCTCTCACTCCTGGAGGAGTGTTGGCATGGGACTCTGGGCAGCTGCCTTAAGAGCCTCCCAGCTCTTCAACCCAGATGTTGATGGCTTCTTGGTAACTATGAATTGTGTTTGGTCTGTTTATAATGTATCTTTGTAATTTGTTTGTATTTGCTCTGAAGTTCAGGGTGCTGGCTTTTTCCCCTGACCTAAGTGAATGATATTTGTATGTTGGATTAAAATGAGATTGTTAACCCCCTAACATTACTTTCCTTAATCAAGTAGATGAAAAGCATTCTTGTTGTTGGGCTTGTGTTGGTCTTTCACCCCCACGGCAGCTGCTGGCCAAATTGTTATGGCAAGGGGTGTGGGTATGGGCTAGGGTATTATTCCTATCACAAGTACCTTCTCTCTTTACTTTTGAAACCATTTCATGAACCATTTATAAAAGTGTGCTGATAAATGTTTAACAACCAGCTATCTGCGGGGAGATGTACACACAAGACTTTTAAGTTTAATTTGCATTATCAATATTTTCTCCATTGCTTTCTTAAGTCTAGATAATTAACAAAATAATAAATCAAGCTTTAATTTGTAGCATTTGCCCATATCCAAAGTGTAAACACTTATGCTGAAATTTAAACAATCAGCTCTCACAACTGGTTCAAGCTGGCTCTAGCATGCCCCTGAATAAAATTATTTTTTCTTTAAGTATTTGATAGCATTCACTCACAAGGCCATCTGGTCCTGATCTTTTGTTCTAGAAATAAGGGGGCTTGCACCCCTATGATTTATCCTACCAAGATAATTCTTTTATCAGACATATTTCTTAGATTTGTGGCGGAATACATGAAAGTGCGATTGGGATGGAGATGAATCATAAACAGAGGGCTAATGTTATAGGTAAAAAAATTTTTTTCTTCTGTAGGAGTTTAGTTATGCTTTGTTCAAATTTTCTTTTGAAATGAGGTTGTTTAAATTATATGTTTCTTGCTTTGGCAATTTAGGGGGTTTACATTTTATAAAAACTTCATTTTAAACTGTTCAGTTTTTCCATAATGGTTTTACTTGTATTTGTATTATTGTATTTACTTAAATATATTTATAAATTTATTTATTTCCTCTTCATTTGTTATAATCTGCCATTCTCCATTTTAGTTTTGTTCTTTTAGCTTCCTTCCCTCACTATTTTCATTAAACTAAATAATTGTTTATCAGTTCTTTTTTTAAAAAAGGTTTTTTTTATTTTACTTATTCCACTTACCACACTCTTCTCCTCCCCCACAGAGAGAGCAGTACTTCAGGTGGTCTTAGGGATGTGTGACTAGAATAACACTCAGAGTGCTGTAACTGGATGGGCCATCAGGCAAAGCACTTAATGTGAGCTAAAGGGCATGTACAAGCCAGGTTTAGCAGTTCTTAAACCTGAGCCTTGATCTCATTTACTGTTTGTGACAAACTTCTCTACCTCTCTGGTTTTGTCTACTCCCAGGTTTCTGTCAACAATCTAGGGGTGAAGGTCACCTGAAGGTCACCTTCCTCTTATACTTCATAATTCATGTCTACCCCCGTCCCACTTTCCCTTCTCAGTGACCAGAAAGAATTACTCACTCAAGTATAGATTAAAGCACATTTTCGGGAAAACATATTAAAAGTAAAAGGTGTTAAAATTTCGGTGGGACCACTGTTTTCAGAGTCTGAAATTCCAACACTCTTTTACATTCTGCCTTTTGTTGTTGCCATAAAGCAGAGGTTCTCGACCCAAGGTCATTAGTTTCTTTTAAAATATTTTGATACCTGTATGGAAATATTGGTTTCTTTTGTAACACTGTGAATTTTATTTTATGCATTTAAAAATATTATTCTAAGAGAGGGTTCCACTGGCTTCACCAGACTGCCAAAGGGGGTCCATGACAAAACAGAAAATAAGAACCCCTGTCCAAGAGACAAGTGGGTCCCAAAGTCATAAGAGTGAGGAATATTACATAAGCATTTTCAGTCTCAAAAATAAAGGGGACTAGGTTAACTTTCTTGGCTTCCACAACTGGCTGCTTAAATAAGGACTATCACTTGCATTATTGCTATTCAATACTTTCGTACTATATTGTGTGTGTGTGTGTGTGTGTGTGTGTGTGTGAGAGAGAGAGAGAGAGAGAGAGAGAGAGAGAGAGAGACAGAGAGAGAGTGAGAGAGACAGAGAGTTATTCTATTAAAAAGTACCTCCAAGTTTTGTGACATTATAGCTTCCTTTACATTAATCCAGAGCCATTCTACTCCCACTTCTTCTCCCAATGCCTTGGCACCTCAAAATATAGGAAATGGAAAGGAAAAACAAGTAGCAACTGCAATGTGGGAGGATAATTCAGTTAAGTGTTCATCAGGGGGTTTTTTGTTTGTTTTTGTTCAATTATGTTTATATCACCTTTAGTTTTAAACTTTTTTCTTTTTTATGTTTGCTTTGGGATAATTTGTTGCTCTTCTAATTTGTTAAACTGTATATTCAGTTAATTTATCTTCCCTTTCAGTTTTAAAAATACAAATATTCAGAGATATATATAGGCCTCTGAGAAAAGCTTTAATGGCAACCCATCAATTTTGATATGTAAAAAAACTATTGTTATCATGTTGTACTTTTTATTCTTTGTGACTTCTTTTTAAACCAATCATTATTTAACTAATCCTTAATTAGCTGCTATTTAAGTCTATTATACTCCCCCCTCCCCCATGTTTCCTATTTTATCATGCATGCTTTGTTTGTAAAGTAAATCTTACTTGGAAATTCTGTAAGTAATAAATTTTTGTTAAATTTGTTAGAAATCCTAAGTTTGTTTGAGAAGAAAATTAATTGTTTAATATTTCTATTCAGCTCTTTCAATATATCAAACCAGTTTTTTTTTTCAATATTCTGTTCTTAAACTTCGTTTCTCTTTCTGTTGGACTTTTCCAATTCTGAGAGAGTAGAGTTAAATTTTTTCATAACTAAAAGGTGAGGAAGGTGTGGCTAGATAGCAATTTAGCGGTTTTAGTGGACTGCAAGTTCAGTATGAATCATTCATATGATACTGTAGCCAATAATGCTCATGAAATCTTAGGCTGAATTTACAGACATATAATATCCAGAACTAAAGACCTGGTAGTGCTGATCAGCTCACAGGTGGAAGTACTATGTTAATTCTGGATACCACATTTTAGGAGGGATGTTGATAAACTGGAGTATATCCAAATGAAGGCAAACAAGATCATGAAAAGCTTCAAGATCATAGCTTGTGAAAACTACTTGAAAGAACTGTGGATTTTTAAACTAGATAACAGAAGATTTGGGACATTATAATGAAGGAAATAGCCTCAGAAAGGTCACATAGACAGTATTTGATTTGGGGATGTTTAGCAATAGAAAAGAAGATTTGATGAGGTGTGTGCAGGTGTGTATGCATGACATACTAGCATTTGAATGCAAGTCAGATGAAAGAAGCATTAGACTTTCATTGCTTGACTCTGGAGAGCAGAACAAGAAGCAAAGGTTTGAAGTTTAAAAAAAAGAGGCAAATTTGGCTTTAATGCACATCAAAACTTTCTAATAATTAGAGCTAATATTGTCATGGGCTATCTTGAGCAAATGGAGTTTCCTTGACTTGAGGGTTTCAAGAGAAGTTTGAATGAGTCAGTCAGTCAACAAACGTATATTAAGTGTTTACTGTGTGTGAGCCATTATGCTAAGAGCTGAAATGAGCACTTGTGAGACATGTTGTAGAAGAGACCCTTGCTCATGTGTGGTTGGATCAGATTGTCCAGCTGTTTCCCACCTTAATCCTGTTTCCCATCCTTAATCCTGATCAAAATATCTATACCCTGGCTCTGTTACCCTAGCCCTCTATTGTCTGTCATTTCCATGTAGCCTTCAGCTATTTCCCACCCTGGAGTCTGACCTCATCCCAGTCCCTTCAAGCTCCTCCTTAGACTCCTCCTCAAGTCCCTCCCTAAACTCCTCCTCTGGTCACCCCAGACCGCCCCTCAATCCCTTCCACAATCTTTGTGTATATAATCTCCATCTTGCCTCTATGAAGGTGGTCAGATCCAATCTAGCTCAGATTGATCTGGCCCACTTTCATTACAGGCGTCACAAGGGGTGGGATGTCTTGGGGCAGGCCTATTTGGCTAACTCTTAATAAACTTTGTCTTTTCCCTTGGCTGAGAAAGCTTGAGTCGAATTCTTTCAGCAGGACCCAGTGTGTCGGTACTTTGGGGTGTCGAGCACCCCTCACCCCAAACCCTCTTCATGAGGTCCTTACCAAATCTGAAATTCTATGATTTTGTGTCTTACTGTCTATGTTTTTTTGAATTTCAGTTTATTTTTCTTTTCAATACTTAGTTTCCATGCCATTTAGAATATGTGTGTGTATTAATATTAATAGGTGGTATAGTAGATAGAGAACTGCACTTGGAATCAGGAAGACCTGTGTTCAAATTGATGAGGTTTAGACTGTGGGGGCCCCCTTGAACTCCCCTTGAATCTTCTTACTAGATGAGGCATTTGCCTGAGGCCATAAGCCTTTCATTATTGCTAGGCCCAAATCTCTATGCTAGGTTACTCTAACCTAGCCTAGCCCTCTATTGTCTGGCTAGTTTCCACCCTTGATCTTGTCAAAGTGTCTATGCACAAATCTGTTACCCTTAAACTAGCCTAGCCCTATATTCTCTGTTACCTTCAGGTAGCCTTCAGCTACTTCCCACCCTTAATCCCATTCTCTTGGTTTCTGGAGTCTCACCTCACCCCAGTCACATCAAGCTCCTCCTTAGGCTCCTCCTCAAGACCCTCCCTAAACCCCACTTCCTATCACCCTAAGATCACCCTGGATCCCTCCCACAATCTTTGTGTATATAAGTTTCATCTTGCCTCCATGAAGTGGCTCAGATTCCATCTGCCTCAGATGGAACCTGGCCCACTTGTGAAAATGAGCATCAGAAAGGGTGAGATTTCTTAAGACAACCCATTATGGTAAACATTTAATAAATTTTGTTTCTCTTTAGCTGTGAGAAGGCTTGAGTTGAATTCTTTCGAGCAGGAGCCAGTGTGTTGGTATTTTGGGGTCTTGAGCACCCCTAAAAACATATAGTTCCCTGATCTCTTCAAAATCTTGCCTTAGAATGTTATTAGCCATACAACCCTATGTAGCAACAATTCAGCTAGCAGCTGCTGTAGGGGTGAAGGCCCACCAACAACCAGCACACAGAAAGCTGCTAACACAGTTTCTTTTGATCTTCTTTACTAAGGAAAGTAACTTTAAAGGGTTAACAATCTCAATTTAATCAAACATATAAATATCATTCACTTAGTTCAGGGGAAAAAGTCAGCACCCTAAACTTCAGAGCAAATACAAACAAATTACAAACATCAACAGACATGCAGAGGTTAAAGCAAACATGTTGATGGTAAAGAACTATAGGTTTCTAGGGGTGCTCGAGACCCCAAAATACCTACACGCCGGGTCCTGCCCAAAGAATTTGACTCAAGCCTTCTCAGCCAAGGGAAAAAAGAAAGTTTATTAGGGATTCACCATAATGGGCTGTCTTAAGAAATCCCACCCTTTGTGAGCCTGTTTCCACAAGCAAGTGGGCCAGATTCAACCTACTGAGCTAGATTGAACCTGAGCACCTTCATGGAGGCAAGATGGAGATTATATACACAAAGATTGTAGGAGGGATTGAGGGGTGGTCTGGGGTGACTAGAGGAGGGGTTTAGGGAGGGTCTTGAGGGGAAGTCTAAGGAGGACCAGATGAGGTCAGAGTCCAGGAACCAAGAGAATGGAATTAAGGGCAAGAAGTTCCTGAAGGCATGGATACTGATAATATCAAGGTTGGGAAGTAACTGAAGGCATGCATATCTATTGTTAAAATAGAGGGCAAGGTTTAGGCCTAATGATAATGTGAGGCTATAGTCTCTGGGGAAGGCCGGATCTAGTTGGAAGATTCAAGGACAGTTCAAAGGGGCTCCCAGAGACTGTATTACAGATTCAAGGGGGTTCCCAGAGACTGTGCCCTCATCAGACAGACCTTGTCTGATTCAAATCACAATTCATAGTTACCAGAAAATCACCAACATCTATCTGGGTTACAAAGCTGGGGGGCAGTTATGGCTTGACCAGAGTCTCAACACTCCTACCATGAGTGTGCCCCCAAAAGTCAAATGCCAACCTTGGATCTTATATAGCCATCTCAGGGCCCTGGGGCACTTGATTACCTTGGTGCTGAAAAGCACTCAAACAAAGAACAGTGAAAAATCCCATTTAGGGGGTGGGAGAGCTAATCCCTAGTAGGACTCCTGATTGTCTAAGCTGAGAAACATTCCAAGACAAGATCTTACTTTATCTGCCCCATTCAAAACAAAGGCCAGAATCATTAAAGACACTTAAAAGGAGAACAGCAAAAAGGTCCACCTTAATTACTGATACACCCTGAATGTCACCTAAACTCTCTCAGTATTGGTTTCTTCATGTGTTAAAGGGGAGGGTTTTTGCGACGTTTAAATGAGATAACACACATAAAACCACTTTGCAAACCTGTCTAATTATTACTATATAATTGTTAGTTATTATTGTTGTTATTTGTTGTACCTTTAAAAAATGAAATCATTTTCTTCTTTAACTCTCTATATTTTGGCTTCCAGTTATTTGAAATCATCATTGATGCTCCTGAATGGAGGGTCAACTGAGCTATAATACATTTTATTCCAGTCTCCCACTTTTAATCAGTATATATCCATTACCGTTTGGTATATAGGTTTTAGGTTTGTCTCTTTTATGCAACTTCTTATTGAACTATTTTTTAAAAATCTATTCTTATACTCCTTTCTATCTGCATGACAAGTTCATCTCATTTATATATTAAGGATTATGGCTGTTAAACTTTTTCCCCCCCCCCCCCCCCCCCCGTTTTCAAACATATTAACTTTTTACTATTCCTAGGTTGCAATGACCATCCAAATTGATTAGATCTCTGATCCATTTTAGTTTTAACTTTCACTGGACACATAACTTTGCACTTTGACACAAATACAGTCCACCATCTCCTCCTTTCACACCCTGTACACAGATCTTTGATTTTATTGAAATGAGATTTTCTAAGCTTCTCATCTCCTCCCTTCCATCAAATAGTTGTGGTTTGAAGAACTCCTTAAATCCCTCCCACCTCATTAATTAGCTTGAATTTTATCTGCAGTACTTCAGGTACAATAACTCATCCTTTTCCCCTTTTCAACCTTCTTCAGGGTCATTGTTATTTTTTTAATCTCCTATGAAGTACTACAAAGCAATTTCTCATTAATCAGACAATAAGCATTGATTAAGAGCCTACTAGTCGCTAGGGATAGAAATACAAAGAATAATACAATACTTACTCTCAAAGAGTTTATATTCAGATGAGAGAAAACAATAGGCACATATAGAGCTATATGCAGAAAAAATATCAAAAGAATAAAGAAAAGTGAGTGTTCCCGCGAGCACTGCACCCACTCTCCCGGGGAGCGTAATAAAATGCCTTCCTCTGCCCACTCTGGTCCTGAATTCTTTGGGTGTGAATGGGCAAATCACATACATAGATTTTCCTAAGGTCAAGTGAAGGGAAGCAACAGGCAGCGGAAGCTCGCCAGGCTTACTCCTGGATCTTGTCTTGGGGTGTCCTGTGATCCCCACTGCGGTGTTAAGGGGGCTACCACTCTGGATTCCCTTGGGGAACCCTGTGGTCTGCATGGCCTTCTTAAGGGGACATCACATGGGACTTCCGACCCTGTCTCGGGAGCCTTATGATCTTACTGCCATCCTAAGGGGCCATCACTTGGGTCTTTCTTAGGGTCTGACCCCTAGGAGGCCCTGTGATCCCCACAGATTAAGGGATGGCTACCACTTGGTCTTCCTCTGGGAGTCCTGTGGTCTGTACAGCCTTCCCTAGGGATTATCACAGGGTTCTTCTTCAGGACTTTGGCCCTGCCTAGGAAGTCCAGTGATCGCCAAAACCACGTTTCTCACAATTTGGGGGCTCGTCGCGGGATTCTGAAGACCCCAGGAAGGGTGAGTAAGATAGGGCAGAGGGAAGAGCGCTCCCGCTCACTGTTAGAGTGGTCCCACTGTCTTAAGCTGAAAACCCCCTGGAGGCTCTGAAGGACCCGAGACCTTGTTTGAACAAGAAGAGTGTGCAGACTAACGCAGAGGGAACCGTGGGAGACTGCGCAAGTCAGGTCACCTGAGCAAGAAGGCCTGCTGAATTTCTACCTGTAAGCTAATTGGTTGCAGTTCAAACCTATGGAGACTGGGTGCTGATTAAATCCTGGAAAGAAACTAAGCTTCAGACCAGCTGGGAGGGACCGTTCCAGGTTCTTCTCACTACAGAGACCGCTATGCTGAGAAAGGGTGGACTCATTACACCAAGGTAAAAGCACCTGTGGGGGGAATCCCAAGAATGGACTACTAAGGACAATTCCGACCCCTTGAAGATTATTCTACACCAGAAGGGAGAGGGACACTGGGAGAGAACGAACTCATAACCTTTGTATTAATATTGTTTCCATTATCTTGTTAATCATTCAGTATATGCCAGCTTCAATGAAGGATGGAGGGATTATTCCACTAGTTGAAAATTAGGAATAGTGGGGATAACAGGGACAGTGGCATTTTTTTTCCTTCCATCAGAATAAGGGGGGAGGCATAAGGGAAGGCACAGGTTTATTTCTTCTGGAAAAGGTAAAAGGGAGCCTATTGTCCTGGTTACTGGGATCACTCTGGCCATCGGAGCCCCTGTCTCCCCTCCATGGAAGGAGGAGAATAAGTTTACTCAACTGATGGAAGTCATTGCCAGAACTTTTAATGTAACCAATTGTTGGATCTGTGGGGGTCCACAACAATTTGAAAATTGGCCCTGGGTACCTGTACCTCTGAGTCTGGCCTGGATCCTTAGTAATCGGTCTCTTCCATACCAGACCTAATGACCTCTTGTGGTAAGGGTAATATAGGTCAGAATTTCTGGCACTCGGTAGCTATAGCAAGGTGTCAAGCAGAAAGAAACTAGTGGAATACTTCTGGATCCTTATAGACAGTGGGGATGGGATAATGGTTTTTGTTTTGGACATTTTGATACTTTTTGGAGTAAAAGTAAGAAAACAAGTAGCCCCCGGGTAGAAAGGTGTGAGTGGAGAAGGACAGAGCAGCTGTGGAGGTGCCAATATTGAAGGAATGGAACCCGGTCTTACCAAGGAGGGCCCTTGGGGTTCCACGATAAGCAATATTATCCCTTTCTTTGGAGTGCTTCCAAAACACACAAGACAGAGCAACCAGCCCTAAAAAGGACATTATTGGATTTGTGGCCACACAGCCTATGCCCATCTCCCTTTAAATTGGACAGGGGTGTGCTATGTGGGGTTGGTTAGACCAAAATTTTTCTTTTTAGCAGGACAAGAAGGGAACAAATTGGGAATACAGCTATATGACGATCTAATGCCCCCAAGTGAGAGGTTCAAGTGGGAGATAGATACTTTTCCTAACAGTCACCCGGGATGCCAATGGGTGGGGAGATGAGTGGCCCCCACAAAGAATTGTTCAAAATCTGTGGTAGAGATTATCACCAACCAGACTGCCAAGGCATTGGACCTACTGGCTGATCAGGCTACCCAAACCAGAGAGGCTGTGTTATTATTTGCTAGCAGAAGAGGGAGGTGTTTGTGGGAAACTCAACCTCTCTAGTTGTTGCATAAAAATAGATGATAATGGACAGGTTGTAAAAGATGTCCCAATTCAGACATGGACCAGTCCATTCAATCTTTCTTGGTTTGATTGGTTCAAGGGTTCCTGGTGGAAACAAATTATTGGAGTCTTCCTGCTAGCATTTATATTAGGAAGGCAGAATTTATGATTTCAAAGAGGATCTCATATGTGCCTAAAAGGTCCGGAACCGCAGGATATAAGGAATTCTCTAGGCAGAAGGCAGGAGAACTAAAGCATGTATTTACACTCCACAATAACAAGCCCACAAACCAGCGTCCCCATTTTGATATTTTCATCAAAAGCTTCCAGGCCCAATAAGTCCGCCTCACAAGGGTAATCAGAAGGCCACAGAGAAGCGAGATGGTATAAGGCAAAATCGTATACATGCTTACCCTCTACGGTAAGAAGATTACCCACTAGCCTCTAGTCAGCTCTGCTACCGGCAGCTCAGCTTTGGCTGTAGGTGTCTCTGGCTCCAACCGGAAAAGGAAAGGAGGATCTTCAAGCTGTCCTCTCCCCTCTTATAGAGTTTTTGACATCATCAAGCGCCGCCTGAATGACCAGGGCCGATTGGTTCTTGACTTGGCCCCCCTCCCCCAGCGTAGACCACGTTAACACACCTCCCCTCAGCCAGCGCCATGACTCATCACACAGGAAGCTCTGGTCCTGCCCCGGAAGAGCAAGCCCCAGCGTCCAGGGAAGTTCAACGAGGCAAGCTGAGTCATTCAAAGAAAACAAAGTCCATTCTGGCTACAGCATTATGTGGCCTATTCTTGTTACCTCTTATGTATACCCTGTATTATATAATTGGTTACCAAAACTGCCATTCAGGGTGTGGGGGCGGTATATTTTAATGAAGGAGGGAGGGTAAAAATGTTGATTGTAAAAACAGATGATGGGAAAGATGATGAAGAATGTGAATTAATGTTAAAACAAATTGAGAATAAGAAATGTGGGAGCAAAAATCTGAAAGCGGGGGGATGGAAGAAGTTTTATGAGATAATATTATTGAATCCTTATCCCATAGACTAAGGCTGGGATATAAAGTTATGTTGTATCTTTGTGGGATAGGGTCCTTAGATGTTTTAAAGTGATATAAGAGCAATTAGGTATTGATACAAATAGGGTAATTAATCACTGGAACTAAATCAGAGACATCTTCAGTTTAGGGAAAAGAATTTCAATATAAATCTCTTTAAAGGAGAGATAAGTTGTAGAATTGTGTTGATGGAAAAAGTTAAATGTGGATTTGAATTCATTCCATCATCTAAAACATAAAGAGAAAAATTATATGGTTCAATTCTTTCAGATCAGGTATAATTAGAGAAGAATAGAGAAATAGAGGAGAAACTGATGCAAATGTGTCAGAGCAGTAACTTATGATCTTAATGGGAAGATTTTATGAAAAAGGGAGGAAATGCTTGCAAGCTATTTAGAGCTAGCTTTAAGGATGTTCCTGAAGCAATGTGACTTTATAGTCATCAATTATTGGAACTTGTCATTCAAAGACTTAACGGGACTAATAACTAACTGTTTTTCTGAGTCTAACTCCAGGTGTGAGTATCAAGGAAGGCTGACCCAAGATGGCAGCAGCCCTGTGGGAGGGCAGGCATGAGCTGCAGGTATGATTTCTTGGCAAAGTTGAGGGGGCAACTGTTCAGCATGTGCTGAGGTGGGACCGTCTTGACCTGATGCCTCAACTGAAACCTGGCAGACTAGGCCTGGCTCAATGCAGCTTGCAGTTTGACACAGCCTCTGCCTGGAGTTGACAGGAAGCTGGGGAAAATATGGTCCCCTTACTCTAAGTCCCTACTCTCTTGGTGGCAAATTTCTATAATCAGAAGGTTTTGTAAATCTATTAAAATAATTGATTATGGAACATCTTAGATTACTCTAGGACTGGGACTAGTGTTAAGTTAGGTTTTTTTTTCTTGGAAATGGTATGGAGACAATTAGGTCAAGGGCTTGTGAGGATATTTTGTTATTTGGTTAATATCATGCTTGTCTAAAGCTTTGTTACAATTAGTAATGTTAAAAGAAGAATGGCTTGTGGTTTATTTCATACATGCCATCAAAGAAACATGGCATGACTAAAAGTTTTATATCTGTACTGTGTTAAGAATTGGTTATCTAATGTATTTAGGTAGGTGCTGGAGTCTGCTGTTAATTCCTTAGTGAAATATTATTCTCCTGGTGAGGAAATGTTAATGTAAAGTATGTTAAGTAAAGTATGTAGGGAGTTAATGTAAAGTATGAGGAACTGGGTTCTGATGTAAAATTTCTTAAACAGAACAATTGGTCAAGGTTCCAATTTTGAATTTGTAAAATGATTAGGGTTATAAGGATTAGAAATGGTAACTTAAAATTGTGCTAAGGTAACTTTTGTAGGAGAATGGAAAGAAAGCTGGTTCCTACAAGAAGGCAAGAAGAAGATGCTGGAGATGGCTGGAACAAATACCAAGGACCAGAAGACTTCACTGATGTTCCCTGCCAGACAGCTTATGGGAAGAGACTTTTGAATCTTAAAGGGATAATTGCATTATTGTTTTCTTTTGGGTCTCTGTATCTGTATTTACAAAGGGGACTTCCCCCTTTGATTTTTCAATGTGTCGATCAATCCTTCCCATATTTAAGGGGGTGATGATTAAGGAAAAAAATTCAGATGAGAAAGAGAGTAAGGGAATATTAAAAATGTGGAAACAAAAATTTGAATAAAAGAAGAGGGGGAAATTGTAAGAAATGGGGGAAGGAGTTTTGTTTCCACAGAACCAAAGGTGTGCTTCCCCGCCCTCCCCCACCCCAGCTTTAGCAGAGACCAGGCCTCAAGGTCGGTCAGGTGAGAGGTCAGAGGCTTGTAAGCATGTGCATACTTTTTGAGAAGGCAGTCTAGGGAATTAGAGAGGCCAAACCCACTTGAACCTGTTCAAACTTATCTAGGGTCTGGTCTTGGTCAAGAATCCAGGCCTAATTTGCATATGTTAAAGAGGGAAAGTAGAGGAAGTAAAAGAATATAGTTTAATCCTAAACTAAGACAAGGAAAATCTAATTAACTTCACTTTTGCTTCTGTATCCTTATTGTCCTATTTATATAAACTGTATAACCTAGGAAAACTGTGTAAAAAAACAAAGATTGTAAACTAACCATGACTCTAGCAGGAGTGGAGGGAATGGTTACCCCTGCTCCTGCAGCTGTATCAGTGTGAGTGTTCCCGCGAGCACTGCACCCGCTCTCCCTGCACCCGCTCTCCCGGGGAGCGTAATAAAATGCCTTCCTCTGCCAAAAAAAAAAAAAGAATAAAGAAAAGTAGTTATATACAAAATAGTTAGGAAGACAAGATAGTAGGAGTTGGGGTGTAGACATCAGGAAGGTTTCATGCATAAGGTGGTTCTTGAGCTCTGTCTTGAATTGACAAGACTCAGTGAGGCATAGGTTAAGAAGGAGTGCAAACTAGGAAATGGTTATGGGCGGTATAAAGGCACAAAGCAAATGGAGAAATTTTGAATAATTTGAATAAATTCACTTACCTTAGCAGTATACTTTCCCACACATTGATGATGAGGCTGATGCATGCATTGCCAGAGCTAGCTCAGTGTTTGGGAGACTCTGAAGGAAAGTATGAGAGGAGGGTCTTAGACTGACTATCAAACTGCAGGTCTACAGAGCTGTGTTGACCTCATTGTTGTATGCCTGTGAAACCTGAACAGGGTACCAGAGCCATGCCAGGAAACTGAATTGCTTCCTTTTGAATTGTCTTAGGAAGATCTGGAAGATCACCTGGCAGGATAAAGTACCGGACACTGAGATCCTTTCTCAAACTAAACTGCCAAGTGTTCAAACTCTACTGAAGAGAGAACAACTGATGGGCTGGCTACATTGTTCAAACGCCAAACATGTTTTCCTAAAAGATTATTTTACGGAGAATTCATACAGGGCAAGTGCTCACTTGTGGTCAGAAGTGATATAAGGATACAAGGACTCTCTGAAGAACTTTGGAATTGATTGCAAGAGACACTGGCTCAGGTGACATGGAAAATACTGCCACAGGACCCTGCACAGGACCACTCAGCAGGGTGTAACCTCTTCAAAGAAGGTGGTGTGTTCTATAAGCAAAGCAGAATTGAAGTAGCTCAAAAGAAACATGAGATGTGCAAATTTAGAGAATCCACCCCAAATGTTCACATGGACTATTTGTGCCAGACCTGTGGTAGAACACTCCAATCTTGTATTGATCTGATCAGCCACAGTTGGATAACTTGACTCTAACATAGTGATGTATTTTGGTCCTCTTTGAGGATGAAGGACAACAACTAACCAACACTAAAGGCACGAAGAAGAGAAATGGGATGTCATATGTAAGGAATAGCTAGGGGGCCATTTTGACTGGATTGCAGAATGTGGTAAGGGGAAAAACCTATCATGGCGTAAGGTCCGGAATTCTCCTGACTGGGGAACCCTGTACCCCGCCAACAACCATGGGGTGTTCTTTTTTTAATAGCAAAGGAAAAGGTCAAGAAACTCAAGATTGATCATAGCTTGTATAATCAATCATTATGAATACTTACAAACAGGGGCAATCTTCAGTCTGGGGAAGCAGCCCAACAGTTCTGTGAATCCCTGCTGAAGAACCCCCAAATCCCCATGGTAATTATAGAAAACATAAGCAGAAGGAAGAGGGATGAGCCAAGATGGCAGAGTAAAAGCAGGGACTTTGTTGAGCTCTCCCCAAAACCCCTCCAAATACTGTAAAAAATGACTCTAAACAAATTCTAGAGCAGTAGAACCCACAAAATGACAGAGTGAAACAAATTTCCAGCCCAAGACAACCTGGAAGGTCAACAGGAAAGATCTGTTTCACCAGTTTGAGAGAAGAGCACAGTCCAAAGTGGGTCACACCATCACAGACAGGGACAGAACAGCCCTCAGGGAACTGAATTGCTGGCAGGTGTGGTGGTTTCCAGACTTCTCAACCCACAAACTTGAAAGACAACTTAGGTCAGTAGGAAAGGTCTGTCGGACCTAGGTAAAAGAAGAACACAGTCTGGTCTGAGGGTGGCCGTGGTGGCAGAGCTGTGGCTGCTTCTGGAGCTCTCGGCCCACAGATGGTGGCAGGGATCAAGCAGCTGATCAGAGGGGAATTGCAGGGATCTTTTTGATGGTGTTGAGGCAAGATTCTCTTGCTTTGCCTCTACTTCAATCTGGGTCCCAATCCTGGGGGGAGATTTTTGGGGCATGGTGGACCTTGTGGTGGAGAGGGAATCCTCCTCACAGTTCTAAGACAGAAAAGAGTGCTTGTGGTCACTCAAAGACTAAGACAGGAATAAATACCTCTCCTTTGATCATACTACCTTGGAAGAACTGAAAATTTACAGGTCCCCAGAAATATCTCTGAAAACAGCTGCACAAAACCCCTGAAGCTTGGGACAGTGCACCCTCAACACTGGAAGCAGAGACCTACCTTAACAAAGAGCTAAAAAGTAAAGTAATAGGCTGGAAAAATGAGCAAACAGCAGAAAAAAATCAAACTTTAGAATCTTACTTTGGTGACAAGGAAGATCGAAACATACAACCAGAAGACAACAAAGTCAAAGCTCCTACATCAAAAGCCTCCAATAAAAATATTAATTGGTTGCCAGCCATGGAATAGCTCAAAAAGGATTTTGAAAATCAAATAAGAGAAGTAAAGGAAAAATTGGGAAGACAAATGAAAGTGATGCAAGAAAATCATGAAAAAACAAGTCAACAAGGAGACCCAAAAAATGCTGAAGAAAATAACACCTTAAAAAATAGACTAGCCCAAATAGCCAAAGAGGTCCAAAAAGCCAATGAGGAGAAGAATGCCTTAGAAAGCAGAACTGGCCAAATGGAAAAGGAGGTCCAAAAGCTCACTGATGAAAATAATTCCTTAAAAATTAGAATGGAGCAAATGGAAGCTAATGACTTTATGAGAAATCAAGAAATTATACAACAAAACCAAAAGAATTAAAAAATAGAAGACAATGTGAAATTTCTCATTGGAAAAACCACTGACCTGGAAAATAGATCCAGGAGACAGAATTTAAAAATTATTGGACTACCTGAAAGCCATGATCAAAAAAAGAGCCCAGACATCATCTTACAAGAAATTATCAAGGAAAACTTCCCTGATATTCTAGAACCAGAGGGCAAAATAGATATTGAAAGAATCCACTGATCACCTCCTGAAAGAGATCCCCAAAGGAAAACTCATAGGAATATTGTTGCCAAATTCCAGAGTTCCCGTATCAAGGAGAAAATATTGCAAGCAGACAGAAAGAAAGAATTCAAATATTGTGGAAACACAATCAATATAGCCCACGATTTAGCAGCTTCTACACTAAGGGATTGGAGGGCTTGGGATATGACAGTCCAGAGGTCAAAAAAGCTAGGCTTAAAACCAAGAATCACCTATGCAGCAAAACCGAGTATAATACTTCAGGGGAAAAAAATAGATATTCAATGAAACAGTGGACTTTCAAGCATTCTTGATGAAAAGATCAGAGCTGAATAGGAAATTTGACTTTCAACTACAAGAACGAAAAGAATCATGAAAAGGAAGATTCTCATGATCACCTGGCAAGATAAGGTACTAGACAGTGAGGTCCTTTCTTGAGCTAAACTGACAAGCATTCAAACCCTACTGCAAAGAACACAACTCTGATGGGCTGGCCATCTTGTTTGAATGCCAAACATACAATTGCCTAAGAGACTTTTCAGAACTCATACAAGGCAAGTGCTCACATGCAGGTCAGAAAAGGTGATACAAGGACTCTCTCAAGGTCCCTCTGAAAAATTTTGGAATTGATTGTGAGACATGAGACAATGGCACAGGACCACCATGCCTATATAGCATGTCCACATCAAAGAAGGCACTGTGCTCTATGAGCAAAGCAGAATTGCAGTAGCTTAAAAGAAACATGATGTGTAAATTTAGAGATATCTCCATTTCAAATGTTCTTATATAGTATTTGTGCTTGACCTGTGGTGGAGCCTTCTGAGCTTATATTGTTCTTATCAGCCACAGTCAGACACACAGTACGTTAACCCTGACATAGTGATGTTATTTTGGTTCTCTGACTATGAAGGATGAAACAACAACTCTCATTCCTAGATCACTGAAGTAAAAACCAGGTCTCCTTCTAGATATCATTCTGTTAGTCTAGTAGTTAAAACACTTTGGTTTACCTTTTATAGGGATTAGTCATGTCAACAGCCTTCATATGTTTAGCTATGTAACAATTAAAATTAAGATAGACAAAGACACAAAATTCTAAGTACAATTAATTTATTAGTAAAGCATGAATTTACCAATAAATCAGATCTCAGCTTCCCCATAAATGCTAAGACCTCAAATGAGGGGGACAGCTTTCTTTTATATTTTGGGGTAATACAGAAAATAGGAAGGCTGGCATCATAGTTGGAACAAAATATAATTGGATAGAAATTGCGAATGAGGGCTAGCAACATTCCCCTCCTTTCCTCCTATGACTAAGACACGTTCATTGTTTGAGTCCAACTGTATTTGTAAGGACAGCAGTAGCAAACCAGACTTTTTTGGATAATAAACTAGATATCCTTAAAAGATAAAAAAAAAAAGCAGGAGGAGCTACAGAATGCATCACCACTGATTGGTGGATATTTTTGGTTTTCTGCTTAGTAGTGAGCTTGGGAGTTAAGCCAATGTTATGTCCAAACAAAAGTTTGTGTATTTATCATGTCCTGGTCACAGTATTCTTGTTTTGGCTTTCATAAATCATAGTATCTTAAGTTTTGACTCAGTGTCTAAGTTATGATTTAGTATCTAAGTTACAATTTGTAAACAGATCACCATGTTTGGGCTTCCATCTTTCATAGAGTTTAAGTTTTGTGACTTTTTACTTATTACTCTATTTTAGGTGTTTTTCCCAATTCAAATCCTATAATCCACCCCTGAAAAGCAACCCATATAATTTTTTGAATATCTTCGGCAATGTCCTTGGGGCAGCTCTATGCTTAGGGTGTTTAGGGTCTTTTTAGGTACAGCCAGGATGATCTCATTTGTAAGTATAAACCACATACCCAATATAAGCACAGATTGGAAACAACATGACCAAAAAGAAAATTACCAGAATTGTTAGAATTTTCTTCCATTTCACCCTGGGGAGGTGAAGGAGAACCAATGGCATCTGGGGATTAATGGGTGAGTTGAATTTCTGAACTTGGTTCAGAGACAAAGAAACATGGCTTGGGTAGTTTTACAACATATTGGGGGTGGCAGAGAATAGAATCCATTACAGAATGGGATCAGAACAATTTGATTTTATCAATGAAGAAGGGACACCCCCAATGTCCATTTAATTATCAAATTTCATCTTGGAATCCAGATGTCCCATGTAGTTGTCTGGTGTCCGGAACATCTTTTCTTGAGGCCATCTGGAAAATGTCTTGTCTTCAGGGGCAGCTCTTCAGTAGAATTGTTTTTCTGGTTCCGTGTTGCTTGTATGGATTCCTTAGATATTCCTGCTAAAATCTTTTACAAAACAGACCTCAATACAAATTTAGTACAGCCTCTCAAATTTTACTTCTCCAATAACTAGTCCATATTGTGAAGACCAGCTCAAACCTTAGAGTTCTGATCTTAACCATAGAACTATATGAGGGAACATTAAAGTAGGAACCCAAAGTTGGCTTGAAAAATCAGAAAATTTAGGTGTTTTTTTTTTTACATGCCCCATCAGAATCATTTGTATCTGACATACAAGATTGTCTAATCTTGTTGTTTTCTCAAAATTTTCCACTCTGATTCCAAATCCTTTTGAAGGATCAGATACTATTAGGGATTCAATCCTGTATATGAAAACTTAAGTAACAATATTCTTGAAGGTAAAAGTTTTGCACCCCTGGGTTCAATAGTTATACAAATGAATTTACTTATAAGAGGCTGACTTTATTCCAATTATAAAAATACTTGGGAGGATACTTTAATAATTAATTCCAAAAGAGTTCATATCCATAAGTTGTTTATAATCAAATACATTTGTACCAAAGGACATGCAGTATAGACCTGCATTATTTCCAGATCAATAATAAACTTTGAATGAAATTGACTTATCCATTAATGTAAAAATATTTCATAAGAAAATTGATTGTGCCAAAATTCTCTTCAATAAACCAAAGCGAAGATGTTTCTAATTTAGCTTCAGCCATTAATAGAATAACAGCTGCCTTTTTCAATTAGTTGTACCAATACCCAATTATTCTTTTATCATTTTGAAATATTTAAGAACCCTATTTTATCTTTGCCTAATTTTTCCTATATTATTCTGAAAGGCACTTAATCTTTCACGTGGATGTGCACATAGGCAGACGACAAGCCTAAGTACTAACTTACCTAGTTGTTTGGGATATGGAATTACTACACATTCAAACTGAAAACAAGGTCTCACATACTTGCATTGTGCTCTGATCTTTTACTGACCAATTGTTCTGATTATAGAAATTTGTTATAAAAGGAAAAAGCTGATCATACCAGCATCAAAATGAGTCCTTCAGGCTTAAAGCCTAGGGGCACATATATGACAGGATAAAGTATCCTTAGCTATGTTTGAATTTAGATAAGAGTCCCAGTTTGGCACCCACCCATGCAGTATCAATTCCACCTCATAGCTAGACTCAGGAATAGCCAGGTGGGAAACACTCCTTTTCAAATGAACATGATGGGGAAACTGAGCCAGGAGCATCCTACCTTAGGCCAAGGTTGTCCTCTCAGCTTTTCTCAGATGCAAACCTCCACCTGTAACAGTTCAGGATCACATTCCTTCTGAGTAGTTTGTGGCATTTCTCTCAATTGGTGGATTATTGATTATCGATTAATTATTATGATCTATCAGACCTGAATTCCAAACTTGAAGCTCAAAACAAAATCTGTTACAGTATCAGGAGCTTTTACTTCAAACAACAAGTTTCACTAATCACAGCTTAGGGCTAGATACAGTTAGTTTTACTCTCATGAAGCTGCAATAAGCAATAAAAAATTATCAGGTCCCATATACTCAAAAGATTTCACTTAACATCTTTCACTTGTTTTTCTTTTCATCTCAAATTTAAATTTGTCCTGGTATAAAAGCCAATCAGAAATCATTTCTATATTATACATAAACTTGCAAATTCTCAGCAAGCCAAGTTCATTGTTTAGTAACTGTAGCACCAATGTGATATCTTGTAGTAGCAATTTAGATTTGAAGATCTTTCCCACCCATTAATAGGCCATGTGACCTGCTTACTCACAGGAAGCCTAAGTCACATGTGGTGGGAGGAGCTTCCTGATAGGAAAAGGAAGTTATATCACAGGAAATGCTGAGAGAGAGAGAGAGAGAGAGAGAGAGAGAGAGAGAGAGCTCGCGAGGGCAGCTGTGGCTGCCAACTGCTGCTCTCTCTGACTGCCTCCTCTCTCTCCAAGCTGCAGCTCCCACAGTCTCCCTCCCAGCTCTGACCAACTTCCTCTCAGCTCTGCTCCACTCTTCCTGCTCCAACCCTTCCTATGTCACCCCTTCAGCAAGCTCCTCCCACCACAGGCTTCATGTGACTCAAACTCATGTAACTTAAGCCTCCATGAGACTTAAGTAGGTCACATGGGCCTTTTAATGGATGGGAAAGATCTTCCCATTGCATTAACAATACGTTCAATACATTCACAATACAGAAACTCCATAGCCCAAACAAGCTCTTTTCCCAGGGCTGATAACCTTGCCCATACAGCTGGTTTCCAGGGACCTGGTAAGTTTACAAAATAAGGGGAATCAACAAGTACCCCAGGGAGGGGCTGATCCTGGTGCCGCTGCCTGCCAACCCCCATGATATTCTTCCTCTGGATTGATGTAAACCATATATTTTCTAGGTGGCAAGTCCCCTATTTTCAGTCTTAATTTAGTTTGTTTTGCCCCGACTTGATTTTCCCCATATCTTTCTGTGGCTACCTACTTGCCAGAACATCTCTCTGGGCTCCCACATAGCATCATGCATTCTGCACTGGTATCTTCCAGAACAGACACAGTTTGTTTATTTTTAGGACCCCAGCGCATGGTAACTGGCACATGGGGCCTCCAGTCACCTCCTGTAGCCCTGCATCTGAGGCAACTTTGCCCATCTTTCTAATGGAGGTGAATCAGGGTTGTCCATCCCATCTATCCTTAAAGCTGCTATTGGCTGTGCTCTTTGACACCACCACCCATCCTCCCCCAAGATGGAATAGATTAACCTTGATACCCCCAAACCTGCCTCTGGATAATCATGGAAATGCAGGCAGTTTACTGTTCAACTTGTAAAGTGATAGTAAACTTCTTTCTTTTTCAAAAGTTTCCAAACCATTTATTCTTAAACCCTCTCTTCACACTGTTCATGCAAACAGATAATGACTTTCTTTCTGCCCATACTCCTTTCATTCCTACATATTTAAACTTTTTTGCCTTTTCTTCTATCTACTTTTCTTCCCTCTGGTAGACTTTGATTAAAGCCTCTTTTTAAATGGCACATGTCTTATTTCTTTCTTATTCTGATCCTATTTCTCTTACCCTCCTCTACTTGCCTTTATCAATCACAACCTATACTTCACCAAAAATATTCTCTCTCTCTTTCTCCCTCTCTCTCTCTCATCCATTCACTCCTCTGAGGCTGCTACAGTCAGGGAAGGAGGGAGGGGAGAGAGAAAGAGAAAGAGCCTTGCTTGTGGCTCCATTTAATGGCAAGGGTAAGGGTTGCCCCATGTCTACCACCAGTCTTGCTCTCTTCCATGGTGGTATCTCTTTCTCAATGCCATGAAGAAGAGCTGTCCCCATGTCAGTCACCAGCCTTGTTCCCTTCCTAGCTAACCCCAACTCCCCTTTGGCATTCCATTGGTATCCTGCTCCACTACACCTAATGTAAGGTCTGGAATTCCCCCAGCTTGGGAACCCTGTACCATTCCCATAACTGTGGGGTGTTCATTTTAAGGAAGAGACCAAAGAGCTCAAGACTGATTAAAGGTAGTAATTTAATCAATCATTATGAATACACACAAACAGGGGCAATCTTTGGTCTGAGGAAGGAGCCAGGCAGTTCTGTGGATCCTGCTGAAGAATCCCCAAAATCCCTATAGTAATTATAGAAAACAGACAAAAGCAGAAGGAGCTAGAGTGCATCACCACTGATTGGTGGATATTTTTGGTTTTCTGCTTAGTAATGAAGTTGGGAGTTGAGCCAATGAGTTGAGCTCAAACATAAGTTTGTGTATTGATCATGTCCCAGTCACATTATTCTTGTTTTGGTTTTCATAAATCATAGTATCTTAAGTTTTGATTCAGTGTCTAAGTTATGATTTGTAAACAGGTCACCATGTTCAGGCTTCCACCTTTCATAGAGTCGAAGTTTTAACGCCTTTTCACTTATTACTGTATTTTATGGCTTTTCCCCAATTTGAACCCTACAAATGAGAATTAAATACAGGTTGAGGCCAGGTTGTGAAAGTCTATGAAAGCTGGACAGAGGAGTTCATGTTTAAAGAGCCATTCAAGATGAGGAAACTGAGGTAAACGGGATTAAGTGACTTGCTCAGTGTCATATAATAAGTGTGTGAGGCCTCATTTGAACTCAGGTCTTCCTGTCTCTGGGTCCAGTGCTCCCTTCATTGCGCGGCCTAGCTGCCCCACCCTTATTAGCAATAAGATAATAGAATTTTAGCTGGAATAACTTTAGAGATAAGATAGCCCAATTCGCTAATCTTATATATGGAAACATAAAACAGGCATAGAGATTAACCAACTTGTCCAATGATAAACATTATTCGATACCATATTTGGGAATGCACTTTTTAAAGCAACTACCACTAAAAATACATCTATAATAAAACTTTAAAGTTAAAAGGTTCATAACCCTCCCACTATTTTCTCTGAATGGAGATCACAGAATCCTACTTCTACCTGGAAAGAACTTTAAAGATCTTCTCCAACACCCCATTTTACATATGAAGAAACTGAAGCCCTGCTGGTGCCTTGTCTAAGGACACACAGGTGGCAAGAAGATCTACCTACACCCGATTCAGATCCTCTAGCCCCAAATCCACCTGCTATTGCTTCGTGCTATTACACGCCCGATTTGGAGTCCGGGAATCCCACCTCATACACTTGTGGCTTGTTCCTTCTGCGGAAGGGAAGCTGCGATCTCCCAACTGTTTCAACTTCGGTCCTCAGTTTGCTCATTTGTAAAATAGGGATGATAATAACTCCTACATTGTTAGTTACTATAATAACACACTATCTCTAAATATTCCGCTTTCTTTCCCTAAGGGGAATTCCTGGGGGGTGGTGGGGGTGGGGGTGGGGGTGTGTGTACGTATGTGTGTCGCGCGCGGTGATCTGGTACATGTGTGCGCGCGCACGCGCGCGTGAAAGTCAGGCGACCCAAATTCCAGCCCTATAGTTTGCAGAATCAGGGTACCTGGTTTATTTTATTTCATTTTTTGATAGGAAAAATATAGCCTTACTCCTTTACTACTGATACATAAGAAAACGCCCGACACGGCAGCATATCCTTATGTCAGTTAAGCGGCGCATATCGGCTATTGCAATACCCTCCCGATCAAAGCGAACACATTTTCTCGGAAACCAGAGGTAAAGTCCAAAGTGTTTTTTATGACAAGGTTGTTTGTGAAAGCCGAATCAGGCGCAATGGGGAAACGTTCATATTTGTCCCTTAGGACCTAACGTAATCGAGCGCCGACGCCAGCTAGGGGAAGGTTAGCCAAGTGTCAGCCTAACGGGCCCAGGAGACCCGCTCACACGCTTCCTCCGGATGTAAGGATGTACGCATGTACGCATGTACGCAAAACACACCCACCACCCCTCCCTCAAGGGAAACGGTTCCCACCCCCTCCAACCAACCCCGCCTACCCTTCACCGCCCCTCTCCCAAGCCTCCTGATTAGCTAGAATCGAGAGCGAGCTTGAACAAACACGAGCGAGCGGAGTCCTTTTCCCTCCGCCTCCCACTATAATGAAGCGTTCCGAAACCCATGTTCCCTCCAGCCAATCACTAGCGGCTTCCTCCTTCCGTCTTCTTTCTCCCCTCCCCTACTCTTCCATTCCTCCCCGCTGCTCTATTTACCGCGCGCGCGAGCGCTCCTGAGCCCAGCGCCTGCGTAGTAGCTATCGAGCCTCTAGGTGGCAAACACGTGGGGTCTGTTGGTCGTGCGCTGCTCCAGAGTGTTATTGAGCTGGAGGACTGTGAGACCCGAAGAGGGCTGTGGGCAGAGAAGAGCTATGGCGCCAGCAGAAATCCTCGACGGGAAGGTGATCTCCGCGTAAGTCACAAGTCGTTCCAGCTTGGGGGCAGGGTTGGGCTTTGGGACTGGGGGAGTGGAGGGACCCCACACCTCCTCGCCCGTCTCTGGATCTTGCCAGATCTGAGACGGGGGGGAAGGAGGCAGAGTTGCCCGAAGTGGAGCAAAGGGCCCCGTAGGAACTTGATCAGGGATACACTTGTTTGCAGAGGTGGTCCTAGGTCCTAGAGGAGGGGTCAGATTCATGGCAAGGCTTCCCCATGGGATCTGCCTTCCTCCCATCCTCCCAGGTAGTAGGACACTCCCACGGTGGCCTGGGACATGACCTGCCCTTTCCTTTAATAAAATTTCCTATTAAGTTACGAGGATCGTCAGGGACCACTCCTATGTCTATACTGTTTGGAATCCGGGCAGTGTTTTTGATCGGTCCCCTCCTGGAATCCAGGGAATCTTAGCACTTGTTTAAGCAAAAAAAAAAACAAAACAAACCTATTTTCTCCTCTTTCCCACGCTTAGTATTGAAGCGGATCAATGATCATTTTCATTGTTGCTACCCTTGAGAACCTTGCTGGGACTGATCCAGAAGTACACTTGGTGGATATGGGATTGTCAGAAACTTCTTGCGGGATCCTGCCATGTGTTTCCTTTCCGAGGAGTTGAAGAACTTAAAATTCCCTGAGGATTGGATTAGCAGGAGGGTGCTTTGATGCATTATTGTAGTTGTAAAGGTTGAAGGTGTGGATAAGGAAGATACATTCTTTTGGAATCCTGCTTCTGGGACCCTTGACCTTATCTGTTACTTAATAACTGTTACAACTTAAGTAGCAAAGTCCCACAAAAGCTGTTCTTAGTGCACCAGGAAGGTAACTTATAGCATAGTTGCTCCCAAAACCATACTTTTGGAGTTTAGAGATGCAGAGAGAAATGTAAACCGGACTGTAATGGAGGTAGCTAGTTTGGGTGAAGAAATCGCAGTTTCTTGGACTGAAAACTTGGTGGGGGGAGGAGAGAGGACAAATCATGTAGCTGAAGAATTGCTGTAGACTTGAGAGCAGAGACTGTTTTTTCTTTCCTCTTTTATACATAGTGGGCAAATAATAAAAGCTTGTTGCATTGAATTCAAGTATTTGAAAGGTTATGATGCACAAGAGGATAGATTTATTCTGCTTGGCCCTACAAAACACTACTAGGAATACTGAAAAGAAGTTACAGAAAGCCTGAGTGAGGCTTGATAGAAGAAAAAGCTTCCTAATGATAGAAAATTGTTATTATTATGACAGAAATTGTTAATACCAGATGTAATATGGACTGCCACACCTTTAAGATCCTAGTAATGTCATAATTTCGATATCTTTACATTCCTGCTCTTGAGATAATTTGCTCTTCATTAGGTTGAGTTGAACTACACCACAAGTCCCTTACCGAGCCACCCAAAGAATTTACCTTATAAAGGAACCTAGCTTAAGATGGATCTCAGCTTCTAAAGTCCATGTCCCCTTCCATTGGGATTTGTGCCATGAAGGGCAAAATAGGGAAAATGAATTGGTTTTTTTTGCCCTGATTGCCAGGGCCCACTGGGGTCTCATGATCAGGCCTTGCTATCTCATGCTATACCTCCTCCCCCTCTTTTCTTAAAATTATAAAGAACCTTTCTTGAGCCTCTTAGATGAGAAATCCATTGCGCTCTGCACTCATGAGACGTCCCCCAGGGTGGCAGTTTTGCTACCCTTCTATCTTAATTAAAGATGCTTTATCTCTCACCTCATGGCTATGATTTATTTCAGGACTTGATACAAAAATTGAAGTTAGTCAAAAAAATAGAGTGAGGTCCACTCTACAGTACAAGCATTTTCTGAACACATACTACATGCCAGGTACTGCACCAAGTGCTTTACAAATATTTCACTTGATCCTCACAATTCTGTGAGATAAGTACTATTACTGTTCCCATTTTACAGGTGAGGAAACTGAGGCAGATAGGGGTTGAGCGACTTGCTGATAAGTGTCTGAGGCCAGATTTGGGCTGAAAGTAGTAGGTTATTAATTTGTTCTGGAGGTTTTCAAGCAGAGGTCGGGTGTGTTTTAGAAAGGATTCTTGTTCAGATGTAATTTTGCCTGTGGCCTAGTGGGTTTTGTCAGTTCGCCAACTCCACCAAAGTTCTCAAGGACAGCAACAGTGAAAACGACCTTTGACTGGTATCCTGAAGGGTAGCACTCATGTGACTGCAAGTTGTTGGGGTTTTTTTAATTTGTTTGTTTTTTAAGATGAACAATTAGTAAGGTCTCTGAGGCTCTTTCCTACTCTAAATTTGAAATGGTAAGTCATTTAGTGTCACTGGGCCTCAATTTCCTCATATGTAAAATGAAGAGATTGGATTAGTTGATCTCTAAGGTTCCCCTGGCTCTAAATCTTTGATCCTATGGTCAGTGTCCAAAAAGGCAGCTAAATGGCACAATGTGCTGGGCTTGGAGTCAAGTGGGCTCAGATACCAGCTGTGACTCTGGGCAAGTCACTTAACCTCTGTCTGCCTCAGTTTTCTCATCTGTAAGACAGGGATAAAAATAGCAACTACTACCTTCCAGGGTTGTTGTGAGATAGTATGAAATATTTTTAAAGTCTTAGCATAGAACTTGGCACAAAGCAGACTCTTAATAAATGCTTATTTCCCTCCTTCCTTGTGTTAAGTTTCTGTTTCTCCTTGTTTGGAATCCTACATCTTCTTTTCTGCTTGTCATCATCATATATTGCTAACTTTACTGGTGTTATGTTTCAATTAAAAAAATGATTTTTATTTTCTATGTACTTACCAGACACTATCTCAAAGTATTTTTTTTTTCTCTCTCAGGTAGTCTTTTTCAGTAAGAATGATTATGAAAGAGATGAAACCTGGGCCTCCTGCTTGTGCATTTCATTATCTCCCCAAAATGACTTGTACTGAAAATTGGACCTTCAATACCTTTGAAATATTTCTATCATTTTTGCAAAAGTGTCACAAAATATAAAGAGCCATACGTGTATATGAAAAATTATTATTGATAATAGAATTAGTAGCATAACTATGTGCTTTATTCAGTGCTTTTTTAATCTAATCAGCAGTTAATTGCCAATGCAATGTAAAATACTTCCTTCCCTCAATGAGTTTATATTCTCTTATAGTAGAAACTTCATTGATTTTTGAACTAGTTGTATGTAACTTAGGAGCTGGTTGACAACCTGGAGGCGCTGAAACCTGAAGCTGTGTCTTCTGAACCATTACATAGCCACATTTTTTGAACAGGCAACATCGTTACAGTGTTTTAGGCACATACCTGGAATAACTGTTAACCCTATTCTAGTCATCCTAAGAAAAGAAGAAAGAATGGCAATGATTTGATGCACAGAAAAAGCAAGAGCTGCAAAAGTACCATTTCTTGTATTTTCTTGGGGTTAATGCAAAACTCATAGAGACTCCAGTAATTTACCCTGTGGCCAGAATGTGAATTTGTCCACTAACGGAGTTGAAAGTAGTCTCCAAGACTGACTCCTAGACCCTTCTGTTTATCAAAGATTTCCCTTTAGTCAGCCCTGTAAGACAAAAGGCTAGGTCTTCCCCAAATGATTTTAAGTGTTGAATTTGCTCTGGATCCTAAATATAGAATTCTTTTGCCTCTTTTCTTTTGCTGGAAGGAAAGCTTTCCTTAGAACTATTCAGTCATTAATGTGAAAATATATGAATATATATGTAGAACCTATATCAGATTGCATGCCATCTTGGGAAGGAGGGGGGAAGAATTTGGAACTCAGAATTTGGAATTGAATATTGTAAACTAAAAAGAAATTAATTTAAAAGGAAATAAGAAATATTCAGTCATTCTTATTCACATATCAGTTCTTTTGGTTGCATCTTTCACAGAGCAATCCAATGGATTTCAGGGAACTTGGAAAGAACACTAACTAGTCTTAGGGTCAGAACTCCTGGATTTGTGTTCTGGCTCAGCTACACACAAAATCTCAGGATTGGAAGGCAATTTGGGGGCCCACTAGGCTAGCACATAAAGAAGTGAATCATCAGGTCTTTGAAGATTTTGAAAGGGAAAAGGTAGCCCATTCCAGTGTGGGAAAGCTCTACTTACGCTTAAATTTTCCTCTTTGTCATTCAGCATCCAAGCCATTCAGTCAGCAAACATTCATGCTGCTTCTTAGCTGAGAAAAGAAAGACACCCTTGATTCTCAACTCACCGTGTAATGGGGAGATAACATGTAAACGTCCAAGAACAAAGAAGATGTGCAGCATAAATTGGAGATAATCTACGGTGGCCACATGCTAGTATTTAGGGGGCTTGGGGTCTTCTGGGAGGTAGGATTTGATCTGGGTCTTGAAGGAAACCAGCAGACAGAGTTGAGGAAGGAGAGTATTCCAGGATGGGGGAAAGCTAAAGAAAATGCCAGGAGCTGGGAGGTGGAATGTCTTATATGAGGAAGCAAGTATCACTGGATTACCGAGGGAATTAGGGAGTGCTATTGTATTGGTAATTAAGGTGGGACTTTTTTTACTGTTTTCTCTTTTAGCACTTATTTAATCAAATGCCCTTGTCAGTCCTGCCTTTCTTTCTTTGATTAAGTTTGGAGTCTTTGATGACTTCCTTCCCTCAAGGGAAAGCCCAGTTTGCATGGAGTGACATGTTTGGCTTTCAGGTCATATGGGTTTGAGTTGCACATTGTGACGCCCTTTGACCCTGAGCAAGATACATAAACCCAGAAGTTGGTGTTCCCCTTTGGGGCTCTCAGTCACTGGAAGAGTAGTGTGGGACTCTGGGCAGCTATTTTAAGAGCCCCCAGCTTATAAACCCAGATGTTGATGCTTTTCTGGTAACTGAATTGTGATTTGAATAAGGCAAAGTCTGTTGATGTTTGTAATTTCTGTTGGTATTTGTTCTGAAGTTCAGGCTGCTGGATTTTCCTCCTGAACTAAGTGAGTTATATTTGTATGTATGATTAAATTGAGATTGTTAGCCCCTTACAGTTACTTTCCTTAGTAAAGCAGATTAAAAGAACCTGTGTAAGTAGCCCTTCTGTATGCTAGTTGTTGGTATTACACAGTCACAGTAGCTGCTTGCAAGATTGTTGCTACAGCTGTGTGAAGTAAGGAGTCAGAAGACTGAAAAAGTAGGAGGGGGCCAAGTTACTTTGTAACTTTTACCCATTGTTCCTAGTTCTCCGCTCTGAGGACAAACAGAAGTCAACTTCTCTTTCATGTTTCCCCTCAGTCTTCTTTTCTCTGAGTTAAACATACTCTGTTCAAATATTGTCTTTATGACAGGGCACATCAAAAATTTGTTCTAAGCCTGTAAATTAGGAATTATTTTACTTGCACTACCCACCCCTCAGGGATTATGAGGACTGTCCTTTGTAAACTTTAAGGTGCCATATGAAACTTGAGGAGAAGCAGCATGTGAGTGCTAGAGAACTTTCCTTGGAGTTAGGAAGCCTGGGTTCAAGTCTTACCTCAGACACATGAGCTGTATGACCCTTGATAAGTCACGTAACATCAGCGCCAGAAGCAGGCAAGAACTCATTTCTCCCCCAAGTCAAATATATACTTAATTGTGTATATTAAGACCTTACACTGAGTTTTGGAAACCCATTTTTCCTGGTAGGCGGTAGATCCCAAATCTAATCGCTAAGTATGTCCTTTGCACTCTAGATGCCGACTCCTGCCTGAAAACTATTGCCCTCAAAAAGCTGTTCTCTTCTTACTTTCCTAACGCCCCTTCACCAAGTCAGGACCCCCAATCGATCAACAAACATTTGTCAAGGGCCTCCTGCATATCAGGCTTTGTGCTAGGGATTCAAAGGCAAAAATACAACAACCCCTGCTTCTCCCTCTGTCATTTGCTAAATATCTCCCAATTATATTTTCATCCGGTTCCCTTAGAACGAAATGAGCATTTAGTTCCTCCCAATGATTCCTCTGCCTCCATTCTCATTTCTATATGTTTCTCTATCTCTAAACACCAACCTCTGATCTTTCCAGCAGAGGCTTTTTGAAACTAGTGCCAGCAATTTAGATTACGTGGAATGAAGAATGAATGGGAAGAGTCGTCAGATTCATGTGAGCAGTGATCGGAGACTTTTACTTCAGCTGCCTTATTTAGTATGTGATATTATTATAACATAGTCTTATTTCTTATTCCATCTCTTCATGAATTGTTTCCCCAATCCCAGCAGGCCATTCCCCGCTTCTCTTGTTTTATGTAAACTGCTGCCCCTCCCACCCCACCCCCACACCCCTGCCCCATGCCTTCGGAGGATCCTTGTTTTCCTTAAAGGCTTAGCTCAGGTACTGGGGGCCGTCCCCAGTCATCCTGAGGAAAAAGTGAGGTTGGTGACTTTGCACAGCCCTCCCTCGCTTAAATCCAAGTCACAGCATCACCTTCCTGATGTCATGGTCTTGTCCAAGGACAAACAACATCTCAAGTACCACCTCTTCTTTGAAACTTTATTTTATTCTTTGCCTTCTCAGTTGTCAATGCTTTTTCTCTCCTCAAATAATCTTGCATTTACTTATCTAAATACATAAGAGTACATGTATAATTTTTGTCAGTGCCTAGCACAGTGCTATGAACATAGAAATCACTTAGTAATTATCTGCTGAGTTGAACAGGTGTATACTTAAGCACATTTGAAGATCCAAAAAACAGGCTTACATTACTCATTACTGTTACATCAGCTCTCAAAGGGAAGCCTTGGGATATCTCTGTAAGCCCAAATTCTGAACCCAGGGTTTGGAATGCTGTGATTAATTTTAAAAAAATAAGTTCAGGACCAACAATTTACAATTATATCAGGAGATGCTTGCCCGTGATTTTCTCAAGAAGTATCCAATGGCGTAGTCTTTTATTCCTGTATTAAAATGTTTTTGAGTTTCTGAATCCACAGATTTTTGTGTAGTGAATTCACACTGTCTCAAGTTTTTCAAATTATAACTTTTTAAAGCATTTACATAGGCAATAAAAAGCACCTTTTTTTGGTCTACCTTTTACCTGCTTTTGTTTATTTTGTTTACCTATTTCATTAGTGGGCAGCCCGGTCTATTGTGACAATACATTTCTGTAGAGAGTGTGGAATATTCCTTTATGAAAAAGTCATTGTATGGCCTTCACAGATCGTCTCATTTATCCAAAATTCCATGTTAAGAAAGGTAACTTCTCTTTGATCAGCCAAGATTTCTTTAAGAAATTGCTAATTGAGTGTGGCTTGCCTATGAACACCAATTTACAGATGTTATATATTTACAGCTTGTTATTGCTATGCTAGGAAGGAGGGGACTTTTTGCTAGGTGAAAGTTAGTTGTTGAGAAACAGCCCTTCCTTTCTGGGGAACTTGTACTGCATTAGAAATTCTGTAAGGGGTATGAGATGAGTTATAAATTGTAGTGCATTTTTCCCTAGAAACAATGTAAATTATGCGTAGCTTCTCAAGCTGCTTCTAAAATATGCTGTCAGGTCACTTTTTGGACTAATCTGGGAATGTAACCATCATTGATTATGTTACTTCTATGAGAAAATGCAGTCCAAATGCCAAAAAAACAAATTTTCGAAACAACCTCATTTAAAGTTAAGTGCTGCTTATAGTTCACTGACCTGGACAAAAAGATTTCATCCAGTACTCTTTTCAGTAACCAAAGTAGGTACAAACAAAATCAAGGCCCCGTTTAAGTGCCAGCTACTACCCGAAGGCTTTTGTGGTCTTTCTAGTTACTTTCTCAAATTACTTTGTATTTACTTAACTTTATACGTATTGTATCTCTCCAGTAAAATTTAACCTCCTTGAGGGCAGGGATTGTTGCTTTGGGGAGAAGGGGTGTCTTACTATCACCAGCACCTAGCAAAGTGCTTTACCTAATTTTTTGTCCTAATCCATGATTTTATCAGCATAGGGAACTTTGAGTAAGGAAAGTCCCTCTCTCACTACAGATGAGAGTCTCTTGGGAGTGCTGACCAGTTAAAAAACTTGTTCAGCCACTGTATGTAAGAGATAGGACTTAAACTGTGTCTCCCTGACTTGGAAGCCACCTGTGATACAGTGCCTTTCGTGCAGCAGGCATTTGATAACTTTATTAAATTGAATTTAAGCAAAGTGCCCAGGAACTCTTCATACTAGAAAGAGCTTTCTTTTTCTTTTCAATCAGTATACGGGTGTATCCCATTTTAAGAAAAGATTCTTCTTACAATTCAAACTTGTTATTTAGGAGATGATTATTTGCATTGATCATTTTTTCCCTTTATAAATGAAGTCATCCCCAATATCAGGTATTGTTCAGGTAGGCACTGTCTTCAGGAGTTGATGTGGTTGAAAATTTTGTCATCCTATTCCACCCTGATGATGAAATCCTGCAGACTTGGGCTAGTCTTTGACTGTCGCCAGACTCATATATAAGGGTCTCCTAGAATTCATTTTGTTGGCATAGCTTCTGAAAATCCATGGTCACCTTCATGATGCTATAAGGCCTCAGGGTGGGTGATTTCTCTAAGTATATTTAATATGTGATTTAATTTCAAAAGTTAACTTTCACAAACCCTTTTTTTCAGGAACACACTCAATAAATACTTCCTGTGTGCTAATTGGCTATGGTAGATAAAAGGGTAGAATAAGGTGCATTTCTTAGGGAACTTACAGTCTAGTAAGGGAGAAAGATATATACATATATATATATATTAATATATATATTAATGTATATACAGAGAGAGAGAGAGGGAGGGAGAGATACATACACACATGCTATTGCAATACACATAGTATATTATTTGCCTTGGAAATGATATAAACAAAAATTGGGAAGTCAAAGGAAGGAGAAATCACTTTCAGCTTGGGAGTACCCAAAGCAATAAATAATCCTAGCTTTCATTTTCACAGCCTTTTAAAGTTTACAGAGCAGTTTGCTTACAGTGTTGCTGCAAAGTATTATCTTCTTTTTGTAGGTGAAAGAAACCGAGGCTTAGAGAGGTTATTTTTGTCCAGTAAAAAACTGAGATTCATACTCAGATCTTAGCTTGACTTCAAGTTCAAGAGCAGAATGTCTTAATCTGGGATCTGTGAAATTTCCCTTTTTTTAAAAAAATAACTCTTCCAGTGTAATTGGTTTACTTTGTAACTTTGTGACTTCATTTTATAAGAAACATTCATCTGAGGAGTCCATAGACTTTATTATACCACCAAAGGCCTCTATGACACAATAAGGTTAAGAATCCTGCTTTAGAGGTAATCTAGTCTATTTGTCTTTTTTGATAGATGAAAAAACAAGCCCAGAGTAGTTATATGACTTACCCAAGATAACACAGCTAGTTAGTGTAAAATAACAATAATATTAATAGTGATAATATAAAAGCTGTTGAACTGAGTAAGTCCAGTACTTTTTGTGTCATATTTTGTTCCCTCTGACAAATAATTATCCACAAATAATCCCTCAGGTTTCCTTTTGGCCAATATTTTTAACTTCTCTGTTCTAATGAACAGGCAAGAAAACTGATTGGAGATACCTCTGTTGATACTGTTTACTGTTTTCTGAATTGCTAATCAGTAATGAAAGGCCAAAGTAATTGACTAAGTAGATAAATAATAGGAGGAAAATGAAGGGTTGGTATATGAAATGAAATTATAAAGTAATGAGACTGATGTCTGCTAACCATATGAAAATCAATTTTATGACTTGAGTCTTCCAGTATTATAAAGTCTTTCCTTATTTTTCCAGATTAACTAAATAACATCAGGGCAGCTAGGTGATGCAGTAGGTAGAGCACTGGCCCTGGAGACTTAAATTTGGCCTCAGATACTTAATACCTGTGTGACCCTGGACAAGTCACTTAACCCCAATTGCCTTACCTTTTCCCCCAGAAAACCCCTCTCCACTAAATAATGTCACTTCCCTTTAAGTAGGTGTTGTTCAAAGGTCCTGAAAGATTTGTGGTTGAACCTCCTGTGAACAGTTTTTTCATAAGTCCTATTGGGCTTCAGAAAATGTAACAGCTTTATCAATATTTCATCAATACATTTAAACTCTGTTTTAATTGCTGCATATGAAGACAGTACTTTTGCCATCATTGTCCCTAGCTTTTTTGTCTTCAAGATTCAGCTGGGCCTTAACATAGTTTTTAATTCCATGTGCCATTTATTGGGGCAAAAAGTTAACTGTCACAGTTCCTGTTAGATTTCTGTATCAAAGACAGAGAAAAAGAAAGGCCTGGCAATAGACAAATTAATTTAGAAAAGTTGAGAGTGTTGACTTAGTGTTGAATAAATAACCTTTTACCTTTGGTTTGCCTGCCTCTAACTGCAGACCTACTCTGGGTTAGATCTTTTTCATCAAATTCCTTCCCGCTTAATTGGATCAAGAGTTATTTGAAATGCTGTGTATTTGAATTTTAAACAACTTAATATGATTTTCAGGGTGTTTAGCTACTGAATCTGTAAAGAAGGAAACCAGAATTTGTTGAGCATCTACTATGTCCCACAGCAATAGAGAGCTTGACAGTTATCTCATTTAGTCCTCATAAGAACCTTGGGGGGTAGGTGTTGTCATTTTGCCCGTTTTATATCTGAGAAGACTGAAGCAGACGTAGGTTAAGTAACTTGCCCGGAGTCCTATAACTAGTAAGTGAGACCTGATTTGAACTCAAGTTTTCCTCATTCTAGGCCTACACTCTATCCACTGAATCCAAAGAGCAGGTGAAGCTTTATAGCTAAATCATGAGCTGATGATACAGCAGCTCCACTACAATACTTCGTTCAGCCCTGCTAGTGACCTGCAGGTGATGCCAGCTGTCACTGTGAAGTTGAAGATTCATTCATTTATATTTCATAGCATTCAAAGCTGTTTCTTAAGAAAGCAACATTGTAGATACCACTTTACCGTGTGGAGATTTATTTTAAAATCACTTGGAGATCCTTGAATGAAAGGACATCGTAAGTCAGAATGTGAAATACTGGTTTATTGACCTTATTAGGCCCTGAAATTAGGCTTGCATGTGTTGTCAGAGAACTTAAACATTTCTGTTAACTTGGGACTGAAAAATAAGGAAATATCCATTCCTGAGTAAAATGCCTGAAATTTCTAAAGTGGTTTGAGGTTATAAAGTATTTTCCTCACACCTGACTCATGAGGTAGACTAAGTAACATCCCCATTTTAGAGATGAAAAAAACAGACTCAGAGAAGAGGTTGTATAATACCAAGGAAAATATTTCGTTGGTTGCCCATTCTTTATTTTGTTGATCAGTATTTTTTAGTTTTGCTGTCACATTAGTAAAGCAGGCTAATAGACAAATTTTCTTCCACAATATGAAATTAGTTTGGTAAACTTCTTCAGTTGACTTTGGTTTTTGATAACTACATGTACTTTTCAACTAGGATAGCTAAAGTAAAAAAATGTACTTCATTGAACACCAGGTGGTGTCACAGTCAATGGCTTGTATTTATACGTGTTTCTGTTTTATCATATTTTCTGATAAAGTATTTTCAGACAGAATTGGATTATGGAACCAAATGTCAGAGGCAGAGTCAGAATGAACAGGAGAGATCCCTCAACAGAGTATTAGACTGGAAAGCAGTGGAAGAGGTCATTTAGTACAAGGTGCTCATTTTTCAGGAACTAAGATTCAGGGAAACATTTCAGTTGTATGAAGACACAATAGCAAATTAGTGATAGTTACAGCTAAGATTGAGGATTCTAAATGTCCGTTATGCTAAGTATAAAGTTTTATCTCTGTAGGCACTGCATACTCAAGGCAGCTTGTACTATAAAGAAAACTCTACTCTTTAAAATTAAGAAAAATTTTCTTTTTTACAATCAGGCCAGGAGTTTGGCCTTGTGAATTTCTTTTGAAATTTAATATATTATGAAATAAAAGTAGTCATTTGTACCTTTGAGAAAGAAACAGTAGGGCAGAGCCAAGATGGTGGCTGGGAAACAGGGACTCACTTAAGCTCTCCCCCAAATCCCTTCAAACACCTGTAAAAAATGGCTCTGAACAAATTCCAGAGCTACAGAACCCATGAAATAACAGAGGGAAACAAGTCTCCAGCCCAAGACAGCCTGGATGGTCTCTGGGAAGGGTCTGTCACATCATTCTGGGAGTGGAGCACAGCTCAGTGTGGGCTGCTCCAGGACAGACCAGACTGGAAGTCAGGTGGAACAGGCATCAAGGCCATGAATCACTGAGCTATAGCAGTTACCAGACTTCTCAACCCACAAAGGCCAGAGACAACAGAGAAGGTCAGTGGGAAAACTGCTGGATCTAGGTGAGAGAGGTACACAGTTTGGGCCCAGCCCTGGAGGCGGTGGAGGTGGCCCAGCAAGGTAGCATGGTGATAGCAGCAGGAAGCTCCTGTGGCTGCTTCCAGAGCTCTAGCGGCAGCTACTTCTGGAGCCCCTGGCCCACCCAGTGGGAGGAATCAAGCGGCTGATCAGAATGGGAGTGCAGAGATTGCTTTGCTAGCGCAGAGGCAGGGTTCTCTTGCTTTGCCCTGCTTGGATCTGGGTCATGGTCGTGGTTGGTGGTTCTTGGGGGAGGAGGAGTGCTGGTGTGTCAGAGCTTGTGGCAACTGTGGAGTAGAAGTAGCTCTGAAAATAGCAGCACAAGGCCCTTAAATCTTGGGAGAAAGTACTCTCTACTCTAAAAGTAGTCATACCCTGACAAAAAGCTCAAGGGTCAAGTAGTTGGCTGGGAGCATGAGCAGGCAGCAAAAAAGGACTCAGACTCAGCCTACAGAATCTTTTTTTGGTGACAAAGAAGACTAAAACATACAGCCAGAAGAAGTCAACAAAGTCAAAGACCCTACATCAAAAGCCTCCAGGAAACACAGGAACTGGTCTTAGGCCATGGAAGAGCTCAAAAAGGATTTGGAAAATCAAGTCAGAGAAGTAGAGGAAAAATTGGGAAGAGAAATGAGAGTGATGCAAGAAAATCGTGAAAAACAAGTCAACAGCTTGCTAAAGGAGAACCCCCCCCAAAAAAAAAACTGAAGAAAATAACACCTTAAAAAATAGACTAACCCAAATGGCAAAAGAGCTCCAAAAAACCAATTAGGAGAAGGCAGAATTAGCCAAATGGAAAAAGAGGTCACCACTGAAGAAAATCCTAACTTAAAAATTAGAATTGAGCAACTGGAAGCTAGTGACTTTATGAGAAATCAAGAAATTATAAAACAACTGTTATAATAGAAGGGAAGAGGGGGGTAGGTGAAAGGGAGTGAGTGAATCTTGCTCTCCTCGAATTTGGCTTAAGGAGGGAATAACATACACATTCAATTGGGTATCTTACCCTACAGGAAAGTGGGGGGTAGAGGGCATGAGAGAAGGGAGGACAGATCGGCAGCGGAAGAAGTCAAAAGCAAACACTTTTGAAAAGGGACAGGGTCAAGGGAGAAAAGTGAATAAAGGGGGACAGGATAGGATAGAGGGAAATATAGTTAGTCTTTCACAACATGACTATTATGGAAGCGTTTTGCATAATGATACATGTGTGACCTATGTTGAATTGCTTGCCTGCCTAGGGAGGGTGGGTGGGGAGGGAAGAAGAGAGAGAATTTGGAACTCAAAATTCAAGAAGCAAATGCTCAAAAAAAAAGTTGTTTTTACATGCAACTGGGAAATAAAATATACAGGCAGTGGGGTATAGAAATCTATCTTTCTCTACAAGAAAGTAAGGGGAAAGGAGATAGGGGTGAGGGGGTGACAGAAGGGAAGGCAGACCGGGGAAAGGGGCAATCAGAATATATGCCATCTTGGAATGGGGGGGGGAAGGTAGAAATGGGGAGAAAATTTGTAACTGAAACTTGTGGAAATGAATGTTGAAAGCTAAAAATATTAAATAATAAAAAATATGAGAAAGAAACAGTAAACGTTACTGTATTTCAGGCAGGAGAACTGAGTTATTCAATTATAGAATGTCAGTGGCAAGCTATTAAAGTTAGAGTGGAAAGTTTCAAATGCTGTTTTGGAAGTTTGTTTGCATTTTTGACAGTTTTTTTTAAAACTTATCAAGAGTGATCAGACAAAGTTGTGTTATTTACTTGTATAGCTTTTCTTCTCAGTTTCTCTATTATGTAAATTATGTTGAAGCTACTTACTGCTGTTGGGTTTTTTCCAAAAAAAAAAAAAAAAAGCTCATGGCAGTATAAAGAACAGATTTGAAGGAAGTAGAATTTGCAATAGATTCCATAAAACTGATTGTGTATTTGTATTGGTATCTGTGGTCCTACTTTTGAAACGGAAATATTTATGTAATCCCTAGTCTAGAGCATAATTACTTTAATTGCTTTTCTAGACCTACCTAAGTTTTAGCTCTGTTTGAAGGAAATTTTCCTAATTAGAACCTTCTAAAAATAGAATGTCCAGGTTATAATGAATTCCTCAGGACTTAATAAAAGGATTTGTTTTTTGAAGTTTGCAACCACTCAAAGGGCTGCACTTAAGGACCTAGAAAGCCACATGTGGCCTCAAGGCTGCCGGTTTCCCACCCCTGCCCTAGATAGCTTGAATTTAAGTTTTAAGGCCCTTCAATTAAGAATCTACAGGATTTCTAACATTATCTGGATACAGTGGAGTAGGAGTACAGAGAAATAGTATGGCTGCACTTGGCAAAAAGGTTAGTATTTATTTTAGACACAGAAAAGAGCAAATAGTAAAAGTGGTTAATTTTACATGTTACTTATATCTGTATCTTTACCTAAATGTAATCTGCCCTGCCCATTTACAGTCAGGCCAACAAAACTGGCCAAAAAATGGAGAAAAATTAAATTCCAAGCTCCTGAAAGCCAAATTTCAATTGGCTGAGATTCATTTGATTAGAATAGGGAAAAAAAATTGTGCTGTTTACACTTTCATCTGTTGACTCACTGGTTGGGTAAGGTTTTTGACCAGGAAGGTAGTGCCCCCTAATCAGGGCCAATAAAAATATTTGTCTTAGCTTAGGTAATCTGATCAAGAGATCTTTAACCTGAAAATAGAAGGGGAGAAACAAAATTTCTTAAAACTGTCTACCAAGTCTCTTATAGAGAGAAGCAGGTGCAACATAGGAAGAAGAATAGCGTAAAGAGAACCAGTAATTCATGGAATGCAATATTGAAGAGAGCCAGGAGCAAAAACCCATCACTTCAGATATCTTTGTCCAGATGCATGAAGTATGGATAATAAACAGGGTGAATTAGAAAATCTAATGCTAAGAGACAAATTTGACTGGATAGGGATAACTGAGATGTGTGGGATGGGATTTATAACTGGAATATGGCCTTGAAGGACATATCTTACTCAGAATGAACAAAAAAGATAAAAGGGGTTGTGGAGTAGCATTTTATATTAGGAAGATATATTCATGAGTCATAGGGCAAGGAATAGAGAACATTTAAGAATAGAGAGCATTTAATAAAGGATCAACAGAGGAAGTGTCTTAGGCCTGTGATTTGGTGCATTTAGCATAATATTGCTTTCCCCTTCAATTTTTTATTATCTTTTATTTTTATATCCTTCATTTGCCAGTAATGAACAGCATGGAAGCATTTATTAAGTACCTACTTTGTGCAAGGCACTGTCCTAGGCACTTGAGATACAAGACCAAAAGTGATACTGTTTCTTGCCCTCAAGGAACTTATATTCAATTTAGGGAGGCAACATATATGCATAGGTAGGTACAAAGTAGACACAAAGTGGTATGAGATGGGAAGGCACTAGGAGCTGGGGGTTTGTATTAGCAAGGCAATAAACACAACATGGAGTATAATTGTCAATATGTCTGTGTGGTTCTGTATCACAAAATATAAGAAACTCTCCATATAGAATGTAGAAGAAGTAAACCATTTATTCAGACACCATATCCGAAAACCAATAAGCCTAATTCATCACAGCAGCAAAGAACTCAATACACAACATCACAGCAGAGAACAACTCCATCCCATAACTTTCTGGCCCCCTGCTGAGGCCTTCCCACAAATACATTCACAGCACAGCTAGCACACGTCTGCTCTCTCCCTCAGCTCTAACTGTTCTCTCTCTCTCTCTGAGCATTTCCTGTGACACACTTTCCTTTTCTTCTCAGCAAACTCCTCCTACCACATGTGACGTAGGCTTCCTGTGATATAAGCAGGTCACATGGCCTGTTGATGGGTGGGAAAGATCTTCAAATCTAAATTGTCATTACAGGGTTTCAAGAAAGGAGTCATGTAGAAGATAGTCCTTGAACTGAGCCTTGAAGGAAGCTAGGGACTCTGAAAGATGGACGTGAGAAGGGAGTTCGTTTTCACGTATGAGAGGTGGTCAGTGCAAAAGAACAGACATGGGAGTTGGAATGCTAGGTATGAGAAATAGCAAGACTGACTGAACTACAGTGTGCATACAGCAGAGGTTCTAACCTTTTATTGTGTGTCATGAACCTTTTTGGTAGTCTGATAGACCCCTTCTCAAGAATGTTTTTAAATGCACAAAGTAAAACACATAATATTATAAGTTTTATTGAATTTATTGAAATAGCATTATGAAAATTTTATTTAAATACAGTTACAAATTTTAACTTCCTGGACCCCCACATTAAGAATATAATATAGAATAGGGCTGAAAAAGGTTGTGAGAGATCTTAAATGCCTGTAAGACAGATAACACTAGCACACAGGAGGGCTGCTAGCACAGGTTCACTCTTGATCTGGTCAGACAGGAAAGATAGCTTGAGAGGGGTTAATAATCTTACTTTATTCTAGTCTCATCTTCTCACTAGGGTTGCTGATAATGAGCACAAACTCCTACAATATTCCCAAATCACCCTTTTCACAGGGGCTGGCAAAAAGGGGGGCAACTACCCCTACGTCTCAATGGGGTCAGGTGAGATAGGCACAACTTGTGTATCCCCCTAAATCCCCTCAAGCCTCAGTGGGGGCCAGTTGAGACAAACACAGATTCTCCCCTAAACTTGATGGGGGCTGATCAAGGCACACACAGCATTCCAACTTGTACATTCAACCCTAAGGTTTCCCCATTCACTGACCAGTGCCCATCTCCTTTATGGGGCAACAGACAAAGAAGGTATATGGCTAGCAATAGCCTCACAAGTTTACATCACCTCATCCCTATATCTCATTGCACAGTTGCAGTGGATGTTTCCAATTTCAACACAAATGTTCATATTATTTTTTTTTGTTTTTATTTTTAGTTTACAACATTCGGTTCCACAGGTTTTTGGGTTCCAAATTTTCTCTCCCTCCCTCTCCTCCTCCCTCTCCCCCAAGATGGCATGTAATCCAATGTAGGTTCTACATTTACCTTCACATTGAACTTATTTATGTAATAGTCCAATTATAAAGAAGAATTATAACCAATGGAATGAATCATGAGAGGGGACAAACAAAACCAAAAAAAAGAGAGCAAATAGTTTGCCTCAATCTGCATTCAGACTCCATAATTCTTTCTCTGGATGTGCATAGCTTTTTCCATCATGAGTCTTTTGGAGCTGTCTTTGAACCTTGTATTGATGAAAGGAGTCAAATCTATCAAAGTTAGTCCTTACAGATACCATGTGTCTGTAATAGTGTATAATGATCTAGTTCTGCTGCCCTCACTCAGTATCAGTTCATATACGTCTTTCCAGGTTGTAATGAAGTCTGTCTATTCCTCATTTCTTATAGGACAATAGTATTCCATTACATTCATATACCATAGTTTGTTTAGCCATTCCCCAATTGGTGGGCATCCCCTTGATTTCCAGTGATTTGCCACCACAAAGAGAGCTGCTATGAATATTTTTGTACATACCAGTCCCTTTCCCACTTGTGTGATCTCTTTGGGATGTAGGCCTAGAAGTGGTATTGCTGGATCAAAGAGTATGCACATTTTTATAGCCCTTTGGGTATAGTTCCAAATTGCTCTCCAGAATGGCTGGATCAGTTCACAACTCCACCAACAATGTAGCAATGTTCCAATTTTCCCCCATCTCCAGCATTTATCATTTTCCTGTTTTGTCATGTTAGCCAATCTGACAGGAGAGATGTGGTACCTAAGAATGCTTGCATTTCTCTAATCAATAGTGATTTAGAGCATTTTTTCATATGACTGTAGATATCTTTAATTTCTTCCTCTGAAAACTGCCTGTTTATATCCTTTGACCATTTCTTAATTGGGGAATGACTTGTATTCCTATACATTTGGTTCAGTTCCCTTTATATTTTAGATACGAGGCATTTATCAGAGACACTGGTTGTAAAGATTTTCTCCCAATTTTCTGCTTCCTTCCTAATCTTCGTTGTATTGGCTTTGTTCATGCAAAAACTTTTCAATTTAACATAGTCAAAACTGTCCATTTTGCATTTTGTAATGCTCTCTATCTCTTGTTGGATCATGAATTCTTCCCTTTCCCATGAATCTGACAGGTAAACTATTACTTGCTCTCCCAAATTGCTTATAGTATCAGCCTTTATTCCTAACTCATGAGCCCATTTTGACTTTATTTTGTTATTCAGTGTAAGATACTGGTCTATGCCTGGTTTCTGCCATGCTATTTAACAATTTTCCCAGCAGTTTTAGTGAAATAGTGATTGAATTATGATTTTTAATCCATTCTGCTATCTGCCTCTGTTTTATGGGAGAGCTCATTCCATTCACATTCACGTTTATGATTACTATCTGTGTCTTTCTCTCCATCCTATTTCCCCCCCATTTATGCTTCTATTTTCTCCCTTCTCCCTTCCACTCCTCAGGAGAGTTTTGCTTTTGACCACCGCCTTCCTCAATTTACCCTCCCTCTTGGTTTTTCTCCCTTATCTTACTCTTTTCCTCTTGCTACTTCTTCTCTCCCTTCTGACCACCCCCCTTCTTTTCTTTCCCTTTTCCCCTCCTACTGCCTGTAGGACAAGTTTGAGTTCTATGCTTATCAGAATATGTTATTCCCTCCTTGAACCAAATCCAATGAGAGTAAAGCTCAAATACTGCTCTTCTCTGTCCCTTCTTTCTCTTTACTATAGTATGTGTTTGTGCCTCTTCACGTGATGTAATTTACCCTTTTCTACCACCTCCTTACCTCTTCTCCCAGAACCATCCCTTTACACCCCTTATTATGTTTTTTATCATTATATCAGTTATTTATACTGACACCCTTAGTCTATGTATAAGTTTCTTCCCCCCTGTTCACCTTTTTAGGTCTCTCAAGGTTTGTATTTGAAGATCAAATTTTCCATTGAGCTCTGACCTTTTCATCAGGAAGGTCTGGAATTCCTTTATTTCATTGAATGTCCATCTCCTTGCTTGAAAAATTATGCTCAATTTTGCTGGATAGTTGATCCTTGGTTGTAGCACAAGCTCCTTTGTCTTTCAGAATATCATTCTAATTCCTCCTGTCTTTTAATATAGAAGCTGCAAGATCCTGGGTGATTCCACGATATTTGAGTTGTTTCTTTTTGGCTGCTTGAAGTATTTTCTCCTTGACCTGATAATTCTGAAATTTGGCTACAATATTTCTTGGAGTTTTCAATTTGGGATCTCTTTCAGGAGTGATCAGTGGATTCTTTCGATGACTGTTTTACTCTCTGGTTCTAGGACCTCGGAGAAGTTTTCCTTGGTGATTTCTTGGAAGATACTGTCCAGGCTCTTTTCTTCATCATGGCTTTCCAGTAGACCAGTAATTCTTAGATTATCTCTCCTCCATCTATTTTCCATTTGAAAAACATTTGAAATATTTTTCCAATTAGATATTTTATGTTTTCTTCTATTTTTCATTCGTTAGGTTTTGTTTGACTGATTCTTGATGCCCCATAAAGTCATTAGCTTCTACTTGCCCAATTCTAATTTTTAAGGAATTGTTTTCTTCATTTAGCTTCTGTACCCCCTTTGCCATTTGCCCAATTTTACTTTTCAAGGCATCATTTTCTCCAATTAGGTTCTGTACCTCCTTAACCATTTCACCAATTGTACTTTTTAAAGATTTGTTCTCATCAGTGAACTTTTTCTATTTTTTCTTTTAACTTTCTAATTTGGGTTTTAAAATCCTCCTTGAGCTCTTCCAGGAATGCTTTTTGGGCTTGACACCAGTTCACATTCCATTTTGAGGTTTCAGATGTGGGTATAGTGTCAATGATGTTTTCTTCTGAATTGGTATTTTAATCTTCCCTGTCTCCATAAAAAGAATCAATAGTCCACGTTTTTCGGGACTGCTTCTTCATGTTGGTTACCTTTTTCCTGGCTCTAAAGTGGAACTTCCTGGCTCTAAAGTGGATCTCTGCTTTGGGGCTCAGGGGGCTCTGTCCCAAGCTTCTTGTTTTGGGAACTCTGGGCCTAGTTACTGGCTTTGTGTCCTATGGCCTCTGGTTTGGTGAAATGTGGGGGAGGAGTAGTCTGGCTGCTGGAACCCTCCTCTCCCCCTAGGGCTGCGCTACAGTATATGTAGCCTCAGCAGTTGTCTGCGCTGGTGTCTGCCACTTCCCCTGGCTGTGTGAAGGCACCTCTGGGTTCCTGGTATTGACCCTTGCTGGCTCCAGCCCCCCCTCTCCCCCCGGGGCTCAGGAACTCCCACTGTTTGGCTACTGAAGCCGCACTTCTGGCTCTTCTATTTCAGGGTTTCTCCCAAGGGAGTATTATCTCTGGGTGAGGAAGGGAGGGATGAGAGCCATTTTACCTGGTCATCATGGCTCCAAAAAGTTCAACAATGCGAGTTTCAAACCTTTAAACTGTGGGCAGCAAGCCTCAGGAGTAGTTGCTCTCAAGGCTGCAGGCGCTGCAGTGCCGTATCCAGTAACTCTGACGGACTCCTGTCTTGGGCTGAGAGGCCTGGAGCTCGCCACCAGTTTCACGCACCCAGCATTGTCCCAGCCCCTTCGCCGGCTGATGTTCACAGCTGCTCCCTCTTTGGTGTGGTCTGGTGCACTTCCACACGTTGGGCGCCCTCACAGCCTACAGATCTGTTCTGTTGACCCTGCGGACTCTCCTGGCTTGGAAATTTGCCACACTCAGTCTACTAGTGGCTTCTAACTCTCTCAGATCTGCTCAGATTCACTTTTTTAGAAGTATCTAACAGAATTTGTGAGAGAGCTCTGGTAAGACACTGTTTTCATTCCACCATCTTGGCTCTGCATGTTTATATTATTTATCATTATATAATGCTGCACAAGCATAGTGGAGATGTTTTGAACCATGAGCCTGGGAAATAGATTGTTGTGGCCATGGATCCTGGAAAACTGAAGTCTAAGGAATAATAAAAAAAATCCACTTCACACATGCTAAAATCCACCTTACTTATAATGCCAAACAGGAATTTAATTTTGATCCTGGAGGTAATAAGAGAGCCACCAGAGTTTGGGTAGGAAGGTGACATGGTCATATTTGTCCGTTAGGAAAATCAGCTTGATAGTTATGTGAAAATTGCTGAGGGGAGAGACTTGAAGCAGGGAGACTAATTAAGAGGCTAGTGCAATATTGTAGACAGGTGTTAAACTAGGGCGGTGGCTGCGTTATTCCATTGCAGTCAGTCAGCAGGCATTTATTGTTTACCATGTGCCAGGCACTGTGCTAGGTGTGGGGATAAAGACAAAAAAAACAAGTAATCTTTTCTCTCAAACAGCTTAAATTTATTGGGGAAGACAGCATGTGTACCTGTAAGTATAAGATAGGGCAAGCTAGAGACTAAACATAAAGATTGCATCGATAGAGGGAACTAAATCCTGGATGAGAAAACGCTCTTATCAGCATAAGTTGGCACTTCTTATAAGACTACTTGTAGTCTTAATTGCCGAGGGAACTGAGAAGTTAAATAACTCAGGGTCACACAACCAATTTTGTGTCTCAGTAGCAGGACTTGAACCTAGGTCTTCCAGGCTTCAAGATTAACTCTCAGATTTTTTTGCACAGGTAGTATGTTCCAAGTGTAATGGACAGTCACTGCAAAGGCACAGAAATGCTGGTGAGGAGACAAAGCTAGTCTGGCAGATTGTGCCACATGAGAATTGGAGTGGTGGGTAATGAGGCTGGAAAGAGGTTGTGGCAGGTCTTAAAAACCAAACAACAGTTTCACTCTTAACCTAAAGGCATTTAAATAGAGGAGCATGGTCAGAGCTGTGCTTTAGCAGCTGTGTGGAGGAAAGACTTGTGGTAGAAAGACCAATGAAGAAGCCATTCTAGTCCAGGAGACCAGTGATGAGAATCTGTGTGAGTAGTGAGGCTGGATAAGGAATGGAGGTAAGAGATGTTGTGGAGATAGAAATGAAAGGGTTTGGCAACTGATTGGATATATAGGGCAAGGAAGGGTCAAGAGCAGAGATGATGCCAAGGTTTTGAACCTGAGAGACTGGAAGGGTAGTGGTACCTTTGATAGAAATAGAGAAGTTCAGAAGAGGAATGGGTTTGGAGGAAAGATAATGAGTTCTGTTTTGAACATGATGAGCTTGAGCTGTCTGTGGGACATGCAGTTTGAAATGTCCAGTAGGTGATGCAAGGATGATTGGAGCTCAGGAGAGAAATTTTAAAAATATATAGATTTGGGAAGCAACTGTAGAGAGATGACAAGTAAACCCAAGAGACCTAATGAGGCCACCTGGAGAGAGTGTGAAGAAATCAGTGGGGCCCATAATTGAGCCTTGGGGTATATTCACAGTTAGGCATAACATGGATGATGACTCAACAAAGGGTACTGAGGAGTGGCCAGACACATAAGAAGAAAACCAAGAGAGAATAGTAGAATGAGAACTCAGAAGAGAGAGAATACAGGAGGAAAAGATGGTTAGTAATGTCACATGCTGAAGAGAGGTCAGGAAGGATGAGAACTGAAAAAGTCCATTAGACCTGGTTGTTAAAAGGTTATTGGTAACTTTGAAGGGTCAAGTTTCAGTTTAATGATCAGAAATGAGATCGCAGCAATTTGAGATGTGAATAAGAGGGGAGGCAGTAGAGGCAATGAGAGTAGATAGCTTTTTATCTTATGAACTTAAACATGAATAATTCAATATACAATGAGCAAAAAAGGAGGATTGTCTAAGAAGCTAAGCTACTATATATAGTTTTTTTAAGTGTATAAAGCATTGATAAAAATGTGAGATGGTGAGTGGTAGTTCTTGGAGAACTGAAAGCAACCAAGAGCTTCACGGAAAAGTATACAATTACCACTAATAATAAGAAAAAGGCAAATCAAAATATTTTTAGCTCCACCCCCAAAGGTTACACCAATTACTTCTCTCAATAACGAGTATGCCACATACAGTTTTCTCTATGAGTTTGACTGAGAAAAGGAGGTGAGATATGAGACTTTATTTCCCAAAACAAAGTCACAAAAAGAGGAAAATCAAAAATAACTATCACAAAATTTGAGAGTTGGAAGGGACCTCAGTGATCATCTAGTCTAACTCACACACAAAGAATTTTCCACTCTATAACACAGGACGAGTAGTCATCTAATTTCTATTTGAAGATCTCCAAGGAGGAGGCCTTGAGCTGAACATAATGCTCAAGCTGTGATCTGTTGGAGACAGAGTATACCACCCTCTTCTTGGAAGCTATGCCATTAGCTTGCTTTGGCTGCCACATCTACTTTCTCAACATCCCCTCCTTCACTCACATTCCTTGTTCCTGCCCCATCTCATACTTGGGGAGTGGATTTTTTGGTACCTAAATGCAGGACTTTACATTAACCCTACTGAATTTCTTGTTAGAGTCAATCCAGCGCAAGTTAACCAAGACTGGGCCAACCACAAATCCCTGGAGTACTCCACTGGAAGATTCCTGCAACATTGACATTGAACCATTAACAACTATTCTTGTGAACCTGGCCATCCAACCAGTTCTGAATCCATTTACCTAGTCCACTTCTCTCTATTGTCTCCACCAGAATAGTATGAGATACTTTAACATAAGCTTTGCTAAAATCTAAGTCAGCTCAGTCCACAACATCCTCCCCATGTAGTAACTGGTTTAGTAATCTTGTCCCAAAAAAAGGAAATCAGGGTGGCCTGGCATGACCTATTTTTGATGAAGTCATACTGGGTTGTTGTAATCACCACTTTTCTTTCCAGAGGTTTACCAGCCATTTCTTTAATTGTCTGTTCTATAATTTTTCTGGGAGTTGATGTAGTTTACAGGATCTCCTCATTTCCCCTTTTAAAAAATCAGGATGTTTGCCCTTCTCCAGTCTTGTTTTTGTGCTTTTTCAAATATTATTTGCAGTGGCTCAGTAATCACATCTACTTGTTCTTTTAGGAGTATAGTTAGTTCTTCTGGGCCAGGGGACTTGGATTTATCAAGTGCATCTAAGTGCTTTCTTGTGCTCTCCTTACTTATTTTGGGCATCGGCTTCCTGTTAGTCATTCCAGTGCAATTGACAGGGGAAAAAAAATGGAAACAAGATGAGAATGAGCAGCTCTGTCAGTCATCATGCCATTTATACCAAGCAAAGGTCCTCTGCCTTCTTTAGTCCTCCTTTTTCTTCCAGTATTGCTTTTTTTTTAAAACCCTTATTCTTAGCTTCTCGTGCCTGCATTCACTCACTCCAAACTTTAGTATGCCTTATACCTTATACTGGTCTTTATATTCATCCTCTGTTTCCTCACCTTTTCTACATTTCTTTCCCAGACAAAGTGGTTGATGCATTCCCTGGGTGGCCTTATTAGTCAAATCTTATTTTTCTTCACCATTGGAATTGTTTGTTTTTGTGTCTTCAGAATACCATTCTTGAGCATTTCTCATTTCCTCTAGTTCTGTCTTCCTCTGTAACATTTTACTCCATTGGAGATTCTACCTATCTTTCCCCTAAAGCCCTTTGAAATACGCTTTGCCAAATCTAGGTTACTTGCCTAGATTTTCTTTCTTTCTCTGTAACAAATTCTGGTAGGAAGCTATCATTTCCCCTCAAATTCCACCATCATTTTCATATTCTTCATTCCTTGATTTGAAATAACAGTAAATGGAAACAACCTATGTGACAATAATTGGGAAATAGCAGAACAAATCATATGTTAATGTAATGGAATATTATGGTGCCATAAAAAGATAAATATGAAGAATACTAGGAAATATGGAAAAACTTGTGTTGGCTATTGGATCAGCCAAACCAGAATTGGACCCATAATAACTGCAATTATATTTAAAAAAACATAAAGCCAGAAATATCGGGACTTGACATATAATATAGTGAAGGGACATAAAACAGAAGCAGTTTTACTTATTTGTTAATTCATTTGGTTCCACTTTGAAGGATTTTATCACTTTATAAGTTTTTTTGTTGCTGATAATTGATCTTAAAAACACTTTGTTTTGTTATATATTTTATATTTATTGAGTGTTAATCATATACATTTACGTACTATAATTCCCATTTTAGACATCAGCAAGAACTTTTAACTTAATACCACAATTGTTGGTGTGATTTTCATTGGCTCATAGACTGAGCTTCTGATCCATGATTATCTCACACAAATATTTTGAGAGGTTGCATGCTGACTTGTAGAACCTCAGAGTTGGATGGGACCTCAGAGTTCGTCTAGATAAAACGGTACCTCAACAAAAATTAATTCTACAACATCTCCAACAAGCACCCAGCAGCTTCTGCCTAAAGATCAGCAGTGATAGGGCACTCTTATGTTATCTCCCAAGACAATCCCTTCTGCTTTTGCAAAATTCTAGTTGTTAGGAAGTTTTTCCTTTTATAGAACTGAAATTTGTCTTTGAAACTTCCCATTGCTCCTAGTTTACCTTCTCAGGCCCAGTAGAACAAGGTTAATTCCTATTTGATGTTGTAGTACAAAGTGCTTAACTTACATTTTCTACTTTTATCCTCAGAACAATCCTGTGAGAAATGTGCTCAGGCATTATTAGCCTAATTTTACAGATGAGGAATGTAAGGCTCATACCAGCTGTCCATGGTCAGTCACACGTTATGTGTCAGAGCCACAATTTGAATCTGTTTTGCTGACTCCAAGCTCTCATTTCTTCTCTTAATGAAGTCTGAAATTGCATTAGCTTTTTTTGCTGCCATGTCATACTATTGATTCATATTAAGATTGTAGTCTACAGAAATCCCAGGTCTTTTTTTTTTAAGCCAGAATTGTTATCTTGGGCTATCTACCCATTCATATATTTGTGCAGTTGAATTTTTTTAACCATAATGTAGGACTTTACATTTGCCTCCAGTTAAATGTCATCTCATTAGATTGAGCTCATGGTCCTTCTAGTCCAGAGGTCAGCAAAGATGGCAGCACAGTCAGCAAGCTAAGGATGGTTTTTACATTTTTAAAATAAAGTTTTATTCTGTTTAAAAATGTAAAAGCCATTCTTAGCTCTCAAAAGCAGACTGGATTTTGTCCTCAGGCCTTACTTTGCAAATCTTTTCTTTTGAGAACTTTCAGTGTTCTGGTTACGTCATCCACCTTATTAGTTGATCCCTATAGCTTTGTGCTTCTGTAAGTCTGGTAAACAAGCCATCCATGCCTGCATCTAGGTGATTGATGGAATATTGAATAAGTGGAGTCTTGAGTACAAATCTTTGGGACAGTCTACTGAAACTTTGGAGAATGGATTGGATTGGGAGAGACTTGATGAGGAGACCAGTTAAGGGGTTTTTGAAATGGTCTGGGTGAGATGTGATGAGATCCTCAACTGGTGCCGTGTGAGTGGGTAGAAAGCGACATACGCTAAACAGATGTAAAGACAGAAATGACAAGATTTATCCACTTTCTGGATATATGAGATGAGAGTGAGGAGTCAAGGATGACCCCAAGATTGCAAACATGGATGATTAAAATTGTGGTACCCTCAGTAATAGAGAAGTTTAAGGAAAGCGTAGAGCTGGGGGAGGGGGGAATAATTAGTTTCTTTTTGGATATGCTGAGTTTGAGATACTTGTGGAACATCCTTTTTAAAACGCTAGTAAGCAATTGCTTATGTGTGATCAGAGGTCAAGAGAGAGATTAGGATTTCATAAAGATGATAAATGTACCTATTGGAGCTAATAAGATCACCAAGTAAAAGAATGCAGAGAGAGGGCCCAGGACAGAGATAGGAGTATATTACTAACAGCCACCAGGACCTGGATTTGGATTGTGAACCTCAAAGGAATAGAGGTTGCTGAGTGATGGTGGAAGAAGGAAAGTCTGGAAAGGGCCATGGAGACTAAGGAGTATTCTGACTCCTCCTCTAAGAGGACAGAATTCCAGAGAATCTTAAGAAGTAGATGCAGCTAGTGGTGGAAAGGATGCTTGGGGGGGGGGGGGGGGGGCAGGTGTCTGTGAATGCCTGAAAGTGGAAGTAAAATCAGAAGTTGTCTTAAATCTAGGGAATTTTGTTGATTATGGACCCAGAGTTCCAGAGGGCCTAGTAAGGGAGGCAGGCAGATCTGGAATGGTTTGTTGGCAGTAGGATAGGGTTGAGGTGGCTGCTGTTGAGGTAGATGAGAATGAGAGAAGAGGTAGCAGGGGTTATTGCTGTTTAGCAATGGAAGGATTCAGTATCAGTATAGGGGGCAGGATGCACAGAGGAAGTCTACTGTCTATTGGCGCATGAGTCCAGGCATTGTATCAGTGAATGGGAAGAGTTCTCCTGAGAAAGGTAAGTGAATAGGATGTTCAAGGTCAGCTTAGTCTTGGGATCCTCCCCCGGTGAAATGTTTTATCCAGAGTTTGATCAGCTAAGCATCAGCTTAGATATTGATTAGTTTCTGGGGTGCTGGTTTGGGGGTGGGGAGTGTATTGATTGGGGTTACGTGAATGCCACTCATTCTTCTACTGTTCCAGCCTAGAGAAATGTTTTAGACTTTCTTGAGCCAAATTGCTGATGGTACTAGGAGTTGAGTTTACATTTTGAACCTTTTATTCCCCTAAATCTGTGCTAACAATTCTATTTCACATCTTTATGAAGTAACATTTATCACATTTCTCCACTATTAACTGCTTAATGGGTTAGGGATTGTGGGATGGATTAATTACCTCTTTACTTCATTGCTTCCTTTTCACCTTCTGCTGTGAGACATTTGGATTGTATTAGCATCTATCAAACCAGTTTTCCTTTCATTACCCCTCGGTGATGGTCATTGTATTTTTGCTCTTCAGTTGTCAGTTTGGGACCGTGGAATGGGTTCTTCAGTGAATCTGGCTCTTAATGGCTTCCTGCGTCTAACCCTTGTTGCCAGAGTGGAGACAGAGAACATTGACAGAGCAACCCAGGGCCTTGATGGGTGGTGTAGAAACATAGATTAAATGGCCTGTGAGCTAGTGTCCTCCCTTGGGCTTGAACACTTCTTTTCCTACCCATTTTAATTGTGAAATGGCTTTATTTTAAGGTCAGCTCTTTTCCCACATGTACAAAAATATTTATAGCAGCTCTTTTTGTGGTAGCAAAGAATTGGAAATTGTGAGGATGCCCATCAATTGGGGACTGACTAAACAAGTTGTGGTATGTGAATGTAATGGGGTACTATTGTGCTATAAGAAATGATGAGCAGGCATGAACTGATGCTGACTGAAATGAGCAGAACCAGGAGAACATTGTACACAGTAAAAGCAATATTGTGCACTGATCAACCATATAGACTTAGTTCTTCTCAGCAATACAATGATCCAAGACAATTCCAAAAGACTCATGTTGGGAAGTGCTATCCAAATCCAGAGAAAGAACTGTGGGATCTGAATGCAGAATGAAACTTACTATTTTCAGCCTTTTTTTTGTTTTTTTCTTTCTCATGGTCTTTCCCTTTTGTTCTGATTCTTCTTTCACAACATGACTAATGTGGAAGTATGTTTAACGTGATTATACATGTATAACCTACATCACATTCTTTCCTATCTAGAGAGGGAGGGAGAAAATTTTGGAATTCAAAATCTTACAGAAATGAATGTTGAAAACTATTGTTACATGTAATTGGAAGAAAATAAAATACTCTTAAGTATAAAAATAAATAAATTTTTTAAAAGGTCAGTTTTTCTGCTTAACCAGCCAGTGCAAGGAAGCTTAAACCCTGAAATTATTCTCAGAGCCCAAATTTAGTCCCAGATAGAATATTTGCCTTTGCGTTTCATTTCTATTTCCGATATGAATTTTCCATTGCCTTGGAATTCCAAAGAGAGTGGAGGGAAACTAATCTCCCTATAATGATTTTGGTTTTAATTTCAGAGAAAAAAGATACATCTTGATTTCCTAGGTTGTCATTTCTGGTCAATAGTTAAGGGGTTAACCTATATGTATAAAAATATTTATAGTAGCTCTTTTCTGGGGGCAAAGAATTAGAAATTGAGGGGATGCCCATCAATTGGGGAATGGCTAAACAAGTTGTGGTACTGTGGATTATGATGCAATACTGTTGTACTGTTAGAAATGATGAGCAGGATGCTCTCAGAAAAACCTGGAAAGACTTGCATGGGCTGATGCAAAGTCAAATGTTCTGGGTACAAAGTAACAGCAATATCATAGGATGATCAGCTGTGAATGACTTCGCTATTCTCAGCGATACAATGGTTCAAGATAACTGAAGGACTTGTGATGAAAAATGCTATCCATCCCCAGAGGAAGAACTGATGGCGTCTGAATATGGATTGAAGCTTACTTTTTTTTGTTAACTTTATTTTTCTTGAGTTTTTTTTGTTTATGTTTTCCTTCAGAACTTGACTATTATGGATATGTTTTGCATGATTACACATGTATAATCTGTATCAAACTGCTTGCCTTGTCAATGAGGTGGAGTGGGGAGAGAGGAAGGGAGAGATTTTGGAACTCAAAAGTCATAAAAATGAATGTTAAAAATTGTTTGTACATGTTACTGGAGAGAATAAAAATAAAATACTTTAAAAAATAAAAAAATTGTTAAGGGGCTAACTTTTTTTATTTTTCTCCCTAGGCAAGTAAGAGAGAGACTGAAGAGCCAAGTTACTCAAATGAGGGAGCAGGTCCCAGGTTTCCGACCAGGCCTGGCAATTTTGCAGGTATTATGATGTGTCCATTAAAATAATTTTATCCACAGGAAATAAGCAGTTTTCATTTGAAATACTCTACAGAATTGTAATACTACCTCACCACGCACTATGCATACTTTCAGCTTCCAGATATATTATCTTATACATTATCTTACTCCTTATGAAGTCTTTGCTAGGAGTGGATGCTGTGTAACATAATTTTCTTCCTTCCCTATTGTCTTGCCCCTCTTGCTTTTTCTCACAAATTATTTCCCATTGGGAAGGTTGGGATTTCTAAGAAAGAAAGACAGTTTGAAGGCCTGTGGTTATATTCCCAGCACATATTCTCGCTGTGATTTTTTGTTTTGTCTTGTTTTTTACTTTTTCACAAATTGCTGAGTGAGAATGAAAGTTATGTTGTAGAACTGTGCTTGGAACACCCAAAGACTGGTTATTTCTTGGTTTATTAAAGAGAGAAAGTCATAAGCAAATCTAGATTTCCATTAACACTTTTCTTCAGTAATACTCTGCTTAAAGACTTCTGTCTGACCCTTCTCTACCCTCCTTGTTTGGATAGGGTAACCTCTAGTGTTTTCATTAAGTAAATAACATTGTTTCTCCTTGGCTGCTTTGCAGGTATTTACCAGAAAGCATATCTGTGATGAATTTACCTAAAATATTTTTCTCTTCTAAAACAAAGAATAGTAGTTTAAAATATAGATTATGATTAGACAAGGAATTGGGGAAATAGATTAATTAGGCTCTTTTAATAATGCTTACCCTTGCTTTCTGTATGTGTCTTAAATGGCCTGTTTCTATTTCACAGGCAGGTAGGTGAGAAAATATCTTGCTTGATAGTAGTGTTGAGTCTGAATGGACAGCTGACCCACAATGAGACTGAAATGTGAGGTATTTATAGGCATTCTGGAGTATTTGATTCGTTTACAATCAGTGATACCAAATTTGGATTTTATATGCATTATTCAGGAGTAAGATGGTTGTAAAAACTCAGGGAGGATCCTGGGAGATTTCTTGTTACCATGTTTTGGTGAGAGAAGTGCCTTGCATTGGGGGCAGAGCCAAGATGGCAGCTGGAAAGCAGGGACTTGCTTAAGCTCCCTGCCAGATCCCTTCAAAAAATGGCTCTGAACAAATTCTAGAGCTGCAGAAACCACAAAATAGCAGAGGGAAACAGATCCCTAGCCTGGATGGTTGCCAGGAAGGGTCTATCGCACGTAGCTGAGAGCAGAGGGCAGCCCAGCGTGGGCCGCACCAGGACAGACCGGACCCAGAGTCAGCTGGCCGGAAGAGGCCTTGGGGCCATGAAACAGTGAGCTGTGGCAGTTACCAGACTTTTCAACCCACAAATGCCAAAGAGCAGATTGGGGGAAACTGTGGGATCGAGTTCAGAGCGGTCCAGTCGCCAGCTCTGGGGGTAGAGGAGGTCGTGCAGCGGTAGCCGAAGCAGCTGCAGGAAGCTCCTGAGGCTGCCTCCAGAGTGCCAGCGTCAGCGGCTTCCTGAGTCCCTGGCTCACACAGTGGGAGGAATCTAGCAGCAGATCAGAGCAGGAATGCAAGGAGCTCTTTGTGAGCACAAAGGCAGATTCTCTTGCTGTGCCCTGCCTGAATCTGAATTGCAGTCCTGGTTGGTGGTTCTTGGAGGAGGAGCGCTGTTGTGACAGAGCCTAAAGCTTGGGACAAAGTACTCTCTACTCTACAGGTAGTCGTACCCTGACAAAAACCTCAAGCGTCAAGTCGTTGGCTGGGAACATGAACAGGCAGCAAAAACAAACTCAGACTCAGACTCAAACTCTAGATTCCTTTTTTGGTGACAAAGAAGATCAAATCATACAGCCGGAAGAAGTCAACACAGTCAAAGAGCCTACATCAAAAGCCTCCAAGAAAGATGTGAATTGGGCTCAGGCCACGGAAGAGCTCAAAAAGGATTTGGAAAAGCAAGTGAGAGAAGTAGAGGAAAAATTGGGAAGAGAAATGAGAGTGATGCAAGGGAACCATGAAAAACAAGTCAATGACTTGCTAAAGGAGACGCCAAAAAATACTGAAGAAAATAATACCTTAAAGAATAGACTAACCCAAATTGCAAAAGAGCTCCAAAAAGCCAATGAGGAGAAGAATGCCTTAAAAGCTTGAATTAGCCAAATGGAAAAGGAGGTCCAAAAGACCACTGAAGAAAATATCACCTTAAAAATTAAATTGGAGCAAGTGGAAGCTAGTGACTTTGTGAGAAATCAAGATATTATGAAACAGAACCAAAGGAATGAAAAAATGGAAGACAATGTGAAATATCTCATTGGAAAAACCACTGACCTGGAAAATAGATCCAGGAGAGATAATGTAAAAATTATTGGACTACCAGAAAGCCATGATCAAAAAAAGAGCCCTAGACATCATCTTTTAAGAAATTATGAAGGAGAACTGCCCTGATATTCTAGAGCTAGAGGGTAAAATAGAAATTGAAAGAATCCACTGATCCCCTCCTGAAAAAGATCCCCAAAAGAAAACTCCTAGGAATATTGTTGCCAAATTCCAGAGCTCCCAGATCAAGGAGAAAATACTGCAAGCAGCCAGAAAGAAACAATTTGAGTATTGTGGAAACACACTCAGGATAACACAAGATCTAGAAGCTTCTACATTAAGGGATCGAAGGGCTTGGAATTTGATATTCCGGAGGTCAAAGGAGTGAGGATTAAAACCAAGAGTCGCCTACTCAGAAAAACTGAGTATAATGTTTCAGGGCAAAATATGGATTTTCAAGAAAATAGAGGACTTTCAAGCTTTCTCAGTGAAAAGACCAGAGCTGAATAGAAAATTTGACTTTCAAACACAAGAATCAAGAGAAGCATGAAAAGGTATTAGGGGAGTTGAAGAGAATATAGACAGAGGGCACAGGATAAGTTAAATATGAAGGGATAGTATCTAAAAAAAATGAAATACATTTAAGGGGTGAGAGAGGAATATATTGAGAGAGGGAGAAAAGGAGAGATAGAATGGGGTAAATTATCTCACAAAGAAGTGGCCAGAAAAAAGGGGGGTTGATAGAAGGGAGGGCAGATAGGGGAAGGAGGTAATCAAAATTAGTAAGTCAAAATCTTGTAGAAATCCATGTTGAAATCTATAATATTAGATAAAATATATACACACACACACAAAAGCGTCTTGCACTTTTAGATATTTCAGTGAAGCTGCCTTTTTACAGGGAACCCTACCATTGTATAAAATATCATTACTATGGAGCAATAACTCATAGATATTAAAAAGACAACTTAAAAATAAACTTTTAGAATAAACAAAGATAAATCTTAAAAGAATGCAGTAGTGTACAGAAAAGTATTAAGTGAAACTTTGCCCTCAAGGCTTAATCTGATAGGGACAGTTTGTGCAACTGTGGATCAGTGGGGTGCTGTGAGGTTCAGATGAGAGGAACAGAAAGTTTTTTATAATCTGGAAACATTATCTAAAGGCATGCAAAAAATGAAATAACAATAAAAGTTGTTTAAACTTTAAAAAACAATTTAAAAACTGTTCAAGACAGTACTACAAGAGCTGTTAGGTCTTATGTGATTATATAGTAAATAATTGAAACCATAGGTAAAAATGAATTGTAAAGGTGTCAGGGGAATGTGCTTTAAGCTGAAGAAAAACAATTAATGTGTAACTTTAGGACCACCTCATATGCCAAGAATGTATAAGCATGTGTGTTATAGTGCTCCTCAGATTCCAAAAAAGCAAAGATAAAAATTGATTAATCATTAATTAAAATATTGATCATTAAATCAATTAATCGATTCACTTAAAAACAATTGAGGGATAGCTTTTTGTAGTGGTGGGAGCCAGGAGAGAGACAGAGAGATAGACACTCTGGCAAATAGATGTTTTAGGTCCTCGTAGTATAAATAATAATAGCTCACATTTAGATAATAATGTTGCAAGATTATAAAACGTTTTCTGTTCCTCTCATGTGATCCACAGTTGTACAAATTACCCCATATTTTTGATGAGGACAGTGAAACTTAGAGCTAAGCCATAGTACTTTAGAGTTGAAAGGAACCTCAGATTATCTAATCTGATCTAGGTAATGAAGGCCATACAAATAATAAGTAGGTTTGCTAGAACTTCAACCCTTGTATTCTGACTATAAATTCAATGGTTTTTTTTTTCTGCTATCCCACTACTTGATTACATGAGAATAGTAGCAACTAAGGAAGCTTAACCCAAATAGGGTCAATCTAGTGGGTCAACCCTGAATATGAAGGCATCCTTTCTTGAATCATGTTTTTTGCCAAAGAGAACAAAATACATAATGACAACGATAATACCCATTTTTAGACTTGAATGTCTTTCCTTGGAATCTAAATAAGGGAGCCAGCTTTCTACAGAAATTGTCTTAACCATACTGATTGTGTGTATTTCAGTCAAATTGCATTCCTTGTCTTTTTCCTATAAAAACCAATACAATCCAATCACTCCCAAGACCCAATTCTTAATATTTGTTGTACATTATATAGGCACTGCTCGGGTTCTATACTGATGACTGATGGAACATGAATTTTAAAATAGCAATTCTTTTTTATAGTTGGATCTGGGATTCTGTTGGTATAGGGAGCTCCTAGTGAGGAGTTCCCTCTACCAATACAATTTGGAGTTGCCTGGGGCACTGAGAGATTTGGTTTTGCACATGGTAGTGATTTATTTTTGTGATAGTAAAAAACTAGAAATAAAATGGAGAGTGGCTGTATAAATTGTGGTGTAGGTGAATGTGAATTGTTCAACAAGCATTTATTAATAAATGCTTGCTATGTTTTGGGCACTGTGCTAAGTCCTAGGGATACCAAAAAAAAAAAGGGAGGGAGGAAAAACAGGGCCCTGCCTTAAAAGAGCTTACATTTTAATGGAGAAAACATGCAAAAAAATTTTTTGCATACAAGATATGTACAATGTAAATGAAAGTTAATTTCTAGAGGGAAAGCACTAGCAATGGGAAGGACTAGGAGAGGCCTCCTGCGGAATGTAGGATCTGAGCTTGAGTCTTGAAGGAATCCAGTGAGGAAAAAGTAAAATCCAGCCATGAGAGATTGCCTGTGAAAAGGTGAGGAGTCTGGAGATGACCTGTTGTTTTTCAGGAAGAGAAGGAAGGCCAGAGTAGCTTAGTTGTACAGTAGATAGAGGAGGGTGTGCTGGAACACTTGTCTGTAGGAGAAAGGGTGAATTCAGAGTGATTCAGAGAAATATGGGAAAGTTTATATGAACAGATACAGAACTGTGAAGGCAGAACCAGGCAAACCAGTGGTAGAAATGAATCCCTGGGGCCACATTGACTTGGAAAACCACAAATTAACATTATATTGTATTGTGTTTTTATTTATTTTGTTGAATATTCTCTAATTACATTTTAATCTGGTTACTGCTGAAGTTTTCTAGGCTGGGATTTTCACATCTCTGGTATACACCATGACAATTGTAATGTAAATTAAAAAAAAACAAAGACAGCTGAACTCAGATAACTTGCAATGCAAATCTTTGCATTTACATCATTGAAATCATTTTATATATTATTTTCCTGGTTTCGCTTACTTCATATATTGTCTTCTTATGTAAAATCAATTTCTTATTATAAGATGCTAGAGAATTTGTTTCAGTCTCCTGTAAATGTTTATTGCCAACAAGAGTTGCACAATTCTTTGTCTTAGGAACAAGTTAGAGGGTAACAGATCTCTTAAGACTGCTCTAGAAGCAGTACAAGCAATCTTCCTAGTTTCCTCAGCCTTGAATGTGAGAAGGGAGAAGAGAATGTTAGATCTCTGTTTGTGTTTGTTGCTTGTTGTCTTTGTTTACTCAGATTTTAAAAGATAGCACAGGACTATAAGCTGTATCTAATTAATGATTTCCAAAGGTTATGTATTTCTAGATACATTAGGTACATTCCCCAAAGTTAAATATAATAAGGTTTGTTTTAATTAAAAAAAACACTACTTTATCAAATTAAAATTTAATGGCTTTCCTATGTATTATACCACATTAAGTAACTTTGTGTTGTTTGTTCTAGGTTGGAGATAGAGATGATTCAAATCTCTATATAAGTATGAAGCTAAAAGCTGCTGAGGAGGTAATATCTAAGCTGGTACTGCTAACTAGCACATTGATCCCATCACCACTTCTCCCTCCCCCAAATAAAATGCTCATACCTTTATCCTAATTTGACTTATACTGCAAATTAGAAATAAGTGGCTTCTGACTAGAACCTCTGTCTTTTGTTTACTTGCTTTGCTTCTTAAACAGAAAGGTAGAATGGAAAAATCAAAGGAACACAATAAATCTGAAATATTGTGGGGAAATAAATAAATGGGTAATTGTATGACAGTGGTTCTCAAGCTTTTTGGTCTCGTGATCTTTTTACACTCTTAAAAATTATTGAAGACCCCACCTGAAGAACTTGTGGCTGTATCCTATTATTGTTGACCATATTAGAAATTAAAAGTATTAGTATTATTATGAAAATAGTTTTAACTTTGTAGACTCCTTGAAAGGACTGGAATGCTACAGATTCCTTTAGGACATAGAAATTTAAAGCAAATAATACCTATATTTATTTATCATTACCCAAGAAATATCTCTATTTCTCAGTCCTCCCGCTTCTTCTAGCTGGTTAGATCATTAAACATATTTTACAATTTCATTCTTACAGATTGGAATCAGAGCCAATCATATTAAACTACCAAGAACCTCAACTGAGGCAGAGGTAAGCTGTTGGGCTCATGTGGATCAAATCTTATGGTTCCATATCATGGTTATGATTTACTGACATTTTCAGGGGTAGGAAGTGTGTGTGTGTGTGTGTGTGTGTGTGTGTGTGATGGGTGCATACCTTGCCCCATATTCAAGGCTGCCTCACTTCAAGGGAAGGGACCCAAAATAAAGGGGTAGTCCTGTGATATGGGTGATTCAGTGTTGAACACACATGTATTAAGCGTCTGCTATGTTTGGAGCATTGTGCTAGGAACTGAAGGAAATACAAAGAATAAATACCTGATCCCTGCCCTCATACAGTCTAGTAGGTGCCTGTGACAGACACAGTTATCACATAAGATGACTCAAGTACATAAGAAGAGGTATAGAGAACCTCGTTCTGCATAAGAGGTGCTACATATGAAGTTATATAAAAAGTTTAACATCTATATTGAATCCATTGTTTCTCCTAATTTACCCTCAAGGGGTAAATTCTGTATTCAGACCCTCACACTTGGAGGATGGAATGTCCTCCTAACTGTTGTCACAGCTTCTGTTCTTTCCCCCTCTCTCATTCATCCCCAACACAAGAGCCAAAATTACCTTCCTAAGACACAGGTCACTCCCCTACTCCACAAACCGCTCTTGCTTCCAGAATAAAATATAAACTCTTCTGTTTGGAATTTAAAGCCCTTTACAATCAGACCTTAGCTAACTCTTCCAGACTGGTTTGATCTTCCTCCCTTCCTCTAGTCCATGTTCCGGCCAGACTGGCCTGCATTCCTACTCCTCATACGTGACATTCCATCTCATCTCCTTACCTTTACACAGGCTGACCCTCCTCACTTCACCTCTGTCTGTTGAATCCCTAGTTTCCTTTAAAGCTCAGCCCAAATGCCATTCCCTTTTCTGGTTATCCTGCTGCTAGTAATTCCTACTTCCCCACCCCCCCAAAAATTGCCTTGTATCTATTTTATATACTTATATATGTTGTCTCCTATAGAATGGAAACTGTGAGGGCAGGAACGATCTCATTTTTGTCTTTGCAACTTTTTATTTTGGTAGATTATTAATAAATGCTTGTTGATTGCTTAATAGTAAGCACTTAATAAATGCTTATTCAATTGAATCATGAACAAAAGCATTCCAGCAATAAGAAATAAAAGGTAGAGCTCATGACAGGGCCCTAAGTGACTAAGTAAGAAGTTAGGCCAAGAAGCAGAGCAGCATATTGAATAGAGAAGCAGCCTCAGTGTCAGGAAGATCTGGGTTCAAGTGTTACCTCTGACACATTAACTGTGTGACTTTGGGCAAATTCCTTAACCTCTCAATGTCCCAGATATCTCTCTAGAACTATAAATTACAGAAGTGGCAGTCTTCTAGCTAACCGTTTGCATTGGTAGGAGCTTATTCACTGAAAATGCCTTACAACAATGAAATCACAGATCTAGACCATTTCCCCCTAGAGGTTCCCATACCCTTTTTTTACCTACTACCTCAACATACCTCTCTAGTATCCAGAGATATTATTGCGAAGTGTTTTGATCTAAGAAGAAAGTTATATGCAAGATCTGTGTGATGGTAGATTTTTTTCTTTGAACTCTCTGAAATAAAACTCTTGGAGGGGAAATGAGATTTGAGAAATGTTTTGCTTTACAATAGTTTCCATTCCTACCCTCTACCTTCTTTAACTTATAAAATTTGTTTTTAGGTTTTAAAGTGCATCACATCTTTGAATGAAGACCCTACTGTACATGGACTTCTGGTTCAGTTACCTTTAGATGCAGAAAAGACCATTAACACGGAGCTGGTGACAAATACCATTGCTCCTGAAAAGGATGTGGATGGGTGTGTTTGACTTTTTGAGTCACTTCATTTTAAAGTTGTTGTATCTTTAGAACATGTATTGGTAACTAGGGAAATTCCATGCCACTGTTTAAAAGGGTTCAATGAACTTAATTACCTTGTTCTTATTCATTCTGCCTTTAATGTTTCAGATTGACTAGTATCAATGCTGGGAAGCTTGCTAGAGGTGACCTAGGAGATTGTTTCATTCCCTGTACACCTAAAGGATGCTTGGAACTTATCAAAGAGACAGGTAAGGCTAATTTTTTTTCAGAGCCTCCCCTTTTTTGTTTTTAATTTTTTTATTATTTTTAGTTTTCAACATTGATTTCCACAAGATTTTGAGTTACAAATTTTCTCCCCATTTCTACCCTCCCCCCCCACCCTAAGATGGCATGAATTCTGATTGCCCCTTTCCCCAATCTGCCTTCCCTTCTGTCACCCTCCCCCTCCCCCCATCCCCTTTTCACTTACTTTCTTGTAGGGCAAGATAGATTTCTATACCCCATTGCCTGTATATCTAATTTCCCAATTGCATGTAAAAACAACTTTTTTTTTTAAAACTTTTGCTTTTAGAATTGAGTTCCATATTCTCTCCCTTCCCTCCCCACCCACCCTCCTTGTGAAGGCAAGCAATTCAACATAGGCCATGCATGTATCATTATGCAAAACACTTCCATAATAGTCATGTTGTGAAAGACTAACTATATTTTCTCCCATCCTATCCAGTCCTCCTTTATTCACTTTTCTCCCTTGACCCTGTCCCTTTTCAAAAGTGTTTGCTTTTGACTACCTCCTCCCCCAGTCTGCCCTCCCTTCTGTTATCCACCCTCTTGTCCACTTCCCCCTACTTTCCTGTGGGGTAAGATACCCAATTGAGTGTGTATGTTATTCCCTCCTTAAGTCAAATCCAATGAGAGCAAAATTCACTCATTCCCTCTCACTAGCCTCCTCTTCCATTCCAACAGAACTGCTTTTTCTTGCCACTTTTATTTGAGATAATTGACCCCGTTCTATCTCTGCCTTTCTCCTTCCCCCAATATATTCCTCTCTCACCCCTTGATTTTCAAGATATTATGAAACAGAACCAAAAGAATGAAAAAATGGAAGACAATGTGAAATATCTCACTGGACAAACCACTGACCTGGAAAATAGATCCAGGAGAGATAATTTAAAAATTATTGGACTACCTGAAAGCCATGATCAAAAAAAGAGCCCTAGACATCATCTTTCAAGAAATTATCAAGGAAAACTGCCCTGATATTCTAGAGCCAGAGGTTAAAATAAAAATGGAAAGAATCCACCGATCACCTCTTGAAAAAGATCCCAAAAGGAAAACTCCTAGGAATATTGTAGCCAAATTCCAGAGTTCCCAGGTCAAGGAGAAAATATTGTAAGCTGCTAGTAAGAAACAATTTGAGTATCGTGGAAACACAATCAGGATAACACAAGATCTAGCAGCTTCTACATTAAGGGATCGAAGGGCTTGGAATATGATATTCTGGAGGTCAAAGGAACTGGGATTAAAACCAAGAATCACTTACCCAGCAGAACTGAGTATAACACTCCAGGGCAAAACATGGATTTTCAACAAAAGAGAGGACTTTCAAGCTTTCTTGATGAAAAGATCAGAGCTGAATAGAAAATTGGAGTTTCAAATACAAGAAACAAGAGAAGCATGAAAACATAAACAGGAAAGAGAAATCATAAGGGACTTACTAAATTTGAATTGTTTTGTTTACATTACTACATGGAAAGATGATATTTGTAACTCATGAGACCTTTCTCAGTATTAGGGTAGTTGAAAGGAATAAAGGAATATATATATATATATATATATATATATATATATATACAAAGGGCACAGGGTGAGTTGAATATGAAGGGATGATATCTAAACCTGCTCAGTTGTCTTTGCCTTTGGGGGTTGAGAAGTCTCGTAACAGCCACAGTTCAGTGATCCACTGGTCTACTCTGGCCTTGTCTGTGCTGGCGCAGCCCACGTTGGGCTGTGCTCCGCTCCCAGCATGGTGTGATAGACCCATCCCAATTACTATCCAGGCCTGTCTTGGGCTGGAGACTTGTTTCCCTCTGTTATTTCGTGGGTTCTGCAGCTCTAGAATTTGTTTAGAGTCATTTTTTACAGGTGTTTGGAGGGATTTAGGGGAGAGCTTAAGCCAAGCCTCCCTTTTTTTTAAAGTCTTCTATTAATGTTTCTACTTTCTATTCATTGGTTCCATGTAAGACAACATGCATTAATTTAAGGACCTTCTCTGTAGTGGGCACTGGCAGGGAGCTACAAAGTTTATATAAAAAATACCTTTCTTCAAGCTTATGTATCATACCATTGGAGATATGTTTGTTTATGACAAATTAAAAATTTTATATTAATTTTTTAGAGTAAGCAATCCTTTGAGTTACTTATCTATAATTTCTTTTTTCCCTTTTTTTTGGGCGGGGGGGGTCTTTACATTCATTCATCAATTAGTCACCAAGCATTTATTAAGCACTTGCTACATGTTAGACCCTGTGCGAAGGGTTGGGTAATACAAAGAAAGGCAAGAAATTGTTCCTGGCCTTAAGAAACCTACATTCTAAAGGGGGATTTAACATGTAAATAACTAGATAAATACAGATACATATACAGAATAAATAGAAATAACATTTTATTTTTTCCCCAATTACATGTGAAAACAATTTTTAACATTCATTTTTTAAAATGTTGAGTATCATATCTTTTCCCTCCTCCCTGAGATGCTAAGCAATTGATGTAGGTTATATATATACAATTATATAAAACATTTCCATCTTAATCACAATCTTTAATATTCAGGTTGCATATCCATTTTGAGCTTTTTGTATATGGCTTAACATATTAATTTCTCATTTAGTTAATTCCAGTTTCTCCTAAAGTGCTTTGCCATTTTTCCATTAATTCCTGTTAAATAGGGAGTTCTTCCCCATGCAGTGTATAATTTCAGGTTTACCCCAGCACTGTGGGTTATTGAGTTTGATGTTCCTGAGACAAAATAGTACACTATATAGAGAGCTAGACTTTGAGTCAGGAAGACTCATTTCATATCTTGCTTGTCTTATTAACTCTCAGCCTCATTTTTCTCACTTGTAACATGGAGATGATAATAGCATCTACCTCTTAGGATTGTTGTGAGGATCAGATAAGATAATATATGTTAAGCGCTTATATCACCAATGTGGCACCCACAGCGGCTGCTATGAATATTCCAGTGTATTTATAGGTTTGAACTGCAAAATATAACAGACTCTCTAGCTCAAAGACGAAATCAAGACATTTGTTCAAACACCAGAAAACCAAATCCATCATAGTAAAACTCACTTCTTCTTCAAAGTGGCAGGTTCCAAATCTTGTGTGATCCTTACTGTGGCTCCTTGGTATTTGAACTCTTTTTTGTTTTTGTTTTTTTTCCTTTGTCCGGGAAACTTTAGGCTTAGGCTCTTATGTTCACGGGGGTTTCTTTCCCTTTTGGTGGATTCTTTCCCTTTTCGCTTTGCTTTCTGGTTCTAAGCAGTCTGGGCAGTTTTCATTTATAATTTCCTGATATATAAAATAGCCAGACTTTGGGGGTGGAGAGGGAGGGAGTGTCATGATTTTTCAGAAAGTTTAATAATTTTAGATTGGCTCTCTTTGACCTGTTTTCGTGGTCAGTTGTTACTATATTCTGTTTCGTTTCCATTTTGTGGTTTTGTTTTACTTTTCCTTGTTTCATTGAGTCATTTTCTGTTTGACTTCTAATTTTTGTGGTATTCAGTTCTTGGGTGAGGTTTTCCACCATGTCTTCTAAGGTGTTAATTTGCTATTTGTTGTAAGGTTGCTTTCTTCCTTGGGTTTAACACCCCACCTCACCCCCTGCCCCTTGTGTCTCTGTCCAAGGTATTTTCTCATAATGTTTGTTGTATTTATTTTTTGTTCATTATTGACTGTCTCAGGGTCTAGGTTGGGGACAGAGGTCCTATGCTTGGGTTCTTGCACTCCTGAAGGGAATGGGTAAGCCTTGTCTGGTTCTATATGGAGTGAACAAGTTAGGACATTCCCTCAAGGGATTCCAGTGCTGCCCCAGCATTGGGCTCTGCCTAGATCCATCTCCTTGCTCCGGGGCTCCTGGGCAGGTTCCTGTGTCAGGCTTTGCCTATCCCCTTGCTGCCAAGCCCTGGGGCTACTGCCAGCACTCCTACCTAAGTTTCTACAAGGACTCTGTGCCACCACATGGCTCTGGTCTTTCTCCCTGCCTTAGATGCTGCTACAGCTGTTCCCACAGAGTCCCCAGAAGACTTTGGGGTTGCCCCCAGCTGGTCTTTGTTCAGGCCTATTCTCCTGCCCCTGGCCTTCATTGGCTCCTTCCCAGGTGGGAGCCACACTGTTGCTTTCCAGTTGCCCAAGTCTGCTTTGCACTGCTGTCTTGACCTGTCCCAGCTGGTCAAGGTTCCTACAGGATTTTGTCAGTCCTTCTGTGCACCCATGGGATTGGTGCAGGACTCTATATGTGATTCTTCTTATTTCACCAGATAACAGGATATTTTTAGTTTTGGGGGAATGTTTGTTGGGACATCTGGCCTCCTATGGCTAACCTCACCTTCTAGGGTCTTGGTTTCTTCCTCTGCAAAATGAAGGTATTATGCTGGATATAAGATCCCTTCCAGCTCTGAATCTGGTTTGGGACCCTCTTTATTTTTCAGCCATAGCCTCTGCCCAGACCCCCAGCTTCAAGGGAAATGTGAGCAAGGAGAATTCTTGACATTCTTCCAGTATATCATTTTTCTTAAACTTAAGGAAAATAAAACTACATACTCCTTAATCTAATCTCTGTCTTGTCTCTGCTCCCTGCCCCTCCTGCCCCCCGCAACTTCCCACTTTGTTGCTTATAACTTTTCTTTCTTGTAATTTAATCTGGTACCCTCTTCCATATTGCTGTTTAGCTGTGTCAAGTTGGTTTTTTTTTTTATGTGCATGTGGGTTTTCTTCCCACTCTGCTATGACTCAGTGAATGAATTTTGCTTAAGCTGCTTTCAGAAAACCCACAGCAAGAAGGAGCACATGTCCAAGTCTCAATTTGTTACTCAAACTTAAAAGCAGAGAATTTCCACCCAAGAATGAAGGGAGGTGAAGAAACTTGAAAAGTTTCTGACTTTTGATAGAAGCCCGTACACGTACACTTATCCCTCTGGCCAAAGTAAAACATAGGCAGCATTTTGAACAAAAATTCCTCCTGCCTGTGTGTTTGAGATTGTTTCTGGGGTTTCTTTCAGGAGTACAAATTGCTGGTAGGCATGCTGTGGTGATCGGGCGTAGCAAGATTGTTGGTGCACCAATGCATGATTTGCTTCTGTGGAATAATGCCACAGTGACCACGTGCCATTCAAAGACTGTCCAGTTATCCGAGGAGGTAAGATTTCAGGGAATGGTGTATGCCTAAGATTCATCAGTGTTAACTGACAAAAAGTATGCTATGTCATAAGGGTGCAGGGAATTGGGTGCACAAAGTACCAGTTGGACATTGACAGTTTTTCTGATTACTGAAATCCTTAGCACAGAGCAGGGATAAATTCTAATGCCTTTGTGATCATAGGCAAATGTCTAAATCAAGATGTTCAGCCAGATTTCTGTATTCATAGTAAGATGAGGCTGATGCTTTCCTTAACAGAGATGTATGTTGTAGAACTGAAGGAGATGAGTATCAGAAATCGCTTCACTTGGGATTTTTAGTCTTTGGCTCATTTGTAAGACTTCCTCCTCTTAAACTCGCCCCTCTCAAATACACCCAGTAAACTCCTTTCACAATGTCCCTACAAAGAACATGGTCATATCCCTATTTTATAGATGAGGAAGTTGAAAGCCCGAGAAACTAAGTGACTTACAAGGCTTTTCTGGGGTAGCTAAGAGGAAAAAGACAAGGTTCTTGATGTTATCTTCCCATTCCAGTGCCCTTTCCACTGCTAGACCGTGTTTCTAGTATCTATTTCTATTTACTGCTATGATTGTTTGGGGGGGGGGTTTCCTCCTTTTTTGACAGGTGAGTAAAGCTGATATCCTTGTGGTTGCAACTGGACAACCTGAAATGGTAAGAGGAGAATGGATTAAGCCTGGAGCTATAGTAATAGACTGTGGAATCAACTATGTTACAGGTTGGTGTTCTACTTGTTATTTTTGGAACTTGGGGAGGGTAAAGGAAGATTCTTTGACTCTTTGGAAGTAAGCCAGGAACACACATGTTGAATGGAATGGTGATAAGTGAATTATTCTAGAATTTGTGCCATTTATGGACCTTAATATGATGGGACCCAGTGCGGGGAGTAAAGATGTGATTTTTAGATGACATTGATGAAATCTAGTCTTATTGAATAAATACACAGTGTCGCATCTAGGCTTTGTTTCAAATCTCAAAGTGAGGGATAATCTTCTTTTCCCCTTCTGGTCTTAAATATGAGGCACAGATATTAAATTGCTAGGAAAATTAGTCACTGTCAAGTTTTCACCATATTTAATCTTCCTCCCACTCTCTCACATGCTTTTAAGGCAGTAACTCATAATTGATAGCTCGTTTTTCCTGCAGTGCAATTATCTAATGGATTATAAAGAACTCACTCTCCTACAACTCATCACTTTCGCTGCTTCCCGATGACACTGGAGTTTCTTCTGTTTAAGATCTTGAGTCCCCTACATAACAAGATTTCAGTCTTTGCCATTCTTTACCTTTATCCTTTGTGAGATGCACAGAGATGGAATAAGAAAGTTCATAGATGATGGCTGCTTATTCTTGTAGGTTATCATAGAATGTTTACTTGAACTTGAAGCTTTTACCAACCTCTCCTACAGTCTGCCTTTCTCAGAGAGTAAATATGAATAAAACAAAAACAGCTCTTTCTTACTGTTGTTCCTCTATGAATTGTTATTGTTAGGTCAGAACATATAAACACATGGTTGCCTGCAAAATTGGTTCTCGTGTTCCATGAAAAAGAATAAAAAATAGGACAGAACTAAAGTAGAGTGAATGAATCCAAAGGTTAAACTTTCCAAATGTTCCTTTTGGATAGATCCTTGTCCCCTACAAAGTGATACTTATGTTTTGGTTTTTAGTTTAATTAATACTTTTATTTATTTAATTATCTTAATATTAATTTATGATTTATTTAAATAAGTAAATTAATATTAATTTAATTATTACTTTTACTTTATTTAATCATTACTTTTTTAATACATTCAAGGGATAAAATAACATTATCCTACCAAAAACCCAAGGGGCCTGTGCCAATTAAAAATAGAAGATAGCAATTGGGTTAGTGAGAAGAATGGAGACTAAGCCATATAAGCATCATCTGATGGAACTGGGAATGTGTATCCTGTAAAAGAGGAGACTTAAAGGGAACATGATAGAAATTTCCAAGTATTTGCAGGGCCCTCATGTGGAAGAGGGATTAGACTTCCTATGTTTGGCTGTAATAAAGCAAACTGGGAGCCAGAGGTAGAAGTTTCAGGAAGGCAAGTTTCAGTTCCATGTAGAAAAATACTTCCTTACAACTTTAGCTATCTCAAAGTGGAATGGCACTGGTCTCCTTGCCAGGAGATGGTAAGTTTCCCCCTCATTGGCTGGAGGTCTTTAAACAGAGGCTGGAGGATTTTTTGTTGGAGCTGTTCTAAAAGAGATTCTTCATCTTGTAGAGGTTGGATTAAATGGCCTCTAAGGATCTCTCGAAATTTTAGGGGGGGGGGAAGAGAAAGAGAGAGAGAGAGAAGAGGAGATTATCATAAAATTTAGCCATTCTGGAGAAAAATTGAGGTTTGTGATTTTTACAATAGGTTTTGGAAATTGTTAAGTGGTTGCTATACTAGATGCTATTTATTAAAAGACTGAGAGAGCTGCAGTACTTCAGGAAAGCAGTCTGTAAGCCCAACTTGGTATTGGACTAAATCTGAGTACAGAAAAAGAAAAGTTTGAAGTGAATCCAAAAACCAAGCTACAGACAGTAGTTGACTGTAATATGCTACAGTTCCATTAATTGGAAATGTTACTCAAGACTGAGCCTTTTAGCTTAAGAGATCCTGGAGTAAGTGTTCCTACCCAAATTGCAGCTCAAAAACAAACAAAACTTCTCACAATCTAAAGCTTTCACAGGAGGCTCTGGCTGTTCTGAAGGTAGATAAGCATCATCATCATCATCCCTTATATTTGCATAGTGTCTTATCCTTTTCAAAGCACGTGCATTTACATTATTTTGGTAGGGGAGGTGGCATTTTCCAGCATTGCAGAGGAGGAGGCTATAAAGGCAGAACTTGGATTAGGACCCGTGTCTCTTGACTCCTACTTCAGTGCTCTTCCCAATATAGCCTTCTCTTCATCCCTGGAGAAATGAAAACAGAGAAAAGTGGTGACTGAAACAAGGTTGCATGCAGATGTTGAAAGGCCCTGCTCACAATGGAATTCCAGATTCTGGCTCTGAACCTTGGAGCTGCAAAGTCTAGACCTCCTTCCCCTTAGGAGAAGCAGTGAAACTGAGTGTAGGACGTGCTTTGTGTGAGAGAGTGTGTGGTGTATCCTTTGCTTTTGTTCTTCCAAATAACTATTCTTTGCTGTTAAGATTTGTAGTCGTTCTTGGCATCCTTTTGAGTGAAGCGTAATTACATTCTTTGCCTTTTGCATACACTTATGGAGCTGCTCATCTTTGGAATTGGATGTTGGAGTGTTCTTCAACTCACGCAGGGAGCTTAACAGAATGCTGACAGTTGCTGTAGAAACGGGATCTGGCAGCTGTGACAGGGTTCAGGCTTTGTGCACCTAAAAACTCCTTTTGTAGGCCTCTGTAAATTTACATTTTAAGAAGGGTTCATTATGGAACTGTTAATTGGCATAAAGAATAAAGAACAGCTTCAGTTTTCTTCAACGCCTGGTATCAGGCAAAAGGATTTTCCCGTTAGTCTATCAAAGCTTAAGCATTTTATTATGGTTTTCCATTTTTTGTGTTTATTTTAATAATTTAGCAACTACCATTTATCCTATTCTTTTTGAAGTTGGAAAACAGCTATAGCTTACTACAGCCATAGCAGATTTTATTTTATTTTTTTTTAATTATTAACTTTTTTAAATTTTTCCTGCCACTTGTAAAAACTTTTGTTTTTATTTGTTTTTAAAGTTTTGAGTTCCAAATGCTCTGGCTCTCTCCCCACCCCACTTCATTGAGAAAGCAAGCAATTTAATATAGATTATACATGTGTAGTCATGCAAAACATATCCATATTATTCGTGTTGTAAAAGAAAATATAGACAAAAGAAAACTCAAAAAAATAAAATAAGGTTTTTTAAAAGTATGCTTCAATCTGTATTTAGAAACCATCAGTTCTTTCTCTGGGGATGAATAGTATTTTTTCATAAGTCCTTCAGAGTTGTCTTGGATCATTGTATTGCTGAGAGTAGCCAAGTCACTGACAGCTGATCATCTTACAATATTGCTGTTACTTTGTACACAGTACATTTCACTTTGCATCAACCCATGCAAGTCTTCCCAGGTTTTTCTGAGAACATCCTGCTCATCATTTCTTATAGTACAGTAGTATTCTATCATATTCCATATTCACATTCCACAGCTTGTTCTACCACTCCCCATTGATGGGCATCCCCTCAATTTCTAATTTGTTGTCCCCAGAAAAGAGTTGCTATAAATATTTTTGTACATATAGGTCCTTTTCTGTTTCTGATCTCTTTTGGGATACAGACCTAGTAGTAGTAGTGCTAGGTCAAAGGCTATGCATGGTTTTATAGCCCTTTGGGCATAGTTCCAGATTGTGCTACAGAATGGTTCAGTCGGTTCACAACTGCACCAATAGTGCCTTAATGTCTCATTTTTTCCATATCACCTCCAACATTGGTCATTTACCTTTTCTGTACTATTAACCAGTACAACAAATATGAGGTAGTACCTCAGAATTGTTTTAATTTGCATTTCTCCAATCAATGGAGAGTTAGAGTATTTTTTCATATGGCTAGAAATAGCTTTGATGACTTCATCTGAAAACTAATCATATCTTTTGATCATTTATTAATTGGGGGGTGTCTTTTATTTTTAAAAATTTGTTCTTTATTTGTTAGAGTCCTATATGTGTTAGAGAAATGAGGTCTTTATCACAGAAACTTACTTGAAAATTTTTTCACAGTTACTATTGCTAAATGTATTTCCCTCCATCCTATTCCTCCCCCAACCCCATTTTTCTATTCTTTCTCTCCTTTCATCTGTCCCTCTTCAAAAGTTGTCTTCCTTTGACTAGCCCCTCCCCCAATCTGCCCTCCCTTCCATCACAAACCCCCAACCTCCCTCATCCCTTTCTCCTCCTACTTTCCTGTAGGGTAAAATAAATTTTTGTTCCCTCTGTGAGCCAGTTCTGATGAGAGTAAAGTTCACTTGCTCCCTCGACCTCCCCCGCTTCCCCTCCACTATAAAAGCTTTTTCTTGCCTCTTTTATGTGAGATAATTTACCCCTATTTCTACCTCTCCCTTTCTCTTTTCTCCTGGTACATTCCTCTCTCACCCTTTACTTTTATTTTTTAGATATCATCTCTTCATATTCAAGTCATACCTGTGCCCTCTGTCTATATATACTTCTTCTAATTACCCTAATAATGAGAAAGGTCTTAGGGGTTACAAATATCATTTTCCCATGCAGGAATGTAAACAGTTTAACCTTATTAAGTCCCTTATGATTTCCCTTTCCTGTTTACCTTTTTATGCTTCTCTTGAGTTTTGTGTTTAAAAGTCAAATTTTCTATTCAGCTCTGGTCCTTTCATCAAGAATGTATGAAAGTCTTCTATCTCCTTGAATGTCCATTTTTTCCCCTGAAGGATTATACTCAGTTTTGCTGAGCAGGTGATTCTTGGTTGTAATCCTAGCTCCTTTGCCCTCCAGAATATCATATTCCAAGCCCCCTGATCCTTTAATGTAGAAGCTGCTAAATCTTGTGTTATCCTGATTATGTTTCCACAATACTCGAATTGGCTCTACCATATTTGAACTCTTTCTTTCTGGCTGCTTGCAGTATTTTCTACTTGACCTTGGAACTCTGGGAGTTTTCATTTTGGGATCTCTTGCAGGAGCTGATTGGTGGATTCTTTCCATTTCTATTTTGCTTTCTAGTTCTAGAATATCAGGGCAGTTTTCCATGATAATTTCCTGAAAGGTAATATTTAGGCTCTTTTTTTGATCATGGCTTTCAGGTAGTCCAATAATTTTTGATTATGTCTCCTGGATCTGTTTTCCAGGTCATTTGTTTTTCCAATGAGATATTCCACATTGTCGAAATTTTTTCATTCATTCGTTTTGTTTTGTTTTATTGTTTGATTTCTCACAAAGTCATTAGCTTCCAATTGCTCCATTCTAATTTTTAAGGAATTATTTTCTTCATTGAGCTTTTGGACCTCCTTTTCCATTTGGCCAATTCTGCTTTTGAAGGTATTCTTCTCATCTTTGGCTTTTTGGGACCTCTTTTACCATTTAGCCTAGTCTGTTTTTTAAAGTGTTATTTTCTTCAGCTTTTTCTGTGTGTGTGCATGTGTGTGTGTGTGTGTGTGTGTGTGTGTGTGTGTGCACGCGCGTGTCTTTTACCAAGCTGTTGACTTGTTTTTCATGATTTTCTTGCATCATTCTCATTTCTCTTCCCGATTTTTCCTCTACCTCACTTGCCTGATTTTTCAGAATCCTTTTTGAGCTCTTCCATGGCCTGGGACCAACTCATATTTTTCTTGGAGGCTTTGGATATAGGAGCTTTGATTTTATTGTTTTCTTCTGAGTGTACATTTTGATCTTGCTTGTCACCATAGTAACTTTCTGTAGTCAGAGTTTTTTTTTCTGTTGTTTGTTCATTTTCCCAGCCTATTACTTGACTTTTAACTCTTTGTTAGGGGTGGAGGGCACACTGTCCCAAGCTTCAGGGGTTTTGTGCAGCTGTTTCCAGAGATACTTCTAGGGACTTCTGAGTTTTCAGTTCTTCCAAGGTGGTATGATCGAAGGAGAGGTATTTGCTACTCTCCTGGTCTGTGAATGACCAGAAGTATTCCCAGAACAGTGAGGAGCTTCTCCCCTCCCCCGCCCCCTACCTTCAATATCCCTCGCCCTGGGACTACCACTGCCACCCAGGACTGGGACCTAGATCCAAGTATGGGCAAAGCAATAGAGTCCTGCCTCAGTGCTAGCAAAGAGACCTCTTTAATCTCCTTCTGACCAGTTGTTTTACCATCTTTGTGCTGAGAGCTTCAGAAACAGCTGCTGCCACTGTTGATTCAGTGGTTCCCAAGGCCTGCTCTGGGTTTGCCTATGCCTGGGGATATGCTGGTGTGGTCTGCACTGGACTACACTCTCCTCTTACCCTGCTACAACAGACCTTTCCTGCCAACCTTGCAAGTTTTCTTGGACTGGAAATTTGTTTCACTCCCTTTTTGTGGGTTCTGCTGCTCTATAATTTGTTTAGTCGTTTTTTAAAGTTGTTTGCAGGGGTTTAGGGGAGAGCTCAGGCAATCCCTGCCTTTATTCTCCCATCTTGGCTCTGCCTCCCTATCCTATTTTTTAAAGAGGAAAAGGGAATTATACCTGGGTAGGCCCCATGATCTTAAGCCCACTTAAGTTTCTAGTACAAACTCAAATAACTGTCACTTCATCAGATACTACAGGAAATACAGATAGTAAAAACATTGGATGAAGAGCTGAAAATTCATGAGAATTTGGTCTGGGTATTTCCCTTATCTATAAGGATTTTTCTGTTTTTAAAAATTTGTTCTGTAGATAATACAAAATCTAATGGAAGAAGAGTTGTTGGGGATGTGGCTTATGGTGAAGCAAGAGAGAAAGCTTCCTATATCACCCCAGTTCCTGGTGGAGTTGGACCCATGACTGTGGCCATGTTAATGCAGGTATTTCCATTTGAAAAAAAAGTAAGAATAAGAAGCACTTTATGTAATAATAACAATGGTTAGAACAGACAAGAAATGTTTCGAGAGGAGACTCAGAAAAGGTAAATAAGTATATGAGGCTGGCAGAGGAGTTTATGTGGAAATTAAGATACATAAACATAGAACTAATTATCTGTTCTGAAGGAGTAGAGCAATGGCATGGATGATCTCTAAAATTATTTATATTCGATTCAGAAATGTTGATTGATTGAGTGCTTTCTCAAAATACATACCAACCGTGAATGGAGGGAGGCAGCCCAAGAGTCTGCTGGCTGGCAGTATTGAAGCTAGCCTGGAATGAAAACTTGTTGAAAATGAGGCACAAAGTGAATAATTCTTTATTGTAAGGTAATGGAAAAAACACCATGTAGAGTCAAGAGGTTTGGGTTTGGGTTCTTGTCTTGGTTGTTCTACTAACTCACTTTAGCACCTTGGGAAAAATCATTTAAGCTGTCTGGGCATCTGTTTCCTAATCTGTAAAGTGAAGAAGTATGACTAGATGGGCTCTAAGATCCCTTCCAGTTATAAAATGATGTAATTCCAAGAATCTTGGGTCTGTCCACCATCGAATCCAACTAGGTGAGAGAGTGGGCGTGGGGGGCGGGGGGCGGTTTATAAATGTTCTTTGCCTCCTGAAATTGGATATAGAATAACTGATTTGGGGGGTAGAAGAGGGGTGTCCATTATGGTATACAACTTGTACCTCTTCTCTTATCCCCTACCTAGAATAGATAAGGTTTTTTGGTCTTTCTGCCAGACCCATGATTTCTTTTGAATAGGGAGCTCCCAGGAATGTGAGCCCCTCTACTGATAACGTTCTTTAACTTTGCAGTCTTGGTGAGCAACTGAGAAGCTGTTGCTAGCCCACGGTCATGTAGCAAGTCTGTGTCCAGAACTGGGACTGGAATTCAAGGCTTCCTAATTTGCTAGCTCTGTCAGCTAAGCTGCAACTGCCTCCCATTCAAAAGCTGACTGCAGCAATAACAATCGCTGGCATTTATATGGTACTTTAGCGCTTACAGGGCAGTTTACATACATTATGTCGTGTAATTATAACAGCGCTGTGAGGCAGTCACATGTATATATTAACCTCTCTATACTGTTGAAGAACTTGAGGCTCAGAGAGGTTATGTGACTTAGCCAGGGTCAGGTAACTGTTAAATATTGGAAAAAAGATTCAGACTTAGGCCACCTCTGACTTTAAGCTTAATGGCTTAAAGAATATACAGGAATAGACTATGGAATAAGAGTAGATAGTGATAAAAGATGATGACCGTGCAACAGTTTGAACCCCTTTAAACAAAGCAGCATAAAGCAGTGAAGCACAGTGTTCCAGGAGTCAGGAGACATCGTTTCAAATCCCCCCTCTTGACAGTTAATAGCTATGTGACTTAACCTCTATGGGCCTCAGTCTTCTCAATTGTATAATGGGGGTTATTACTTACAGGACTTGTCTTTCAGTGTTGTTGTGAGGGACAGAATGAGGTACTTTTGTTTCATTACTGCAGTAGATCTACAATTTACTTTCCATTGGGTGTTCCCTCTGACAATGCACATCACAGCCCATCCGTGCCTCCCCATCTTACTCAGTTCATACCTTTTTACTTTAAGAAATTTGCCTCTGGAGGCCTACTTGTTTTATGATCATAGATGTAAAAAGCACTAGTAAACATTAAAATGCTGTATGTCAGCTATCGTTATTGGTATTCCTCCAAGATGTCTTTCAAATTTTTTGAGTGTCATTTGCTTTTAATTTGGGCTTTCCATCATCCATGTGACTGTGGTGTGGTATATTGGAAGACAGCATCCCTTGCCATCCATTTCATTTCATTGATAGCTTTAACTTTGTTCTGTAGGACCTTGCTTTGTAGGGTGTGTGTTACCAAGTAAAATAGCAATATGTGCAAGCCTTAAAAAAAAATCTGACCGCTTCCACAAAATTATGGTATCTCACATTCAACAGATGAGTTTAAGAAAGGAGAAGGTTTTTGATCATCTAAGAGAATACTTTTTAAAATTTCTAATATGAAGAGAAAAGAAGGAAGTTAAGAAGGGAATATAGACAGTGAGGGTAATGTAAGTTAAATTTAGTTTAAATTTAGCATATATTTTAAGTTATAAACTTTATATAATAGATTAATGGTTTCACATACAATAACCTCTTTCTCTCTTGTATATGGAAGTGTTCGTGTTACTGATTTTCTAGTTCCTAATTTTAAATATATGTATACTTTCTGAAAGATATGCCCAAAAAGGGAAGAAAGGAGCAATCATCACTTATGAAAATCAGACAGTCACTTCCTTTTATAATCTTTTGTGTATGTGTGTGTGTGTGTTTTTATTTAGAGCACAGTAGAAAGTGCAAAGCATTTCCTAGAGAAATGTGTACCAGGAAAATGGAATATCCAGTATAACCATCTTAGCATCAAGACCCCTGTCCCAAGGTAATTTTACTGCTGCCATTAGAACCACCTATACTGAATTATGTAATTAGTATGTATTTGTGATATTCTAGAAGCAGCTTACTCTGAGGGGAACAGTATGTTATTAAGTTGACTGAATGAAGCATCACATAACATTTCCTCAACATTTCTTTAAAGCGACATTGAAATATCACGTTCTTGCACACCAAAGCCCATTGGTTACCTGGCTAAAGAAATTGGCTTGCTCTCTGAAGAAGTGGAAATGTATGGTCAGACAAAAGCCAAGATTCTGCTGTCCACCTTAGAACGCCTGAAACATCAGCCTGATGGAAAATATGTGGTCGTAACAGGGTATGTTTTTCTGATGCATGCAGCTAAGTTGATTGATAACCCAAAATCTAACCATAGATTTTTTCCCCTTTTTTATTATGAACTTGACAAACATCCACCTATGAACATTTCATTGACTCCTTTTTTTTCTTTTTTAACAGCGTTCTCATTCTTCCCTCCTCCCCTCTGAATCTCCCCTACCCTTCCCAAATGAAATCCCTTCCATTGTAAGGAAATAGTATGAGCAAAACAAATTTGCGTGTCATTTGTGTCTGAAAATATAAGCTTCGTTCTATACCTATAATCCCTTACTTCTCCGCCAAAAGTTAAGAAGCGTGTTTGATAATCAGTCTTCTGGTGTTATGATTGATTTTTACATTGTTCAGAGTCCTTAAAACTTTCAAAGCTGTTGTCCTTTACATTGTCTTAGTCATTGTCAAAATTGTTCTGGTTCTGCTCACTGTACTAGTTCAGCACTAGTTCATACAAATCTTCCCAGATTTCTCTTAATCAGCCCCTCTTGTCATCTTGTACAACTCAATATTCTGTTACACTCATACATAAGAGTTTATACAGCTCCCAGTTGATAGGTCCTGGCTTTGTTTTCAAAGTGATCCTCTAAATATATATTTTTTTCACTTGTAGACATCCTTTTCTTCCTTGATCCCTTTGGGGTATGTTTCTAATAGATATCATCGCTGTGCCAGAGGATCTACACAGTTTTTAGTGAGAGTCAGGATTTTAGAGCTAATGAGACTATCTCTTATTACCATTTGTAGTGTAGTACAGATTTCCTAGCATGTATGACATGGAGGAAGGGATAGTTTATTTTTCAAGTTAATTCATCTGCCCTCATTTTACAGATGGTGAACTATCTCTAAGGAGATGAAGTGATTTGTAGGGTTGGGATTAGAATGTCGGCCTCTCAACTTCAGTTCAAAGAACATGGTTAAATGGAAAAATGGTGATCTTTATCTGACTTGAGGCTCATCCAATTTCCTGGACTAACAAGTAGACAGATGACCATGGTCTCTATTTCCCCCAAATATTGTAGTGGCTACTTAGTGAAGGGTGGAAACAAAGTAGGACATTAATTTAGTTTCATAGTTTTAGGAACTGTATCAGATCCCCTAAAACTAATGGAAATTTCAGGCATTTCTTTCTCAGTTTTTTTTTAAATGGTGAAATTTTTTCATGTTGAGTGGGGTGGAACTTGTGGCATGAGGTAAGGTCTCTGTGTCAGTGAGTGACCTTTTATTCTGTGGACTTTTTATTCCAGTTATAAGACTGTACTAAGTAATTCTCTCTGTTGTCCCCAAACAATTATTAAAGTTTCAGTAGAAGATTGAATGAAATTCAAGTACTGTAAATAAGTTGTTTTGTTTTTATTTTTTTCCTTTTCCTTGTTTTTTCATTTTTATTCTAAAGAATAACCCCGACACCTCTGGGAGAAGGAAAGAGTACAACCACAATAGGGCTGGTTCAAGCTCTGGGAGCACATCTTCACCAGAATGTTTTTGCTTGTGTTCGACAACCATCTCAGGGCCCAACCTTTGGAATAAAAGGTATTCATTGGTCTTTGATCCCATGGTCAGTGAGAACCTTCTCATTTTATTTTATTGTTCTTTTATTCCCCTGAAATAGAACCCTTAGATTCTGGCTAGGCCAAGTATGTTCTGATGGTTTTAGGAGTTCCAGTATAGTGTGATTAACTAGTTCTATTAACCTGCTCCAGCTGTTGTTTGGGGTGAGAGTTCTTGTCAGACCTTGACCAAGATTAGTCCTATTCGTCTCTTGCTGTTTTGGTCAGTACTACAAGGATCCTCTGGGATTCTGTTTATAGGAAGTGATAAATGCTGAAAGAGAAATGACACTCATTTTATATACATATGTATGTTTTTATATATCAGATAGATACAGATACAGATATAAATTAATGTAGTACTTCGAAGTGTTACAATGTACGTTCCTAATTGCACTTTGGTGACATAGATAGTATTATTTTCTCCATTTTATAGGTAAGGAAACTTAGATTCAGGTATTTGTCTGTGCTTAGAGAGTTAAAAGTATCAGAACAAGCATTCTGAACTGTGGTCCCCAAGTCCATTGCTCTACATACTACATCCTTCAGTCTTAGTTAGTTGTTACTTTTCTCTAATAAATGAAAATGAGTTATAAGCAAGATTTGCACCCTTCTCTTAAAAACCTCAACATAATTGCCATATACTACTAATTATAACGATAAGAGCAGAAACTTTTTACTTTCAGCTTTTATTTGGCTTCTAACACAATTCTTGTTAATTACCAATACAATTTCATCTTTGACAGTCTGTTTAATGTAGCAATTCTTGTTAATACTACTCAATGCTCTTCTTAGCTTCATCTCTTAAACATTTTTATTAGTTTATTTACCTTGCAGTTCTACCTTTACCTTCAGCTAATATAACTAGAAAAGTTTGGTCTCTTCCTTCTGAGCCTCTGTAGCTTGCACCTTCCCATTTGATTTAGTGATCGATGACTGCCCTAGCTCAGATGTCCCTTCTTAGGATAAATCCTTAATATATCACAATAGTTTGCCTTTCTTATTGATCCATTGGTTACAATTAATAGACCTTTGGATCCAAGCAAAAATATAGCAGTGATAACATTTCACAAAAGAGTCTTCTAACCAATGTCAGCATATTTAGAGAGATGTTTTCTATATGTTCCTATATCCCTTTCTGACATCATTATGGCATTTGTGATACTATCATTTTTTTAAATTTTAACCACTTTGAATGAATGACTTTCCGAATCTTTTATATAATTCCCTGCCTCCTTTATGTTTTTAAATGAATAGGAACTTTCAGATTTCTCCAGCAAGCAGTTAGCTCTAACAGCTTAATGATTATTCCCTTCCAATGGAAGGGATCTTCTTCCATTTTCTCTGTCCATTGGCCCTTGTATTTCTGAATGAATTTTTCTTTTGTAAGTAATGCTTTCTTTACTTCATACCAATTCCTTTTTAAGGGGAAAAACCATCGGTTCATTTTCTTGTGGAATTGTTTAATCTAATTGAAGAATGTTAGCACTAAAAGGGACCTTGGAGAACATCTACCCCAAGATACTCATTTTACAGTTGAGGAAACTGAGGACCAAATTGATTAAGGAACTCTTAACTGAATGCTGGAGTTTTTGATTAGGGCCAATTTAGTGTTTCTCAAAATTGGGGCTATTGGGGAACATATTTCCAATGCTAAAATTATTTTTAGTTTGTATAAAGGGCTTTATTTTAATATTTCATTAGTGGAAAGTAGATATAATCGTGAACAGACTTGTCCAAATCATTGCAAAAAATACATAACCAGCTGTCTTAATAGATTATAAGAAGGTTCAGTTTCTTCTGATTTTTTTAGAGAAATTTCAGTGTAGCTACTGTTTAGATAATTATATTTTTGACCTGATTTCTAGGTGGAGCTGCAGGAGGGGGCTATTCTCAGGTTGTTCCAATGGAAGAGGTAATTTTCATTTTTCTTGGTTTTCTAAAACTGGAGCTTTTTTACTTGGCAGATAATCTCTTTCTGTTAGTATGTGAACAGTTTGCTATACAGCAAAACATCTTGAAAGGAGACACTTGTTAATTTGTCAGCTTGTTGGCAAACTTACTTCATTTTTATGCCTGGCCTTTAAGGGTTAAGGATTTCTTTTGCCTAAACAGTAATTTTTAAAAGTTTCTAAGCTAGTGATTGAACTGGATCAGAGATTGGGAAGGAGCTTATAAATATAAGCTATCAATGCTCAGAGAATTTTAAAATATTGTGACTCAAGCAAAGAGTTCATAAATATACATGGGTCGTGCTGAAATATAACTACATAGTGAAATACTAACAACAGAATTTTATTACTCATATGTGGGACATGAAAGACAAATACAATTGAGTTTTTTAAATGGTCTTATAGCTTACCGTAACAGCATGTGTCTTTTCTGGGTTCTGGTCCATGTTATTTAAGAAATGTCACATTGACTGGGGTGGGGGCATGGTACTTTATGTGGGTGGATTATTGGTAATTTTTTTTTTCATTTTCACAAGTTGTATGGAATATTTTCCCAATAACTATGCTCTGTCACTATTCTGCTGGCTTTAGCATAGTAGTATGTTCAGTTGCCACAGACTGCATATTACAGAAGGAAGTTGGAAAACTGAAGTGAAGAAAAAAATTTTTTTTTTTTAGTTCAACCTCCATCTCACCGGTGACATCCATGCCATTACTGCAGCTAATAACTTGGTTGCTGCCGCTATTGATGCCCGCATATTCCATGAACTGACACAGACAGACAAGGTACAGTCGAATATTTGGAAAGTAAAACTAAAGATCACCTGAATTTGAAGTATTGTTTATACAGCCTTTGGTAAAGATGATAGTGTGAATAAGATGATGCTTTTGCTCTTAAAATCCTATTCTTTTCTTCAAGGCTCTCTTTAATCGTTTGGTACCTTCAGTCAATGGAGTGAGGAAGTTCTCGGATATTCAAATCCGTAGGCTGAAGGTAAGTTTTCATTTTGTTTTGTGATTTGAGGGAATCCTATTGGGGTAGGAAAAGAAAGTGAAACTTCTAATCACCTGCTGCTAAGTCAGTCATGTCACATCTACAACTGGAGTTCTAAAGATCTCATTTTACTTAAATGATGCTGTAGCAGGTATTTGGTATACACTGTTAATGATTTCAGCCACAGATTTCAAGCAGCCAGATCTCAAATGAATCATAGATGATCTATGTACCATCTAACCAAAAGGAGATTATATATGCTAAGGATAATAATGCTTTTACACTTGGAGCACTTTTGACTTTTTTCCGTGTTCTCACATCTTTTATTTTGCCTTCACAACCATCTATTTCGGTAGGTATCGTCCCAGTTTTACAAAGTAGAAACTGAGGCACACAAAAAATGAAGTGTAATACTTAAGACTGCATCAAATTGTAATCAGGGCCTACACTCCTGAACCCTAGACCTGTGTTTTTTCCAGTATAAAAGCAGGAGGTAACCCCGATACCTCCCACTCAATCACTGCATGCTTTTTGACAGTCCTTAGCATATCTGTCATCTGTGGTCACAGGATTATAGATTTAGCTAGAGCTGAAAGAAATACCAGAGGCCTTCAAGTCCAGACTCTCAGTTTAGAGATGAGGAGCCCAAGTCCCAGGGACAATAAGTGCCCTACCCGAGACTGCATATAGTAAACACTAGAGCCATACAAGGTCTTTGAATGAATGCCCCCTCCTAATTGAGGGACTTGATATGGATATTGATATGTCAGCAGCAAAATTCATGTGGTTCCTGTGTGAGAGACTAAAGATAGGCTAAATTTACGTTTTAGATATTGTGGGCTGAAAAGCGTGGAGCATAGTTTTGACTAAGAAAGTTTAGCTCTTGTCTGCCACAGGATTGAACAAAGGAGAACGAATTCTTTATGTTTTTCAAAATAAACAGGGGTGCCTCTTGTTGAAATGATCCCTGCCCCATTAAAAAGCTTGGCAAATTGCTTATCCTTTCAGTATTCATGTTTGGAGGCTTTGGGTGAGTGGGGTTTGTAGATGTGTACTTGTGCAGGTTGGGGAGGGAAGCAGAGCTGTGCTTTCTAGATTTTGTTTACTGAATGTTTTAGAAAAGAGTCACCAAGGGGAAAAATGTGTTCTAAAGGAATAGATGCAAATATATAATGACCAGTAATCTGAAGTAGGCTTATGGAGTTTGACCAAGAATGAAATTTCTGTTTCAAAAATAGTTGTTTTTTTTTCCCCAGCTGATGTTGACACCCATTCTAATAAGCAAAACTGGTGTCTTAGAGTTCATAATTCATTGCGCTGGCTTTTCTTGAAGTGACTTAGAAATATGCTTTCATCTCTTAACTTTACTTGGAAAGCATTTATTTTCCAAGGAAATAAAGATTTTATATTTTTTTTCTTCCCACATTTCCAGAGACTAGGAATTAAAAAAGATGACCCTGCCACCTTAACAGATGAAGAAATAAATAGATTTGTGAGATTGGATATTGATCCAGAAACCATAACTTGGCAAAGAGGTATCAGAATGATAAACCAGTCTAATTTGTGTTATTTCTATTTAAGCTAAGAAAAGTGAATGTGTGCGATTTAAGATGTTCCTTTGACCTTTGTGTGAGTGGCAGCCAGCATGAAAATTGGTAGGCTCAAATAGCGTCTAAAGTTACGTGTGTTGTCCTGATTTGACTGGTCCTTGTTAATCAGCTGTAATCAAGAAACACTTTGCTTGGATGGTTGAGTATTCTTAAATTCCAGATGTTCTATGTAAATTGAATGAGGGTTTCCAGGAGAAATTTCATTCTTGAATATAAGATAATTGTTTGCCAGTTTTTATTTTAAAATGTTATGAATTGTTAGTATAGTAAAGGTCATTTAGAAAAGAAAGGCTGGCAAGATGATAAGGGAAAGCAGAGGTTTTCTCCGAATTCAAATCTAGTAAAAGTGATTTTATTTTAGTTGTGGTCTTACCTTGCCTATCATTTTTATCTGATTTTATTCAACTCTATTACCACAAACTATGAGGTAGCCTTCAAGTCTCAAATTCCAGTTCCTCAGTAACTCAGTGAATGAATGCAAAATATGCCAGTTGTGGTGAGTCACCTGACTTCTCCATATGGCTCTAATCGTTTATGCAAAACTGCTGTGACCTAGAATTTTGTTTGGTACATTAGTCAATGTCCCTTTCTTCCTCCTCCCCCTTCACCCCTCCCAAATACCTTTTACATTTACCTAGTGGGGAAATTTTTCTTTTAGTCATGACTTTTTGCAAACTTGAGCCAAAATCATCAACTTTTTATTATTGTAGTTGGCCCAGTGATTACTGCTGGTTAATGACAATTAATGTGATTATTTTAATGTCAGAAAAAACATTGAGTAGTTTTCAACTCTTCGCTAGAATAACTTTGAACAGATGGCACAGTGACTCAGCAAAGAATATTCTAAGGATTACTTTTGAAATTTAGTTTCCCATTCACTTTATTTCTTTGCTTTATGTGTAATTCATACTTTCTGATATAAAGTAGAGGTAGAGAAAGGGAAGGATTTGAACATGTCATAGTGCCCACCAGTCCCATCACTGACTATGTTTAATTAGGAGAAATAGTAAAATTTAGAGACAGACCTCCTTTCTTCTTTACACGGATATGACCAGATACATTGAGATACAAGCCCCATGTCTTCAAAAGATGTGTTGTTCAAACTATGGTCATGAGAACTCTTGTTGCCGACAACCAATTCTTTCCAAAATGCATTCATTTTTGCCTGCTTTATGACCTGTTACACTACAACTTTTCATCATGGTTCCAGAAACCAAGCAACCATTACAGATTGACAAAATAAAGTAAGCTAGTCTCAGTTTTGCATTAATGTGTGATACATTTGAGGGCATAAATGAAACCTATTTCCTTTTGAAATGTTTAGTAAAAATAATTATTTCTTAGGGGATTCAGGTCTTAATTCTTGCAAGCTGAATGAAACATATAGTATATCACCTTCCTTAGCATTTTGAATTTTATTTTTATTTAAATATTTCTTTCTGATTCCTTATTCCATGTTCTCTAGTGTTCCCAATAGGCCATAAAGTTTAAATAGTATCTTAAAGACATAACTCTTATATTTGATTTTTGTAATATTTCTTTTTCTGTGTCTTCTCTTACTTTGGTAGTGTTAGATACCAACGACAGATTTTTAAGGAAAATCACAATTGGTCAATCACCAACTGAGAAAGGACACACACGAACGGTGACTTTTTTACTTTTTTGCTTCAAGTAAAAACACTTGTCTGAATTAAGTTCTCCTTCCCTTCCTTTCTGTCCCCTCCCCCACTTCATACCTACCCTTGTCTTAACAAATGCTTCTTTTGCCTTCTCACTTTTAAAATGAAAGTGAGTGGGTGTGTGTGGAAGAGAGCTCTGACAGCTTTTGCAATGAATTTCCATTTGCCACCTGAAAAGTTTTCCCCAGAATATTTTCATGAAGATGGATAATCTCAAGTGAATATCTTTGCATGTCAATTGGTTGTAACTAACTTTTAAAAAGTAGTTGTGTATTCCATTGAATTAGAGAGCTTTGGGACTTGTAGTTGAGTGGACACTGTCATTCAGTGTAACAGCTCCTTGTGTGGGTGTGTATTATTAGGGAAGCCATAACTTCTCACAGATCACTAGTGTGTTTCACCAAAATTTTGTGTGTGTGTGTGTGTGTGTGTGTGTGTGTGCATAATATATGTATGTATATGTATGTATATACACACACATAGACTTAATACAATGTTTTTAAAGAGCTAGAATAATTACTTTAGGTTTTAATACTCACTTTATTGTCACCCAGCAGTCATCTCACTAACATTCCAAAACTTATTTTCATGCTGTTGGTTGTGTTTTTTGTTTTTTATCTCCTTGTTCACTACACTGTCTTCATGGGATAATTCTATCAATAGGTCCACTTTTTAAAGTAGTCCTCTAGAAGTACAGTGTCTGTTGCTTGGGCCAGAGAACTGGACAGTCATCTTGGTTTTGCTGTTGACTTGTTTAGTTGACTTGTTTGCCTTGATATAGTTGGGTTTTGTTTTTCTAAATCATTTTTTCCATCCCCAATAGACTCAATTTGACATCTCTGTGGCTAGTGAAATCATGGCAGTTTTGGCACTTACCAGTAGTCTGGAAGATATGAGAGAGAGACTGGGCAAGATGGTGGTGGCAAGTAGTAAGAAAGGAGAGCCAATCAATACTGAAGATTTGGTAAGATGCATTCTTGAAGTCCTAAAAGATTTTGTCTCTAATGTATTGATACACTCCATTTGTTGAACGCATTGAATTTTTTTTATTACAACATATGTTTATATTATTTCATTTTTATACTAGTGATGACTATGAGATAGATACTGTAGGACCTGTGCTGCTGGTAAAGCTACCAGGGCTCAGCACTGTCAGGTGACTTGCCTGAGATCATCATTGTAGAAAACCAAGGAACCTGGATTCTCTTTCTGAATTCTCAATTCTCTTTCAGCTTTGGTGGGTCCCAGTTACTTCAGCTATTACTTTGTTTACTTTCAAGCTGAGACATTATGACAAATGAGAACAGAAAACCTTTGTTGAAAGGTAGCTAGCAATTTAATTCTTAGTCAGATATGTTGGGGATTTATTCGTTGCCATTGACATTTTGATGGTGGTATTAGCAACCTTGGCATAAATGCTTGGTAGGAAAATAAGTGTGCTAGCTGATTATCATTAGCCTCATTTTCTTGAATTCTCAAGATTCATTCTGGGCTTAACACAGCTTTTAGCATGAAGCTAAAGACAGGTAGAAAAATGATAAAACTTCTAGATGGTTTAAACCCAAGGTAATAAAAATGATAGAGAAACCAAACAGAAATGTTGATAAATGACTGTAATGGATTTTAGAGAAAGGAAAGTTTTAAAAGTTTTTACTTTTTCATTTTGACAAAGTATATTAAATTATGTAAACCAAACTAGAGTTTCGGAAATATCTTTAGAATTGATACTTTGGTGTTTCAGTGGATCTGTTATCTTATCAACAGTGGTATTTCTTTCAACAGTACAGATTGCAACTATCTCTTCCTGGGTGATACTTATCCATGTCTTCTGATAAAACCTTGACAGAATGTTTCCTTAATATGCTGTGGATCTTCTTTAGATCCCTTATTACATGGGTATGAATGCAGCAGCACACTGTCTGTCTGACTCTTACTCTCACCATGTGACCGGCCTCTTCTATCCCTATATCTTTGTGACAGTCTTCTTTTACTCCACTTTTGGTATGTAGTTCTTCATTAGTAATTTGCTGCTCTTTGGGTAATTTGAAGACACATCTGTGATTCCATGACTTGTAGGCCTGTGATATCATGGAATATTTCTTGGTATTAAAAAATTGGGGCTGTGTTTCAGGGTCACATCATTTCTAAAATTTATTCAAGGCCATTCTCTTCCTTTTATTTAATTAAAAAATTCTAGACCCTCTTCATTGTTAATCTTCAGGCTCTGTCCAAGATACACATATGGACACCAGCTCTATGGGCTCTGTCTAATTATGAACTATTCTAACTTTTCATGGTTGTTCCAGAAACTGATCAGCCTTTACAGATTGAGAGGATAAATACTTCCCATTGAAAAAAAGTAGGCTAGTCTCAGTTTTGCAATAAATAAGTGAGATATAGACAGATAAGTAGATATAGGCACAAATGAAACTGGACAATAGGTGTTCTTCATCCACTGGGTTTTTTTGTCTGGATAGTTAGGCTTCCTCTTTTGAATGATTATGAAATCTTGTTTAGGAGCCTCCACAGTGTTTTGAGATTCTTTGCAGTCAGCACAGTGTCATTGGTTAATGGGAGCATCTGGAGAAATTCACTACCCATAAGGAATCCTTCAGTTTGAACACTGCACTGGATATCCTTAGCACAGTTAATCAATAAGTATTTTTAAATGCCTTCTGGGTGTTTTAACAAGTATACATGTAAGTATAGATTATTAAAAATAAATATTTATGTTTACAAATATTTATATTATCTAAATACAAAATAGTAAAATGCAAGTTGGTTTCAGAAGGAAGGCACTAGCAATTGAGAGGATTCAAGAAAGTGGTACTTCATCTTCTTCTTGAAGGAACACTGGGATTCCAGGCATAAGGGACAGCCAGTGCAAAGAAGCCATAGGTAAGGAACAGAAAAGCTAATTTGACTAGACCACAGAATATAGGATGGAGAGTCATATACGGCAGGGATGGAAAGGTAGATTGGGACCAGATTGTGAAGGGCTTTAAAAACTAATTAGAGGAGTTGATATTTTAGCCTGGAAGCAGTAGGGAGCCTCTGAGGTTTATTGAATTAGAAGTATGATATGGTCAGATCAACAATTAGGGGAAATTACTTTAGTAGCAGTGTCAGGATGAGCTGGGAAACAAATTGAGGCAGAGAGACCAATTAGGAAGTTATCTTAGTAACAGGTGAGAGGGCTAAACTGAGTTAGTGGCAGTGAGAAGAGAGAGTAGGATGTGAGAGATGTTGTGGGATAGAAACAACAAGATTTAGCAACTGGGTTGGATACATGGGCTGAGGGAAAATCTAGTATAGGGAAGTCCAGTATAATGCCAAGAATAGTTGATTTTTATAATACTTTAAAGAGTTAAGTGTAATGCCAAGGCCATGAACCCAAGAGCCTAGAGAAATGGTGGTGCCTCTGACAGAAAGAAGGGGAGGTTTGGGGGGAAAGGATGATATGTTCTGTGGTGCACATATTCCTGTGGCATTCTGTTTGAAATGTCCAGTGGTCATTTGGTGCAGATTGAAGCTTAGAGGAACGACTAGGGCTGGCAGGTACCTGTGAGTGCTTGGGAGAGATAGTCATTAGATTAATTTCAATGATGCGGTCACTGGGGGATCATAGCCCTGTAGGAAGTGTGGAGGTGCTCGCAATTAGGGGGCACAATATGGAGCCTTAGAAGGAAGAGAGTTTCACAAAAGCCCAGACAGTATCCAAAAGGAAGGAGGAGAATGGTTAATGATGTTGTGTGCAGCAGAGAGTTCACCAAGGATGAGGATCAAGAACCAACAGATTGGGCACCTGAAACGTCACTGGTGAGTTTAGGATGAGCAGTGTCGGTTGTGATGAGGTAGAAACCGGATGGCAAAAGATAGAGGAATCTGAGGGGAGAAAGGAAAACAGTAAACGTAGAGCTTTCTCTAGGATTTAGTTGAAAACAGGAGGAGAAATAATGGACAATAACTTGGAAGAGATAGTAGAATATAGTGACAGTTTTTTTTAAGGATGAAAAGACTTGGACATGTTTGAAGACAGTAGGAAAATAACAAGTAGCTAGTGAGAAGTGGAAGATTAGGGGGAGAGAGTATGATTCAAGTTGAAATCTCTTGGAGAAGCCTGGAGGAGATGCCATCAGTGACTCATAGAGATTGGCTTTGGCAAGAAAATGGACTTCTTATATATATTGGTCTTTTCCAGAAGCTTGTCTCATCTCTTCCTTGGTCCCCCCCACCTCCCCTACCCACTTCACCCCCCTTTAATTCACTTTCTACTTCTTCATGTAGTTCTTTAATGAATGTGATATTGAGTCCAAATGTGGTGGCTTCACTGGTGTTTATGAGGAAAAGACTTAGAAATCTGGGCAGATCTTTTCCCTTTTTTCCCCACATTTACTAAATTTCCCAGCTCCATCCTTAAGTACTCTCAGGATGATTTGGTAAAATTGGGCCTCTCACAAGCTTTCTAAAAACTTGTTTTTCCTTTTATTGCTTCTCTTTCTTTTAGGAGATAATACTGCTTATGATCTTCCAGTTCTCTTATCTAGAAGATGTCACAAAATAGTTTATTATAAACTATATTTTATGATCTCTGACCTTGGCTTGGTTAGGAATTCTTCCCTCTAACCATAACTCTACTGTTAACCATAATATAACTCTACTGTTCTAATTTTTTATGACTATAATTCATTTGTATAGTCATTTCTTAATCTTGAACCTTATTTTCTGACATGTTTTCACCCTGTTTCTCTGTACCCACCTTTGCATTGAAATAAATGAGCATTAAAAGTATTTTATGTTGATTTAGTCTGGTGGGTCTTATGGCAAGGTCTTTTGGTGTTGCATTTTGTTTTATAGATATCTTTTGTTTTTATATCACAATCATTAAAATGGATTAAATTCTTCTCCATTTGGCAGTTATTTTTGTGGTGATCTTACCTATATTTTTCATGAGTATTACAATCCAGGATACTCTCAAGAGTGCTTTGACTCTTGGAGAATTCCAGGGTCACCTCTATGCTATGATGTGGTATCACAGACATTTACTAAAGAAAGCAGAAATTAACTGCTGTTCAAACCAATGTGAGAACAATTCCCTTATCTGTAAGTATGCATGTTGGTCACCCTTGCTTCCTGAGGCTTGTTTCTCAAGGATAGATGCTTTTCTAAAAGTCTCCTTACAGTGGTAACTTCACATATCTAAGTTAACTTTTAAAATGGTGTGATTTACTTGAAATTACTGAAATATGTATGTTTTCTGTGCTCATAGGGAGTGAGTGGTGCTTTGACAGTGCTGATGAAGGATGCAGTCAAGCCCAATCTCATGCAGACATTAGAGGTAAGCCTGTCAGTTTTTAATCACTCACTATGTGGCTTTATTACAGAATGAAATGTATGTGAAACAGACAAGTATTCTCTTAAAGAGAGATTCCACTAGTATGTAGCATATTCTCTATCCCACCAGTTGATTCGTATCTATTTTCTCCACTTTTTCACAACCCACAAAACAAAAATTGATTGAGCAAATATCTATTGAGAACCAACTCTGTGCAAGAACTGTGCTAGACACTGGGAATACAAAGACAAAAATGAAAAAATCTCTTCCCTCAAGGAGCTTACATTCTATTAACATCCCGCATTTCTTTTTATTGGACATAAAAGTATAACAGTAAATCTTGGTAGAAAGGTAGTACTAAATAGCTCCCTTTGAGAGCAGTTTTTCCTAGTTCTCGTTTAGAGTTGGTTGGGCCCTTGGACTTCAAAATAATATCTAGTCCAGCCTCTTCTTTTTCTAGATAAGGAAGCAGGCCCAGAGAGGTCTCATGACTTGCCCCTGGTTGCCCAGGTAGCCAGTGGTGCAGAGCAGGGATTTCAACTGGGTCCTCTGATGTTCTGTTGTAATCCAGGTTCTCGTCTCAAAATTAAGGTTTAGAAGTATATCTCATTGCTATCTCTTAATTTCCACAGGGGACCCCAGTGTTTGTTCATGCTGGACCATTTGCCAATATTGCACATGGAAATTCCTCAATCATAGCTGACAGGATCGCACTGAAGCTCGTCGGCCCTGAAGGATTTGTAGGTAAGAGTTTGTTTAATTTTCAGAAAAGAAAAGTAAGTCACCCTAGCTTTTGAGTTTGTTATAAACCAAGCAGCAGTGGAAAAGGGTTGAGTTTTCTCTTGCCTTTTTGCAGTGACTGAAGCAGGATTTGGAGCAGACATTGGAATGGAAAAGTTTTTCAACATCAAATGCCGATATTCTGGTCTCCGTCCTCATGTGGTGGTACTCGTTGCCACCATTAGAGCTCTCAAAATGCATGGAGGAGGCCCAACAGTAAGTACTAAGATCCAGTGACATTTATTATAAATGGGTCATTTCATTTAGCAAACACTTGAGTGCCTACTATGTGAAGAGTACTGTGCTAATAAGTGCTGCAGGTGAAGCACCATGCTCAAGTGTCACTGTAAGGTAAAGCAGTGAGAGGGCTAGAGCCTTCTTTGGTTGGGTGTTTTCTTAACAAGCCCTCATGATGAATTATTGCTTGAGAGCAACATAATTAAGTAAATGAAATTGTTTACTCAGGAGCTGCTGAGCACTGTGAAACTGTGTGTGTGTGTGTGTGTGTGTGTGCGCGCGCGCGCGCATGTGTGTGCATGTGCGTGTGCATGCGCATGCGCATGTGCTTGCATGCAGAGGGGATGCAGGGCATACCCTGTTAGTAATTTGTGCATTAGGGAACAAATGCAAGAGAAAATAGCACTATGTTAAATGAGACACGGGTTATTTAATTCCAAAGGAATGTTTTCAAAGTTAATGGTTTGCATAGAAATGGATGTTGTTTTCCCTAGAACTGTTTCTTTAGTGAAATGGGAGAAATAGGAAAGAAGACCAGAAATGAACTGGGACTAGTGTCTAGATCAGGTACAAACAAAACGAATGAGACTTCATGGAAGAAACAGCCTTGACCATAAACAAAATCTTGTTTTCAGATGAGTAAAAGGATGGAGATGACAAAAAAGATTACCCTTTCCTAGTACTAAGTTCCTTGTGAACAGTTTTTAACCAGAAAATCTCACTGACTAAAGTTGGATGCCCTCAGGTGATTGTGATAAATGTGACAAATCTCTTACCTGATGGTATTTGAATTTTACTTCATAGACTGTTCTCCTAGGAAAGATTCCTAGGCTTATCTTGCTGAATCTAAACTCTGATTCTCTAGCCTAAGTGATCTGGTACAGTCATATGCTCACCCTTAAGACTGTTAGAGTGAATCAGAAACCCCTCATTTATGCCCAGGCTGTTCTCCTTGATTCCATTTTCTCAATAGCTGAGAGGTACCACTAGCAGACCTAAGATCCAGGTGAGGAAGAAGAAATAAGAAGGTTTAGCAAGAGAGACAGACAGACATGCTGGGGAATGGCAGAGTAACAGTCACTGAAGACTCCTGTGCTACAAGCTGCCTACCCCAGCTTAAAGAGAGAGTTCACAGAATTTCAGAGTTGGAAGGGACCTCAGTGACCATATAGCCCCACCCATGTGTGAAAAGAGAAGACCCTCTACAATACCTAACAAGTAAGTCATCCAACCCTGGCTTGGAAACCTCCGCTGAAGGAGGAGAAGGCCGTCTAAGATGGCTTATTCATAATTAGGAAGTTTTTCCATGCATGATCATATTTCTTCTTCTGGCGCTAAGCAGAAAAATGTTAATCCCTTCAAAAACTTAAAAATGGTTAGACTTTGTATTAAAGGGCTTGGTTTTGATCATTCTCTTTCTGCTTATTATTTGTATCACCTTGGACAAATCACTCCCCCTCTCAGGGTCTTGGTTTTCTAATCATCCATAAAGAGAGAGTTAGACCAGGTGATCTTCATGATTGTAAATCTGTGATTTTTATGTGTGTTCCTAAGTTTTTTTCTTAAATAGGCTAATTATCTTGCAGTTCTTTCCACCTTGTATTAGGATTTCTAGTCCATTTTGTATACTAGAGTTCAAATTGCTTGATAGTACAACTTATCAAAAAGTTGTGGATTGAGGCTTAAAAAAATTTTTCCTACATCCTTTGTGCATGGAATTCTACACACATATGTATGTGTGCACATACATATGCATGTCTCGTAGGCTGAACATTTAACTTTTATTCCTCTGGGACTTGTTTTACCTTTAAGTCAATCTGTAAATCATTGTGCTTTTTGAACATCTATGTGCAAGGTATCGTCCTTACAACAGAATAAGTGTCCCTACCTCAAGTCTTTCCTTATTCCAGTCCATCAATGTCAAATTGAAATCTTCCAAAAGACTAAGTCTGACCATGTCACCACCCCTACCACACACATGCATGCCCACGCATATCACACACACACACACACACACACACACACACACACACACACACACCCTCTACCTCTACTCACTAAACTAGTGGTTCCCTTTCACCTCTAGAATCAAATATAAAATCTTCTGTTTAGCATTATAAACCCCACATAACCTGGCCTCCTCCTGCCTTTCTAGCGGTCTTGTTCCTTCCATTCCTCCCTACCATATCCTCCGCAATCCAATAATACTGGCCTCTTTGATGTTCTTACACAAGATACCTCATCTTCTAGGTAACTAGGTGGAGAGGTGGATAGAGTGCCAGGCCTAGAGTCAGGAAGACTCATCTTCCTGAGTTCAAATTTGACCTTAGACACATTAGCTGTGTGACCCTGGGCAAGTCACTTAATCCTGACTGCCTCAGTTTCCTCATATGTAAAATGAACTGGAGAAGGAAGTAGAAAACCCCTCTTTGTCAAAAAAAATTCCAAGTGGGGTCATGAAGAGTCGGACGTGTTTTCCACGTCTAGAATTTTCTCCTTCCTGAATTCTGCTTTTTGGCTTCCTGGCTTCCTTCAAGTCTCAGCAAAAATCCTACTTTCTGTAAGAAGGCTTTATTGATCCCCCTCAATGTTAGTGCTTTCCCTCTCTGATTATCTCCAATTTATCCCGTCTTATTTGTAAATTATTGTTTGCATATTGTCTTCCCCATTAGACTGTAAGCTCCTTGAGAGCAGGGCCTGATGTTTGCCTTTCTTTGTATCCCCAGTGTTTAGCATCGTGCTTATTGACTTGTTGACCTGACAAGAAAATAAGTATAAGACGGATTTTAGAATTCAGTTACACATCTTAAGAGACTACAACCCAGTAATCCTTTTTATGTACCAAGATGTAGTAAAAGTCCAAAAAAAGCAAAGTAATGGTGTCTCGATGATGCCTATTGATGACCATTGTGTCTAGTAGCAGATTATTTGTTCTGTCAAGAAAGTGAGCATTTTGATCGTTTGTTTTTGGAACTTAAATCCTTGCCTGAAGGTGCCCTGTAGACCTCCCCACTGAGGCTTGTATTTTTTACTTATGTTTATTCTAAACTCATGCTAATTTCTGGTTTAGTTCAGGCGAATGACGTGTTTGTCATACAGTACTGATACAAGTGTCAGGAAACATCAAGCTACTTCCAGTTGTTTGTTTTCCTATGTCTTCAGATAGATTAATGAGGTTGGGAAGATAAGGCATATGTTGTTCACAGGGGAAAGTATAAGCTCCTTAGCATGGAACTCAAGGGCTCCATGTGCCAGCGAGCCCCACAAGCTTCCCTTTCTGATCATTCTTTCACTACTCCACTGTAGCCCCCTGCATAAGCCCTTGACTCCTGTCAGACGGGATCACCCAAAACCATGCTTCTGGCTCATGTTATTTTTCCTGCCTTGAATGATGTCCTCCTTCTGTCAATCCAGGTCGCAGATATCTTTCCATCTCTACTTCTTCTGTGATGAGTTTCCCTAATCTAGCCCATTGGTGTCACCCTTGTGAACATACAGCATGTGTGTTCCATCTTTGTTGTCATATCTTATGATTCTTCATGCAGATATGTCTTTGTCTTCCCAGCAAAGATTTCATCATGTACCACCTTGTGTTCCCCCAAGGCTCTTGTGCCTTAAACAAAAGAGGTACTCAACAAATAACTTGCTATCCACGTATGTTTATCTTTACTTATTTCAGTACTTTCCTACCCCTGATTTCAATGGCATATGTGTTCCTGCCATCACTTCTTTTTTCTTTACATGTTATTTTTGAATCGATATGGCCAAAAAATCATTTTTTCACTGACCAAACCTTTTAATGATTCATCTCTCTGAACATACAGTTGCTGGGCTCATACTCGAATTCAGGGCACCACCACACCATGGTGAGGCATTTAAAAGAAGCGCCAAGTAACTGAACGCTGGTAAAATGTTGTGGATTGGGAAATATATATCTTTGGGAGTAAGGCTAAAACAAAGTCACATATGGAAAATGCTTCAATTCACTGGTGTTTGGTTTCTCTTTCTCTCTCCCCTCCCCCCATCCAGGTCACTGCTGGAATACCTCTACCAAAGGATTACATAGAAGAGGTAATCTTGAGCATGAATCCTGTCTATTTTTGGAAAGAGCACTAGATTTGGAGTCAGATGACTCAAATTCAAGCCTCAGCCCTGATACTTACTGGGTGCAATACTATGGGCACATTGCTTTGTATCTCTGAACCTCAGTTTGCCCATCTCTAAAATGGTCATAAGTAATTGCACTCTCAGTCAATCTTATAAGCTTAAATTTGCCTTTTATGGCTATTTTGTAGAATTGAAGTATAGGGTAAATTCATGCCCTTCTGCTTCTCCACAGATTTCTTTCCTCAATTAGAATGACCACCCCAGTCCTTCAGTTTACGTCTTCATTAGCAAAACATGTGGCTATTATAATACATTATTACACGTGTGTATTGCATGCTACATTTATGTTGCACATACATGTGATATGCGTGCGTACATACGTGCACAGCTAGGGGCACAGAAGGTACGGGCCTGGAGCTAGAAAGACTCACTTTCATGAGTCAAATCTGGCCTCAGACACTTACTAGCTGTGTGATCCTGGGCCAGTCATTTACCCCTGTTTGCTTCAGTTTCATCTTCTGTAAAATGAGCTGGAGAAGGAAATGGCAAACCGCTCCAGTATATTTGCCAAGAAAGCCTCGAATGGGGTCATGAAGAGACAGATACAGCTGGAACGATGGAACAAACCCAGGTGTTCCAAGGAAGAAAGTTTGATTTTTCACTCGAGTATCGTGGACTTATGTTAAATTCATCCCAGAATGCTTGAGGCTGATTGAAACTAAGAATAAAGGACTTAGGTTGTGACGTCACCTTCACAAACCCATCGTTATTTTCATTGTCAGTCATGAGAACAGCTTGCTTTGTTTCTGGAGTGGTAGTTGTACAATGAGGTGCTTGTGAAGAAGGCAGCTCTGCTACCTCCACAGTACTTCTGTTGCCTTCATAAAATATTTTTCACTCTGACCTTTTGCAGAACCTGGAGCTGTTGGAAAAAGGCTTTTGCAACTTGGGCAAACAAATTCAAAATGCCAGAATATTTGGCGTTCCAGTAGTAGTGGCTGTCAATGCATTCAAGTAAGTGGAAAGAGGAGTCATTGAAGAAAGAGAGTTACCAGGCATGGGGGCATACAACTGTAATCCCACCTACCGGAGAGGATGAGACTGGTGGATCTCTTGCGCTCAGGAGTGAACTACAGTAGGCTAAGCCAATGTTCGCACTAAGTTTGGCATGGATGTGGTGAGCCTCTAGGAGCCAGATGCCCCTAGGTTGCCTAAGGGAGACCAAACTGGAGCGGGTCAGAGTTCCCGTGATGATCAGCAGGGGGACTTGGCCTGTGAATAGCCCTTGTACTTTCAGCCTGGTTGACATGGGGAAACCCAGATTTAAAAAAACAAAAACAAAGTTGCCCTGAAATGTAATTGAGTTATTTATGACTGCAGAGAGGGGGTGATGATAACTTGCATTGTATCTCACAGGGTTGTTGTGAGGAAGGTGCTTTGTCCAAAGGTGCTTAAAGTCCGAAGTACTATACGAGTGTGAGTTGTTCTTGTTGGATTAGTTATTAGGCTGTTTGGGGGAGTTCTCACTGGCACTTTTACTGGATGTGATCTGACTCTCCCAGGAGGACCTCACTGCCTTTTTTGGCAGAGCCAGCAGATTGGGTAATGGTACATGCCTTCAGGAGGGTTGATGTATCCTGCCTTGGGTCGTGTTAGGGTTGGCAGAATGTCTTCACCTTAACCAGTTTTTTATCTTGCCATGAGGTCAGGTATGATATCTGCCCAAATGAAAGAGAACAAAAGACATGGGTGTAGAAATCCTGACCCTAATATTTAGACAAGCATGCGCAACTTACCTTTAAGTGTGTAGGTTAATTGCATCATGTTTCTGTCTGAATTTTCCTATCACCAGGCTCCAAGGAGAGAGCGATTTGCCTTTTTTGTTGTTGTTAGAATTATACAGAACCTTTTCTCTGCAGAGCTGAATGTCTCCCAGTGAATGGAAAAGATGAGGTCTATTGTCTTAGCTGAAGCCCTAAGATAGCATTTAGCTATAAAGTTGTCCGTCTGTATTAGTGATGTGGGGGAAGGAGTGATGCTCCTGTGGTATTACCTAACCATCAGTCTCCAGTTCAGTCTTTAAATGAATATTCAAGTGCTGATGCCGTGCCAAGTACCAGAGGGCCCTTCCAGCACTAGATCTGTTGTAGGATCATACAGTTTAGAGTTTGTCATTATATTTCACAGAAGGTATTTGGCTTTTGTCATCTCCAAGTCTGTCGTAGGTCTCTACTATATTTAGTAGTTAATCCCTTTTAATAATTTACATCTAGTAGTCAGTCAACAAGCATTTATAAAAAGCTTACTATGGGGGCAGGTAGGTGGCACAGTTGATAGAGCACCAGCCCTGGAGTCAGGAGGACCTGATTGCAAATCTGACCTTAGACACTATGTGTGTGATGTGACTCTGGGCAAGTCACTTAGCCCTGATTGCCATGTGCGGTGCTCCCCCCCCCCCCAATAGCATCTGGGGCAGCTGGGTAGCATAGTGGATAGAGCACCAGCCCTGAAGTCAGGAGGGCCTAAGTTAAAACCCAGCCTCAGACACTTGACTCTTACTAGCTGTGTGACCTTGGGCAAGTCACTTAAACCCTATTGCCTCACCCCCACCCCCCGAAAAAAAAAAATTATGTCAAGCACTGGGAATACAAATAGAAGTAATAAAAAGGAAGACTGTCTCTGCCCTCAAGGAGCTTACATTCTAAAGTATGGGCAGAAGTCTGACCTGCACAAAAACAACCGTGGTCGTATCTCAAGTGCTGTTTTTACAGGACTGATACTGAGGCAGAAGTGGAGCTGGTTGTCCGCCTGGCTAAGGAAGCTGGAGCCTTTGATGCTGTGAAGTGCACTCACTGGGCAGAAGGGGGGAAGGGAGCTGCTGCCCTCGCTCATGCGGTCCAGAGAGCATCGCAGGCCCCGAGTCACTTCCAATTCCTCTATGACGTGCAGGTAAGCAAGGTCTCTACGTGATTGACTGACTGGGCTCTGTCCTGGGTGCTCTTCTGTCCTCTATGTTCTCACTTGGTGACTTGATCACTTTATCCTAGGAATTTAATTACTATGTCATTATGCAGATGACTCAGAAGAATGGTAAGAGTATTGGTCACAGGAGTATTGTGTCAGCGGTGCTAACTTCATACCATGATCCCCATGTGGACCAGGTTATTCCTTATTCCATGGGTGCAAACTGCACCCCTGACTCCCAGCTAGCTGTCTTGTAAATGTACTCTGCTATTCAGATGGAGAGAATAAGAAGAAAGTAGATGGATCAGATCATCTCCATCCCCACTACAAAAACAGTAATTCAACAAGTCAGTCTAAGGAACCAGTTGTGCCGCTGAAGGGCATTCTGCTATCCACACACTTCATTGGAGGAGGGGTCTTCTCTCCCTGAGTCACATTTAGAGCTCAATCTTTTGTACTTAGTAAGACCTTTGGATCTGATATGTTGTTCATGCACACAGGCAGAAAGAAAGCCCAAATAGGGGCAACTTAAAAAATAAAAAACCTTTTTCTTATCACCACCCTAAACTTAACATGGGAAGGAATTATGTGCTTTTCAGTTCACCTCCTGATTTATCTGTATTTCAAGCATTCAGTGAAACCCTCAGGTGCAGAACAGAATTGCCTCTGCAAAATTTGATCACTTTTGACATTAGTGAGTAAATTAAATTTGCTCAGGCCCAGCAACCATGTTCTTGTAGCATACACTCTATAATGAAATAAGCTTAATTCACAGAGCGGTTTGTTTTGTTCTTTTTCAATCCTGTGTTCTGGATATTTCAGAATATTACTAGATATAAAACAGGACCAATAACCAGCAAGTTGGTTTGGAACATAAGAATGATATTTTAGTCCTCAGATCTTTTATATGGGTTTTCGTTGGTGGTGGTGGTGGTGGTGGTGGTGGCGGCGATGCTCATTTTTGATACTGTGGACTTTGAAGTGTGATACTTGTGCAGGACTTTTTGGTGGAAGAAACCATGTTGGGAGTTGAGAAGCTCTCTTATTATTTTTATTTGTACTCCCTTTTTCTTCTGAATGAGGTAATCAACGTCTTTTGTGTCAAAAAAACCTCATTAAGTTAAGAGAATAGTAACCAATAAGACAGTGCTATGTGGGCATGGTAATGGGGTGAAAGGAACAGCAAGAAGCCATCAGCCTCCCAGCCTTTTTTTCCTTAATCCTCCGTAGACACCTGGATGTGTCTTGTTTTGACCACACTTCATTAAACTACTGCTTCTTACCAAAATGCCTTCATTGAATTACAGTTTAATGCCACGCTTTCAGCCTTTATAGAGATGTTACCATGAGACTTGTCTGTTTTAATAACACTTCTGTATCTAGGGATACAGGTACAAAGAATGAAAGTCCCTACTTGGAGTGAACTTACATTCCAATGGGGATACAACAAATACATTTCAAAATATATACAGTATAAATATGCAGTAAATATGTGTGTGTGTGTGTGTGTGTGTGTGTGTGTGTGTGTGTGTATACATATATACATATATACATATATGCCTGCATGCATGCACACAGACAGGGTACAAGGTAGTTTGGGAGGGACACTATACAGAAGATAGATGGTGTCCGATTTATACCTTAAAGGAAGACAGATACACTTATGAGGTGTCAATGACGAAAGAATGCATGCCAGACATAGGGCACATCCTGGACAAAAGCACAGAGACAGAAAACGGAGTGTCATGAGTAAGGAAAAGAGAAATGGGTCACTTTGGCTGGATCACGGAGGATGGGAATAGCAAATACTAATGTCCAGTGAGGCTGGAAAGGTGGATTGGGGCCAGATTGTATAGGGTTTTAAAAGCTAAACAGAAGAAGTTTGTAATTTATTCTAGAAGCCCTTTTGGTATACTGGAAAAGAGCACTGGATATCATGTCAGAAGAACCCTAGCTCTGCCCAATGACCATGGACAAGGCACTTAATCCTTCTGTGTCTTATCTGTAACATAAGGGGGGTGAACTAGATGACCTGTAAGGCTAATTTATAGTCCTATTAAGACATTATTGGGAAGTAAGGTCAAAAAGATAGGTCGTGGTCAGATTGTACAAAGTGTAGCATTCAAAGTTTAGTGTGGTTTTCTTTTTATTTTCTTTAATCAGCAAAGCAATAGGATCAGAGCTGTCCTTTGGGAAGATGTGCTCTTGGACTAGTGCATAAGATAAATTAAAGTGGTGGGTAGAGACTAGAACCTAGTTGAAAAGAAAAGAAGACCTAAATTAGGGTAGTAGCCATGTGAATGAAAAACAAGAGACTCATATGAAAGGAAGGATTTAGTGACTAATTGAATGTGGGAAACGAGGAGGAAGGAGTTGAAAATAACTGAGATCTCTCCTGGGCAACTAGGAGAATGTCACTAAGCAGGGGTAAGAAAAATTAGGAGGAGGATCAAGGTTTATAGAGAAAATAAGTTAGTTTGAGATGTTAAGCTTGAAATACTTGGGTTAGTAAATCCAGGTGAAGCTGTCTATCAGGCAGCTATGGACTGCCCTGGGAATGGGTGCAATCAATGAAGGAGAGAAAGAAAAGGTCAAGGACAAAACATGTCAAAAGAACAAATTCTAGGTCAGATGAAGTCAACAAACATTTATTAAGCTCCCACTACATGCCAGGAACTATGCTAAGCACTGGGGATACAAAGAAAGGTAAATCAGTCTCTGCTCTCGATAAGCTCACTGTCTAATAGAAGAGGCAGTTTGAAAACAATCATGTACAAACAGTGTATGCAGAGCAAACTAGAGATGATTGAATGAGGGAAGGCACTAGCATTAAGGGGGATTGGGAAAGACTTCTGGCAGAAGTTGGGATTTTTAGCTGGGACATCCCTCAGGAAGCCAAGAGACAGGTGCGGTGGGAGCAGGGAGAGCCAGTGAAAATGCCCACAGTTAGCAGATGGACGTATCTTGTAGAAGGATCAGGAAGTAGGCCAGTGTCACTCAGTCACAAAATATGAGAGGGGAGTTAAGTTGTAGGAAGACTGAAAGTAGGAGGGGGGTCAGGTTATGAAGGGCTTTGAATGCCAAACAGATGACTCTATATTTGGTTTTGGAGATAATAAGGAGCCAACGGGGTGTTTTTAATTGGGGGGGAGTAAAAGAAGTAATGTCAGACCTACAGTTTAGGAAGATCATTTTGACTGGAGTGGGGAGAGATATGAGGAAGGAAGACCAAGGAGAAGAATTCTGCCTTGGAATCTAGGCATGAAGCGATGAGGGCCTATACTAGCATGGTACCAATGTCAGAGGAAAGAGAGAGGTGTAAGGGGACAGAATCTTCTGCCCTAATTGTGCCAATTGTAGGGTGGCATTCTGCCCTCCCCTCCCCCCCCCAGAGAATAATGAGATACCAAAGAAAGAAGGGCTCATATCAGCTTGGTGATTAATAAGTTTTATTAGGGTTAATTAGGTTGATTGGGTTGTTTAAAGGAATTTACTCACAAGAGGCCAGTCATCCTGGATGGTAGCAGGACAAAGTAACATCATGGATCCCCCACACCAACCCCAGGCCAAGTCAGTTATTATATAGAAATAGAACAAAGAAGGCATAGTGCCAAGATGGGCCCAGGGTTACGTGCAAATTTTCCCATGAGATCGTTGGAACTTTTTTTGCTTTTTACATTTACTCAAGGTAGTTTACATTTTTCTGTGGTGTCATAGGTCATGTTCCCATTCTAGCTTATGGGGGCATGTGCAAAAGATGTTACAAAGGTAAAATGAACAGGCCTTGGCAACAGATTGTACGGGGGGGTGGGGGGGGGGCATTGAGAGAGTAAGGAGCCAAGGATGACACCTGAGTTGTGAACTTGAGTGACTGAGAAGATGGTAGTGCCCTGCACAGTGAGAGGAAAGATAAGAAGTAGAGGACTTGGGGAAAGATAAATTCAGTTTTGAACATGATGAATTTAAGATGCCTCCAAGGCATCTTGTTTGAGATGTCCAAGAGGCAATTGGAAATGCAAGTCTGAAGGTTAGGGCTGGTTAGGGCTACACTGTCAGAGGCTTCAGAGAGGTCAAGAAGGATGAGGATTAAGAAAAAGTTATTAGATTTGCCTATTGGTGACTTTGGAAAGAGCATTTTGGTTGATTAATGAGTCAGAAGTCAGACTATAGCGAGTTAAGAAGAGAATGAAAGGAACTGAAGAAGAAGCACCAATTCTAGATAGCCTTCTCAAGAAAAAACTAAGTGGAAGAAAGATAGAGTGTTAACCATCAGGGTTGGAAGGGCGACACGGCCATGTTTGTAAGCAGTAGGGAAGAAGCCAGTAGAAAGGGAAAGAATGAAGATAAGTAAATGGGTGTAGATGAAATAGGGAAGCAATCTGCTGGAGAAGATGAGAAGCGCTAGAATCACTTTTGAGGTTTGTCTTGGCAAGGAGCAAGGCCCTCTCTTCGTGTGAGACGGGGTGAAGAAGGAAATAGTATCCAAAGGCCTCTGAGTGGTGTGAGAGGAGTAGGAGGGGAAAGGAGGGAGCTCTTGGAGAATGATGTGTTTCTTGTTCGGTTTTGTTTTATTTTAGGAAAATATGAGGCACAGGTCTCAACTTAGGAAGGTGGGGAGAGGGGAGCCATGGAAAAGAGATTTGAAGAAGGGTAAAAAGTGTAGAAAAGCCACTGTGGTGAGTGAGTCATTAGGTGTAACGGATAGTAAAAATATTGTCTTGCCTGCAGTGAAGGCTTAGTTGAAAATATGTGATCTAAATTTGTAGTGGACCAGTCAGCACAATTTTGTGGTTTTTCTCCAGCGTGTGAGTAAGAGAGAAGATAGTGGATAGTGGGAATAATCGAAGGCTGAGGTTTGTCAGTGCAAGATCAGCAATTGGATTGTGGAACAAGGGCCTCCGGAGTGGCAGTGTAGACAGCAGTGTAGAGTGGAACTGGTTCACTAAGGGGTCATGATGGAGGAAGTGGAAGATAAGAACAGGGTTGGGGTTGCGTGGGAGAGGGAGAGGTGAAATGACAACAGATGTCATCAGATGGGGGAATTTAAGAATTTGGGAACATGGAAGTGGAATAATTGTAGTGATGACAAGATCAAGATCCCTGTGTGTGGCTGAGGTGGGAGGGGAGATGAAGGAGTTGAGGAGCTGGAAGGTTAAGGGAGTATCGTTCTGTACGTTGAAGTTCCCTAACATGAAGGCCAGAGAGAAAGACTGAGTCAGGCCCTGCACTCATTGACAAAAGAAGGTAAATGTCCTGGAGATTTAGATAACAGCTACCAAAATCTTGATGGGATGATAAATATGGATTGAGTAAACCTCAGAGGAGGAGACCTTTAGTGGCAGTGGTGAGTAAGGAGTATGCCAACTCACCCACCTCTAGCTTTGAAGATATGAGTGAAAGTGCAGCCAGTGCTAGAAAGTGGCCAGGCTATCTGTATCATCAGGAGGGAGCTAGATCTCAGTGAGAGCCAGAAGATGGAAGGAGTGGGATAAGGAAAGTTTTAAGGTCAAAGCAAGTTTGTTACTTAGGGAGCAGGCATTCGAGATTGCACGGGTTGGGGGGTAGGGTGTTGAAGGGAATTGGGAAAAAGCTAGAGGTCAGTTGGGGGCAGAAAATAGGGTTGAATAGTGAGGGGGGTGGATCACTGAGATGGGGAGGTTAGAGATTGTTAATCATTAAGCAATAAGTTCTGGTAGGTTGTCAACATCCCTAGGGGCTTAGCCTCAAGGTGTGTAACTGGAAGGGAGGAGGAAGTGCCCACCTGGGACCAGATTTAGGCAAGTTATCTATCTAATGAGTATGATAGATGGAAGCTGGCCCGAAGGCCAGGCTAGGAATGTAGCAGGAGGGAACATATTAGAATGATGTTTCTCTCCTACTCAAGAGAGATAGTAGGGCAGGCTAGGAGATCCTGATATTTGATGTAATAAAAGCAAGCGGGTGCTACTGGATTTTTTTTTTAAGTTTTAGTGATGCCTTTTGGGTTTGTTTTTTTTTACACCACAGACATTTCCCCCAGAATCTCTTGCCCTCATCCCATAGAACCTTTCCTTGTCATCAAGAAAGAATTTTTTTTAAAACCAGTTAAACAAAGCTACTTCATTTTGTATGTAATATTTGATATTCATAGTCCTCCATCACCCCTATTCTGGTGGACATTTTCCACCCCATCTACTGTGCTTGTAATTCATGTGTTCAGTATCGAAAGAAATGTCTGTAATAGTAGAACAGTATTTGGAAAGTCTGACATATCTAGAAGAGAGAAATATTTTGTGCCTTATTCTCTCCCCAATATGTGAATGTTCTTATAAGTGACTATATGACAATCATTCCCTTGTCTCTCTCTCCTTCCCCACCAATACACCCACCCCTCAGCTCCCTGTTGTAGACAAGATCAGGATAATTGCACAGAAAATCTATGGGCTGATGACGTTGAATTATTGCCAGAGGCTCAGCATAAATGTTGAAGTCTACACAAAGCAGGTAGGAGTTATGGTTTTTATTCTTCTTTTACTACTTTAATGAGAAAGCAGAAGGAGCATTGAACTAGTAATCCTGGCTCCAGCTTCACCAGTTTCTGTATGTACCAGTATCTATATAACCTTGGGCAAGTTGTCACTTTTCTGGGCCTCAGTTTTTTCATCTATAAAATGAGGGACTTGGATGAGATCATGTCTGAGCCCTCCCTCCTTCCTCTTCTGCACGAATCTTCCCCACCCCCAAATTCTCAACCTTCACTCCTGGGCAATTCTTCTCAGAAATGTCTTCTTTCTTAAGAGTGTTGTACTTTGATTGAAAGGTCATTCAGGTTTTCCCATGTAGGGCATGCTATATATTATGGATGTGTGTCAGAAAAATATGGAAAGCATTGGTAAAATGTTGTATCTTTTGCCTTATCGATACAGCTGCTCCACCCTATATCATTTGAATACTTGAAATAAAAATCTTCAGCTGTGTTTTAGATTTCTAAGTGTTTTATTGTCTTATCCAGCTAGTACCTGAGATATTTTTATTCTTTGATAAGTAGACAGAAGATAGTTGTCATTGAGGGAGGTGGAAATTATTTCTGTCCTGCCAGATGAATAAATAAGAAATGAAAGTCATTTGGCTTTAGAAAGAAATGTAAAGATCATTACAATTACAGTGCTTATATGATTGTTTTGCTCAATTAATACAAACATTTCTTTTCTTCGTTTCTCCTTCCCACTTTGCTCTTTGCTCTTTAGGGATTTGGAAACCTACCCATTTGCATGGCTAAAACCCATCTGTCCTTATCTCATGACCCAGAGAAGAAAGGTGTGCCCACAGGTTTTGTTCTGCCAATCCGTGACATCCGGGCCAGTGTTGGTGCTGGCTTCTTGTACCCTCTGGTAGGGACGGTAAGTGCTACACAAAAAATGATGCTTGGTATGTTGTTCGTAATTATGCTTCCTATTTTAAGTTTATTCCTATAGTCACCAGTAAATGGCTAAATGGGCAGAAGCATTGTTGCCAGAGGAGGAAATGGGAATCAGACCTATGAGAATGATTAATCCTGCTGAGGTACACTGTTTGGTGTTATTTAAGTGTGATGCAAGTACTGCCTGTGCTGAATAGTAACCTGGGGTATGTTTCCAGTTTTCACACTTCTATTGTGACTTTGATTGAGTTCAGGATGGGCCTTGTTCACAGAAGAAGTAGGTGTGATACATTATTTAGGAGCACCAGGAAGGCTCCATTTCCTACCCCCTACCCATATCTCTCTTGAGTTTCATGGCAGGTGCCTGAAATTCTACCATTAGAACTTTATTCCTTTGGATTGGGGAATTGTCCCTGCTGAAATGTAGGTACCCCAGGAGGGATAAGGCATTAAATTAGTTACTTATATTTAGTATGTTTGTTTTCTTAGTTCTTTCTAACTTGAAAGCCAATTGAGAACTTTTTATAAAGGGGATTAGAGATTGAGAAGAAAGAGGGTGCTTGATTTACAGTTTTGCTTCAAGCTAAATTTATTAAATCATCCCTTCTGTGTACCATGTCTGATGTCCCTCAGTTGAATATTCTGCCTTTGGGTACCGCACAGCATACATTCAGTCCTTTTAAACGTTTATGAAGCATGCTGTAAAAAACAGTTGACATTTAAGTCACCTTAAACTATACAAGTGAAAGATAACAAGTTGTGTTTTGGAAGACAAATGAACTTTTGAATGGAAGGGATGGTGGAATTTAATCATACTAACAAATGAAGGTGATTTTAAATGAACATTTTAAAATAAAATTTGGTCCCATATTTTAATTGCTCACATTCAGTTCTGAGTATGTCCCTTCTCCCCACCACCAAGTAGCAAAAAACTTTTAAGGGGAGGAGGGAAGCAGTTTATTGAAACTGACCAGTGTATTAACTGTTTCTGACACCATATACTGTTCTTTACCTCTGCAATGAAACGAAAGAGGTGCATTTTCTCAAATCTTCCCCTGGGCCAAACTTGGGCATTATAATTATACAGCGTTCAGTTTTTTGGATGGTTCTTTCCATTTGCATTGTGGTCATATATTCTCTTCCTGCTTCATCTTACTTCCTTCTTCATCAGTCCATACAAGGTTTCCCTTGATTCTGTGAAAAATCTTTATATTTTACATTTCTTATGGTACAGTAAATAGTATTCCATTACATTCATGTGCTGCAGTTTGTTTAGCCACTCCCCAGTTGCTGGGCACTCTTTTGCTTCCTGGTCTCTGCTACTACAGGACGTATTGCTATGAATATTTTGGTATATATGGGAAATTTTATTCTCTCTTGACCTTGGGGTGTATGCCTAGCAGTAGGATCTCTAGATCAAAGGGTATGAATATTTTAGTCATTTTTTACCTAATCCAAAATTGCTTCATACTAGCATCTTTTAAAATAAGAATCTTAAATGGCAAGCACCCTCAACAATACATTTTATTTTTCCCTTTCAAGTAACTCTGTTTAATAGCTGTGAAAATATCGCAGCTATATTATTTTGCATAGTTAGAGATAAGATATAAATATGAATGGAGAATTAAAGATCAAGACATAAAAGGAGTTTAAACCAGTAAAAATAGCCTTCTGCCAGATGGCAAAGAGTAACAATAGCTTGCTTCATAACCCCTTGCTTCAAATTTACCATTTGGCCTGTATGTCTAAGTCAGTAGAGCTGTAGCAATGAATACGCTTTATAAAATCTTAAGTGAGTATTGACTATAACTGACTATAAACTTTTCATCTACTTGGACACATACAGTCAGCAGTAATTTTGTTTCCAAAATTCACAATGTGTACAATATTTAGCAACAACTCGGGGAATTCCATTATTAAATTGCCTGTCACCTAGGAATACTTCCTGAAGCTATCAAATAACAGACTTCCCAGAAAAGGTTCTTCCAGCCGTTGTGGCTCCATCAGAGCTGCTGTTCTTTATTCTACAGATTGATAACATATATTACTAGAGGATATCTTGGGTACCTCACAAAGTCCTATGGATTGTTTTTTTTAACATTTATACTGTTAGATGTTTTAACATTTAAATGAGGTGTTCTCTTTCAGTTTAACATCTTTATGTCTTTCCTGTCTTTATATAATTGCTAATCTTTACAGCTTTATTTTCTGATTGGTCCTGTTTTTCCCCTTCACTTTAAGCTCCAACTTCATATCATTTTAACTTCCGATCATAGCATTTGGCACCGATGCTAACTTTAGAGGACTCTTAGGTTTCTGGATTGTTTCAGGAATTGCTGATTAATATAGCTGATCCCATTAGATCCTAGTTAATTCAAATAATGAGTCCCATGGAGTGGTCGCATCATTTGAATTTGCACTGCATGTTTCCATTGGGTTGGAACCAATTACCATATTTTACCTAATTATAACTTGAATAATACAAATTCAAATATATGTGACGACTTCACAAGATTCATTATTTGCAGGAAAACGGACCTAGCTGTGCTTAGAAATGTCAACGTTAAGTGATACAGTTTTTAAATTGCATTGTATTACAGAAGATCATTCAGCTGGTCCTTTAAGTATGTTTTTATACTTGTCAGTTTTTAGAAATTCTACTTCAAACGTCTTATTTTCAGTCTATATTTAAAGTAGCACTTGCATAATTTGTCATTATACAAAAGATTATAAAAATCAAAATGTACTGTGTAGAAGCTGGATTTTCAAGCTATTTTGATTTGTACTTAACCTGATTTCCCTGCCCACCAAACCAAAAAAAGGTATTATTATTATTAGGAAATAAAAGCAAAGACCTCAGTGCTTTAATAATGCATTTATGTTATGGCTCTCTTCAGTTTTTGGAAGTCTAAATTAAACTAGTAAGAACAATGACAGTAAAACTATATGTTCTGTTTAAAAAACAATGCATATTGCTTAAATGCACAAGTCTTGAAGTAAATTAGAAAATCTGCCTACTGAGACTAATCTATTCTTTAAAAAAACAAAACAAAAAAGGCTTTACCCTTCTCATTCCACCTTGTTTAACTAAGCAAGTAAGATAATTGTATCCTTTTCAGACTTTGCTCATTCAACTCTTGTTGAGCCGAGATCTTTGTTCACCTCTATGCTTGAAACCATTACGCGGTACAATTTCATGAATCCAGTTCTTTAATTTTGCTGAAAATTTTGCAGCCTTACTTACTTACTAATGCTAATTGGGTTAATTATAAGAATTACAAATTTATATAGGGTGGAGGGCTTTCAATCTTTTTCCTTTTAAGTAATAGGCAGAATTGGCAAAGATGACAAAAGATGTAACTGTAGCTGATGGAGGCATTTCTGGAAGATACGCATGATATACTGTTAGCCTGTGATCTTACCATTCTCAAAAACAAGTTGGAAGTAGAATAAAGTGACTAAAATATCCATCCCCAGAGATATCCCCCCCTGGTGGGCATATATGCCAGGGAAGTCAAAGACCAAAAGAAAGGTCCCCCTCTATACCAGAATATCCCTAACTGTAGGTCTATTGGTAGCAAAGACCTGGAAACAAAAACTATACCCATTGATGGAGGAATGGCTAGATACTGGGGTACATGAATGTAATGGAATATTACTGTGCCACTGTAACAACAGTGCTGCTTGCAGCTACTGTGGCTATGTAAGACCAACAACACCAGCACACAGGAAGGCTGCTAGCACAGGTTCTTTGATCTGCTTTTCTAAGGAAAGCAACTTTAAGGGGTTAACAGTCTCACTTTAATTAAACATACATATATCATTCACTTAATTCAGGGGAAAAGCCAGAACCCCAAACTTCAGAGAAAATACAAACAGAAATTACAAACACGCATTATATAAACAGAGCAAATAACACAAACCAGTCTATCCATAGCAATACACAGTTACCAGAGAAGCACCAACATCTGGGTTTCTTCAAAGCTGGGGTGCTCCTTAACAATGGCTACCCAGAGTCTCATATGGTCAAATCATACAACACTCTTCCAGTGAGTGAGAGCCCCAAAGCAAAATGCTAACCTCTGGGTATATATATACCCTTCTTAGGCCCAAAGGTTTCACATCCAGTCAGCAAAAGGGTGTGGGCATGGGGCTTCATACCTAATCAGCAAAAGGGTGTGGGCCTGGGGCACCTAGCAAGAAAGACTTAATTAAAGGCACTTGATTACTTTAGCATTCTAAAAGAGAAAGCCATTTTTAAAAAAAAAAAAAAGTCCCACCTTATTTATTAATACAGCCATAAGAAATGACAAATATGAGAAACATGGAAAAACTCAAATGAACCGATGCAAAACAAAATAAACAAAAGCAGGAAAACGGTATATACAATGAGTACAACAGTGTGAATGGAAAATACAGTAAAATGAAATTGGATTTTATGACCAAGCTTGGATCCAGAGAAGAGATGAGAAAATATACTTCCCTCCTTTCGTTGATGAGAGAGTAGAGGACTTTGAGTATGGAATGTGTTGGTTGATTTTGCCGAAATGTTGTTGTTTTTCATCTTTTTTACAAGGAAAGGCTTGCAAGGTGTTTCCACAATCCAGCTAGCAGCTTCTGTGGGGGTATAAGATCCACCCACAGCGAGCACCCAGAAAGCTGCCAACAGCACAGGTTCTTTTGATCTGCCTTAATAAGGAAAGCAAGGTTAAAGGGGTTGACAAGCTTACTTTAATTCAGCACACAAATATCATTCACTTAGTTCAGGGGAAAAAGCCAGCACCCTGAACTTCAGAGCAAAATACAAACAAATCACAAATGTCAACAGACAGACCCAATACAATACATAGTTACCAACATCTAGGTCCAGCCCGGGAGCTCAGAACAAGGGCTGTCCCAGAGTCACGCGCCACCACTGCTGCGGCAAAAAGCTCCAAGGAAGAGGAGGCCAACCCCTTTTTTATATCTTTTTCAGTGTCCAGGGTGAGTCACACATGCGACTCAGCCACGTGACCTAGAATCGTCACAAAGAGGCGACTTAAACCCATGTGGTCTAAAAGCCTCTGCTGTCCCAGACATGGGACAGGCCCTCCCTGGAGTTAGCCCCACCTTGGGCCCCACCAGTTGCCAATCCACACCCAAATAGGTTTTACACCTAATAGGGGTTTGGGCCTGGGGCTTAGCACTTAGTAAGACTCAATGAAATACACTGAATTACTCAAAGCAAACAAAAGCCAAACTCTTCAAGGGCACTTGTTCAACTAAGTGATAAGGAGCCCATTTTGCTTACCAACACACAAGGTAAGGATAGATGGGAGAATATATTCAGAAATTAATGTGCTGTAAAAGCAAAAGGCATTACTAAAACTATTCAAATAAAAGTAAAACAAAAAGTCAGCCTAGTATTATAGAAAGAACATTACAAGCCAGAATTACAGTCCTGGCTTTTAAGTGTTATGATATCTAATGGCTTCTTTAGAGAAGTTCTGTGTCTCCTCCCTTGATTGACAGTGAGAAAAATCACCATATGACTTTGTTCCTTGGTTTGTTCTATATGAGGAAGGCAGAGGGAGGGTTGTTAGGGCTAGATTGCTCATTTTTTGCAATTCCACCTTGTTCCTTAGATGAGCACAATGCCTGGTCTCCCAACTCGGCCCTGTTTCTATGACATTGATTTGGATCCTGTATCAGAACAGGTGAACGGATTGTTTTGAATTGGTAAGTTATACTCAAAGAGGAGTCCTCCATTTTTATGAAGATTCTCAAACATAAAATAAAGATTTCATATTGTGATGTTCAGCAGCAGTAAGTAATGATTATTATTAGTTTAATTTCTCTTTTCCTGTCCATATTAGGTGTATCTTCCAGAAGCTACATTGGAAGTTAACCCAGAAGCCTGCATTCATAGTGCCTGACTTACGTTATCATGTGTAGATTTGCTTAAATCATGGAAGTCTTTATCAATCCTTATGAAATTAAATAAAATGAAGTAATTTAATATCTTAAACTTGTCATTACTTATTTCTAATTCCAATATCTCCTTCTCCTTCTACCCTTTATCCCTTCTTGGTATAGAATTAGTACCATCTCTAATACATGTTTAATTGTGCCTGCCTCTGCTATTGCTTTGATATCCCCCACTGAATAGGTGACAGTACAGGATTTTAATAAGGATAAGAAAGATCCTAAGTATTTGGTGCCCAAAATTTGTTTCATAATCAAAATATTAAAACTAGAAAGGACTTTTGAGATCATCTGACCCAACTCCTTCATTTGCAAATGAGGAAACTGAGTCTTCAAGAGATGACATGGCTTGGTTTGTCTGTGATCACGCATAGAGTTAGGGTCAAACTAACATGAGGACTTGGATCTCCTGCATCCAGGATTCTTTCCACCACATCACCCATTGCCAGAGAAACTCTTGACTCTAAGGAAGAAGTCTCCCACAATTTATCTGCAGCTCTTCATGTCTCTCAAAATCAACGACCCTGAAGTTATCAGGGTCAGAAATGTTCTAGAAGAGATGCTCAAATAGCCCCTCAGATCTGCTGAATAGCTCTTGAGGCAATTTGTGGTTAGTTTATCTGGGGTTGGGGGTTTGTTTTGTTTTTTTAAGCTTAGTTCTTTCATAAAGCCCTCTGAATATGTCTTAGACCTACTGGTGTTACTCACATCCAGATATAGTTAGAAAATATCAGTTCATGACAGGACAGATAGAAAATTACTGTTCCTGACTTCTGTTAACTTTTCTTCCAGCACTTTTAATGCATAATAATAAAATCTAATAATAACTAGCACTTTAATATAACATATAACATAGCACTTTAAGGTTTGTAGACCACTTTACATGTGATCTCATTTGAGCCTCATGACCATCCTGGGAGGTAGATGCTAATATTTATCCCCATTTTGCAGATGGGGAAGGTGAAGTGTAGGAATCCCATAAGATCTTCCAGGTCACAGAGCTAATAAGTAAGTGTCTGAGGAGGCAAGATTCAGACTCAGGTCTTCCTGCATTCAACACCTAGCGACCTGTTTATGTCACAACCCCAAACATGGGGAATACCAAAACACTGGATTGTATTTTACCTCGCAGACAATTTGCCTCAGAGAGCACTAATAACACAATGCTTTCTGAGTAGTTGTGCACTTAAATAGTAGTAATAATAATAGCTGGTATTTATGTAAATGCTTAGATTTGTCTAATTCAAAGGCACAGCCTTTACCTAGGTAGAAATAGCTCACTTTCATTTCTGTCTGGGCTCTGGTGAGGCTTTGATTTGTTGTACCTGCCCAAATCCATTGCTGCCCCCCAAACTCTGGATTTGATTCTCTATTATCCTATATTTCTCCTCCCTTCCACAGCCAGACTCCTAGAAAAAGCTGTCTATATTCAGTGCCTTCTTTCTTTTCTGGATCATCATCCACACTCCTTCCCTCTGTCATTTAGAACTCAATGCTCTATGCTGGGCCTTCCCTACATTCTCTTCTTAGTGACCTTATCAACTCCCATGGGTTCAGTTATGACTCTGAATATGTAAATATTCAACCTTCATCAACTAAATTCTACTTCTGCATCATCAGCTGCCTAACTGGATGTCCTAGGGTAGGCATCTCAAACTTAACATGTCCAAGTTCTCCAAACTTCCCTATTTCAGTTGAGGCATTATGATTCTTCTAGTCATACAGGTTCACAATCTTGGAGCCAACCTCTATAGCTCATTCTCCCTCACCTAACCTATCCAGTATGATGCCAACTTCAGACCCTCTTGTCAGTTCTACTTTCATCACATCTCATGTGACACCACTCCACTCACATGCCCACCATGTCTGTTGGCACTCTTCACCTCTTAGACTACTGCAATATCCTCACTGGTGCCTCAGCATCATCTCTTTCCTCTCCAAATCATTTTCCACACAACAGCCAAAGCCCCAGCAGGTTCCCTCTTGCTTTTAGGATAAAATACAAACTCCTCTGTTTGATATGACCCTTTGTAATCTGGCCCTAGCCTTCTCTTTCTAGCCTTAGTATACCTCACTCCCCATCATACACATTCTAGCCCAGTCAGATTGGCCTAGATGCTTGTCTCAAAGGATAACTGTATGTTGTAGCTCAGCCTTTTTACAAGCTGCTCTCCCTCCCTGGAATTCATCCCTCCTCACCTCCGCATCTTGTTCAGTTGTTTCAGCCATGTCTGATTCTTCATTTGGGGTTTTCTTGGCAAAGATACTGGCGTGCTTTGCCATTTCCTGTTCTAGCTCATGTAACAGATGAGGAACTGAGGCAAACAGGGGGAAGTGACTTGCCCAGGGTCACACAGCTAGTCAGAAGCCAGATTTGGACTCAGGAAAATGAGTCTTCCTGACTCTGGGCTTGGCACTCTATCTACTTCACCACCTAGCTGCCCCACATCTCAGAACACCTAATTTCCTTCAAAGCTTAGCTCAAGCCCCACCTCCTTTGACCACCATCCTCCCCACCCCTGCCACCCTTCATTATACTGTATTACTTTTGTATATATTTATGTTTCATCCTCATCCCCCAAATGGAATATAAATTCCTTCAAGGCAGGGACTGTTTAATTTTCTTTTGTAGTCCCACTGCCTTGGCACAGTACCTGGTACAAAGGCATTTAATAAATGTTTGTTGATTGACTGAAAGTAGATAGGCAATGAATAGGGCCCAGAATTCATTAGATCACACTATTACATTTGAGAAATTGTATAGTGCTTTTAATGACCCCAAGCTTCTTCCTGAAATAAGGCTTTTTAAAATTAATATCTTCTAGCGATTCTATATGCCCGTGAGTCATAATATATACCACAGTCTTTGAAGAATTAGTCTCAAGCCAACCAGAGTGTAAAGGAGAGGTGTATGGTGAGCATGAGTGGGCAGCAATATGTGCTAATGAAAATTGCAAACCAGAAGAAGCATGTAGGATAGCCTCCTTGGATATTTGAAAACAATGACAAAAAAGGCATGTCATGTAATAGAGCTCAGTATAACCAGTGGGCTGTACTCATATTCCTCCTGTTCATGCTCTCCCCCTTCCCCCATGGAGGATTTATGGAAATGACATGGACAATAGCTATACATTGATGTCAGCATGGATGCTTTGCTATCTGTACTGTTGGAAAAAAAAAAATATTCATTTGGATGCAATCATAGATCCAACCAAGAAAGAATGCAATGGGGAACTATTGCTTAAAATCAAGGTATTTAATAACTTAGTTAACCTCCTCTGCCCTCCAACTAACCCCATTTGAAAGTTATTAGTTTCGTCACCTTGTGCAGAATGTGGGAGACTCCTGTTTTTTGGAACAGTTTGTCTGAAAGGGTGGATACCATTCCCAGCCCTAATGTCCTAAGTCCTAAATGAAAATTATTGCAAGGGCAGTCTCTTGGAGGGAGGGAGGGATGGTAGAGCCAAGGATACCATCCCATGCCTGGACAGGAAAGAGATTCCAGGAATTTCCTGGAGGCCCATAGGGGAGGGGAGCAGGCTGCAGAGATATTCACCTACATAGAGATATACAGCCAAAGGTAAGAAATCTTAACCTGATAGCATCCCATTTTAATCATTCTTACTAACTAGGCAAGAGAGGCAAGCAAGCACTGCCAGCAACCCCTAAATTTTGGATGGCCCTGAGGGAAAGCCTCAGCTGCTTTCCCTAGTTACAGTTCTGGGCCTATTTTCTTCCCCCATTCCACCCAGTAAGGTATCTTAGCTTTTTTAACAAAGCCATAGATGCCTCTAGGACAGGGGCTATGTCTTATACCTCCTTTAATCTCAGAGCCCAACACAGGATATGCCCTCCTTGCAGAGTATTTTAGAAAAGGTTTGTAGCTCCCTTTCCGCTAAATGGTAATCAGGATGGGGCTTTGATGCCTGTTATCAGGAGTTGGGAATGGGTGGCTTGTGAAATCTATGGATGACCCTTTAGACTATGTTTCTTGTCCCCAGCCCAATGGATCTTAGACAAAACAAAAAAATGGGAATTGATGCTCTGAGCCCCAGGGTGCTCCAGCTTTTCAAGAAGCTATCACACAGCACTTGGTGTAGTGAAAAGAGAGGTGCTCTTGGAGTCAGGAGAAAGGGGTTTCAGTAGGAATTCTGACAGTAATGCAAGCCAGCCAATCTGGCCTTCCTTCTGCTTCTCACTCATAACACTCCATTTCCTTCCTCAGTGCCTTTGCATTGACCATGCTGCATACCTAAAATGTGCTTCCTCCTTACCTGTCCCCATCTTTAAAACTCAACTCAGGCACTATGTTCTGCAAAATCTTTTCTGACAGCTGAGTCCCAACTGCTAGTGCCTTACCTCCAAAACTACCTTATATTTAATGATTTTTAATATATTTGTATTTATGCTGTATATTTTTTTAATTACTTGCTCACTGCAAATAGGGAGTGTTTCATTCTTTGTACTTGCATCTACATCACCTTGTTGGTTGGTTGGTTGGTTGACTTGATAGCAGCAGCAGAAGGCATAAATGGATTCTCTGTTGTCTACAACTACCTTCGTGATTATATTAGTAGACCCCTTTCCTGCTGACCTCGCAGGGGCTCTCTCTCCATTTCTTGCCAAGTCACATGCTCTTGCGGCTATAGGACCTCTCCCCGCCCCCCAATTAAGTGCCAGACGCCTGTGTAAATCCATCTTCCCATCTCCTCTCACCTTCCCGTCACATCTTTCCTTAGTCTTCCATCTCACCTTATTTTTTTTCCCTCCGTTGGAGAGGCCTATATGGAAGGAGCAATAAATTCAGGCTGCTCCTGGAAGGGTCTTTTCCATTTTCTTTGTTCTGAGTGGCATTTTCATGTTCTCATGGAGGCTCTCTTTCCACGCCCCTTCTCTAGTGTCCGCTGTCTCCCCTTTAGATGCCCTGAATGTCAGCCCACTAGTGTGAAGTGACTTCTTAGTACAGAGAGAGAATTCCCGCCCCCTGTTCGTCTCCATCCCCAATTCCCATCCCCATCCTCAGCCCCATCACCACCAGCGCTCCCTTGACTCCCCCGCTGTCAGACCTGGTCCCAGCCCCCGAAGCACGGGCTCTCCCACCCTCTGCCGTCCTTCCCTCCTTCTCTCCTTCCTTCCCTCCCTCCCTCCCTCGTCCTACCCTCCTGCTGCAATCTCTGCCGCCTCTACACTTGAGGCTGCCGCCCCCTCCAATTGGGCAGGCTCCCCATCCATTGGTGCTGCCTCCTGCCAGTCTGCCTGGGTTAGCTCCGCGACAGTGAGCTGGGGAAGGGGCGTAACCCATTTTCGAGCTGCACATCTGTCCAGGGCTGCAGTACAGAAGCGGTGGGTTCAGCTTCCCGCTCCCAAGGAGCTGGGATTGGAAAGGCATCTGTAGCCCTGGAAAAAGCAAAAGATGTGAACCGCGAGGTGTCTGTGGGAATCTCCAGGTACTCTCAAGTGAGCTCTCCAGGATCCAGGAGTTTGCAGTGGCAGCAGAAAATCTAGCTGGCCGTGCTCTAAAACATGAGTTTGCAAGGAACCATGACCACCCTTGGGTAGGTAAGTAAGGAGCTGAGGGCACCAAAGGTTTCAGAGGCGGGTGGCAAAGAATACATGTGACTGTGGTCTTGTGGGAGATGGAGTGGGTGGTGAGTTCTACTTCCCAGACTATATTGAGTTAATGGGGGAGATGGTGAAATATCCTTAGAGAGGCCCCTGTATGGTTAAGGGTAAATGCTCTCCTACCCAGTAGTCTTTTGTCCCTTAGCAAAGACCCCAGATTGCTGGACTTGTCTCCATTTTATCACAGCTTTGTAGAATTTTTACCTGTTAAGATTGGGATTCCCTCTTTTTGAAAAATATGTGACATTGTCACTATAATTAGTTTGTAGAGGGATGCAGGATCAGTTGTGTTGTACTGCATCTCATTCTTTAAAAGTGTATTCTATTTTGTACATTCATATTTTCAGGTGGAGTTGATTGGATGTGAGAAAATATAATTACATTACATACAAATTCATTTTATCAGAATTCAATTAAAATTTAGTAGCATCTGATAGGAACACCTGTTACTGTACATTATAATATTTTTTTTTTGCATTTGTTGGATGGACTTTTAGGCCCTCTGTTCTGACTTTGGAAGGACCAAGTTGAAGTCCCTTCCAGCTCTTAATCTATGATCCTATAAATGCTTCATATTTTTCTCTCCATCCACAAACCACAAGGTTAGTTGTAATTTGCCTTTTGATAGTGGTTTCACCATTTTTTCCTATGGATCAGTGAGGTTCCAGCTTAAAAAAAAAAAAGGAAGAAAAACCCAGCTTCTTCACCATTTATGCCCTCTTTGTTTGAAGGAATGGGGGTGGGGGGGGAAGGGTGGGAGACTTTGTGCAAGTATGAGCACATTTTCTTCCAGAGAGTGTATGGAAAACAAAGCTATAGCAAGAAATAGTGTGATTAGAGTGGTTATAGCCCTGGGCTTGGATTGGAGTCAGGTGATTTCCTGGCTGTGCATCACACTAGCTCTGACTTTAGACAGGCTATAGAAGCATAGACCTAGAGTTAAAAGAGGATCTCAGACACCAGTCTAAGGTTGTACAGGTGTGTCAGAGTAGGATTTGAATCCAAATCTGACCCCAGGTCTCTTTCCACCAGACCATGCTTTCACCTGTGATATGATCTCTAAATGACCCCTGAGTTTACTTGCCGGTTCAGGTAGTTTATGGTTCCACAAAAAGCTGCTGATAAGCTGATTATTTGAAGAAAGAAAGAAAGAAAGAAAGAAAGAAAGAAAGAAAGAAAGAAAGAAAGAAAGAAAGAAAGAAAGAAAGAAAGAAAGAAAGAAAGAAAGAAAGAAAGAAAGAAAGAAAGAAAGAAAGAAAGAAAGAAAGGAAGGAAGGAAGGAAGGAGGAAGAAAAAGGAAGAAAAAGAAAGAAAGGAAAGAAGGAAGGAAGGAAGGAAAGAAAGAGAAGGAAGGAAGAAAGAAAGAAAGAAAGGGCAGTCAGCAGGCTAACTAGAATGAATGGTAAGAAAGCCAGAAAGCTGTAGGATCTCTCTTCATGCTGAGAAATCTTTCTGAACCTTCTAACTGGTTTCTAATTTATGCTGTGCTACAAACAGCACACTGTACAAGGAAAGGGGGACTGCTTACTGTGTCAGTGGGAGGACATAGCTTGCAAGGCTATTCCTTTTCTGTAAAGACGATTTTTAAAAAATAATTTAAATAGCATGAAAGGAAAGCATACTTAGGTTTGGATCGACAGTACCTGGGTTAGATCTCCACTCGGTATCACTTAATGCCTTCACTCTGAGATCATCCCCAGTGTATTCCATATATATCTTGGTTCTGCATCGTTGTTTGGATGCTGTTTGGATGCTGAGCTCCTTGAGAGCTGGTACTGGGTTTTGGTGTTTTTGGTTGTTGGTTTTCGATGTTGTTGTTTTGTGTAGCTGCTTAGCACTGTGCCTATCACAGAGTGGGCACTTAACAAATGTTTGTTGACTGACTATGTGGCAACATAGTTGGACATTTGAGCCTTAGTTTCCTACTCTGTAAAATGGGAGTGTTGGAGTGGATAATCTCTAACAACCCTTCCAGTTCTAAATCCATGATCACGTGAAAATTCTTTTAAAATTTCTTAAAAATCATGAACTAACAGGATAGGACTGAACCCGTGATTTCAGTGATAAAAGGAACTCCCGGCAGGGAAACTACAACGCAGGTCGCACCTTCTCTCGCAAATTAGGAGGTTGTTTTAGCACGAGAGTCTCCTAACTTTTATGCTCACACACCTCTATCAGCAAAACCTTTCTGGCCATGCAATATGGGTATGTTTACTTATTTTGCACATTATATACATGTGCTACTGTAGTGACAGGGCAGCTAGGTGGTACAGTGGATAGTGCTGGGCTTGGAACTAGAAAGACCCATTTTCATGAGTCCTCATCCAGCCTTACTAGCTGTGTGACCCTGGGCAAGTCACTTAACGCTGTTTGCCTTAGCTTCCTCATCTGTAAAATGAGCTGGAGAAGGAAATGGCAAACCACTCCAGTATCTTTGCAAAGAAAACACCAGATGAAGAGTCAACAAAGAGTCGGACACAACTGAAAAATGACTTAGCACTGTAGTGATAATCATGTACGTTATAGAAACATACAAATAATAGAAAATTTTAAAGGATGAAATAAATATTAAATAATATTTTACATTAGTCAATAATGAGCTACTGAAGTAGGCCAGCACTTTAGGAAAGTTGCTTTAGCAATTGAATGGAGGATAGACTGGAAGGGAGAGATGGAAGCGGGGAAATCAATTAGGAAACTACGGCAATAGCTCAGGCCAGAGGTGATGAGAATCTGAACTAAGATGGCTGCTGTGTGAGTAGAAGAGACAGATATGAGAAGTGCTAAAAAACAGAGGTGAACAGGACAAGCCTTGGCGACTGATTGGATATATGGGGTGAGGGAGAGTGACAAGTCAAAGGGGTCACCAAAAGTGATCACCCAAGTGACCGGAAGAAAGGTGGTGTCCTCAAAAGAACTCTGGGAGTTCAGAAGGCAGGTTGATTTGTGAATTATCATGTCGTGAGATTTATGATACATAAAAGCCATCCAGCGTGATTTACTCCATCCCACTCAAAATGAAAAGGAGAAGCAGGACAGGGTTGTTGCCCTGGAGCCATGTAGTAGGGGTGCCTACGACAGCCAGAGGGTGACCTGGGGTACAGAAAATGAGTATTTGGGGGAATTTTCCCAATAGAGTCTATAGGTGCCCAAGTAGTAGTGTAACTGTCCTGAGGGGCCAACTTCAAGGAGAGAAACAGGGAGACTGAGAACTCAAGCAACTGGAGAACAGGAACAAAGTGGATGGGGGAGTCTTAGAAGATAAGGGTACCTGTGTTGTGTGGAGATAAGCCCCATAATGAACTTTCACTGAGATGGTAGGATAAGAGCTATTTTTCCACCTTTCAACTGGTTGATCATCCATTCCTCGGGCACAGACCAGGGCCTCCACTTTGGAGGCTACTGGTTGAGAGCACATAGAGGTTAAGTGACTTCCCAAGGGAACACATGTTTTGTATCACCTTCTAGACCTCTCTGATGCAACACTACCGCAGCTTTGCTTTATATGTGTGTGTGCACGTGTGTGCATGCATGCATATGTGTGTGCCTGTGTGTATATATTTTTCCATATTTCTTTGAATGCTTAATATTTCTCTTTTTTATAGAATCAATGTAAAATGAGGATTGGGGCAGCTAGGTGGTGTAGTAGATAGAGTGCCAGGCCTGGAATCAGGAAGGCCTGAGTTCAAATCTGGCCTCTGGCACTTACTGGCTGTATGATCCAGCACAAATCACTCTACCCTATTTGCCTCAGTTTCCTGGATCTGGAGAAGAAAATGGCAAACCATTCCAATTTATTTGCTAAGAAAACCCCAAATGGGGTTGATTAAAATGACTGAGCAACCACAAAATGAGTATGATAATAGCACCTATCTCCCAAGTTTATTGTGAAGTTAAAGCACTTTGCAAACCTTAAAGTGCTACATAAATGCTAGCTACTATTATTATTATTATTGTTTTGAGAATAAATTGATGACCCAAAAGCAATTATCAGTTTTGTGATTCATTGCAATATATATTGATCTCCAAAATATTTGTACCAGCCTTCAGTTACATAAACAATATATCAGAAGGCCTGCTTCCCTTCAGTTGACACTAGCATTTATTAAATGCCTACTATGTGCCAGGCACTGTGATAATCCCTAGGGATACAAGGAAAGACAAAAAACAGTCCCTCCCTTTAAGGAGTTCATAGACTAATGGAGGAGACCACATGCAAAGAACTACATACCAATGAAATCTAGACAGGGTGATGTGAAGGGAATCTCAGAGAGAAGGTACTAGCATATTGTGTGTGGCGGTGTTTGTCCTTCATTCCCATAGAGGATCATTGAAGGGGATTGGAAGAGGTGGGATATTTCCTGGGGCTTGAAGGAAGCCAGGAGATGGGAGCTGAGGAGGGAGAGAATTTCAGGCATGGGGGGACAGCAAGTGAAACAGCCCTGAGTCAGGAGATGGAGTGTCTTGTGGGAGGAACAGGAAGGAGGCTGGTGTTACTGGAGGGGAATAAGATGTAGAAAGACTGGAAAGGTAAGAAGGGACCACGTTTGAAGAGCTTCAAAAGCCAAATAGAGGATTTTATATTTGATCCCAGAGGGGATAGGAAACCATGGGGAGTTTATTGAGAAGAGGGTGACATGGTCAGGCCGGCACTATAGAAAGATCCCTTTGATAGCTGAGTGGAGGATGGACTAAACTGGGGAGAGACTTGAGGTGGAGACACCAACCAGAAGGCTATTGAAATAGTCCAGCTAATGAAGGCCTGCTCCAGGGTGGTAGCAAAAGGTTTATGGGACAGTGAATGCATTAGGGATTCATTAGCCTGAGAAGATTGCCTTGCCATAGCGAGGGCCCAGTTGAACTTAGGTGACTGAAGTTTGTAGTGGATCCAGTCAGCTCCTAGATGCTGTGATTCTGGGGTTTTTTTTTGGCTTTATTATTCTCTGTGTAAGGTTGTATCTTAAAGTTCCCTTGATTTGCATTTCTCCTATTATCATCCTGGATGCAATGATATCTGTGTTGTGATGCTGTCGTTCACACATTTCAGTGATGTCCAACTCTTTGTGACTCCATTTGGGGTTTTCTTAGCAAATATACTAAAGTGGTTTGGTATTTCCTTCTCCAGCTCATTTTACAGATGAGGGAACCGAGGCAAACAGGGTTAAGTGACTTGCCCAGGGTCACACAGCTAGCGTTTGAGGCTGGATTTGAACTCAGGTCCTCCTGACTCCAGGGTTGGTGTTCTATCCACTGTGTCATCTAGATACCCCACAGAAGCAGCATGGTGTAGTTGAAATAACATTAGACTTGGATTGATAAGACTTAAGTTTGAGTCCCAACCTGAATGACCATGGCTGAATCACATAACTGTTCAGCCTTAGTTCCCTCATCTGTAAAATGGGGATGTACTACTTGTCTCAGAGAGGTTGTGGGCGGGAGGGGAATAATACCCTTTGTACACTATAAAGCACCCTATGTGTGGGTCACAAAATGTATTTTTCTTTCACTTTTCCCTCTCTACTTAATAATAGCCTACAATTATATAATGCTTCACGGTTAACAAAAATCTTTCAATATATGATTTAACTTGCTCCTCCCCAGAGCCCTGTGAGGTAAATGCTGTTATTATAGCCACTTCCATTATTTCCAGTTTAGTAGACTGTGCATAAAAGAAGGATATTCAGGTTCTGTAAGTGTCTGAGACAGGATTCAAACCCAGGTCTTCCCCTCACTTCAAGTGCAGCACTCCATCTATGTCACAACACCTACTTACTTAGCATGAAAGTATGAGCCATTCAAGACTGCCTATACAGTCATGGTTTTATTTCAGAAGCCTTATTCCTCAAAATACTAAGCTCCAGTAGCCTCCATTCATATATCTGCTCAAAAAGATTTCTGGCCCATTGAACTCACGCAGGGTAAGAGGACCAAGGTGTAATTTGATCATAATCAACGTGTTATTTCAACGAGTGAAATGATATCATAACCCACCTATAATTCCGTCTTTCATCATTTAGTTTTGGGATTAAAAAAAGAACGTAAGATTTTCTTTTTTTTAAATTTTTTTTAAGATTTTTTAAAAAGAATTTTCTTATTTTGGGGGTAGCTAGGTGGTGAAATGAGTAGAGCACTGGTCCTGGAGTCAGAAGGACTTGAGTTCAAATCTGACCTCAGACGCTTGACACACTCGCTGTGTGACCTTGGGCAAGTCACTTAACCCCAATTGCCCTGCCAAAAAAACAAAAAAAAATTTCTTATTTTGATCCTACCAATACTACTTTTATGACAATGATAGGTCATATTGGATTAAGTGAGTGTTTACCTTCATCATAAAAGGCCTCAGGTCTCTAGGGCTAAATTGGTCATGCTAGTAAAATTTTATCAAAAGATTTATATAGCAATCTTCCAAGGAAAAGTCCCTTACCTGTTGTGTTCTTAATGGTCACTAATGAAAATTCCCAGGACTTTAACGAACATTTTGATTCTCTCTTTACTACTGTCACACTGTTCTCATGGAGTAACTCTTTACTACTGTCACACTGCTCTCATGGAGTAACTCTTAAATGCGTCTAGTGCATTATTTCAGTGGATGGCTTTCAAATGAGCATCAGAACCAAATTTTAAAATCTTAGTAATAAAATAGAAAAAAAAACCAACCAACTCATTTGTATCCAGAAGAAGTGGTGAAAATAACCTACTTTTAAAAAATGTATTTCCCTGAGCATTGACAGCTATTTTATGATTACCCTGTAATGGAGGCAGCCACAAGCAAGCATGATTTTTTACCAACAGGGCTACTATGGATTAATGAGGGACAGCTAGGTGGTGCAGTGGATAGAGTAAGGAGCCTGGAATCAGAAAGACTCATCTTCTTTAGTTCCAATCTGGCTTCAGATACTTATTAGCTGTGCGACCATGGGCAAGCCACTTAATCCTGTTTGCCTCAGTTTCTAGAGAAGGTAGAGAAGCTAGAGAAGGAAATGGCAAACCACTCCAGTACCTATGCCAAGAAAACCCTAAATGGGGTCACAAAGAGTCAGAAATGACCAAATGACAGATGAATTCTTCAAAACAGGTCATTTTCTTTATAAATGCCTAGAACCTAACTAGAACTTTATTATACTCTTTATGGTAGAAAAGTTTGATTTTTCTACATATACAAACACAAAACCAAGGAGGACTAGAGAATTAGGAGAAAGGGAAGAATTTTAATTTCCTTTAAAAAATCGTGTTTTTTTTTCCCCCAGAGAAAAATGAGGCCTTTATGATCTCCATTAGGGAACATGCATTTCATAAGGAAATGAGTCTGAGTGCTGTGTTTCCTATGTCTATCTGCATCCATCTCATAAAAATTACAAAACTAATTAGAATAATGTCACTATGCATTACTCAATTTTGTATAACATATTAAAAGGAAGGAATTATTTTTAAAGAAGAGGGAAAAAAAATTTTGTTCATGGCAAAAGTTTGAGAACAATTTGTTTTTATTTTGCCATCACTGCCATCAGCTTTCACAATAGAAACATATGGTGGAAATAGAGCTATTCAACAGAAGCATCTACAGAAAACAGTGAAATGAAATATCACTTTCTCTTCCTTTTCAGGTTGAACATATCAGTACAGAAGATTGTTCTTTAAAAAGAAAGAAAGAAAAGAAACAAGGAAGCCAAACTACGAAAGGTCTTTCTTTCATGGAGAGAGTAAAACTACCAGCAAAAGAGGATTTGGACTTTTTTTTTTAATCCAGAAAGAACCACCAAAAACACCTGTGTGGAACAAGACCACTTATACTCACAAAAGAAATAAAATAAAAAACTAACAAAAAAAATCCCCTGCCCTTTGGGATGATATTTTTATCAATGTTCTTCCCATAAAAGGCTGTAAAAGAAGAACAAATATTGTTTTCTAGAGACTGAAAGAGTGTGATGCAAAAAATGGAGGCAACAGTGGCAGAAATTCAAGTAGAAGGCAAGGATGAGAAGGAGTCTGTAGAGATAAGTCCTCAGGATGAGGAGCAGGTTGAAAAAGCCTCTATGATTTGTTTTAAAAGAAGAAAGAAATCAGCCAAAGCTTTGAAGTCGAAGAATTGTTCTGAAAAAGCACCCCATGACACTGGTCCATGCAGTGCCAAGGATCACACAGATGTGGAAGCTTCAGATCAGTTTCAGTCACCAGGGGGGACCTGGGCAGCAATCAGATGCTTTGTCACTCGACGGAAAAGGTCAAAATCTTCAAAGAAAGAAGTCCCCTTAGATGCTAAAGCACAACCTAAAGACAACACTGACGAAACCAAACCCGCTAAGAAAAAGGCTCGATCCAGGATTAAAACACCCTGCATAAAACTCTCGAGAAGCAAGAAAAAATGCAGTCATTCCCAAACTATTGAGGAATCTGAATGCAGTATGAAAGTAAAGGAAGTTACAGACAGTTTAGGTACAGAGATTCAGACTCCTGAGGATGCTCCAGCTGTAAAGGATAAATTAATTGCAGATGTAAGTGGTGGTACCTCCCAAGTAGATAGTGTAAGTATGCCACAAGTTAGTAACATCAGCTCTTCTGGGGAGAATGTGGCTTCCATAGAACTTGAGGTTGACACGGAATCTTGTGCCATTCACACAGCAGCATTAATCCTTGAAAAAAATATTGAGAAGCCAGAGGAGAAACAGGTTGTAAACCTCCAACAAGAAAGCCTCCCTGAGACTTCAGAAGTGGGACACCAGCTCCCTAAGGAGGATACGGAGGTTGGTAGTATTGTAGTACCCAATGAAACTCCCACAGAGGAACCTGCAACCCCAGAGATCATGGAAGAAGCATCTAAGGATGTCACAGAACAGGAACCAAAAGAGAAAGAACATGAAAATGAAGTGATTGCTTCAGAAAAGAACAAGTCAAAAGACACCATAGTATGTTTCAGTAAATCAGATTTCGAAGAAAATGCAGTAGGCCCGAAGATGCCCCAAGCAGAAGAAAGCAAAAGGATGGAACCAATTGCTATTATCGTCACAGACACTGAAGTCAGTGAATTTGATGTAAAGAAATCCAAAAATGTCCCTAAGAAATTCTTAATATCGGTTGAAAATCAGCAAAGTGAGCCATTTTCTAATGCTGTATCATCCAAAGGGGTTAATGATTTTGAGGGCAGAACTTCTGAGCAGTATGAGAAGCTTTTAATAGAAACTGCTTCCTCGCTTGTCAGGAATGCCATTCAGTTGTCTATAGAGCAACTGGTGAATGAAATGGATTCTGGTGATAACAAAAGAAATAGTCTTATATAAAAGACCAGAATTTCGGCTCATGTTTTCTTTTAATGGAAACCTAATGAAGAATTATTTTACATTTTATGACATCTTTAATTCAGAAGAATCATTTATGGATATTTACAATCTCCAAAACTCAACAGCACCAGCTTCTGTCGAGTTGGAGACGAGAATCTGGCCCAGAAATGTACCATACTGCTCCTTAATGTCCTTTTGATGACAGAACTTTGTTTCATAAAGCAATTTATTTCTGCATATACATTAAGCCTGCATTTGGTTTCAAACCCCTGTTTTTTTACAATGCAATTTTATTGTTATAATTGTGAGTAAGGTGGGCTAGTTTTGTAGATATGTGAATTATTGTAGCTGAGTAGCTGGCCAATGGTCTTACCTCAAAAATGTGACACCTGCATTATCTTCATTTCAGTGGCATATGTGTATGTTCACAAAATGCATATTTTAATGAGGAAGAAGAGATTTTCTGTTCTTGATTCTTCTAAGCTATTTGCAAAAATTGCATTAAAATGTCTTCAAATAGTTGGTGAATAGGTTGGCAACTATAAATGCTTACCTTGACTTCTCCCTTTTTCCTCCTCTATACAATTACATCGATGCTCTCATTCCTCCTTTTTTACAAGAGGCATCCTTGACAGGGGGAATAGAGAGAATGGTGAAGCATTTTTACTTACTATGCCATCACTCCTCCTAAGGTTATGGTACTAAATTAAAGCCATTCCTTCAAGAAATCACCCTGAAATTGGCCTTTTGTGGTTCCCCATCCCTTTAGCAAGTAGATGGCCTCATAGGAGGATAGCAGATTCCAAGAAAGATAGTGTAGCAGCTTAAAACCCTCTGAGGAGCTCAAACATTTTCATTTTGGGAAAGTGTCAGTCAAATTTAGCCAAAATACGAAGTTATTTATTATCTCCTTTATTAAAATATGTGTGATAGTTCCAAAAAATCACAGCAAACCGTTCTGGTCTTTGCAGAAATATTTTTTACTTTAAACAAATCGGCAGCTCTGTAATGGAGAAGGATGGATAAAGCATTTTCCATATTCAGAGAAGAAGGCTTTTTTTTTTTTTACTTTCAGAATTTAGCTACACCAACTATAGAAGAGATCTGTATAACAAATTAAAAGAAATTTTTTTTCTTAAGGAAAAAAGAAAAAATAAACAAATTAATACCTTTTGTCATTGAGAGAATTGAACCAAATAATAGATATGACTGGCATGATTTAGACAATCTTGAAAGGAGAGGTGAACCACTATTATTCAAGAATAATTTAGGATAGGGTCCTTGATAGCTGCATTGTTAATAAGGGGAGGGAAGGGGAGTTCATGATTTCTGGTCTTATCAGTGATTGCCTTTCTAGCTCAGAGGGAGTCATTTTACCACCTCAGTCTCTCACCAGAACAAAGGCCCACAATGTTTCATGAGATGCTACCTCACAGGTCAGTTTTTGGGTCCTAGAGCTTAATTTTGGCAAGCTCCAAATGGGGTGTTTGTGAAGGTAATGAAAAGCTTTGACTAGATATGTAAGGTATCTGCAGTACTGAGAGTTTCATGGCAGGGAAAAAAACAACCAGACAATTAGAAATGCTTTACTGTGTGAATTCTCATATTTTATGGGTCATATAGAGTACATATTACTAGTTTGGCCTACAAAATCCTTCTTGTTCCATTCCATATACACATTCTCAGCAGAGAAAATTCTTTACTCTGAAATGGGAAAATTAAATTAAATGACAGATGTGACATCAGGAAGTTTTACTCCAATATAAAAATGCAAAGTTGCACCACCACCACCACCAACCACCCCCCCACCCCCCAATCTGTGAGTCCTTTGTGCTTCCAAATCAGGGAAGAAAATACTAGCAGTTTCTCATGTAGTCAAATATATTATTCACCATTGTCATCAGGATACATCTTTTAGGAAACATGAAGAAAGAACCCAGAATCAAATTTTTTAAATTGTATAGACTTTACTTTTTTTTTTTTAAAATGACGGTCAATTATCTTGATCACAGTATCTCTAATTCACTTCTGTGGTGCTAACAGATTTGGATTTTTTTTATAACTACCAGCAAATACTATGCCATATTTATGAAATAAAGAATTTTAAAACCCTTATGTACATCCTTATGTACTTTAGTTTCATGATGGATATGGAATCCATTTATTGCAAATGCCTTTGTGCCAACGGACTTATTTTAATTTTAAATAATCATTCATAGCAGATGAAAGAGCTTTCACTAACCACTGAAAATGTTTTGAAAAGAGTGCCATACAATTAAGCAGGTGAAATTTACAATAAAAATTTTATGTTGTACCAATAGCATACGAAAATAACATTATCGCTAAATGCAGAAAATGATTTTTTAACTAGCTCTATCAATTGCTATTGGTTTTTCACCAGTTTGATATCAGTAATTAGTATATTATATTGGATTACTTTTACAATGAAATATATCTTTGGTTGCTTGCATGCTAAACTTCTTGTCCTTTCATTATTCTATTCTAAGTGATCAGGCAATTAAATTAAATAGGACTCCAGCCAGAAAAAAAATTAGTCCAAATGTAGATTGATTCTATTCAGTTACAGGCTAAATTTTGACATGTCTTCTAATGAGTTGTCCAAATCATTTCGTTATGCTGGAATTTAGAGGATATCATTTGGGGTTTAGAAATATTTATGTCAAAGATTTCCTGCAGTAATAATGTTTTAAATTAGCTAACTTTAAATTCATTAAACCAATTAAAAGAAATATTAAGTTTTTTATTCTAATTCTAATTTATTTGTTAATATTATTGAAACAATCAATAGGCAATCTAAAGGGAAGATATTAGTTTTTATAAAATCCCTGATTTGCAAATGCATCCGTAAGACTTCAAATATACATCCACAGGCTATGATTCTGAGTTTCACTTAAATCTCAAAATTTTGTTAGCCACAGTGGATTACTGGCTCATTAAAAAAAAAAAAGATTCTTCCTCTGCTCTGGCTTTGAGAGAGTCAAGTTATCTGGTTTGGTTGGTTCTGGTTACAGTCTCATGAATATCAAAATTCCCCTCTGTTTTATGCACATTATTCACTTAGCATTTTCTCAAAGCTCTTAACAAGGTATAAAAATAGTACCCAGTAACATTTAAGTAAAGGTGACAGGAAACAAAAGAACCTTCAAACAGAAAGTGTTCTCTGGTACCACCGCCCCCTCTTCAAAGAGTAATAAGCATATGGCAGAAATTTATGCCTGTGTAATACGGGCTCAAGAGAGCTACACGCACATTATCTTTTGAGGCGATCACCAACTTACGTCAACTACATTAATTAAGTCTATTCAATAGAGTCATAGGATTCTTCTAATTAGTTGGCATACATGCCCTGTGAATTGTACTGATAAATAGGATTATTGTCTACTCTAGGCTACTGAGTGCAATTCAATGTTAATCTTAAACAGTTTGCTTTAAAAAAAAAATTTCCCTTTACCTCTTCATGACAATTCAGGACTCACTGCCATAGTAAATCAGTTAAGACCTGATTTTCCTAGGGACCAAAGTAGATTGACCTTTACGATGTTTCATTACCTTTAGGGTTCCCTGATTTTAGCTACCCAATTACTTAGATGTTATCCGAAGTTTTCTAACCCTCTAAAACAGTGGCTCTTAACTTGGGGTGGATGAACTTTAAAAAAAAAATCTATTTTGATAACTATCTCTACATAATTGATTCGCTTTATAATCTTATGTATTTTCTTATGCATTTAAAAACATTATTCCGAGAAGGGGTCCATAGGCCTTACCAGCTTACTAAAGTAGTCCATGTTACAAAAAAGGTTAAAAATCTCCCTAGATAATCTTAAAATTTATTTTGTAGTGTAATTCCATTTTAATGTGTAAGTTGGGTTTAGAGACTGCATTTGATACTGCAGTTGATTGTGTACTTTTTTTTTTTGCATTTCCATTTAAAGGGCTTTAAATTAATTTTTTAAAACCACCTGATCACATATAAAGACATTTTTGTGAGAGCCCACACAGACAGAAGCTCTTCATCCCACATTCGGTAGGGCTGACTCCTGACTCTAAGAGGAAACCTAAACTTTCAAGGTATCCCTGCATGTTCAATTGTGATTCTGCCATATTACAACAAAATACCTAGGACCACTCCATTCTGGAGCAAATTCTGGGCACACCTTGGTTTGATTTCCAGGCTCTGAATCTCAATTTTTTCTAAAGTTTTTTAGAACATAAAAAGAGGATTGCATATAAAATCAAGAATCTCTATTCCATACTGCTCCCCCTTTTAAAAGCATATAAAAATTTCAACACGTTACTTTCAAAGCTGTCCTGCTTCTATGTTCCATCTGAACATCCTTCTGTTATCTTCTATGAATAATTTCTGTGGCCCCATTTATGGGCATCACAATTGGTAGGCCCTCCTCTGTTACCCAAATCCTTCCCAATTAAAAACGGGAGGAAAAAAGAAATCATGTAACAAATCCATATAGTCAAGCAAAACAATTCCAAAAATACGTCTCTGTTTGCTGAGTCCATCACCCCTTTGTCAAGAAGTAGGAGATATACTTTGTCATTGGTTCTTTGGTTTGGTCATCTTAACATTTTTCAAAGTTGTTTTTTTCTTTTGCAATGTTGTTGTACAAAGTGTCCCCCTGATTCTGCTCACTTCATGCTACATCGGTTCACACATCTTTCTAGGATTCTCTGAAATTATCTTTCATCATTTCTTACAGCTTTATTTAATGTAATTTAATTATATTCATATACCATAATTTGTTTAGCCATTCCCCAGTTGATAGACACTCCTTCAGTTTCCAATTCTTTGCTGCTTTTTTTTCCTCAATCTTTCCCTCTTTTCATGATCCACCCTCCAAAGTTGAGGTTTGTTTTGCTTTAACTATTCTTTCCCTGATATTATCCTCCCTCTTAACCCTACCCTTTCCTATTCTCATCAGTTCCCTTGTTTAGTTTAATGTACTTACACACCAAACTGCTCACCCCACCCCCCTTTCTCCATGTCTGTATACTCTTCTCATGCCTCTTCAATTAGGAGATAAAGCAAATTCCAACCCTTTTTTCTTTCTTTCTATATTAGTGTATTCCTTTGACCCTCTCTTTTATTTCCCTTCTCAAAACCCTCAGAACAGAACCAATACATCCTTTGGGACCTCTGATGGTCTTAACTCCCTCAACACTTTTTAAGGACGTTTAAGATCTGAAAAAACACTTATTTTTTCTTCCCCATTAGAATGTTAGTGTTTTATCATAATACAGTCCTTTCCAATGGCTCAAATACATTGACCTTTCTAGGCTTTTCTTTGCTCATGTGTTAGCATTTCAAAGTTCCTATTCAGCTCTGGTACCATAAGGAATGCTTAGAAATCTTGTATTCCATTGAAAATCCATTTTCCCTCTATATGATTATACATAGCTTTACAAGGTAAATTATTCTTGATTATAAGTAAAAATCTTTTGCTTTTGGAATTACTATATTTCAAGATCTCCTTTAATTTGTAATAGAAGTAGGTAGGTCCTATGTAATTCTCATGGTACCTTAGTATTTGAATTCTTTCTTTCTGGTTGCTTGCCACATTTTGTCTTTGACATGAGAGTTCTGGATTTTGGCTTGATATTCCTAGGTGTTTTGAATTTAGGGTTATTTTTTTTTTCAGTGGGCAACTGGTGAAGTCTTTTTTCTTTGTGCTCTGGTTCTAATAGATTGGGACGTTTTCATTAGTGATTTCTTGAAGTACAGTATCCAGGTTATTGTAAATGGTTTTCAAAGAGCCTGATGATTCTCAAATTATCTATCCTTGACCTGTTTTCCAGGTCAACTCCTTTTGATAGTGAATAATACTTTTTCCTCTATTTTTCTAATGGCTTTATTTTGTTCTAATATTTCTTGTTATTTCACAAAGTTCTTGATTTCTATTCCAATTTTCAAGGAATACATTACTTGAGAAAGGTTTACCACTTCCTGTTCTAGGTTATTTATTCGTCTTCCGATTCTTTCTTCTATAGCTTTGATCTCTCACTTGCTTCATTTCTTCTATTCATTTGGTCCTTGTGGAAGACTGATTTTTTTTTTTTGTTCCTGCTTGCAATTGTGGAGTTCCTCTCTTCTTCTGGGTTGTAGATTTGACTATCTCTAGATCTATAACAATTTACAGTGGTCATTATCTTCTTATGTTTAGTCATATCTTCAGCCTTCTTTCCTAAACTGGGTCTTCGTGCCAGGGCCAGGCTCTGCCCTCTGCTATACTTTGAGGTGGGATGGTGAGCCCTTCTGGTCTTGACCTGAGTCACTAGAGTTCTTGAACTGCCCTCCATTTCCCAGAACGTGTCTATTCTAAATGCACAGTGTTGGTTTTTAGGCCCCCCTGGATCTTTGAGATTCAGTGTGCTAGATCATCAGGGCCCTTCTATAGCATCTCTGGGTAGAGTGCTATGGACCTCAAAGCCCCTGGGCCAGGAGTGTCCCAATCTGAGTACACTTCAGGGAGATCATCCTGGGTATTTCTTGTGAGAGAGCCCTCCACTCTTGCTGTCTCTGGATACAGAGCCTTGCAGGCTACAGGTTTCTCTGGTCTGTCTTTGGGTGTGTTGGGAGGGTTCTGTCTTGTTTGCCTAGGGCACAGGCTTTTCTGAAAGGGCCCTTTCTTATTGCCTAAAAACTTCTGGCTGACTTTAATTCTGGGATGAAGTCACTTACTGTATGTAGTTTCTCAGTGGACTTCTTGATCATTATTCAGTCTGGTGCTATTTTTAAGTGTTTCTTCAAACACCGATGTAGGAGCTGGGACACCTGCATTTGTTCAAGCAAGCCGTCTTGGCCTGACTTTGACTGTGCACTTTTGTAAATGGGACTATTTCTTGGAGAAACTGTTTTCATGTAGTAACTGAAATTTTTCCAAGAGGCAATAGAGAGCACTGGACTTGGAGTCAAAAGACTTAAGATTCTTCTTATCTCTACCACACTTCAGATACTGGACAAATCTGTCTCTCTGGGCCTCTGTTTCTTTCTTCATTTGGAAAACAAGAAGGGATTGGATTAGATGACCTCTAAGGTCCTTTCCATCTCTAAAGGCCTATGAGCCTCTGGCCAGGGTTCTTAAGATTGATTTTTTGGGGTCCGTGAACTTGGATGGGAAAAAAAAATCACATTTATTTTCACTAACCTTTGGTTTCCTTTATAATCCTATGTATTTTATTTTGTATATTTAAAAGGATTATTCTGAGGAGTCTATAGACTTCACCAGAATGCCAAAGGGGTCTATGACACAAAAAAATTTAAGAACTCTGGTTGTGTGGTCTATGATTCTACTATCAAAGGGAAGTATTATTAAGTGTAATTATTTCTGTCTTGACCTAGCCAGAACTTAGTAAATCTGAAAGAATATAGAGCTTTTAAACAGCTACATGATGTATTCATTTTGGATATGTGAACAGGTGCAGGAACAAAATTCAATGCTACATATATTTATAGTAGTACTTTGTCTTGAAAATGTTAAGTAGAAGAGATATTACAAAAGTTCAAGTTGCATTTGTGATTCTCATTAAAATGGCTAGAGTTATATTTCTGTAGAACAGATACTACTGTCAAAGAAATTGTGGATTAAAAAAAGAGATATCTTAAACTGAATTAATGTGTAAAAATTACTAATACAGATTAAATATGCTTTATCAGGTCCATGTTGTCTTTTGCATAAAATGGATGGTCTATCTCTTGTATGTGAAACATGAATGCATTATGCTTCTTTCCGAAGCACAGAAGGCTCATAATTAAACTACTAAACATAGCTCAGCTCTAAAACCCCATCTTGCATTTATGCTTTTGATTGGGCAAAAAACAAGAGAGGTCAGTCAATGCCTTACATCATGACCCTGTCTTATTAAGACATACCCTTTTTTGAAATGAGTATGCCTACAGTAAAGGATAGAACACATGTTTAAAACATAAAGGAGATACTGATGAACTTCACCTAAGCCAAAGGGCAACTGGAAAACAAATTAGGATTTTGGTGGGACCAATTCCAGATGCATTCCAGTTGTCGATCTTGAGAAGAGCCTCATTTGCTTTCCCAATGCTTTACCATTCTTACTGTAGTAAACTTTTCATTATTTTCATTCATTGTAATGTTTATCACCTTTTAAAAAGCTTTATTTATTTGACAGTGTTGATGTGAAAAATGCCTCTTTTAGGGGCTGGCAAATTATAAGATGCTTCCTTGAGGCTGAGATAAGCACTAATCTATCCATTTCAATCAATCAGGAAGTTAAGCAAATCTGTTTCTTCTTATGCACTGTAAGAACCATGCTCCTCTATTGGAACTTTTATGTATAACACTCTCTTTGGGGTGTCTTATGCCTATGTCTTTTAAGTGACATATAATAAGGTCCTTAGATGTGCCAAATCCTGCACTAAAGCAAAGATGATGACACTCATTGTAGCAATAATGATGCATTCATATAACGTTTTAAGGTTTACAAAGCACTTTACACGTTATCCCATCCAATCCTCACAACTCTAGGAGGTAGGTGTGATTGCTGTTCCCATTTTTACAGATGAGAAAACTGAGGCACAGAGAGACCGAACGGCCTGCCCAGGGTCACACAGCTGGTGTCTGAGGCAGGTCTTCCCCATTCCAATATCCACCTAGCAGCCTCAATTTACATACCTTATCATAGGGCACCACTATATCTATCTCTATCTACAGATACACACATATGTATATGTACATGCTATATGTTTGTATGTATACACACACACACACACACACCACAGTGCTATCTCCTGACTCTCCCTGATCAGCCAGACAAGCTTGGCTGTCTAGTTGGTGGCAATACACTGGTAGTCAGTGATGGTGGTAGTTGTCGCGATGGCAGTTGCTTTACCACAAATGTTGCTTCCCAGGTTGGGACATTGGGCCAATCATGGTGGGGAAGGGAGACATTGCTCTTCCCAGGACTCCTGGCCTCAGGGTTTTGGGCTGTCTCCATTCTCAAGGGGGTTATAGTAATGCTTTAGTTCTCTCCCACACACATCCCACCCCTGAGGCCTTTCCACCACTTGTTGCCTCCTGTCTCTTCCTTTGAGTGCTACTTCAGCTAGTCTGACTTACCTGTAGCTTCAAGGTCAATTGGGGTTATGAACACAGGAGCTCCTGGAAGTCTTGCATGTCCATCACTGCCTGCCCTCCTGAGTCCATGTGAGGGATCAAGGAGAGAAACACTAGAGGAACTTCCATCTTGACCAGAAGATATCCCTCTCCAGTGTCTATTTCTCTTTGGTACCCAAAAGGGTGCTACATATGCCTGTGGGTGTTATACTCAATACTACAGGGGCCTACCTTACTCACATGGTCCTTTTGGTCAGCAGGGATTCCAAATCTGGCTTCACAGTTGAAGAATGTAATACCATTTGTACAGAGCTATAGTTACCTGCTTATAACTGAAAGATACCTTAATACTTTGGAAGGGCTTTATTTTCGTCTTTGTGTGGGCACTCTTCTGAGCTTCCACGGCCAAAAATGTAAATTAACTACCTGACAGCTAACTTTCTGGTGATGAGTCTCTCCAAATCTCACAAGGCTTTTAAATCTGAGGAGAGAAGCAGTCCATTGTGAGACTCTGCAGAGCTCTACACTGCACTAGGTTAGCTTTTGAGAATTCCAGGCTCCCTCCACATCCTGCTGACACATCGGGAAAAAGCAGTATTCCAGTGGACAGAATGGTACAGGTGTGAAAATGGGAACAACCTTATGCACTAAACAACCACGATAAAACCAACTAGATACAAATGAGTCCAACATACAAGCTGTAAGAGGCAGAATTTTATTTTTCCAAATTATAGGAGCAGCTAGGGGAAGAAAGAACCCCCAAACCTATAAATGTGTGGAGAGCTATTTAAATGTTAGATCAGGTTGTCACAAGGAAGGACAAAGCAGAAAGTCATTCCTGAGATTAAACACAAAGTCTTTGGGGTGGGGATGATTTTATCTAGCTCCTTGATATGAGACAAATTGGATTATTTTCATTTTAAGAATAGCTGCTATTAAGGTAAAGTCTTGTATAATTCTATAGTTATATACACAGTCATATACATAGTTCAGAAATTTGGATATGGTGGGGTTTCCTTTCAAGAAAGTCACTGACACTATGACCCTTTTCCCCATGCTTCCACAGGATTCCTAGTGGAGAGGGAAAACAGGCAGCAACGGTATCCTCTCCCCCTTCCAGCTTAACCAGGCACTTACCTGCCAGTTCTCCTCCCTCCCTGCCACCCAATCTCAAGGTTTCGGGAAAATTAAAAATGGCTCCTTTTACAAAGAGTCTAGGGAAGGTTGACTAGTACTTTAGTATTATATATAGAGACGAAAAGGGGAAGTTACCTGTTTGTTCAATCAGTCCAAGTGGTATCAGATATTTTGTTTTTTATACAGAATAGCTTTAAAGTAGCCTTTTTTTAAATTAAAAAAGGGTAGAATATGAAACATGGGATTAGACATTATATATACATAATATATATAATTTGCATACCTTGCCATAAGGCACCACTGTTTGTGTGTATGTATGTATATATATGTGTGTGTGTGTGTGTATCTATATGCATATATTTAAATATGAAAAGCATTTAATTAGCCCTTTTTAAATAAAAAAGGTATAAAATATAAAAGACATCATATATATATATATATATATATATATATATATATATATAACATGTAACACATATAATTTGCATACTTTGCCATACGGCACCGCTAAGTGTGTGTATACATAGATTTAAATATAAAAAGCTTTTAAATAGCCCTTCTTAAAAATGAAGAAAATGTAAAATATGAAACATAATTAGACATGAAAATTATGAAATTTTGAAATGTGAGCCATCACCTCCCCTGCTACTTGCTCTCACCACCAAAGTCCTTGAAACTGTCAAATTTGGATTCAACCTCAGAAATGGCTCATCAATGATAAATAAAAAAGATGTATCCCCATCTGTTCTGCCCCTTTGTCCTAAGCTCCACTGAGCCTTTTCCTGTAACTCACATCAGAAACCTCCTGTAATCCATCGTCTCCCCCTTTAGGGTGTCAGTTTCTTGAGAGCAGGGACTGCCTTGCTCTTCTGTTTGTATCCGAGGCACTTAGCACAATGTTTTGCACACACTCAGGCACTTTTCCCATTCATTCTTCTTCACAGCCCCTCGGCACCCAACACATAAAGTGGTGACCCCAGAGAGCAGCAGGTTGCCCACGAAAACATATTGTTACTCTAGGTACAGGTCCTCACAGACCTCAGTTAAACTGACTCAGTAAATATGGAAGATATTTTCCAGTGCTAGGTTTTCAGTCTCTAGGTCAAGGGGTCCTAGTTACTATTTCTACTTATTCTACTATTACTACTTATAATGAAAAACTAAAGTTCTGTAAAACACCCAATTAATTAATTCCCCCCAGGAAGTGGGGGAGCAAAATCTCACTTTTGAGGGTAAGACTAAGGAAATATGCATTCTATAATGTTCAACCCTGCTATTATCATCCCCATTTTACAGAGGAGGGAAGTAAAACAAGCTGAGTTTAAGCGATTCGCCCAGGATCGCACAGCTAATTCAGTCCGAGTCTGAATTTGAACTCGGATCTTTGTGACTCCAGGTCCAGCACTCTATTCACTGTGCCACCTTAGTTATCCTCAGTGCATGTAGCATTTTCCTTTTCTAGTTCCCAAAGACTTTGTTTAGAATAATAGAGCAAATAACTTCAATGTTGACTGACAGACTTCTCTTGACTAACAAAAAGTTTAAGGGCAAAACATCGTAATTATATTCTAACACTGACTTCTTAAAGTTGTCCATGTGTCTGGACCTGAGCTCCTTCCAACCCATCATTTGTTTGTTTCAACCTGCATCTTTTGCTCTCAGGACATTTCCTGGACATGTTACCCAGGGTGCTGATCACAGAAATTCAAATGTATATTTCTTAAACTGAAAGATGAAAGCAAAGTTATGAAGGATTTGCAGAGGCTAAAGCTTCACAGCTCTGACAATTATACAGTGGGGTTAAAGGTGAAATGTGGGCCGTGTGAAAGAAGGAATTCTTCCCATCCAGGGTAGCTGGTGGTGGTGGCTGGTTTGGAGATTCACTAGATAAGAGCTCTACAGGCAGCTCGGCTCTTAATCTACTGGTTGGAGCTCAGTGCTATTTGTAAAGGGCAAGGAACAAAAGTTTATTAAGCATCTACTATGTGCCAGACACTATGCTAAGTGCTTGATAAATACTATCTCACTTGATCCACACAACAACCCTGGGAGGTGTATAATCCCCATTTTACAGTTGAAACTGAGGCAGGCAGTGGTTAAGTGACTCACCCAAGGTCACACAGACAGTACATGTCTGAGGCTGGATTTGAACTCAGGTCTTCCTGACTCCAGGGGAGGCACTTGCACCACCTAGCTGCCCCAAGTTGTTCTCTACATGCAGAGAAAGAGGGAGGACCTTAGAAGAATCATTAGTCCAGGCCACCTGCCACAAGAGGACCAGGTACTTCTGGTCAAGTCAGCCAAATGTTACCCCCAGGGCTAGCAGTCGCTATTTTCAGATGAGGACGAAGCAAACCCATATTGCCAGCCAAATCTCTGCTGGTGTCAAATGTTCATGATACAGTACCATAAGTTAGCAGACATTTTCACTTAGCATTTTTTGTCTTGTCAAGGTACTTTTCTAAAGATGTTGAGGGACTGGTTCATCCAGCTACAAAACAAACGTGAGAAGAAGAGCAGAAAGTAGAGAATTTAGAGCTCAAAAGAAATTTAAAGATTATCTAATCTGACCTCACCATTTTGTAGATAAGGAAATCAAGGCAACCTGAGGGTAAAGGAATTGTTGGAATTTGGGTGACTGTGCTCAAAGGTCATGAATACTAAAGATATGAAGAAGGTGGTAAATAGGAAAGGGAGTCAGATTATGTACACGGGGCTCAGATCTAGAAACCAGGAAGGAAGGGGCTGAAGAAAGGAAGCACAAAATGATAATTTTTTTTTGAAAGAATGAGGAACCAAAACTTATTTGGAGTTAAGGTTATGGGACAGCCAGGTGGTGCAATGAATACTGTGCCAGGCCTGAAGTCAAAAAGACTCATCTTCCTGAGTTCAAATCTCGCCTCGACATTTAAACTAGCTGTGTGACCCCGAGCAAGTCACTTAATCCTGTTTGCCTCAGTTTCCTCATCTGTAAAATGAGCTGGAGAAGGAAATGGCAAACCACTCCACTATCTTTGCCAAGAAAATCCCAAATATGGTCACAATGAAACAGACACAACTGAATAACAACGATAAAAGGCTATGAAACTAGATAAAAGGAAATGAGAGGGAAAGGTCACTTCTTAAACAGTGGATTGAAGAAAGCCAATTTTGGAAACCACACTACCAGGCCTGCTTCGTAAGGGTGGGCGTGAGGAACAAAAGGAAGCAGGAACAGACCAGCCAGTACTTTGGCCCTGGCTTCGTCTCCTAATTTTGTAGCACATCACAAACTTGCACATAAGGCTGCCTGGCTGAGTCTCTAAGAATATCTAAGATGGAAATCCAAGCCCCAGAGTCACTGGTGCCATAAAAACCTGCAGAAGTGCTTTTAAAGCACTTGCATAATCACTTGAGCCAAGTTGTTTATCGTTATAACGCATTTAACTACAAACTGGAACTATCCTAAATCTGGAGATGCCAAGGGATGATGTTGCCTTGGTTTCAAACCTATGCGAAACAGTCAAGTCCTAGAAAGGACTAAAGTCAGGTGATAAGCCAAAAATAATAACCCAACTGAATTATGAACATTAAGTTGACACAAGCTAAAAGTAGGCATGTCCCGAGTCTCCCCCCCCCTCCACCGCCCCCCCAGTGAGACTTGGCATAAATGAAACAGTGCTGCCACCTTCTGGCCAACCAAGCATTAGCACGAATAACCAGTAAAATGTTCTTTCCTGCAATGAGGAGGGAGGTAAGCACCTAGGGGTCAAGCAGCACAAATGGAAACACCCTCCTGTGTACCCTATCTCCACTTGTCTTCCATTCTCCGGCCTAAACAAACACCCAAATGATCTTCGTACGGTATGAACCGCACTCGCTCACCTCCTCAGGACACGTCCATCGTCAATCTCTTTCCAAGAATGTGTTGCCCCAAACTGAACCCAGTCTTCCAGGCAGGGTCTGACCGGGGCAGGGTAAAGTAGGGTGTTAACTCTGAGGCAGCTGGGGGCCCCCGTGGATGCAGCATTTCACCTGGAGTCAGGAAGACTTGAGTTCAAATTCAACCTTACACACTGGTTGTGTGACCCTGAATAGACTGGGGGTGGGGTGTAGAGAGGGAAAAGGTTCCTCCCCCCAGACTTCACATTAAGGTAGTGAATCTAAAAGGAGAAGTCATCAAAAGCATAGGCTAGGTCTATGTGTGTTGTGTCCGTGTAGTTTGTGAGTGTTCACACATATTTTTGTAGATGTGACTCAAACAGAGGCATGAACGGCTATCTCTGGAGTCACTTCTGCCCATCGTCCTTCAAGCAGGAGACTGGGGTCATGAAGGTAGCTACTCCCTCAAAGAAGGGTCACTGGGCCAGAACTGTATCTATCTATCCCTGCCCTTCCAAATACAGTTAGTCTAAGGGAAGTAAGTTTTAGGCTCAAGCCATTCTCCTGATCATTAGCCCTTAATTGGGGGGGGGGGTGGAGAGGGGCATCTCCAGTTGTCCTGATCTGTATCTAGCCACTGAACCCAGATGGCTCCGGAGGAGAAAGTGAGGCTGCTGACTTTTCACAGACCTTTCTCACTTAAATCCAAGTCGCTTCCAAGTCATGGAATCACCTTCCTAATGTCATGGTCCTCTCCGAGAATGAAGGACAGACAACAGCAACAAGAGGTAGGTGTCAGAAACTGTGCTAAGCACTTTACAAACACTTTTTCATTTGTTCTTCCCAACAATAAGCAGGTACATTTTGCAGCGGAGACTTGCTCTGTATCGAAAGCTTGAACCGGATCGGGTCTTCCTGACTCTAGTTCCAGCGATGTATCAATTCAGTAAACATCTATTAAGCACCTACTATGTGCTAAGCATCGAGGGTAGAAAAAGAGGTAAAAGACAGTTCCAGCCCTCAAGGAGCTTACTGCCATCTACTCTGGATCAATTTATTTTCCTTGCAAGGTAGAAAAATTACAAAGTGTGCAGAAAGGAACAAAGAACATGAATATGAAGTCTGTATTTCATTTTTATAAGCTGGTAATAAATAGGGTTAGGCTTAGGACAAACCATTGGGACTAATAAATAGTCCAAATGAAAGGTCATCCGAATATAAAGGATGCTTTTTAATCTACATGCCTTTAAAATTTCTATTGTGGCTGTTGTTGTGTTTGTCCTTTGTTTTCGAAGAAGACCATGGCATCAGGGAAATGATGACATGACTTGCAGTTGACTTTGATTTGAGTGAGGGAGGGCTGTGCAAGGTCACCAGCCTCACTTTCTCCTCCAGAGCCATCTGGGTCCAGTGACCAGATACTCATCAGGATGACTGGAGATGACCCAGGATGCAATGGGAGACCCTGGCCCTTTCAGGCTCAGGCCTTATTGATATTCATAGCAGCCCAACATAAAAGAACACATCATGCAATTTAACCAAACTATTCTGAATTCTTAATGTTACGGGTAATTATAAAACATCCCTAAGTCCATTTTTCCTTCCGGACTAAATCAGAAAATTCAACATCCCTTTAGTTAGACCTCTCCAAAAACTATTCACACTTTCACTTACTGCAAAAGTTTTCCAGTCATTGCAAAAATCGTATTTTTGGAAGGACTGGCTTAATGGTGTATGCCCTACTACCAAATACCATTGTTTACCGAATTCAGTACTTTTTTCAGACTGAAATTTAATCTCACTTATTAAAATCTCAAGAGGTCCCCTTCAAAATATTAAAGAAAGTTATGTTCAAATCTGTGACCCCAGGCTTTGTGATCGGACAAATCACTTAACCTCTCCAAGCTTCAAGGAACAGGCAGATTGTGAACTTTTAAAAACTACCAAAATTATCTCACTGCTTATCTAAATAACTGGTTCTAAATTAGCACAGTTCAAGTGTCCAGAGAACACTTTAGAGCAGATTTAGCTGTCAGATAAAGGGGACAAAAAAATTCCAAAGCTCAAGGCTGTGCTTTCATGGGTTTCACTTGATTTTATGATAACTGAGAATGCAAATTGCTTGTTTTGTCACTTTAAGCCTTTTGTTATCTGATCTACCTTTCCAGGCCAGCCAAAGTGGCCTTCTCGCCAGTCCCAGATGCCTTAAACCTGCTCCCTCCTCTCTACTTCCAAGAATCCCTCACTTCCTTCAAAGCTTGGCCCAGAATGCTCCCCCTCCTCTACTCCAACTACTGATTGCCCCGACTTTAAATTCCAACTAAAATTCCATCTTTTACTGGAAGCCTTTCCCAGCTCCTAATTCCAGTGTCTTCCCTCTATTAATTACTTCCTATTGATCTTGTATAGAGCCTGCTTTGTATATATTTGTTGGCACGTTCTCTTCCCCATTACACTGTAAGGTCTGTGAGGGCAGGGACTATCTTTTGCCTCCTTTGCATCCCCAGCACTTAAGCATGGTGCCTGGCATGTAGTAGGCCCTTAATACAGTTATTCCTTCCACATCAAGTGGGTAGGGGCACAGAGCCTATGCAATCTGGAAATCATGTAAAATTTTTTAGATTTTGTACTAGAGAAGTCTGAATTTTTTATTTTTCTTTTATGGGGTGTCTACGGTACCTTATTGTAAAATTTGGGTTAAGTATTTGGCCATAGGCTCTGTGTTGTCTGCTGGCCTTCACCTATCATCTGTGGCTTCCACAAAACTCCCATTTAGTTTCTTTTGCCGACCTACAACACATCAAAACCGCAATGGGGAAAGTTGCAATGTGGAAGACATAACTGTAAATGTCTGATTGATTAAATGACATCCCCTCTAAGAAGCCTTTCCTGATCTCTCCTAGCTAGCAAGGCCTTTTCCCTCTACCTTCTCCATCATCCCCTCCAACACAAACACATACAAATTACTTTGTATGTTTTTGGACAGAACCTAAGATTTCACTGACATGGGTAACTCCTGGTAAGGAACTCCCTCTACCAATGCAGATCATCGTTTGCTCTACAACTCCAAAAAATGCCTATATCACTAAAAGATTAAGTGACTTGCCCAGGTCACCCAGACAGTGCATGTTAAGAGGCTGAACTTCCTCATTCACAAGCCAGTTCTTTGTCCACTACTACTATCCTGCCTCTCACTGTGTATTTTCTTATATATGTACATGTTATTTCTCCCATAAAGTGTAAACTCCTTTAAGGCTGGGATCAAATTTGGTTTTTGCCATTGCATCTCTAGAGCTTGATACAATGTAGGCCCTGGCACACTGTAGGTGCATAATAAATGCTTGTGGATTAATATTCATTATGAAATTTACCTTTCAAGCTTTTGATGAAAGAGAATGGCCAAGGCAGGCTACTTTTTTCTTTTTTGGAGGCATCTGGGGGTTAAGTGAATTGCCCAGGGTCACACAGCCAGTCTGAAGCTGGATTTGAACTCAGGTCACCCTGACTTCAAGTCTAGTACTTTGTACCCACTTCACCAGCCTAACACAATATTATCCAACACAGGAGAATACTTACCAAAAGGTTATGAAGACAAAGTTTAGTAGACACTGCTGTCAACTAAAAATTAATTCTTTAAGCAGAGCTAAGTAAAAGCTTTTTAGTTTTGCTTTAAGTAAGCATGATCCCACATGATAAAATAAATTTAAAATACATTAACTCTTGGCTTTTCTTCCTTAACTTGGGCCTAAACAGTATGCCAAACCCATTTGTATTTGGCTTCAACATTAATTACATTCCATTTCTTAATATACACCTTCTCCATTTCATCTGGTTTATTAATGCAGGCAAACCTCGTTTTATTGTACATTTCACTTTATTGTGCTTTGCAAGTTATTGTGATTTTTACAAATTGAAGGACTCTGTGGCAATCCTACATCAAGCCCAACTTATGGGCACCATTCTTGCAACAGTATGTATTCCCATCATGTCTCTGTGTCACGTTTTTGTAATTCTCACAATATTTCAGGCTTTTTTATTATTATTACATCTGCTATGGTGATCTGTGATCAGTGATCTTTGATGTTACTATCGTAATTGTTTTGGGGTGCCACGAACCACGCCCATATGAGACAGCAAACTTAATCAATAAACGTGTGTGTTCTGACCATTTCTACCCGTCGTGCCCCCATCTCTCTCCCTCTCCCGGGCCTCCCAATTCCCCGAGACACAATAATACTGAAGAATATTACAGAAGCTTAGTTGACAAAGCAGTAGCAAGGTTTTGCGAGGACTGACTCTAATTTTGAAAAAAGTTCAAATGCTATCAAACAGCATCACATGCCACAGAGAAATCTTTCATGAAAGAAGGAAGAGTCAATCAATGCTCCAACCTTCATTGTTGCCTCATCTTAATTGTCACAGCCACTCCAACCTTCAGCAACCACCACCCTGATCCATCAGCAGCTATCAACACCGAGGCAAGACCCCCCAACCAGCAAAAAGATTATGACTCGCTGAAGGCTCAGATGATGGTTAGCATTTTTTAGCAATAAGTACTTTTTAATTAAGGTATGTACTTTTTTTTAGATATAATATGATTGTACACTTCAAAGATCACAGTATAGGGTAAGCATAACTTTTATATGCACTAAGAAACCAAAAAACTTGTGTGACTCACTTTATCTCAATATTCAGAACCCGCAACATCTCTAAGGTATGCCTATATTATTAAATTTAGTTTACAATCTCAAATTATCCATCAGCTGAGTGACTGGGGGAAGCAACCAAGGATAGTAGAAGGGACAGTTATTCTGAGAATAAAAACCTGATCTCATAACTTCATGTACATCATAAAGAATACGAGATATTCTTTTTAAAAAATACAACCCTGTCTGTACTGGGATTACAAGTACTTATCAATGAAAGTGGGGGGCTACCTGTGAGAGCCCGACAACTTCACTTTCAGAGCTGATATATAAAGTGTCAATGAGTAAATGCAAACAATCCACCTGCCCAAGTTTTTCACTTCTGCATATACTTATGTGTATATGTATACGGTAAACTTAAATAAGCTGAATATTTAAAAAATAAAAATTTTAATGGCTTATCACAATCATCTGTTTCTCGAACATGTTTTACAAGTCAAATGTTTATGGAAACAAGCACAATCAAACAGTATTTTATATTGTCACACAAATTTATTTTTTCTTGATAAAATACACAAAAATGCAATCACTTCCATTGCAATCAAAAGATGAGTTTTATTTTTAAAGGAACAGGTATTCTAAACATTTTAAATTCATTATAAATTGAACTGCATAACTCTGTCATGCAATAATACAGTGTATTTATTACTGGCACTGGTCTGCTCTATGTTCTATGTATTACCTGTCCCTTGAAAGGTCTCTTATGGGGGCTTTATTTTTTTAAACTATGCAAGTTTTACAATCCAAATATTTTTAAAAATGCCTCCAGTTGATATTTTATCTACCTGACAAAACAGTAGGCACACAACAGAGATGAGTCAGTAACAGGAAAAAAATGTAGTTGGATGAGCATCAGCCTAGGTGTACAAGGTGCATCATAGACACATACCGTGTAAAGCACAATAGATTGGCTCCTCCTAGACTTGAAAAATCATGGGCTTGACTTTTCTGGTACCTAAAAGATTCTATCTTGGGAGAGGTGGGTTGGGGAGAAAGGTTGATAACCTCATCACAATTCCCCCATAAAGTCCAACTGTACAACACAGATTTATATCACAGAATAATCATTTATGGATTTTGGTATGAAGAATTTTAAAGTCAATGGTCGTAAGAAAATACTATATAGCTACATTTACAGTTTAAAACATACAAAGACGCAAAGACTAAACTAGGTGGGGTTTTTTGTACTCTCCACACAGCCTGTATTTTCATCTAAATTACTACAAAAATGACACTCAAGTCTTCAGTTTCAACATCAAGAACTTGCCTAAGCAAAAAGGCTTTTTTATACTGAAATTGTACCATCCCATTCCTTTAACCTTGTTTGAGGTCTTACTTACAATAGCATGGATAAAAAAGGACATGAACTGCTATGTTTCATCATCCTTTTTTCCCTTTTCTGTTTGTATTCCCTAGAAAATAAAGGGCTATTCCCTTATTGTTCAATGTGTTTTCACAGGGTATGAAGCTGAAATTAGCTGGTTTTTAGTGGTGCTAGCACATATTTAAAGTTCACATTCATATGATATCATATCCTAAGACTTGGATTTTAGGCATTCACTCAACTTTGATGCCTCATAAGGGGAAGTTTTTAACAAGCTAGAGGATTTCCATGTTTCTAAGGCCTGAAATAGTGAAGTTCCATGTTTAGCTAGAATAGAGGAAAAGCAACAGCAAGTCTCCTGCATGTGGGACTAGGAAGATTGAGCATTTTGACAGTTTCACAATTAATCCTCACAATACCTGTGAAGTAGGCATTTCTCTGGTAATTTTTAAGGACAGGAAAACAGAAGATCAGAGCAAGAAATAATAATCTGGAGAATTATAAATCAGGGAGTTCTCAATCCTTGTAAGGCAGACAAAATTAACTTTCTCTGAATACTGACCAATCCATAACAACAATCAGACACAGTCTACCTGATTTTTTAAAAAATATTGTTACATCATAACCAACATCTTTGAAAAATACAGCATTTTTCTGGAATCTGCTTGGGTCCACAGCTGTCACATGTGAGCTAGCAGATGGTAAATGCAAGACAAGGAACCCACTATACTTAAGGTCTGGAAAGTGACAGGGGAGATTTCTAAAGATGATTCATAAAGGACATCTGTGTATTGTATTTGTTTAATAATGTGGCAATGCTTATTACCAGAGTGGCAGAATGGATAGTCAGAAAGCCTTGGAATTAGGCAGACCGAGGTTCAAACCCGGACTCTGACACTTATTGTCTATGACCATGGGCAACCCTCAAAGGTTCTAAGTAAGTCACAGACCAGTTACTGATCTGAATTCAGTGGAGTTTCCTATGCTGATGAATTATAGGCCAAAAACCCCAGTTTATATAGCACTATGTATTTTGAAGAACTCCAAATTCATTTCTGAATTGATTCGCACTACGTCCCTATGCCATTGGTTGATATTGCACCCTTAAGTGAAAGAAGACAAAATGAAGTCCCCAATTATTTCACTGATTTTTTTAAAAAAACACCCTTTTTTTTTTGCCAGTCTTTGTGTCTATTATAATAACACCAGACTTAGAACATCGTGTGAGGCACACAGAAGGTGCTTTAACAAAAGTTCACTAAACGAATGTATGTATGTATGTATGTATGTATGTATGTATGTATGTATGTATGAATAAACGAACAAATGAAGGTTGGGTTCAGTCCCCACACCACCACCACTTGACCTCTGGGATTCAGGTTTTAGAGTTTTTTCTGTAAAATGGAGTTAGTAGTGCTTTTCCACTTCCTAAAACAGAGAGATAGTATGAGGATTAAGGAAAGACCATACATATAGACTTATTTTGCATTTTAGTCAACCACTATTTTTTTAAACTGTCCAAACAAATCAGAATGAACGTCTTTAAATCAATGTTCTTCAATCTGAGATTGCTTGGGGGCCCCTGGCCCTATGCCCAACAACACATAAGACTAATCTACCTAATGCCCACTGTTTAACTATCTACTTCCTATTCAGTGACCTATACCAACGATAGGGGGAAGAATTAAAGGGAAAAAACAGGAAAACTGCATTCTTAAAGGGAAGCATAAACATTTGAATTTAAAGTATGAATTATTTGCAAATAAATTATGAATACACTTGTGACCAAATGTGGCCAGTTGTGGCCTGAGGCCAGACTGGAATGAAAGAATAAAGTTAAAGATTAATTTACTTTGTTTCATCCCCCAAAGAGCAATCCCACCACAACTCTCCAGAAAGAGACATTCAGCTGTGGTTCCCTATGTATCAACCCTGACCCCCAAAAAATCAGTAGACTCTTGCCTTCTTTTAATTAGAATTCAGAAAAAGCTTATTCCCTTAAACTTAAATGCTTTCCCTGAAAAATCATCTTTGTCAGTACTAGTTGGAATAGTTTTATTAAGTGACTCCCTACTGAAAGGTAGGCAAGTGTCATGGTCCACTCAGGGAACAACACTATGCAATAAATAAGCTTAAACAAATCTATTATTTTCTTCTATTTCAGTTTTAATCACAAGTCACTACCAGCAACCTTTGGTTGTTTTGGAATTCTGAGCATTTTAACATATTTTAAAAATAGAAAAAATAAGTTAACTATAGACTTTATCCTTTGGCATTCTAATAACTGAAGTCTACGAGACTAGTCAGAGTAGCAAACTGAATCATCCCCCTCTGACAATGTCAGTTTTGTCTCAGTCTTGGGAAGACTATTAGAAATTAGGAGTCACATTAAACTTACAAATGGGAAGGTAGTACCATAGGTTTTAGACATGGTCTTGGAATACTGAATTTAATTCCTTAATGTTAGGACAAAATAAATGGTAAACTGAAAAACTATTTTTAAAAATTAGTATTATCTTTGTTGTGTGGATGACTATTTTGAGACAAAGGGAAGATGGCTCTACATTTATTACGCTTTAATCGTTATAATTCATGTCATTATATTTTAGGATTGGGAGTTTTGAAAAGTAATTTTGAAACCATACTCCTAACTAATATGCTTCAGTACCCAATTCTGATATTGTATGTGTAGCATGTTTATTTAACAATTACTTATTTTCTATATAATGACAACACTATGGAATCTTCTTTGTAGAGCTGTGATTTACATGAGATATTAAGCAATAGTGAGGCTCTGGAATACCCTTTTATGACATAACTTCAAACTCCACAGGACGATTTTTAAAGCTCTACACTCTAGAATAACTTAAATGATCCACTATAAACAAATTCCTGAATTCTGTTTGACTATTTTAGTTGATTTCTAAAGAATTATTTAGTTAATTAACGGAAAGTTTGTCTTTAAATCGGTCATTTCATTGTTGTATTGCTATCAAGGACAATGGTGATTTCAAATTAACCACATCAGAAATGAAATCTGTTGGCTTTTTAAATCTTGGATGACAGAGTGAACAATCTAGTAATACTGAAAGGGGCTGGGAGGTTGGAATTGCAAAAAAAAATTATTATATAATTTTTCCCCTTGTTTTCAAAACTAACGTTGCTGTTTTAAGGGGAAAATAGCTACTCTACGAGGATGGTATCCACATTTTCTTGCGTGAGATCGGATCCTAAAGTACATGATGAACCTAAATGATCTTGAGACAAACTAGAACTTTTCAAAGGGCCCTCAGACCAGCTGTTACAATATGGCTGAAATCTGTGGGCCACTGCATTACCAAAACCTCGACACCGGTTAGATCTATAAGGTTTACCTTTGTGCGTGTACATGTGCTCCAGCAACTGGCTCTTCCGGAGAAACTTATGACCACAGACAGTACAGCTGATTTTTCTTTTTCTCGAGAAAGAAAAGTTACAGTTTAATTCCACTGGTTCTGTGTCTTTAGAGATCAGAGACAGCTGACTGATCTGTAATGGTTCGATGGTGCCCCGGTTTGAGTGGTCAGGCTGCGGCTCATTTTCTTTAACAAGGAAGGTGTTGAGCCGGTGGCACTCACTGATAGCCTCGCTGCTTTCACTGATTGGATGTACTTCCCCAAGGTCATTACTTTCTAGGATGGAGGCTGGGACACCAAAAGGAAGGGACCCAGACACGTGCGTGTGGAGATGTTCTCGTAAGTTATTCCGTGAATCAAAGCGTTCTCCACAGTAATGGCACAAGTGAATTTTGACTCCACTTTCAGTAAAAGTTGGGCCCGTCACCTCTGAAGGTGAGGGGTGGCTCTGAGAGACGACAGATTCAGGGTCGCACCTTTCTTGCTTGATAGATACTGGAGGCTTCTGGAGCTCCTCCAGTGACTGGGAAGAAGCATGAGATATCTGCTGGTCCGGAGTGCCATCATCTAGCCCAATAGCAAGAGAGAGTTGTAACTGCGGGTGGTCACCCTGGGCAACGCTTCTGCTTCCATTGCTATTGGAAGGGTTTTCTTTCATCTCTAGCCCTTCCTTGGTTGTGGCTTTTTGTGTGGTTGAGATTTGAATCCCATACAAATTTGAAGACTGCACAGTCTCTGGAGAAAATACTTGGTTCATTTCTGTGGCAATGTGAGAAAGGTAGTCTGCGTGAAGAAATCGAATCCCTTCTTCCAAACGGCCATGATCCACAGTTTGCTTTGGCCCTTTCCCAGTGTACATAATGTGCAACAAATAGCTGAATATATCAGGTTGGATGTCAGTTGGTTGTATTTTTATGCATTCACTGTTTAAGAGAAAAAAACACAAAATTAAATTTGTCAAAGTAGACAACTGCTCTGGCCCATGTTTAACATAGTTACTTTGATAAAATGACATAATGTTAAGCTAAAGGTACTTCTTTACAATCATACCAGACTTGGAGATCTCACTGCATAGAGTAACCCGAATTTATACTTATCACTTCCAGGTCCCACTGGCAATGAAGACATTTATTTGGTATCACTGTCATGTTTCTGGTTCTAAAAACTCAAAACTGAAGGTAGGGTATAAAGACGGAAAATTTTAATAATTATTAAACTGGATTCATATCTGTCTGTAAATTATCTACCTGTGATGACATCTGTATCTATATGTTTGTGATTGCACTAGCATGGGTTGTTTCCAGGGAAGAAACTCTGTTTACCAATAACGATCCAGAAACTGCTCTGCCACTCTATTCTGTGGTATACTTGACAGGTGAAGTGACTTGCATGGGGTCACATAGCCAGTACAAGTCAAAGGTTTGGATCCAGGTTTCCTGACTCCAGGGGTCAGCGCTCTATCCCTTACCTACACCAACACCCCACTAAGATATAAGGTAAACTATCCGCTGAACAAATAAATGTATACAGCTGTAATAACTTACAAAAAGCACTTTCAAAAACCCCACAAAACACCTAACCTTTTAGGTAAATTTAGCATTCAAGTAATAGAAAGAAATTAGTGAGATACCTAAAAACTGTGGGGAGCTGCCCACTTCCATCCCCAAATGAAAGGTTAATAGTAAAGGAACTGTTGCTGGCCAAGGTATGATGCCAGTGGTAGACTTATTTTGTTCTTCATGAGTTCCCTATTTACTTCTTGAGTTGATTTTCCTGAAGTAGGTTTTTATCTGCACTGTGTATTGGCATGCCTTCATGCTCCTGGGTTCCTGGTCTCTACAAGACCTACCCCAACCAGCCCCATTCTGGCTTTGGCCCACACCCAGCAGGGTCTGCTGGGAGCAGGTTTTATGCCAGTTATGAGTCCCTCTATTCAATGGAGCTACTGATTTCGCTGATGTGGATACTCCCTCAAGTAGTACAACTTACAATCCATCCATACCTGCTCCTATGAGAATCTGTATCTTCCTATAAATCAGGCCTGCACAACATACAGCCCGAGGGCCGCTTGCAGCCCGCCAAAGTGGCCCACAGGCAGCATGTTGTGCAGACCTCTTTTTTATCCTCTACATTTTTCACTGGCCTCTCAAAATCCTTTGGTGGGCCATGTGTTGTGTGGGCCTCCATAAATCCTCCAAAAAAGATCTAGCGACTCAATACAGTGAAAGCCCTTCTCTTTTTAACATTTTGTAGGTACTAGTACAGAGTCAAGCTATCCATCTATGATCTCTCCCTGTTATTACATAACTGGTCCATCCTCATTTCTGATGGCAAATGTACATTTCCAGGATAATATCTTTTACACCACTTAATTCTATTAACTAAGATTTGCCAGTTATACAATAAAAAGTCGCTATATTTCAAAATCTTAAAAACTCTCCTAGGATTTTAAAAAATGGAGAGAAAAAACCAAAATGAATACCAGAAAGCCAGATAAGTGGGACAGCTTTGAAAGCTATCAGTTGATATTGCTCTCTCTGTATGTATGTCTGTATGTATGTATGTATGTGTGTGTGGGTATGAAACAGGTCATAAATATACACACATATATGTATAATACATCTTTTTCTGTTCTAATATAAGGCTTAAAGCTACACTAAGACTTTTTAAACACCCTGGATATAGAAAAGTTCATTTCATTTGGTTTCTGAGTTCAGAATAAAAATAAATTTTAAAAAAAGGACACCTATGGACTATAATCAAGGCCACATTTGTTTGTTTTTTTTTAAAGGACCAATCATCAAAGGTACATCTGATATGTAATGTGATAAAGTATGATTCTGGATGACAAAAACTTGTAAAAGTAAAAATCTCTCCTAGGAGGCTAATCTGAAGGCTAATCTTTCACTTCTAAAGTGAAAAAGTTATTCTATGCTAGACCTTGATAAAATCAGCTAATAATAAGGATTCAGCAAACAATGAGGAGGAAGAGTACTGGATTTAGACTCCGGTGACCTGACTTCCTATCTTGGCTCTGCCACTTGTGTGATGCTGAGTAAGTCACTACTCCCCCTTCTGTGCCTCTATAAGGGAGTTAGACTAGATGACCTCTGTGGTCCCTTCTAGTCTAAATCTATGAGCATAAGGTTTTATCACTTAGAAACACTGATACTGTGAAATTAATTCCTAATTTCATACAAGGTTTCTTTACTCTTTAAAATAACCCAGGTCACTGCCAAACTGGGTTGAATTTAAATCAATAGTTAAATGATTTATCCAGGGTCACATAGCCAGAGGCTTGGATCAAGACTTTCAACATTTCAGAGGAATTCCTTCCTCCGTCTTTCAATGTATCTTAAAATCAAATCATATCCTTTTGAGGAATGTATTTGCAGATGTATATATGTTTTTCTGTGTCTGTGTGTATACACATCTGTTGTTGATGAGTCATTTCAGTCATATCTGACTATTTGTGACCCCACTTGGTGTTTTCTTGTCGAAGATACTAGAGTGCTTTGTCCATGTTCACACAACTAATATCTGAGGCCAGATATGAACTCGGGTCTTCCTGACTCCAGGCCCAGTACACTATCCACTGTACCACCTGGCTGTGTGTATATGTATGAAAAACTTTGACTCTGAAGCAAAACTTAGTTGTAATCATAGAGAATTACTGCTACATGAGTTCTTTGCTTTCTTTATTTCTTTGGAAGTCATTCTTCACATTTTACTGGTGAGAGAACTAATATATACCTACTACCTAAAAGAGATGTTGGAAGAACAAGAGATAGCCTATAAGAAGGACTTTAAGCTCCTTTTGAAAGCCTTCATCTGAATTCAAGGTGTTACCATAACTATTATAATGGAACCATATTATAGAACATGATTGATTATGGAGTAGAACTCAAAAGGCATGTCTATATTAGACCCAACTGGGGAGTAACGGAGTCAAGTTTTAGTTACTATAACAAAAAGATGACTCTTTAAAAAGATGATAATATAATTTTACTAAGTGAGGCAGTCCCACATCAAGGTTCGCATCATAAGGTACAGCATTATGGTAGAATTCTAATGATTTCTAATACTAAAAAGTGTTCTGATTTGCAAAAATATATCCTTACCTGCAGAATATGTATGGTGATACACACTTTCCTCCTCTGGGTAGAGAAGTGGTAGACTAAAGGTAGAAAATATGGCACAGACCATCAGACGCATTTGCTGTGATGGCTTATTGTCCTTAACTTGTCCTTTGCTATAAGGGAAGGTCCTATGGGGGTACAGGGCTTAAAGGAAATGACAGTTGTGTTTAAAACAAAAAAAACAAAAAAATTAATGAATAAATAGATACATAAATGCTTATAACCTTACCTGGTCTGGTGAATAAATATCATTTTGAAATAGTTAGAAAAAGCAGCAAGGACAGCTCGATGAGCTTTGAAGTAAACATCTCCAATGGCCACTGTGCAATCACAGAGAAAACCAAATTCCCTCTGCATATTCAACTGTTGCAGGAGGACAAGGCTATGGCCAGCAGTATCCATGGTGGCTCTGAGAGAGAGAGAGAAAAGACGATATGTATATGTATGCTTAACAAAGTCAGCTGAATTTTCATGCAATTCAGTTTATTTCTCTTGCAGAGATTACAAGAAACAGAGCAAGGTGCTTACCTTCCCCTCCCAAACTGCTAATCTTTAAAACTGCTCAATACTGGTAACTATGCCACAACTGGATAATGGTAAATTTTTTCCGATACAAACTTGTTTAAAAATGTTGATATTGGTATGAAATTCAAACTGCCTTAATTAAAATTACATTTTCAAAAAAGAGGTTTAAATTATCAGTCTTTCCTACCTATCTCTTCTTCCCACCTATAAATATAACACTTTTCCTATCTCATTTCACCCCCATCATCTCATCCAAACACATTTATTAAACAATAAATTTCACACGGCACTGTGAAAAACTGCATAATTAGTGCTACAGAGAACAGATTGATCCCTGCTCTTTAATTAAAACAATACTTATTCCATGTAAAGATTCATTCATTTAATAATCATTTATTAAGTACCTACTATGTACCTAGCAGATTAAAAAAAATGAAACATTTTCCTTTACTCAAGGAACTTAAATTATATTTGGGAGGGGGGTACACACAACTTGGAAAGGCAGAAAGGAAAATACATACATATACATACACACATATAATGTGTGTATATATACATATACATACCATATAAATATATGTATATATATATGTGTGTGTGTGTGTGTGTGTGTGTATGTATGTATATGATCCAAAATAATTTGTGAGGGCACAGGTTACTAGCAACTAGAGGATTCAAGGTATGCTTCCTGCAGGAGGTTGGAAGGAGTATATTTTCAGGCATGAGGAATAGCCAGTGCAAAGGAATATAGAAAGAAAATGGAATGTAGCAAATGGAGAATAGCAAGAAGGCTAGTTTGGTAGAAACATACAGCATCATGGAGAGCAATGTGTAATATACCTGGAAAAGTAAGCTAAACACATAATGAGTAGCTATATGATGCAAATGGGACTTCCAGGTCATGACATTTTCTCCATTTTCTCTCAATAACTCTCAAAAAAAAATCCAAAAAAGGAATTATACAGTAGAGGTAGTGTAATTACAGCTGAGTTCACAGGAGAAGAAAGTAAGATGATGACTGCTTGAGAACGCTTAATCCTTAAGGCAATTTTAGCAGTACTTCCTCACCAGCTGCCACACAAGGGCACAAGGACAAGGGACACACAAAGCCAGACATGGGTTGTGCTTGAGAATTTACAAAGGGATTCTTCTCTTACTGAACAGATTCTGCCAGGAAGTAGGCATTAACTTCTGCCCAGCTACATGGGAGGGGGTTGAGTCAGTTTTGCATTCCAGCCTTGAAGGTACTCTGACCTTATCAAAGGGAGAGAAGTCAGAAAGTGAGTGAAAGGAAAATATAAGGAAAAAAGGCTAAAGCTGCCAAAAATTTCAAGAGGAAAATTCTATTAGAAATTAGAAAAACAAGCAGACAAATCAACAAGGACAACACTAAAATTAGGATGAAACATTCATACTAAAGCCTCAAAAAGATTACAAACTTCTCAAAGAAATATTATAAGACAAAAGAAACTGAATCAATGCCTGATGAAACAGAGCCCCTTGAAATCTCCAGGGAGCATGCAACCACAAGAAGATATTCCAGAATGGCTCAAAAGATGAATAGAAACCATAACAGAAGTCAGAAGGGAATAAATGTCAGAATTTATGCTAAAACAAAATATGATCTCTGTATGAGCAAAAGATACTGATTTTTCAAAACCAGGAGAACATCATATACGATTACAGACACATGGTATCTATAAGGACTAACTTTGATAGACTTGGCTCTTCTCATCAATGCAAGTTTCAAAGACAGCTCCAAAAGACTCACGATGGAAAAAGCAATGCACATCCAGAGAAAGAATTATGGAGTCTGAATGCAGATTGAGGCAAACTATTTGCTCTTTTTTTCCCCTTCTTTTTTGGTTTCGTTTCTTCTTTCTCATGATTCATTCCACCAGTTATAATTCTTCTTTACAACCTGACTATTACGTAAATAAGCTTAATGTAAAAGTATATGTAGAACCTATATTGGATTACATGCAGTCTGGGCGGGGGAGGGGGGGGAGAGAAAAGTTGGAACTCAAACTTGTGGAACTGAGTGTTGTAAACTAAAAATAATTTTTTTTTAAGATTTGCAAAGTAAAAAAAAAGTATTAATTTTCAAAGACAAGATGCACAGAGACAACCTAAGGATCATAGGTCCCCTAAAAGAACATTGCAAAATGGAAAAAAAAAACCCACCATAATACAGAAAATAGTGCAAGAAAACTACCCAGGACTTCTGACTGCAAAAACAAAAAACAAAAACAACAACAAAGCATCAAATAAAAGAATCTATTGTTCACTTCTGGAAAAAAACCTTATGTTTCAAACTCTAAGACAAAACCCTGACCAAGCTTAACAATTCCAATGACAAACAATACATTCTGCAAGCAGCTAGGTAAAAGACCTGTAAATGTAAGGGAAATTCAAATAATACACTATTCTACATTCTACATTCACTGCCAACGACAAAAATATATTCCAAGAAGTAAAAGAACTCAAGATGTAACTAAAAATGACATATCCTGTGCAAATTTGAGGATAATCATCAATGAAAAAATCTGAACATTTGTTTGACCTGCAAACCTTTTAAACAACAGAAACATAAGAGGTAAATAAATACAATGCCAAAGAAAGACTAAGCACAGAAAGAAAAAGAGCGACCTGCTGGTTTAAAAAAAATAAACAGCAAGACTTTTAAGAGATTTGCTTAAGTATGCAGGAGGGTAAAAAAAAAAAGCAGAATTTAAAGAAATAGAAGTAATGATAGAAGAGCAGGTCCGAAACACCAAAGGCTAAATAAACCCCAAGAACCCTCCCTCCTGGTTTAATCAATACATGTGATATATACAGCATATATGTGGGACTAAATTCCAGAATGGTAGGGTCTATAAGTGAAGAGAGGAGAGAGAGAGGATGGAGGAGAATATGGGATATGCCCTAATCAAGTCTATGAGGAAACAACAAAGGACGTTCTAACTCTTGTAGTGTCTGAACAAGAAGGGTAAAGAAGAGTGGGAGAAGTATGAAAGGGGAAAGCTTTTAATGAGGGAATGAAAAGGGCAGGTACCTTTTTTTTAGGGGGAAAGGCAGGGCGATGGGGGTTAAGTGACTTGCTCAAGGTCACACAGCTAGTAAGTGTCAAGTGTCTGGGGCCGCATTTGAACTCAGATCCTCCTGACTCCAACTCATTGCGCCACTTAGCTGCCCTCCAGATATCTCAATCTATGGAGGAAGGAGTCCTACTGGCACTATAATGAGACATGGAACCTACAATGGGTTTAATTGTGTCTCCAAGGGCAACATTCTTCCTGAGAAAAGAGAGAATCAAACCAGCACCTAGAAGAGTGGAAGGACAGTGACTACTTGGCAAGTGGGAAGGACAAACATGGGAAGAGAAAGAGGTAGGATTGTACTGCAGGATTTAGGACAAAGTAATGTCTACTGTGGGGCAATGTTTCTGTCCTCATCATTTCTTTCATAAATTGATACTTCGAAGAGTGATGCACAGCATAAATAGGGATGATGAAACCAAGGACGATCTACAAAGACATTAACAGAAACTAGCTAGAAGAGGAAGCGCAAACTTGGTACTTCAAGAGCTTTAATTCCATAAGGAAAATAAGGAGATTAAGGAATAAATACATAAACCAAAGAATAAAAGTTGAGAATAGACATAAAGAGAAGATAATTAATGAAAAGAGCAAGGTATATAAATATTTAAAAAAAGGTTCAGAAAAAGAAAAACTAATAAACAAAATAAATTGAAGCGGAGGGGATTTTGAAATAACTATATAACTGAGAGGAGAAAAAAAGGGGAAGAATTAGATAACTAAACAGAGGAAAAAGAAATCAGTAAATAAAACACGAAAACTATAGAATACAGAAAGGTTGTAAAACAGGAAGGAAGGAGTGGAGAAGAATGGGAGAAAAGAGTCAATAGAAATAGAGTTGCATCAAAGTAGATTAGTCAAAAATAATATTCAAAATCACATGGTTATCTCAATAGATTTGGGAAAAACGTTAACAAAATACAACACTCATTCATGTTAAAAACAAAACCAAAAAAACTCACAAAGTATAGGTATAGTGAAAGTTTAACCAAAAGCAAGCATTATGTGCAATGGGGATACATTAGAAGCATGCCCAATAAATAGAGGAGCAAAGCAATAATGGCCCCTTTGTATGCTATTTTTGATACAGTTCTAGAAACGCTAGCAGTAGTAATAAGATAAAAGAACAAAACTAAAGATATTAAAATAAGCAAAGAGGAGACAAAAAGATCTCTATTTACTATTAACTTGTTTACTTGGAAAATCCTAGAAAAATCAGCACGGGAATTGAGTCAATTAATTATTTTAGCAAAGTTACAGGCTACAAAAGAAACTCACAAAAATTAACAGCATTTATACATACTAGTAACACAATCAAAGAGGCAATAAAAGGAAGGGAAATTCCATTCAAAAGAACTACAAAATATATAAAATATTTGAGAGTCAGTTTATCAAAGCACAAAATTCTTGTTTAAAGAGATTATAAAGCAACCTAAATGGCTGGAAGGATATTCAATGCTCATTGCTGGGGCATATCCATAATAATAAAAATGACACTAGTACCAAAGTACTAGTACAGATATAATGATATATCAACCAAAATACTAAAGGGATACTTTACAATACTGGATGTAATAAAATTCATTTGGAGGAAACCATAATAGTGCGTCTTATGCCCCAATATGGGGTCAAGACCCATAGTTTAAGAAGCACTGACCGGTCACAAGCAGAAAAAGTTTAAGAAGCCCTGATCTAGAATATGAAGAGAAATAATTAAAAAATATCGGAATAAAGGAGGAATACTACTTCAAAATTCAAACTATGTCATAAAGAAGCAATCATCAAAACCATCTGGCATGAGTCAGAAATAACTGAATTCAATAACCCAGTATTCAATAAACCTGAAAATATAAATTACCTAAGAAAGTGCTCCCAAAAGTTAACAGCTTTGGGAAAAACCAGAGAGAAGTCTGGAAGAAACAACGGAAGTGACAATAGAACAAATAATAAAACATCTACACAGTAGTCTACAATAAATTCAAAATGCATGAGTAATATGAATGTTAAAGATCATATCATAAAACAATTAGAAGAGAATTAAATCATATACTTTTCACAGCTATGGGTCAAAGGTTAATTCTTAACAAAATAAGAGAAAGAGGAAAATTATAAAAGAAAAAATAAATCATTCTAATTAGATTAAATTGAAAACCTTCTGCACAAACAATATTAATCCATTTAGGATAAGAATGGAAGTAGTTGAATGGGAAAAAAAATCTTTGTATTAAATATGTCTTATAAGGGTTTGATATCCAAGATATATGAACAATTAACAGAAATATGTAAGACCAAAAGTCATCCCTCTATGGTCAAATGATATAAACAAATGGTTCCCCCAAAAGAATTGCAACCTATGAATAACCAGACTGAAGAATACTCCAAATTACTACTAATAAGAGAAAAGTAAATCCAAACAACTCTCAGGTTTCACCTCATACCGAGGAAACTGGCAAAGATGACAAAAGATGGGAAAAGTCAATGTTTGGAGGAGCTGTAGAAAAACAAGCATTATTCGTGGAGCTCTGAATTGGTACAAACATTTTGGAAAGCAATTTGGAATTATTAATAAGTGGCAGTTAGGTAGTATAGCAGAGTGCCAGGCCTGGAGTCAGGAAGGCCCTGGGCAAGTCACTTAACCCTGTTTGCCTCAGTTTTCTCATCTCGAAAATGAGCTGGAGAAGGAAATGGCAAATCACTCCAGTATATTTGCCAAGAAAACCCCAAATGGGGTCATGAAGAGTCAGAAACAACTCAGCAACATCACTAGATATGATAAAGTGACTAAAATGCCCATTCCCTTTGACCCAGAGATCCCACTGCTAGGCACTGACGAAAAAGAAAGGCTTCATATACAACAAAATATGGAAGCACTTTTTAATCGGAACAAGGAAGTGACAAAGTGGATTCCCATCAACTGGGGAATGGCTAAACAAACTGTAGAATATGAATGTAACTGAGTATTGTGCTGTAAGAAATGATGAATGGGAAGCATGGAATAACTTACATAAGCTGATAAAAAGTAAAGTAAGCAGAGACAGAAAAGCAATGTACACAATGACTACAACAGGGAACATGAAAGAACAACCACCAGAAAACAAAACTGAATATTGTTGAAGTTAAAGGACCTAGCTTGGACCCAAGGAGGAAACATGAGATGATACCTCCCCTCACTCCTTTGAAGGTTAAATATTGAATAGAATGTCAGATTTTTTTTCAATATGCTGATAAACTTTGCTGAATGTTTCTTTCTTTTTAATTTTTTTGTTATAAAGGATGGTCTCTGAAAGGAGGGAGATAAAGTGATACAGGGTAAAATCTAGGTAAAACATATATAAATAAAAGGGTCCGCTTCAGGTTTTTCCACCCTATCATTAGCCTATCCTCTCAAGAGACCAACAAGAACCATCTTCTCTCCAGGAACAGGACCATGTAGACCCAGCAGAAACCTTTCTTCTTCCACTGGCCTTGATTCACTTCTCCAGCACCTAGGCACAATAACTACGAAATACTTCGTATCATGTTTCAGAACGAGATGATGATGTGAAAGTCTGTAGAAGAGCCTAGCTCCACTATACTCCAGAAGACAAAATCTTTTTAGGAAAATAAATTCTTTTTAGAAGACTCTAAAAAGAATACAAAAGAGAAGAATAATAAAAAACAGAGGTTAAGTGCTTCCATCCAATCCAGAACTTCACAAAAAGATGACCAGAAGCTAGCAGTAGCTGAAAGAGGGAAGCCAGTAAAAACCCCATTATATAGACCTGAAATTTTCAAATATAGGGAGAGGGGCCAAATCAGGGAAAATATGAACAAACAGAAGAAAACTCCAAAGATAATGAAGAAATACTACTAAAAGAATCCCAAGAGGTACTCTTAGTCAAGGAGAACAATTTCACAAGACATAGTAGAACCACACAGAAAGAGCTATCACAAATCTGAGTAGGCTAGTTTTTTCCTTAAAAAGTACTGAAACTGTCTCCAAGATTGAATTGGCTAAGGGGACTTGGGTTCCACCCAATGATGTAAGTAGCTGGTACCTGAATATAAAAATGTGCCTGAATATAAAAATGTTCCAAAATCACTAATATTTAGAAAAATATAAATCAAAACGCTGTTTCCACCTCACAACCTGCAAATTGGCAGATGACCAAAAAAATGGTCAATGTTGGAGGGGATGAGGACTAATAGGCAAACATCATTGTAAGAGGTGGGAAAAGTGACTTAAAATATCTATACTTTTAAACCCAGAGATTCCATTACTAGGCTTACACCTGTGTGAGGTAGTGAGAGAAGACTTACAGGGAATATGTATGTATATGTATTTATATTTAAAATGTTTGAGAATCAATATTTAGAGAAAACGGAAATGGGATAAATTTGAGTCAGTGGGAATCTGATTATTTAGCTTTTAGGAATGTCTTTCTCCCCCTCATTCTTTAGATTTGTAGATGTCACCTCAATCATGAATGGAACACAAGATTGTGAAAGCTTCCCTACGAATAACTCAGGCAAGGTAATATTCAAATAGAGATAGTACAAATTTAGTTAGGATGTGAACCTCACCAGGCCCAAGTTTTGTTTTCCTGTAAATCATATGATTTTGGGGAAATCAGATGATATTCCCCTCTCCCCCTCCCCTAGCCTACTTACAAACTGTCATCTTAGCATTAAAATTTCCCTATAAGGTAATTCTGTAGTTTCTGTGCTTGTATTGGGTAAAAACTTATTCCTGGTTAGATTGTGAGGCCACTCATCTCCGCAAATGGGGATAGGGGTCCAGCCCCTGGGGTGGGATTTCTTAGAATTGTTTGTACAAGTGTATATATCTCCCTACTTGTCTTCTCCCCCTTGCCTCTCGTCACTGCTATCTCTGCCCTGGTAGTGAGCGATGCCCAATTCTTGCGAGACTTGGTCAAATAAAGCTTCTGTTTCATTTTTCTGCCTTGAGAAACCAAGACACCTCTGGTTTTTTTTTTTTACTTGAGTCAGCAGTCTTTTGACCCACACATACCCCAAGGAAATAGCTGATAAGAAGAAAGTTCTAATACACACCATAATATTTACAGTAGTATTTTTTGTAATAGTAAAAAATTGGAAACAAAGATGCCCACAGATTGAGAAATGGTTAAACAAATTGTGGAACATGTATGTAACAGGATGTAAGAAGTGATGTGATAAGTACAGAGAAGTACAGAATGACGTACATGAATAAATGCAGTGTGAGGCAAGCAGAGCCAAGAAAACAATGGACAGAATAACTACAACAGTGCAAATGGAAAGAACCACATAAAAAAAATCAAAAGTGAATGTTACAAAACTATAAAAATCAAGCAGGACTCAAATAAAGAGATATGAAAGGACCACATCTAACCCACCCCTTATGGAGGTGGGACGTCTAGAGGTGTTATACACTGCACCTGTTCTCAGGAATTTTCAATAAATTCAGCAGTTGTGCTGAATGTTTTCCTTTTTATTTTCTTCAAAAAAAGGACTTCTTGTTATAGGGGATGACTTTCTGAGGGGTTGGGAAAGATAATTTTTTTCCCAAACATTGACGTACTTTATTGTGGGGAGAGTCCCCCCTAGGACCCCACCTTTTAAATAAAAAAAGTGCATAGAAAAGAAGGGATTTAGAAACCTTTGTACAATATATCTACATCCTGGACCCTGCAGGCAGGTGGTAACTGGAAGAGGGCGGGCAGGGCTCCCTGGGGACGCGTGGGGAGGTTGGGGAGGGGGGAGATAAGATGGTAAGGTATGTGGGTGGGGTCCCCTCAGGGCCAGGCCAGGGGCCCACAGCTTGGGGGTCAGTAGAGGAAGCAGCGGCAGCGCTTGGCCCCACAGTTGCAGGGCAGCTTGTTGCTGGCATCCTCGATGGGGAACTTGTAGTCATAGGTGAGTTCCTCCCCGCTGAGGATGCGGCGGAGAGCAAAGATCACGATGTTCCTCTGGCCCTCCACATGGATCACCCTCGAGAAGCAGTTGGGCTCACAAGAGTGGTTGATGAAACGCGCAGCATTGCCGTGCATGGTGGCATCCACCACGTCAAAGTCGTCCCTTCGGAACATTTAGCACCCGATGCCCTTCCCATCGTGGTACTTTTCCCGCTTGTCTGTGAGCACTGAGCGGATGACTATGCCCGAGTACTCGATGACCATCTCCCCTGCATCGATGTTGCGTTTACAAAACAAGCCTCGGCCATGGATGGCAGATCTGTAGACCCCCACAGCCTCTTTGGATGTCTTCTTAAGGTGACGGAAGCGCATGGCCATGGGCAGTTCCAAACTGGTGGCGCGCCTGGTGGACCTGAGCTGCACCTCGTCCTCCTCCTCGTCACAGGCAGCCCCCTCAAGCAGCACTCGATGCTGGGATGCCAGGAAGTTGAACATGTCGAAGGTGCATTTCCGGAGGTAGACTTCTGCCCGGGTGGCACCGTGAGGGTTCAGGGGAGGCTCTTCTTGCCCCTCCCCCTGCTGGTGGTATTGGAACTTGTAGTGGTGGCAGCGCTGGGCCCCTGGCAGCTGCTCGGCCAGGAAGATCACAGCATCATGGTGGATCCCCAAGAGCCCTGCACCACTCATCCCACTGAAGGAGAGGTGCCTGGGCCAGGCATGACCCCGAGCCTCCTGGACCTTCTCAATCAAGGTTCGCCATGCTTCCTCCAGGCTCTCAGCTTCCACACTGAAGCCATCTTGGGAAAGATAATTTTGACAATGTAAAAAACAGAAAACATCAATAAAAACTTATTTTTTTTTAAAGTCAAGGCAAGAGAAGCTGCTCCGTGGAGCTTTTAACTGAAGACCACCCAATAACCCATATCAGCTGAGCAAGGCTATAGCCTCAATGCACACCTGTTCACTGGCATCAATGTCTTCCACCACCTCTGAACATCCTTCCCCTGCTCTAGCTCTTTCTATTAATTGTCAGATCACAACTATCTCATTTCATTTGAATCTCAAGCCTAATGTACCAGCCCAGCCTAAACTAGGCCTGGCCTACTACAGAGAACAAGCAGCATATAGTAGAAAGTAGAAAACTTTATCCTGGTTTGGACCTCCTTAAAAGATTCCTTAGGAAACCGACTAAAAATATCAGAACTTCCCAAGACAACAAATATTAGAATACAGTCAAAAGATTAAAAATAGGAAAAAATGTCAGGTACCTACTAGCAAAAAGAATGACCTACAAAACAGATCAAGGAGAGATAATTAAGAATTATCAGACTACACCATATTTCAAGAAATCATAAAAGAAAACTGTCAAGATCTAGAAAAAAAAAAACAGAGGATAAAGTGAAAATAGAATGAATCCACCAATCACCACCTGAAACAAAATGCAATCTGAAAACACCCAGGAATGTCACAGTCAAAACTGAGAGTGTAAAGGAAAAAATATCAGGCAGCTAGAAAGAAAATGTTCAAATAACAAGGAACCAAAGTCAGGTTCACAGATGTCTAAGGTGAAACTATAACAAAGAAGAGAAAATCCTTGAGGTGGTATTTCAAAAGGCAAAAAATATAGCCTTACACCCAAGAATGTTACCCTATCAAAGTGAGTATAATCTTGTGGGAGAAAAAAAATGCACCTTTAGTAGAACAGAGGACTTCCAAGCATTCCTGATGAAAAAAACTAGCTGGAACTGGGCAAAATCTGACATGCCAAAAAGGAAAATAGATAAGGATCACCAGGAAAAACCTATCAGACAAAACTAAATATAATCCTAAAAGGGAAAACATACCATCAATGGAATAGAGGACACACGGATAGGGTAGGGAAGGTTTAAGAACTAGGGCAGGATAAATGAGCAAATAGTTATGGTGATACAGTGGCTAAAGCACTGCAGTCAGGAAGATCTGAATTCAAATCCAGCCTCAGACTTACTATCTGTGTGACCTTGCACAAGTCATTTAGTCCTCTCTGCCTCAGTTTCCTCATCTGGAAAATGAGCTGGAGAAGGAAATGGCAAACAACTCCAGTATCTTTGCTAAGAAAACCCGAAATGGGGTCACAAAGAGTGGGGCATGAGTCAACAACAACAGAAGTTATACACAAAACAAACTCCAGCCCCTGAGAGAGAAACAAGAAAGCTACCAATGTAGTTAAAATTAGAAGGGTGTCACATAATCAGGAAAAAAAACCACAATCTTTGCAGCAAGTTTCTCTGAAAAAGGTTCCATTAATGATGTATAAGGAACTGATTCAAAGTTAGAAGAAACAAAAGCTATTCCCCAATAGAAATGTAGTCAAAGGACAGGGACAAGCAGTCTTCAAAAGAAGAAATATCAACATTACTTAAAAATGCTCCAAATCACTAATAATCAGAGAAATGTGAATTAAAGCAACTCTGAGGTTGCATCACACTCATCAGACTGGCAGAAATAAGGACAGAGGAAAGCGACATATTGGAGGGGGTTCTAGAAAACAGGTGCACACCAATGCGCTGTTAGTGGAGGTGGACGTTCCTACCATTCTGGAAAACAATTCGCAACTATGTCCAAAAAGTCACTCAACTGTTCATGCCTGCAGACCTAGAAAAACCACTACTAGACAATCACCCCAAAGAGTCAGCTCTTTTTGTAGTGGCAAAGCCACAGAAATCAAGGGGGCACCCACTAATCGGGGAACAGCTAAACAAATTTATATTATACGAATCTAATGGAATGCTAGCGTACCATAAGAAATTATGAAAAGGATGGTTTCAGAGAAACCTGGTAAGACTTCTATGAACTGACCCAGAGGGAAGTTAGCAAACCAAGGAGAACAATTTCTACAATATCATAGGGAGAATAATTTGTAAGACTTGAGAACTCTAATCGATGCAATGATCAATTAGCATTCCAGAGAGGCTGTGGAGCATACTTTTGGACAGAGAGGTGATGGACTCAAGATGTAGAATAAGAGAGTCAATATGGCGATTTGATTTGTTTTACTATGCATATTGTTACCAGGGTTTTATTTTTCCTTTTTGTTTTTCAATGAGGAAGAGGTGAAAAGGTTAAGCTGGAGAAAGATAAAGATAAGGTAGCTGAGAGAGAAGGAAGGAAGGAAGGGAGGAAGATGAGTTATTGTGGCATCTCTTAAAAAACAGAAAAGAAAGCCAAAAAGAATAAATGAGCAGAAAAATTTTTAAAGCTGCATGCAGTTTAAATTTAGTATATATATACACTTAAAAATAAAACTATACATAATAGGAATCTGCAATTTCATTACAATCCTTTTTCTGTTCTATTATACAAATGAAATACCCATTTTCTTCAATGCTTGTTAAAATTCAGAATAAAAATACATTTAAAAAAATTTTAGCTCATGTCCTTTGACCAAGTGATACCACTACTAGGCTTAAACCACCAAAAAGATCAAAGAAAGAAAGCCCTCATATGAACAAAAATATCTGTAGCAGCACCTGTTTCTTGCTACAGCAAAGAATTGGAAATAAAGAGGGTACCCATCAACTGGGGAACAGCTAACCAAATTATGGTATATGAACGTAATGGAAAATTAGTGGGACATAAGAAATAACCAAAAAAAAGATTCAGAGAAAATTGAGAGCACTTGTACAAATCCATGAAATGAAATGGGCAGAACTAGGATAATTTATATGTAAAGGAATTTGTTTGTAAAAGGAAAAAGGTGAAAAGGCTTAAGAACAATGATCGATGAAATGACCAATCATCACTTCAGCAGACTGGGGATGATTTATATATCCCAATTCTTGGTAGACAGGTAACAAGCCAGTGCAAAATGAGACACTAGTTTTCAGCTATGGACAATGTGCAAATTTTATTGTAGTTGATTATGCTTATTTGTTACAAGGGAAGATTTTTTTTTGGAAGGGGGAAGAGTTATGGAAGGAGTGGTAAGTTAATGATAATTGCAGCCAAAAAAGAAAAAAAGAGGAAAATATCATCAATAATATTTAAAAATACTTTGAGTTTCAGAGGTAGATGCACAAGAAATACATTGTTGGAAATTTTCTATATACTTGACTGGGAATTGGTCCAAGTATTTTGGAAATCAATTTGGTATTATGTGAGAAAAGTCACCAGATTTTTGTTATCTTTTGACCCAATGATCTCAGTATTGGGCAAGGAGGTCAATGATGGAGAGAAGAATCAACAAATTATTCATAGTAGCACTCTGTGGTAAGCAAAAAAACTGGAAACAAAATGCATCCTCATCAATTGCAAAACTGCCAAACAAATTTTACAGAAGAATTCATTTAATAATCTTCCAATTAGATGGTAAACTCCTTGAGAGCAGACTGTCTTTTGCCTCTTTTTGTATTCTCAGCACTCAGAACATTATTAGCTGCTTAATAAATATTTATTGTTTAAGCATTCCAACCTATCCTTGTGGAAGTATGTAGACTAGATCATAATACAATTAGATGATCTAGAACTGGTTTAATGATTGAACAATCATTAATGGTTCCCTGTCAGTCTGGCAAGAGAATTTTATATAGCTCAAAGGATCTGCACTCAGCCTTGCACTCTTTTAACATTTTTTGAATGACTTGAATAAAAAACCTAAATGGCACATGTCAAATTTGCAGAGGACACAAAGCCGGGATTGAAACTGAACACACTGCATAACTGAGTAAGGATCCAAAAAGATCTTGACAGATCAACTATTAGACTGAATCTAGAATGACACTCAGTAAAAAATAGCTGTGAAATCCTATGCTTGGATACAAAAAAAAATCAATTTCACTAGTACGAGATGAGGTAGGCATAATTAGACAAGTTTAGTCTTTAAAAAGATGAGGGTTTTACTTGGCCATAAACTTAATATTACTGTTCAGCAGTGTGATGTGGCAACAAAAAAAATTACCTAATGAGATCTTGTGAGGCAAAGATTCCAGGAATAAGAAGATAGAATCTCTTTGTACTCTGATTTAATCAGACTACATCTGAAATACTGCATTCGGCTCTGGAAACTAGTTTTGGAAGAACACTGCTAAGTTGGAGAGCTTCCTGAGGTCAACTGGGAGAGCGAAAAGGCCCAAGCTCTTTGGATAAGCTGAAGAAACCAAGAGTGTTTAGTCTGGAGAAGACTCAAGGACATGGTAACTATCTTCAATTAACTGAATGGGGAAAGGGGTTCAGACTAGTTCTCTTTGGCCCCAGCGGGTGTAACTTCCACTGGAGGAGTATGATGTCGCAAAAACTTCCCAACCATCAGTTTCCAAAAGGAGGGTCGGCGGCCTCTGCTGGTAAGGAGTTTCCTTTCCTTAGAGGTCTTCAAGGAGGCATGTAATAGTGAGGGTTTCTTTTCTGAGATGGGTTGGACCAGATGGCCACTGGGTTCACTTCCAATTCTAACACCTTATGATGCTGATTCAATGCAATGGAATATTATGCTGTAAAGAATAACAAACATGAGGAATTTAGCAACATGAGACATCTACGAACTGGGTAATGAAAGCAGAGGAAGGAGCACACACTGTACGATGACTGTAAGGATAGGCAGTAACACTAAAAAGCATGAACTATATAGATCCTGGAGCCTCCTGATAAGGAAACATACTGTCCTGAGTGGAGAGATGACAACAATGGCAAAGGCAAAGTTAATAATAAAACTTTTTAAAGTTAATGCATTTTTAATTTAGCTTTGCCAATAGTAAAAAAAAATAAAAATTTTTATAGTCCCCACAATTAATTCCATAGCTGATATATCCAACGGAATTGAGAAACAGTGACCTGAAAAAGTATAATATAATAAACTTGGTTTCCTTTTTTTGTTAAACTCATTTATCAATCATCTTACTTCTTCCCTGTACCTGTGATTATTGTTTACTTAATTATCATATTAAGTAGTAGCTTCTGGAAAATATAAAGAGCAGGGGAAATCACTACTAAAATCAATTCTCAGTAACTTTTTTTTCCTATTTTACATTATAACTTCCAACATATACCTGGATTGAACTTTTTAAATGCAAAGAGAATACGACACAGCCAAAGGAATCAAATATTAAAAGTTATAAAACAAACATGAATTTACCTGATTAAACACTACAATTATTAGCTTCCAGAACAGGTTTTCAAAGGATGAACAAGAGGCAGCAGGGTTCCAATGTGGTGCTTTTAAGAATAGCTATAGTTGTGTTCCATTCTTGAATATATTTTTCTCACCAATATTATTATGTTTTTCTTGCAAAAGAAAGTGTGACAAATTTTCTGTGTATCTGTGTGTGTGTGCATAAGTCTCATAAAATACAATTGATAATAATTAGTGGAAATTTGAAATGAACTGTCAAGTTTAAGAAAAAGACGGTTTACTGAATGATAGTGTATCATTTTACGATGATGACAAACATGGGGCCAGAATTATAATAGTAGAGAGGGAAATTGAAAGGTGCTTGTGGTGTGTGTATGTGTGTGTGTTTGGTCTTGAACCATGATTTCATTGGTGTAAGGACCTCCCAAGATGGATACTAAGGCAGCTAAGTGGCACAGTGGATAAAGAACCATTATTTTCTCACATGGTTGTTTCAAGGATCAATTATGTAAGTGAGAACACTTTGTAATAACAGAGGACTATATAATTATTGAAGCAGGTAGTTGACACAGTGGATGGAATACTGTGTCTAGAGTCAGAAAGACTTGAGTTCAAATCCAGCATCACATACTCACTAGCTGTGTGACACTGGGCAAGTCACTTAACCCTGTTTGCCTCAGTTTCCTCCTCTGTAAAAGGAGCTAGAGAAGGAATTTGCAAACCTCTCCAGTATTTCTGCCAAGAAAAGCCAAAGTGGGGTCACAAAGATACAGACACAACTGAAAATGACTGAACAGCAATTAGAGCATGGGCTCTGGTCTCTGAGACAGTGACCAGTGACTAAGAGTCCCTCTGACTTTTCATTTTGGGTGTCCCACATGGACCACAGCAGATCTCCTTATGATATCCCAAGCCCATCAGTCTTCTAAATTTTTCTGTTATTATCAAGGGCAGCACCAGTAAATCCAGGTTCACAACCTCAGCTCCTCACCCTCTCAACCCACATAACCAGTCAGCTGCCAAATCTTCCAGTCTCTTGAATATGTGTCCCCTCCTCTCTATTCACACAGCCATCACTTTAGGTGAGGCCCTCATCACCTCTCCCCTGGATTACTGAGACAGCTTCCTCAAGTCTCTCTCCTTCTCTATCCATCCAAAGCTACCAAGTGATATTCCTCAAGTAGAGATATAACCTTGTCACTCTCCTACTCAATAAATTCCAGTGGCTCCCTATTGACTTTAGGATCAAGAATTATTTTATATTTAACTCATCCTTTTTAAAATTTTATAAGGCAGTGGTGCAGTAGATCGAGCACCAGTCCTGGAGTCATGAGAACCTGAGCTCAAATCTGGCCTCCAATAACTTTACTAGATATGTGACCCTGGCTGGGCAAGTCATTCAATCTTGACTGCCTCAAAAAAAACCAAAACCCCAAAACCCTATAACATGCATAATTATTAAAAGGATAGTATAACTGTAATTTACAAATAAGTATATACATGTTAGGAATACCTGCTCAAAAATGTTTTGCTGATAGGAGAGCATTATCAAAAAAAAAATTTGGAGACCACCCCCTAAAGGCCCTCGAGATTAAGCAACTACATATCGAATAGCAAGTCTTCCAGTGATGTTATATGTCAATATGGAGTACAAGTGTTAAAGAAAATTGTGGATTTTACGAAGATAAGGTCAAAATGGATACATGACCTAGATATAAAGGAAGATATCATAAGTAAATTAGAAGAACATGGAACTTATTACCTATCAGATTTATGGATAGGACAACTTATGAATAAACAAGAGAGCATCGTGAGATGTATGAATGGATAATTTTGGTAAAGTGGATAATTTTGATCACATTAAATTAAAAGGCTTTGTACAAATAAAACCAATGCAGCCAAGACTGGAAGGAAAGCAGAAAACTGGGAGCAAATTTTTAGAGACAGTTCTGAGACAAAGGTCTCATATCTCAAATATACAGAGAACTTTGTCAAATTTATAAGAGTGAGTCACTCCCCAGTCGAAAAATGTTCAAAGGATATGAAAAGGCAATTTTTTGATGAGGAAATCAAAACTATATATAGTCATTATTGATGAGAGAAATGCAAATTAAAACAACTTTGAGATATCATGTTACAGTAAGATTGGCTAAAATGATAGCAGGGGAAACTGACAAATGCTGGGAGGGATATGGAAAAATTGGGACACTCATACACTATTGGTACAACTGTGAACTGATCCAACCATTTTGGAGAGAGATCTGGAATTATGCCCAAAGAGTTAAAAACTGTGTATATTTTTAGGTCTGTTTCCCAAGGTGATGCAGGAAAAAGGAAAAGAACTTACATATTCTAAAATATTTATAGCAGCTCTCCTTGTGTTGGCAAAGAACTGGAAACTGAGGGGATGTCCATCAATTGGGGAATTACTAAACAAGTTGTGGTACATCACTGTAATGAAACATGGCTGTGCCATTAAGAAACAATGAGCAGGTTGATTTTTAGAAAAACATGGAAAGACTTGCATGAAATAATGAAGAGTGAAATGAGCAGAACCAAGAGAACGTTGTGAAAGTAACAGCGACATTGTTTGAAGAATACCATGAACGACTAAGTTATTCTGAATATTATAAATACTCAAATCAACTACAAAGGACCTATGAAGGAAGATGCTATCTATTTTCAGAGAAAGAACTGATAAATGGAAAGTGTACATAGTATGGTGGCCTCCTCTAGTGCAGGGTAAAATGTAACCCTTCCCTCCAATAAATAAATAAATAAGAAAATTGTAGATTAACCAAACTGCAATGAAGAAATGTATGATGGGAGTAACTACAGGGGAAGCACCCCTATCAGTGTGATTCACCTAAGTATGTGAAATGTGATCACAATTTTTGTCTTTAACTTCTATGGCTAGTTTTCTTTTGTTTTATAAGATGGGCACAAACACCTAGGATATCACAACCTAAGTTCTCTTTTGTGAATCTTTACCACATCATCTTCACCAAGACCGACAGGGTACAATGTTTATAACAGGCACCTCATTCATTTATTCATCTCTCAATGAATAATTTGTTAAAATCAGGATCTTTCTTTCTGTCATTGACCTCCTTAGACTTAACAGTCCTCAGAAATGAGAAAGGATTGGGCAGTCTACCGCATAACAAAATAAATGCATCAGATGGTTTCTGTCAAGTTAAAAGAAATCAGTCCTATAGATAAGCATCTGAGTGCTTACATGGGACCCTGAAGACCCCTTTAGACAATAGCAAAATTCTGATGTCTCCAGGGAAAACCCCGAGTAGGGACATAAACCATCAAGTTATTAGTGAGAACTCTCAGGACTGATCGGGGTCTATGTAAATACAGAGCTTAGTTCCCTGCAAATTCCCAGAAGAAAGTCATCATTTTCAATTTTGGTCTTTTTGTCCCCTACTCATAGTATAATGTTGTTGTTTAATAAATGTTTGATGAACTAAATTCTCCCTTAGGTTCCTTCTGGCCATATGAATATGTTACAGAGGGGCTAAAACACATTTTCTGAGCCTGTAAATATAAAAAAATGAAAGGTAAACAAATTTAAAATGCCTGACAAAATAATAATAATCTTGCATATGTATGATGTTTTATACTTTCCAAACGGTTTTCACATACGTTGATGTAAGGTGCTCATAGAAATATATGTTAAAAAAGGTGTGTTTGTGTGTGTGTGTGTAGAGGCACTACAGAAATCATTTTATTCGGGAACAGTCAAGAAGCCAGAAGGAGTACTTAGGTTAACATTTCTAACTCTAATATTCTGAGTTTTGTCAATTCTCTTTACGTCAAAGGAATGCAAAACAAAATAAAGATAAATATTAAAAAATCGATAGCATGGGGGGCGGAGCCAAGATGGTGGCTGGTAAGCAGAGACTAGCGTGAGCTCCGTACAGAGTCCCTCCAAAAACCTATAAAAAATGGCTCTGAACCAATTCTAGAACGGCAGAACCCACAAAACAGCAGAGGGAAGCAGGGCTCCAGCCCAGGACAGCCTGGATGGTCTCTGGGTGAGGTCTATCCCACACGGAGCTGGGAGCTGGGAACGGAGTGGAGCAGAGCCCAGCCTGAGCAGTGTGGACCAAAGAGACCAGGAGCTGGGCGGAGGAGGCCCTAGCCCACTGAATCAGTGAGCTGCAGCAGTTACCAGGCTTCTCAACCCACAAACACCAAAGACTGCTGAGAAGGTTAGTGGGAAAAGCTGTGGGAGTAGAAGGAGTTTGAGGTTCGGCTTCCAGCTCCGTGGGCAGTGAGGTGGGGCAGCTACAGCTGCTGTTGCTTCCGGCCCCAGGCCCACCTGGTGGGAGGAATTAAGTGGCAGATCAGAGCAGGAGTGCACAGCCTGCTGAAGATCTAAGCCCAGTCCAGGTTGGGGGTTCTTGGGGAAGGAGCAGTGCTGGTGTGGCAGAGCCGGCACCTCACCCCCAAACTACAAGCAGTCATACCCCACTGAAAAACTCAAGGGTCAAGTTGGTTGGCTGGGAACATGGCCAGGCAGCGAAAACACACCCAGATTCAGTCTCAGACTTTGGATTCTTTCTTTGGTGACAAAGAAGACCAAAACATACAGCCAGAAGAAGTCAACAAAGTCAAAGAGCCTACAACAAAAGCCTCCAAGAAAAACATGAACTGGTCTCAGGCCATGGAAGAGCTCAAAAAGGATTTGGAAAAGCAAGTTAGAGAAGTAGAGGAAAAATTGGGAAGAGAAATGAGAAGGATGTGAGAAAACCATGAAAAACAAGTCAATGACTTGCTAAAGGAGACCCAAAAAAATACTGAAAAATACACTGAAGAAAACAACACCTTAAAAAACAGACTAACTCAAATGGCAAAAGAGCTCCAAAAAGCCAATGAGGAGAAGAATGCCTTGAAAGGCAGAATTAGCCAAATGGAAAAGGAGGTCCAAAAGACCACTGAAGAAAATACTACTTTAAAAATTAGATTGGAGCAAGTGGAAGCTAGTGATTTTATGAGAAATCAAGATATTACAAAACAGAACCAAAGGAATGAAAAAATGGAAGACAATGTGAAATATCTCATTGGAAAAACCACTGACCTGGAAAACAGATCCAGGAGAGATAATTTAAAAATTATTGGACTACCTGAAAACCATGATCAAAAAAAGAGCCTAGATATCATCTTTCAAGAAATTATCAAGGAGAACTGCCCTGATATTCTAGAGCCACAGGGCAAAATAGAAATTGAAAGAATCCATCGATCGCCTCCTCAAATAGATCCCAAAAAGAAATCTCCCAGGAATATTGTCGCCAAATTCCAGAGCTCCCAGGTCAAGGAGAAAATACTGCAAGCAGCCAGAAGGAAACCATTTGAGTATTGTGGAAACCCAATCAGAATAACCCAAGATCTGGCAGCTTCTACATTAAGAGATCAAAGGGCTTGGAATACGATATTCCAGAGGTCAATGGAGCTAGGATTAAAACCTAGAATCACCTACCCAGCAAAACTGACTATCATGCTCCAAGGCAAAATATGGACTTTCCATAAAATAGAGGACTTTCAAGCTTTCTCAGTGAAAAGACCAGAGCTGAATAGAAAATTTGACTTTCAAACACAAGAATCAAGAGAAGCATGAAAAGGTAATCAAGAAAAAGAACAAGAAAAGGAAATTGCAAGGGACTTACTAAAGGTGAACTGTTTTGTTTACATTCCTACATGGAAAGATGATGTGTATGATTCATGAGACCTCAGAATTAGGGTAGCTGAAGGGAATATGCATGTATGTATATATGTTTATGTATATATATATATAAGTGAATGAGTATGTATGTATATATCTATGTGTGTATATATATATATATATATATATATATGGAGAGAGAGAGACAGAGAGAGAGAGAGAGAGAAAGTGTACACAGGGTGAGTTGAAGATGAAGGGAAGATATCTAAAAGAAATAAAATCAAATTAAGGGATGAGAGAGGAGCATATTGAGAGAGGGAGATAGGGAGAGACAGAATGGGGTGGATTATCTCGCATAAAGGTGGCAAGAGGAAGCAGTTCTGTGGGAGGAGGGGAGAGGGCAGGTGAGGGGGGAATGAGTGAACCTTGCTCTCATCAGATTTGGCCTAAGGAGGGAATACCATACATACCCAATTGGGAATCTTACCCCACAGGAAAGAAGAGGGAAGAAGATAAAAAAGGGGGGGATGATGGAGGGGAGGGCTGATGGGGGTGGAGGTAGTCAAAAACAAATACTTTAGAAAGGGGACAAGGTCAAGGGAGAAAATTCAATAAAGGGGGATGGGTTGGGAAGGAGCAAAATATAGTTAGTCTTTCACAACAGTATTGTGGACGGATTATACATAATGATACACATGTGGCCTATGTTGAATTGCATGACTTCTTAGGGAGGGTGGGTGGGAAGGAAAGAGGGGAGAGAATTTGGAACTCAAAGTTTTAAAAACAGATGTTCAAAAACAAAAAAAAAAAGGTTTTGCATGCATCTAGAAAATAAGATACACAGGCAATGGGGTGTAGAAATTTATCTTGCCCTATAAGAAAGGAAGGGAAAAGGGGATGGGAGGGGAGTGGGGTGACAGAGGGGAGGGCTGACTAGGGAACACAGCAACCAGAATATACGCCATCTTGGAGTGGGGGGGAGGGTAGAAATGGGGAGAAAATTTGTAATTCAAACTCTTGTGAAAATCAATGCTGAAAACTAAATATGTTAAATAAATAAATTAATAGAAAAAAAAGGAAAAAAAAAAGAAAAAAAATCAATAGCATAAACTCTAATTCAGAGTCAAAAACCCCAAGATCAGTTCCTTGCAAGCAAAGTATATTACCATACCGAGAAATCTTTTTCGAGAAAATACTGGTGAAAAGCATTAACTTCTAACTCCCTATACTTATGTCCACATTACCTGACTCAGGGGCAAAAATACAAAGACTGAAACCAAACCAATGTTCAAAGTATTCATCTGAGCTGAGTGCAGGAATTCCCTTTAATATAAAAGATATTTAGCATATTGATGCAGGGCAGGTGAGGTGAGAGATAATCCAGATGTCCTTAATGGCGCAAGAAAACTGTAACTTGGCAATTCCTGAATGTTGATATTCAGTTCTTTGCACCTACCACCCAGCTCCAAAGATATTCAGTGAAGCCCCTGAAGTACAGCAAAAAAAGAATACTAACCCTAGTGGATAGAGCACTGGCCTTGGGATCAGGAAGACTCATCCTCCTGAGTTCAAATCCTATCTAAGACACTTGCTAGCTATACGACCCCTAGGCAAGTCATTCAACCCTGTTTGCCTCAGTTCCTCATCTGTAAAATGAACTGGAGAAGGAAACGGCAAATCGCTCCAGTGTCTTGTCCAAGAAAATCCCAAAATCGGGCCAGGAAGAGTTGAACATGACCGAACACCACCATTAGAACAAAAATATAAATGGACCTAGTACTCTTTCCCCTCTCATCTCCACCTCCTGACTTCCCTGACTTCTTTCAGGTCTCAGCTACAGTTCTAACCTGTGAGGGAAGCCTTTCTGAGTCCCCTTAATGTTACTGCCTTGCCTCTGTTGATGCATGGCCAATGCTACGTGCAGAACTTGTTCATGCATAGTTGTTTGCATGCTGTCTCGTCCATTAGCCTGTAAGTTCTTTGAGAGTACGGACTTTCTTTTGCTTTTCTTTGTGTCATCAGCACTTAGAAAAGTGCATGGCGCATAGTAGGCACTTAATAAATGCTAGCTAATTCACTGACTAAAAAACACCAGCAACCTTCAGTAGGAAAGAATAAGAAAAAATATATATATGCATATGTATATATATATACTTATTTAGGTAATTAAAGAGAAATATGATTTTTTTTGAGGGGAGGAGAAGGGGCGGTGAAGAACCTGCGATTTCATCAATCTGAGGACTTCCTTCCAGGTGTAGAATGCCCCTTCACAGATGCAGATCAGCAACTCATCTGCAAAATATAACAACCTGTTCATAATCACACAACTAATATCAAGGCAGGCATTGCATTTTGACTCTAGGATAGCTTCCTCTATCTATTATGCCAGAGTATCTCTCTTTTATTAATCATCAATAGAAAATAAGATCATGGATATCTAAAGAAAAAGAGGGATTTAAGAAAGCAGCAATGTAAAATGTAAATCCACACCCACAGCACAACGCTAGAGTTGAAAAGGATCTGATATGAATTGAGTCTTCTTTCTCAATCCAACTATATATTACACCGGGAAGTCATTACTCCTTAGGGGCTAAAAAGACTGTACTTGAAATATTCTGAGTTTCATCTTCTTATAATATTATTATGTGTTAAAGATATTATATGTATAACATGAATTAATTTATTACAGAAAGCAAATCACTTGCAGAGTATTCATAGAATAAACTACTATAGTACTATAGGAACTGAAGGACAAGATGTTCACATAGCTTAGAAGTAACACAAAGGAAGAAAATAATTCAGTCAATAACTTCATCTTCCTCTCCCTCCCCACTTTCAGTAACTCAGCGGGCAAGGGGGATTGCAATGTTTTCTACTGTAGATTTTTCTTTCTTTTTTTTTTTTAATTAGAAGAAATATTGTCCTCACAGAAGTCCCTTGAAAGCCATGTAAAGCCCCTAACTCTTTTCTGAATCCAATCCATTTTATAAAATGGATGAATTTTTCATTACCAAGTGTGATACCTCCAGGTCACATTAAATCAATTCGCTATAACGGCGGGGAAAGTATTATGTAACACTTCCCAGCAGAGCCCAGACCAGGACTTTTTTTTTTTTTTTAATGGCCCAGACATTTAGGCCCCTCCTCCCATCTAGACAGCCTGGCTCCTTTAGCATCCCCCAACTCTGGGGCTGGGATAGGGAGAGTGCCACTCCACTTTTCAAGGGCAATAGAGTGTCTTGGAACCACAGGCGCCAATAACCAGTCACAGACCTCTTCCTTCCTGATCCCAAAGGGGGAGGGAGGAGACAGCAACTGCCCTCCCCATTAATAATGCACACTCAAACCCAGCCTGTACCAGGCCAAATAGTGAGGCAAGCAAAGTGGTACACATCCATCCCTCTTCTCTAAGCATTCAGGCTCTAAGCACTTGCCCTTCTGATGCCTAGAATCATCTCTCTTCTACCTCTCCAAGGTCCCAGTCCTCAATCATTCATTCGTTTAACAAATATTCACTATTAGGAGGACTTCAAAGAGAAGCCATTTAAGCTGAGTTTTGAAAGAATAGGAATCCAAAGACTGGGGAATGAGGGAAAGGGTTTTCTAGGTGACTGGAAATAAAAATCCCAAGATGGAAATGTCTAGGGAATATTTAGCCCAGTTTGACAACGGCTACAGATGAAGAGTAGTGAGAAGAAAGCCTCAAAAAGTAAGAGGAGGTCTGTTTGCGGATGGTCTTAAAAGACATATCTATTAATTTTAGTACCTAATGTAGTACGTACAACAATCCTTATATAAATGTTAATTGAGCTAATTTTTAGTTGGCTGACACAATCTCAGATCACAAACAGGTCCATCAATGCTTTCACAAGGATAAGAATTTCAGAGCACTTAACAAGCCCTTAGGGGAAGTTTTGAGAGGGGGCTGACACATTTCTGCTCCTCAAATCATAACACAGGTAGTCTTTGGTCACTTCCAAATATTTGGTTTGACCCTAAGCCACCCTCTCAACATGAGGTATGCATTGACATACACTAACACTGATTGATTCACTATGACAATCTGTAACTAAAATTTATTTATTTCACAATTTAAGTACCTACCATGTTAAAGTTACTTTCAAACACAAGAATCAAGAGAAGCATGAAAAGGTAATCAAGAAAAAGAAGAAGAAAAAGAAATTGCAAGGAACTTACTAAAATTGGACTGTTTTGTTTACATTCCTACATGGAAAGATGATGTGTATGATTCATGAGACCTCAGTATTAGAGAAGCTGAAGGGAATATGCATATATATATATGTATATATATATATATATATAAGTGAATGTGTATGTATGTATATATGTATGTGTATATGTATATGTGTGTGTGTGTATATATATATACATATATATATATATTTAGAGAGAGAGAGTGCGGGCACAGGGTGAGTTGAAAATGAAGGGAAGATATCTAAAAGAAACAAAATCAAATTAAGGGATGAGAGAGGAATATATTGAGAGAGGGAGATAGGGAGAGATAGAATGGGGTGGATTATCTCCCATAAAGGTGGCAAGAGGAAGCAGTTCTGTGGGAGGAGGGGAGAGGGCAGGTGAGGGGGGAATGAGTGAATGAGATTTGGCCTCAGGAGGGAATACTATACATACTCAATTGGGTATCTTATCCCACAGGAAAGAAGAGGGAAGAAGATAAAAAAAATGGGGGGGATGATGGAGGGGAGGGCAGATGGGGGTGGAGGTAATAAAAAGCAAACACTTTCGAAAGGGGACAGGGTCAAAGAAGAAAATTCAGTAAAGGGGGATGGGTTGAGAAGGAGCAAAATATAGTCTTTCACAACATGAGCATTGTGGAAGGGTTATACATGATACACGCGTGGCCTATGTTGAATTGCATGACTTCTTAGGGAGGGTGGGTGGGAAGGGAAGAGGGGAGAGAATTTGGAACTCAAAGTTTTAAAAACAGATGTTCAAAAACAAAAAAAAAAGTTTTTGCATGCAACTAGAAAATAAGATACACAGGCAGTGGGGCGTAGAAATTTATCTTGCCCTACAAGAAAGGAAGGGAAAAGGGGATGGGAGGGGAGTGGGGTGACAGAGGGGAGGGCTGACTGGGGAACACAGCAACCAGAATATACGCCATCTTGGAGTGGGGGGGAGGGTAGAAATGGGAAGAAAATTTGTAATTCAAACTCTTGTGAAAATCAATGCTGAAAACTAAATATATTAAATAAATAAATTAATTAAAAAAAATAACAACTGCTTATAGAAAAAAAAAAGTTACGATGTAGAGAAAAGAAAAATGACCCTAAAAGTCATGAAACGGCACTACACTGCTATGTCACCTTGGGTAAAATGTTTATTTAAAGTCTCTGGGCCTCAGTTTCCTCAATTGAGGGAGATGGCCCGACGATCTGGAAGCTCCCTTCCAGGTCCAATATTCTGAATTGTACTTTTGACACTTGAGAAATTCCTGGGGAAGAGAAGGAATGAAGGGACTCTCAGAAGAGCTACTGGCGTAACCTATACGAAGTGTTTGGGGAGGGTGGACAAGCTGTATGGAACTGGGTACCTGATGACACCTGTAAATGAACGGTGGCAGAGAAGTAATGGCAGGTGGAGAATAAAGGTACTTGACTGGATAGACTAAACTTGGTAGAAGGTGATGACAACAAATTAATGAAATGAGTCATCAGGAAGAACTTCGCGCCTCGGGGATTGTTCATCCCCAAGGCGGGAAGGATGGGGGGGGGGGCGGGGCTGAATGATGGAAGAAGCATCACTCTGATTCTGCATAATGAGAATGGACCACAGGCAGGTTGGACTCGGGGGTGGGGGGCTTAGAGTGAGGAGGATTTGCAGTCCATCCCAGAAGCGAGCAACCTGTTTCAGCAGGTCCCCTACACCGGGGATCCTCAGATTCACACCTGTGCCCACCCTTCTTCTAGGGAAGGGAGCCTAAGCACAATCCTGGGGGCTCCCGACATGAGGCCGACGGAGAAGCTCCAGATTCTAGCGAGAGACAGCTGTCCCTTTAAGGTGGCCGTCTTCAGGCTCCCAACCCACTATGGTGACAGCACCATCCCGGGCGGAATGCACTCAACACCGCGGCCCCCAAGGGCAGCACCCCCTGCCACCCGGGGATGGGGGAGGTGGGGAGGGCAGGTCCTGAGCATCCTGGCCCAGGAGAGCGCTTCTGGTTGCCATTTTCCTCCTCCCTTTTTTTGCACGTCCAAAACTAGAGGAAAAAAAAAAAACAAAACCCAAAACCAAAAACCCACCCCTCGCCCCGGAGCTACTTGCATCTGTCTCGAGACGGGTGCCGAAAGCTTGCAAACCTCCGCGGAGTGGCTCACGCCCGGAGTCTGCAATCGGAACGGAGAAACCCAAAAGGGCTATGGAGGTGCATCCCTTACCCAGGTGCCGCCGCGGCACTGCCCGCTGCTCGGTGGGGGAGGGGCCGGGAAGGAGAGTGGGGGGAGGGGGAGCAGGCGAGGGGGGCGGGGGGAGTTGCAGGCTCCTAGCGGGGGACCTGGCAGCGGCTCGCGCGCTCACCCAGCGGCCCCGGGTCTCGCGCGGCTTCAAGTTACACCGCTCCCCCCCGCCCCCGCCGTCGGAGATGGCCCACGTGATCGCGCGCGTGGTCGTAGTGGGGGAAATGAGAGACTCGAAAATGAGGGCGTGCGTGCGTACGGTAAGCGCGCAGGTGGCCGGACGGGCGAGGCCGCGCTTTGCGTTGCTCCAGCCGCCGCGGTTCTGGTCCCAAAATGTGGGGACTGGGTTTGTGCCTTGTGGGCTGGCGGGTTACACGCTTGCGAGCGCACGCGCATACTGGCCCCCTAAGACGACTTTTACTAAGAGCGTAGAAAAAGCACAAACGTGAGAGTGGGAGAAACCTGAGGGTGGGCGAAGCCCAGTGAAGCTGACCCCTGGCTGTGATGAGAGCTGGGGCGGGGGTGGAAGAGCTAGGACCATTGATCATTAGTGCCTCCACACCAGTGCAACGTTGGGCAGGGCGGAGCGTGAAGGGGTGAGTGACTCGGATTCAACAGGCTGCCGAGCAAAAGGGGGTGAGGGCTGTCAGGGTAACTGGAACTTAGGACTGGCGTCTTAGCGACCACCGAGCCTACCGTAGGGCATAGCCCACGGGCTTTTTAGTGTTTCCCGAAGAGAAACAGCGCCGGCGCTTGTCAGTCTGAGGTGCCAAGAAAAGTCCTGATGGCCCCACACGTCAGGAGTCTTAACATGTGGGACCCGGAAAAAAAAAAAAGGCAGCATCCGGACCCCGGGAGAGTTGGGAACTCTAGCCTAATCAACTACCCTATGTATACAGCCGTGAAAAAAAAAAAAAAAAAACAAACCCGGTGCAAGGGAGAATCCCGAGATTATCCTTTCTAGAAGTTTGTGGAAGCCCTCCCAGTGCGGATAGTACCGGCCCCGACGCAGAAACTTGTTGCAGCCCCACAAGCTGCCGCGAGTGCCCCTAGGAGCGAGCAAACGAGCGCCTGAGGAGGGAGTGGGTGGGCGGGAGGGGAGGAAGGGAGGGAGGGGAAAGCTGGCGGACGCCGCCGCCGCCGCCAGCGAACGGGTGGGCAGACCCTGAGTCGCCGCGTAAGCGGGGCCGGCTCAGTGCGGTGCAGCAGGCGCGGCTGTGCGGCAGCGGAAGTCCTTTGTTGCAGCGCAGTCCCTGGCAGAGCAGAAGCCGAGCTCGGGGAGCAGCCGGAGCCCAGGGCGCCTTCGCTGCTGCCGCCGCCGGGGCTTCAATTCTTTTTTTTCCACCCTTTCGCCGTTTCCCGCTCCACCACCCCCAGCTTTGCCTTAAAAGTCCCCCGAGGCTTCCCCCGCAGCCCTAGGTCCTGCGGTGGCCGGTGAGTACACTCCAGGCGCGGGAGGTTGGGGGTGGGGGGGACGGGACGTTCGCACAACTTTGCGGCGCAGCTTTGGCCTGGCCGAGGGCGAGGGCCGGGGAGGGGCGCCAGGACACGCGGCTGGCGTCGGGACCGAGACTCGGCGCTTCCAGCCCTGCCTTTGGGCCTGTGGGGCCGGGAAGGCTGCGCCTGTCCCAGCCGGGGAGCCAGAGCCGGCGGCCTCTGCGCAGACGGATTCTGAAATGACTTCGCTTCTTTTCTTTTTTAGCTTGCTTTCTTGGCGGGAGGGTTCGGTTTGATTGACGTGTCCGGAGCCCCACCGCGGGTTGGGGGGGATTCGGGGTTGGGAGGAATGTCCCGGAGCTCAGGCTGACTTGTTGGGCTGGCGGGGGAGGACGCCGCAAAGACCGGGGGTTTTCCTTGCTGCGCTGCCACCCGCCCACGTCCTCCGTCCCGCAGCACAACACGCTGTTGTGTGTGCATTGGAAAGTGCGTGGGTTAGGAGTTTGAACCCTCTTACGTGGAAAAAATCCCTTCCGCTTTTAACCAACTACAAAAATGGTTAGCGCGGGACCGCCCAAAATAAGTCTTGAGTTCGATTTCTGCCCCTCCCATCCTCACCTCTGAAATGTCAGTCTTAAAGAGGAGAAAAAAATTTCCGAACTGAGAATGCAAAGGGAACCCTCCTACCTCCAATTATTGAAATAATGCTTTGTTTTAGAACGCATGGTATAGGTTTATTCATATAATTTATTTTAATGACATAGGACGAGTCAAACGTGGCAACTCGACTCAGCCTGATCCGTCTGTCAGAAGTGTAATGCTACACTGCAGGAAGGTTGCACCAGTGTGTGGACTGGGCCTGGGAGAGACTAACTTTGGATGGGTTCCGAGGGGTTTTGTGGTGTCTCGGAATCGATTTCTTAAGCCAAAGTTGACATATTCTCGAGGAGATTTTAGTGAGGAATTCAGTTGCCACAGTGGAGGAGCTTTGGCACACAACCGCAGCCTCCAGCATTAGCTGCAGACTTAACATGTTTTTTGTGCAAGTAGGACAGTGTAATTTGGGGCCCAAGATGGAGATAATAGGGAAGAAATGGGGAAAACTAAGACAAAGGCCAAAACTTTGGTGCAGGAATGGTGTTACCTATCAAGTTGTCAGAATCTTAAAGTTTTGGGGGGTTTCTTTTGTTTTTTTTGTTACTCTCCCGGCCCGGCATAGTGCTAGAGAAGTCATAGGCTACATACACTGCCATAACTTGTCATTTTGGTTGTTTCTCTTTTCTTTGGTAACTAGGTAGGAGACAGCTAGTCTGCTCATTTTTAAATAAGGGGATGAAACTGAAACAGGAGAGGTGATTTGCTAGAAGTTAGACATAAAGAGTGGGTAACAGACCCCCAATGCTGTGTTTACATTCAGGTTTATCCTATCCACTAGAGCCAGAATTCTTTACCCAGACGATGACATCATGGTGGATATATTTCTAGTTGAACTATCTTTGTTGGTACTTTTGCCCCTCTCTAACATAATAGTTTTGTGGGGAGTCCAAGGATTGCCCACAGGAAAGGGAAACCATGCCTCAACTGAGGCCTTGTACTGTGTTAAAGCAGGAAATCAAAATTCCACCCACAGAGCTTGGGTACAGCAGTGACCTGACTCCTCATCCCTGCTGTGCTTAATTTCAGTTTATGGGGCTTTCCTAAAAGTTGAGAAGCAGGGCAACTATGGCGTATCAGTAATGGTTCTCAGTAGACTGCTACTGCCAGGATCCTAGCCCCTGCAAAATAGAACTGTGTATTCCTTAATATGCTATTTATACTGTGATTTGCATTACACTTATGTGTAGGTCTCATCAGGTGATCTTATTCTTGCCTCTCTCAGGGCCTCCTAGCACAATGCCTGGCACACAGCGTTTAATAAATGCTGTCTTCTTCCTGTGCCACCTTGTGTCTTGATTTCACTTTCATTAAGCTCTGCAAAATGTTGGTGTTGCTGGCACTCCCTTCCCCTGCCTTGCTAGGAGGGATGTGATCCTTATACTTTCCTTTTCCCCACCACTCTCTTCTATTTCTGATTGAAGAAGTAGCAGATACAGTTTTGTAAGCCTTTCCTTTCCTCTTAGGAAGTCTTTTTCCTACCATGTTAAGACTGATAACTAAAAGGAGAAAGCCTGTTTGTTTATCAGATTTTCTGTTTGGTAATTAATATTAGGCAAACAGACCCTCTAAACAACAAATGAAAGTTTGAGCAAATGTAAAATGGTTGTTCTGTTTTCTAGTAGGGTATGTACGTGGTGGGGAAACCACAGCATAGGGTCTTATTTTCAACTTCGCACATTCAGGAAGTCACTTTTACCAATTCATCCATGTGAACAGGCTCTGGAAACTTGGTAAACCTAAGCAAATTCACATAAGATAACTTTGTAAGATAACACCAGATGGTTATTATTAGGGGATATGACTGCTCTAAAGACCAAACCATTCAAGCCTAATGGCCAGGATACCCTCTTCCTGATATCAAGGTACCTTGAAAACCTAATTCATAATTAAAAGGTTTTTTGAGATCATGGAGTTCAGAAGGTGGGGATTTGTAACTGACAGGTCTCAAGGGGGAGGAGGGAGACAGTGGCACAACTGCAGCTGTATGTTGGTACCCTAGGTACCTCACCCAGATGGGTTTCCTAGGTACACCTAAGATTTTGGCTGGTAGCATTCTATTTATTAAAGGTCAGGGCGATTTAGTTGGGAAGAACCCTGGATTTGAAGTTAGAAGACCTGAATTCAAACATTAGCTCCTAAATTTACTATTTGACTGTCCTTAAACTAATCCCAATTCTCTGGCAGGTAGTATCCTCATCTGTAAAATGATAGGATTGGACTCGGTGATCTTTATAGCTCTAAATTCTGTGTTCTTATGTAAGAAGTTTTAGTCAAAGTACAGCATTACTTAAGTATCGAGCACCTCAACTGTATCAGAAGACAATGAAGATATTGCATAGGGCTGAAGATGTTCCTTGAAAAGATAATTGTATGCAAATTTTATGTTTGTAATCTGTGTACAATGTATTTATTACTTTTGTTTACAGATCAATTGATCTCTGTATGTTTTTATTCATAAGTCTTATCCATTCATTCAGTAAACATAGGTGAGGATAGTCCCTACTCTCATACAACTGAAAGTTTCCTGGAGGGATAAAACAAATATATAACTACATTACACAGTAGTACATGATAAATGCATCATCAAATTGCAAAACAAAGTGATATTGTGGTAGCAGGAGGAGGATTTTGGTCCTTAGTGACCAGGAGGGTTCATGGAATGATCAGTAGCAGAGCTGACATTTGAATTAGTCTTTAAAGAAGATAGGCAAGATTATAACAGGTGAAGAGAGTAGATGTAGAGAAATAGTGTGAGCAAAGAAATAGTGTTGCATTGGGATGTTGGGCTTGAAGTCAGGAAGTACAACCTAGATTCAAACCCCACACTTCAGGTATTTACTAGTAGGCAGGTCACTGAACCTCAAGTTCTTGTGTGTAAGTGGTAATAGGGGGTAATAGCACCTTTCTCTTTGGGTTGTTGTATTAAACGAGATAATATATGTAAAATGCTTTGTAAAACTGAGAACCCTATAGAAATGTGAGCTATTACGGTGGTGGGAAAGTACAGAACTTAATTCCGTTAGATTGGAGCATATTAATAACAACCAACATTAATGTCATTTAATCTTCACAACCATTCTGTGAGATGGGTGCTACTGATATCTGGAAGGGAATGATATGAGAAAAGGTTGGAAAGGTACAGAGGCACTAAATGGAGCAGGGCGTTGAATACCAGAAACAAGAGTTTGAACCTAATTCAGGAGATAGTAAAGTGACTGAAGATTTTTGAGGAGTACCATGCTAGATTACTCTAGTATTCATATTAGAAGCAGATTGGAAGTGGAAAATCCAGTTAGAAGCATTGGCAGAGTTGGTAATGACAGCCTGTAACTAGCAGTGGGAATTGGGTGAAAGAAGGGAGAAATATTGTGGTGGGAGAGATCCATGGAACTTGATAATTTGGCCACTGGCCTGCACAGATGCCAATTATTAGGGGAAGGTGTATTATGAGTTAGCAATGGCAATGAACGGATGGAACATCAATGAAGTCTGCTAGAAGAAGAGGACAGAATAATAGCTCGTATTTGTGTGGCATTTATACTTTACAAAGATCTTTTTAGACAGCTCAAGCCCTGGCTTCTAGCGCCTATACATCCCCAAAATACCATGTTTTTGTTTTATACAGCCTGCATGTACTTGTGTACATGTTGTCTCCACTGATAGAAAGTAAGTTCCTTGAGGGCAGGGACTTTTTCATTTTTGTCTTTGCATCCTCAGAACTAAGCATAACACCTGGAACACTGTAGCAACTTAATAAATGCTTGTTGATTAATAAATTATGAGCTGGGAGATCCAGGGAGAAAGTAATAGTAGCTATCAGTTCTAGATACTTCAGAGGAAGGATTCAAACTGAAGTGAAAATAAAGGTTGAAATAAATGATAGAAAAAATATATGCCTGATTGCCTTTGCTGTTATACATTCCCTGGTGTGCTTTGGAATTGGTACAAGGCCTTAATACTTTGCTGAATCTGTGATCTCATCAGTGTGGGCATTTCCTGGAACAGTGGGGAACACAACTCATTTGTTATATTATGACTGGTCCACACCCTGGGGTGGGGGTGGGGGAACGTTTCTCTGTGTTATTGGATATTATGTGGATACCCCTGCATCATGAGGGCTGTCTGCTGGTTATCACATAATCTCAGAACATGATGACCTTTTTGGCCATATCTTTGACAATCTCCTTCATTAGTAGTATGTTACAGCTTTCTCATACCCATAGTGCTTTCTTCCCTTGCTCTTTGGGTGATCTGACTAATTCTGAAGAGACTGTTATTCTATGATTTGTAGCAGTTTAGCATCACTGGAATATTCAGTCGGTAAACTGATATTTAAAAGATGGGACTTTCTTTTGGAGAGAAGTTCAGGGTCATTAAAAGCACTGACATTTACCAGATGTAACTCAGTGTGCCCACCTCCTCTTATTCATTTCTGGCCTTGGTCTGTCTATCTGCAGCATCTGTTAGATGTACGAGCAGATTAGCTCTATGGGCCGTCCATCCACCTGTTCATAGTCAACAAACATAGCAGGCTTTTGTTTTCTCTGCGTCTGTAAAAATGTGGTCTGCCATAGAATTTTGTTGGTAGCAAGTTTGCCCATTCCTTTTCTCCTACCTTCGTCAAATATGTCCTTCGTTATTCTCATAAAGATTTTATAGAAGAGAAATTGACATAGACTGATATGTTAAATGTACTTAAAGGTTTAAGAGTTATGTGCTTCTTTAAGTTAACAGACTTGTATTTTATTCTAGACTTTTCTCCATTTCATTTCATTGTGTATTCATCAGGGTATATATTGTGAAATGTCCTAGAACCAGAATAGAATTGAACATGAAAAAAGCCACATATGAGAAAACATTGTAACCACAAAATTGGTGGTGGGGGGGTAATAATTCAGTAAAATTACAACTAAAGTATTAGCTGACTGGAGAATGCTAAAGGGGGAGAGAAAAGCTGAGCTACTCTCAGAGCCAGGAAAAGTGTCTCTCAGGACTTGATCCATGGGAACAGAGTAATTATGGGCATTTAGAAGTCCCCTGGGCCCAAGGTACATAAAAAGAGATATTTCCTGTGATTTTTTTTAATAGATGGAAGGAAAGCTAGAATGCATTGCCTTTTAATGGAGGGGTCGTTGTTGCCTTTTTAATGAAGAAACTGAGATGTAAAGAAAGTAAAATAAATTGGTCTTGGTCGTACATAGAGAAAATGTAGATCTCCCAACTCAGTAATTCTCCTACCACAATCAAGTAAAATGCACTGACTAAACACTTACTTTATGTCATTTACTCTACTAGGACTTGAATTCTACCCCCCAAAAAAGATTACTGTTCTCAAGTTAACTGCATTCTATTGGGGTGGACAACACACTCACACAATAAACAGTTGTCCCTGTGTTTTCTCCCCATTAGATTGTGAAATTCTCAAATGCAGGGATTGTCTTTTGTGGCCTTTCTTCATATCCCCAGGACTTATCTTGGTACCTGGCACATAGTAAGTGTTTAATAAATGCTTATTACCTGAGTAAATATGAGGTAGTTTAGGGGGCTGGGCATTAGCACTGGGAGAATCAGGGAAGATCTCATATAAAAGATGGTTTTTTGAAGGAAGCGAGGAAGTTCTTCAATTCTTTTCCAAAGAAATCTGCCTTCTCTTCCTCATACCTCCTTTTCACTTCACCTCCCATTGCATTTATCAGTTGCTTAACCTTTCAAAATTGTTTGTTTTTACAATATTGTTGTATAAATTATTTTCGTAGTTCTGCTCAGGAAGTGAGGAAATTTTTTGAAGTGGAGGTGAGAAGAAAGCACATTCTAAGTGTGGGAAATGACCAGTGCAAATACATGGTTACAGGAAATGGAGTATCATGAATGAGAAACAGAGAAGGCCAGTAAATACTACCAAGCCACAATTACTTCTGAGAGGCAGCATCATGAAGTGGAATCAGCCCTGGGTTTGAAATTTCAAAGATAAAAATTGAAGTTAAGAGTTTGCTATTCACTAACTGTAATTTTGGAAAGATCATTTACCTTCATCTAACTTCAGTTTCCTCGTCTATTAAAAAAGAGTCTCTTTGCATCCAAAAAATGCATCACAAAGTCCAAACACTTGAAAATTCCTAGAAGACCCTTCTCAGAACTTCCAGAAAACATTTTTACTCTGATTTAGATGGGCATAGTTACAAGTTTGGCTTTTTTCCTCTCATTCCATTAACAGACTAGGAGCAAATTAGGATGGATAAAAGTCTCCTAGAGACTGGCTCATTGATAGAGTGATAAGTGATAGGAACATGAAAAGGAAGGAAAAGCCAAAAATAATATAAAAAGTAAATACAATTCAATATATTCTTAGGAAGGCAAGGCAGAATGTATCCAAAATGGTTTCAGTTTGGCACTAAAAGGATTCTGGGTGAATGAGGTGTTGTAGTATTAATGCTATTACTATGATTAGTTCTTCACTTACTCCAGTGCCTCAGCAAGTGGCCCAGAGCTGACCCTCATTTTTCAAAGGTCATCACAGCAAAGTAAAATTATGGTCAACCCTGTCCAACCAGGAGGACTTGAACAAGGACCCATCCTCAGACTCTCAAATAAATACCTGCCTCATTAGGATTGGAGAGTCTAATCCTCAGGATCCAACAAGATAAAGTGCTTTGTAACTGTGAAATGTTCTAAATTTGACAATGAACTTTTCAGCTACAAAACCTCATGAAGGTTTTCTACTGAGGCAGAGAGGACATTTAGTATTTTTTGGAATGAAACCAACCGCGAAGTAGAACTACTGTAAGTAATAATTGCCAACATTTATGTAGTGTTTTAAGATTTGCAAAGTACTTTGCCAAATTATCTCATTTTATACTCACAGTAACCCTGGAAGGTGGGAACTGTTATCCTCATTTTACATGTAAAGAAACGGGGGCAGACAGAGGTAAAGTGATTTGTCCAGGGTCACAGAGCTAGTAAGTATCTGAGGTTGGATTTGAACTTGGGTCTTTCTGACTCCCAGGTGCAGCACTCTATCCACTGTACTGCCTAGCTGACTCAACTTCTATACTTGATGTTATCTGCGACCCTCTGCTGTGAGATTTGTAGTAAAGATTCAGACCCATCCCTACCTGCCCCTGTTCCTCTGTAAGTATTCCATGGAAAAGATTCATGGGTTATAGGGTAAGCGGTGGGCCTTTCTCTCTAACTCTTGACATTACATGGATAGCAGTAGATCATCTGTCAGTTATACCAGTCTCTTAATTAAATAAATTAAATTAAATTTTTTCCAGTCATCTCATTTTTTAATGACATCCTCCTCCTTCTCAGTACAATGTTGCCTGTACCTACCACTGGGCACCTTTCCATTGCCTTCCGGGTGACCAGTAACTTTGATATTTCATGTCTTAACTCTATGCAGCATTACAGAAGAATATTGTTATTAAAAAATAGCTATTTGTTTCAGGAAGAAGTTTGGGGTCATTAAAAGCATTATCCAGTTTCCTACATTCAACCTAGCCCATTCTTCTCTTTCTGTTTAACTCTGGGCCCAGCTCTTTGTCCAGTTGCAGTGCCTGCCCAAGATAGAATCAGTTGTAGGCTGGCCTGGAAACCTAAAAAGTATAATGTTGTTTCTCAGACCCAGATGGCCTTCTTACAAGTGAATTTTTTTTTTGAGACTACTGTTTTGTGATTAAGGAATATCCCATTGTAGTGTTGAACCCATAATCTTGTAGCCAGACCAGAGATGGAAATTAGTGATCACACACTTAGGTACCTCGGTGAATCTGTAATTTTATGGGTGTGGGTATCCCTTCTATCCTTGTATGTTACAATTCAGTTCATATCTTCTCATCTTCTTCTCCATACCCTTCCTCTGTAAAGAATCTGCCCAATGCAATAAGGGCCTTCTAGGTCTTTAATACTTCACAGCCTGTCTATATGTTAATCCTTCCAGTAGTTCTACATGTCCACCCCACTTCCTTTTCCAGTCATATATGCTCTCAGTGAAGTCTTTATACTACTTTTTGTTTCTATGTTATCATAGTAACCTGCTGCACCCTTACACTCACCTTGTAGGTCCTTTGGGCCATCTAGAATTAATATTTCTTTGGGGTTCCTTGATGTTATTATTTGCAGGCCTAGAACATCACCAGGAAAATACTATACTTTCAAAAAATGGGTTTTGGTTGTAGGGAGAAGCTTAAGATCATGGAAAGTACCATATAAATTTTCTAAATAAATTGCATAGGAAAGAAGACAGGCTGGGGGTAGAGTGGGGTGGAGAGACTTTATAGTTATCACTTAACCTCCCTCAGCCTGAGTTTCCTCATCTCTTTTCACTGTTCTTATAAATGACTTAGGTACATGTTTTAAAAAAAAATAAAAAGAGTAGACATTGTCCCTCTATTTCCAGGGTCCCTAACCTCTTTTTGTGTCATGTGACCCCATTGGCAGTCTGGTAAAACCTATAAAGCCCTTCTTAGAATAATGGTTTTAGTTGCATAAAATACATAGCATTACAAAATAAACCAATTATGTTGATAGATAGTTCTTTTTTTTTTTTAAGTTTTTAAAACTTCATGGACCCAAATTAAGAACCTCTACTCTGGTTAAATTTATGATGTACACATACACTATAATGTCAAACAAAGCATAGAAATATGTGACGTATTAAAAATTCTGGTGAGACTCAGAAGGACTTCAGTTGAATAACTCAGACACAGAATTGGAAGTAAGTTGACTAATTCTCATCCTGCTGCTCAGAACCTCAGCCTAAAATTTGAAATAGACTCTCAGAAACCATCTAATCCAACATATATTGACCAGGAATTGCAGTTACAAAACTGATGAATAGATATCCAGCCTCTGCTAGACCTCCAAAAAAGTGAAACCCAAGGCAGTCTCTTCCATTTTTGGACAGCCTGTGATTGTTAGATTTCTTCTTTACTTCAAGAAGAAAATTGACTCTGCAACTTCTAATTACTGGTCCTCCTTGTGTCCTGTGGGAGCTTACAGAATGCAAGTCTAATTAATTACTCTTCCATATGATGGCCCTTCAAATACTTAATGACCCATCGCTTCTCAAGGCTAAACATCCCCAGTTCTTTTGTCTGATCCTGAGACGGCTCCAGTCTCTGAACACACAGTCGGTTTGTCCACATCCTTCCTAAAATGTACCATTCAGAACTATACACATTTTTCCAGTTGTGTTCCGTCCAGGGCAGATCATACAGTGGGATTAACACTGTTCTTAATGTTACCTAGTCCTTTTATTTTCCGGCTAGAATGTTAACACCTTGCGTAAATCTCTTTTTCTGCTCTTTTCTATAATACAAGTACTATCTATGCCTGGGTTGTGCCCTGTAAGAAAAAAAAAACTTAAGAAAACAAATTATAGGGTTGCTATTTGTATTACAAAATAACTACAAAAGATTATTTTATATAATAGGGGAAAGTACCCTTATATTTGTTTTACACAAAATCATTCTTAGACCTGGAGCTAGTCTACAGGGATTTTAAAGCCGTATTATAGTAGTGCCTATTGAAGATTAATCAGAAATCGTCACATGCCATGCAAATTAGCATAATTGACAACAGATGGGAAGTCAGTGTTGGAGGGTCTATGGAAAGATAGGCTCACTGATGCACAATTACTGCAGTTATGAAGTGATCTAATTGTCTTGGATATCATTTTGGAATTATGCAAGAAAAGTGACCAAACTATCTATGGCCTTTGAGCCGGTGATCCCACTATTCACATTCTTTGTAGTAGCAAAGAAGTGGAAACAAAGCAGATGCCTACTTAAGTACTGGGTAATGACTGGGGGAAAACAACCAACTGTGACATAAGAATGCAGTAAAAAAAAAAATAACAAATGAGGAATCCAGAAAGGCATAGGACCACTGAATCAACAGTCTGTGAACTTCTGGAGATGGGAACCAGACTTGCAGATGGAAGAAAATCCCTCTAAGGCAGCGTAGTACCCTTTCTGCACTTTATAGGGAAATATTTAGAGCAGTGAGAGGTTAAGTGATTGCCCAGTTACACAGCCAGTATATGCTGGAAGTAAGACCAGGTCTTTTTGGCTTCAGTAATAATAGTTAACATATATATAGTATCTGGGGCAGCAAGGTATCAAGATAGAGCACTGGGCTTCGAATCAGTAGGACTCATCTTCATGTGTTCAAATTCAGCCTCAGATACTTACTAGATGTGGGATCCTGGGCAAGTCACTTAACCCTGTTGGCTTTAGTTCCTTGCCTGTAAAATGAGCTGGAGAAGGAAATGGCAAACTACTCCAGTATCATTGCCAAAAAAACCCCCAAATGGAGTCATAGAGTTGGACATGATGGAACAACAAGAACATATAGCACCTGCTCTGTGCCAGGGTTTTGATCCTCACATCAACCCTGGGAGACGGTCTTATCCCCATTTTGCAGTGAGGAAACTAAGGCAAACAGGTCAAGTGTCTGAGGCTGGGTTTGAACACAAGTCTTTCTGACTCCAGGCCTAGCCCTCTGTCTGCAGCACCACCTAAGCTGCTTCAAGGCTAGCTCTCTATCCACTGTGCCACACTTCTCATATACAGATGCAGAGGAAAATAAAGAGCACTGGCAGTAGTTGTGCAAGTCTTATAGAGATACACACTGATTACAAGAAATATTTTTAAAAATCATTAAAGAGCCCAATAATAATGAAACATACCCTCCCTCCTAACAGAATAGAAGAAGCATTACTAGGATAAAATGTCTCATATACTGTCAGCTCATTTTATTAAACTGTTTTGTGACAATAAAAGGCTCAATCTGGAAAGAGAGAGGAGTGATCAAAAATTAAAACATTTCTGAAATGTCTGTGGAAATTATTCAAGTATGGAAATATATTATTGAAATACTCTATATACCTACTCACTTTACTACCTCCCAATTCCTTTTACTTGATATTTCAACTCCCTCAATCTCTAGAGTAAGGTAGTCCTTCCCCTCTATTTTGGTACTTTATTACATTCTATTATTTCTACTCCAAAAACCTGAAATATTAACCTCTCACCCATTCCCCATACTTAGCATACAGAGGACATTTCAAAATGCTTTCAGCTGAGAACATGGGGATTCGAAATAAATCCATTAAAAGTTAAAAGGCCAAGGTCCATAGGAAAGAAGATGGGGGAAAAGATTTTACGGCCATCTTTAAGTATTTGAGCAGCTAGTTGTTGGAAGAATCAGACTTTTTTTTCCCTTGGCCTGAGAGAACCAAGCTGAAGCAAAAGTCACTTCTATGTGGTGGAAGAAAAAACTTCATTAACAATTGGAGCTGTGCAGGGCCAGAATGGCCTCATCCAGGAAGGCTGTAGTTTCTTCACACTGGAAATCTTCAAGCAGAGGCTGGGTGACCACTAGTTGGCAGTGTTGTAGAAGGGAGGCCAGCTTCAGCCGTGGGTTAGACCAGGGCTGTCCGAAATGTGCCTGCAGTGCAATTTATGCGGCCTGCCTACAAGCATAGAAACTTACATAAATGCTTTAGTAAATGAAGCCGAGCTACAGCAGAGCTCTCACTAAAATGGCAAATCAAAATATGTTGTCTGTTGTTTCAATAAAAACCTAAGGTGGGACAGCCCTGGGTTAGACTAACCCTCAGAAGTCTCTTCCCACCTCTGATAGGATAATTTTAGGCATATGTATTATTACATAAATCCTGGTCTTTCAATAGCCACAGGATTTCCAAGGTGCAAGAGACTTCAAAGGCCATGTAGTTTAACTCTTACCTAAAAAAGCAACTCCTTTTATGACATACCCCCCAAAATATCCAGCCTTTTCTTAGAAACCTTTGGTAAGAGGGTTGCAAGCAGGGGCAGGGGTATATCCCCAGAGGTATCCCATTCCATTTTTGGATCAGTCTGGTTAGGAAGTTTGACTTCACATCACACTTAAATTGCCTCTGCAACCTCCGCCCATTGCTCCTAGTTGTGCTTTCTAGAGCCAGACAGTCCATCTGATCCCTCTTCTACATGGAGTCCTTCAAATACTTAAATGCAGCTGTCACGTGCTCCTGACGTCTCCTCTTCCTAGGCCTTCTAAACATTCTCATTTCCTTCAATAGGTTTGACCCCCATGCAGCATGAATTCATCAAGACTTCACCATTTTGATTTTGCCATCCCTTTGTACTCTGGCTTATCAATGTCCTTCCTAAAACATGGGAGGGAGAGCTAAACATAGGAGTATTCCAGATGTGATCTGACCAGAATAGAGTCAATCACTTTGAGGTAATGGGCTAGCAGGTGAGGAACAAGTAGTTTAAGTAATTATCTCAACTCTGAAAAGTTAAGACCGGACCTAAAAAAAGCCTGAGAGAAATTAAACAAAAATCAGTTGCGTTAAATCCACTATAATGTCAGAGAGGTTTCAGCCATCACATTAGAAAGAAAGTAGGTGACAAACACACTGCCTAGCTTGTGCTAGATAGGTAGCCTGTTGAGTTCAATATATTCTAGACAGGCTAAGCAAATGAACCCAGAATTAAGTAGAGAAATAGTATTTTGGAAATTGCTTTATATTGTTAGATGCTACCAAAGTTTCATTCTTTCGCACCACTAGTTTCCTGCTGATTGTATGTCTGATGTAATCCAAATTACATATAATGCAAAAAAGATCAATGGAAAATTGGATAATAGACATAATTAGGGTATAGAATCTTGCTAATAATGACCATGCAAAAAGTGGCATAAAAGACGAGATTCAGGACATGTATGACTGAAAAAGGTACAAATGGACAGCCTGAATAGTTATCCTACCACGTTGAAAGAATGAGACCTCTTAATGTCTCTGTCACCAGAACACGTAATGGAAAAACACAGACAAGTACTCTACAGGATGAGAAGGTATGGAAAGATGATAAAATCTAGACCAAGGAAGACTATCAACCACCATTTTATAGACAGAAGACCTGGGTCATAGGGAGGTTAATTGACTTGCCCAGTCATACTAGCAGTAGTATAAATATGAATATACATATATAATATATTGCTATACATATGACATAATCTAACTATAAATCCTGCCATATTTCCACTACCAGTATTAATGAAAAAGTCTCTTCAAATGTGATGAATGGTACAAGCACTATGCAAAAAAACATTTGGAGGTCAGGAGTCCTAGATTCTGGGCCTAACTACTGCCTAACTCTTTACCTTTCTACCTCAGTTTCCTCTTTTTTTTTTTTTTTGAGCAAGAAGGTTAAAATAATGATCTCTTAAATATCTTCTAGGTTTAAAATTCTGTAAATATGTGTAAAGTTCAGCTTAAAAATAAATTTATTTTAATTTATGGTTCATTCTTGGAAAACTGTTGGGAAAAGTTTTCACGTAGCCACCAGAGGGACTCCTTAGGATGTGTGGACAGCTGCCTATGTACAAGAGACAATGAGTTCTTTGAACTGAAGTCTGATGTTTATGTGTTCAGCCTTAGCCTCATTGCTTCTCTGCTCTAGCAAACCAGTTTTACTAGTGAGGTAATTGGTACTGTGGTACTGTGAACTACACCGAAGTAACTCCTCATATTTTAATCATACAAGCAGAAATAGATGGAGTAAAAAAGCACTTTTATTTTAACTTTTGGAAAAACTTTGTTACAATATCAAGTCTATAGACTTTTGGTAATTTATTGTGTCTGGTCTATAGTAAAGAAAAAGAATTCAAGGTAAAAACTGACTTGTTTATTTTTGAGTATAATGTGTTTAGGTAATAAAACTCAAATTTTATAAAAATATAAAAGTTACCATCCAGGGGCAGCTAGGTGGCACAATAGATAGAACACCAGCCTTGGAGTCAGAAGGACCTGAGTTTAAATCCAGCCTCAAAACACTTGATGCTAGCTGTATGACCCTGGGCAAGTCATTTAACCCTGATTGCCTCATGATGAATAAAAAATAAAAGTTAGCATCCAAAGGTAATCACACTAAATCTGACAGGAATTTATTCAGTAATTGCTCTTACTAATTAAATCGTATAATTGACATAAAAGCTACACTGCTGACAACTGTGAAACATTCCAAATAGCCTTTGTCAAAGCTAAGCTCCCTGTGTACAAATTGCACTGGATTATCTTTAAATATCAATAACCTAGGCATAGTTTTTGTTCACATGACTGTCCTAAACAGCAAAATCTAGGGAATAGGGAAGGATGGCAGTACTACACTTAACTGTTTTTTGATTTCATCATAAGGTCCTAAGCTGGAGGAACATTAGAGGTCATTTAGTCCAATTCCTTCCTTTTACAAATGAGGAAACTGGAGCAAAGGAGGAAAAATGACTTGCCCAAGGTCACTGAAAGTAGTACATCACAGAACTGGGGTTTGAACCGAGGTCCTCGGACTTCAAATCCAGCACTCTTTGCATTGGACCATACTTCTTCCATTAAAGATACTTCGTCTATCACTGCAGATTGCATCCTTACCTTAGATAGATAGGCTTTCATAAATTTCTGTAATCTAGTCTTAAGCCTCACTAAACTGGTCTTCTGATGATACTGTTACCAGGCCCATACTTTTTACCTTAGGAGAGCCTATCAGTACTTTTCTTCTTCTTTGAGAACCCAGGGTCACCTTCATGTTAGAGTAAAACATCAGATTAGGATTTTAGTGAAGTGAAAATACCAGAGACACACAAATTTGCATCAGAAGTCTCACAGGTATATGCATGCCACTTTAGATACTATAGATCAGGGCTGTCCAACCTTAGGTTTTTATTGAAACAATAGACAGTATATTTTGATTTGCCATTTTAGTGAGCTCTGCAGTAGTTCAGCTTCATTTACTAAAGCATTTATGTAAATTTCTATGCTTGTAGGTGGGCCCCATGCAACCCGCAGGCTGCATTTTAGATAGCCCTGCTATAGATTTTAGTTTCTCCATTCTCCGAAAATGACATAGTTGTTCCACAGTGCCTCAAGTTGGGAGTACAGTGAGAAAGGAGGCTTAAGTATTATTATAACAACTCAAATTTATATAATGTATTAGAGTTACAGGGCATATTTACCACAAGCCTCAGTACCTAGCTAAGGAAAGTGAGGGTCAGAGAGGAATTGAACAGGGATTTAAGAAATGTTGGGATCGAGTTTGTATCAATTGTAATTCTGACTGTAATAGAAATGTAGACATAATACAAATTAAAATCAAGACTCAGCACAAGTTTATTAGCTTTTCAGGTTCCCAAAACTAATTTTTTTCCAGTATTTAGGCAAAACATTCACAAGGGAGAGAATTCACTACAAAAAATTAAAAAGACAAAAACTATTTGGTTCTATCAGAAGCCATATAAATAAATTTGAATAATTATTGTTGTTCAGTCGTGTCTGACTCTGTGACCCTATGGACATTTTCTTGGCAAAGATACTAGAGTGGTTTGCCTTTTCCTTCTTGAGTGTATCGCCTTTTTGTCAATGATCCATGAGGCAAATGAGTTGAAGTGACTTGTCGAGGGTCACATAGTTAGGAGTGTCTGAGGCTAGATTTGTACTCAGATCCTCCTGGCTCCAAGCCCAGTGGGCCACCAAGCTGCCCCAAGTATTTGAATAATACTTACTACTTGGAGCTCTTAGGTAAGCATGGTACCTTGATATACACATTTAACCTCATGGAAGAATCCCAAAAGGGAAATGTTCCATTGATCAGTCCCCTTCTGTTCTCTAACTGAAGAGGAAATGTCTGGAAATAAAAGGTTCCACTCCTTATAACCTAACATAATTTGTGTAGTAGACGTGGCAGGAGATTTGGGATCAGAGAACATCAGTTTAAATCCTAGCTGTACCATGTGCTTCTAGGACACCATGGAGAAGTCACTTTAACTCCTTTGGCCTGCATTGCATTACCTGTACAATGAGAGGGCTTGGACTAGAGGATTTCCAAGGTCCCTTCCAGCTGTAAATTCTCAGTTGGAAGAAACCTTAAGTATCACATAGGCCAGCCCCTACATGAAGCATGCATTTCTATTACAATATCTGAGGGATAAACAGAAGGTAATGGCAGTAAGACCTGTCATGGGAGCCTCTGTTCTGTAATAAAAAAGAAAACTTATTCAATTATAGACTTGAGAGTTTGGGGTTTGAGACAAGTGGAAAAGGTGTGCTTGTTAGGAAAGACCTGGTTTCCAGTTCTGCCTCTGACATTTATTAGCCAAGTACCACCACCACAGGGCTGCATCATTTGGCAAATCCTAAAGCCATGTACTAGCCAAGCCATTAGTATGATTTTATGTGATCCTATGTAAACGGCTCAATGTGGACCCAGACAACAATTTGGGGACCCAGTCTTAGAAAAAAAAATCACGGTTGACCTACCTGAAGAAGGCTAGAAAAATATCAAGTAAAAGCAATTGAGGGGCAAATTTACTGAAATGATTGTGATGTTTTCTACGTCATCAGTATAATTTCTGATGGCTCTAGAGATTTTTTAAAATTATAATTCATTAGACATTAAAATGAATAATACCTAGCATTAAAATGTCAGACTATGAAGGGACTTTGAAATCATCTAGTTATGCCCTTCATATACACTGCCGTCCAGCCAAACCAGCCTTTCTTTCCTGGTCCTAACACAACATTCTTATCACCCATCCCTGTGCCTTTTCATGGGCTCGACCATGCCTGCAGTATACTCCATCTTTCAAGTAAGTGTGTGTATGTGTGTGTGTGTGTGTGTGTAAAATTTATTACAGTTGTTAAAATTCAAACCAATCTTAAAATAAAAATGTAGCATATATATTTGTAATATAAGCACGATCATATTAATGTTTGGGGTGGACTTGTTTTGGGGCATGAAGTTTCTCAAAATGTGGAATATTTTCTCTCTGCATCTCTGCCTCTTGGAATTTCTAGTTTCCTTCAAAGCTCAACTCAAGTGGCACTTCCTACATGAGTCTTTTCCTGATTTCCACCAGCTACATTAGTAGCCCCCCCGCCTTGTATTTATTATGTAAATATTAGTATATGTACATATTGTCTTCTTGAGGACAGAGACTGTTTAGTTTTAGTCATATCTATCCCCCAGTGCCTACCAGTATCTGGCACATAGTAGGTGTTTAACAAATATTTGTTGGTTGGTTGATTGATTTTACAGATTAGGAAAGAAAGAATTCCTCATGACTAAATAGCATGGTCACTTAGTCTTTTAAAAGGAATGTATTCTTTCAACATTTTAAGGCCTGAATAATTTTTTTTCTCGTTTGTATTCTTTTTCCTTATGATGTTTGGCCTAGGTCCCCAGCCATATTGTAAGTTCTTCTAGTAAGGCTCCTGTTGCTTTTTGTATCCTCCTACACTTTCTAATAAAATGCTAACAGGTATATAACAAGTACTTTTTGAATTAATTGACTAATCTAGAAATAAGGTCAGAATTCTCCTTGAAATTACATATTTTTTGTAATCAGTTATTAGCCACAAAGTTGCTTATTTCCCATGGAAGTATATGAGAATTACTTAAACACATTGAAATGAAGTTAGATCCAATTATTTCTATATCAGCTTTTGGCTAATATTAAAAAGTCACATGCTTTAGGCATATCATACTAGCCTACTAGAAGTTCTCTTCATTTTTGTCTTTTGAATATCATACTTTTAACATCCGTTACTAACTTATTTCCCTTAAAAAATACACTTTCATTCATTTAGGAGGCGACCTTAAAGCTTTAAATGTGTGGTTGATTTTTTGTTTCTGTTTTTTTTTTTGGGTGTGTGTGTGTGTGTGTGTGTGTGTGTGTGTGTGTGTGTGTGTTGGGTTGCTTTTTTTTTTTTTTAACTGCATCTCCTTTCCCCACCAGATCAGAAGTACAAGTGACCACTCAAGAGCTGATAAGTACTGGAGCTTTGACCAGCTCTGTTTCCAATCTGGGCCAGTTTGCCCTTCCTTAAGCAGTCTGTTAGTTAGCCCCTTGCTTCCACGGGCTCACCATGTTTGTGCCAGATTTATTGTTGACCCCTGATGAGCTCAGAACTCACAAACTCAAATGATCCACTAGCTTCAGAGTCCTTAACAGCAAGGATTAGATGTGTGCCATTATCACAAGCTAAATTTTTCAAGCTTGGGATATTTTGTCCCTGAAAGTTACTAAACTCTGATAGCTGACCTTGATTTATTATAAATTGGCCTGAGTTTGAGCCTTACTAACTCAGAATATTTCAATACTTTAGTACATCTGTGATCTCACTGATGTAGAGAGATGACAACTTATCCATATCCTGTCATGTGATACTTGAAGTTTGTTCATATTTCACCATAGATCCTGCACAAAAGGTTTACCCTTCACCATGCTAGAAGTCATCCTCTAGGCCTTTTTACATTTTGAAGGTACCAGTGGAGCGCTCAGGATGTCCATTGTCTCTAAATGGCAGAGTACCTATAAATTCTGCCTACATTCAGAAATGACATATTTATGTACTTTTTGGCAAGTTGGCCAGGGTCCGAAATAATCTTTTGAAATACTGCACTAACGATACGGCTGTAGGTCTTTATATATCACTAACAGCACAATAAGGAACCCCATTACCTGTCTTCTGTGTTCCTTTCTGCCTTTGTGAGGAAAATGAAGAAAGGAGAGATGAGTAGATAAATATCCATTTATATATGATACATATTTTTATATATGTATATATATATACATACATACACAATGTGTTTAATATGGTATCAGATTGACGTGTAAAGAAAAGGTGGAAAATCAAGAGTTTTATGTGGAAGTAAACTTGAAAAAAATTATAGCTGTACCTAGTTTGAGCTGTTGTTCTGATGATGTTTTTGGAATAAAGGTGGTTTCCAGTAGTGCAATCGGTTCAGAAGTTTTAGATGATGCCAATTAAAATTTGACTTCAAACTGAAATTTGGTCTTAATTTTACAGCTTTGTGTAAGAATAAAGATCTTTAGAGCTTTGAGGATTTCCTTCATTTAAAATCAAGTCTGCGCTAAAATTACCAACCATCTTCTTCTAGAAGCCCTGCTTCCTTAAATATTGTTGAGCAGTATATGTGGTTTTCATTCCTTTACAGAACCGAACTTGGTTCATTTCAGCATGGGGGGTGGATGGATGGGTAGGGGAACCAAGCCATAACAATCAGAACCTTAATAACTGCTTGGGATGATTTCTTCGTCATCTTTATAATACTGTACTAGCTAACCATTTACTTTGGATCTCTTTTGGTTTATTTAAATTATTGTTATTTTCACCTTATGGTCTTTTCAACCTTCTGAAGCAAATGTCTTTTCTGGTCTTTTTTTATTCTTCTAAAGTTTATATTTATTTTCCCCCATATATTTCTAATAAAGCCTAAATGGCATTGGCTTTTGATACATGTGTACACATTTCTTAATTGTATATAAAAACCAACATTAGTATCTGAAACAAATAATAGGGTTTCCTTTATTCTTACTTAAAAGGCCTCTAATATAATTTTTATATTTAAAATGAACATTCCTAATTTGATTATACTAGGAAGTCAAATGAGTCTAATTTTAATTAAGATTATTCTTTTATCATTTTTCTGCTACCTTTTCTGATCTTAATATCTTTTTTTTTTTATATATAGGTCCGTAATTAAAGTAGAAGATGGCAAGACCCAGCCACAGCAGCTATGTCCTTCAGCAGCTAAACAACCAAAGGGAATGGGGTTTTCTCTGTGACTGTTGTATTGCAATTGATGACATTTATTTCCAAGCGCACAAAGCAGTTCTAGCTGCTTGCAGCTCTTATTTTAGGATGTTTTTCATGAACCATCAGCACACCACTGCACAACTGAATCTTAGCAACATGAAAATTAGTGCTGAATGCTTTGATCTAATTTTGCAATTTATGTATTTAGGAAAAATTATGACAGCCCCTGCCAACTTTGAGCAGTTTAAAGTAGCAATGAACTACTTACAGTTATACAATGTTCCTGACTGTTTAGAAGACATACAGGATGCAGACTGTTCTAGTTCAAAATGTTCATCTTCTGCTTCCAGCAATCAGAATAACAAAATGATATTTGGGGTACGAATGTATGATGACACCGTAGCTAAAAATGGCAGTGAAGCAAACAGGTGGTGTGTAGAGCCAAGTTCAACAGTAAATACATCACAAAACAAAGAGCCTGATGAAGAGTCTTTACAATTGGGCAACTTTCCAGAACAATTGTTTGATGTATGTAAAAAAAGCTCGGTGTCCAAATTATCTAACCCAAAGGATCGTGTGTCACGGCGCTTTGGAAGAAGCTTTACCTGTGACAGTTGTGGATTTGGTTTTAGCTGTGAAAAGTTATTAGATGAGCATGTGTTAACCTGCACTAATAGACATTCGTATCAAAATGCACGGGCATATCATAGGATAATAGATGTTAGAGATGGAAAAGATAGTAATACCAAAACTGACTCTTGTGAAAAGGATTCTTCTAAAGCATTTTCTGCACAAATAGACAAATATAGAGGGGATGTAAGCCAGGCCACCAGTGATTCATCATCAGCCACTGGAAACAGAAAAAGCAGCACGGCAGAATCTGAAATAGCTGGTGAAGAGAAGAGCAGAGCTGCTGAGAGGAAAAGGATTATCATCAAGATGGAGCCAGAAGATCATCCTAAAGATGAATTTAAAGACTTTAATGTTATTAAAGTTTCTGATAAAGACTGTAATGAATCCACTGACAATGATGAATTAGAAGATGAACCTGAAGAGCCATTTTATAGATACTACATTGAAGAAGAGGTCAATATGAAGAAAAATGCTAGGAAACTTTTAAAACCTCGGATGTCTGTAAACACAGATGAAAGAAGCAGTTTGGAAAATACAAGGCACCCTAACAAGGACAGTCCTGTACAAGGGGATACTGAAGGCACATCATGTGAACTGTGCGGACAAACAATAACTGAAGAAGACCTGTCATCTCATTATTTATCAAAACACATAGAAAATATCTGTGCTTGTGGTAAATGTGGTCAAATACTAGTCAAAGGTAGGCAACTTCAAGAACACGCACAAAGATGTGGAGAACCCCAGGATTTGACAGTGAATGGGTTAGGAAACAGTGAAGAAAAAATGGACATGGAAGAGAATACTGATGAGCAGTCTGAAATAAGAGATATGTTTGTTGAGATGTTAGATGATTTCAGGGATAATCATTTCCAAATAAATAGTCTCCCCCAAAAGCAGTTATATAAACATTCTGCATGTCCTTTTCGATGTCCCAATTGTGGCCAACGTTTTGAAAATGAAAATCTAGTGGTTGAACATATGTCCAGCTGCCTAGACCAAGATATGTTTAAGAATGCCATTATAGAAGAGAATGAAAGAGATCATAGAAGAAAACACTTCTGCAACCTTTGTGGAAAGGGATTTTATCAGCGTTGTCACTTACGGGAACACTATACAGTCCATACCAAGGAAAAGCAATTTGTTTGTCAGACATGTGGAAAGCAGTTTTTAAGAGAACGTCAGTTGCGACTACATAATGATATGCATAAAGGCATGGCTAGGTATGTCTGTTCCATTTGTGATCAAGGAAACTTCCGAAAACATGACCATGTTCGGCATATGATTTCTCATTTGTCTTCTGGGGAGACTATATGCCAGGTCTGCTTTCAGATATTTCCAAATAATGAACAGTTGGAGCAGCACATGGATGTTCATCTATATACATGTGGAATATGTGGAGCAAAGTTTAATTTACGAAAAGATATGAGATCTCATTATAATGCCAAGCATTTGAAAAGAACATAAGTAATTCCTGCTGTAAGAGTATTAACTTGACAGCAAACAAAACACCAAAGCAAGGAATATGATATATTAGAATTTGATTTTATAAAATGAATTGTTGGAAAAAGCATATTTTATGACCTTTTTACCTTTTAATATCTTTGTTTAGGATCATTAAGTATATACATGTTTATCGTTTTTACTGTTATTTTTACTGCTAATAGAAATTTTTATGTTTTTAGTTTTTGCCTTAGCTATATTATGATTAAAATTACTTTTAAATATAGATGAAAAGCACAAGCACAATGTTATCCCTTCAATGACTTATTAAACTCATAGTTCCATATAAGTAAGATGATGATTTAACTATTTTCCATGTGTTTTTCTTTAAAAGTTCTGTTGCAAAATTTTAAATACATCATCAGTGGTCATCCTTGATTTTTTTTTTTTAGATTTAAAAAAGGAAATCGGTTCTGAGAGACTAGCCACTTTTGTAACTGTTGTTTCAATACAGCAGTGACTTAACCATGTTCTTATTCTTATCATGAATGAAGTCCAGATTCTGAAGCTGATAAGGATATTAGGTAGATTGGTTGAGCTTAATCTAACTTTATAATTTACATAGGCTAGAAACCATACACTGAAAAAGACCAAAAGAGGTGAAAAAATGAAAAAAGGTGAAAAATACCTGAATGAATTTAATTTTAGAAGTACATTGAATAAAGAAACAAATAACTTGACTCCACTTAAGAAATTAGTGGGAATAAACCAACCTGTTCTATACTACAAATTAAAATAATATATTGATGTTATATCTTTTAATATTAAAATTTATTACATCACAATATCCTAAATTCCACAGTACTTTAACTTGATTACTTATTGCTTATAACTGGATTTTAATAACATTGTCACCTAATTAGCCAAAGGAAGATGATTTTTTTGTCTTTAAAATTATAGTTTTGAAACTGATTTTTTAAAGATTTTAGCTAAACCACTGTATATTAATAAAACTAATAAAAATGAGGAAATCAGTTCTAAATATGGTTATTCTATAAAAGCACAAGGCTTGAAGAGCAAATATTACTGTGTTTATATATTATCTAAACTTTGGAGAAAACATGGGGCAAATACTAGTTTTTAATCATGCTATTTCTCTGTCACAGGCTTGTACGATTTTTGACAATGCCAAATATATGCATATGTATACACATCTGTGTGTGTGTGTGTGTGTATATATATATATCTATATCTATAAAATGATGTGGTTCAGAGTATAACCTGAAATGTATTATAGTCAGTATTATTATTAGATGCTAAAGCAGGGTCTATTTAACTACATGTGAGCTAAGATATTGACATAAAATTTATCTTTTAAACACCTTATAAGCTGTCATGTGATTTTTAAAAATAAATGTATTACCTGGACCCATTTTAAATGCATGATACAAATGTATGGTGAAAAGGAATGTTTTTAAAACAGCATTTTATATTCTTTGAATATTATTTTGTGTACAATATTTTTAAAATTGTTTCACGTTGAAATTTTAAGGTATACACGTTGTGTTTTTGCATACATTTTGCTGATAAATAGACAAAGTGGCCCAGAGAACTGAAGATGCTAACACAAGCTTGGTTGAAAGAGAATTATTATTGTAGCACACACAGTGAGCTAAGATATTTGCAATGCTGTGGAGAGGTGCCAAATAACACAGGAGACAAAGCAGAATTAGAGCAACATAATGAGAATTTTTTTTAATGACATAATAAGCAACATAATGAAAAGCAACAAGAACAATCCAGAAGAAAGCAAATAACACTAGAAAGCAGAACAAGTCTTACAGATATGATGGAAAGTGACCCGCTTAGCATTAGATACTTTTCAGATTAGAATATTAACTTCTCGTGACATAGTTTGTTACTAAAGGCACAACCATCCCATGTTGTTTACAAAATAATGAACAGATTTTGAAAATACAAATTAAAAATAAAATCGGGAATGTCCAATCACAATAGAGAACCTAAAGGACAATTAAAGTGTTAAGACAAGTGCAGGTCCCTGGAAATAGTTTTTAAAGTTAGGTAGCAGCAGACAAAACCAAAATTAAAGAATTGTGATTACTGTATACTATTGAATGGGACTTTTCCTTGAGATAATTTTATCTTACAGTGCCATATATTTAGTAGGTTGTTAATATCTGTTAGTTGAATAAATGAGGAAGCAGTACAGTACAATACACATTGCACTCCAAATGCAAATGTTGGATTTGGAATTAGAACTTTTGGGCTAGATTTTCTTCTATCAATACCTGTGTGACCTTTAAGTCACAGCCCCACTTGGCCTTATTTCATCATTACTAAAAAATAAAAAGGTTAAACTAGAATGGTCTCAAAGGTCTATCTCTAAAATCATCTCTGTGATTGAATGGATTTTTAGTTATCTAAATCTGTTTTGTATTGCTCTTCCTATATAGAAAGGGGCTGCTAATCTTTTTTAGAAAGCACTTACACCTTCCATTCAGTCAGTAGAATTTAGTTTAGAATAATTTGACATGTTAGTCCATGACTGACCTGCCAGTAGTCAGCAAACAACAATGATAAAGGTTTAATTACTATGTTTATGCAACTGAAGTGTCTATAGGTTAATAAAGAGGTTGAGTTGATGCTCATTTAAATACTGTCTCCCTTCCCTACTCCATCACCCACCACCACCACCTCACATTATGTGCACAAGAACGTACTATTTTCTTGTCCTCTTTTGA